>NC_056681.1:34182500-35582500 GCF_018350215.1 Panthera leo | reverse complement strand
GCTCAACCGACTGAGCCACCCAGCGCCCCTGAGTTTCCATTATTTCTAATGGGGAAATTTGCTTTGATATACAAGTGTTTTGAATTACAAGCATGTTTCCAGAATGAATTATGCAAACCAAGGTTTTACTGTATAGGCAAAGGCTAGAAGAGGTCAAATGCACACTTTCTTGTATGCCCCCTGTAGGGAATGCATAGGTGTATCTTCTTTTCCAGTTGGGAATTGCAAAGACATGTGTGAGATTCTCATGCCTAGGAAGGTTGACTTGTATCTTGGGGTGCAAAGTTCTTAAATAGAATTGGTCACATCTCTGCCAAATGGTGTAAACCCCAAACCAGGCCCTGGGTGCACATCATGATCCTTGATGTTTACTTTAAACATGCTGGTAATCTGGTTCATCCTGACTGAATGCTTTGGGCATGTAGACTAATATCTTTACCTAGTCAGTATGTGAACATTCCAGGAGTTTAGTCTCCAGAGTTGACCAAAGGTCATTACCATGGCTTTAGAGATAAACAAGAACTGAATAAAACAGACCTGCTTCATTAACTCCTTCTGCTCATTAGTAATGTTATCTTTCTTGCTGTGGGAACTGATCATATGGGTATGTTTAGTTTGTACATATGTATGCATATTGTACTTCAAACATTAAAAAAAAATTAGTCCATAACCATCAGTTAGAGCTTGTTTGAGAAAATAAATACTTGTTTTCCATGTTCATGTAAGATTACTAAAACCCTGGGAAGCTACCAAAATAACATTAGAAAACCGTTGAATACCAAATACAAGAGTAACTTTAAATCTAAGAATTATTGAAGTAGATATAGAGATAATGAGGAAGTGAATTAAATACATGAGGTTGAGTTTCAGAATATGTATAAGTAGGCATGTGTAGTAATTTTGCAAAAGAAAATATTGTATTTCATGTTTTGACTATTCTTCAATGTGTTTGAAGTGGTCAAAATAACTAAATTACAAACAAATTTTTGTTTCAGATACTCATGTGTGTGGGAAATTGATTGTACAATCTGTTAAAAATTACCAAAAATGGGTTTTCAAATGTTTACTTAGTATGTTTTTCATTTTAAAATTAAGTATTGATATATATGTGTAGTAGATCTGAATTATGGTTCCATTATGGTTTATTAATTATACGACTTCAGGCAAACCCTCTAAACTTTATCTGCCTTATCTTTGCAATAAAGGGGGGCAAGATCTTCAATGATATAGTCTATGGGATTCTTCTAGCAGTACAAGTCAGTAAGTTACTGTTTCAATACCATTGACTAATCCAACAAATGCTTTATGTATCTATGACCAAGGCACCAGGTTAATTGATGTGGGAAAATGAAATGCTGGAAAACAAAGGATTGCTGTTTCCAAGGAGTTCAGTTGATGAGTAGAGCATACACATAACACACCTCCCAGCAAGGGGATGAGGCAGGAGTGAGACTGGGGAATCAAGAAAGAACCTATGGAATCACGTAGCACCTGAAAAGGCACTTTTATGGGCCAGTAGATTCCAATTTAAAAAGAAAGAGTAAGCAGCTTATGTCTGGGGAACATTTAACAGATTCTATTGTGAAAATGCTCAGTTGAAAAGAAACCAGTCTGTTCTTGTTGGTCTAAGGATTAAGAAATGCATATGGACAAATGGGGCAGTAAAGAAAGATTGGTACTAAATCACGAAGGGCCTTAACTTCCATGAAATGAAATTTGTAGGCAAAGAGGACTAGGAAGGCTTTTAGGATGAGAAAGAATGTCATTAGCTCTAATTTTAGATCCATGATACCCCAATGTCACAGGTTGGTTTCTCCAAGAAGCAGACTCAGACTCTGAGACAGAGATTAGTATTTGGGATGTGTATTAAGGAGACAATATGTAAGAACAGAAAGGAGGGAAGCAAGAGTGGGCAGAGAAACAAGGTGAGAGTAATGGAGACCCAACAGTAGCCCTGGCCAACCCCAGAGGGAGCTCTAAAGCTAGAGTGGCCCATCAGAGTTGTTCAGGTCTTGATATCTCCACATTGGTCTGTCATTGCAAGTGGGCAGCCTAACGGGGACTGTGACCTCTCTGTAGTTGAGCCCATCCCTGAACGTGCTTAGTATTGAAAATCATCTGCCAACCATACTTCCGGGGGCTTCCTTGAATGGGGAGCTGGATGGCACATCATGCATCCACCCCATCACATTTGTGCTTTATAACCAATCACTCAGGGGCCTGTAGAGACCCATGTTTCACTCTGAATTGGTAGATGTGGAATAAAACCAGACAGTTTTGTTTTGTTTTGTTTTTTCATTCCCTTTCATTTCATTTCATTTTTGTTTTTGAGAGAGAGAGTGAGAGAGAGAGAGAGTGCAGGAGAGTGGGAGTGAGGCAGAAGGAGAGGGAGAGAGAGAATCTTAAGCAGGCTCCACAGCCAGTGCAGAGCTGATATGGAGCTGGATCACAGGATTGTGAGATCATGACCTGAGTGGAAATCAAGAACCAGGTGCTTGGGGCACCTGGGTGACTCAGTCGATTGAGTGTCTGACTCTTGATTTCCGCTTAGGTCATGATCTCACAATTCATGGGTTTGAGCCCAGGAGTTGCTTGCAATCCTTTCTTTCTCTCTCTGCCCCTTCCCCACTGGCTCCCTATCTCTCTCTCAAAATAAATAAATAAGCATTAAAAAAAAAAAAGTTATATGCTAAACCGACTGAGCCACCCAGGCACCTCAACACTTTTATTTTAAATAAACTTCCTTGATGATTTTGATGCACAGAAATTTGATCATTATTCTTTTAGAAATTCATTCAAAACCCTTGAGTAAAGACTGGACCAGGTCTAAGTCCTTTGCTTGTAGGGCATCACTCCTGTCTCAAGTATCTTTCTTTGCTACTCATGACAACTCCATGAGGGAAGCAGAACTCACATCTGTGAGTTCTGTGTTTTGCAGGTAAGGAAACTGGTTTAGAAAGCTTCAGTGACATACCCAAGGTCAAAC
Organism: Panthera leo; assembly: GCF_018350215.1. Lineage (NCBI taxonomy): Eukaryota > Metazoa > Chordata > Mammalia > Carnivora > Felidae > Panthera > Panthera leo. The sequence goes on along the minus strand of NC_056681.1, from coordinate 35,579,514 downwards.
AGCTGTTAAATATTACTGAGGCTCATACTTGTCCATTTTGCTTTAAGCTTCCCTGCCCCCCTCCTTATCTTTTCTCGCTATCACCCTCTCTCATACATTTAAAATTTACTTGTGTATTAGTCATATTGTTCTTAAAACGAAATGAATGCCCTCATTATCCTTAGAAATTTTTCTAATGTTATATTAGTGGTCCTTCTCATGAAAATAAAAGCTTGTCCCTGTCATGGTAATAATAGATTTCCCCCTACAGTTTATCCGGCATAGACAGTCACATGGTGCTGACTTTGATCTTGGCAATAGCTTTTCCTTTAACTCACAATACCAGATACTGAAAAGAAGCTGCAACGCTCTCTCATCTGTTTGCTCTGAATAAATCCCTCCTAGATCCTTACAAGACAGTCAGGTTTTCCAGAAAAAGGAAAGCCTATTAAATTCCCCTCCTAGAGGCAACTGAAGCTTTATGTGGCATCAGTGAGGATGTATTTTAAATAAAAAAGCAAGTTAAAATGAAGGTGGGGTGGTTTTAAGGGGCAAAGAAACTGCTTGTTTGTTTGTTTGTTTGTTTTTGTTTTTGGTATTAGCATGTGGTACCTCCTTCAAATCTCTGATCTACTCTCTGATCCTGTCTAGACCACTAGGTCACTGCAAAGCAAAGAGAGGTGACCAATAATCCCTCCAAAAGAATCCATGCTGCTCTCCACGCAGACAGCTTTGCTAAATGACAGGGAGCTGTAATCTTTCAGCACCCAGGCATGGCCCAGGGACCATGACTAAGTTGTTGTAGATATGCTGCTGGTGGATGAGGTTGTACGCTATTTTCCACCCTTCAACCTCAATATTAAACAATGGCTTATAAAGGCATTAAGGGATAGTCTTTACATTGTGGTGTTGATGATGATGTTTGTCTTACAGAAAAAAAAAGTGGCGTTGATATTCATCGGCATTCTGGGATTTTAGCAAGATAGAAGCAATTATGCACACTTGTGTATGAGCAATTTACACAAGCAAAGCCCTTAATTGCTTGGCTGGCAAGCCTTCTACTTTCTGAGTATATATAATATATAAGCAGTGAATATTTTAATTTTCAAAATCTGGCATCTCGTTTAGAATTCTTAAGCTTGTTCTGGAGTGAAATTCAACCTAAATCATTCAAAGGGATTTTATACAAATTTTGCTGAAATCCATGACCTTAAAGGTACACGGGTTTCCCTTTCAGAAAGAGGATAGCGCTCACTAAATTGAGTAGAGTAATTTACTGTTGCTTAAGGCCACTGGCACTTACAGCTCAATCCCACAGAACTTCAGCTGTACTTTTTCACCAATAAAAATCCATCTTTTCTCCACTGACTTTAATGCCACCATTATTATAAATGAAATTCTCATATAGATTTGTGTTTATTTCTGGACTCTTCTGTTGCTGTTCATGTATTTCATGTGCAGATATCAAAATATTTTCATTTGTTTCCTTCAGGCCAGAAAAAAAAGGACCTTATGAGTATTTGTCAGTGTAGATGCCTCTGTCCTCATGGAATCATGCTCCATTTGCCTTCTCCAGCACTGTTCCTGCTCTTCCTCATATCATCTCTCCAGTTACTCATCTTCTTTTGTAGCCACTTGGTCCATCTACTGCTTTCACAGTGGTGTTTGCCTGAGTTCCATTCTTTGACCACTCCCACTCAATATAGTGTTCTCAACTGTATTGTGTTGAGATCTGGCATTGAATTGACACCCCAAATGGTATGCAATCCATCTTTCCTTTCTGAGCCTCGTATTTGCTCTTCTTACTGACCTCTTGATATGAGTCCTGGAGGGTTCTCAGCCCTTTCAATCTCAATCCATTAAAAAAGTTGAGCCACATGGCCTCCGCTCCAAACCCATTCTTTGTTTTGCACTATCTCAGCCAATAGCACCACCATCCAGGAAGTTATCCTAGTCAATTGCCTGGAAATCATTTTGATTCCTTTTTACCCCATATCACCTACATCCATTTGGATACAACATCCTTCTGCTTCTACCTTTTTAGTGTTTATTTAATCTCTTTCCTTTTTTCCCTCTCCTACTTCCACTGCCGTTTTTGAGCCTTTGATAATTCCTCTCAGAAGCTACACAAATAGCTCCCTACAGAGTCTGGCTCTATTCCAAGGCATTGCTGGGAGAACCATATTTTATTTTTTTATTTTATTTTATTTTATTTTATTTTATTTTATTTTATTATTTTATTTTATTTTATTTTATTTTATTTTATTGTTTAAAAAAATTATTACGTTTATTTATTTTTGAGAGAGAGAGACAGTGTGTGAGTAGGGGATGGGCACAGAGAGAGGGAGACATAGAATCCGAAGCAAGCTCTAGGCTCTGAGCTATCAGCACAGAGCCTGACGCGGGGCTGGAACTCATCAACTGTGAGATCATGACCCGAGCCAAAGTCAGATGCTTAACCAACTGACCCACCCAGGTGCCTGGGGAAAATGGTGTTTTAAAGATGCAAACATAATTAGGTCATCTGTTTTGTTTCATTTTGTTTTTATTGTGGTAAAATATACACAACATAAAACCAGTTTAATCATTTTTAAGTGTGCAGTTCAGTGGCATTAAGTATACTTATCTTCTTTTGCATCCATAACCAGTATCCACATCTGGAACTTTTTTCCTACCCCACACAGGAATAACTACCTGTCCCATTCCTTACCTTAGCTCTGCTAAATACTATTCTACTTTCTGTCTCTGTGAATTTAGCTGTTGTATATACCTCATTTAAGTGGAACCACACACTATTTGTCCTTTTGTGTCAAATGTCTTCATTCAACATTTGCATAATGTCTTCAAAGTTCATCCATATTGTAGCATGCATGTATCCACATTTCATTCCTTTTCAAAGGAAAATATTCTATTGTGAGTATATATCATATTAGTTTTTCCATTCATCTGGCAGTGGATGTTTTGTTTTCACCTCTTGACTATAAACCATGCTGTTGTGATTATTGATGTAAAAATATCTGTTTAAGTCCCTGTTTTCAATTATTTGGGTGTAGATCCAGAAGTGGAATTGCAGGATTCTATGGTAATTCTATGTTCAATTTTCTTAAGAACTGCCATACTATTTTCCACAGTGGCTGAACCATTTTATATTTCCATCAGCAGTGCACAAGGTTCCCAATTTCTCCATGTCCTTGCCAACATATGTTCTCTGTATTTTTTATACACACATGAAATTATTTATTTATTTATTTATTTATTGCCATCCTAATGGGTGTGAGATAGCATCTCACTCAGGTTTTGATTTGCATTTCCCTGACTGAGATAATGAGCTTCTTTTCATGTACTTATTGGCCATTGTATATCTTTTTTGGACATATATCTATTCAAGTATTCCTATGTTGTCTTGTAAAAGTTTTATAGCTTTTAGCTCTTATATTTACCTTTTTGACCCATTTTAATTTAATTTCTGTATATGGTGGAAGGTAAGCATCCAACTTGATTCTTTTGTAAGTAGACATCCAGTTTCCCCAACACCATTTGAAAAGACTGTTCTTTCCCCCTTAAATGATCTTGGCATCTATGTCAACAAGCATTTGACCATATATGTGAGGGTTTATTTCCAGGTTCTCTATTCTATTCCATTGGTCTTTATATCGGTCTTTATGCCAGTACCACACTCTCTCGGTTACTGCAACTTTGTAGGAAGTTTTGAAATCAGGAAGTGTGAGTCCTCCAGCTTTGTTCTTCTTTTTAAAGATTGTTTTGACTGTTTGGGTCCTCTGAGATTCCATATGAAATTTAGGATAAATTTTAGCATAGTTTTCATACCAGGGTAACACTGGCTTCATAAAATAAGTTAGGGATTGCTTTCTACTCTTCTATTTTCTAAAGGAGATTGTGTGAAGGAGGTGTTAACTCTTCTCTTATATTTGGTAGTTTCTCCAATGAAACCATCTGGATCTGGAGATTTCTTTCAGGAGAGCTTTTTAATTATGAATTCAATTTTTGTTAATGGTTATATTCATAAAATATTAATTTTTTTGAAAACTATTCTGATTATGTATTTCATCTTAGTTGAGTTTTTGGTAGTGTGTGGTTCTGAGATGTTGTCCATTTCTTTTAAGTTGTTGAATTTATGAACATAAAGATGTTCAAAGCATTTGTTTATTATCCTTTTAATGGTTGTAGAATCTGTAGTTATATCTCTTCTTTCATTCCTGATACTGGTGATTTGTGTTCTCTCTTTGCTTTTGTCTAAATGGATCATTTTAATCCAGGTTGATTTTAAATATCTATTTTCATTCAATTTGTATATTCTGTAATGTTTTACTGTATCACAAAAGGTATTATATTTTGAAATTTTTTGAAAAGAATGATGACTTATTTTTGAAATACATACATTCATTATTAAAAATTTCAAGCAATTCTGGGGTGCCTGGGTGGCTCAGTCAGCTGACCATTGGACTCTTGATTTCAGCTCAGGTCATGATTCCGGGATTGTGAGATTGAGTCCTGAGTTGGGCTTCGTGCTGAGCAGGGAGCCTTCTTGGGATCTCATTCTCAATCTCTTTCTATCTCTCCCTCGACCCTGCTTGAGTGTTTGCTCTCTAAAATAATTTTTTTTTAAAAAAAGCGAAAAAAAATTCAAACAATTCTAAAAAATGTAAAAAAGACAGTAAACAATCAACCAATCTTTCTATCAGAAATATTCCTTGGTTTATAATATTCCACAAATCTTCCTATAGAGAGAGAAATAGAAGTGTAAGGTTATAATTAAAATAAACTAAAAGGCATGATTTTTCATATATGGGTGGTACCATACGTGTAATTTTAAAACTAAATTATATTTAATCTTACTAAAATTAAATTTAAAAATATAAGGAAAAAAGCTAAGATGTTCCTGCAGTGTTTTCTAAATGTCAGAAAAAAATGTTAATTGCACAGAAAAATGTTATTTTCATAAGAGAAATTTTCCAAGCTATTCCTTTAAAGATAAGAAAAAAAGACTAAAAAAGTATATATGAAGCATATATAACTATACACTTCAACATGAATAATATCCATTGACTTCTTGCCAAGGAAAATGAGGAAACTATTGTACTTAAACCTCCTCATAACTCCCTTCTTTCTACCTTCAGAATTTAGTAAATTTCACAAAAATATTAATATGGTCAAGGTTTACAATATTTATGTTCTATTTTAAAGCTCCCAAACACATAATTTTTAGTCTCAAATTTATTTAAAAATAGGTATAATGATTATTATCACATTTGACCATAGCTCCACCATTCTTGAGATTTTTTACTTTTTTATTTTTTTTATTTATTTATTTTTTTAATTTTTTTTTTCAACGTTTTTTTATTTATTTTTGGGACAGAGAGAGACAGAGCATGAACGGGGGAGGGGCAGAGAGAGAAGGAGACACAGAATCGGAAAGAGGCTCCAGGCTCCGAGCTGTCAGCCCAGAGCCTGACGCGGGGCTCGAACTCAGGGACCGCGAGATCGTGACCTGGCTGAAGTCGGACGCTTAACCGACTGCGCCACCCAGGCGCCCCTACTTTTTTATTTTTAAGTTGGCTTCACACCCAGAGTGGAGCACTGGGGCCAGACCCTGAGATCAAGACCTGAGCTGAAAGCAAGAGTCAGGTGCTTCACCAACTGAGTCACTCAGGCATCCCTTTAGATTTAGATTTTTTTTTTTTTTTAATTTATCTTTTGGGTGAATTTCATGATCAAAAAGAATTTTGTTTAAAGGTTTACATGCACCATATATCTTGATCCATTGTTTGAGAACAATTAACTACTGACTTGAAAAGCTGAAGAATAGCCTGGCTAGGCAAAATAGACACCCTTGGGTCACTGTTTCTTTTTCTCAGAACATTCCCCCAGGCACTGTATGATGCTGTGAAGCAATCTAAAGACAGCTTTTCTCTTCCTTGTATGTGAATTGCCTTTTATGTCTGGATGCACCACGGATTACTTGTCTTTGAAATTCTATAACTTCATCAGAGTACATTTCAAATGTACCTTTCGTTCAGAAGACTTAAGACTCCTTATTTCAGGAAATTAGCTTCTATTATATCTTTGATTAATTTTTCTATTTCATTTTATTCTGCTTTTCGTTTTCTGGTTTTTCATAGCATAGGGTGTAAAAAGTGGTTTATATGCTAGTAAATGAAAACAAGTAAACAAAAACCTTTGATTTGTACTGTTTATCAATTTATGTGCAGTAAAAACTCCCACGATGGTGAATTTCAAGCTATCAGTGTTGTTACTATAAATGAAATTAGGAGCTCTTGCAAGCTGGTGCAAGCCTATATGTGTACATGTGTTGGATCTCCTTTGTTTGACTTCCATATAATTTTCCTATGATTGGTTTTATACTTTTTTTTTTTTTTTTAGTAGCTAAGTTCTGTCTGTCACAGGGTTTCAGTTGTGTTTAGTCTCATTTCCTATTCTTTTACCTCTTGAATGGCTTAATGACTTCCTTCCCCAAGCCCTGAAACTCTGCCAGGGTCACTTTCATTTCTGGTCATGTTGTTTTTTCTTTAAATCCTTGTATTGCTTCAAAAAATTTTTTTTGTTAGATCATATAATCTTTAATTTTTTAGAATGTTGGATAATTTTTTTAATGTTTATTTATTTATTTTGAGAGAGAGAGAGAGCATATGAGCAGGGGAGGGTCAGAGAGAGAGAGAATCTTAAGCAGGCTCCATGCCTTGAGGGGCTCAATCCCAAGATGGTGAGATCATGACCTGAGCTGAAATCAGGAGTCAGACGCTTAACTGACTGAACCACCCAGGTGCCTCTGGAGAAATTTTTATCTGATCTTTTGCTGTTTCCTGAGGGTTAATCTCCTTCAGGTGAACATTTCTCTTATGCTTTTTGTTTATATTCCTTGAAACATTCATTTTTACCCCCTGTTCTCCCTCCGCTGTTATCTAAGCATGTGTCCTGTCTCTTTCTGGAGTCTATGCTGGTTGCATTATAACTGTGATTCCTCTTTGAGGGATTCCAGCTATTTACTGATGAATGGCATAGATGACAATGGAGAGTAAGCTGGGGTGGTCTGAACCTAGATTCCAGGGTGTGGTCTCAAACATCCCTCTCAACCAATCTACCAAGTTCTCTAACCCTCAGGCACATCTTCTCATGGTTTTTTGTATTAATAAGGTTGGTTGAGATTAGTTTCTCATGAAATAGTCACTAGTAGGTAGCTTTGTTATATAGAAAAATACACATTTCTAGTGAATATTTAACTGCTCTTTCCCCCTCCAAAATTACAAAGTACAAATACAGACTCTGACAGTGGATAAAATCATGTCTTAAATGTTAGAGAATGAATACATGTCAGCACAAGAGATCATAGTTAATAAGTTCACATGCAAAAAAAAAAAAAAATGTGTGGAGCCAGCTACCTAAATAGAAAGTGTACTGTTGGTTTGTAAACTCAGGAGCTTCCCAGATGAAATCTGAAACTGGCCCCCATACACAGAGGGCAAGGAGAGAATGAAGAAGGAGGCCATTCCAGAACAGCAGGTGGCAATCTTTTTTTTAATTTTTATTTTTTGTTAAATTTTAATGTTTATTTTTTTTGGGGGGGGAGGGGCAGAGAGACACAGAATCTGAAGCAGGCTCCAGGCTCTGAGCTGTCAGCAGAGTCCGATGTGGGGCTCCAACTCGCCAACCATGAGACCATGAGCTGAGCCGAAATTGGACGTTTAACCAACTGAGCCACACAGGTGCCCTGTCATGTGGCAATCTTAATAAGCAAGCGGATTTACAGGTATGGCTTATCTTAGCCCAAGATGAGCAGATCTCCACTCCTACCCATCAGAATCTTAGAAGTTTACAGAGGTATTACCTAGGTTAAATCACATATTCAGCAGGTGGACCCAACAGTATGTTACCCTCTAAGGTTGTGTCGTTGAAACTGGCTCTTACTGTGGGAATCGTGGGCTGAATGTACCTTCCAAGGACAGGGGAGGGGGTGAGGAGTCTCTGCCCAGGTCCAGATTGTGGGTCAGTCAGAAGTCAAATCCTCTTGATGACCTCCTCCAACAACTCCCAATTACTAATTATATGTTATTTTCCAAATTTTAAATATCTGAGCCATGGGGAAAGTCTATTATTTGTTTAAAAATAAAGGTTTTGAATCCCTCTGACAAATTGGTACAGTCCTACCTTGTATATTCAAAAGTGATGTCTTTGATAAATGTATTAGTGTGGTGGACAAAGTAATGTTTTGCTCAGATCCCCCTTAAGTGAGGGACCTGTTACCCCAGCTGCAGGAACTACTGCTGGCAGATGGCCTTCAGTGGTTTTCTCCTTTAGGGACTGCCTCAGCTTCAGAGGGCTGCCTTCTTTCAAGTTCGTGCGCCTTCCAATGCAGCCAAATGATTAATATTAGTATATAAGGGACTGGACAACTCATACCAACTCGAGACAACTCTGAAGGGTCATCCTAGCTCCAGAGATCCCTGGAGGGCTGGCCAAGACTGTCATCAGCCTACAGCCTACCTCTGTCTACTCCTACTTCCTGTATCTTCCAGTCACATGTGTTGGTCCTTAATGAACACCCAGCCTGCTAAACTCTCAATAAATGACATTATATAAAAAGAAACTCTCTAGGTCTTGATGCACTGCAGTATGTACAGAAATAGTATTATTATTCACTTATAAAGGTTAGCTTGCATAACTCCTAAATGAATTTGAGGCAACTAACAATAATCATAGTATTCAACCAATTGAAACAACTATGCAAATGCAAGCTTTGTGTTTAACAGGTGAGACTTTTTTCCTGTGATTGAAGTTCAGTATTTCCAAACAAAATTCTAATGGCTACCAATCACAAATAAACTACACCTCTATAAAATTATTTTCTAGCTTTTTCATCTGTGCAAGCACACATACAAGAAGGTCAAAAATGGAAACTTTATGCAAATAATGGAGTGGTAGGTGGCTAGTTATGGCTACGTGTGTGGCTTAGACAATAAAGAAGTAGACTTAGAGACAACTACTCCTTTAAACAGAAAAACAAAGCATGATATACCAGGACATATTTCTCCTTTATACATGGGAGTACTGAGAGAGAAAAGTAACTCTCCGTCTATCCTATGGTTCCTGTTTTGATACAGCAGCTAATACATTGAGGGTCCTGAATGAATGGAAAACAAGCAAGAGAGAAATGATATTTTACTATCAACTATAAAACTGTTTAAGAGTTACTGAGTATAATAGAATACTGATAGATATAAACCCTTATTTTGAATCTGCTATGCAGTTATGGAATCAGATACCCTATCACCAGCTCATGAAAATATTTTTGAGGCAGCTAAAAACAGACAAGGGTAGAACTTTTTCATTTCCAAGGTTGAAAACTCATAACTGGTTTTGTTAATGTCTCTCTCTCTCACTACAGCATGAGCAGTGAATATTATTGACAGTGCTGGAGACTCCGGAGGTTGGGAAGAGAGTGGACCACGAGGGGATTTAATATGAACCACGAGATATCATCGCAAACTTCAGCCCAAACATCACTCATCAGAAAGCCCTGTGTCATCCCTTGGTATATAAACATACTACTCTTGTTAGAATCTGCCAGTCTTCTTTATTGGGCAAGCCCGGCCTTACCATCGCATGTATAATACATTGGACACTTGGTTGTCCAGTCTGAGTTTTTAGCCCAGCTCAGGAGAGGCAGGGACAGCCAAGGGAGGCTGGTTCAGACTTGAGTAGAGCAGCTCAAGTAGCAACTAGTTTGCTAGCCAACCAGCAAAACGAGCACGGAGAGGTCGAGGAACCCATGTTCCCCTAAGCCAGTTTCGGATGGGTGTTCAGAGCCCAGCCCTAGCGTGATGTCTTCCAGGGCAGCACAGCAACCCGGGGGGTGGGGAATGGGGGAATCTTCCCTTACTAGCCGCCACATAATCTGTAGGCAGGAGGGACGTCTGTGGATGATACAGACCGTTTCTGGGCTGGCTAATTGAAGGATGGCCACACAGAGGTCACAGACCGGGGCTCCTCTAGATCCTTGCTACTCCGTGTGGTCAGAGGACCAGTGGCAACATCACTTGGGACCTTGTTTAGCCTGCAGAATCTCAGGCACCTGTCTAGACCAACTGAACCCGTATTTGCATTTTAATCCCACCGCACATTTAAGTTTGAGAAACACAGGTCCAGGTGGTAGCAAAGAGGCTTGCGGAAGGATCTGCCTCTCAGCCCCGCCCCCTCCCCCGTCTTTGCTCTCCGCCGGAGCAAAGCTCAGCCCCACATTGGTCTTGCACATTTCTGCGAACCCCGGGTGTGTGCGGAAGGGGCGTGCAGGAGGCACCCCGGCACGAGCAGAGGGCAACTGGGTGACTGGATTGGCGAAGGGCTGCTTTCTCTGGCTCGGGGCTCCTCAGCGTGTAGACACTCCCCCGACCCTTCCTCCCCCCCCGCCTCCCGCAGCTGCTACTGCCTGCCTCCCGCCGGCTGCCGCGAAAACCCGGAACAGCTGCGTGCGCTCGTGGAAAGTCCTCCTAGGGGCGAAGCCGGGCAGCTGGGCATGCTCAGTAGCTGGGGGAGGCTTGGGTGGAGAGTAGAAAGCCGCGGCTCTGCCTCCCACCCCCTCCCTCTGGCCCCCGCCCCCCTTGCCCCTACCCAGCCCGTAGTAGTTGCCCGGCGTGCGCCCGCGGAGACCGGGAACATGGCGCTCCGAGCGGTGTAGCAGCCGCGGAGAAGAAGCGGAGGAGGCGCCGCCGCTGCGCTGACAGCCAGCCACCAGGTAGGCAGGCGCGCCTGGCGGGGCTGCCTGGGTGGGTAGCGGCGCGGGGAGGGGCGCTAGCGTGGATGCGCACGGCTGGGACCCCGGGCATCTCGCTTCGCCGGCAGCATGCGAAGGGGATATCTGACAGCGCGCAATTGTGCATCGCCTAGGAGATGCCAGAGGCTGGGGACCGGCTGGCTGGAGGGCAGGGATTCGGGGACCGCCCCCACCCCCCATGCGCTGCCACCCAGCCTGGGCTCTCTACGGGTCAAATAAAGGATAGTTCTTTTCTGCTGGGCGAGAGGGCGCGGGGGAGATCCCCGGATACCAGTTCTGGGAGTGCGCTGGTCCCCCGGACGGCTCGCAAGCCCAGCACCGGTTCTTTGTGTGTACAGCCACACACGCCCAGGGGGGTGCCACGGTGCCTGCTTCTCCCCGGGAGTGTTGCACATATTGCCAGGGCAGGATTTCCGTATGGTTTTGGTCTCTTGGCAGGTGTGGACTGGAAGATGTAATAGCAGAGCCTTTATGGGGCTGTGTTTTCCTTTGTTACTTGCCTTGGTGTGCGTGTGCGTGTGTGTGCGCGCGTGGTGGGTTGTAATGGAGAGAGAGAGAACTTCTGCTCGTGGGCACGGGTGTGGGCAGAGCGTGGAAGAGGATCTCGGCTCCAAACTTGTAAAAATCGCATGTGATGCCGGCCTCCTGGAGGGTTAACTTGAAAAGTCCAGAGATCATCTGTGCCCGGTTTGGAGCAGAGGCGTGTTCGCCCCTCTTGAACCCATGTGTGTGGATCTGGAGCTTTAAACATGGGATGTGAGTCACTTCAACATTAGATAGCAGTTAAGGAAATGTGAAGCATTTGGGGCTATCTGTGGTGGTCTTTTTTTTTTTTTTTAAAGGTCAAATTAATAAATAGAGAAGTTGGCAGCAAGCCCAAGGAAAGTGTCATCGTTAATAGCTGATGACAGCTTCGAAGGCTAAATACACTTTTGGGGAAATCAGGAAACCTGGCATTCCACAGGGTTCTACCAAGAAATAGCCATAGGGTCTTAAGGAACTCCCAAAATCTCTTAGTGTAGCCGTTTTCTCTTCTGGGGTTTGGAGGTATGTAGACCCCCTCTCTCTTACCTGAGTCCCGATGGACAAGACTCTTGAAAAGCCCCTCCCACACCAGAATTCCTATGAAACTGACACTCCAGAATAACAGCTGTGCCACCTTATACTTGCATATCTGTTATGTTCAGCAGCACAACTCCCTGAGTTAGGGAGGGAAGGCAAATTTAGAATACGCTTTTATTTTTTACTCCAAGGATGGACATCTGTGACTATGAAGTTTAGAGACACTTTCCTTCGTACTTAGAGTATTTATTCTTATGGTCTCCTTAGGTGGCAAGAATGAGTCAGTAGCATCAAAACGAAATGGGGAGTGCTTGAGGAAAATGCATTTAAGTAAATTAAAGCTGTAAATGTCCAATCTGACAGTAATACCTTGACTTAGAATACATATGTGCAAAGCAGAAGCATTGCTAATGGAAGCAATATTGTTGATGGAAGTTTATTGATAGCATTGGTCTTAGAATACAATTTTTGTGTTCCTCTGGGACTAGGTACAGATTGATTATACTAGGTGTCTGCAAGTTGGTATTTTGTTAATAAATGTGAATTTTAATTTCAGGCATTGAAAACCTAATTTGTCAGCTCCTCTCCTTCATCAGAGTTTGTTTCAGCACTGCAGGTGTGAGTGGCAGGTGTTCTGGGGTGTGGTATCATTTTGGTGATGAGACAGCTGAGTTTGAGCTCTGCCTCTGCCATTATTAGCTTTGTGATCTTGGGCAAGTTATTTAACTTTGTGGAGCCTCAGTTTCCTCCCCTGTAAAACAATCCTGGGAATAGAAAGACTTGTCTAAGTGGGAGAGTGTGTGGACTACTGGTAACATAAACCAACCAGGAAAATGGTGGGGACATTGGAAGAGGAAGGGAAATGGATATTTATTCAACCTATACTATGTGCTCTGTGTTACGCTAGTCAAGCTCAGATAAGTGATCTAACACTTCAACTATCAGTTTCTTAGGGCTGCCATAAAACAATGGCCAAAAATGAGGTAGCTCAAAACAAAATTTATCCTCTCACAGTGCTGGAGGCTGAAAGTCCATAATCAAAGTGTAGACAGGTCTGTGCTCTGGCTGAAGCCTCTAGGGGAGGATCGTTTCTTGCCTTTTTCTAGCTCTGGTGGCCCCAGGTGATCCTTGGCTTGTGACAACATAACTCCAATTTCCTGCCTCCATCCTCACGTGGCAAAGTTCCCCCTTCTTATAAGGACACCATTCATACTGAATTAAGGTCCACTGTAATTCAGTATGACCTCATCTTGATTATATCTGCAAAGACCCTATTTCCAAATAAGGTTCACATTTGTAGGTTCTGGTTAGGTGTGAATTTGGGGGAGACACTATTCAGCCCAGTATGCCAGCATCCCTATGATCTGTGTTTAATGACATGATTATTTCTGCATATGAGCAGAAGGTAAAGATAGAGTATTGTGGGTTCAGAAAAGACTTTAAAAGTTATTTAATACAGCTGACATATTTGTGGCTTCCCAAACATGGTAGGGAAGAGCAGCATTTAGAGATACTAGACAAATGTCACTAATCTGGAAACCCAGATAATCTAGGATCTCAGTCTTCCACAGGTAATCTGCCTGACGTGCCCTGTCCCAAAAGGGTTTGTTAATGTCGCCTTCCTCTCTTTTGCTACCCGACCAACACAATGCAAACAAACAACAGAAAATCAAATTCAATAACCAAAATAACAAAAGCGACAGAAACACCCCAATATTAACACCTTTCTAATTTTTGTAAAAGACACCACTGTACATGGAATTGCTTTAGCCAGAAACTCAAGAATCATCTTTTGACACCTTAACTTCTTGTGCCCTCCATATCCAAAACCATCACAAAATTTTATAAATTTCTCCATGTATCTCTCGGTAGATTCTCCCTTCCATCTGTACCACACCACACTATCAATCCTCAAGTTGTCTTCCCCATACTGGATCACTGGCATAACTTTCTAGCAAGACCCGTGGCTCCTTGCTTGGCCCTTCCAATCATTCTTCTAGAATAGATAGGATCATGTCAATTCCTTGCATAAAATGCCTCTACATACCTGAGGTGGGTTCCAGAGACTGAGCCTTGGGCACTTGGCCAGCCTCATCTTGGGCATCTCCTTCTCTCGCTGCTGTTACACTGACCTCCTGTCTGTCGAATTTCCCAAGAACTTCCCCTACACCTTGCTGGTACAAACTGTACTTGTCCTTTGGGCCTCCTTGATCTCCCTTCCCCAGCAGCCCAATTCTCTTATCAGCCTTTTAATTTTCTTCCATAACACTTACCTCAATTTGCAGTTTCCTATTCATTTGTTTGACTATTGAATGTCTGTGAATTCCGTGATGGCCATTTGTTTTGTGTCTTGCATGTAGAAGATGATCAACAATGGCAAATGAGTGAAGGAATGAAAACTCTCATAGCATTTTTCTGTGCCAACTTAAAGATCTGATTTTTTAGAAACTTTTTTTTTCCCCACTAACTTGTATAAAAAGAGCAATTGAGAAACTCGTTCTGACTGGAAAAGAGGAGTATTCTTGGCTTTAACAAATGCATCTTCTAAGAATTGGTTTTAAGCGAGCAGTTAAGAATTGAGTCACAATATTTTCTGCCAACTGAGGTCTTTGTAAAAACCTATCAGTCAGCAAACATTTCACAAATATCTATTGGACATTTGTATTTGTCATGGTAGGCCCTAGAGGGGACAATGGAAAACTAGACTTTTAGCCTTCTAGAGATTAAAAGTAAACAGTAAATAATAATTGCAGTAATATTTATTGGGCTTCTGTTCTATGCCAGGTTCTCCTCCGTCCCTGTCCCTACTGGTTACTATAGATAGCCCTCCAGTCTCTCCTAGTAACACAGAATCCAAATCAAATGCACAACAAATACTTCATGAGCTAATAATTAGTAGGTGCTATTATCCCGATCTTTTAAAATAGGAAACTTCTGCTTATGGGGGGGTGGGAAGGAATCTGCTCATATACAGAAGAGCTTGCAACTGCTTTGTGAATATAGCCAGGTGGGTCCTGTTCTACTTTGCAGAGCATCAGCCTATTGTCTCTGGGGTTAAAATAAGAGCCAAGTTGCTCTTTATAGAGGAGCGAGTTCCTGGTGTGTTTGTCTTCCACAGTTGTCAAAATTCTTAACTGGCAGCTGAATTGTTTTATTCTGTTTAATCCAAGTGAGAAGTAACGTAATGTCTCATTCAGGGCACTTTTGGGTAGTCCTGAAAAGCAAGACTCAGTACCCCAGGAAAATGAATGTGGTGGAATGCAGGAATACAGGATTACATTTGGATTTCTTGGATGGCCTCGATTTCCTGTAATTTCATTTCATGAATGGTACTTTTTTTTTAAAAGCAAATAAAAACATTTAATGAACGTTTTTTTTTTTTTTAAGTTTATTTTTGAAAATGAGGGGGGGGGGGGTGGGAGGGGCAGAGAGGAGAGAGAGAATCCCAAGCAGGCTTTGTGCTGTCAGTGCAGTGCCCCACATTGGCTGAACTCATGAAGCCTGAGTTCATGACATGAGCTGAAATCAAGAGGCAGATACTTAACAGACAGAGCCACCCAGGTGCCCCTTAATGCATATGTTTGAGTATAACTTTTCACCTAAGTAACAGAAATCAGACATTGTGTCTTGATTTCGTTTAAAAGTGATAGATACACAGGGGTGCCTGGGTGGCTGAGTCGGTTGAGTGTCCAACTTTGGCTCAGGTCATGATCTCGGTCAGTGGGTTCGAGTTTCTTGTCAGGCTCTGTGCTGAGAGCTTGGAGCCTAGAGCCTGCTTCAGATTCTGTCTTTCCCTCTCCCCCTCTCACACTCTGTCTCTCTTGCTCTCGAAAATAAATAAACATTAAAAATTTTGAAATAAAGTGATAGATACACAATTGAATCTAAAGGAACTAATAAGATATTTCGGTAAGGTGGTTAGTTATAATGTACACATTTAAAAATCAAGCTAGGGGCACCTGGGTGGTTCAGTTGATTAAGCATTTGACTCTTGATTTCAGCTCAGGTCATGATCTCCTGATTAGTGGGATCGAGCCCAGAGTCGGGCTCCTAGCTGACTATGTTGAGCCTGCCTGGAATTCTCTATCTCCTGCTCTCTCTGTTCCTCCCCTGCTGGCATGCAGTCTCTTTGTCAGAATAAATAAACTTAAAAAAAAAAATCAATGGCGACCCCAAAATGCCAGTATTTACCAGCTAAGAAATGCAATAGAAAATGATTTTGCTCATGAATCCACAAAAAGAAGAATAGAAAATGTACATAACATACTTGGGAATAATAAGAAATGTCTAAAAACTTGTGTAGAAAGCTGTAAAATTTTACTCAAACACATGAAAACATGCCTTATTCTTGGGGTAGAAAGATGGATATTCTGAAATGGCTGTTTTTCCACAATCAATTATATAGTTTTATTGCTTTGGGGTTTGGGAAAATTTGACAAAATGATTCTAACATCAATCCAGAAGAATTACTGTGTGATTATACTCAAGAAAATCTTGCTAAAGAATATATGTGGGGGTGGATTGCCCTTAAAGAAATAAAAATAAATCTGGTCATCAAACTCCATTGGAGCCATGTAGTACTGGTGTGAGAATCAATAGATACAGCTCACTGGAATAGCGTAGCCTGGAAGCCATCTCAGGTAGTTTCTGGAAACAAGTGCAATGGATAAAGCATTTTGAAAAGCGAGAAGCATTAGACAAAATCAAGAAGCTACACCAAATAGGTAGAAAACTTTGAACCAAGACCCTCTTTATATGACTCACTAGACTAAATTCCAAATATATTGAAAAGTTTATCGGTCAGGTGAGAAACAAAGCTAGAAGAAGATATTTAACAATTAATGCAAAGAATCACAGCAAAAGATAGCTTTGAATATATTTTAAGCTTTCATATGCAAAAAGACCCCGTTTAAAGCAGAAAATAATCATGGAGAAAAATACTGACACCAAGCATGACAGAACAGTTAATAGAATAATTGCACTGAAGAACTCTTGCATATCAGTAAGTAGAAAATAACACCCCAATAGAATTGTTCAATTATCTGAATAAATGATTTGGAAGGATGAGATAAAAAGGCTAATACACATATTTAATAAATATTCTTACTATTAACCACAGAAATGCAAATTAAAACAAAAATGAGATGCCATGTTTCATGTATTAAACAAGCAAATATATATATTTGCTAAATATATATTTGCTATATATATACATATATATACACATATATATGTGTATATAAACACACATATATATGTGTGTATACACACACACACACACACACATATATATATATATATATGAACTCAGTACCAGCAGGGATGCAGTGAGAGGACATTTTCATTACTGCTGGTGGGAGAATTACAGGATACAACCTTTCTGGAGGACAGTTAAAAGCTTTTGCCAAATATTTTCAGAGTTCAAATGATTTGACACAACCATTTCTCTGGCTTTAATTTTAATTTTGGTCTTTGCTAAGGAATCAGATGCAGGCAAAAACAATAATAAAAAATTTAAATGCCCTTTAAAACTAAAAATTGGGGGCTGGTTAAAGGTATTTTAAGGTCCCCAAATAACACACATTACTTAGATATTGAGAGTGTTCATTTCAAAGATTATGTATCTTGAAACAACTTCAGTTTTAAGTGGAAATATATAAGCAAGCGCATAATGATATGTGTTTTGTGAAATGGAAATATCCTATGGGTAAAAACTGGAACAAAAAACAAAGTTAGGCCATGTCTGATGGTAGCAATAGGGCTTTGCTTTTGTCTTTTATTTATATATTTACGAGTTAAAAAAAAAGTTAGTCAATAACATTGTCTTATGAATCAGAAAAAAAACCCATTATTTTATAAATATGATAGTGATACACATTCAGGTTATAATTATTCATTTATGTAACACACATTCATTGATTATCTCTGTGTCAGGAGCTCTGCCAAGTGTATCAGCAATGACTCTTAGTTTGCATGCAAATGAAAGAAGCTGTCTAACTCGAGCAAAAAGAATTTACTAGAAGGTTATCAGATAGCTAAAAGAATTGCCAGGAAGGAGGGGCGGTGTGGTGGGGGACAAAAACAACAACAGAAAAACAGGCTTGGAAGCAAACCAGAACCTAGCCACCTCCAGGCCGTAAATACCAGGGGCTTAGAGAAGCAGGCTCTAGCCTAGAATAGCTTGCTTGGGGCTGGGCCACAGTCTGCCAGTAGTTATACTGGGATGCTGTTTTCTCCTGGAGTCAGCAGTGACTTGTCCTGAAGAGCGTGGCTTCTCAGACTTGGTCTTTGTGGCTAGACAGGATTTTTGGAGGGGAGGTTGCTTTCTCAGGTTAGATAAGAACCAGTGGGAGGATTATCCAAAGCAGGCAGTTTAGCAGCAGCAACAAGAGATATAGTTTGGAAATAGATGGGGCACCAACATGAGTCTAGGCTTTTTTTTTTTTTTTTTTTTAATTCTGACTTACATCTAGAAAGTCCTATAGTAATGTTTGAGTTTGGTCCACCATGAATACTGCAGTCCCTGTTCAAATAGCTTGGCACATAATACCAAACATCCATAGGGAAGTTGGTATTCTTCCTACAGTTCCAGGAAATGTCTGTGGCTATCTGGATAATTCAGTGCTCAGGTTCATGTTGCTTGTATAATTGTTTGTAAACTTTTCCCTGAGGAAAGACTTGCAAATGGCAGGGGAAGAAGGAAATTGTTCTTCAGTTGCACTAAAAAAACAGGACAGAGAAAATCTTAAATTACCCAGAGGGGCCCGACCCTGGACACTGCACGGCAAAGAGCTCAGTTGCTCTGTCCCCCAGCCTCTGTGCACCTGCACGGCCACCCGCCGTCTGCACCAGTCAAAGGGCCCATGTGCCACTTTGGCCCCCTCTGGGCCCTGCCATGCGAACCCAGGTCTTGGACTTACCTGCTCAAAAGGCTCCTGGACCCAAAGGGTGCTGAGGAAAGACCGTTCGTGGGAGGTGCACCTGGAGCTCAGACAGGTGGGTGTTGTAGTCCACATACACGGTTCAGGGTGGAAAGAGCTAGGTGGCCGGGCAGGAAGCTGGTTCTCCTTACTTTGCTGGGTTCTGGAATTCAAGAAATCTGAATTTAAATCTGTCTTCTAGGTTGTTAGGAACATAGTTGTAAAGCTAGGCAGATAAAACATATTTAACAATTTTTAGCTTATTTATCATCTTTAAATATATAATAATTAAGACTCCGTTTGTGCTCTTGCTCCCTCAAATGTTAGGATCAGGCCTGTTTAGTTTACTTTTTTTTTTCCTTAAAATTTTTTTTAATGTTTATTTTTGAGAGAGAATGAATACAAGTGGGGGAGGGGCAGAGAGAGGGAGACACAGAATCTAAAGCAGGCTCCAGGCTCCAAGATGTCAGCACAGAACTTGATGTGGGGCTTGAACCCACAAACCATTAGATCATGACCTGAGCCAAAGTCGGATGCTTAACCAACTGAGCCTCCCAGGTGCCCTTCAGTTTACTGTTTTAGAAGGGTGATAGTTGTTCTCACACACACACACACACACACACACACACGCACACGCACACGCAATTAGCTACTTGTGCAACAACAACACAGATCATAAGAAAAGTAGATTGCACTCCTGTGATTATAGCTAACATTGAACAAGATGTATTAAACCCTCATCCCAGTGTTTTACCTGTATATCTTAATCTTTATAAGAGTCCTGTAAAATAGTCATTCAAGGCAAAATATGCAGTTAGGGTAACGAAGAGGAGTCAAACTCTGGCTCATCGGAATCTGATGTCAGTAGATAAGAAAAGTTTTGTTTGGAGTCCTTGAACCTTCAGTAATTTAAAAATCGCTGGATTAATCAACCCACTCTGATTCCAGTCCTCTGATTCAGCATTTCTGTTCATGCAAATTTCCCCATGCAAAAGGAAAGTAAATGCATTGATGGCCTTGATGTGTACAGTATTATGATTGACTGAATGATCAAAAGCAAAAATCAATATCTGGTTCCTTGTATAAGAAACAAATTTAACTTATATTTTAAAACATATCAGTTATGGGATTCCCTTTGCCGGTTTCTAAGGGAATTAGCATTTATGTCACTGGCAATGAAGAATACCTTTTTTTTTTTTTAATCACTGGTTCATAAACCTAAGCCTCCATTTCCCTACTGTCCAAGTGAATCAAGATGACTTTATCCAAACATTGGTTCCATTACTCTTTTAATAACAAGTTACGGAAGGAGCGAGGGAGGATGGATGTGAGCTCACTCCCTCACACCTTCAGTCTCGAATATAAATTTTAGGATAGTCAACAATTGTTAGCTTCACTTTTCAAGTTCAAGGTTGACATATTATTTAAGAAACTCTTTAGCTGTGTTCTGGATGGAACTTGAGCGCTTTGCTTCTAAGGATGGTCATTTGAATCATGCGAATAGATGTTTGTATAACACACTGATTTTCTAGCTAAGTTGTTCTTAACCATCAGCTGAGTTGCCCACCTGCCTAATTTAGCTGCACTGCAATTTACTGACCCAGGCAAAGAACTTCCTGGTACCGAAGAGTAGAAAACTTCACTTGTTTAAAAGGTTCTTCCCCCAATGTAGAGACAGTTGCTATGTGGGTATGATTTAATCTCTAAAAATACAAATAAACAGTGATGGAGGAGGGTCGGTTAAGGGAATAAAAATCTTAAACTGAATGTAGAGTTTTCTTTCTTGTCTAGGTTTTAGAGACATAGAAACAAATAGTAAAAGGAAATTTCTAATAATACTTGAGTAACAGCAATTCATGACTTGAGTTAGTTTGTTTTATCCCCTCAAATCCAAGGAGTCCCTAAATCTCATCAACTTAAAACTTTCTTGCATATGCCCTTCCCTGTCCCCATTGCCACTTCCCATAGCATCTCTCAATTAGACCTCATGTCAACCTCTTATTTGTTCTCTTTGTTTTCATTCCCATCCCAAAATGAACACCTGATCATCACCATTCATTGAAAACTTTCTACCTAGCTACCACTTCCCCCTGCCCCACCCCCTGAAATTTCTTCCACATGGTTTTGGGTTACCCTTCTGAAAGCAGTCATCACACTGTTTTATATAGATGTTTTCTCACTTGGTTCCCTTCTTATGCTAGACTGAGAACTCTTCCAAAGCAGGTAACTTGTCTCTTGGTGTCTGTATCCCCAGACCCCAGCTTTATGAAGATGTATGTCAGGTCATTAACAGATGTTTGTGGGGGAATGTCTGTATCCCCAGACCCCAGCTTTATGAAGATGTATGTCAGGTCATTAACAGATGTTTGTGGGGGGGGGGGGAATGTTTGTGGATAAATGGACATTACTGAGACTAAAAAATGAGTCCAGATGCAAAAGGGCGATGCCATGGTTTAAAATTCTGGAATGGGTCCTAGCAATGGTCTAATCCATTTCCTTAATTAGCATGGGACTTTTTCCCCTTGCTTTCTATAAATATGAAAAACATGTGGAAGGAAAGATTAATACTTGGTTTCTGGTTAGACACAAATTCTAATATTGGATATGGGTATAAAGCAGACCTTCTAAATACATTGAAAAGAAAGTAATGAAGCAAACTGTAAGCTAAGAGCCAGCTTTCCAGTAATAGAGTAAATAAACGGAGCTTCTGAAAAAATGAGAATAATTATTTAGTTACAAGATTCAATTTCCACTTCTCTGTTGCCCCAAACCTGGTATGAATAGCACATGGTTGATGATGTGACCCCTGCTTGGATATTAGTTGCTTTTTACTTGGAAAGCTGGGGTTTTACTCACTTCTGCCCTGGTCTTTGGCACCACATGTTTCCATAGTAACGAATGCACTATAAAACGAGAAAAACCAGGAAGGCTTGGTAGGGAAATGGATGAAAGTAAGTGGTTCAAATAAGAGGTTCCCCAGTGTGGGACCGGGGGGTCATCAAGCTTCTGGTCACAGATATTTGCGGCAGGATGCCGAGAGAGAGAAGATACTAGGGTGATAACTGGAAGGGATTTTAAAGGCAGTATACGTATACACTCTTGACAGCAGTTACTGTGTTGATTTTAGCTTGGATTCCTGGGGAAGGGTACCTGCTGGGGAGGGTACCTGCATTGCCATATCAGCGGTCTATACTGGTTGAAAGAAACACTCAACACCACAGCCCACTACCGACTAGGAATCAGGAAACAACAACTGGAGACTTTTACTATCTGAAATATAGTTGAGCTGTCCTTTTAAAACTGGAAGGTGTAGGAGAACACTGTGAATTAGGTATTAAACATTTGACAGTGCTGATTTAGAGCAGAGTCTTGTGGCCTAGATATGTTCTGTTTGGCACCCGGAGTGTGAAATTTCCCCTAAAAATTCAGATCTCTTCACTTAAAAAAAAACCATATATACACAAATTCAAAATTTGGCAATAGTGTGTATTTTTATGGCACCCATCCACTGTGGCTGAGTAGTAGCTGCCTCCGCCATGGACCAGTAATGAATGGAGTCTTTGCCACAGTCTCCATCACTCCCTATCGGGTCCCATCAGGCTATTTCAATTGTTTATATTACCTTCTTGTTCCTTGAAGCCTTTTGAATTTGTCATCTTTGGATTACAGGAGAGGATTGCTCTAGGGTTTTGAATCATTCTTATACAATGTTCCTTTTTTCCTAATATTTATTTGTTTTGAGAGAGTGCAAGCATGAGCGGGGGAGGGGCAGAGAGAGAGGGAGAGAGAGTACCAACATTCTCCGTGCTCAGTGCAGAGCCCAACATGGGACTCAGTCCCAGGAACCATGAGATCATGATCTGGGCCGAAATCAAGAGTTGGCTGTTTAACCCACTGAACCACCCAGATGCCCCGCCAATGTTCCTTCATAATCTCATTTCCTGAAAGTATAAGCCAATTTATTTAATAATTTAAATATAAGGCAATATATAGGTTTTAAATATAGGCAAAATATGAGGTTTTAGAAAGATGCATTTTTACAATTCCATCCAGAGGGAAAAAATCTTGAGCTAAGTCTCCTTAATATTTGGTGGGAATATGTGCATGGTTAGGCTTCAGCAACTCAACTTCTTCAGTATTTTTGCAATACTGGGTAATTATTAAAAACCTCATGTGTTCCATTTGAATTAAACCAAAATACAAAAGGAAATCATATGGTCTCAAGCTTGCTGGAGGTAGGGATTATCAAAGCTCAGAAGGATGCTATCATATTTCATATGATACTATCATCTGGAAAATATAAAACATTCAGAATGCAAATATGCCCACAGAAGTGAAGTAGAACCTTATAAATGATACACACTCTATAGAATAGCTGGAAGAATCTCAAAATCAATATTGGAATCACCCAGGGCAACTGAGAATAATGATATCACTGTACCTTAGTAAAAAGTAATGAAAAACAAATGAGATAGAAAATTCCAGTGTTGTCCCTAGAGTTACTATTTGCTTGAGATAGAAGGGTGAGACAAGACTTTAGAAAGTGGTTTCCCAGATCTTTTCAGACCTCAACTTTATTTTAAACACAGAGCACAGCCTGCCTGTTGAAGAGGGTTTTCTTTTCTGCATAAAGCAAGGTGTGCAATGTCCCTGTAAAACAAAGACCTTTGGTTCTAAGTGGTAGGATTAAAATAAAGATAACTGGATCTGTTAGGGTGGTGACTGCTTGCTTCTGTTTTGTTGTTTTTGACAGGCTAGATAAAAAAAAAATAGGATTAAAGTGTAAAGTTTAAAACTAGGATAAAAGTAGATACCACAGTGACCATTCCTAACTAGTCATTCATTTATTCAACAGACATGCATTGAGCACTGCTGTGTTTATAGAGGTGGCACTTCAGTGAACGTAAATAAACATCTCTCATTTGCGGGGAGAAACAGTAAATAATCTAAGAAATGGATAGAATGTTGGAAGGTGATCTGAGCTTTGAAGAAACAGAGTGGGATAAAGAGGTTGGGAAGTGGGTGGCATGGTGGCAGGAAAGGGTGCAGGTTTCAATAAGGAGAGGCATTGTTGAGAAGTTGACATTGAAGGAGGGGAGGGACATGTAGATCTACCTTGTGATGCACATGAGAGAACATCCTAACAGAGAGAACCCAGTGCACAGGCTCCAAGGTACAATGCCTAGCTTGTGGGAGGAGGTAGAGGGAAGCCAGTGTGGCTGGGACAAAGTGAAGGAGGGGCAGAGCCAGCAGGGCCTGAGAGGCGGTGGTCAACAACATCTTAGCCTTTACTCTGAGCAAGATGTGGAATCACTGGAGAGATTTGAGCAGAGGATAGGATCTGACATATTTTACACAAGTCTCTTTGGCTTCCCTGTTGAGGAAAGTGTGAAAGTGGGGAGATTGATCAGGGGAACACTGCAATAATTCAGGCAAGGCAGATGGTGATTTGACCAGACTTCTAGCCATGAAAGTAGGGAGTTGTGACCCAATTCTTCTATATTTTCAAGGTAGTGTTTCCTTAGGATTGGGTATGGGTTATGAGAGGGAGAGGGAGAGAGAGAGAGAGAGAAGTCAAGGATGACTTCAAGGCTTTTGACCTGAGCAACTAGCAGAATGAAATTGCCTTCACCGAAGGACTGTGGGAGAAGGAAGTTGCTGGGGGGAAATTAAGAGTTCAGTTTAAACAGTGGACATCTACTTTTTTTTTTAATATTTATTTTTTGAGAGAGCGTTAGCAGGGGAGGGACAGAGAGAGGGGGGCAGAGGATCTGAAGTGGGCTCTACGCTAATAGGCTGACAGCAGCGAGCCCTATGTGGGGCTCAAACTCATGAACTGCAAGATCATGACTTGAGCCAAAGTTGTTCACTCAACTGACTGAGCCACCCAGGTGTCCCAACAAGGGATGCCCACTTCTAGTGAAGATGTTGTGTTGTTTGAGAGTCTGGAGTCGAGGAGAAAAGTCTGGGCTGGAGGTAAAGATGATGACTTCACCAAAACAAGTAAGTTTAGCTAGAGAAGGAATCTAAGGGCCGAGTCCTGGAAAGTTCCCCAATTAAGAGTTTGGGTAGAAGTGGATCCAGTAGAACCAGCAGAGCCAGCTACTCTAGGATCTGCCCAATCACATATGTGGTGACTGAGTGGCTGCATGTTGGGATGATGGGGCTGACTGGGTCATGTGAACCTGATCTTCAGCAGGCTACCCTCAGCCTGTTCACCTGTCACCTGAGTAGGGCTCCAAGAGAAAAGGGAAGCACCCAGCCATCTGAAGGCCCAGACTGGGAACTGGTACACTGTTATTGTAGTCACATTCTCTCAGTCAAAGCAAGTTTCAAGGCCGGCCCAGGTTTAAGGGGTAGGGAAGTAGACTCTACTTAAAGGAAGTTGCTGCAAAGTCACATTGCAAAGGCTGTGACCACAGAGGTGGAGATGGAGGCCATTTTGCAGTGTACTCCAGTTTATTTATGACTGTTCTCTTGCAAAGACCTTCAAAATTTTTGATAGGAAACATAATTTTAGTTTTGGGTCAAACCTTAACCTCATGCTTGAGCCACTGAGGACACTATTACTGCAGTCCTGCTAATTCTCCAAAATTTTCTTAGTGAAAATAACTTTTCACACAGGTAGATGTTGATAGAATTTGAACCATAGCTCTGTCTCTTCAGGATGAAATTATGGCACCTAGTAGGTACTCAAGAAGCTATTTATTTGGTTATAGGAAGAAAAGATATACTGTAGAGTTAGAACAATGGTATTTACAGTAACTGAAATTATTTGAACACTTATTATTTGCCAGATATTGTTATATGCATTATGTACCCTATTTTATTTAATTCTTCCAATGGGCTTACAAATTAGGTGCTGTCATTATTCCTACTTTATAACTAATAAATGGCAGATTCCCCATCCAGTGGTAGATCTTCCTTACTCTATTGATTAAGACTATTTTCCCACAAGCATAAAAGATGAAAGTAAGTATTTTCTCAAATTCTAAAACCTAATTCCTCTCACCTCCTCTGTTTTAGTTTGGGTTCCCCCCCACCCCTGAAACAGACCTTGTGTCAAGGATTCAAGAGCAAGTAGTTTATTTGAAAAGTTATAGGAACACTGTTAGTAGAGAGGGGTAAGTAAGGTAAGGAAGGCAAAGCTGCCAAAATTTGAATTTACTACTGGTGGAACCAGAAATGGTGTGTAGTGTATACTTCAGAATTATTCCATCCAAAAAAGGAAGAGCTGAGATATTTATACACCAACTCCCATCTGTAACTAGTTGAAGACTGTACCCAGGGGATGTTAATTCATCTGTATTTCCAACCTTATGTGGTTTGGAAATGCTCCCAGGAACACAGATACAGGTTATTGGAAGTCAATAAGCATATGGGTGGCATTCACAGGGCTTGATATATCCATACCTGTTTTTGCCTTAGCATGTGCCTGCAGAACTTCAGAGGTCATGGTTAAAAAAAAAAAAATTCTATCTTTTGCTAGCCAACTGTGAGTGTATTGGTATCGATTGAACCACTATTAGCGTAGACAAGGACACCACATGTACAGTGGGTAAAAGGACATTGAGCCAGAGGTAAGTTGCACTCATAGTCGTTTCCAAATGAATGCGGTAATGTAACTATTGATGCTGACTTGGAGTCTTAGATAATTAAGCATGTAGTTGTTAAATGTGTCTAATAATGAAAAATGGGACAGAAGTAAGGCTACAATTGACCTTGTCACAAAACAGAGGATAAAATATTCCCCAGGAGTAAATCATTTACCCATGTAATGCAATTGCATTCTTGTAGGGCACTGGTGGACCAGTTGGTAAGCCATCTCCTCCAAGGCATTAATGGAACTCTGTGTCCCAAATAATGTATTTCATGCCGTGATCATTTTGTAGCAACAGATATCATGAAAGCAGGGAAACTTTGGTGAAAATATAATAAAACATCTACTAGCATGAATGACAAAAATGGCCTTGAGTCTGGGCTTTTCTAGAAACCCCAAAATAAAAATAGTTTGGTATTGAGAAAGAAAGAAAGGTGTAATAGGTATGCTGAGGGCAGAGAGACAAGTCTTTTTTTTTTTAATTTTTATTTTGAGAGAGAAGGAGAGAGAAAGAGAGGGAGAGTGAGTGGGGGAAAGGCAGAGAGAGGGGAAGAGAGAGAGAGAATCCCACGCAGGCTCTGCACAAAGCCTGATGTGGGGTTTGAACTCATGAACTGTGAGATCATGACCCAAGCTGAAACCAAAAGTCGGACGCTTAACTAAGCCGCCCAGATGCCCTAAGAGACAAGTCTTAGTCATATTTATATATGGATATACAGTAAATGTTAGTGCATTTTAACTGGGTGTTGACATGTACTTGATCAGCAAGAAGTGAAGAATGGATACTGGGCAGGCTGTTAGCAGCCTGTAGTGGGGTTTCAAAAATAACCCAGATGGTTTCCTTGATGAGAATTATCAGTTGAAGTGGGATTGTAGGGAAAATGCTTTAAAATAGACCATCTGCTTCAAACAGTGTGGAGCAAGAAGGGGATCCGAAATTGATGAGGTCAAATTCAGTAGAATCACCAGTAGGGTATTCAGGCTTAGCAGGCCGCAAATCATTGCACTTTAAAAATAATAGCTGTTATGTCTTGGATTTGAGGTATGGGTTTAAGAAGCTCATCCTCATTGGTATAGCAAGGAGCCCTTAGGTTTTTTTGTTTGTTTTTTGTTTTTCCACACTAGACTGCACCATGGATGCTGGAGTCTCTCCACCTGTATCGGCAGAAACATGTAGAGAATGCTCTCATAATTTCCGGTGTGCCTTAAGGGGTAAGGAGGAGAAATCTGAAGAGCCAGAGGAAGAGTGATCCTTAGTGGCTTTGGGCCATCAATTTTAAGCCCTTCTTAACCATCTTTGGTTGCTTTAATTGTTGACTCTGAGGGATCTAGTTTTGTCCTTCCCTATTCAGAACTTCAGGGCTCACCATTCAGTTCCTTTATATTAAGGATGTCTGTGTTGTGAAACTTCAGGGGTGACATTCACATCTGGTCAGTATAAATAGCGCCTCCTGGATAGTGTAGTCCACAGCTGGAATGGCTTTCTCCAGTGATAACACTTACAATGCCATTGGTTTGGACCAAACTTGGTGAAGTGGATCACTATGTCCGGTAATTATGTGTTTTCTATTCTCCTTCCTCCTCCCTCCCTGCGAAATGTAAGAGTCCTGAGAGAAGAAGCCAGATTTTAGGTATTTATAATAAAGCATCTAATATGGCACCCTCTGCACTGAGTTGCTCAATACATCTTTACAAAATACATGAATGAATAATAGTGCTGTGACTTGTGAGGCTTGAAGATGTGTTAGGCTCTGTGTAAAATACTTTGCCTGTTGATGTCCCTTGACCCAAATAGCAACCCTGTTGGATATTTTTAAGTGATCATTGATATTGTGGAGAGGTGAACCCAGAGGACACATGGAGAAGTAGCCAGGAGGACTGTGCTAGAAGGGGAGTAAAGAACAGGATAGGATAGTTTCAGAGAAGCTTGGTGGTGGGAAGCTGAAAGTTCTTGTTTGGAGCCTTTTTGTCTTCGAAGGAGGCAAATTTACCTTCTCAGTTTGAGGAGGAAGGTTGTGGCAGTCAATGCAGCAGTGGTGGCAGTTTTAAGGAGAGTGGATAAAGTATGCTCTGGTCTTTGCAGAAGTTCAGAGAGACTTAGTTGCTCAGAGGCCCTAGCATTTCCATGTATTTCCATCAGTTTCTATTAATGAAACCATGGCTGCAAATGAAAACTCTTAAGTATACATTTTCTTTATAGCTACCAAAAAATGAGTTTGGCCCATTTAATTAGAATCTAAAATAAAAGCAGAGAGCCTTTGGGCACATAGGGGAAATTTGAATTTTATCAAATGCATTTAGAGAAAATAAGCATTCCTTCTACTGATTTCTAATGCTTGATTCATTTTTCATGAAAGGTGGTATTATGAGGAGGAAATACTGAGTGGACTCCCTGTAGGCTAAAGTTGTATTTGCAGCCTGATGCTATGGGAAACAGAGTGAGTGTCTTCATCCAGATTAGTTGCTTGAAAAAGACTCAACTCAAAGAGATCCAGCTCAAAATGTACCACGCCAAGTAGGACTCCACTGATCTGAGTAGTTGAAATGTCCAGGAATACATCTGGATCAGGAACTCAAAAGTATTATCATGCCATTTCTTGACATCTCTCAGCTGTGAAATGTTTTTGTGTGGCCTTCGATCTCAACAGGTTCTGCCATTTATCTGGCAACATGGTTCTCTAACAGCTCTAGGTTTAGATCCTACTAGTGTTAAAATCCAGAAAATGCTTTCCAGCTCAAGAATTCTGACAAAATCTCAGGATTGGATTTCAGTTTTACTTTTATGGGTCACATGAAAGTGCCTTTTCCTCATCTCATTACTGTAGATTGGGGGAATATGTTGCCCTTTGACTCCATGTGGGCCTAAACCTGCTCCTAGAGTCAGAAGTCAGAGTGGAGTTACTTTCTCCTAAACCACCTGGACCTGGGTGAGGGTAGAGAGGATTCATAAGGAATATCAGGCTGTTGTTACCAGAAGCAGGAGCAATGGACGTGGTCATGAAAAAAACTTCCTTGGAATGGATAGAAGGAGAACTGACTATTGTAATGATATTCCCTACAAAATTTTCTGGCCCAGTGAAATTTCTCTGGTCACATGATTTTGGCAGCTCTGATTTATTAGACTGATTGTGTGTGAAAATCTCTATTTTTCCTGGAAATGAATTAGCTTCTAAAGATACTATACATAGATTCTTTTTCCTCATCCTCTTGTGATCTTCGCTCTTTATCTTTGTGTCCTAATTTTGCCATTGTACTGCTGCTTCTATTTTGGAACCTTGGTAAGAAATAGATTTGTGTGCATATACTGATTTAGTATGAAATTAAAATGAAAAGTCATTTGCATATTCAGAACCTAACTTAATGGGAAGAAAATCAGTGATAATTGCAACATAAATGTTTCTCAAGGAAATGAACGTATGTGGGTTACTGGGGACGTAATGTCCTACCAAACTATTGTGCAATGTATGCACCCAAGCCCTCAACCTCTCCTGAAATTTTTCTCTTGGGTTTTGTCATGCAGGGTAAGTTTCCTGTCCATGATTTAAATGATTTGGTATGGTAATGCTTTGTATGGCTTCATGTGTTGTTATATGTGTTCAACTTTTTGACAAGACAAATTGGAAAGCACCTTTGGTAGCTACTCTGTTGTTATTTTGTTGAAATGATATCCAGTGCCCTTGTTTGTATGATTTCTACAGTCCGCCTGCCAGCCTATGCTCTTTTTTTTTTTTTAAATTTTTTAATGTTTTATTTTTGAGAGAGCGAGAGAGCGCGCGTGCACGTGCATGAGTGTGTGAGCGGGGGAGGGGCAGAGAGGGAGACACAGGATCTAAAGCAGGCTCCAGGCTCTGAGCGGAAGTCCGCGCTTAAATGACTGAGCCACCCAGGCACCCCTGCCAGCCTGTGTTCAATTTTAACTGTGTACACCTACCATTATGTTGGTTTTGGAGGTTCATGCATTCTTGAGAAAGTGGCAAACTTAGAATCCCATCTGATGATTGCCTTCAGCCCTACTGAAACCATGATGTTTTCAGTCTTCCCCATGGAACATTATCAGATATATACTTTATGATAAATTTCACCTGTCGTTCAGAGATTAAGTATCAGTGGCTTTTGGAACATCATATCTGTGTGCATCTGTTCACATATATTTGCTTTACCTGAAATGATTTGTGTGTTTGGTTCTTGCATAGTCAGCCTTCCAGAAAACTCTGTGAGCTGCTATTCTCAGGTTGTTGAATTGATAGTCCCAGATCCCTGTCTTTCCCTTCCTTTTACCTTCTTTTGGGTTGCCTCCTTGAAAAATCTGTATCTTCCTCTACTTTCTCCTCCAGAAAAGATAAGATTTAAATCCTCCTACCCAGTGGGGGAAAAAAGTCCCCCCCCCCCCCCCGGAAAATTTTCCTCCAGACCAAAACTGAGGAGAAAATTGTTGCAAGGGAGTGTTCATTCGGTGTTTGCGTTTCTTTATTTCTTTGTTTTTCTTCTCAAAAGAAATTCTGCAGCCTTTGATTTTCACAACAAAAGCAGTTTGAATATTTGTTTTGGAAATAGAAGCTGAAGTTTTATGTGATGAAGGTAAGCTGATGACCCCAGCTGCTCTGTGATCCTTTTCCAGGGAGGAAAGTCTTGCTGCTGGAGTCTGGTTGTGTCTGGCCCTCACCTGGTTCGACCTCATGAATTCAGAATTGACAGTTTGGTGTGATATAAATCGGAGGGGCCAACCTGCTGTGTAGCTCTGTACTAGCCATGACCATTAACTAACCCATTGCATAGTGGGTAAGACATTGGATTTGGAGTTTGGCAAACGTAGGTTCTAGGTCCAGTGTGGACCATTGCAAGCCATGCAAATTGATCCAATTTGTTAGTTACTCTGAGCATTGATTTCCTAAGCATTAGGGTTGCTGTGGGTTATTAGCATCCCTGACCCCAAATGTGACCCTGGTTTACTTGCTACATATTTTTTCCCCACCATATGAAATTGTCTCCTTCATTGGTCTGTTTATCTTTTGTTATCTTCCTCCTTCACTATTAAAATCTCTTCCCTACAAGATCAAGGACCTTGTCTATTTCATTGAGCCCTCTATTTCTAGGATCTGGAACATATTAAGGGATCAGTAAATATCCATTAAACAAATGAATAAACCATGCTTGACACAGAACAAGGCATTCAATAGATGCACATTGTCATTTGCTGAAACCTTAGGCTCTTCTGTGTGTAAATTTGAAAGTCTTTCATTTGGATACAAGTGCTTTGGCTGTACAGATTTAAAATAGTTAGAGATTCCACTTCTCCCGCAAACTGTTGTTGCTTTGATCGCCCTTACTCGTGTCTTGTTAAATTCATATTAAGCCATGAATTTGCTTCAATAAAAGAAATACCAGAGAAGCTAAGAGAATTTGTTCAAGTGGTTAGTAGCAAGTCCAAGGTGGGAGTTCAGGTGTCCTGTTGTCTGTTATTCTCCCTCTGCAACATGTCCGTGTAGTGGTAAAGTAGAATAATAAAACCAGGAATGGTAATGATGGCCAACCTTTATTTCACTTCTCACTGCGACAGCTATTCGGTTCACAGTAATCCCAGGAGGTTAGCACAGTAGTAATTCCCATATTTCAGATGGCAAAACTGAGGCTTTAGAGGAGTTATTTACCCAAGATCACACTGCCACTTCTGAACGCAGTCATGTCTCTCCCCAGAGCCCGTCTTTATAACCACAAAGCGATACTGTCCCCAGAGTACCAGTTCCCGTAATTGAGAACTTTTATGAAAGCAGGCTGACCTTCACACTGCAAGTATTCTGAAACCATGGTTCCACTGTGGTGTGAATTTTTAGTTCCCCGAACGGTGCGTGCGTTTTCCGCTTTGTAAGAGCCATCTTAATATTGTACTGTGAGAAGGTGTGTGTCTGGTCCCAAGGAAGGGAAGACCAAAGAAGTAGCAGGTTGGTTTGAGTTGTTTGAGAGGCGGGCAGGAGCTGGCCTGTGAAATCGAAGTGTTGGATTGTATTTTCCCCTAAATAGGTTGGTGGGGTTAAATTTAATTACCATTTTAGTAGGCAGAAGAAGGGAAAATTTTCACAGAGTAGAAACAAAAAGAATTGCTGTACAGTAGACCTTTGATCCTAGTAAGAACTACTTTTGGAGCACTAGGGGCCACAGAAAGAACAGAAGATCCAGAAGGCTAAGAATCAGAACAGGACCATGATAAAATTATAGCTGAATGATGATTTGACATATGAAAATAATGACTATCCCATGTTGGGGTTGGGGAAAGGCTGGTATTGGGGATGGACAACGAGTGTGGTCTAAACTGGGTGTGAATTTGAAGAGTTGCTCTAGGAGTAGGGGGATGGCCCAGTAGCACCACCTGGACCCCTAATAATGCCTTTCTTCCCAAGAAACTGCAAGCACTCCACAAATGCATTTCAGTTACCACTCCCTACATTCATTCCCAAGGAATGGTAGCAGGGATTCATGTTTCTGTTTTCAGTGCAGATATTAACCCAGATTTAGAGGGCTGATAGGATTGATAGCCAAAGTGTCACACGATGTCCAAGTGGCTACCCTCCTGCCATTACTATTGCCTGCACAGCTGCTGAAAGCATGGAGTTGGAGGGATTGAGTCTAAAAGGGATTCAGAGCTGTGAGATTTTGAATGGAAGATGTTTTGGTGAGAACTTTTATTTTTACTTTGTATATAAACCTAAAGAGTGGCATATGATTACATGCTTTTGCAAGGTAAACTTAACATCCTAACTGATAAAAATAATGTGATATTTTAACTGGCAACTTTTTTTTTCCTTAAAAATTTCTAAAACAGTGGTGCATTTTATAATCCCTGCTATCTTAAATTCAGTGAAATATGTTAATGTAACCATTAGCAGTTTTTGAAGGCTAAGCACTGGGTTAAGCCCTTTATATGCATTATATTATATTTTCTTATTCCCATTTCACTGATGATGAACCTATGGCTCAAAAAGGTAAGACAACTCACAAGAATACAAGTAATTTCATAACATTTCCAACATAGAAATTTTCAGTGGTTTCACATTGGATATGAATAAAATCTAAATTCCTTATGCTGTGGTGCCCTTTTATGACATGGCCCCTATCCACTTTTCCCACCTCACCTCTTATCTTCCTCTGCCTGGCTCTACTATTTATGTTCACTTGCCATTCACTGTGCCTGGAATGTGCTTGCCCAAGAACTTGACATATTTGGCTCATTCTTGTTGTTTGAGTCAGCCTAAATGCTGTCTGCTCAGAGAGGTATTTGACTTCCAACTTAAAATAGTCACTCAAGGGGCGCCTGGGTGGCTCAGTCGGTTAAGCGGCCGACTTCGGCTCAGGTCGTGATCTCGCGGTCCGTGAGTTCGAGCCCCGCGTCGGTCTCTGTGCTGACCGCTCAGAGCCTGGAGCCTGTTTCAGATTCTGTGTCTCCCTCTCTCTGACCCTCCCCTGTTCATGATCTGTCTCTCCCTGTCTCAAAAATAAATAAAAAAAAAATAGTCACTCAATCCCTATCACATCATGTGGCTCCATTTTAATTTAATTTTATTTGTTTTAATGTTTGTTTATTTTTGAGACAGAGACAGAGTTTGAGCAGAAGAGGGACAGAGGAGATGGAGACACAGTCCAAAACAGGGTCCAAGCTCTGAGCTGTCTGCACAGAGCCCAACACGGGGCTCAAACTCACAAGGGGTGAGATTATGACCTGAGTGAAAGTCCAGCACTTAACTGAGCCACTCAGGTGCCCTAAAATACTTTTTAATAAGGCTTAAAATATTTACCAAAAGTACACAATCTTAAGAATATAACAGGTGAGGGGCACCTGGGTTCCTCAGTCGGTTAAGCATCCGACTTCAGCTCAGGTCATGATCTCGCGGTTAGTTCAAGTACCGGGTCAGGGTCTGTGCTGACAGCTCAGAGCCTGGAGCCTGCTTCGGATTCTGTGTCTCCCTCCTTCTTTGTCCCTCCCCTGCTCATACTCATGCTCATGCTCATGCTCTGTCTCTCTCTCTCTCTCTCTCTCTCTCTCTCTCTCTCTGTCTCTCTCTCTCTCTTTTTCAAAAATAAATAAACGTTAAAAATTTTGAAGAAAAGAATATAACAGGTGAACTTAACCTGTGCATCAGCACCCAGCTCAAGAGAGAAAATTCCCCAGCATCCAGAACCCCTCCCCCTACCCTGTCATGTTCCCTTCTAGTCACTACACCCTAAGGGTAACTGCCATCCTGACCTCTATCAGCCTTGAGCAAAATTGGGGTCAGAAGTCCTTATTTGTGCCTGGCTTCCTCCAGTCAATATTTTATTTGTGAGTAGTAGTTCACACATTCTCGTTGCCATATAGTATTTCACTGTATGACTATGCCACAGTCTATTTAATCTAATTTACTGTTGATGAGCATTTGGCTGGTTTTCAGTTTGGGACTGTTATGAACAGTATTACTATGAACATTCTTGAATGTATATTTTGGTGAGTATCACGGGAATTGATTTTAATTCTGCTAGAACTATGTGGTATGCGCTTACTTAAACTTTTTATGTCTACTTGTACCCCTGTTGAAAAGTAGTCTTAGGGGCACCTGAGTGGTTCAATCGAATGGGCGCCTGACTTCAGCTCAGGTCATGATCTCGTGGTCTGTGCTGACAGCTTGGAGCCTGGAGCCTGCTTCGGATTCTCTGTTTCTGTCTCTCTCTGCCCCTCCCCAACTCACACTCTGTCTCTCTCTCCCTCAAACAATAAATAAATATTAAAATATAACAAGTAGGGGCACCTGGGTGGCTCAGTCGGTTAAGTGTCCGACTTCAGGTCAGGTCATGATCTCACGTACAGTCTGTGAGCTTGAGCTCTGCGTTGAGCTCTGTGCTGACAGCTCAGAGCCTGGAGCCTGCTTTGGATTCTGTTTCCCTCTCTCTTTACCCCTCCCCCACTCACACTGTCTCTCTGTCTCTCAAAAACGAATAAATGTTAAAAAACAAAAAAGTAGCCGTAGGAAAGTAAAGACTTTATATTTTGTCCTGTTGGTGTTTATTTTTTTTAGCTTTACTGAGACATAATTGTCATATGATCTGTGTACTTAAGTTTTACAATTTGAGTTTTGATATATGTCTCTACCTACGAAACCATTACCACAATCAAGATAATGAACATATCTGTCACCCCAAAAGTTTGATCTTGTTCCTTACAATCTCTCTCTACGTCTTCTCCCTGCATCTCCTGTCCCAGACAACCACTGACTTGCTTTCACTATACATTAGTTTGCATTTTCTAGAATTTTACATAGTTGGGATCATAAATAATATTTTTTGTTTTGCACAGCATAGTTTTGAGATTCATGTTGCATGTATCAGTAATTTCTTTTTATTCACGAGTAGTATTTTTTTGGTGGGTATACTACAGTTTGTTCATTCATCTGTTGACAGACACTTGAGTTGATTCCACTTTTTGTCTCTTATAAATAATGCTGCTGTGAACACTGATGTATATCTAAGCTTTTATGCATGTGCTCTTTGTTCCCTTGGGTATGTGTCTAGGGTTGGAATGGCCGAGCCATATGGTAGGTGTCTGGTTAATTCTGTCGGAAGCTGTCAACTGTTTCTGTGTAAGAGTTCCAGTTGCTCCATATCCTTCCCAGCACTTTAATCATTTTTTTTTCATTTTAGCTAATCTAGTGGGAGTGGTGGTATCTTATGGCTTAATTCACATTTCCTTAATGACTAATGATGTTGAGCATATTTTTATATGCTACTTGCCATTATGTATCTTAATTAGTGAAGTATCTGTTAACATTTTTGGTTCATTTTTAAAAATTGGATTTTTCTTGTTCAAGAGATGAAGCCTTTAAACTATATTTTAGATATGAGGCTTTTGTTGGACGTATATTTTACAAGTATTTTGTCCCAGACTATGGCTTGACATTTCAGTCTCATAACAGGGTCTTTTTGTCTCCTGTTGTTGCCAGAAACCAGAGCAGTAGTTGGCACCTGTTGGTGGTCAAAAATTGTTTCTTAAAAAGCAGACTTAGGGGCGCCTGGGTGGCGCAGTCGGTTAAGCGTCCGACTTCAGCCAGGTCACGATCTCGCGGTCTGTGAGTTCGAGCCCCGCGTCAGGCTCTGGGCTGATGGCTCTGTGCTGACTGCTCAGAGCCTGGAGCGTGTTTCAGATTCTGTGTCTCCCTCTCTCTCTGCCCCTCCCCCGTTCATGCTCTGTCTCTCTCTGTCCCAAAAATAAATAAAAAACGTTGAAAAAAAAATTAAAAAAAAAAAAAGCAGACTTAGTAAAAGGCGGCTCCCTGGCAAGCATCTTAGATTCCGAGTCAGGTATGAGAAACCCCAGAGCCCCTAATCTGAACCCTATACATCACACATACAGGTATGTGTACTATGTCTATAATGTAGTATGTTTACTTGAAGGAATTTCTGATGTAGTAATAAGTAACATGTTCTGAGAGATTACTGTGTGCCAGGCCCTAGTCTAAGTGCTTGTCGTTCATTAAAAACAAGAAGTGAGATGGGGATAAAGTACAGTAATTATAGCACCTGTTATGAAAATAAGTATATTGAGGCTGATGGAGATGAAGACACCTTGTCCAAAGTCACTAAGAGGGAAACTGGTAAAGCTAGTGTTTGAACAATCCATCTTGACTCCTTAGTCATGAAGGGTGGATACGTGGAAAGGATGAAGAATAGCTGCATGGAGCATAGTGCCTTTCCATTACCCAACTTGGCATTGTTTCATTGGCTGTGTGAGCATATACCTTTTTTTGAAGGGTGCTTAGAGATTATATTCTAAAACAAGTACGTGTACTCAAGGGTTAGACTACTTAAGGACATAGATGTGTAGTAGCTACAAGATTGTCTTGAGTTTCTACTTGTAGAGACCAGTGGGATGACTGTGACCACTATGCTGCCATCTGTCAGCCTTTGGTCTTAACTGGTGTCACTACTTTCTCTTTTGGTCTGTGTTGTTAGACCTGATGCTTGCAGATTACAAATGGTTTTCACTATGTCAGTCTTTGACCTGCTTTTTAATACTTTAGGCTTAGATTTAACTTACTAGGGTATTCTTTATTAGTAAAATAAACAAAAAGCTTTTTGTCCCTCTTTTCTCCCCTAAGTTCTCTGAACACATTTATCTGGAGACAGAAAGAGGGTGTGTGTTTTAGTAGCATTTAGGAGTTGCTGAGTGGTGTTTGGTAAGTCTCATGAAAAGGAAAACTGGGTAGGATAGTACATTTCAAGAAATCACATTTGATCAGATTTAGGGGCAGATTAATTTGTAAGGAGATATATGGCCAGCTCTTTGTAAACAATCTCGTGCTCATTTAAATCAGTTTATTCCACAGTCATTAAAATGTTCAAGTAGTGCTTAGGCAGCACAGAATGTATGAAAATGTGCAGCAAATTGTGGTATGTATATAAACCATTATACTTCTTCCATTACTGATGTGGCTACCAGATGTATTTTGAGTGGACTTGGATAGTATTTTCCTTATCACTAGAGTCACTTGAAGACTTATTTCCTGAATGTGTCCAACTGTATGTATAGGCAGTGTGTGTACAGTGAAACTTGGCGAAGTTTTTATTCATCTATCTCAAAAAATGGTGAAACCTGACTCTACTATTTTTTATTAGTTCATATTAAACTTATTCTCCATTTGGGTAATAGCAGGTAGAGTCCATTTTGCAAAGATAATCTTAACAGCTAAGATAATATTAAAGAAAATACTACCTTTAATACATTCTTGATTTGCCTTGCTGTTATTGTGTCTTTCTAAGAAGTAGCTGTCAAATTTGGCTACATGCTGGAGTCACCTGGGAAGCTTTAATATTACTGATGTCTGGGCCCCATTCCAAGTGATTTTGGTTTAATTGATCTGTGGTATGGCTAAGATATCAACATTTTTTTAAGCCTTTATTAAATATTTTAACGTCAGTGTAGTTAGTATACAGTGTTATATTAATGTTGTCCAATATAGTGATTCAATAGTTCTATACATTACTCAGTGCTCCTCGTTATAAGTGTACTCTTAATCCCCTTCACCTATTTCATCCATCCTCCCACCCACCTCCCCTCTGGTAACCATCAGTTTGTTCTCTATAGTTAAGAGTCTGTTTTCTGGTTTGTCTCTTTTTTGGTTTTCTTTTATTTTTTCCCTTTTTCATTTGTTTCTTACATTTCTCTGATTTATTTCACTTAGCAAACTATCCTGTAGATTCACCCATGTTGTTGTAAAATGGCAAGATTTCATTCTTTTTTATGGCTGAATTATATTCCGGTGTGTGTGTGTGTGTGTGTGTGTGTGTGTGTGTGTGTGTGTGTGTGTATGTATCTACATCTATCTATCATTTGTCTATCTATCTATATCTCCATATCTCCATCCTCACATCTTCTTTATTTATCTATTGATGGACACTGAGGCTGTTTCCATAATTTGGCTATTGTAAATAATACTTCAATAAACATAGAGGTGCATATATCTTTTCAAATGAGTGTTATTGTATTCTTTGGGTAAATCCCCAGTATTAGATTACTGGATCATATGGTAATTCTATTCTTAAGTTTTTGAGGTACCTCCATATTGTTTTGCACATTGGCTGCATCAGTTTGCATTCCCACCAACAGTGCATGAGGGTTCCTTTTTCTCCACATCCTTGCCAACACTTGTTGTTTCTTGTGTTTTTTGTTTTAGCCATTCTGACAGGTATAAGGTGATATCTCATTATGATTTTGATTTGCATCTCTCTGATGATGAGTGATGTTGAGCATCTTTTCTTGTACCTATTGGACATCTGTATGTCTTCTTTGGAGAAATGTCTATTCATGTCTCCTGCCCATTTTCCAATTGGGTTATTTTTTGGTTTTTAGTTGTAAAAGTCCTTTATACATTTTAGATAGTAACCTTTTATCAAATGGGTCATATACAAATGTCTTCTCCCATTCAGTTGATTGTTTCCTTTGCTGTGCAGAAGCTTTTATTTGGATGTAGTCCAATAGTTGTGTGTGTGTGTGTGTGTGTGTGTGTTTCTCTTGCCTCAAGAGAAAAATCTAGAAAAACGTTGCTATGGCTGATGGCAGAGAAACTATTGCCAGTGTTGTCTTCTAGGATTTTTATGGTTTCAGGTCTCACATTTAGGTATTAAATCCATTATGTGTTTATTTTTGTGTATGGTGTAAGAAAGTGGTCCAGTTCCATTCTTTTGCATGTAGTTGTCTAGCTTTCCCAACACCATTTGTTGAAGAGACTTTTTTCCATTGGATAATCTTGCTTCCTTTGTCATAGATTAATTGATAATATATTCATGGGTTTATTTCTGGGCTCTCTGTGCTGTTCTATTGCTCTGTGTCTGTGCCAGTACCATACTGTTTTGATTACTACAGTTTTGTAGTATATCTCATTACTTGGAATTGTGATACCTCCAGTTTTGTTCTTTTCAAGATTGTTTAGGCTATTCACGGCCTTTTGTGGTTCCATACAAATTTTAGGATTATTTGTTGTAGTTTTGTGAAAACTACTATTGATATTTTGATAGGGATTGCATTAGTCTGTAGATTGCTTAGGGTAGTATGGACATTTTAACCATATTCTTTCAATCTATGAGAATGAAATATTCCATTTGTGTCCTCTTCAATTTATTTCATCAGTGTTTTATACTTTTCAGAGTACAGATCTTTTACCTCCTTGGTTAAATTTATTTGTAGGTAATGTTTTTGGTGCAGTTGTAAATGGGATTGTTTTCTTAATTTTTTGGTTACTTCGTAATTAGTGTATAGAAATGCAACAGAATTCTGTATACTGATTTTGTATGCTGCTACCTTACTGAATTCATTTACCAATTCAAGCAAATTTTTGGTGGAGTCTTTTGTTTTCTATATATATATTGTCATGTCATCTGCAAATAGTGGAAGTTGTATGTTGTACTTCTTCCGTAGCAATTGGCTGCCTTTTAATATTTTTTTCTTGTCTGATTGCTGTGGCTAGGACTTCCATTACTATGGTGAATAAAAGTTGTGAGAGTGGACATCCTTGTAGAACACCAGGATTTTTGAAAGTTCTCTAGATGCAGAGGAGGTTGAGAACCACCTACCAAAAGGTAGAGGACACAATGAGGGACATCTCTGACCATGGACTCTGACTGACAAGTGTAAGATCATGAAAGGAAGCCAGTGAGTCTTGGGAACAAGTGTTGGAAGGTAGAGCTTCAGTGTTAGGAACATACTTAACAGAATGGAAAGGTCAGAGAAAAAAAAAAATAAGATCTGGTGGCTAGAGGCTTTCCAAAGTTTGGCAACTCAAGTGGATGAAGAGGCTTCTTGAGAGTAAAATTCTGACCTTGCAGCCTTTCAAGCACTATTCTTCAAAGGGTAGTTCCTGTGACACATGTGGTATGCATTATGATGTCATGTAGTTCACAAACTTAAAAATTGTTATTTATGCGTTTATATAGTACATACTAAACAAAGAGGCACATGAAACTTGTGAATTTATTTGGAGTAGGTTAGGATAATTTAAATTTTTTTTTTTTTAATTTAATGTTTATTTTGAGAGAGACAGAACATGAGCAGGGGAGGGACAGAGAAGGAGGGAGACACAGAATCTGAAGCAGGCTCCAGGCTCTGAGCTTTCAGCCCAGAGCCTGACGTGGGGCTTGAACTCAAGAGCTGTGAGATCATGACCTGAGCCAAAGTCAGAGGCTTAACCGACTGAGCCACACAGGTGCCCCAGGATAACTTTTTAAAAAGTGAGTCAATTTAAAATTGATTCAGGGGCATCTGGGTGGCTCAGCAGGTTAAGCATCTGACTCTTGATTTCAGCTCAGGTCCTGATCTTGCAGTTCATGAGATCAAACTCATGTTGGGCTTTGTGCTGACAGCGTGGAGTCTGCTTGGGATTCTTTCTGCCTCTCTCTCTGCCCCTCCCCTGGTTATGTGCTCTCTCTCAAAATAAACTTTAAAAATAAATAAAATTGATTTTTAAAACTATCAGTTAAAAACTTTATAGGTGGTATATTGTAAAATTAAAGAATGTGGGGTGAGAATAAATTTGAAAGCATTTGAGAAACATTAAACCAGTAAAGACCATGCATCTTAAAAAAACAAATGGTACTCTGAGCTTAGAGTTTTGAAGGAATGGTGTTAGAAATGTGAAAGAACCAAAAAAACAGTAACAGAATCATGCCCTGAACCTTCAAGAACATATTCAGCTGGGCTAAAGATGATATAGACTGGGTTTCAAAAATGCAAAGGCATTTCTTAAAGAAAGGTTTTCAGTGAAAAGAAACACCAGGAAGAGATAAGCCTACTTCTGAAAAGGCAAATGGTAGAAGGTAGAGTTGGCAGGCGAAATCAAAACTATTCAAGTCAAAACTACTGAAGTGTGATTTTCTCACCAAGTAGAATGAACTAGAACCAAATTTAAGCCCAACATAGATTAGATAAAGATAGGATCCAATCACATACCCAACTAAATTCCTGATGGTAGGAAAAATGAAGTTTTTGCCTATGTGATCATTCAGTTGTCTCAGCTGTTACTTTCCTTTCTAAAAGCAGATATTTGTGGCTTCGTGTTCTTATTTTCTCTTTTCTGTTTTTTTTAAACACAGGATTGTCCCCAAAACCTAGAATCTGAGTCAACATCATTATGAGGCAGCCAAAAACATAAGACAATTTTGGATGGCCTCAACAGATAAGTAGTATGAGTTTTTCTCTAA
The DNA here is from genome assembly GCF_018350215.1 of Panthera leo. NCBI lineage: Eukaryota > Metazoa > Chordata > Mammalia > Carnivora > Felidae > Panthera > Panthera leo. The sequence goes on along the minus strand of NC_056681.1, from coordinate 35,537,435 downwards.
CTAGATTGTTTAACAAAATGACCTGGCTGTGTTCCATACTCCATTTACCTTCCTGGAGTCTCTGATTTGATCAGTCTGGTGTGAGGCCCTGAAATCTGCATTTTTTATGTAACCATCATAGGTGTATCTGGTGTGTACCAAAGGTTTACAATGTTGGTTGAGAACTTAACGATGATGATAATGAGGTTTCCCATACTGGTCAGGGTGCAGATATCCCCTTTGGGACCATCTTTTAAATAAAATGATAACAACTGACTTACATACAAGGTATATAGAGTAATAAAATGCACCCCATCTACCCACCGGCAGCATAAAAAATAATATATTACTAATATGATTGAAATCTTTCTGTGTACTTGCCCCCAAATTGTATTGCCTTCTTTCCCCTAGAAATAATCACTCCTGGATTTTTTTTAATTAACAGCTTTATTTAGATGTAATTAATATTCCATACAATTGAAGTGTCCAATTCAGTAACATTCAGAGTTGTGCAACCATCCCCATAATCAGTTTTAGAACATTCTCACCACCCTAAAAAGAAACCTAGTAATCATTAGCAGTCATTCCCTTCTTCCCTGTGTTCCACCAAACTCTCAGCCAGAGGCAAGTACCAATCTACTTTCTGTCTCTGTGGATTTACCAGTTTTGGACATTTTATATAAATCGGATCATCAAGTCTGTGGTCCTTTTGTGATTAGCCTTTTTTTTCACTTGGCATGATGTTTTTAAGATTCATGCATGTTTATATCATCTATCAGTATTTCATTCCTCTTTATGACCAAATAATTGTTGTATGACTGTACTATATTTTGTTCATCCATTCATCAGTTGATGGACATTTGGGTAGTTTATACTTTTTGGCTATTTTAAATAATGCTTTTCTGTCAATACTTGAGCAAATTTTTATGTGAAGGTATGTTTTCAGTTCTCTTAGGTATATATGTAGAATGGGATTGTTAGGTTGTTTGGCCATTGCGTTTTGCAGAATTGCCAAACTGTTTTTCAAAGTCATGTACCATCTTACAGTCCTACAATAACTCCAATTTCTCCATGCCCTCATCATTTCTAGTTATGATCTATTTCATTCTAGCCATCTTAGATGATATGAAGTAGTATCTCATTGTGCTTTGTTGTTGTTTATTTTTGAGACAGAGAGAGAGAGAGAGAGAGAACAAACAACTAGAGAGGGGCAGAGAGAGAGGGAGACACAGAATTTGAAGCAGTCTCCAGATTCTGAGCTGTCAGCGCAGATCCCAACACAGGGCTCAAACCCAGAAACTGTGGGATCATGACCTGAGCCGAAGTTGGATGCTTAATTGACTAAGCTACCCGGGCACCTGTCTCATTGTGTTTTTGATTTTCATTTCCCTAATGACTAATGATGTGGAACATTTTTTCATGTGTTTATTGGCTATTTGTATGTCTTATTTGGAAAAATGAATTTATTTTTAAATTGGGCTATTTGATAACTCTTATAACCCCAAAATAAAAATTATTGAGTAATAAGAGTTCTTATGTTCTGGATTCTAGACCATTATTACACACAGGATTTGCAAATAGTTTCTCTCATTAAATGCATCATCTTTCTCTTGATAGTTTTCTTTGCACAGGAGTTTTTAATTTTGATGAAGTCAAATTAATCTATTCTTTGATTGCTTGTGTCCTTTCTGAGAAACTATTACCAAAGAATCTGAGATCCTGCAGATGATCCCATGTGTTTTCTTCTAAGAGTTTCATAGTTTTAGCTCTTGTATTTAGGTCTTGATCCATATTTAGTTAAATTGTGTACATGTTGTCGAGGTAGTGCAATAAAGTTCATTCTTCATGTGGTTGTCCCAGCACCATTTGTTGAAAACACCATCCTCTGTCTAAGCATCTTCCTGGGTATATATTCAAAAGAACAGAAACCAGGATCTTGAGAAGATACCTACACTCCTGTGTCTGTTGTAGCATTATTTACAATAGCAAAGGCATGGAAACAAATATCCATCAACAGATGAATGTATAAAGAAAATGTGGTATATACATACAATGGAATATTCCACATCAAAAAAGGAAATTCCACCATTTGTTACAACATGGATGAACTTGAAAAACATGATGCTAAGGGAAATAAGCCATACACAGAAGAATAAATGCTGGATGATGCCACTTATATCAAGAATCTGCAGTAGTCCAACCATTCGAAGCAGAATAGGATGGGTTTACCGGGGACCAGGGCGAGGGAGACTTGGGGTGTTGCTGAAAGGGTACATGGTTTTACCTGCGCAAGACTAGCAAGTTCTAAGGATCTACTATAGAGTATAGTATGTGTAGTTAATAGTACTATACTGTGTATTTAGAATTTGAAAGGGTAGATGTGTTAAATACTCAAAATGAAGGGAAGGAAACTTTTAGAGGTGATGGTTAATGTTATGGCATTGTATCTGGTGGTGGTATATGGGTATATGCTTCAGAATCATCATGATATACACATTAAATATGTACAGACTTTATGTCAGTCATGACTCAATAAAAAGAAAAACCTTAAAGACCTGTCAAGATAAAATTTTAAGGAAAAAATGAATTGACCATAGATTTTTTTCTTTTTATGTTCTATTTAGGGAGACCGCATGCATATGTTCCTGCACAAGTGGGGCGGGGACAGAGAGAGAGAGAGAGAGAGAGAGAGAGAGAGCGTGAGAGAAAGCAGACTCCACAACATCAGCGCAGAGCCTGACCTGGGGCTCAATCCCATGAACCATGAGACCATGACCTGAGCCAAAATTGGAAGTCGGGTGCCCAACTAACTGAGCCAACAGGGTGCCCCTGTTTTTGTTTTTTTTTATGGGCTTTAATTTCTATTCCATGGATGTATATGTCTACCCTTCCTTCCTGGTTTAAAAGATGACCTGAAGTGCTTGCTTAATGTATCTATGTAGCTATGTAGCCAGTGCCAGGAAATTCAGTAAGTCTGAGAAGCCTCTTGGAAACCTATTTATATTTTATATAAGCACCACCAGGTGACTCCGGGGTCAAGATTCAGAAACCACGGTAGTGCTTCTCAAACTTCAATGAACACATGATTCACTAGGGCTCTTGTTAAATGCAGATCATGATTCAGCAAGCCTGGGTTGGGGTCTGAGATTCTGTACTTCTAACGAGTTCCCGGGTGATATTGCTGCTGGCTGCACACCATGCTGTCAGTGGCAAGAGGCAGGAGGTCTCCTACCATAGCCATGACCCATGCTTCCCTGGTGGGCCTCTGAGGCTTTATTAGGCTTCATCGGATATTTGAAATTTCTTCTGTGTTAGTCTTTGCTTTCCTTGATTTTAATACTGCTGATGTGATAAACTTCTCTATCTGGTATATGGTGCCTTACATGTCAGATTTGGGGGATGTTTTTATTTTTTCAGCTGAACAAACATGTTTTATTTATTTTTTAAAATTTTTTTAATATGAAATTTGTCAAATTGGTTTCCATACAACACCCAGTGCTCATCCCAACAGGTACCCTCCTCAATACCCATCACCCACCCTCCCCTCCTTCCCACCCCCATCAACCCTCAGTTTGTTCTCAGTTTTTAAGAGTCTCTTATGTTTTGACTCCCTCCCTCTCTAACCCTTTTTTTTTTTTTTTTTTTTTTTTTTTTTTTTTTTGAAAAGGCAGGACTTTAGAAGACATGGAGTCAGGAATGCCTAATTGAGAAAGGGAGTTTTTATTGGTTTCTGAACAACATACTGACCATAATGTTCCCATTTGTTTTAATTCTATCTTTTCTCAGAAGATGTCTATTGGCAGGTTATTTTTCTCTTACAGTTGATACTCGAATGCAGATACAGAGCTGCAGCATGTTTGCCTAAAACATTGGTTTAGGTAAGCCACAGGTGCTGGATTACATTAGCTCTTCCAACATCCATTTGATCTGCCTTTATTGCGGAGATGATCTGTTTTGAAGGCTAATGTTGTTAGAATCTTCCCAATTTTTTTCTTTTCTTACTGTTTGCTTTTAGTGAGTCATCCTAATTGTTGGGATGCTGAATATCTCCATTTTCACGTGAGGAGAATTTATCCCTTTCCTCTCTGAGAAACTGCTGTTTCTCAAGTACTTCGGTGACGCTTGCACTTCAAAGTCCTCCAATGTGTGCTCAGATGTGTCCTTGCATATCATTTGATGCTAAGCTGGGCTTGGTGTAGTACGTGGTCATTGGTTTCCTGGGAAAGAGGCTTTGTCAGTTCAGGCAACTGCAGCCGTTAATTCTGGATGTCAAACTCTAGTAAACCCACATTCTTTTTTTTTAATTTTTTTTTTTAACGTTTATTTATTTTTGAGACAGAGAGAGACAGAGCATGAACAGGGGAGGGTCAGAGAGAGAGGGAGACACAGAATCTGAAACAGGCTCCGGGCTCTGAGCTGTCAGCACAGAGCCCGACGCGGGGCTCGAACTCACGGACCGTGAGATCATGACCTGAGCCGAAGTCGGCCGCTTAACCGACTGAGCCACCCAGGCGCCCCTAAACCCACATTCTTAAAATGAGCTCTTTTTTTGTGCCATTTTCTGCTTTCCTAATAGTGGCAGTGTTCTGAGTTATAAGCACTGATGATGTTTGTTATTGTCCTTTATTGTTTCTTGAATGTTTCAAGAAGCTTTGGTGCTCTTCAAATAAGTGTCTTTAGGGTTAGTGGTGATTTTCTGATTTGAGGTTTTCTTGGTGCAGCTACCTAAGTGGCTCTGTATTTAGTCTGTATTTGAGGAGTGGATGAGAACTTCCATATTTTTAAAAATTTTTACTAAACAGTGCTTTTAATGTAAGAGTAATACACAAACATGTTTATAATATCAAATGGTACAGAAGTGAATAAAACAATAGTTAACTGTACCCCTTCTAGCCCCATCCCTCCTTTTGTTTTCTGCTTTGTTTCAAACGCTATTTTGACACCACTCTTTCTTGCTTGATGCAGAATCTCTTCAACCCTCACTCAGGAAAAGTATGGGGAATTAAGAGTGATTACATCACCTCTAACTGCTGTGGTCCCACCCCTCTCCAACCCCCAGGTTTTCCCCTTCCCAATGTTATGTATTTCTCCTTTAGGACTTTACAGTAGATGTTTAAATCCTATTACTTTTTCAGAGCTCTAAATTTTGATAATCATTTTCGAATAGGAAACACATTTATATGGTTCAAAATCAAAACACAAAGATGTTTTCATGTTAATAATTTCTGGGCTACCCTGTATATGCTTTCAGCACATATGAAAGATGTGCATGTGCTAGCTCCTTCTGCCAGTGACATCTGTCTGAAGCGTCGTTCATAAGCCACTTAAGGTCCTCTTGGCTAGACTTGTCTCTCCTTCGAGTCACTGCTATGGCCACCCACTCACTGTGGCCTTTACCTGTTGTCCCACACATCTAGCCTGGCCCCTCATATTATGCATGAGCCACGTGGCTTTTGCCTCCCTTGTTTATACCAAAAAGCATGAGACTCCACGAGATCTTACTTACTCTACACAAACATACAACCCAGAAATAAGGGAAATGAATGCCCCAAGGGGCTAATCTTTGACAGATGGGAAACAAGAGCCAGTTAAAAAAAAAATTCTACTCCCAGATTGCCCTAAGAAACATTTGTTAACGCTTCTCAGAGGATTGTCTCCCAAGATCAAGTGAAATCAGTCACCCTTAGTTGTGGCCAACACCAGAAAGTACTTTTGTATTGGCTCTTTGCTTCCCTGTCTCAGTTCCCACATCCTTCACTGTCGCTTCCTGAGCTGGCACTCCCTGATAAAGTAGCAATGTACAAACCTTTGTCTGAGGCCCTCCTCCTTCATGGTATTTTGGTGGCCTTTGGTTTGAGTTATTTTTACGTAGAATGAACCTTAATTTATCTCAGGCTATTCAAAATTGAGATACTTGAATTTACACTGGCTTTTCCTAGAACTAGTCTGAATTAACAAGGGTTTATTATACTTAAATGTTAAATTACAAATCTTGTCAATATCACATTTAATGAAAATAGAATATGAAATCATTATGGGATGGAGAGGAGGAAAATTTTATTTTTTCTAGCTGGCAGAAATAGTTTACCTGCTTACATGTGTTGCACACACACCAATACATTAAAAAAAAAATCTATCTTCTACAGGAACTGAGTTTCCGAGATATTTTCAAGTGATAAAGAAACTCTTTAAGAAGATTGGTCTACAAATTTGCTGCTTTAAGTACAGAAGAAGAAAATCTTCATTCAGAACACAGCAGGATATTGTGAGATACATAGGGTATGCTATCTAATTATTGTCTTCAGCAAATCAAAACTTTTAAGACTGACACTAGCATATATACTTGGCAGAGTTTGAAAATTTGAGACTTTTCATAGGCCAGAAGAAAAGGAAGAATTAGCTGGGTGCTATGCCTAGTGTTTTCCCCCCATGGCGAATAAATGTGTCTAGCTAGTGTCCCTTTTTTCCTTGTGGGTTGCAATGAAGGGGAGAGTGACCCACTAAGTTATTCTCAGCCATGACCTGAAAACCTTCTTGACAGGGGTGATATATAAAGTTTTCATGGTATCTTTTCCCACAGGGACAATAGTAATACTGAAGTAGGAATTCTCTATTCATGTTTTCTTTTTCTTTACTGATTCCATATCTTACTGTAAAGATAAAAGATTATGCATTAATTGGATAATTAGATATCCCTCTCTTATATAACTATGCTGTTAGCAGACTTTTCAAATTCTCCTATAGCCTTTGAATTTTCAGCATGTGTCTTTATATTCATTTCTTTCACTATTCAGTTTCTGCAGTGCATTTTGCCACTCCCAGGGGTCTCTGTCCTTCAGGAACTGGAAGCATGATCTAGAATGCAACTCCTTAGCGGAGGGAGGTTCTGTCTCTGATGTTGGTTATTCTCCTTACGAAAAGAGCAGGTTGGCAGTAGGTTGACATTTGTGACTTAGATTCCCCTCTCAGAAGGTAGAAGTGGAGATAGCAGAGGTTGTTAGGCCATAATCAGTCATTTCACCAGCCATGGAGATGTTGGAAGTAAATCTACCAAAAGAACCACTGTGAACTGCATCATGATAGATGCAGACTCTGGGTCTGGTATTATACATTCATTTCTTACTTGCTGGTCTTATTTATCATTCTGTCAAAACTAGTCCTAGTGCAAGAATATTGGGAAGTAGAAGGTCTCAGGGTATATTTTTCCTGCTATCTCATAGGCACAAAGTTCAAATATAGATGTTAATCTTCACGATCAACAGTTGAGCATTTCAATATAAGCTGTTTTGATAAGTGGTTAGATAATAAACTGAAAGTTTAAAGAATGAAAGTGACCTGTAACTCCTTGCTTACAGCTAAATGAGAAACTCAAGTTGTTTGGTTAGAGTACAGGCACTGTTAGAAATTTAAATAACAAACAGGTAAAGTGAATTTATGTACATGAAAATGGAATTTGGAACCCTCAGAACATCATAAATCTCAAAGTTCAAGAAGAAGGTAAAGATCCTTGTTGTAGACCTTAGCTAATGCCATTCAACCTGGGCCAAAAGCCTGGGGGATCAGGAAAGATGGTTCTGTTTTATTAGGAAGTACTATCCTTATAGGCGGTACTAAAAGTTGTGTCCTTCAAAATTCTACCCTTGAATCTTTTAAAAAGATTTATGATGATGAAGTCTACACCGTCCATCATCTGTCCGTTATTCACAGATTTCTTTACGGTTGTCCTGCTGGTCTCTTTTTCTGTATTCTCTTCCCTCCACTGAAGTCTCTCTTTTAGGCCAAATATTCCCCATTCAACTATACCTTAAGTTTGGTGGTCTCAGGAAGGCACTTTATCATTATGGTAGAGTTGTAGATTACATTTTTTTTTTTTTCAAAGTGTGTTATCCAGAACTGAGTAGGAAAACCCCGAGGAATCTTCCTGGGACAGAACTGAGTGGGAGTATTGCTGCAGTTGAACAGGACACACATTCCTATTAATGGAACCATACCATACTCTGGACTTCTTGCCTGTTTTGACTCAGACTCCTCTGGCTCTTTCCCTGTATGTTTTTGTGAGATACCCTCATACTGTTTTTCTAATTTTCATTTTGGGGAACATAAGTGCAATAAAAGATAGACAACAGTAACACAAAAACAATCACCGAAAGATAACTTTGTCACTTTTAAATGGATGTAAATGAAAAAAGAATTGTTCACCTGAAACTAATATAACATTCATTGGATGTTATTCTACTTCAATAAAAAATTGTTGGGCTAGTATACAGTGCCGGGGGCATGGTTTTGCTTTGTGGATAGGTATGTAGAGTTTTTGGATGGCCATTATGTAATATGTATCACAATTTAAAATTTAAAATAGGTATACCTCTCATTTAAACACAATACTTTTTAAATCTCCATCCAAAAATGGCCAAGGTATTTATAAAGAATGTCTTCACAGCTTACCCACTTCTTATTCTGTGGATCATCAGTATAATTACTCTTGCAGATGCATTTTAATTATTAGCACTCTTTCCCTCCTTTGCTTTCACATGGCCGAAAAAAAAAAAGAAAAAGAAAAAAAAAAAGCTCTTCTTAGATTAGAGGTTCTCAAACTTTCTATTGCATCAGAATAACCTGGAGAGCATGTTAACAGATGGCTGGGCCCTACCCCCAGGCCTTCTGAGATAGGTAGGTCTGGGGTGGAGCCAGATATTTGCATTTATCATAACTTATCAGGTGAGACTGATGGTGCTTGAGCAGGTAGCATACTTTGAGAAGCATTTCCCCAGATGAACCCTTCGTAAGTGTTACTTGACAGAATCACGGCTGGAAGGTGGTTGTCACTATGACTTCACGAGCCCCAACTAAAATGGAAGCAAAACATGACCTGGAGAACCTACCAAGCTTCCTTTTCCAGTGTCCACAAAAAATTCAGTGTGTTGTGTTGATTTTTCTCCTTCAAACTCCTCTTTTTAGAGGCACATAGATATATGCACTTGAGCATGACTTGCCTCATGTTTTCTTGAGAAAATAGAGACAATTTGAACGAATGCTCTTGACATCACAAATCCACAAATCAGCTGGTGTCTGAATCCCATTTTCTCCTTTATTCACCGTCTTTCCTAAAGGAAGTTAAAGATAAATCTGCACTTTGAATCCTATCCTTTCTAACCTTTTCCAGACTTGATTGTTGGCGTGGTTATTCTGCCATCATCATACACATTGATTAATACACAAACATGCTATAGGATTTCTCATTTTAAAATTATACTTAGAGCAACAACTGTGAACCATTTTGATCTTATAACTCCTGTAGTTACTCTTCTGCAGATTTTTAAAGTGAAACTTCCAAGAATTGTCTTCATATACTTTGTCCTACCTTCCCGTGACTGGTGAACTCATTCCAATCTGTTTTTGCCCCCAAAATATTCCTGAACTGGATTTCCCTGTGGCCTCCCTCTTGCTCTGAGTTCCAGGTTCTTGTCTGGGTAACATTTGACCCAGGTAATCTCCGCACTGCCTCCTTTGCCTGAGCAACCTCCTCCACAGTCTGTTTCTCTCAACCCACTTTTCCTGTGGAGAGGAACCCACAGTTCCTCTCTCTGTGGATGATAGTCAACCATTCATAAGCTGAGGAATTGTTTCTATGTAGCGTATACCTTTGTGCTGAGATCCAGACTCTCACATTCACATAATTGACACCTCCACTTGTATGTCCAATAAACAACCCAAAACCAACATATCCAAAGTGGAACTTTGCATTTTCCCCTAACCCTATTCCTCTTAGCTTTTTCTGAAATAGAGGAAAAAGGAATCTTGTATTTGCTCATCCATTGTTCCTACTCTGGTTCTAACCCCACCACTCTTACCTGTGCCCTGTGGTAACCTGCAACAGTTCCCCTCATGTGCTAATCCCTGGTGCGTCCCCCACAGCGGTGAGAGGGGTCTTTTAAAAATGTAAATGAAATCATCACTCCCTCACTCCTCACTCTTCGGTCATTATCTGTAATATTTGGAATAAACTTAAAACTTTCTTATTTTTTTTTAGCATCTTGTAAGATCTGCCCATTTCTCTCCCTCTTAAGCCAGCCTTGTTCTGTATTGTCTATACCATAGTCACATTCATTGTCTTTACTGGAAACAAGATTTCTCCCTGAGCCCTTTGCATTAGCTGTTCCGGGTACTTAGATGCCCCTCACACCTTTACAGCTGGCTTCATTTTCATCTTTTGGGTTTCCAGTGACTGGTTACATCCTCAGAGGGAACTTCCTGCCTATCTGCTCTACGTCTCTTCCTTCTGGTTTTCTCTCTTCTGCTCCCCACTCATGGTACAAATTAAAATTGGAAAGGATATGTTCATTTTTGTTTTCTTGTTCTCACTCTCCTTTCGTGAACTCTAGAGGTTAGAGTTCTTAGCTGTTTTGTTAGCATCTCAGTCTCCAGAGTCAGGCTCATCGCTTGGTGTGTGGGTGCTCGATAAGTATTTGTTGGGAGACTGGATAATGTTTATTGCAGCATTGTTGTTAACAGCAAAAAATCTGGCCACTTTTTAAAGGTCCATCAATTTAATAGTGAAGTTACAGAACAATCCACTTGAAACCTCGATAAAGAAGTAACTTTGCGTGTGGTTATGGGAAACTGAAGAAATATTAAGTGGAAAAAGTACTGTTAAACATCATACAGACTTTACCATTTGTTCTTAAATGTAGCTCTGTATTTATATCTGCATGCATCTCTCTCTCTATCTCTTTCTGCATGAATTTCCAGGATTTCTGCTGGGATTTCTTCCAGGGAATGGCAATGTAGAGTAAAAAGAATTTCTCTCATTTCATCTCTTTTTGAACTATTAGATATTTAAACTTTTATAATTTGCACATAGTCCTTTTATCACAACCTTGTTTGAAAACAAAGACCTTTTAAACCAGATTACAAAACTGTATGTATTCAGTCTACAAATATTTATTCATCATCTATGTACTAGGCACTACTATACAATAGGGATCCATTTTTTTCCCATAATTGGATATCTGAAAAAGAAGGTAAATATTGTGAGGATTTGTCTCTGAGGGTGGTGGAATTATGGTTGGATTTCATTGTGCCTTATTTCCAAATTTTTGATGGTAAACACAATTAAAGTTGTAATCCAGTTATTTTTAGAGGCATTTAAATGCTTATATGGGAAAATACTCATTAATCATTTTGGAACAGTCTATTTAGCCAGGTGCATCCTTTTTGATGGAAAACATTGATTGTATAAATACCTTTGGTGTAGATGCAGTTATAAAAATATGTGTGGTACTTACAGCTTAGAAAGTTTATAAATATGCAACAGTTCCCAGTAGGAAACACAAAACTCAATCTTGCTTTTCTTTGCCTAGAAACTGATTTCTTTAACAGTCTTGGTGACACGTTCATCTTGGAAAATGAGTACCCAAGGGAGCTTCAGGATCTTCTGTTAATTGCTAATATTTGTAACACACACCTGAGGGTGTGTGGAAGCCACATCTTGAATCCAGAAGGGCAAAGCTCTCTATGTGGTGGAAGCTGAGTTATAGTGGAGTGGGTGCAGTGGAGGTCTGAGGGATGGAGGGAGTGTACATCTCATGGGAGAAGAAAGATAAAAATATGCAGTAGGAGAGGGAAGGCATGGTGGAATGGGAGACAGAGGGAAAGCCATCCAGGGAGCCTCACGGACTAAAGTTGGGATTTTTGTTTTATTGTCAGTGTGTAACTTGGAGGGGGGAAAAAGACAGCTGTCAGATTTGGGGACTTTAAGGGAAAATGAAATGCTCTCTTTCAACAAGTATCATTGTGACCAACTTTTCAAAAACAAGGCAAGCACAATGTGTGTCCACATTTCTTCACAGTTTCCTTTATCTTCTCATTTCCAATGACCTATTTGTGCATTTTATCTTAGCCACATTCTCCCAAGGTCACACTGGGAGTCCTGGCCAGAAACACCACTGCCTTCAACACAGGTGGTTGTATATGTCCTACTCTCTGACCAAACCTTCTATCCTAGTTCACCTGCTGTATTCTCCCACAAGTGACGTTTCTCCTTCATCAAACCACTGGTCTGTTAATCCGCATTTTTCTCTCTGTATCCCTGTCCTGTTTCTCTTTGTTATTTATGCTGAGATTCAGTGATTTACATCCACATCCTTGTATGTGGATGTATCTTCATCAACTCTTGTGCCTTTTTCTCCCTGTGAAACTTCTCGTAATTCTAGAATGCTGAGTCTTCCCTCTTACCACCTGAAACTGACTTAGGTCACCCATGGATACCTCTAGGTAACCTTTTGGTATAGGTACCCTCACCCACAGATTATTTAGTACAGGACAAATAATCCAGGACAAACTGATGTCCTTTACAGAATATTCTTATCTTTTAAAAACACTTGTTTACTCATTTGTTTCATGCTTTTGCTACCAAAGATTGATAATCACAAGGTTACGATTAAAGTTCATATCCCTAGGAAGTTAGTCCATTGCGGCAGAGTAAATTTTCAAATATTTGCTGAATAAATGAATGAAGTTAGCTCTAATGAGAACACAGAGAAGCAGAGGGAGTGGCCAGTTGGTGGATATGATTCATAAACTCTTCTACCTATAAGGCACAAAATGGCATCTCTGTGGTGCTGAGAAATTGATGAGACACTATCAGTTATTTAAAAAACTTCCCCCCTAAGTTTTCAAGGTACTCTGCTGATGTAACAGAGTAATTGATTTAGTCTCTTTCCTCTAAGCAAGCAATCTAAGTTACCTGCCTGCTAACTTTGTGCCAGTGTCTTTGATTGATTCATACCATGATTGAGTCGTAGAAGGATTTCAGGTGCCAGCTTCCACTTGATCTGAGGTTAATTCTATCTCCTGTAACCTACGAATCTCTCACATAGTCTTGCTTTCTGAAAATACTGCATTGCCAGGGTTACTACTATAACGTGTCGTAAAATATAAATGGGTTGTCAGTCACCCCTGAAATGGTAATATACTCTCCAGCTTTCTATTCAAATATGTTTCTTTGGGCTTGTTTCTTTGGGGCCTGTTATTAGGTATTCTCAAAAGGATTGTCTTCACTTACGCTTCGTGAAAATTAAGTTCAGAGATGTGTCTTCCAAAAGTTACCATCCCACTTAAAAGGTTCCTGGCAATTCTTGGATACATCTTCATGTGAAAATAACTCCTTTTACTGTTCATAGGCTGAGGAATAACGGCAAACAGCACTTCTGAAAGGCACTTAACTCACGGCTCTGTTGTAGAACTATTGTGACTTTGTGACACAAAATATTGTCTCAGTTTAGGGGCCAGAACCAGGGATCTTGTTCACTAGGATTACCAAGATGTTTTTCCTCCTTAGATATCGTAGTTTGGATTCTGTAACTTTCTTGTTGTTTGGAATAGATCCTTTAAATACTCAATAATCCCCATTTTCCTGCCAGTGTAAAGCTGTCAGAAATACTGTCTTCTTAAATTGTTCACTCATTTTTATTTTATTGATTTTTAAATGTTCATTTTTGAGAGCAAGTGTGAGTGGGGGAGTGGTAGAAAGACAGGGACAGGGGATTTGAGGCAGGCTCTGCATTGACAGCAGTGAGCCCAATATGGGACTCAAACTCATGAACCACGAGATCATGACCTGAGCCGAAGTCGGACGCTCAACCTACTGAGCCACCCAGGTGCCCCTATTCACTCACTTTTAAATTTATCTGTCTAATAAATACAGCATGTACTGTTTGCAGTGAGAGTATCCAAAATAGTCTTCAAACCCAGTCCTGCCCCTTAAGGTGCTTATGGTCTAGTGAAGGACGTAGGCAGATGAGTAAGAACAAGAACATGGTAGAGATTCTGAGATAGAATGCACTCTTCCCTCCCAAATGCCTCTGACTTTGTTAACTGAAAGGTTTGCAGGAAGAAGCAGCTTCATAAAGAAGGTTTCCCTTGGATCAAGTCCTCAAAGACAAAGCGTTCCAGGGATGTGGGAAGCAACAATACCAGTAGAGGCAGCAGCTTGAGCAAAGCCATGGAGGTGTGACCCAGTCAGTAGGGAGAGGTCCCTAGGGAAGTTGCTTTTATGCCGCCCCTGGCTCATCCACAAAATGTCTTTTTAAAGGACTCTTTCTTTGCTTTATTTCCAGGCCATAGCCCTTGGATATAAAGCAGGTTTATGCAAACTAACTATAAGAGTGATTTGGTCTGAGCACCAGTGTCTTGTTTGAAGCTATACTTTTTTTTTTTTTTTTTTTTTTTTTTAAGAACTGGTGTGTTGTTTGTACCTGCTCATCCCATCCCTTGAGTGCTTTGCTGCTCTCCGAGTCAGGTTGACGGCCAGCCTGCTACACAGGTGGCAGAGAGACTTGACATGCAGAGAGAGGTAGAACTGGTATTTGGAAGTCCCGTGTGTGTGAGGTGGTAAAGACAGAGGGTATGAATGGGGCACACTCCTGCCTCTGTTGTCATGTGCCAGAATGACAGGAATCCAAGATGATTGAACATTTTCCTTTAAGTGATTGGGTGAGTGGTGGGTCATTCACTAAAACTACTCATGGAAGAGAAGATGGAGCATCTTTGTGAGGAGTCCAACTGTAGACAGATGTGTGGACTGTCTAATGCTTGAAGTCGTGCTGATGGACGTGTCCAGGAATCAGGGAATTTGGAGTACATGTCTAGAGCTTAGAGGTGACGTCTGGACTAAAAATTAAGGTTTTTAAGATCTGCAAGTGGCTAATGGCAGTGAATGAGCACAATAGAGGGAGAAGAGAAACCTAAGAGATGCTAAATATGGGATGCAGATGCTACTCTCATTTAAGGGGAGGGCAGATGAAATGGGTCTAAAAAATTGATGTCATGAAGGAGGGGCAAAATCAGAAGGAGGAAGATCAAGGAATATGGGAAATGTAACCTACCCATTCCCAGTGCTGCAGAGAGGTGAGGGAAAAGGAGGACTAGATCCCATGGCTTTGTAAATAGGGACTCAAAATCAACTCTGTTAGAGATATCAAGGGGCAGTGACAGTGGGTGATAAAGAATGAGATGGCCCCACTTTTATGAAGCTTGATGATAAAAGGGAAGAAAAATGGAGTAATGACCAGATGGGTTTTGGGAGAAAACCAAAAAGCTGTTCATAACATCAAAGGGAATTGGGCACAGTAATGCCTATGGCCCATCCCCTGACCTGTGTGACCTTGCCTATACAATTGGAAGCTGCCCCTTAGTCCTAGACTGTGGTGCTATTCCCTGTTACGTGTTGAGACACCTTAACTTTTTCGTTTTCCTCTTAGCCTTGATTGGATCTGAGACCAACTGTGTAGTTGGGGAAGTTTATTTTCAGAACTAGTCTCTCCCCTTTCCCCATCTTTGATCCAAGATCAGACTATAAAATAGAACTCTTCGCAGGTGGCTTATTTTAGCAGCCACTTTCCCTGCGGGTAATGTTCCTACCCCAAGCCTTCTGTCCTCCCTTTCCCTCATGTCCTGGAATACATTTCTCTCTCCCCTGTCTTCCTCTTCCCACGCTTCACCTCAAAATAAGAACTTCTCTTTCCATTTGCTCTGTGACAGCAAACAAATCACATGAATTGTTTTGTATAAGGTGCTATGGCTTAATAATGGTGTGGTATCATTTGTGTCTTAATGTTGGATCTCAAAGCCTTGAGCCAAAGCAGCTGGTTGCAGGAATTTCAGACATCACAGCAGAGCCAAGATAGGAACTTTTGTGGGTACAGTTGGTTTTGCCTGGGAATGTGGCAGGCTCTTTAGCTGTCATGGATTGCTATTGGGCAATTAGGGTAGAAGGTTATGCTGGGGAAGAAGGTTCCTTAAGCTGAATTCTCTGACACCCATCTCAACTTCTTAAGGCTGATGCTTATTCATTTGCTTGCATCTTGGGTATAGAGACACCCCCCTTCTCTGATTTGCATCAGCATCTTTTTGCAAACTCATGTGGTTAAGATTACAGGGAAATGAGCCATTTAGTCTTGATATTTAGTTGATATCATTCCTGGGGCAGTTTTTGACTGGTGATAGTCCATATGGTCCTCAGGAGTGACTTTAAAATAGTCTCTGGAGGTTCAGGGAGAGGGGATGCTTTATTTCAGCCTCTCCTGGAGCCTCCGCAAGAAATTCAGGAGACAGTTCCTTTGCTTGCCCCTAGAAATCCTGGTCTGCCCAGTCTTCTCCAGACTACCCTCTATAGGACCAGGAATGGATATTCAGGCTGGTGCTAGCAACCTCCACTAAATGTATTGAACCCTTCCTGGTCCAGGGAAGGTCAAGCTTGCAGTGGTCTTGAAGTCCCCTTGAATGTTAACTCCAGATGATGGAAAGAGTTAACATTTGATTTAAGTGATACTTTATGAAAAACAGAAAAGAAAGGTTAAAGGAAGCTTTTTTTCTTCCTGTTGGAAGAATGGAAAGTTAAGTTACTTTTTAAATTTAGAGGGTAAATACTCACACCTTGAAGAGCCTAATGTTGCACTGGAATTGTGAGGGCATTTGGTGTGTATTTTGAATGGAAGAGTATTTTGATAGCCATCTGTCTCCAAGAAATGCAGCCTAGGCAGCAAGATGAAGCAAAAACGACATTCTTGGATTGAGAGTTGTGAATTAGGCATAACTTCCATCACAGATAGTGTTCCATAAAGAAGAAAGTGCATGGAGAGATTGTCTAGAAGTGTTCAGAGTATTTGAATGAACTTGAATGTTGAGATGTATTTGAGTAACTGAGGGCTTGACTTTGTGGCAGTGAGCACATACTTCTACAAATAATTGATCACTTCAGTCCAAATTGCATACTGATAGTTTGTAATGCAGCTTAGCTAGGAATACTCTTAAGGCCTTCTGGTGGCCTTATTCTAATTGGTGCATCCCCTTCTGGAGGCTGCACCTTGACAGGTGCATCCCTTTCTAGAGGCTGCACCCTAAGAGTTAGTTGAACCTTGGTGAGTACATGGAGAGATGTCTGAGGACAGGATCTGGGTCTTTATTTGCTTGTATATCCTTACACATCCCAAGTTTGTATTTGATGCCTATTAGAAGCTCTGGCACCTGAAATTCACCTGCATGGCTGTGTTCCCTTAGTACCTGGCTCAAAGTGAGTTTTACCCCTTGGGTTTAAATGCTCTTCTGTTGGCTTTGTCAGTGATGAGATAGCTCTGGGATTAAGCTGAATCTTGGAACCTCTTTGATTTGTATCACATGAAGAATAGGATGGAGAACTTGAAGTGTTGGATGGAGTCAGGCATAAATTGGCCCAAATGTCTAATTTCAAACAGTTGTAAAAGCATGTCAGTGGCTTAGCTGTGAAGAGAGACTATGAAGACAAGTCACTTTGTATGATGCTTTGGCTTCAAAGTAACAACCAGGTTCATCTGTGTGCTCCATCTGCCAAATGTACCTTGGAGTAGAGGAACCTTAACTTTCTCTTGTTTCTCAAGTTGGCAGCCAGCACTTAATGCTTCTTTCCCCCATTTTGATCATATTCCCCCCACTTGGATTTTAACATAGCTGAAGCAGGTTGGCAGTTTAGGACTTGGGTAGTGGTGTGGAAGGATTGGACCCTAACCTTGATTTAAAGCTTGTCTGGGTCTGTAATGTGTCCTGACAAACTTTTTGGAAATCTGTCAGGGTGAGATTTCATGAAGAGACCAAGTATCTACTACAACAAAAGGCTAAGCCATGATATATCCCTGCCTTTTTACTGGAGATGCATTTTCTGAGGTTCCTTGGTTGAGATTCCTTGGTAGTTCTCAGTATAATGTATCTCCGTTTCTGTGCATTAGCAATGAAGTTGCTGCTGTAGCCCCATGATTAAACATGCTATTACATCACTGGTACAAGATCCCATTCAATGAAATCAGTGCTCCCTTTAATTTAGGTCTGTTTAGAGAAAACAAAGAAAATAGTGTAGTTTTTCATTTCTGTAATAGCCTTGGCTTTGGTTTATCCAGTGGTGTTTGTAGACACACACAGTGTTGTGCCAGAGCCAGCTCATTTTCAGCCATTATTACAAATTATGTAAACGCAGAAATTTTAAAAAGTAATAAGCATTTAAAACCCCCTCACTTCCTCATAATTTTACCATGTTTGACTACGTCCTTGCAGTTTTTATGTCCATTGCATGTATAGGAAGGAAAGACTACATAATGGTGTGTTACTGTGCATCTTGTATTTAGCAGCATCAAGAACTTTTTTTTTGGAGAGCCAAGTTGTTCAACATTTACCAGCGCAGTGCTGGAAGCATGCACACACACTTACACTGTTATATGTACATGCAAATCCTTTCCATAACCACTCAGACATAGGTGTCAGTTTGTCTGTTTCATACATGAAGAAATGGAGACTCAGAGCATAAGTTACTTGCCCAAAGAACCACGCTCGTGCCGCAACTCTCACAACTCTCTCGCAACTCTCACAAACTGAAAGTAAGCAAGCAAGCATAGGGAGTGACAAGGGAAGACAGAAGCTGCACTGGAATAGAAGTAAAAAGCCAAGATCTGAAGGAAGAGCAAGAGGCGGGGAGGGGGTGGGGGAGACGGAGGCATGGACAGAGTGGGGTACAGCCAATGCAAAGGCACAGAAGTAGGGTCATGTGTTTCTGAGCACAGCAAGGATGTTTTGGAGGGCTGGAGTGGAGAGAGGGGGAGAATTTTTTTTTCTTTATTTTTTTTTCCAGTTCCCTCATTTTATTTATTTATTTATTTTCCAATATATGAAATTTATTGTCAAATTGGTTTCCATACAACACCCCGTGCTCATCCCAAAAGGTGCCCTCCCCTCCCTCCCACCCCCCATCAACCCTCAGTTTGTTCTCAGTTTTTAACAGTCTCTTATGCTTTGGCTCTCTCCCACTCTAACCTCTTTTTTTTTTTTTTTTTTCCTTCCCCTCCTCCATGGGTTTCTGTTAAGTTTCTCAGGATCCACATAAGAGTGAAAACATATGGTATCTGTCTTTCTCTGTATGGCTTATTTCACTTAGCATCACACTCTCCAGTTCCATCCATGTTGCTACAAAGGGCCATATTTCATTCTTTCTCATTGCCACGTAGTACTCCATTGTGTATATAAACCACAATTTCTTTATCCATTCATCAGTTGATGGACATTTCGGCTCTTTCCATAATTTGGCTATTGTTGAGAGTGCTGCTATAAACATTGGGGTACAAGTGCCCCTATGCATCAGTACTCCTGTATCCCTTGGGTAAATTCCTAGCAGTGCTATTGCTGGGTCATAGGGTAGGTCTATTTTTAATTTTCTGAGGAACCTCCACACTGTTTTCCAGAGTGGCTGCACCAATTTGCATTCAGAGGGGGAGAATTTAAAGAGGTGAGAAAAATAGGGCTAGATCACTGACCACCTTCATGAAACCACACAAGTGACTTCGCTCTCTTGGACTTAATTTTCTGATCTGTTGTGTGGGTCTCTTCATGCTTGCAGTGTGAATAAACTGATGGTAATATATGTGAATTCACTGTGTTTACATATAGTTTCCCATTAGTGAAGCTAAGCCACTACCATGCTTGTTATCGGTGCTTTTTCCTTTTGACTTAAAATCATTCTCTCTTAAAATGATACTTTCCCTGCCATCTTTACAGCAATATGATGAGTGATTTGGAAATACTTAAATATACCCCTTAGAACTAGTACCTAATAGCTTACTTACATCTACGTAAAATCCACAGCGCAGTGCAGCTTAAATCCATCTGGGATTTCAGGGGCCTATCTTTGGCTATGGTAGAATCCCAACAGGATGCTCTTGTGACACTTTTCCAATGGCCAGTCACATGGCTCATGCAGTAATAGTAAAAGAAAAAAAACAAAACAACAACAAAAAACAACGAAATGAATTCTGTATTTTGAAAATATGGGTCTTCTGATTATTTACCATTCATTATTCATAAAATAGTTTGCCAAGTCCTCTTATCTGCATATCGATTTGTAGATCTATCTTAGAGTATAGTTAATAAGAAAGGTACAACATAATAGGCTTCTGCGGTTTTGGCAAATGTTCTGTTTCTTCTTACATGAGTATGTTCAATTTATCAAAACTGAGCAGGATGTATGTTTGCTTTGTGCACTTTACCGTGTATGTGCTATACTGCCATTTTAAGACCATTTTTCTTAAAATAATGAGTAGGATTTCAACAGAGAGGAAAGTGTGTGCTCTACTGGACCACAAAAGCAAGACACCAAATGAGGTGAGGCTGGAGTTAGCATGGATGTGACCTGCGTGTCACAGGGGGATGGATCATTGTACAATATGTAAATGTTCACTGAACACTTATTGTGCCCCAGCTGGAAGACCCTGAGGGCTAGGTACCCTAAAATCATTTACAACCCACATTCCCCTTGCCTACCTTTTAAAATCAAAGTTGGGAAAGCTCAAATACTCAATTTATTAACCTTGCCAGCTAGGCATGGCAATCTGTAAGCTGTTGAAAGGGCGTCCAGAAAAGCCTTTTCAAAAGGGGGAGACCCACTAAACGTACCCCCCAATCCTTTTGTCTTTTGCCTTCTCTTTTCTTCATCCTGCTGGAATGGGGTGATAGCACCCAGAAGCAGGTCAGCTGTCTTTCAACCATGCCATGACAAGTGTCAGGAAAGAGGCTTGTGTACTCAGAATGGAGGCTGGACAGATAAGAAGAGTGAAGTCCCCTGGGCAAGTTCTCCTCATTGGTTGGTCAGTATGACAGGCAGGCAACATGAGTCAGAGATGTGTGGGTCAGTCTATTTTAGGACACTGTCTTTCAGACCTTGAGCCTGCCCAAAAAGTTGCCCTTTGGGAATTTCAACATGTTTATATACAGACGTGCTACTTTTTTGAAGAATTATTTAGGTATTTGTTTTTATATACTGGACATAAGCTTGCAAGCAAGAACACATGATCAAATTAACCTAAGTTTTGTTGACCACCAGCTTTTTCAAAGTTACTGGCAGAAGGTTTTTACTGATTCAAACACTTTTCTCTCCTACTCCTTGGACTCCCACCCCCACCCCACCCCCAAGATGATAATCTCATGTCCTCTTAGTCTTGGAGTTGTTCTCTCTAGAAGGAAACATTTTCAACATTTCCATAACTGGAGAGAATATTTTATCTTTACTTGGAGACTTGATAATTTTCCAAGGAGACATACTCAGAGGGAAATGGAAAGACTGGAAAAGAATTTGATAAACTTGGAAAGTTGACAGAACAGATGCTGTGATTTTTTTCAGTTGAGCTAGCACATTTTATCACAGCCATTTTGAAGCTGAACATTGAAATTCTTTGCACACCATCATTTGTCACCAAACTTTTTATTTGTTTGCATTTTTTTGTTATAATTGGACAAGTCATATGTGAGTATACTAAGGCATGGTGATAATTTAAATAATGCAAATATAGTTGTGTATTCATTTGCCAACTTTGAGGAGAAAAATGGATTCAATATGTTTAATAATTATGGATGAATATTTTTACATCCTTTCCTAGAAGACTTGATTAATGTCTGGACTTGCCATGATCATAGGATACAGATTGGGGGAATGTTTACGGATTTTGATATTTGAAGCTGTAACTTGATATAGGTGTTTTGAGAAGATACAATGTAAGTAAGAGGGAATCTCATATGATACGAAGAGGTGCTGCAGTTATTGGAAAAGTAGGATCATATTAAAATGAAGAGAATGTTCTTCCCTTGAAACTAAGCTGCATTTAGTTCAATTTAACAAGCATTTGACCAATTTGTTCCCTTTATGTGTCTGTAAAGAGTGAGAGAATTTAGGCAAGTAGGATTGTGAGATGCCAAGCAGTGGTGTGGCTCCAGGTCTTGTGGTTTTCTCCTTGCATTTTGCTTGTGGTCCACTTTCACTTGGCAGAGACTGCCTCTGCTTCCCTCCCTCCCTTCCACCCACCCACCCTGGGGCTCTTGAACTAACACCAAACTTCCTGCAAACCCTGAGCTCAGACCCCACCTCCTCCCACCTGATCTAGGAGTTTGCATCTCCAGATGAGCCTTACATTTTCCAGGGGTATTCAGAGTATTTTTATTTATTTATTTATTTTTATTTTCAGTATTTTTATTTTTTAAGTAATCTCTATACCCAGTGCAAGGCTCAAACCCCAAACTCCAAGATCAAGAATCACATGCTCCATTGACTGAGCCACCAAGGCTCACTCAGAGTGTTTTCTTGCCTCCTCATTCTCAACCCACAAATAGCATCGTCTTCCCACCCCTTGGCTTTCCCTTCAAGCAACTGAAAAACCTCAAGTGGTTTTCCTCCAAAACCTCCATATTGAAATGCCTGTGCATTCTTCCGTCCTCTCTTCAGCCTCAATTGAAGTTTTTTCTCATCCTCCCTTCTTCTAGGTCTCCACTTGGAACCCCATCAATGGCCAAGCTCTCCCTGAAAGTGAGAAACTAGCCCCCAAACCCAACAAGACATTTTAAGCCTCCATCCACCAGACTTCTGAAGATTCTCCATTACTTCCTCTTGACTCTCCTCCTCACCATTCCCTTGAGGTTTTCTTCACTTCATGGAGATTTTTTTCTCTGCCTTTATCTTCAGGCTACCCCCTCTCTCTGTAATTGTGTCCAGCCCTAGGGCTCTCAGTGATCCTCACAATGCCTGTCACCCAGTCTGTGTCTCCCAACTCTGCCCTCTTCCATGAGCACCAAAGCTGCATTTCCAACTTGTGCTAGATGTCTCCACCTGGGTGATATCTTAAAAATACATCCCTAACCAAATTTATTTTTAGCCCTGTCTCATCTTTGAAGTCACTCTCCCATCCCCAATCCTATATCTCCGCAGTGGCAGACCCCAAAGCAAAAATTAAGCTTCTGGGGCACCTGGGTGGCTCAGTTGGTTAAGCATCAGACTCTTGATTTCAGCTCAGGTCATGCTCTCATGGTTCATGGGATCTAGCCCCACTAGATTCTCTCTCTCTCTCTCTCTCTCTGCCCTCCCCTGCTCATGCACACATGTGCACTCTGGCTCACTCTCTGTCTCTCTCTGTCTCTCTCTCTCTCAAAATAAATAAACTATTAAAAAATTAAACAAAATTCAGTATCATATTATAGAAATATAGCATCAATAATAGTCCTTTTAGGGCCTATCAGTAATAGTCGGTTGAGCATCCAACTTCGGCTTAGGTCATGATCTCACGGTTCTTGAGTTTGAGCCCCAAGTTGGGCTCTGTGCTGACAGCTCAGAGCCTGGAACCTGCTTCAGATTCTGTGTCTCCCACTCTCTCTCTGACTCTCCCCCATTTGCGTGCTCGCTCTCTCTCAAAAATAAGTAAAACATTTTAAAAAAAGAATAGTCCTTTTAATTAAAGTTTAGACCAGTAAAAATCTTTAGTATTTATATTCTTTGTGTTTTCTAAGATTCATGTGGTTGGTTGTGTCATTGTAGATTATTGAGAGGAGAGTAGCATCTGCTATTCAATTTTATTTTTTACCTTTTCATGGGACCTAAATTATGATTTCACTGTAGAATTGTAGTTGATTGATGTACCCCATTTCTTGCCGAAGTCCTACATTATGAATAATTTGATTCATGCGTTGATGGGCAATTGGGATAGTTAGAAGAATTTTACAGATGGGAGATTCTTAGCATGATTAAATCTATTAAGGAAATGAGAGCACTTTTGGCCTTCAGAATCTTCAAAAGCATCATGTTAAATGAGACCCAACCAACAGAATATTTCTAACTCTCTTTCTGACTTAGAGTATTCACATTGTATTGCAATTAAAAATTGAGTCCTAGAGTTCATAAACTTATATTTGATTTAGAGATTCATATATAATACTTTTAACCTGTGAAATAAATATCATTAGTCTCTATTTTAACACAATGTTCTGTAGCATATCCTGATAGGAGAAAACAAAATAGACTCCTTTCCTGAGGGTAAAAATAACTATCTTCTTGAGAGTTAATAATAGAATCCAAGATATTGATATGGAGAGGTTCTGAGTTTCTGGCACCTTGCTTAGAATTGATGAGAAAGAATTTCAGAATATTACACAATGTATAGAGGCAGAAATGGAAGAAAGACAGGGTACCTGAGTTCATACTTCAGGATGGGGGTGGACAAAGCATCTATGTGAACTTGGAATAACTATAAATATGTATACATGTCTAATGATAGTTTAGTTGATATATTGGTGCCTTTTATGTCAATACTCTAATTTGTCCCATTTTTTCAGTTTGGCAAAGAAAAAAAAGGGGGGGAAATATAAACAACTATGCATACTCTCTAGTTAGCTTTGGAAGCATGGTTGGGGATCTCCTCTGAGACATCTCTGAGATGTGCTAACATCATAGCAGTTAGCACACTGTAATTCAATCTCCGATTTATAGTCAGGCTTTCTACTAGACTCAAGTTCCTCTTGAGAGCAGATCCTGTGTTTTCCTTACTGTATCTATAATGCCTGGTGCAAAGTAAGTTCCCAGGGAAGACTTCCTTAATGAATGAGAATGGGAGTCAGAAGTTGGCATCTCCAGTAGCTCCCCACTGTCATGCTGCTGTGCGTTTTGTGTAAGAGGTGAGGGAAGATACTCTCAAAGTACTGCCTGCTGCCCATATGTCATTGATCCTAAAGTACCTATTGTTTCATATTTTAACGTCCCCAAAATACAGTGAAGGGCATGCTGTGGTTTTGTGTGTCCTACCAAGATAATGGTATGATTCACAACTGATAGCATCTGAAATTCAGTGAAAGTACATTGTGTTGAAAGTACACTGTGTTGAAAGTACATTGTGTGAAATTCAGTGAAAGTACATTGTGTTTATCAGGGTATAAAATGAGAACAAGGTAAGAGGCACTGAGTGGGTTGGGTTGGGATAGTGAGGGGGAAGGAAGGTTGCAGTGTTAAGTAGGATGGTCAGGGTGGGCATTATAGAGAAGAGGAGATCTAAGAAAGACTACAAGGAGGTAAGGGAAGGAATATGTGGATATCTGAAAGGAGAATGTTCTAGGGAGAAGGAATATAGTGCAAGGGCATGAGTGTACCTGACTGCCCCACACCTAAGGAACTAAATAGGAGGCATCTGTGCCTGGAGCAAGGGGGAAGTAGTAGGAGATGAAATCAGAGATGGAATGAAGGTTGGGGAAGTAGATCTCGTAAGGTTCTGAAGGTCATTGACTTTTGCTCTAGTGACATAAGGGGCCCATGCAGGGTTCTGAGCAGAAATTTGACTTGATTTGAATTTTCTTTGTTAAAAAATAAACATGTATCCTGTCTGGTGGCCAATAGCAGACTATATAGGGACAAGGGAAGAGACTAAGAGACCTGCCTTGAGTCTCTGACATGGATCTGGGGGAGAGAGGATGGTGGCTCAGGACAGGTGGTGACGACAGTGGAGGATGTGAAAAGTAGTTGGAACCTGGATATTTTATTAAAATGGAGCCGGGCACCCTCTCTTCCTGAGGGACTAGACACTGGTGTGAGAGAAGGACAGGGTCGAGGACAATGCCAAGGTTCTTGGCACAAGAAACTAAAAGGGAGGACTTGCCCTTACCTCAGTGAGGACAGCTGTGGATAGAATGAGTTTGGGAGAAAATATCTGGAATCCAGGTGTGGGCATGTTGAATTTGAGTTAGCCTGATGGCAAGTGATCTGAATAATGTCGATATTGTCCAACACTGCTGGATATTAGAGTCCCTGAGCTGGGAAAGAGGTCTGGTCTTGATATGCCTTAGTGTAGCATATCCTGATTTAAGCAAATGTATGATAAATGTTGTAACTTACTTGCTCCTTGAAGCCCCACAACAAGCAAAGACAACATCCTCTCAACTTCATTGTCATGATCAGATAGCCTTCTCTGGGGGAGTGGTCACATTTAGACCTGCTCCACAGAAACCTTTCTAAACTTTCTCTTTGCCTTTCTTTACACCTTATTTTAGACAGACTATCCTTTCTCTCCGTGGTAAATTCGTGAAGGATCACTTGTACCTTTCTCCAAGGCCTGCCCACTTTGTTTGTTCAAATCCCAAATTGAATCAGTGATGGGATCTGTTTAGAAATGGGGACAATTAAGACTTAGTGCCCTGCGAAGGTCTTTTCACCTGATGATGCTATACAGCAGTATTTGTGTCAGTGTTAGTGGTTAAATTAAAAGAAAACTCAAATGGATAGTAGACAGTTTTTCTTAATTGCAGACCATGCTGTAATAGGCACTGTCCATTTCCTGAAAAAAAGAGAGAAAGTCTGAGACCTCTGTCAATAAAAGAAAAATAAACATCAGCATCACAAGAGCCAGGTAAGTAAAGGAACAATGCATTAGGGTTGTGATGATATATGAGAAGATTAAGTCATAATTACTATATGATTATAACCTTTAAAGCACATGATATATGGATGGAACACCAAGGAAGTTAAATCTCTATCTTAACATTAAAATGGTTATGGCATATAAAAAGGCTTGTTCAGAGGAAGCTACTATCCAATGCTTGTATGGTTTAAGCTAACAGTCTCCAAGGGGTTATGTGTGAACTAGATGATATAAGGGGTGTGGGAAGAAGATAACTAAGATGTGTAGCTTAGATGTATATTTTAACCTAAATACAGATATTAATCTTTCTAATATTTAAAACATAGATTAGCACTAATAAAATATGGTTCTACTAAAATGTAGATATATTGATGGATAGGACGAATTGTATTTGAGTGATGATGTATATAGTATAAATGTCTCAGCATCCTCTAGGACCTAGATAATATTTGCTTTTGGTTGTGAGAATATTATTTTCTATTCAAACTGGAAATAGAGTTAGTAGCAGAATAAATAAACATTGCTTTGAATATCAAAGCTGAAGAAGCATGAAGTGATTTTTCTTATTTTTGGTAAATATTGGCTTAACTTTGTAAATTTCACCCTTTTATATCCTATTTCTTTCTCTTTTTATCTATAATTTTCCTGATGTAATTTAGTGTTTCGGGAAAGTGAACAAGAGGTAAAGAGAGTTCTAGAAGGGTTATTAATGTGACTCTTTCATCTGATTTTGTCCCATACTAATTGCAACTCACTAGGAGCTGCCTTTTCCCCCACAAGTCTAGAAAATTCATTTTTGGTCCTTTGGCCTCATCTCCAGACTGTGCAGAAAATGTGCCTCATGATAACAGTAGCTAGCTCCATGAGAGATTGTTTTAGAGATGGTGCTCTTAAGAATTGGAAGTCTAGTTTAGTATGTTAAAATGTGAATTTTATCATAGAACATACATATTGGAAATAGATGTCAAATACAAATTCATAAATGTATTATTTTATTCAGAATTCAGTTTCTTTGTTATTTGAGCTATTAGTAAAGAGCATAGTTTTAGTTAAGATGCATTGATACATTTGCCCTTTGCTGCTAATTGAAAATAAAGGTCTTTAGCAAATAACTTACTAACAATGCTACTTAAATGTTTAGTTGTAATACTAAAGTGACTTTAAGGGACTGTAATAAATTTCCCCTGAAATATTAAAGTTTATGTAAATATAATTTTAAAAAATACATAAAGGTGTACATATATATATTTCAATATACAAAGGTGGGAAAATATGTAAGGGAGGGACTTTGCATCCCTTCCCCCACCAATGCCAAGTTTTAGAATTGGTAGAATTCTAAAGGAAGGAAGAATTACAATCTATTAATTTAATGCAATACTAACCAAAATGCTAATGTAATTCTGTGAAGTATAAAATCTAATTCCAGAATGTATCTGGGAAAGAAAATGCTCCCAAAACAAAACAAATGAAAAATGTGAAAAAAAAGAACAGTAAAGAAAGTTTACCTAGCCAGATACCAAAATTTACTATAATAATTTAAAAAGTGAATTATGAACAAACTTAATTGTATTGCTTAGAGATATGTATATTATATAAAATATGTGTGTATGTATGTGTGTGTATGTGTGTATGTATGTATATGTGTATATATATATACACACACACACACACACACACACACACGTAGATTTATATACGTGTGTGTGAATGGTTACCTGAAAGTTCACTTTATGCTGTTCATTACACTGTACATATAAATTGATTGCCCTTTCCTGTGTTATTTTGTATTTCACAATAGGAAAATAATGTGATCTAGATCCAGGAATAGACAAATGTATTGGTGGAAAGAATTGGTAGTTGAGAAATGGACTCCTGTTTATATGAGAATTTAGGTAGCATTTCCATTTAGTTTAGAGAGGGTGAAAAATCAAATAAATGGGACCATGTAGAAAGATCATCCATGCTTCATTATGTATAGCAAAAGTCAGTTAAAGAACCAGGTGTAATGAAAGAAATAAAAGTATTAAAAATAACATTTGAGAACTTGTTTGTAATCATGGTAAGTTTGTAATACTCCTGAGGCTTAAGAGATGTTAAGACAAAAAACCCCATATCAATAAATTAAATATTAACCTACTTACAGTTCTTTGGATTAATATTTTAGTTAAAAGTTACAGACTTAAAAATAAATACGCATTTTTAGGGGCACCTGGGTGGCTCAGTCAGTTAAGTGTCTGATTTTGGCTCATGTCATTATCACGCAGTTTGAGATTGAGCCCTGCATCATGCTCTGTGCTGATGGCTCAGAGCCTGGAACCTGCTACGGATTCTGTGTCTCCCATTCTCTCTGCCCCTACCCCTCTTGCACTTTGTCCCTCTCTGTCTCAAAAGTAAATAAACATAAAAAATATTTTAAAAAAACACACGCAATTTTAAAGGGATTTTGCCCAATTAATAAAAGCACTCTCCAGGAATTCCTTCATCTTCATACTCACAGAGCTTCACACAGACCTGTCCTCATGCTCAGCCTTCCCAGCCCTTGTTATAATGCAGGAAATACCCTTGCTTGTTGACCCCACAGTTTTTGCTCCAGATTGCACATCCTCAGCTTGGCCATTTTTCCTTTTACACTAGGTTTTTCTCATCACACTATATGTATAAATTGATAGTGCTTATCTCAAAAAAGCAACAAGACCCACCGCTGGCAATGGCCCTCATCTTCCATCCTAGCTTTCTGCCATTTCTTTTGCCCTTTCTCCCTGAGATTTAGGAAGATGTATGCATACAGTTCTACTTATTTCTATCCATTTACTCTTGATTTTACTCAAGTAATTCGTTTCCAATTACAATAACTGCTCTTGTCAAGGAAACCAGCTACCTTCGTGTTGTCAAATCCAATGAACACTTTCTTTTACTCCTCCTTTATGTCTCAGGTGAAATATTAAACCCACAGAGATATCTCCCATGTCCACCATACCTAAAGTAGCACTAGCCCCTTTCTACTTCTTTCAACCTTTTGTTTTCTTCCTGGCACATCTTATACTA
Organism: Panthera leo; assembly: GCF_018350215.1. Lineage (NCBI taxonomy): Eukaryota > Metazoa > Chordata > Mammalia > Carnivora > Felidae > Panthera > Panthera leo. The sequence goes on along the minus strand of NC_056681.1, from coordinate 35,508,180 downwards.
GGGGCTTATAATGAATGTATCTTTTTTGTCTATTTAATTGATGTATGACAAACTGTCCCCCAAACAACAAGTGTTTCTCCTCTTATGGTTTCTATGGATCAGGAATTCAGGAGCAACTTCACTGGGTCTCTCATTCATGTTCCTTCATGAGATTATAGTCAGAGTATTATTGATTAGGGCTGCAGTCTCTTCTGAAGCTATTGATGGGTTTGGGGGTCAGCTTTTCAGCTTTCTTCTATGGCTGTTGTCAGGAAATCTCCATTCGTTCCTCACCACATAGGCCTGTCTATAGGGCTGCCCAAGTGTTCTCCTCATGGACATCTGCCTTCTCCCTGAGCAAACGAAGGAGGCATGTTGACACACATTGGTTGAATGAGTAAATGGATGGATATACTACTAGACAGCAAAAATGGAGGTATGGAGTTGTTCAGACCAGGGATGAAATTCTGCCTGCTCCTTTCTGCCCTGAACTTTGAGCATATTAATTTCTATGAGCCTAAGTTTTGTCATGTCACCTGTGTTCTGTTAACACCTATTTTCACAGGAATACTATGAGGATGAACTGAGATTGCATATACAAAGCACTTTCTTGAGAATTCAGTACAAAGTAAGCATTCAAATTTTAGTTTACATGATTTTCCACTGTCTTGCCATTTTCCCCAACACTCTTAACAATAACCATTTCTCCACTATATGATGTCAGAATTTTAAATGCAACTCTTCTCATGATAAATTACTTAAATGATCAGTATTTGAAGAAAAATTGATTTACATTCCATTGGGGGAGATTTAGCATGAATGTATAATCCCTAGCTATTAGGTCCCCCCCAAGAAGATTCTAATATGTATATGGGGGAGCAATTAACAAATGTGTCAGATGGACAGCCAATTTTTCAGTGTAGGAAGACTACCTGCAGTTTAGAGTCGATATTCTGTCTAAAAGAAATGAATGTGATAATACTTGTACCTAAAGGAAAATGAAATGATTCATCTATAGTTACACCATTTATTCCTATGTGAACTGACAGCAGGGTGAATTTGGAAAATTGTTTAGTGAAGGGCATATGAGGCCATGGGACTCTGTGCATGGAAAGGAGCTGTCCAACAACTTTGATTGAATCCCAAACTGTAACAGACTTCACCCAAGCTGTCCTGAAACTTGATAACATATGAGTGAGTATACTGATGCTGTTCTTTTTTTTTTTTTCTCAAAAGAATCCTAGGTGTAATTTATATTAATGAAAGGCACAGGTGTACATTTTATGGTTATATGAGTTTTCACAAATGTATAGATACGTACAATCCACACTCCAATAAGGATAGAACATTGCTGTCACCTTAAAATATTCTTTATGCCCCTTCCCAGTCATTTACCACAACCCCCAAGGTAACCCTTGGTCTGATATCTGTCATCACTACATTAATAGCCTATTCTAGAAAGTATGTACTGTCACACCTATAACTATACCTTTGAGGTCCATTGTTGTATATTATCCATAGTTCCTTCCTTTTTTCTTTGAAAAAAGTATCCCAGCATATGGGTAGACCACAATTTGTTGATCTACTCATCTGTTGAACAGTTGCGTTGTTTTTGTTTTTTGGCTGTTATGAATAAAGCCTCAATGAACTATTTTGCACATCTTTTCTTTTGGGTAAATACAGAGGAATGGGTAATAAGGTTAGTGTTGAAATTGTTAAGAAACAGCCAAGGCATTATTGAAAGTGGTTTTACCGTTTTATACTCCCACCAGCTGGGTAGGAGCTGTCCAGTTGCTGAACCCTTCTAACATTTGAGGTTGACTGCCATTTCACTTTTAGGTATACATAATCTCTCCTAGTTAGGTTATATGCATACTCCAGTTTTCTCCAGTCACAACTTTTGCTTTAGTTTCATAAGAGATTTTGGTCTTTGTTTCCTTCTTCTCCCAAACTCTTCTAGTCAGAAGGGTTCCCACCAGATGATGGTGATGGTCTCCTCCAGGGCACGTCTCTAGCCTGCTGGCACTTTCCAGCAGGAAGTGAAACACCTTGTGAAAACACAGGGTGTTTTAATCTCCTGCAAAATGGGACACCTCAAGCCAAGGTGTTTTCATCACCTGCAAAATGGGACACCGACAATAACCACCTAGTTGTGGTCATGTGAGAATAAAATGATAAAAATTATTGTGAGAATAAAGTATTAAAAGCACTTAACCAAAGGTACCTCAGGGTCCCAACTCTGCTATCTGTTATTATCATGATGGCTGTTAGAATATTAATGTCTCTATTGTCACTTCTGGTGCCTACTAACTTGGCTCTTTCCCACCTTCTGCCTTTGCTTGCCACATGCTTTTATTTTCTTTGTTTTTGTCCTCTGTTCCATTTCACATAGTCCATAGCCATATTAACTCAACATGTAATCTTCAGGGTTTGGGGTTTTCTTTTTCACTTATAAGACCAGTTAAGAGAAGTGTGACCTACAGCCAGCAAAGGTGGGGGGGAAGTAACATATAATTTACTAGCATAACATGCACTCACTGTCAAATGCTTATCATGTAGAATTGAAAGAGAAAAAAAGGACAAGCCATGTCTCTTTCTACTGTTGCATGTTGTAGTTCTTGGGGTAAAGCCAGCTCATCATCTAGACAGATCCTCATGAGTGGCCTTCCATACCTTGTTGAATTCATCATAGTCCCTTTTAGTTTTGAAGGGTAATGAATCTAATTTCTCAGCATGTTGACTTCTGTATCTTAGTTTGAGTTTTCCCTGCAGACCTTTGAGGAGACTGTGTAAGGTGTACTAGAGTTTTCTCCACTGAGGGGTGAGGAAGTTGGGATATTTATCAACAGTTGCTTGTTTGAAGATTGCTCTTGGAGTCAACTCCCTGGCACTTCCAGCTGGCCATACACACAGGCTGAGCACCACTTCCTTGAACCTCCAGCCAAGGGAAGCAGGAGTAACTTGCTAAGTGAGGAAAGTCTCTGCTGGTGCCCCCAGTGTGGGCCCAGGGGATATGCATGGGCACTGACAGCATCTGCTTTCTTACTTCTCAAACACCAATGCATGTTAACCACATTTAGTACAGAGACTAATGTATGAAAAATAATAGTGCTGCTTTATTAATATTCAATGAGACTCCTGACCACCAGGAATTCCAAATGTGTGTTCTGACAATGACAGCCTCTCTTTGTGGTTATATCCTGGTGCGAAGTCAGGTTATCTTCACAAAGAGATTGGGGCTTTCAGAGCTGATGACGTGAGCTTCTTGGCTGGTGTCCTTAAGCTCTGTAGACCAATGGCATCCATCCCTGAGCAGGGCTTTTCCTTCATAGGAACAGCCTTGGGCACTCCTGTAAAACACTCAGTCTTGAATCTGATTCTGTTTTTGTCCTTTTACTGTAGACACGTGGCTGACCACTCTCCTCCTCCTAACCGTGCAATTGCTCAGACATAAGCGTGAGGGTTATAATCATAATCCAATTATACCTTCCCCAGGTCACCTTAAATTAGTTCTTAGAGTCACCAGTAATCTCTTAGTCACAGCTCCAGATGGTTTCTCTTCTCCATGACTTTTGGATTCTTTGTCCTCTCTGTACCAAGGTTACATTTAATTTCAGTTTTGGGGAGATTCTTTAGTGTTACCTCCACCTAGCTTCCTGCTAATATTTTCTTCACAAAATTTGGAGAGTTAGTTAGAAACGCAATCATTTATTTAAAAAAATCATTGTTGTCTGCTCATGCTTGACACTGCCATAGTGGAAAGAGCTCTGAACTATGTTAGTTTGAATGCTATGAAAGTAGCAATATCTGACCACTTTTGACCTATAAAATAAGTTTTATATGGGTCTGCTGACATAAAGGCAGTAATTTTCAATGTAAAAACTGAGTTAAGGGGCGCCTGGCTGGCTCAGTCAGTTAAACATCTGACTCCTGATTTCTACTCAGGTCATGATCTCATGGTTCGTGAGTTTGAGCCCTGCATTGGGTTCTGTACTGACAGTACAGGGCCTGCTTAGGATTCTCTCTCTCCCTCTCTCTCTCTTCCCCCTCCTGTTCATGCGTGCACGCTCTCTCTGTCTGTCTCTGTCTCTCTCTCTCAAAAATAACCATGAAAAACAATAAAAAATAAAAACTGAGTCAGGATGTCTGTGTTACTATGATGAGGCTTTTATGTGGCTGTGGCTTCTTGTCTCCCTCCCACCTGTTTGGATCTTACTTACTCACATGTAAAACGGGTTTGGCTAGAAAAATTCTAAGGAGCTTTCCAACAATAGTAGTCTTTGGTTTTATGAATCTTAAGAGAGGCAGGAAGTCTCCAGGATGTGGGTCAGTGCTGTGGCTGCCACAAGAAATCCTGCTTCAGGAATCTTTTTCATATTATATATCTACAGTCTTAGGAAAATGGTCTTTCCAGGTATCTGTTTACTCCTAGGAGTTCTCCCCTCTCCTTTTCTAATGTCTTCCTTATTGGACACTTTTTTCTTGCCCTCAAGACTGCTCTAGTCTGAGCTGTCTGTTCCCATGACAGCCTTAAGCAATAGGAGACTCTGGTGACTTGCATCCATTGATCCTACCACCTTTACACCATTCCTCACCCCCTTCATGTCCTTTCCCCCTGTTCCAGCTCAGATTCTAGTCTCACCTCCATTATTATAGCTCCTTTCTTGCCTACACGTGGTATACATTTTCCCTTTCTCCTTTTCTCTGCACTTGGCCACATTCTAGCCCTGATTACATTCAACTCTTGACTCACTTGCTGCCTGCACTTGCCCAGCTAAACACAGCTGGAGAAAACCCTACCACTGTGTTGGCTGGTTTCACTTTCCATTCATGACCACAAACCACCCAGGAGCCCTTTGAGCTGCTGGGCATCTGATGATACTTCCTGAATCCATTTGGTCTCTTGTCTTAGGTACCTGTTCCATACCTTCTCTTCTGTCTCATTTCTACTTGTACCTGATATTCTTCTTGTTTCATGAAGAAAAGAGAAACCATCAGAGTAGAATGCCCCCTCGCCACCACCATCACACTACCAATTTTGATTCTGCACCTATGGTCTCTGCCTTGTTACCTTTTCTCTGAATGAACTGTTTAGTTCTCCTGCCAGGGCCATAGGGTCAAACCTTCCACTTAGGAAGCAGAGTGCCATCCTTTCTTGCTTGCACTCTCAACTCTTCCTCTCTCCTGAACCATCGGTTTTACCTTTCTGCATCACCCACATTTATGCTTATTTTTTCCTTTTAAAACATTCTCTAGAATTTCCAGCTATCATCCCCGTTTTTCTATTCCCCTTTAGAACAAAATTCCTCAGTAGAACCATTCACACAGTTCTGCAGTCACATCATTGCATGGTCTCCTAGTTCTGTATTCCACCAGCTACTGTTGATGACTTTGGACCAGTTTCAGTTTTTAAAGAGCTTATCCCTCTAGAAATAATGCATCTTAATACCAGAGGCCAACTCACATGGGGGAATGGCTGGTTTGTGGTTTCAAACAGATGAAAAGAAGATGAAGAGTAGGCATATATTTAGAGAAAAGTGAAACCATTCAATTCCATCACCTTTGTTGAAGCATTTCAGTTTACTCCGTACCTTCAATGTGCTCTCTCTAGCCCGCAGCTGAGCTAAAGGCACATTAAGTCTGTCTAACTGGGCTTGAAGGAAAGCTTGGAGACCATTTGTTCTCTTAAATCTCTTTGGTTTGCAATTGTCAGATTCAATTTTGAGGTGAAGAGTTCAGAGCGTCATTGAAAGTTAGGAAAAGGGGAAGAGCTATAGCCCAATCTGATAAATTATGTCAAAGTCTTCACCCTGTAGTGGTTGTAGCAAAGAAGTATTTTTAGTCTGATAGCTGAGGGGTAGAGCATGTCACAGGGACACCGTATATTGATGCAGACTGGCTGGGATACAGAGGAATTAGTATACTCTCTGCCTTGTATTTTGATGGCATGCTTTATTCCATGGGCAAACTTTGCAGGTAAGATTGGAAATCTTACATCCACACACTTGGAAATGGGTCTGCTTCAGTGTCCCTATAGTGATGCCATGGTTCAAGTCACGCCCTGTCTGCCTATCTTTGCATTCATCTAACAAATGGTAATTATGCCACATTTGCTGTGCTGTGCGTCTGATTAGTTAGACGTTCAGACCTAGTAAGTTATAGCTCTGTGGTCATTGGCTTATTTTGAAAATGTTTAAACATTGCAGTTAGAGGGAATTCAGGGAAGGTGTCAGTCTGGAAGGCATAGTTTATTATCTTTTACAATCCTCTTACAAACATGGGGCAATTAGATAGCAAAGCTGGAAATCCACGGACAATGATTAGAACAAAACTAGGTGACAGGCTGTCCCCTTGAATCCCAAGTATAAGTAAGACAGGCCAGACCCCCAATGCCACAAGACCTGCTTGGTATCCATGTGTAGCAGGAAGAAATAAGGGGAAGGAGCAGAGGGACTGAAGGACTACCCAACTGAGACATCTAAAACTAGGCAATAGGTACCCGGTGGAAAGTGTAAATATTGCCTGGAAATGTGTTTCTTCTTTAGTCTTTTTTTTTTTTTTTTAAGCACTTACTGATTGTCCACATTCTGCCAGGCCCAGTTTCAGATACCAGAGAGAGCATGTCAAGCATGATAGAAAAGGTCTCTCTATTTTTAGGGTTTTTAAAGTTTTTTTTTTTTAAATTTTATTTTGAGAAAGCGAGAGAGAGAAAGCAAGCAGGGGAGGGGCAGTGAGAAAGGGAGACATAATCCTAAGCAGGCTCCATGCTGTCAGCCCAGAGTCCCAATGCAGGGCTTGAACTCCTGAACTGGGAGATCATGACCTGAGCCAAAATTAAGAGTTGGAAGCTTAACCAACTGAGCCACACAGGTGCCCCTATTCTTAGGTTTATTTTTATGTGGAGCTTATGTTCCAGAAGAGAAACATATAGACAAAATTTTGGAGACATGGGTGTGCTGAAGAAAATAAAAGGGCAGTGGGAAGGGGCCTTGGGTGTAGAAGTTCTGTTATTACAGAATAAATAGAGATTTACAAATTCCATTGAGGGGGTGACATTTGAGTAGACCAATAACTTAGGGGACCCAATTTAATAGAATGATTAGGAAAACCTTTGCTATGATCTGAATGTTTGTGTCCCCCCAAATGTCATATGTTGAAGTCATGATTCCCAACAGTGAGGGTATTAGGAGACAGGCTTTTGTGAGGTGCTTAAATCATGAGGGTGGCACCCTCACGAATGAGATTAGTGCCTTTATAAAAGGGGCTTCAGAGAGAGCTCTAGTCCCTCCCACCATATGATGGTACAGCGAGAAGGTGAACCAGGAACAGGACCCTCACCAAAACATGACCATGCTGGTGACTTGATCTTGGGCTTCCCATCTGTCAGATCTGTGAGCAATAAACTTGTTTGTATACCACCCAGTCTGTGGTATTTATAGCATCCCTAATAGACTAAGACAGCCTTGTTGTTTATTTGATGCAGTGTTGAAAATTATTCACTTAAATAGGTTAATCATTCTGCTTTGTAATCTTGATATTCAATTTTTTTTCCTTATCGAATACCAAGGCTGCCTTCATCCAAAATCGGACTAATTTTGATGACACAACTACCCAAGGCCAAACAAAAATGATATTTATTATTTCCAAAACAAAAGAGCCAGAGGGACTTCTAACATTGGTGCAGTGATTCAACCTTGTCATCAGAGATCCAGCTCTGCTACCCACAGGGTGTTGGTTAAGATGGCGGTCATAGTTCCAGGCATCCAGGTCTCACACAGCTGTATCTTAATATAAGAAGGAGAAATAAAGTCTGCTCATCTCTTTTCTCTCTTGTAGCTTCTCTTTCTCACCTTTCTCTCTCAAAACAATATTTTATTGAAGTGTATTATACACACAGAGAAGTGTACATATCCTAAGTATACAGCTTGATGTATTTTCACAAACTAAACGCATCTGGTATCTAGCACTCAGATCAAGAAACAGAATATAATTAGCACCCAAGAAGTCTGTCAGAGCCCCCTTTTCCATAACTGCCTTCTCCAAGTGTAACTAGTTGTGTAATTTTAAATTTCTAACACCACAGATTAATTTGCCTGTTTTGAAGTTTAACCTAAATAGAACCACATACTAAGTACTGTCTTGTGTTGGCTTTTTTCACTCATTATGTTTGTGAGGTTCACAGGCATTTTTTGTGTATGGTTGTAAATTGCTTTCATTGCTTGATAGTGCTCTATTGTCCATTCTGTTGATGAGCATTTGAATAGTAAGCAGTTTTGTTGTGAGTAGTGCTGCAGTGAACATTCCAGCACATATCTTTTAGTGATCGTATGCCTGCATTTCTTTTGGGTATACTGTATAACTTTTCCATTTTTAGTAGAGAATTCTTTCTTGATGTTCTATATCCTATTTCCTCTCAAGCTTTATTGGTCAATATTGAGTCATATGCCTATCTCCTATTTGCAGCAGTCCCTGGGAAAGAAAGTAGTCAGTGATAGGCCATTAAACATTGAACAACCAGCTCTCTGCATGAAGATTTGGGAAGTGGGGCTGATCTGTAGTATTTGCCAGTTTCCTTGGTGTAAATACTTCCACTGTGGCCAATTTCTAGGTACCTACGTTACATCAACTGGCTTGCAAAGCAGCTCTCCTAACCTAGTACAGGCTGGATCCAGCATACCACTAATTCTCATTTTTACCATTTAAAGTTGAAGTTTGGCTCTGCCAGAAAAAAAAAGGGCAGGGGAAGGGTAGAGAAGGTTGTTCTTTATCAAGGATAAATTAATAGAACACCATTCTGTTCCAAAGATTGTTCTTGTAAAATTCTGACTATTGATGAAAACTGGTTTTTAGAGACTGTTAGAATATACTAGATTTATGCTGTGATTATATCCCCAAGTTACAACAGCTCAATGCACAAGTCATTTTTCACTCACACCCTGTTCTCAATAGATGAAGCAACCCTCCAGGGCTGCTGTTCTCAATGCGTTGATTCAGCAGCCTTGGTGGGTCCTGTGTTAGGACTCTTCATTTAAACACTCAGGCTCCATGGCCATTGGAGCAAAGGAGAGACGTCAAGGTTATGCATGGATGTGTAGGAGCTTCAGCTCAGAAATGACTTGTCACTTCCACTCAGAGGTCATTGGCTAGAACTGGTTACCTGGTCCCTCCACACTGCAAAGGCAGTTGGCAAATATGGGAGGTCACTTGGGATATTTGACGCACTGTAAATGTCTCTGCCACATAGAGACCATCCACTCAGGGCCATGTGTTTTTGGTTTTGTTTAAGTCTTCTTTTAATTCATTTCTGTTTATTTCCATTCTTGCCTTTATCTGAATTATTTTAGAAAATAACTGACAGCTGTACTCAAAGAATTATCCCCTAGTAATGCATTTTCTCAACAAATAGAAAAGCAGAGAAACTCTTTATTAAACAATAATAGCATCAGTTGTAATGAATATTTTTGATATATGAGTGATGGGCTTTTATGTTGGACTCTATCTCTTGTATGTATAATGCTTGAAGCATAATACTTTGCAAACACCATGGTAATTAATGTAGGCAAGTCATTAGTGGATGCTAAAACCACTGGGTTAAAGGTTGTTGGGCAAGAGAAATATTCACATAGTTTTAAAACTATCATCCACAGGGGCATCTGGGTGGCTCCATCAGTTAAGTGTCTGACTTTGGCTCAGGTCATGATCTCACAGCTCGTGAGTTCGAGCCCTATGTTGGGCTCTGTTCTGACAGCTCAGAACACGGAACCTGCTTCAGATTCTGTGTCTCCCTCTTTCTCTGCCCCTCCCCTGCTCACACCCTGTCTCTCCTTAAAAAATAAACATTAAAAAAAAGTATCATCCACAGATGATTTATTGCCTACAACAGGGAAAGATACCATTAAACTGCAGATATTTGGCAGACATTGCTCTTTCCAACTGATCAAATTTAATACTGTCAATAATGGGACATATTGAAACCATGTACCCTATAAGATGCATTGAGAAAGGATGTAATGTCATCTATGCAGTGTTTATTCCAAAACTTAAGGTAATCATGAGGAAATATATTGGACAAGCCAAACTGAGGATGATTTTTGAAAAAAAATTCAGTTATACTCTTCTCAAATGTCAATGACACAAAAGCCAACACGTTGGTATAGATTAAAGGCATCTCAAGAATCTTTGTGATCAAATGCAGTGTGTGGTTCTGGATTGGATTCTGGAAAAGTGAAGCTATAAAGGACATTATTGGGACAATGTGGAGATTTAGATTGTAGACTAAACATTAGATAGTAATAGTGTATCAATGTTAAATTTCCCAAATATGATCAATATATTGTGGTTACATGGGAATATGACTTTGGCCTTAGGAGAAATGTTCTTAATACTCATGAGCAAAGTGTCATATATGCAAATAGCTTTCAAATAATTCCCTGGAAAGTATATGTATATATCAGTATACGTAAGTATGTTTAATTATGTACACAGCATACAGATATACATAGAGCTAGGGAGATAAAGACAGGGAGAAAAAGCAAATGTGGCAAAACGTTAGCCTTTGGCTAATGTAGGTGAAGGCTACATATGCATAAATGTTCTATTCTTGCAACTTTTCTACAGTTTTGATATTTTTCAGAATAAAAAAATTGAGAAAATGCAGTTGATTCCATTTATTCTGCAGTTTTACAACTCAATCCATTCTGTAATATTTTGGCCAAAGTCTTACTGGGATCAACTCCACTGTGTTTAATCTGTATTTGTCTAGTTATCTGGTGAGAATTGAGCTTTAAGAGGAAGGATTCTTAGCAATCAGCACTCTACCCCGAAGACACGTGGAACAAGGGAAAGATCCCATCCAGAGAAAATCTTATGTGTGTTTGGATTGATACAGCATCATGACTGGACAGGATTAATTTTCTATGAGAAACAATGACTTCAGGAAGAGTAAAACTAGACATAACTCCCCCCTTTATCATTTGTCAGTTTAGATCAGCCTATGGTATTACCCAAAACTGGGGGGGGAAATCTTTGTCTAACTCTTGAATAACACTGGTGATACTTGATATGCTTATGTTGTAAGGAAAGCGATTCAGCATAATCTCTGGTGCTAAATGAATAAGCTCTGCTTCTGCAACAGGCCCTGTTATTTTGTGGAAAGAGTATCAATGTTGGTTGAATTGATACAGATGATGAACTTCAAAAAGAAGCTGAACTCAGATAAATACGCATTTTCTCTAAACCATCAAAAACTTGAAATTCTGTGCTGGGAACTTCTGGGAGCATTCTGTGAGAAATAGGATGATGGATTTCTGGAAGCAACATTGATACTCATCATGTCTTTTAGGAGTCCAAATCCAAAAGTGAGAACAGCAGATTTGTGTGGGATAGTTTTGCTCAGAATTGAAAACAACAGTCATTTTTTGGGTTGTTCCCAGGATGGATTGTTGATCAAAGTGATCATTAAACCCTCAATACTGGCACTTCTTGTGAATAGCATGGAGAAATAAATGATGAAGTTTTAAGATGTTTGCATTATTTTGTCATTGCCCTAAAAGCCTGGAATGAGCTTTTTAATCTTCTCTTTTTTCTTTAAAAAAATTTTTTTTAATGTTTATTTTGAGAGAGAGAGAGAGCACGCACAAGAAAGCGCACAAGTGGGGGAAGAACAGAGAGAGAGGGAGACACAGAATCTGAAGCAGGCTCCAGGCTCCGAGCTGCCCGCACAGAGCCCAGTGCAGGGCCCAGACTCGTGAGTGGCGAGATCATGACCTGAGCTGAAGTCAGACACTCAACAGACTGAGCCACCCACTTCTCTTTTTTCTTATTCTTTACTTTTCTTTTCTTTCTTTTTTTGTTTTTACTTTTTGAAACACATTTTTTAAAAAAAATATTTGTGGTAAATAGGCCTCACAGGGCTGGAATGCTCTGGCTGCCACAGCTTTTCATAAAGCCACACAGCAAGGGAATCCACACTGTTTGATTTAATTACACATATTTAAATACAAGCCCTGGATAAAATGAGGTAGGGGCATACCCCTCAGTAGAGTAGCAGTTTATCCCGATGTGAAGTTGTGCACTTACCTAAAAGTTTTATTGACTAAATGGCTCATAGGTGGATGTTGAATAGAGAATGACGTGGTTGTTTCCATAATTTGGCTATTGTTGAAAGTGCTGCTATAAATGTGGGGGAGGGGAAAGAAAAAAAAGAGAGGGAGGGAGCCAAGCCATAAGAGATTCTTAAAAATTGAGAACAAACTGAGGGTTGATGGGGGGTGGGAGGGAGGGGAGGGTGGGTGATGGGCATTGAGGAGGGCACCTGTTGGGATGAGCACTGGGTGTTGTATGGAAACCAATTTGACAATAAATTTCATATTAAAAAAAAAAAAAGAGGATGACATGGTTGGTATACATTGTGACCTGAATGTAACCTTAGGTACAAAGCTTGAAATAGTCTCTTGATGTTTTATAAGATCCTCTTCTCCAGGATCCAACATTCTGTCACCAGGCAACATTGTCTTCCTGCCTCCAGGGAGTCATTCCCAGGTGTGTTTGAGTAAACGTGGTAACAGCACTCCTTGTGGGCTTCACAAAAGACACCTGCATGGGACTGGAGGTACCTCCCTTCTGGACATTGTTCACTGGGTATGGTCTACACTCAAGGTGCAGCTTTGTGCAGAACAGGTACTCAAATGGAGGTCCATGTGCTGGTGGCATCGTCGTCACCTGGGGGCTTGTTTGAGATGCTAGCTCAGAATCCTTGGGAGTGGAGCTCAGGAATGTGTTTTTCTTAAATTTATTTATTATTATTATTATTTAATGCTTGTTTTGAGAGAGTGAGAGTGTGCGCGCACAAGCATGAGTGGGGGAGGGGCAGAGAGAGAGAGGCAGGAAAGCCCAATGTGGGGCTTGAACTTACAAACTGTGAGATCATGACCTGAGCCGAAGTCAGCTACTCAACCGACTGAGCCACCCAGGTGCCCCAGGAATGTGTGTTTCCACAAGCTCTCCTGGATAATTCCATGAAGTCTAACAACCTCAGATTTCCATTAGGTGTGAAATGACAATCAGACATACAGCTTTACACTTCTCTGAAGATAATCTTGATCATTTTTTTACCCTGCAAGTAAAAGTTGTTTCCCAAAACGCAAATGAGTAAACACATATGTATAAGATATGATAAGAAGTAGATTGTTACAAATGGAAATGCGCTACAAAGTCATTTCCTTAAAACATGGCATTATTAGATGCTTAGCAGTGAAAAGAACAATAGAGGCAAAGCTAGATTTCGCAACATCTAGGGGAACTGTCATACACCAGATTTTTTAAAATTTTATTTCCTTGTAACATTGTAGGACACGATGTTAAGTGTTATCTTCCTCATTGGAATTTTTCTTATAATGGATACTTGCTTTCTCATTAAAAGTTCTTAAGGAGCTAAGCAAAGATTACATTAGTGTGTAACTCCTCAAGGGACTGTTGTGTCTGGAATCACAAAGGGTTCAGTCCCTTTTAGAAAGCAGGCTTTGAACTAAACTCAGTCCTGGAACCTGTTCCTATGTTGATAAAAGCCTCGCTGCCTTTGTCTTTCTTTTCCTTAGACATGGCCTCTGGGCAAGAGTCAAAGCAGACAGTTCATGGATAAGTGAGCGTCTGGACTGGACTGAGGCATTTCTTGTCCTTACGGCGGTGGAGATTTCTCCTGCATGGACAGAACACATTTTCTTTTGATAAACTGCTATGTTGTTTCTAGTTTGCCCAAATTCAGTAGTGAGATGGTAAATGTTAGCAACCTGCTGAGCTGGGGTTGGGGAGGTAGTCTGTAGCATTGGCTGATTTTTGTGATGCTAATACTCCCACCATGGCCAATTTCAGGCTAACCAACATGATGTCACTGGAGTGGAGCTGGGACAACCGGCTGTCACTCTCCCATGCCAGCTGGCCTCAGCATACCACTGCCCAAATTACATCCTTCCCAGCACTCTGAGATTGAAGAAGGTGGGAATTGAGCTAGCCCTTGGAGGACATGGGTGGGAGCGGGGAGATCACTTTTGGTTCACAGGCTTGGCATGTGGGGAGGGAGACAGATCTCTGGTTTTCAGTAGGTGAGAAAATACATTGCTGTATTTGAGCCAACTGTTTTCCATGCTAATGTACTGGCCCCTGTGTTGGGGAGCTTTAAAATGTTAAAATGTTGGATTCTAGGGTGGCTGTGTCAAAAAAAAAAAAAAAAGTTGGATTCTGTGTTTTTGTTAATATGATGAGTTACCACAAAGCATAAGGCTGGGCAGGACCTCACACGGCAGATTTTCAGATAAATGACATAGCAATCACCCTTTTTCCCAGCCAAGGCTGCAGCAAGAGCAAAAGCCATATGTGAGCACAGTTCTTCATTGTTCTAGAAGGCCGTTAAAAGCATACATTTGCTCTTGTAGGAGAGAATAAAAGAGCCTGAAATCCAAATAAGACTAGGAAATAGCTTCCAGGGGCAACATAATTTCTGAAGCAAACTCCTCCTCCTCAGAGAATCATGTTCATACACCAAGAACAGCAAATGTGCACATTTACTTTTGTCAGTACCTGAGTAACCAAGGTATTTGGAGAGAAGGGGAAAGGTATTCAAGTAAACGTTTAAAAACAGAGCAGCATGAAGGAAATCAGTAGAACTGGGGATAAGAATTCTTTTAGAAGTACTGGAATGTGGAAGGTTTGTTCCATATGTTTACACGGTTCTTGAAATAGGGTCATTTTATGAGGGGAGAAAGTGATGAGGCACCTGATCTACAGATTCAAATCCATGTTGAAGTATGACAAAACCCTCTGTTAAATCTCAGAATCTCTGAACTTTGGTATCTCTTCCAAAAAGTCAGAACTTCGCAAACAGAATTGAAGAGGGCAGAGCATAAAATCTTAATGAGTGGATTGGTGGAATCCAATAACATATCTAGAAGGAAGACAACTCCATATTAGATTTGGTGACATTTAATGTTTATGTTTCTATTTTATATTCACATATTTTTATCCCATCTTGGATAAGGCAGAGCAATAAGTTTGATGAGCAGGAGAAGAATATCACCACACTTTTGTGTTAATGAGTTAAGTTTATGAAGAGTTGAAATGGAACTGTTTGGCAGATTAAAAGGTGTAGAGTGTGTCTAGAAGGTTTTTTTTTTCTGTATTGTAATTTGGGTTCCACCAGATGCAGACCTTGAGAGTGGGTTCTAATACAAGTATAATTTCTTGGAAGGAATCCCAGGAAATATCTGGGTGAGTAGGAGTGATGGAAGTGAAAGAAGTCAGTGAAGAGTATATTATCGAGTAAGCTGCCCTTAGGGGAACCTGGTACTCAATCCTGCTGGAGAATTTCAGGAAACAGGGATTGTCCTAAACAAAAAGGCAAGAAAATGGGTGTATTTATTCATCTCACTTTCTGCCATTGGTTGAAGGTGGCTTCTGAGGTCATTAACTATTTAAAATTACTGTCTTGCTTTAGCCTGATAGATGCCCTCTGGGAAGTAAGGGGTTTGCAGTAAGGAGCCTTCACTGTGCAGAGGCAGGACATTCCTTAGTGCATCACTGTCCAAAAAAGTTTAATGTGAGCCACTAATGTCATGTACCTGTGTAATTTAGGATTTTTTAAGAGCCAGTTGAGTAATAAAAAGACCCAGGTGAAATTAATTGATGTATCTTTTTAAAAAAATTTTTTTAATGTTTATTTATTTTTGAGACAGAGACAGAGCATGAATGGGGGAGGGGCAGAGAGAGAGGGAGACACAGAATCTGAAGCAGGCTCGAGGCTCTGAGCTGTCAGCACAGAGCCCGACGCGGGGCTCAAATTCACGGACCGTGAGATCATGACCTGAGCCGAAGTCGGACGCTTAACCGACTGAGCCACCCAGGCCTCCCAATAAATGTATCTTTTATTAAAATTGTTTTTAAGTTTGAGAGAGACAGAGATAGCATGAGTGGGGGAGGAATAGAGAGATGGGGAGAGAGAGAGAATCCCAAGCAGGCTCCACACTGTCAGCGCAGAGTCCGACGTGGGGCTCAAATTCAGGAAACTCTGAGACCATGACCTGAGCCAAAACCGAGAGATACTTGGCCAACTGAGCCACCTAGGTGCCCTTTAATATATCTTTTAGACTAGTACATCCAAAACCTTATTTCTACCTGTGGACAACAAAAATTATTGAGCTATTTTACTTTTTTGCCCCAGGGTTTTGAAATTTGGTGTGCATTTTCCATTGATGGCATTTCTTATATCTCAACCCACACTACCCACAACCCACACTACAGTTCTTGGGGAAAGGACCAGTGTTTGACTTACTGTTAACTGCATTTGGGGGGCATGTGTCCGTTATACTTGGAGTCACCTCCCAAATTAATTCTACCCAGTACACTGGGGAACCAAATACGCAAATTCCATTTTTGGCTCAACTGAGGCTCTACTTTCTCAATTAGATTATGTTCCTTGGATTTCTCAAGATATAAAACCCAGGAATTGCAGGCTTCTGCTTATGTTACAGAAGTATTGTGATCTATTGACATTTTGAAGGCTTTAACATTTTTAATGTCTTTGAAAACATATGTCTGCTGTCTCCATTAATAGATCAGTGTAGTTTTACTAGTAAAAATTAGGTGCTCATTTATCTTTTGCTTTCTCCCTCTACCTGCCAAATACTGATGGAGCACCTTCGTTGGGCCATGCACAATTGAGGCCCTCTGACCCTTCAGGAAAGAGACAAAGACTCTACCTCCATGGAGTTCACAGTTTGGTGGGGGAAGACCCAGTAAACAGAACACCATATAAACAAGTTCCATGAAGAACAGGGTCATTTAAAAAAACAATTTATTACTTTAGAATGGTTTAAGGCTCACAGCAAAATTAAAAGGAAAGTACAGAGATGTCCATGTACCTTCTATCCCCACACATGCACAACTGCCCCCATCAAATCACCCACCAGAGTGTGTATTTATTACAGTTGGTGAACCTGCATGGACACATTATCATCCAAAGTCCATAGCTGACATTAAGAGGAAGAGGTTTTAGCAAATGGTTTTTGCAGGGTGTTACTCTGCTTTCTCTTGATCAAATGCCATGTGTAAAACTCAGCATGTATAAAAATAAACAAGTTGGATAGTGGGTATTCAAAATCTTCTTAAAAGAGTATTTCTCACTTTTCAGAACTTGTCACCTAAGGGTTCCTTTTACTTAGAGCCTTGATTTAGATTTGTTAATTTACAGGGGACCTTTAGGGACTTTACTGTAAAATGCGTTGCACTAACTCTGGTTAGGAATATATTCACACTGCCATATTTTGCCTTTCCTGGTGCCTAGTTTATGGGAATTAAGCATCTTGCTTTCCCAGGGCTGTCAGATGCTGAATCACTGTGCCATCTTCGTGGTGTAAACTTTGTAGGCCTTTGAAAAGTAGCTGCCAGCAGGGCAGGTCAAAGACTTTACATTTCCGTATTTCCAGATGAACCCTAGGAGGTATTTGAGTTGCTAATGCGAGTGAGGCTATGGTTTTCTCTATTAATTAAGGTTGTTTTATTCATTGGGTGAAAAGTGAAAACATTTAATAATTTAAAGATGATGTTTTCAAGCATAATCAACTTTTGAGGTTGGAGACGCCAAAGAAAATGTTAACTCTAAGCATTGGCACTTGGAAAGATTTTACTGCAGCTGATTACATATGCAGGGTATTTCTGGAGTTATGCTAGGAAGATTCTTTCAGTAGGATTTAACTGGCTGAGTATAATAGAGTGTTTTATTACATAATAATTGCCTTTAATGGGTGTGGGCATTTCATTTGGCTATTGGAATCATGCTAATGTAATTCTAATTGAAAAGATTACATTTACTTTTAAACATTTTTAACACATCAGATTGGGTCAGTGGATTCAGTATTGAGGATCATACATTTTGTTCTCATAGATCTCATTTTCTAGGGTGTATGGCTTTCTGAAGCTTCTTTAAGTCATTTCCCAGTAGACAAAAGTAGCTATTGGGTTGCTTTCTATACATCTTCTTTCTTAATTTGTCACTGGTTGTGAGCAAAATAGAAAAGGACGCTGGCTATCTTAAGCAAAAAAAAAAAAAAAAAAAAAAAAAAGACTTCCTGGAAAGAGTGGGATTAAGAGAGTTGGTAGAAGCCTTGAGCTTTGCAAAGGGGCAGGAGCCGAGGGGTGCCATAGGGGTGGTTTAGGTTGGGGTTTCTAGAAGCAGAGCCTGAGATGAAGATTCTTGTACAAATGACTTAGGGAATGCTCTCTGGAGAAAACTATAAGGGAGTGAGGGAAACAGAAAAGGGCCTGAGAAGGTGTCGAGCGGAAAAAAAATGAAGGTTCAGGTGAAGTGTAGCCTGAGCTGGCTTCCAGAGGGAGCTCTGGAGCTCATCAGAGAATAGTTCCAACTTGTGGCATAGTGCCAGCTTCTTGTGTTCCTGTATCAGTCAGTCACTGGCTATAGACTGCCTCTAGATGGAGCATAACCTCCCAGGCAACGATGTCTTGGTGAAGTGGTTATCTAGGTGAGAGGAGAAACAGATCTATAGTATTTGCCAATTTCCACGGTGTAAATACTCCCACCACGGCTTCTTTCAGGCTACCAGTGTGAAGTTACTGAATGTACACTTGCGGGGAATGTGAGCTGTAGCTTGCACAATAAGCTTTTGTGAGCTCGTATGAGCTGGATGCAGCAGATCACTGTTCCCAGGTATCTCCTGGAGAAGGGCTAGCTGTGTGGTGAGGGCAAGTCTTTGGAGAAAGGGGCAATTATAAGCTGTTAGCAGCCAACACTCACAGCAGCTGGGGATAGGCACACTAGCCCGCTAAAGATCTGAGAAAGATCTAGAGGCTGATGCAACATGGGGAACATGGAGAGCCTCACACAGCGGGAACAGGAAGGTCAGCGAGCAGGCCCCTGTTGCTGCTTTCACTGCCTGTTTAGTGATCCAGTCCCTGCCATTGCATTGCTCACTGAAAATGCAAAATCTTGAAAGAAGGTATAAATTGGTCTGCTCAAGGCACATGTCCCCTCTGGTTGTACCAGGAAAGTATGAGGAAAGGTGTAGTCCACTGTCCTTCAGTAGTAGAAGGGAAGCATTAACTTCCTGTAAGACCAGACAAGACTTGTGGGAATGATGATTCCCAGAGAGGAGGCTGGGGAACTCTTATTGGTGGGCAATGGAGGCTGCGTAGCATCAATGGAAATTTTTACTATGTATGGAGTAGAGGTTGGCATAATTGTAACAAAAGGAACTAACATACCATTTTTTTTACTGAATGCCAATACTCATTTGCTGGCAACTGTTTTAGCTAGTCCATATATGGTGGCAGAAATCGTTGGTTGCCTGCTTCCCTAGTAAACCTTTCTCTTAAACTTCCTCCTTGATGGCAGAATCCTACTCTCTTTAAAGAAGCTAAAAAATGCCACATAGTGACTTTGCCAGCATCCTTGGCACAGAGGGCATAGGCATATGACCCAATTCTGACCATTGGGTCCTGAGTAGAAGTCTTCAGGGAGTGAACCTTCTGAGAAACATTTTTCCTTTATGTGATAGATGGGTAAAGGGAAACCCCCAACACCTTTTCTTCCTGCTTTGCATGAAGTCATGTGAGAACACAGTGCTTAGAGCTGTGGTAGCCATCTTGTGATGAGTGGAAAGCCAAGAAAAGCACAGAAAATCTGGTAACCCTGATGTCGTTCTGGTAGATGAACTCGGAAGCCACCCATTTTTGTTGACATTACTACATGAGATTTTACATATTCTTATTATTTATTCTACTTTTATTTGGAGGTTCAGTTATGATATTTTATGTTATTTTACAGTATCCTGTGAGGAATATATTCTTATTTTCATTTCACATAGGGGGAAACTGAGGCAAAAATCATTAAATAACTTGACCTGGGGTATGAGAAGAATGCAAACTTTTATGTCTGACTCCAGGATCTGCGATCTTTCTCTATACCAGACTACTTTCTTAAATATTAACAACATTTTCCACTATGTCCAGTATGATACAGACCTCTGTTCATTCTTCTTTTTTTTTTAACTTTTTATTTTATTTTTATTTTTTAAAATTTACATCCAAATTAGTTAGCACATTAGTTAGCACATTAGTTAGTGCAACAATGATTTCAGGAGTAGATTCCTTAGTGCCCCTTACCCACTTAGCCCATCCCCCCTCCCACAACCCCTCCTGTAACCCTCAGTTTGTTCTCCATGTTTATGAGTCTCTTCTGTTTTGTCCCCCTCCCTGTTTTTATATTATTTTTGTTTCCCTTCCCTTCTGTTCATCTGTTTTGTCTCTTAAAGTCCTCATATGAGTGAAGTCATATGATATTTGTCTTTCTCTGACTAATTTCACTTAGCATAATATCCTCTAGTTCCATCCGCGTAGCTGCAAATGGCAAGATTTCATTCTTTTTGGTTGCCGAGTTATACTCCATTGTATATATATACCACATCTTCTTTATCCATTCATTCATCGGTGGACATTTGGGCTCTTTCCATACTTTGGCTATTGTCAGTAGTGCTGCTATAAACATGGGGGTGCATGTGTCCCTTTGAAACAGCACACCTGTATCCCATGGATAAATGCCTAGTAGTGTAATTGTTGGGTCGTAGGGTAGTTCTATTTTTAGTTTTTGAGGAACCTCCATACTGTTTTCCAGAGTGGCTGCACCAGCTTGCATTCCCAACCTCTGTTCATTCTTTTTCCTGCTTTGTCCTTACCGGCCTCCCTGCTGGCTATACATTGAAACCTGAGTTCTCAAGAAAGCAGTCTTGTAGAACTATCAGGCTAAAGGTGAGGATCACATCTCTATAGGAAGAAAACCATCTCTGACAATAGAGAAACAACCCGTGAATATCAAATTCCATTAGAATAGCTCCAGACAAGATCATGAGCAGCCACTTCCAACTGGGGCCCGGGTCATCTGTGATCTGCACAGAGAAGGTGTACTTCACAGAGGAGAGTTTCCAGTTTTAGGGTGGGGAGGCCTTAACCACTCAGTACTTCTTAGAATTCATGGTTAAAATGAAAGGAGTATACTGGTACGTGACGGGAAAGTTCTCACTTACAGAAATAACAGTACTCCAGAATGTCAAACTACTCATACTCTGTGATGCCAGCCTTCTCAATTTTTTTTTGTACTGAATGCTAAAACCATAACTGCTGCCATTTCTTCTTTGAGTTTTGCTCTTGGTTATGTCTTCGTTGCAGACTTAAAGTTTTCCCTTTTCCATTTCTATGGTAGTCCTGATTATTTAGTCCCTCTGAGCACATACCCAAATGTTGTATTTAAAAAACAGTTAACATTTTGGTGATAGGACAGTTGTTAACATAAAAATGAAAAGACATTAGAGAAAGCATTGTCAGGTGTGTGATACAAACATCTTTGGCTAGAACTTGAGTCACGCAGAGAAAGTATCCAAAGATGGTGTGTGTGTGTGTGTGTGTGTGTGTGTGTGTGTGCGCGCTTTTTTTTACTCCCCACCAGCTGATCCTTCACCTCCCACCCTACACACCTTAGGTTATGACATGGCTCCTTTTTTTTTTAATCACCTCCACTTTTTTCTGCCTTCAGGAAAGTTAATAAAAATCTAACTTATCCTTAATCCATTTTTGTTCATTTTACTTGAATTGATGGTGGGATTAAACAGAGACAATATTCTGAGAATTCAAGATGTAACTAGATAATTTCCTTGGTAACTGTGTTGTATCCCACATGAATTATTGGTAGAAAAGATCAAAGACTAAGCATATCTATTTTCTAGGCAGTATGCTGGGTGGACCATGGTGAGGGAACCTAAAAAATGGAGTCCTTCTCTTCTTATACAGTATCAGAGATGGGGTGGTCCTCAATCCTATATTCTCTTTTTGTAACTAAGTAAATTGTAGGGCAGAGGATAAAGTAACCTTGGACACAAGGGCACATTATAGTCCAAGTGCTCACCTCTCTTGTCCTTCCATGAGCCCTCTTCTACAATAGTCTACAGGTGAATGCCTATTTGGGACCATGTTTTTAAAAGGCCTTGTCAAATCATGAAAAGTATGGAATGCTCTCCATGAAATTTTTCATTGGGAATTGTCTTTATGGAGTATCAACTTTTCATGAAATGATAGGGTTAGGAGAAGCAGATAAGTTTGGGTATGTGTGCATATGTAAAATGTCCTTACTTGGTAAATTGAGAAGTGGATGACTCTGTTAATTGACACCTAGAATTAAAAAAATACTCTGCGAAATGTGGTAACAAGTAAACTCCTGAATTCTTACCTGGTATTATTAGTTAATATGAAATTTAAAGAACAGGAATTTATCATATCTTTCCCAGCTGGTCATATATCTTAATATAAACCCACCCTTCAGTGATACATATATGCTTGAGTAACATGGCCTTTCTCTGATTATAATAAATACTACCTTAGGGCTGCCTGTAGAATAAGAAAACGTAAGCAAACTTCCTGGAGTAGGGTGCTGCACTTGTATAAATTACATAGTGTAAACCTTATACTTGATCCTTAGCTTTCCCATTTAACAGTAGGTTTTTGCTGTGTAACACACAATACCTCAAAATTTAGTGATTTGAAACAACAAGCTTTTATTTTGCTCATTGGTCTTCAGATTTTCTGGATAGCTATGCAGATCTAGGCTGGACTTGGCTGTGCTTAGCTGGTTGGCTTGTGTGGGGGGTCAGGTGGAGATCAGTGTGGGTTTGGCCGGTCCAGGGTGCCCTCTGCCGGGGTGTTGGCATGCCTGGGGCCTTTTTCCAAGTAGTCTTTCATATTGCAGAAGACTGGTCTGAGTGCATTTTCATGGGAATAACAGGGTTCTAGAAGAGAGTAGAAGCTACAAAGCTTCTTGAAACCCAGCCTTAGAACTGGCTGAGGTGTTGCCTCTGCCATGTCCAAGTGTTGACTCCCGGGGCAGAGAAGCAGACTCGGCCTCCAGCAGGAGGAGGTGCAAGGTCCTATTACAACAGGATGAAGGATGGGTGGTGATGTTTGCAGTCTGCCGCATGCTGCTTCTGCATGTTGAATAGGTCATTTTACCTATTCTGTCACTAAAATATTTTTAATAAAATTCATCTGTTGACCATAGTAACTCCCTGACATCTCTCCCTACTTCCACTTTGGGCTGTCTCTAATCTGGTTTCCACACAGCAGGCATGGTGACTTTTTAAAAATATAAATAAATTCTTGTCTCTTGTCACTCTTAGAATAAATCTGCACTCCCTCCCATGGTCAGAAATGTCCTACCATGATCTGACTTCCATCTGGCTGCACCCTTACCTGCCTTCTATGAAGTCCTAGAGCATATCATGCCCCTTCCATCTCAGGGACTTTGTAATTGCTGGACCCTCTCCCTGGTATGTTCCTTCTGTACCTTTCATAGGACTTCTTTCTTCATATAACCACATCTCCTTGAGGGTGCTTCCTTAACCACTTGGCTCAAATAGGACTTTTTCAATTACTTTCCACCATAGTGCTTTGTGCACTTCCTTATTAATACTCTTTGGCTTGTTAACTTACATGTGTATTGCTTCTCTGTTTCACCAAAATGTGTGCTTCATGAAGTCAAAGAAAGTATCTGATTATACACATCATTGCATAGTAGACCACTTATTAAATGTTCATTGATTCCCAGGGTGCCTGAGTGGCTCAGTCGGTTGAGCATCCAACTCTTGATTTCAGCTAAGGTTATGATCCCGGGGTTATGGGATCAAGCTCCATATTGGGCTCCATGCTGAGCATATAGCCTGCTTGAGGTTCATTCATTCATATTCTCTCTCTCTCTCTCTCTCTCTCTCTCTCTCTCTCTCTCTCTCTCTGTCTGTCTCCTCCTATGCCCCTCTCCTCTGCTCATGCTCTCTCTCTCTCTCTCTCTCTCAAAAAAAAAAAAAATCAAAAATAAATGTCCATTGATTCCCTACAGAGCAGACCCCTCCATAAAAGTTGTATTAAATAACAAAGTTAAAGAATACTTGCAACCTTCGTTTTAAAACATGTTTTATTTTCCAGATTTTCATGGCAATATACTCAGTTACACATCATAAATATTGGATCATGACTAATGATCTTTTATTATGGAAATGGAGTTGGGATGGTCCAAAGAATGACAAGTGGATGTATCTGATGCTGCATCTATAGAGATGATACTTAGAGAAGAAATGTATCACTACCTTGCTTAATATGACACAAGTAAACATTTTCAGAGAGGAGTCTTCCAGATAAAGACCTCTGTATGCAGAGCCTTGTTTCCCAAATGGAGAAGAGAACTCTCTGAAATTGAATTTTATTTGTGCTTCAGAGAGAAATGAAATCTTTCCATCATGAAAAATGAGTATCAGGTGCTTCTGATTTCCTTTTATCAGCTGTTAATCAGAAGCGATGAAGAGAGAGATGAGCTAATGAAGAAGCCAGCCGTTGGACAGGCAGTTGTGTTGCAGGAGGGTTTGTGACTGTTAATTAGATGATGGCCTTGGGAAATACATTGTGAGATGGGGAGGTGGAGAAGGAAGAGTATATTGCACAGCCTCCCCCTGGGTGGATCCCATCTCAAAGAGTTTATGCTGAAATGGTTTGAGTTGCAAAAATGACATTTTGAGCAAGAAACATTTGTTTGAAAGATGCTAGAGACCTTTTTGTTTTTATAGGTCCTCTCTACCTTAGTAATTCATATAGATACACTAGTAATCATTCATATCCTCTTTTAGCATGAATAGTTTGGAAACATGTTGCAATGTACATTGGTAACTCGGGAAGGCTGCCAAGGACCCACAATCCCTTTTCTAGCTGCGAGAATTGCCTCCTTTTAGAGTCTGTAGATGCTGTTCCCTAGCCTCCTTTGCAGCTAGGGTACAGGCATGTGGCCTGGGTTTGGGTTTGAGGGATCAGATAAACATGCCCTAGACTGGGTTGAAAGAGCGGGAAAGAATCCATTTTATTGGTAGAGGAAGTGACAGTTGGGACCCTAGGGCCAGGAGGAACAGTGACCAGTGCAGATGCTGGTGGCATTGCAAATCATGTGACAACACCTGTCTGTCCTCACTGGGCAGATTGGAGTGGAATTGTAGCCATGGTCCATGTTGGCCTCCTTTGCCTCTCCCTGGTTTGTTCTTCAGCCTTCTCAGCAATGCTGCGTTGTTTCTATTATTCTTTCAATAAACTCTTTTTACTCTTTTTGTTGCTTACATATAAGAGCCGTGACTGGCTTCCTCCAATTAATAATGCTTACAAGGCAATGAGTAGTTCTATTTCATTAAATAGGTTGTCCCTTGTTGGTGTGGCCCAGTACCAGCCACATAATGAAAATTTTATTTAGGAGGATTTCGAGGTTTTGTGTCATTGGTTTCCAAATTCTTTTATTAAATCATAATCATAATTTTAAATTAGAGCACTTTAAGTCAATGCCATGCTTCATTCTGTTTAAAAAGATGTCACTTTTTTCTTAAAATAGTTTGATTAAATAGAATTAGTCTATTTAACAATTTTCTGTGGAGTCTGATCATTCTCATGTTATGTTTCAGGAGGTATCCGGGAGGCAAGCATTTGCTGCTTCCACCAAGAGAATAATTCCCTTTGGTAGAAAGTTTGAGCAGAAACTGATAAAGATAAACATATTAAATAGTTGAAGATTTATGTGGCTCAACAACTATTTGTTGAAAGTATTTTATTGGATACTCACTAACTGCCAGGAATTATGAAGCACTAGAGAGTCACAAAAGAATCATGTTTGAGTAATTCCTCTTTAGGAAATAGCTCTCAAGAGTTTATAGTCTAAGGCAACCGTACTCAAAGTATGGTCCATGCACCTGTGCCATTGCACACCGTTACTGGTCAAACCATGAGATCAGGAATTTGTGCCAGAACAGAAATGATTCAGTACACTGTTTAGTCCAGCTGGTGTTTTCATTGTAGAAGATTTTCTTGGAGGAAACAGTGACTTGAGTTATATCCTTGTGCAAGTTCCTTGTCACCAATCATCAAAACAAGTTTGTATATCAGCTACTCTGAGTAGCAGTAATTGAGGGGATAATAAATATTACAAAAAGCAAGAGCAACGGGGCACCTGGGTGGTTTAGTTGGTTAAGCATCCAACTTGGTCTCAGGGCATGATCACTCAGTTCACAGGTTCGAGCCCCGCATTGGGCTTTGAGCTGTCAGAGCCTGGAGCCTGTTGGATTTTGTGTCTCCTCCTTTCTCTGACCCTCTGCCACTTGTGTTATATCTCTCTCTCAAAAATAAATAAAAATTAAAAAAAATAAAGAGCAGCTAGTGATTACATCAACCTGTGGAACAGCAAAATATGACCTCACGTTAACATTCACTTCAAAACAAATTAGTACTTAAAGGCTTTGTTTTCCTCTTCCTGCCATAAGTGAACTTTGGACAGGTGCTAAATACAAATCACTACTCTGGATTTTGTTGGGTTTACAAAAACATCTAAGGTAAATGTGGTCATCAGGATTTTCCAACCTCATAAGTGGGGAAGGGTATCAGAATAATTGTATATGTTCAAATACCAGATATGGTGAGTGCTCAGGGTTGTTTTTAATAAGAATTATAGCTCATTAGAAAGTTCTGTCTGTAGAGTATCTTAAATGAATATTGAGTAAGTTGACTTAATGTTTTTATCGTGTGTGTGTGTGTGTGTGTGTGTGTGTGTGAGAGAGAGAGAGAGAGAGAGAGAGAGAGAGAGAATTGGTAGCTTTCAGTAGATCTTTAAAAAACTACTTGCCCCTGAAAGAGACTTAAGAGTATTTATAAATAAAAAACAATGATAATAATAAAGTAGGACATTGGCTTTTTTGTTGTAGTTAAAGGGTTGTTTTCTAATGTTTATCCATCATTCATTCACAGAAGGCATCAGATATAAAAACTAAAAATGTTTTTGATCACCATAAATAGAGACAGCCAAAATTCACCTGTGGTATTATACTGGAGGTCAGAAGAGAGGAAATGTACACCTGAAACTAATGTAACATTGTGTGTTAACTATACTTCAAGGAAAAAAAAGAGTAGTCATGTTTGGAGAATACGGGCAAGGGACAGGGTACAAGAGAAAGTTTGAGGTGATGAATGTTCTAAGCTTGTGCTGTCCAATATGGCAACCACTAACCACTATGGCTAGTTAAATGTAAATTAATTAAAATAAATAAAATTTAAAAAGTGAAATAAATACAGTTAAAAATTTCTCAGTTGCACTAGCCACATTTGATGTGCTCAGTGACATGGTGGCCAATAGCTAATGAATGGGGCAGAAATAGTTATATTTCTTTACGGAAACTTTCCATTCACTGCAGAAAGTCCTGTTGGACCACACTGTGTTAGACCTTGGTATGGGTTGTTGCTTGGGTGTACAAATATTGAACGTCAGTATTCATTGAGTCTTACACTTAAGACTTCTGCCTTTTACTGTAGTAAGTTATATGTATAACTTATGTATATGTATATGTATATGTATATGTATATGTATATGTATGTGTTATGTATACATATAACTTATGTTATATATACATATACATACATGTATGTATATGTATATATGTATATGTATATACATATATACATATAACATATGTTATATGTATATGTATACATATAACATATGTTATATGTATAACTTACTTTTTACAGTAAGTAAAAGTATATATAGAAGAAAATAGAGATTTGGCTCTATTGGCTTTTTCAGTTCAACTCAAGGGATATCTGTGCCATTCCTGGATCCTGACAAGTCTGGGCAGGGACTTAGTTGATATAGAGAAGATGCATTATCAAGACCTGCCCCACAGGTACCCTCCGTGGAGCCAGGTGGCCCTCTAAGGAGCAGGTGTCAACGGTGTATAGGGCAGGGTAAAGCCTGCCTCAGATCCACCAGCCTAAAAGGGAGAGCCTGGGACACCTTAGGAGTGATAACAGTCTTTGGAAGATCATTACCAGAAAAGACGTTACTCTCTGCATGGGAAATGGGAAAGTTGTGGAAACACTTTTTATTAATGTTGGTCTTGCTCTTAGCCATTTTAAAACCTTGCTTATTTGATACCAGACATTCTTTTCATCACTTGTGATGGGGGCTAGTGCTGGGGCAAAAATTAGTGAGAAAATAATGTATTCCATTAAATTAGACTCCCAATTTCTTTTATCTTGTGGTTTTTACAATGGCACTTCCTCCTTTTATTTTCCTTCTCAGAGTTTGAGCATTTCAGCAGCGTTAACTCACTTCTTTGTCCTTCATTCATTTAAAATCTTATTACTCAAGATGTAGTCTGGGAGGAGCAGCAGCACTGGTATCACCCAGAGTTTGGTCAAATGCAGATTATTGGGCTCTGCCCCAGACCTGAAAGCTAGAGCCTGTATCTCAAAAGGGGATTCTTTTGCACCTTGTCACTCTAGAGGAAGCAATGTGTAGGAGTCTGAAATTAATGGTGAAAATAATACGACGCTCCCAGAATAGCACATTAACAACACTAATAAATTAGGTTGATTGTTTGGTAGTACATTAGTCAAGACAAGTTGTAGATATTAACTATCTAGTGTCCGCTAAATTTCACAACTGTAAAAGGTGGTTTCCTTTTTGTGGGATTTCTCACTCACAAACTGAGTCACCAGTGTTGCAGTCCATTTTCTAACAGGCATGTGAGATGTCAAATGTATTTTATATATTAAAAGTGAAAATTGCTTTTTGATGTAGTGTCACTCACAGTGAAAAATGACATATAAAAAGATAAGTGCACCATTTTAAGCCTTGGACTAAGGCAATTTAATAAGATGGCAGTTTAATAAGAAATAAGTGGGTACTGACAGCTTTCAATTAATCTCTGAAGTGGAAAGAAGAAAAGGAATGAATAACCCCAAGTGTCAGATAATTAATTTTACTTATAGTTAGCTTTGTAATGTATGTTCTGCTTACCTTTGACTAGGAATGACTTCATTTCAAATCACATGCTGAGGACATACTCTGAAAACCTGACCTGAGAGGAACGAAGCTTCCTCAGGTTGGAAAGTTTCCTCTCTTTCCGCGCCCCCATTTACCTGCTGTTGAAACTTCCTCAGCAGCTCACATCATAGGCACGATGCACGTTCCCCCAAGAGGCCTCACCTGGTAGCCAGAATGAGCTGATTTTGCGTAGATCACAAACATGGAAAGCAAAACTCAATATTGACCTGGAAACAAAACCAGAACTGATGCAAAATGTTGTGGGTGTGCCAACTGCTGAATCCAAAGGCAAGATCAAGACAGGTCCCCATCACCATGGAGATAACTTTGAACTTGTCTGGGGAACACGATTCAAGACTGTCATCCCACCACACACCTGTCCCAAGGGTGAAAGAGTTCTGCTGGGGTGTTGCCTGTCATCAGGGAGATAGTCAAAATGGTCTCCCAGTCTTGTGTTCAGTCCATAATCCGCCTAACTATCCATCTAGTCACCTAGCATGAACTTGATTTTTCCCCCCAAACTCTTAATTTGTTAATGTTTTAATTTTTTATCCATTCATTGGATACATTTCAAATGCCCATGAAGAGCTGTGTACTGAGAATGCCAATGTCGTCAGAGCAGTCTTTGCTTGTAATGAGCTTACATGGTCTAGCCCCTACACAGTCTAGGTCTCCTATTAGGAGCACAGGCTGAAATTGCCAGTTAAGTGAGCTAATAACAGAAATGATTTGTCTTAGAGGAAGCCATATTGCTTTCTCGGGTTTTTCTATTTTAGGAACTGTTTGAGGGCATCTTCAGGGTATGTATTATTAGTTTCCTGTGACTGCTGCAGTCAGTTACCACAAACTTGTTGGCTGAAAACAGTAGAAATCTGTTCTTTCACAGTTTGGAAGGCCAGAAGTCTGAAATCAGTATCATGGGGACGAAATTGAGGTACCAGCAGGGGCATACTCCATCCTAAGGTTCTGGAGGGGGATTTGTCCCTTGCCACTTCTATTTTCTGGTGGCTGCTAGCCCTCTTTGACTTGTGCCCACATCACTCCAGTCTTCAAGTCTCTCTTTCCAAGCAGGCTTCTCCTCTTTGTGTCTAATCTTCCTCCTCCCCCTTGATAAGAATACAAGTGATGGCGAATTCAGGATAATCTCCCCATCTTAAAACCTTTAACTCAATGGCATCTGATAATTTCTCAGCCTTCCACAGACTTCAGGGAATTAGGGCATTTCTGTTTAAAATGTTGTTTATTGGGGGCAGGGGGCACCTGGGTGGCTTAGTCAGTTAAGCATCTGACTTGTGATTTCGGCTTAGGTCACGATCTCAGGGTTCATGGAATGGAGTCAAGTGTCTGGCTGTGCTCTGACAGCACAGAACCTGCTTGGGATTCTCTCTCCCTCTCTCTCCCTGTCCCTCCACTTTGTGCATGTGGGCTCACTGTCTTTCTCTCTCTTTCAAAGACAAAAACAAAAATTTAACTTTTAAGTGTTGTTTATTGAAGAATAGATACTGTGTCTAGCATGTTCTTCCACAAAGGATCGTAGATCTTACCCAACATCAAGCGTTACTAATAATTAAGAATAGGAGCAGAACATAAACCCAATCTCGGCCTCCAGCTGTCTGTAACCTCTGACACACCTTCCTAAAACTCTGTTTTGATGTCCTGGGATACATTTTGGTTTAGGAGTAACTGATAATGTGACCTAAAAGTGTGATACAAGTTAGTTCAGGTGAAGCCATTTAGCTTTAGGGCTTCTCAGTTTTTTATACTTGATTAGTTACATGGGTAGAGAGCCTTTATGAGTTACCTTTCCCCAGAAGGCTGTATCCTATCAATCCAAAAATTCTGGGTTAGTTTTTTGAAGCACTCAAGGCAAACCTGGAATGACCTGTTAAAACCCTAGATTGGAAATTCTGGGTTATCCTCCTGCTGGTAAATTCCAGCACAGTTATTACAAGAAGTTTTAGTTTTGTCAAGCCAACACTTCCTGGGGTAAGGGGTGGGAGGAACATCCTAGGGAGGGAGGGAGAGAAGGAGGGAGAAGTGATAGACCCACAGTGAGTTCTCTTTTTACCCACACATGAATTATGTTTTAGATGCAGAGAATATTCACTTTCGGAACGTAACCTATTTGGAGACCAAGTATTGTAAATAAATACAGAAAATTATTTTCTTAGGTCCATCCTGAAATGACTTCGCTAGTGTGTGTTTTCTATGACAGGAGTATAGTGCACACAGCGGGAATGAATGGGAACTATGTAAGAGCAAGGGATGTGGGCGTAATGTCTGCTGTTTGAACAGAACTTGGTATATTTGCTTATACTCACGATGCCTCAGGGACTTCTGCTAAGAGAATGATCATCAGTGTGTGTAATTTATTTATGGGATATTTAGATGCCTTCATTGCGTGAGATTAAAAACAATTAAAAACCTACTTCCATCTGATGAATGAAGGAATGACTGGGATAAAGTAATGGAGCTCCTATTTTTGTTTATGGGCAGATCTACTTTAGTTTCAGCTAACCTTGGTTATGGAGACAATAATAGAAGTAAGATGATTCTTTCACTTTGATTTTGGCTTTTGCATGGAAGAAACACTGTGTATTTGGCACCTGATATTTACAGTGCCATCTGTCTATTGGTTTTCTTGCTGTGAAGATTCACAGTAATGTGGGGGGGTGTGGGGAGGAAGTCATTATCAGAATTTTTTCTAAGAAGGTCAACCCTGTGTGGCAGCTGAATGCCCTTGGGCAGTGAGGGTTGGAGAACACGTTGCTTTATTCAGCTTTCCTTGCTCTCTGCCTTAGGATGACCTGATCATCGTAAGACCACTGCTGGCCTCCACCTTCTCTTTATATCTTGTTATGGAAGCATTTAAAGGAAGGGAAGAAGGGCAAGATCTCTGAGTAGCCATGTTCAGTTTTGGCCTGACATTTTTCAAAGTCCTGCTTTCAGGAGAGGAAAGAGGATGTTTTTCTCTGCTGGATCATTGGGATCCTACATAGTGTTTCTTGAAAAAGTTGGTATCTCAGAGATTCTGAGTCAGACCTCAAGAGACTCCCCCCACCCCACCCAGGTCTTAACTAGTTGCCTTAAAGCCCCCCCCCCCAAACAAAGACCTTTGCCCTTAGCAACTGTGCTCATGATAGACCCTGACATTTTGTAGAGCACCTTAGGGTTTTAATTGCATTTTTATGGATATTAGCACATTTTCTCCTGGAATAACCCTCTGAAGTAGTCTGGGCAGGAATTAATCTTCAATTTATGGATGAGAAAATGGAAGCTAGGAGAGGTGAAAGACCTTGCCCAAAGTCATGTCATTCTTAATCAACAGAATGGAGGCTGGAGGAACTTAATCCAAAACTCTTATTGTTAACCATGATAGACATATTCATGTTCCTTCAGGGGCCTTGTGGATTAACTAGTCGAGTGAGATTGGGTGGGGAGAAAAAGTGGTGGGGTCATGGGTGATCCAAAGTAGTGTGAACAATTCTATAGGGTATTGTATTGTCAGTCTTAATTGCTTCTGTCTTCCTCTATTTCCTATCTGCAGTATTAGACATTTGTCACTCCTGTTTTTTCGACTTTGTAGGCAGTGTGAACATACGTGATGGTTGTCCAGGAGGGGACCTTGCATAAATAATTTTGACTAGAAACAGATTGCTGGTAGTGTTGGGCAATATAGTATGTGATAGGTATGTTTAAGGTGACAAGGAAAAGTTTTTGACAGGTGATCCCAAGACCTCCTGTTGGTTCAGTTGCGGAAATCTGAGCTGTAGGATCTGAGAGGCCATCTAGTTAAACTCTCATTTTCAAGCATTTCAGAGTATGTGAGTGTTAGAGCAATTTTCTACTACCCCAGTAATGCCTCATGACAAACACAGAGCCTCAGTAGCATAGTGTAATAAATGTTCATTGCTCATGGGTCTTCAATGAGCCAAGGGTCAGCTATATCGCCTTGATGATCATGGCTGGCTGTTGGCTGATCTAGGTGGACCTCAGCTGGACAGAGGGAGGCAACTCAGCTCTCCAGGCACATTTTCAAGATGGGGGCTGTTGTGCTGCCAGAGCACAGGTGGGACCTGACAAGTTCACTCAGGACCTTGCCTTGGAGTAGTAAACTGTTACTCTGTTGGACAAAGCAAGTTAAATGGGTGGAGGAATATACCTCACCTTTTTTGGAAACAGCTCCAAAATCAAATGGTAAACAGTATGGGTACAAGAAGGGTAATTACTGAATAATGGAATCATTACTACATCTGTCAGTCCCAGTTACCTAACAGTTTAGGAATAGAAATAGGACAGAACCAGGCCTTTGCCCCACCCCTACATTAGTTCCTTTCACTTCATTTCCAGAGAATCCCAGTTTGTCTTAGATATGCCCCTCCACCCCAAATAAACCCCGGGTATTTAGAGCCTTCCATTTGCTGCCAGGCTCTCTTCTAATTCCCCAGTTGTGCTGTGGCCTTGTTCTCTGCCAACAGTCCCCCTAATCCCTGCCACGGTATTAACTCTAAATTAAGGTGTTCACTGATAAAGTCCATTGGTGGCTCCAACACGTTTACCACCAAAGAACATTGATAATTTCTTGTTCCTATAGGCTCCATGTTTGGAAATTGCTTTGTACCAGAGTTCTTAATAATTATTTTTCCCTTTAAAAATATGAAGTGTATGCAACTGCCAAATAGGGCTTCTGGTTGGCATGAGATACTAGAGTGAGCAAAAGCTAGACAGAAATAAAGACTGTCAGTGGTTCAGTTAGCTTAGACCTGCACTGAATGGGTCAGTGCCAAAGTGTGGTTAGGCCTTTTGGTTTTCATTTCTATCTTCACTGACTGCAGTTTGAGAGTTACAGTGACAAGATATGCTTCTATCTTGGGCATTTTCTTATAACTGGACCTCTCTGAAGATAAAAGATCCTTCTCTTCTGTCAGTCACTCAGTTTGGGGATTTCTCAAATGAGTCCTGGAAGATTGAGACTGAATAATCAATATTTTTAAAATAATCACGAAAGTCATTAATCTGTCCTCTGATAAGTTGAAGCAGAGGCACAGGTTCATATTAAAAACATGTCATTTTGTCCTGGGTAAAGACAGTTTAAAAATCCAGAGAAAGGGTAGGATAAATTAAAAAGACTGTTCTTTTGGGAAGGCAACTTAGTTCATGTATTTCTGAATTTAAATTCAACTTGCATAATATGCTAAGGGAGGTTTCAGAAGTTTTAGTGATTGCAGTTTACTGCTGTACTTCACGTGCATGAATTGTGTTCCAAATGCATGCAAGTTTCCTTTTATCTCTATCACGGGGAAGGTCAAATATGGAGATCATTTTATGCAGCTGGAATATTTGACTCTTTGTATGACTGTAGCCAAGTAGAGAAGTCGATGAGCACTTTGAAAATGGTTGCCAGCTGTGATTAAAAAAAAAACCAAAAAACGACCTTGTGTGGATCCAACATGAGGATGAAGAATTTTTCAGTGTGGTGTGGCATCATGATATTTGAAGAAGTTTGCATGTATTGCAGAATATTGCAAACACTGGATAAAGTACCTGAGGCATTTGTGAGAGGGAGAGTAATCCTTGTATGCTTTTGAAAATTTATCACTCCTTAATTACAATACAGGACTTAGAAAAGGGCTGATTGAATTTTCTGCTTTGATGGGAATGTTTTACTTTAATTTTTCCCCAAAACATGCTTCTCCATTGTATAACATATTGAAGGTAATCATATTTTAATTCAGAGAAGCAGAAATTTTGTCTTTTAAGATTATGAGCTGAGTAAGGTACAAATTTGGCATAATGGAACATACAATAGAGGAATAATGGCTTCTCTCTTTCTACAACTGCATAGTCTCTCCTGTATCATGTCTGTGACCATGTAAACATCATCCTTTTCAAATTTACTAATATAGTTGACCCTTAAACAAAAATATTAAGTGTATAGGTCCATTTATATGCAGATTTTTTGATAAATACTATTAATGTATTTTCTCTTCTTTATTTTCCAACATTCTCTTAGCTCTATCTTACTTCATGGTAAGAATATAGTATATATAAATATAACATACAAAATATGAGTTCTTTGTTATCAGTCAACATAGTTGTTTAAGGGTCATCATAACTATGTAAGGTACATCATATCCATTCTTTTTTCATTGCAATACAATCAATCAATCTTTCCTCTGTGGTGGTGATCTTAAAAAGTACTTAAGTTTGATGAAGCTTAATGTTTTAAAATTCTTTTATGACTTATGCCTTTCATGTTGTGTCTAAGAAATCTTTGCTTATTTGTGACCACTAAGATGATCTGTGTTTTATGTAGGTCTGTGATCCAGTCTGATTTATCTTTTTGTGTGGTGATAAGTACGATTGAGGTTCATGTTTTTGCAAATGGATATGCAGTTGTTGCAATACCATTTGTTGAAAATGCTTTCTCTACTGCATTGCCTTTCCATCTTTGCTATAAATCAGTAGTCCATATATCTGTGGTTCTATTTCTAGACTCTATTCTGTCCATCGATCTGTTTGTCTCTATTTCAGTACTACACTGTCTTGATTATTTGTCCAACTGTTATTTTTCAACCTTGTTTTGGCTATTCTAAATTGTTTGACTTTCAATATGAATGTTAGAATCAATTTGTAGTTTTCTATAAAAAGATTGCCTCCTGGGACTCTGATTGTCATTGTATTTAATCTGTAGTTCAAATTCGGGAGAACTGGTCTCTTAACAATATTAGGACTTGAGACTTAAGAGCAAAGTGTGTTTCTCTATTTATTTAGGTCTTTAATTTTTCTCATTTATCTTTTATAGCTTACAGTGTAGTTTTGTCATGTTAATAGCTTTTTGTAGTATTTCATAGCTTTTAAGGATATTTTAAATGGCATTTAAAATTTTCAGTTTCCACTATTTGTTGCTAGTACATAGACATACAATATATTTTAATATATTGGTCTGGTATTCTTCAATCTTGAGAAATTACTGTATATTCTGTAGCTTTTCTGTAGATTCCAATAGACCATTTTTATGAATAAAGATGGGTTTGCTTCTTATTTTCCAATACAGATGCCTTTTGTTTTCTTGCCTTATTCCCCTAACTAAATTCTCCAGAGCAATGTTGAGTAGATGTCTTTTATCCTGTTCTTTACTTTAGGGGAAAAAACAGTCCTCTTACTATTAAATATGGTAATAACTCAGTTTTTCGTAAATGCCCTTTATCAAGTTAGATAGTTCCCTTGTATTTCAAATTTCCTGAGATTTTTCATCAGGAATGGATGTTGGATTTTGTTAATGCTTTTTATTCATCTATTGAGAATAGAGTCTTTTCGCTTAATAATGTATGAATTATGTTAATTTTTTAATATAAACCAACCTTGATTTTCTGAAAAAAATCCCATTTGGTCATGATGTATTTTCTGTTTTATATACTGTTGGATTCACTGCTAGATTTTTTATTAGAATTTGCACATCTGTGTTCATGATGGTTATTGGTATGTAGTTGTCTTTTATAAAGTATCCTTTTGGTTTTGGTAACAGGGTGATATTTGCTTAATACAATTAGTTATAAGGGTTTCCTTCATTTTAATTTTCTGGAAAAGTTTGTGTAGAGTTGGTACTATTTAAGTGATTGAAAAAGTTCACCAGTAAAGTTCTCTAGGCCCAGAATTTTCTTTGATGGGAGGTTTTAAATTCTAAAGTAAATTTCTCTAATAGATATGGTATTGTTATTCAGTGAGCTTTGGTAGTCTGTGTCTTTTATGGAATTTGTTCTTTCATCCAAGTTCACAAACAAATTTATTGTCATAAAGTTTACAACATTTTTTATTATACTTTTAATATTTGTACAATCTGTAGTGATGCCCTATCATTCTTGATATTGGTAAATAAAAAATCACAATTGATAAATCATGTCACCCTTCTTTTTCCTGATCAGTTTCACTATCAGTTTTATCAGTCTTCTTAAAAACCAGGTTTATGTTTTTATTGTGATTTTTATTATTTACTCTCTTCTACTTTGGGTTTAATTGTTATTCTTTACGTGGTTTTGTTAAGGTGGAAGCTGAGATTATTGATTTGACCTTTCTCATGTTACTTTATAATTTAGTGCTGTATGATGTCCCTTAGGTACTATTTTCATGGTATTCTACTATATATATATATTTAAACATATATTTAAAATTTTATTTGCTTCTGAATACTTTCTAATTTCTCTTTTGATTTCTTCTTTGATTCATGATTTATTTAGAATTGTGTTATTTAGTCTCCAAATACTTGGGAATTTTCCAGAGATTTTTCTGTTACTGTTTCCTAATTCCATTATAGTCAGATAGCATACTTGATATCAATTTTTTTTGTGAGTCATACTTTGTACTGAATCCTTTTAAACTAATTGAAACTAATTTTATGGCCAAGAATATAGCCTATCTTGGTAAGTTTTCTATGTGTTTTTGTCAAGAATGTTTTTGTGCTGTTGCTGGTTTAAGTAGTCTATAAAATGTTAATTAGGTCAAATTGGTTGTTCGTGTTATTCAGGTCCTCTGTAGCCTTTCTGAGATTCTTTTATGGAGATAGCACTGAGTCTCTAACAATAACTGTAGATTTGTATATTTCTCCTCATAGTTCTATCAGCTTTTGCTACGTGTATTTCAAAACTCTTTTTAGATGTACAAACATTGAGTAGTGTTAGGTCTGGATGAATTTTTCCTTTTATTGTTACAATATGACCAATTTTATTCTTGGCAATATTCTTTGCTCTGAAATCTACTTTCTAGGGCATTAATACAGCACTCTAGCTTTCTTTTGATTTGTTTTAGCATATATTTTTCTATTCTTCACGTTTATTTATTTATCTGTAAAATGTGTTTCTTGTAGGAAGCATATGGTTGGGTCTTGCTTTTTATCCAATCTGACATCTCTGCCTTTTAATGGAGTGTTTAGACTATTACATTTAATGTGGTTATTGATATCGTTAAGTTTAAGTCTGATGTCTCTTGCTATTTCTTTCTTTTTGTCCCATGTGTTTGCCTCGGGGTTTTTATTTTGGGGGGGAGTGGGGGGGGTTAATGTGGTTCTCAGAATATCATTATTTCACTTTCAGTTGTGTAATACATTTTTTTTAGGCAGAATTCGAGATTGACATTTTTCTTTTACTACTTACAAGATTTGATTCCACAGTTGTCTTGTGTATGTTATTTTTAATGAGAAATAGGTCATCCTTATCTTAATTTCTCTGTACATAAATGTCTTTTTTCCCCCCAGCTTCTGCTAAGGTTTTCTTTTTATCACTGTGAGCAGTAAATTATGATGTGTCTTGGTGTAGTTTTTTTCACATATTGTGTGTGTGTGTGTGTGTGTGTGTGTGTGTGTTTGGGTTTTTTTGAGGTTTTTGAATCTGTGGATATATAGTTTTTCCCTCTTCCTCTCCTCTCCTTCCCTCCCTCTCTCTCATTTTCTGGTATTTCCTGTTGAAAACTCCAGCTGCTTTTGTCTCTTTGGTCTCACAGCTCAGGGAGTCTGCTGATCCTCTCTTGGGTTCACCTGTACCCCAGCCTGGAAGCTTACTCTTGGGCCTTAGTTTTCTGATGTGAAAAAAAACTAAGTATCTAGTATCAAAGTATCTAGAGCCAATTGGAATGGTTGTTCCAAAGAATGAGATTGTATATATAAAGCACAGAGGCAACAGGAACTCAATGAATATAAATTCTTTTATATAGTATTGTATATTGCATATATTGTTCTTAAGAGTAATTTTGAGAAATGGCAGTTCACTCACCACTCTGAAGTCAGCCCACAAGGAAGGCTGTTTCTCCCATTCATTCTTCCATGGCTCTTGGATCCAATAGCATCTTTGTTCACCAGCTTGCTTGCCCTCCAGTATGGTCATCTCTACTCTTCCTTCATTTCTCAAAACACTTCTAATCCTAAGGGGAGTATTGCTAGCAGATTTTACCAAAGAGTTACATAGAGAAATGATATCAGACAGTGATAGAGAAATTTAAGTTTGATGTTACTTATTAATATTTTAGACACATGACATTTGCATCCATAGGGGGATTCGCACTGGCTCTGTGCTTAACATTATTGGCCTCAACTTTGTTAGGTCTCGCCTTTGTCTCTTTTCCTTTTCTTTCTCTTTGTATTTTTCTGTTTGTGTTTCTCCTATTGTCCCTCCTCTCTCCCACTATCATTCTGTTCATCTGTATGTCCCTGTCTGTCCCCCACTTCTCCCCTTATTCTCTCTGATTTATCTAGTTGCCTACTCACTTCTTTCAAATTCCTTTTATTCTTCCATGGAGGCCAAACTAGCTCTCTGCCTTATCCCATCAATACCGTAGGCCTACTTTTGTTATATATACACATTCAGTATACTGCTTTGCCCAACAAAGATCCAAAAATGTCTCCAGGTTTCTATCCTCTCTAATACAAAAAGCTGTCATTTTCACAATTACAGTTAAAAAAAACTTTTTTAAAATGTTTATTTTTGAGAGAGAGAGAGAGAGAGAGAGAGAGAGAGACAGAGCACAGCAGGGGAGGGGCAGAGAGAGAGGGAGACACAGAATCCAAAGCAGGCTCCAGGCTCTGACCTGTGAGCACAAAGCCCAATGTGGGGCTTGAACTCGTCAACTGTGAAATCATGACCTGAGCCAAAGTTGGATGCTTAACCAACTGAGCCACCCAGGTGCCCCCAATTACAGCTTTTTAAAAGCATATCTGAGATCAGCTTCATAGGTAGGATGCCACAGTAGTTTTAAAGGGAGACATTCCCCTATTGTAATAGGAAGTCTAATTAAAGCTTCCTAAAGTCACCTTTTTCTCTGTGGTAGTCTTTGGAAGGATTTCCTTTTTTTTTTTTTTTTTTTTTTTCTTTTTTTAAAGGAAAGCCACCTCCATATAAATGACTTTACCTTAGTAATTGATTAAAAAATTATTTGCTACAGCCAGTGTGTACAACCAGATACAATAGTATCTGTCAGTGCAGATAGCTCTGTTTGGGTCTCTTTAGCACAGTGCTATGCTTCTGAGAAGAAAGGTCAGTGTTGGTGAAGTGGTTGGGAAACTTCCTGGGTTCTTGATAGTCTTTCAAATAGGTCTTTATGTCAGAAACTAAGGTAGGCAATATCATCTTCTCTGTGTCCACATTCATGTCCATTTCCTTTGCAGCACTGATCCCAGTAGGTAATTATGTATTTATTTGCTGACTTGATTGCAAACTATTTTCTCTACTAAAATATTACTTCTGTGAGGCCAAAAGATCATGTCTGCTTCATCCACAATTCACTGTCTGGGCCTAAACCCAATGTCTGCCCTTTAAAGCACTTGGCAAATGTTATTGTTGAATCTAGAGATTCATGTGAGAAAGTAGGTTCTTTCAGGCACAAAGTAAAGCTTAGTAAAATATGGCCAAAAGGTTATGTTTATCAGCCAGTACCAAT
This sequence comes from Panthera leo, assembly GCF_018350215.1. Taxonomy (NCBI): domain Eukaryota; kingdom Metazoa; phylum Chordata; class Mammalia; order Carnivora; family Felidae; genus Panthera; species Panthera leo. The sequence goes on along the minus strand of NC_056681.1, from coordinate 35,467,835 downwards.
GTTATTAGTGAGCAAGAGAGAGAAGTTTGTGTCTATTCCCAATAATTCTGTTTTACAGTTTTAAATAAGCAGGACTGATAGTCTGTGTTTCTACGAAGCACCATCTCTTCTTAAGAGCACTAAAAATCTTTGAGCTAACTGGAAGAAAGTGTGGGTTTTTTCCCCAACATTTTATTCATTTTTGAGAGATAGAGCATCAGCAGAGGAGGGGCAGAGAGAGAGAGAGAGACAGAATCTGAAGCAGGCTCCAGGCTCCAACCTGTCAGCACAGAGCCTGGCATGGGGCTCAAACCCACAAACTGCGAGATCATGACCTGAGCCGAAGACATATGCTAAATTGACTGAGCCACCCAGACACCCCTGGAAGAAAGTGTATTTAGGCTGAGGTTTTACTGTGTGGGTGTTCAGTGTATAGTTGAGGGGGATGGAGTGGGAGGAAAGGAACAGAAGACATTGACAGATCAACCCCAGATCAGAGTACTTCTGAACACTGTACAACCTTTGAGTAGATGGCTGTGTAGGAGAAGGGCAGCGTATGGGTACTTGTGTGCCAAGTGGGATTATCATATCTGTTAAGAGATTCATATCTACAGGAGAGCCCACATGAGTATATTATATCACCAAGACCTGGCAGTAATAATTATAATAGTATAGACATGGAAGAATATAGACTAAAATAACAGCAATGTTTTAGGTACTAGGATTCTGAGTGATTTTTTTTTTCTATTTTGTGCTTTTATGTTTTTCCATTGTTTCTACAATGAACACATGAACAGTAGATAAGGAAAGTTTTTTAAATGTATAACTTTTGCCATTTATATTTGGTGCAAACTGTTTCACGATATCCCAAAATGCAATTAAAATCTGCCCTGAGAAGCACACACTGTTACTGACTTATCACGTAGTTTGACAGCTTGGAGGCTTGCTGTGTTTCATTGATGTTTGAGTACTTAAACTGCTTAAAAATAAATGTCTTTACATAAAAAAAAAATTAGAAGAGTTTTTCATTTTCTGCACAACACCTATTTTTGCCTAGAGGTTTTATAGCTTATTAACATGCAACTGGACCTCTATACCTTATATTTGACCTATTGGTTGCATATGTCATTCTAATGAACTAATTTGACTCTGGAAAAAAATAATCCATGTCAGTTTTTAGTGTAGATAAATTTTGATCTAAAGAGTAATAATTGGATTGGAGGCTGATTATAAGATTATGCTGTTAGTTTTGACATTTTATATTCACTTCAGGCCTCCTATATTATGTTTTATTATCTGAGTTACAGAATATAAATAAAAGTATTTCATTATTTGCTTGGTATATTTCACTAAAGTTGAATGGGTTTCATTTTGGTATACTTTAATGTCCCAATAATTTCTCTGTTCACAAAGAACTTACTTTAAGGTGGGTGTATTTAAAAATGAAAATAAAAATCTACCTAGTTGGTGCCAATTTTTCATTTTTTTTTAACTTTTTATTTTTTATTTTTGAGACAGAGACAGAGCATGAATGGGGGAGGGTCAGAGAGAGAGGAAGACACAGAATCCGAAGCAGGCTCCAGGCTCTGAGCCGTCAGCACAGAGCCCGACGCGGGGCTCGAACTCACAGACTGCGAGATCATGACCTGAGCCGAAGTCGGATGCTTAACCAACTGAGCCACCCAGGCACCCCGGTGCTAATTTTTCAAATGCTAGTATAATTTTTACCAAATTCTTCTTAGAAAATTGATTTACTCATTGTATTTTAAATCTCATTGTTTTCTTCTCTAGTTACTGTCACTTCTTAGATTTTTAAATGATCACACTAAATCACAGAGGACTCTAGACTTGCAGTGTCCAGTATGGGAGCCACGAACCACAGTGACTACTGAGAACTTCAGTTGTGGCTACTCCAAATTGAGATGTGCTGTAACCATAAAATACACACTGGATTTCAAAGACTGATTATGAAAAGATAAATGAAAAAAATTATTTTGGGCCACCTGCATGGCTCAATTAAGTGTCCAACTATTGATTTTGGCTCAGGTCATGATCTCACAGTCATGGGATTGAGCGCCCTGTCCATGCTGAGTTTGGAGCCTGCTTGGGATTTTCTCTTTCTCTCCTCTGCCCCTCTCTCCGACTCGTGCATATTCTCTCTCTCAAAATAAATAAAATTAAAAAAAAATATTTATTAATACATTTTGAAATTCTGTTTTGGCTATATTTAAGAAAATGCTTTATTAAAATTAATTTCACCTGTTTTTTTTCACTTTTTTTTTTTTTTACTTTTTTAGTGAAGCTATTATGGAAATGTGAAATTACATTTGTGACACACGTTTGTGGATCATGTTATATTTCTATTGGACAGTGCTGCTTTAGAGCCTACTTCTTCCCCAAGAAGACATGTCCTACCAAAATCTATCGGTAAATAAACACTGCAGGACTTGGCAAAATGGTATCCAAGTTCTCTGCCATTATGTCAGTGTCCACTGGAGCTCTTCGAATTGCTTCTGGCTGTATGTTGCAGCACATAGATGTACTTCTGAGGTATTTTTTCAAGAAGTATTTCCTATCAATCATTGACATACCTGCATCTCATTTCACATTGGATGAGGCTGAGTCTCTATACACTAGATAAAGGGTTAGCACAGAAAATGAGCTGACAAGAATATGAGTTCAACAATCAAGAGCTCAATGAAATATATCATCACTTGCTTGGGCTACCAGTGGTTGTTGTCACTTCCAGTTTAATTTTTTTAATGTTTATTTTTGAGAGAGAGACAGAGCATGAGTGGGGGAGGAGCAGAGAGAGAGGGAGACAGAGAATCCGAAGCAGGCTCCAGGCTCTGAGCTCTCAGCACACAGCCCGATGCAGGGCTCGAACCCACGAACCGTGAGATCATGACCTGACCTGAAGTCAGATGCTTAACTGACTGAGCCACCCAGGCGCCCCTGTCACCTCCAGTTTAGTGTGGATATATGTACCTGTTCATTCCAAGAGAGCATACCATATCAGAACACACCCATATCATACTTTTTTTTCAGATTTTAAGAGCTTTTATGTTTTACAAAAAATCTTTGGAGCCAAAGGTACTCTTGAGCATGCCCATATTTTTATTTCTGTTTACTTTTTTTGTGATGAATAATGAAATGATAAATACCTAAATTCAAAGCATGAGCTTGATATTCTTGAGTTTCTCATGTAACTGAATTAATGTAAAAAAGTGGAGGTCTCCAGGGGTGCCTGGGTGGCTCAGTCAAATTAAGCGTCTGAGTTTTGGTTTTGACTCAGGTCATGATCTCACAAGTTCATGGAATTAAGCCCTGCATCAAGCTCTGCACTGACAGTGTAGAGCCTGCTTTGGATTCTCTGTCTCCCTCTCTCTTTGCCCCTCCCTCGATCATTCACACACACACACACACACACACACACACACACACACACTCTCTCTCTCTCTCTCTCTCTCTCTCTCTCAAAAGTAAATAAATAATTTTTTTTTAAAACGTAGAGGTCTCCAAAAGAGAAGTGTCTCTCTTTTTTTTTTTTTTTTTTTGGAAAACACAGCAGAATACCAGTTATAAATTGAATCATCTTTTTTTGTGGTAATTTTATTGATAGAAACTGCCATTTAGTTTTAAAATGGTAAATATAAAAGGATAAAATTGAATTGTACTACTTTTCATTAGCAATATAAACTATTAATTGCTCTTATGTATTTTAATTGATAGGTTGTCACTTCTTGTATATTTTTTTATTTTTTATTATTAAAATTTTTTTTTAATGTTTATTTCTGACAGAGAGAGAGAGAGAGAGACAGGGCATGAGCAGGGGAGGGGCAGAGAGAGAGGGAGACACGGAATCCGAAACAGGCTCCAGGCTCTGAGCTGTCAGCACAGAGCCCGACACGAGGCTAGAACTCACAGACCACGAGATTGTGACCTGAGCCAAAGTCGGACGCTCAATTGACTGAGCCACCCAGGTGCCCCTACTTCTTGTATATTTTAAATAATCATTACATTAAGTCTGTTCTAATTTATGTATAGCTAATTATCATACATGTACATTATTATGACTATTAGGACAATGTGGTTAGCATTTGTTTGAATTATTGTATGTATATATGTTAAAGGAAATGGTAGCCTGAGTTTTCACTTTTTTTCTACATTTATACAGTTCTTTTTTTAAAAAAAAAAGGTTTTCTCTCTAAAGGGATTTCATTGAACCTCCAGTAGCAGTTGACAGAGGCTGGCATAAGTTTAGTAAGTTTTGAATACTCTAAAAAAACATCATTCCAGTTATTTCTTTCGTATCCCATGGGTAATTCCACTGTTGTCCTGAGCTATAGTCCTCCAGCTCAGGTGGTTTGGGGTGTGGTATGAGTTTCACACAGAGTATATAACCATCCTCAAATATGCTTCCTTTAAAAAAATCCACTAAGTTAAGTGAGCCTCATAGTTCAAAGTGAGACCAAAACATCCTCTCTTTTTCAAAAATGTGGCTTTAGAGTGGAAGTCACACATTGGAGTGCTATCAGGGCAAGGCATGTGACATAAATGGGTGACACATGAGGAATGCGGATTGTAGAAAAGTAGACAGCTCATGCCCTTTATGTATCAGGAATTCTATTTGGTGACAGGAAAGACAGACTGGACATAAAAGTGGTTTAGACAAGATGGCTTTTTTGTCTTATAAAAGATGACCTTAGGTTTATCAGGGCGTCTGGCTGGCTCAGTTAGTAGAGCACTCAACTCTGGATCTTGGGGTGGTGAGTTCAGACCCCACACTGGGGTAGAGTTTACTTTAAAAAACATAGATGACCTCACGCAAGAAGTCTCAGGCCACAGCAGTAACTTCATGGTTATCAGAGATGTATGTTCTATGTCAGGCCACTAACACCACATAGCAGACTCTCCTGAACTCAGTGTCATAAAGCAAGAATGTATTCTTGCTTATAAGTCTACACAACACCTGGGAGAACTTTCTGGTCCTGGTTTCATTTGCATCTGCAGTCAACATTGGGTTGAATAAGTAGCTCTGTGCATCCTGTATTTGGGGGCCTGACTTTAGGATGTCCTCAGCTAGGACCACATGGGTCCCACCCTGCATGACCTCTCACCATTCTCTAGCACAGGTTATTTCACATATCAGGGGAAGGTTTCTAAGAAAGTATCTCTCAGGGCCTGTTGAAGCCTAGGTTCAGAACTGATACTGTGTCACTACTGCCGGATTCTCTTGACCAAATCAGGTCATAAAGTCCAGCCCAGATAAAATGGGTTGGGAAATAGGTTTTGTTCCTTGATGAGAAATGTTGCAAAGGGTATGAATGCAAGGATGCGTGAAAAATTAGGCTACAATAAATCTACCACAAGCTTCTTCCATTCTTCAGCTCTGCCTGAAGTGGATGCATGACTGCTCTTTTCACCTCATGGTCTAATACAATGGCTGAAACCTGAGCCATCACATCGATTTTCCAAATAAGAAGCAGTGGAAAGAGGGAAGGGAGAATATGGCTCATACCCTATTCTAATGAGCTTTCCTTAAAGTCTCATGGGAACACTTGTGCTTCTGCATCATTCACCATCCCTGGCTCTCAGAGAGACTAGGAAATAAGGTCTTTAACTGACACCTTGTGCCAAACAAAATTAGGGTTCTGATGTTATGGAAGCCAATAGTGAGTCAATAACCAGCAGTATCTGACACATTAGCCACAGGTCCCAACGTTCATTGTACTGTGATTTTGGACAATGTTATGAAATTTTCTGGCTTCAAAAAATCTACGTAGAGATTTTAGGTGAAATTTCTTGAATTTTATATGTCAGCACTTAATTTGAATACTTTAAAATTTTTATTTTGAAATTTTAGATCCAGAGAGATGTTGCAAAGATAATACAAAGAGCTTCTGTGTGCTCTTCATCCCTAATGTTAACATTTTACATAACTGTAGTACAATTACCAAACATAGGAATTAAAAAATGGTGCAAAACTATAAACCAGGAGTTAGCAAGCTTTTTCTGTACAGGGCCAGATAGTAATAATCTTAGGTATCTGCCACTACTACTTAACTGTGCCGTTGTAGCTTAAAAACAGTGTGTGAACATATTGTATCTGTGTTCCAATAAAACTTTATTTACAAGACAGGTGGCAGAGCACATTTGGCTCATGGCCTGTAATTTGCCAACTTCTGCTATAAACTAAATGACAAACCTTATTTGATTTCATCGCTTTTCCCATTCATATCCTTTTTCTACAATCCAAGATCCCAAATTACATTTAATTATCATGTCTCCTTAGTCTCCTCCAAGCATAGACAGTTATTCATTCTTTACTTTCATGAGCTTGCCACTTGAAGTATATAGTAGCCAATTATTTTTTAGAATGTTTCTCAAGTTGGATTCCTCTGACGGCTTCTCATGATTAGATTGAAGTATGCATGAATGCAGGTGTGTGTATATGCCTGGGTTAGTACACATACATAGATTTTGTAGCTCTGTCCACTGAAAGAACTTAAAGTCAATGACACCTCAGGAGCAAAGAGCATCCTTAGCACCAAGATCTTGATTTCTAAACACTATTCTCCAATAAAAGGAATGAGGGCTCTTTGCAAAAGTGATTGATTCCAGGAAGGGTAAGAGAACTACCCAGAATATTTGTGTTGTCAAAAAGTAAGGTAGCACCCTAAACGGAACAAGAGCATATTAACAGCCCACATGAACCAACCTGTCAGGGTTATAAATGGACAAAATTGGGGTAGTTGAACAACTAAATATATGAGAGTGTTATACCTGTAGGAAAAAAAAACATCCCCAAGTACCTGCAGATATAAATAAGTAATTGAATATATACATGGAGTGAAGGGACAGTTCTCCTTTAGGGAAGAATTCCAATTAAATATATGGAATTAAATAAATTCCAATGGAAGAGTAGAAAGAAAATTACCATTAGGCACATACCATAGTAATAATTGTTGCAGGCACAATCCACTGATGGATGCTAAAGTTAATGGGATGAAGTTTGTGGAGAACAGGATATTTGCCTAGTCACAAAGCATCTCTCCCCACCCCCCAAACCAAGATGGTTACTAATTACAAAGTGTGGAGAAACGGTAACTGTTTACTATGTGGCAGATACCACCTTAACCAAATATGGAAAATCCTTATGCTCTTTTTCCTTTCAGCCATATAATCAAAGTTCTATTCATGTTTCTTAAAAAAAATTTCTATGCTCCATTTTGTCACGAATTTGCTTAATTTCAGTTTCACTTAGAATCAGTTACCCTTATCGGGATTTCAATTTATTGACACGCACGGCCAGCTGAAGATGAACTCCAGAAGTGGAATTGCTGTGTGTAGCCGTCACAGAGACAGACAAGGTTATCCAAGCTGCTGCTTTTGGACTGTGACATTTCTAATTTGATTGAACTGGTAGTCATGCTTTGTACATACATTTTAGTTAACTTTTTAAATTTAAACTTTGAGTAATCATACTGAGGAAAAAGTAGCCAATGGCCCAGCAAACAAGATCCATAAACCTAAAGATCTATGAGTTTCAAAGGTGTGTCAGGAGACACAAAATTAAGTTAGGAATGTGAATATTTGGAGTAAAATATTCATGACAAATTACAAAGCTAAAGAGGTAACAGTGGAACCATCACAAAATCAGAAAAGCAGTATACTTTTATTAATAGCCTGCCCACTCCACCCCAGTAATACCGTGACCCATATACATTTTGGCTGAAAATGCCTGGATTATCTCTTTACCTTTACATATAAAAATTGTTTTGAAACTTTTTTATAGAGCAAATGGAAATATAATGCAGCCTTTCTGTTAAGATGTCTGATCGAAATTTATTTTTTTACCCATATTTAGAAAAGTGTATTTTGGCATTATGGCTTATCAGAAATGACCTGTAAACTTCTTTTAAAAAATGTTTGTTTAGTTTGAGGGAGAGGGGGGTAAGGGAAGAGAGTAGGAGAGAGAGAATCCCAAGCAGGCTCCATGCTAATAGTAGGGCTCCATCTTACAAACCATGAGATCATGACCTGAGCTGAAATAAAGAGTCAGATGCTCAACCGACTGAGCCACCCAGGTGCCCCAACATGTAATATTTTTTAAAAATTACCAAATTTTGGAAAAGCTCTATCACATGTTTTGAATACAGGAGGCCTAAGATTTCAGTGCATTTGAAGTTTGCTTGCACAATGACTAATCTTAATATTCTTCAATGCCCTGCATCACCACTTACTCATCAATTCATCAATGTCTTCCTCGTTATGACTGTGATGAGTTTTATGTTGTCTTCACATTCTTCATTTGTGTCAAATCAGGAAGAATTTAAATATTTTCCGGTGTTCATACGATTCACTCTTTATTAGTTGAATTATCAAACAAGAACCAATCTGTTACTTTGATTGACAATTTCCCTCCTAAGAAATGGTTTGGGTGTGGTTTGAAAATTTCTTGGTACCAGAGGCTTCAGAATGATTGTTATTGGTTCATTATTTTAATTGTTTGTCTCATATTCTCAATTTTTTCTTAGGTTTTCTTCCATTCTTTAATAAATACAGTGATGACATTAAAAGATATCTTTCTTATATGATCAAAGCAGGGAGATTTAATGTTTCACTTGTTTTAATGATACCTTGAAAACAGCTTACCATATTGCAGTTAGATGGTATGTTCAAACATCAAGTTTCTAAACAAAAATTTCGTGAGCCCTTGGAACACATTTTAGCATATGAAGTATTGTACGCATGTTGCGTGACTTAAGAAGCTTTATAAAAGGCAGACTTCCTCCATGCACCTGCCTCCAGAGCTGCTGGGCACACTTACGTTGCAATGTGCTCACAAGTCCTGCATCTCTGTGCTGTGATGCCAGGTCAGTCAGTACAGGGAGGTGTTGGAGAATTCCTGGAAGTCATTGCTGCATTGAGATGACCACCAATACTGAAACATAATGGAAATTTACTACAAAACACATAAATAGAGCCCGCTAATTACAAATCAAATGCATCCTCAGCTCAAGTTCCCCCTTAGCTAGAGCCCCAAAATAACCATCACCACCCCAACTCCACGCAACACATAGAGAAGTGTGATGTAGGAAGTTGGAATGTAAAGAGACAGCTGTCTTAACCAGTTGCTGTTAAAATATCTTACTTTGCCTGGTTTGTGAAAATAGGACCATATGAACTTATTGCTAGGGTCCTTTTCAGGGTCTTGATGTTCATAAACAAGTGAATGGCCTTGAGCCTTTGGCTTCATGATATATTTGTCTCTGTTCCTTTTTGTGCAGAATGGTATTAGAAGCCAAGTCAATGAGGATATTGATGACAAATTAATAGTTGAATGTTGGCAATCCAAAGAAGTCCTGAAATGCCCTAAAATCTTACACTTGAGAGAAGTTTCTTGAATTTAACAATAATCCTTAAAATATACTGCAGTATTAAAAATCTTAATAAACTTTCCTAAACTACAGATTTTTAAAAAACTTAATTGCAGTCACCCAGGCTGGGCCTTTCTTAGAATGGGCTTCTACAAGTGAGGGAGCCTGGAATTTGTGGTTCATTCGTTATTTATGATTCAGGTTTGGTTACTAATTTCCTATGACATTCTGTTTGTAGCACAGCAGCTTAGAATGTTAGAACAGGATTCTGTCACACACAGACTCTTCGGACTGGCTGGGATGGGCCGCCACTGCAGTTCTCATGTATGGGTGAAGAGGAAACATCCTGTGTCAGTCTTATATCGTCATGAAAATGCTGTGTAACAACCAGCCACACAATCATACATCTATTAAGTTCACAACTCTGCAGGGTTCAGCTAATCCGAGCCAGGCTTGCTTGTACATCTCGGGTCAACTGTAGGATGACCTGATGGTCCTGCTAGTAGTTGACTGGACTTGTGCCTATTTGTCAGGTGGCTCTTTACGTGTGTAGGATGGTTTTGGCTAGGGTGATCAGGGCCATGTTTCTTTAGGGGCACCTGGGTGGCTCAGTCAGTTAAGGGCCATGTTTCTTTCCCTATCTCTACATCAGCTATCCTGGACACATTTTTATGGTAATGTCAGACATGCCAGAAAAGTCACAAATGTGCAAGTAATTGAAAATATAGGGAAGCTGCTAATGTCTCATTGGTCAAATCAAGTCACATAGCTAAACCTAGAGTCAGGGAAGGAGGGGCCTCAAGAGTTACCTGCTGAAAAGCATGGATACAGTGGAAGACAAAGAATTTGGGCCACCGTTTGCAATGAATCTGTTATGTTCTAAACTGAACCCTTGATTTTCTTGACCAACACACTTGCTACGGTCTGAATGTTTGTGTCCTACACACAGGACATGCGTTAAAATTTGTGGGGCTTGGGGAAGGTGATTAGGTTGTGAGTGTGGAGCCCTCATGAATGGGTTTAGTGTGCTTATAAAAGAGATACCACTGAGCTCCTAGCCCCTTCTACCAGTGAAAACCCAGAAGAGAACCATCACCCAGCTGTGCTCCCATCCTGATCTCAGACTTCTAGCTTACAGCCTCTAGACTGTGACAAATAAATTTCTGTTGTTTCTAAACTCTCCGGGCTGTTATATTTTGTTATAGCAGCCCAAATGGACAATAGTTCCACTTACAGCTGCTCCTCTCCAGCTGCCTCCCAGCTCAGTAAGTGACATTCCTGTCCACTCTGCTCAGGCTGGAGTTCCTTTTCTTGCACCATAGCCAACCCGTCGAAGAGTCATCTGTCTCCGCTACTCCTGCCCTGGTACAAGTTGCTAATGGTTTTTGTTTGTGTTGCTAAATAGCCTCTTAACTAGTGTTTCACCCTTGCCCACCTGCTGTGTTTCTACCACATCTATTAACAGTTTTAAAAATTATTTTTTAATGTTTATTTTTTGAGAGAGAGAGAGAGGGAGGGAGGGAGGAAGGGGGGGCAGGCAGAGAGAGATGGAGACAGAATCCAAAGCAGGCTTCAGGCTCTGAGCCATCAGCACAGAGCCCAACACGGGGCTCGAACTCATGAACCGTGAGATCATGACCTGAACCAAAGTTGGACGCTTAACTGACTGAGCCACTCAGGCTCCCCAATGAATAGTTTTAAAATGTAAATTAGATCACACCACTTTCTGCTCGAAGCTCTCCAATGGCTTCCCCATCAGATTTACAATAAAATCCAAAATGTTACCCATGATCTCTAAGGCCATCCACAGTCTGGTTAGTGGCTACTTGGCATTGCTTTATTTTTATTCCATTCTTTCCCCACTGGTTCCAGTGTTCCTCATGGGCCTTCAATGTTGTTCCATGAACATTCATGACCTCAGGACATTTGCGCATGTTATCCCCATAGCCTAGAATACTGTTCACCTCACTGTTTGATACTCATTAATGCTCATTCGAGTAATACAGAGGAAATGAGTATCAAATACTTTATTCAAGTTTCTGTTCAAATGCCACCTCTTGGGAGTCTCTTTCTTGATCTCTTTTTCTAGTAACTTGCTGTCATTCTTATTCCTGCCCAGTTTTTTTTTCTTTCTTTATAACATATGTTACTGGTGGATGTGTATTTGTTGAATGAATGAAAAACACAACCTAAGGGAAGTGCAGTAAAGTTCTAGGAGCATCATACCTGGCATGAAGATATTCCTAAAAGAGTCGATGGTACACAGGAGAACCGACAGCATGGGAAAACCGTACTACTGACAAAGTAATGTCCACTGCTTCTGCTCGTTTAAAATGTGTAGTTTGTTGTGGTAGCTAATTGCTATCTTTACTTGAAAATTTTTTGATCATTCTCTGTTTCCTGGAATATATCTGTAAGTCTATATTAGAAACATAGTGGCAGACAGGACTTAACAGTAAGTGTAGTGCTCATTGGTTACGTCCTTGTTTCCTGCTAACTTGAACTTCAGGCCTCCGGTGCTCTGGTATGCTAGGGAACTTTGCATAACTGTGGAATAAGCCCAGCATCTTCAGTTGGACCAAAGGAAGAGGAGACTGTGGGAACCTTTAAATCAGGGATTTTATCTGTTTGCTGTGCTGTGGACTTCTTTGGCAGTCCCAGAAAGGCTGGAAGCCAATTTTGAGCACCTTGTTTGGTTTTACTTATCAAGATGAAGTTCATGTGACATAAAATTAACCATTTTATAGTAAGCAACTCACTGGCATTTAATACATTTGTAACATGATGCAACCACGGCTTCCATCTAGTTCCAAAACCTTTCCACCATTCGAAAGCAGTCTTCCTCATAACCCTGAGCCCCGTGGCCCTGGTAACCATCACTCTTTCTCCTTCTATGGATTTATCTGCTCTGGATATTTCATATAAGTGGAATCCTACAATATGTGACTGTGTTTGATTTCTTTCTCTTAGCATATTTGAGGTTCTATCCACACTGTAGTATGTATCAGTACTTCATTCCTTTTTATGCCTTCATGCCTTTTTATGCCTGTATAATACTTCGTTGTATAGAAATACCACATTCTATTTATCTTCTCATTTGTTGATGAATATTTGGGTTATTTCCATTTTGGGGCTACTGTGAATAATGCTGCTATAAACATTCTTGTACCAGAACTTGAGTATTGGTTTTTAGTTCTTTTGGGTAGATAGGTAGGAATGGAATTGCTAGGTTACCACAGTGACAACATGATGTTTTAAAATGCATTAAATGAAATACCTAGGGTTATAAAGGAAACCAATTATGTTGACATAAAGTTTACAAAACCTAAAATAACACAAAAATAAACTAAATAAAAATATATAATAACACAAAACACAAAAAAATAAAATAACACAAAACATAAAACACAAAAATAAATTTGTGTTATGGTGATATGTGTTACTTGATTTTGAAATACAATATCCAATGGCAGACCTAATAAGTGGTGTATGTTTAGAGTAGTGATGAATGCAAATGATGTTTCATGGTGTCTGCAACAATCGTAATGTGGTATGAAAAGGTTTATGTTTCTCAATCACAGACCCTTAGAATATTCCTGGGTTTTGTTGCCTGTTAAAGGCTAATGAAAATAGGTAGTTTCTTATCTCAATTCATGAAACCCGTAAATCCTATCTAAATGATCCCAGGGGCTTGAAGTGAAGACCCCCGGTTAAAAACCCCTACTTTAGGGAGCCTGGGTGGCTCAGTCAGTTGGGTGTCTGACTTGATTTTGGCTCAGGTCATGATCCCAGGGTCATGATCCCAGGGTCATGGGATCGAGCCCTGTGTCAGGCTCCATGGTGAGAGTGGAGCTTGCTCCGGATTTTCTCTCTCTCTCTCTCTCTCTCTCTCTCTCTCTCTCTCTCTCTCTCCCGCTCTCCCTCTCTCCCTCTCTCCCTCTCCCTCTCCCTCTCCCTCTCCCTCTCCCTCTCCCTCTCCCTCCCCACCCCTCATACCCACTAGCACTCTACCTCTCTCTCTTACTCTCTCTCTCTCAAAAATAAAAATAAATAATAAAAAAGAACCCCTGCCTTAGAGGAGTGGTTATAAAAACTGCCTCCATGGTGGCCCATTCTCTCTCTGTCTCTCTCTATATATACCCCACTATCACCCCCATTTCATTATCTCCGAAAATCTAAGCTCAGGAGCATCAGCTTGGCTAGGTGCAGATCTGTGGAAGTGGAAGTTAGAGAATCCTCATATTTCGGAGATGTTATCACCAAATTTTGAGCTGCTATCTTTTCTGTATCAGATTAATGTTTATATAACTGAAACACATAGGAATTAAAATAACTCTTCTAATGTTGTATAGTACTTCAGAGTATCTAAAGGTCTTGCACCTACAGCATTGCATTTAACTGTCTCAAAGATGTGTGTGTGTGTGGCATTACCAGTCATTTGAGATAAGGCAGCCCTGATACAGAATGCTTTAGTCAATCAAGCTTGAAAAGCAAGTACTTATCAGAGGAGCTAGAACTCGGGGTATCTCCCAACTAAAAATTCAAAGTGCCTTTTCTATTCAACTGGAAAACTAATATATCCAAACTTAATTGTTTACTCAGATTTTAGCCTAAAGAATAGTTACTCCTAAAATAAAAGCCAACACGGAAACTGCTCTTGCAAATGAAAGGAGCGTTAACATGAGAATACCCCCTACAGTTCAGTTCAGTCCTATAAAGCTCAAAGCTTCCGTCGTCTCAGGGGAAAGGTTTCATAGAGGCCAGACTTTTGAACAGGATATTTTTCTGCAGGAAGAGATGAGATTGGTTTTAGAAAATCGAGGTTCATTATTCCCTGAGAAGAAAAATCAAAATAGTGTTCCATCCACATTAGAGGAAATCCAACAACAGCAAATAGTTCTATAGGCCCCCTAGAAGTTTCCCTAGAGAGGATTTGGCACACTTGACAGGTGCATAAATAATTACTGCAAAAATGCAGTTCCCTATGTCAGTTACCTTGCTTTGAATGAAAGAAAATCTGTTTTTCAGTGTATGGGGTTCTCTTCTCCCCCAGAGTTATGTATTCAGATTTTTAGTGTTTCTGTTTGTTTGCTCCCAGGGAACGGAACACACCTTATTCCAACAGTGAAGAAAGAGGAAGGGCTGCTGAGCTCTGGTATAAATATTTTATTATATAGAGAGACAAAGATCACAAAGGGGCAGATGAGGAGCAGAAAACAAATTTAATGTTGTTTTCAAGTCCTCAGAGAAGGTTTATATTAAACTGTCTCTGCCAGCTTGTTTTCTGCTTGGCTTTTGCACTGTCAAACCCAGTAATGAGATCCTTTTGTGTATCTAGAGTTTTCCAATTGGATGAGGAGTGCTACATCTAGTTGAAAGTGTAGAATTATCCATGTCATAAAGTAGACATAAAGAAAAGGCTGTTATAAAATGGCACAGTGATGAAGGTATATTTTCAAGAAGGATGATCCATATTAATTTGTTTTGGAAAGATTCTATCATAGTCAAAAAAAGGTTAAATAAATTACAGGTTTTCTTCATACAATCCATTTATTTTTCTCCTCTTACCCCAATGTCTTGGAGTTGTTGGAAGACTTTGACCTGATGGTATTTAGCATCTTTCATGATTTCATAATCCGCTGGACTTCATTAGCTCAGAACTCACTATTAATGAGGATAAGGTCATAGCCTTTTCTCTTTGAGAGAGAAAGAAGGAAAAAAAATCTGCAGTTCACAAACTCAAATTTCTGGAGAAGTGGATAAAAGGGTGAATAATGCAGGAAATATTCTTAGATTGCAAGGCTGATGGGCCTATTTCCTCCCCGGGTCTAAACCACCTTAAAATGATCTGCATAAGTGCTCTTATTCTTCAATGAGAGAAGAAAAACGTGTGCAGGCTAGAAGTATTTGTACTAACAGAGTTGATAGCAAATCTTTGTTCTGTTTTTATGTTTTACATAAAATAGAGTTTTTTAGTAATTGGCCAGTGAGCTCAATAATATATCCACTTCTGAGGTGCCATTTGTAGTGAAGCTTTTTTATTTGATCTGATGGTCAAGGAGTCCAATATTGAGGGGCCAGTTTACCAGAGAATCCATGGAAATGAAATGTACAAAATGGCTTAGCTTAGACTTATGGATAAAAACTTACTCTCCTTTGGGTAGATCTCTATTTTTATAACAGACACATATAGAGATGCTTATTTTGCTGGTAAGAAAAAATGTGGGTAAACTCTAAATTTTCCTTTGATTGTTTCTTTTGCAAATTATTCACTGATTTTTGGTTTTAAGAGCTAAATTTAGTTGTCCGAAATGCTACTTGGGTTGGTTTTGTACTTCCTAAAAACCAGAACTAACATTCTTTTTTTTTTTTTTTTTTTTTTTATTTATTACATATTTATTACATGTATTGTTTACTTAGCTTTATTTATTTATTTGTTTATTTATTTATTTATTTTTATTATGAAATTTATTGTCAAATTGGTTTCCATACAACACCCAGTGCTCATCCCAACAGGTGCCCTCAATACCCATCACGCACCCCCCCCTCCCTCCCACCCCCCATAAACCCTCAGTTTGTTCTCAGTTTTTACTCTTCACGATTGGCTGGGTAATTTACATAGGACGTGTTCACTTTACCCCGAGGACCCCTCTGTGTTGCAGAAGATTGTGTCCATCTCCATTTGTCAGATTATAAATAAACTTGAGCAATGATGAATTGGCCCAAACTGTGCAGCTAGTTCACACTGGAGCAAGTCTATTGGTTCCAAAGTCAAGCCCTTCCTCTTCAAAGGTTGCAAATAAATTTAATTGGCATCAGTACCTCATAGTAAGAGGTACATTATCAGCAGGTTCAGAGTGGGATAGCTGTTATCCGAACATAGTCTACTGAGCATTCAGAGTGCCTTTTCTAGGTCAATAGTGAGTGGCAATATGGCTCTACAGAGATGTATAGGTAAAGGTTTCGTAGCTGCATGTTTAAAGAAAAAACAATTTGAGAGGAGAGTTTTAGTGATACTCTAGGCACATATTAAATTTATGGCATCTGACTTTTTAAATTTGGTTATTTGTAGTATAAATAGAAAATTAAAAATCATGCCAATTCTTACAAAATAAACATACAGCAAATATTGGTTAATTATATAGAAAATGCAATATAATGGTACTAATAAGGAATTAAATATGCATTTATTTTGCTTAACTTTTCTGGATCAAGATATTTCTCTGTAATATATTACTGTTATATGACAGACCCATATGGCTATATCAGGCTTGAAATTGCATTTCCTGACACGGTGACTTATTTTTTTGCTACTCTGAAATATATGAAGAGAAAATCACCAGACTTTAAAAGGAAATTATGTCTACTTATATTTTAACTGATTTTGAACTAAAATTAAAAGCATGTTAAAAAAAATTAAAGCGTGCCACAACTGAGCTTTCAGAACTATCTAGGATTTTTCATTATCTATGCAAGACATTCATTTTTAGGAAGTTCTGATCTTAGCAATCGTAGTTTAAAACATAGGGCATGCTTTTAAGATGATGATTTTACCAACAAATTGCTTTCCATGAACTACAAATAAATCAAGTTTAAATTTAACCAGTTTTAAATATTAAGAAGTAAACTTAATTGGAAAATCCTTGCAACAGCTTTAAAACATAAATCTGTATTCCTAAGGAAGTCTTAAACATTTTTTTGAATGCACAGGAAAGTAGATACTTAAAGTGTGCTCCCTCCATTTTTTAGATCATAAAGTACTGGCATTTTTACAGAAAATACAAGCATACTAAGTGTGTACATTGTGTACCTACAGTTAACTGATGCATGTAATGAAATAAAAGCAGGTATTTCTTACTATTCAAGGAGAAAAATGGAGCCATCTTCTGGAAACAGTTTGGGTTGTCCCATAATGGATAGGGTAGACTGTCAACCTATAATTATTTTCAGGGACGTTTTCTTTGGACTTGTCTGAAAATTGGATGAGCAGTGATTAATATCAGGAAGAAGAAAAGAACTAGGACCTGGAATTTGTCTTTTTAATAGGATAGGAGAGAATAACTGCTTTCAATTTTTGGATCTTTCATGAAGCTTATGAAATCTGTATTTAGTTCCTTTGTATCCTACCATTAGTGTTTATTATTTCAGTGGCAGTGCTGTGCTGGACCATAAGCAAGACTAGGAACTTACAGATATACATATAACTTTGAATTAGCCAGTGTGTACATAGTCTTCATTATTCATAGATTTTGTATTTGCAACTTCACCATCTCACATGTTTTGGCAATTCTGTGCTTTTGTTGGTGGTTTTGTTGTGTGAAACGGCCCCCCAGCATAGTGCTAAAGTGCTATCTAGTACTCCTCTGTGTGATGTGCTGTATGGAAAAAATAATATGTCTTCGGTTGTCTTCATTCAGACATGAGTTCTGGTGCTATTGGCTAAGTTGACCATTGATGAATCAACAATATATATGAAATGTGTCTTTAAACAGAAACACACCTGAAACTATCAAACAAGGTTATGTATCGGTTGATTGGTGAGCAGAGACGAGCACGTTAGCGTCAGAGACTTGGAGAAACCTAGTCTTGGATTTCCCGGAGGAGCAGTGGGTCAGCATTCACTAACCTGGTGTTTGCGGCTACCTTATAGAATGTGACTGCTGCAGATAATGAGGATCTCTGCACTAAACATGTGCAATTACCAGTTAGTGGGCTCAGTCCCAGAGATTCAGGGACCATGGGAACAGTTCCTGCCTCCGTTGGGCTCACCATCTGTTGGAGAGCTGGACTCACAGGGGACCGAATTAGAAAAGTGCTATGACAGATGCAGGAGAGGTGCTAAGGGGGAGCCTGACACTGCCAGGGGGTCCAGGGAATAACAGGTCAGTGGCCACATGCCTCAGAAATGATTGAAACAGGAGAGAAAGGATGTGCAGCATGTAGGGGAATGTGAAGTAAGTGAGGTGTGTGTTTATTTTTAAACAGAGCATAATGTTGGTGGGTTCCTGACGCATGTTGGTACCATGTTGTTACAGAAATACACTGTGGCAAAATGCTTCCACCTCTTGCCAAAATGAACACTGAAGAAAAATGAAGAACACTGAAGAAACCCAACAAAAAGTTGCAGAACAGAAATAGCCAAACTCCTCTGGAATCTGATTCATCCACAACCATCATAAAAAGGTAGGGGAATGAATTGTATGATTTTGCATTTTTAAATTTTATTTTAAATCATTTATACACACACACATACACACAACAGAATACTATTCAGCCATAAAAAGGGAAGTCTTGCCATTTGAGACAATGTGGGTAGACCTTGAGAACATTATGCTAAGTAAAATAAGTCACATGGAGAAAGACAAATACCACACGATCTCACTTATATGTGGAATCTACAAAAATTTTGTTTAAATCTGAACTAAAAGTTACAGAGAACACATTGCTGGTTGCTAGAGGTGAGGAAGCGGGTGGACAGTCAGTGAAATGGTGAAGGTGGTCAAGAGGTACAAACTTCCAAAATAAGCCAGTAAGTTATGGGGATGTAATGTGCAGCATGGTGACCATAGTTAACAATACTGTATTGTATATTTGAAAGTTGCTAACAGAGTAGATATTAAAAGTTCCCATCACAAGAAAAAAAATTATAACTGTGGGGTGAGGGATGTTAACTAGACTTATTGCAGGGATCATTTTGCAGTAGATACAAATACCAAATTGTGTGGTACACCTGCGATTAATGTTCTATGTCAAGTGCATTTCAGTAAAAATATGGAATGGTAAAAAAAAAAAAAGCAGAGGAGGATGTTTATTAAACTAGTATCCATTGGGTGGCTTCTATATATCTGCAAACTCTTCTAGACACAAGGAATGTGGTAGTAAACAGAAAACATAAGGGTATGGCCTTGAAGGAACTGACATTTTGGCTGGAGGAGATAAGTAAATGCACAGGAAACCAACAGCTGTTAATCATGTCTGCAAACATGGTGAATAGGGTAGTGAGTGAGATGCAGGGTGATTGAGGGGCTACTTTAGTTTGAGTGTCAGAGAAGACCACTCAGAGAATCTTGGCTTGAGAGTAGAATGATGGGAAAGAGCCAGCTGAGTGAAGGTTTGGAGAGAAAACCTTTCAGTGCCATGAACCAGGATCTGGACATATGTGTTTGAGGCTCAGAAAGCAGACCTAAATCGCTTGGAGAAGGGATTTGGAGAAGCATGAGGTAGGAGATGAAGTTGGAGAAGCTTTTAGATGTAGAAAGTTGCCTGGATTTAACTCCAGTGGAAGTAGAAGTTATTGGAGAGTTACTAGCAGAGAAGCGAGCTTATATTATAGTTTTAAAAGGCCTTTCTAGTATATTTAGCTAAGGGGTGGGGGCTCAGTGACAGTGGAAAACAGGGTGCCGTCACCTAGGCAAGAGATGATGATGAATTGGTTTAGGGACATGGCACTGGGGATAAATGGATTTAAAATATATTTGGGGTCTGCTTCAGCTAGATTAAATTAGATGACTGCCAATGTTATTTATGAATCCCCGGACATAATTCTAAGTTCCATATGAAGAGTATGTTGTTCATTTGTGTTTTAATATATAACAGTCAAATGGTATTTTTTTTTTCACATTAACAAAGAGCAGCATATGATGTGTATGTTTGTGGTGTGCTTCTGAAACTTAGAGGGGGCTGATGTCAAGTTGTGAGAAAGAAATAAAAGTTCCGCCCTGAAAGCTCAATTTCTAGGCAGGTTATCTCATAACACTTGGAGTTGTGAGCCTTCCAGATGCTTGTGCAACTTCTCTCCTGCTTCCAGCAGGGTTTCTGACTTCTCATAACATTGTTACTCCCATCACATAGAGGTTGCCTGTGTGATGGGTGTCCTTCTAGATAAGAAACCTATGCATTTTTTAAGGACTAGTGGCTTGAGTCACTCAAGCATGACTTCAAGAGTATAACTTCCATACTGGAATACTCCTAGATGGAATATTGAAGCAAAAACTAAAATACAACTTAACCTTGGTGTTCCACAAAGACAAGAATATGTGGATTTAAGCAGTGTTCACTAGACAACCTAATGGATTGTGAGGGCTCTATGTCTTGGAGTGAGTAACCATAAGCAAAGTCACAGAGGAGGGGAAGAGAGGATAGGAATTGTGCAATGACCTTGGTGGATAGGTCTAAGATTTCAAGAAGCCAACAGCCACTATCGGAGAATGGGCCAACCTCAAAGTCTGTGTTCAGAAGAATTTTCAGGATGACTCAAACAGTATTGTAAGCGCTTCGGCAAAGTACAAGGTTCTGCTTTCCAGTACTAGTAACTCTGTGAAGTGGCTCTAAAATTGGGCGCTGTGGGAACCCTTCCTTTCTCCACCCCAAACCCTTCTCAAAAGCCTTTGGTTATCAGAAAACAGGTCCAGTACCGTAGTTATACAGTGTCAGGTAATTGAAAAGATTGTTGAGATTCCACAAGGTATACACATGTAAGGTTATAATGAAACAAAGGAAAGGGTACAGCAGGAGAAAGAAAACAGCAAGCATTAGAAGAAATCAAGACTTCTAGGTGCAGCTCTGAGTCCTTACTCCATCACACATCTTAGTCTTCAGATCATGAACCATCAAGATACAAGTGTGATACCTTCGTCTCAGGAGCCAAGGATCAAGTGTACTGAGAAGTATTTTAGACCCCACAGCTCAGGAAGCTAAAAGCAGGCTTTGTGAACAGGTAAACAGGTGTAAACCATCAATCCATACAGTTTCAATAAACAGCATAGACAGGTTGGTACCATATGCCTTTGGGGGAGTTTCGGACTTCTAACCGCACGTTATAAATCACTAGCTATTACATTTCACTTCTGTCTTGGGCAAGAATCAATACCATGGTTCCAGGTACCCTTCAACATAAGCACAGAACTACCCAAGATCAATTGAAAGTTAACCCTATCCTCATGTACTCAGAGAATTGGACCATGACGAAAACACCTAAGAAAACCTAAATGTTTTTAGGTTTTCCCTAAGGGTATACTCATTTTGTGATTGGTCATCCACTGGACTAGATTAGCAGGGGAGATCATTAAAAGGGTAGGCTTTCAAATGAAAGTCAGAGTTTCATGGAAAAAGTAATTGTATTCTAAATCAATAAAGATGAAATAAAACAGAAAGAATAGTAGTTGGTTTAGGTTGATTTCCCTGGAATCAAATAGTGAGACAAAAAATGGATACTGGTATTTATTTGGAAGGTGATGCCGGTATACCTTTGTAGGAAAGTGGGGATGTGAGATGGGGAAGAGAAGGAAAACAGGAAAAGAACATTATAATTACTGTGACGAAGAGGAGGGTGATCCTGTTAGGCAATTCTGGGATATAGTATAGGACAAACTTTGGGTTTATCCTAATCAAGGGCAAGGGAATCAGGACATATAGCACCTTCTGCCATCTGTCTTGATGGAAGATTGCTCCCCTGAAAGGAACTCCCTGGCCACTGTGGCCTGCCATAGATGTGGGCCAAAGGGACTCCAGCAGCCCGAGGAAGCCTCAGGCAAAGAATCTCAGGTGTTTGCCCGTTGGAGGCCACCATCAGATCAGCATGCACAGAAATGATGAATTCCAAGAGGATATGGATGGAGCCCTGACAGTTTCTATATAAGAAGTGACAACAGTGATGCTCATAATAATATTAGTAGAGCTGTCATTTATCAAGTACTAAGCCATGTACTATATTAAATGCATTACATACATTTCATCATTTAATTCTTATTTATTGAACACTCAGTGCCGGGTACAGGGGAGGAGAAATATATATTTTATCACTACAGTCCTGAAGCATATATATTTATGCTAGTCTTCCATTTAAAGATGAGCATGTATGGGGTGCCCGGGTGGCTCAGTCAGTTAAGCATCCGACTTTGGCTCAGGTCATGATCTCACAGTCTGTGAGTTCGAGCCCCACATCGGGCTCTGTGCTGACAGCTCAGAGCCTGGAGCCTGCTTCAGATTCTGTGTCTCCCTCTCTCTCTGCCCCTCCCCTGTTCATGCTCTGTCTCTCTCTGTCTCAAAAATAAATAAACATTAAAAGAAAATTAAAAAAAAAGATGAGCAGTAAGGTTGAACAAATTTAACCAAATTCTCTGGAGTAAGACATAGGAAATATATCTGGGGTTCAGATTCTGGTTTGCCTTCAATACCATCCCTTGGGCATCATTAATGTAATTCTTAATTAACTAATTATTTTTCTGACACCCATTTATTTGAAAGCTGGCAGGAGCTATTTAGATTTGGTGATACAAAAAAAAATGCCCTTGTTGTCAAGGAGAACAGGAAGAGAAAGACAAGAAAACATGTAGTGTAATAAGAGCTATAATGAAAGGGTATTATCTGCTATTAAGTAGGAATAAGAAGGAGGGCATCAGTTCTTGCTGCATAAGAAGTAACCCCACAACTTATGGCTGAAAACAGTAAGCATGTATTATTGACTCTGAATCTGTGGGTGGGTTGAGAAGGTCTGATGTGGGCCAGGTTTAGCTGATCTTAGGTAGGTCCACTCATTCATCTGCAGCTAATATTGGCTGAGAGTTGGCTAGTCAAAGAAGCTTCCCCTCATATATCTGGTAATGGATTGACTGTAGCTGGATCAACTCAGTTCTCCAGCAGTTAGCCTGGACTTATTCCCATGGTGGCTAAGGAAAGTTTGAGAGTGAATGAAAGTGTGCAAGGCTTCTTGAGGCCTCAGCTCAGAACAGTCGCTTCTGCTGCATCATATAGACCAAATTAAATCACAGGACCAGCCCAGATGTAAAAATAGACTCTACCTCTTGGTAAGAGGAGCTTCAAGGTCACATGGCAAAAGGGCATTGACACAGGAAATGGGGGGTGGGGGGGTGGTAGATCTACCAAGAAGAGAAACATCTGGATTAAAGCTTACAGGGTGACTAGGTGTTCCCCAGCCAAATAAAGTAAGAAGTGAATTGAAGGCAAGGAGGATAGCAGGTGTTCAAAGACACCCAGAGCCCCATAATGAAGGCATATAGCTCTGGGAAGGAAGCAAGCACCATGAGAGAGAGCAGCATTAAGGTTAGAAGTATGTAAGTGTACCCAAATTTAGAAAATAAAAATTGAGTTGCAGGAAGAATAATATGTTCAAGAAAAAAATGTTAAGTAAATGGGAAGAGGAGCAAAGGTTAATAAGTGGATGGATGGGTGGATACCCAGATTGCTGTAGCAATATGGTTAACAAAATTATAAGATTTTCTCTTAGGAAATGATCTGTAGGATTGATATTTATTTCAAAAAAAGGATGGAGGGAGAGAGGAAATACCTTGGTGGATGCTTGGAGAAAAAGATGAAGTTGAGAATAGGCGTGAATGCATGTGACTCAGTGTATGTATCTTGTGGCTTCAGGGAGGTAATGCAATGATGTAGATTACATGATAGAAACTCTTTCTGACATGCACCTCCCACAGCATGCTAAGCATGGTCAGTGGGTTTTTGTGGAAACCCACAGAATAAAGTATGCCTGAAATAAATAATTTTGGGATTATGGTCCTAAACTGAAATACCAAGGCTCCAGACTCTCACAAGGGCAGGTTTCTGGGGTAGGTTTCTGTGAGGCAGCTGGCCCCCATTGACATCAGGGATGTATTTATAAAGAGATTTTTCCATGTATGGTTCCATTGGGATGTGTGTGTGAAATGGTAATTTTCAGTTCATGGAATTTTCACTTTGAGACTGAATTGTGTAAATTAAATAGAAGCCTTATTCTATAATTTTCCCGAGTGACTTTTGTTTTTCCGCTGGGCCTGTGTTTTAGTGTGGTGCTCATCCAAGCCACCAGGTGCAGCAAATTTTAGTGTGAGCCTTAACAGGCTGATATTAGATAGCATCACCAGCTTCTTGGAGGCAGGATGGGAACTAGGATACGGAAATAAATGCTGGTCAGACCCTTGAGTGGGGATCCCAGGGCCAAAATACCCACCCTTTTTGGTTTGTAGAATGTATTCGATTCATTGTTGTCTTGCCAGTATGTTGGTGATTGTTAGCTACCTATTTCTAAAAACTAAGATAAGGATTAATTTTTTAAAAAGTAAAATAAACAACAAATGATATAGTTAAAGCTGACAGCAAAGATACGGAATCCCAGGAACACTCTGTGGGGACCTACTAATTAGTAATTTTTCCTTGGGAAGCACTGTCCTGAATTTGCATAAACCATTTACCATTGTTTTGGCTTAAAAAAATTGGCCCAAACATGAATATATTCCAGTTTAATATATTATTAATTTTTGCTTCCTTTTGAGCTTTATAATGATTTTGTACTCATAGTCTAAAGATATGCTCATTGCATTGAACATTTCTAAGATTCATCCATGTTGTTACGTGTAACTGTAGTTCGTTTTCACAGCTAAGTAATATTACATCCTGTAAATATATCACAATTTATTCTTCTGCATTTTGTACTAGAAGAAATGATACTATAATAATTTTTTATATGTCTCCTAGTGTGTGTGCAAGTTTTTCAAGGCTATCTGCATAGATCGCATGATAGAATACATGATATATAGGAAACCAACTATCCCAGGTTGCCTGGAACTGGGTGCTTTCCCAGGATACAGGATTCTCAGTGCTAAAACCAGGACAGTCTCAGACAAATTGGCATAAGCGGTCACCTAAATATGTATGTGTTCAACTTTACAACATAATACTAAACTCTTTCCTAAAGATTTGTTCCCAACTAACAGTAAATGAGAATTACCCTTGCTTGGTGTTATGGATATCTGAATTTTTGCCAATCAGTTGATAAAATGATATCATATGTACAATGATAAAATGATATCATAAAATGATTTGATATGTAAAATGATCTCATGATTTGAGTTCTCTCATTACTATGAGGTTCAATATCTTTTCATGTTTTCTTCTCCATTTGTATTTTCTTTTCTGTGAAATATCTTCCACATTTTTTGTCTTTCTGCTGGGAAGTTTTGCCAAATACATTCTTAGGCACTTCTTTGGATTCTCTTGGCTTTACCATCACCTAGTATAGGGTTTGTCAACAGAAGGGCTAATAACATTTTGGACTTCATAATTGTTGTTGTAGGGAACCTTCTGGGCATTATTATGTGTTTAGCACTTTCCTTGGCCTCTACCCACTTAATGCCAATAGTTCCTTGTAGCTGTGACAACAACAAAAATCTCTAGACACACACAAAAATATCTAGTCAGATGTCGCCCTAGGGCACAAAATTATACCTGGCAGACAACCACTGACCTGGATCTTAGCAGCTTGCTCCTGTGGAAGAGAAGAGGAAGCAAGGCAGTTAAATTCCCTCTCAATTTCTCTCTCTGGTGGCCTATTCCAGGGCATATGTCTCTGTACAGCATGTTTAAAGGGGCTCCACGTCACTTCGAGGATGCCTTTGCTGGGCTACTGCCTGTGCTTTTTCACAGTTCCTGGTAATGCAGTGGCCAGACTAGTAACCTATTACCTTGTCCTCTTCCTATCCTTCCTTGCCCCATTTCGTTTCTCTTTTTCCTACCTTGGGATTTCATATTCCAGTTAAAGCATTAGCACTTAATACTTGTCTCAGGTCAGTTTCCTAGGGAAACTAAGCTAAAGTAAGTGGTTGTAGAAAGGATACCCTGTGAATTGGATTTTGGAATTGGATTACTGACCTGTGTAAAAGCAATAGGGCTCACATTTGTTTTGTGGGAAATTGGAATGATAATGAACTCTGGTATGGGGCAGCAGCACAATTATTTGAGCTTTCACCTGTAGTAAATGGAGATAACACTGATATGGAGGGAGATTTAGCAGCTACAACACACAGTAACTCGTAGGGCCATGACGGTTACATGGATTGTTCAGCAGCGTGTCTACTTTTGACCTGCAGAAAGAGATTGTTAGGCTGAGCGTGGTTAATTGCCAACTTAATGCATGCTCTGAAAGACAGAGGGCATCTGCAGCAGCTTTCAAGGAGACTTCTTTCCAGCCATTGTAGGGCAGACTGATGAAATTTAGCCCAGGATCTGACTGTAAGTTTGGCAGAGCTTAAGAGGAGACCACATAGCTTTTTAGGGTCTCCTGTTTCAAACTCAGGGCCCCGACAAGGATGCTGAGATGGTATGAGGTCATTGGGGTGGATGAGCTTGACAACCTTGAACGTTTAAATACCCCTAAACTATCTCAGAAGACAGGAGCAATCCCTTCTCCCTTGACAAAGAACAGCCTAGTATTTTACCTAAAGGAGGTTCCTCATAAGACTATCGTCATTCTCCTTAAGATCTTTCTCAGCCACTCCTCATTGCTGCAAGGTGACGATGAGTATAGGCAGAAGGAGTGTTAGCCCTTTGGGAACAAAGAGCCCACTCACTGAAAAATTGAAGTACCTGGGTAACAGGTGCCATCAAAACTAAGGAAACCTTCGTGGGTGCCAACCTTGAGTATATCCGGGAAGGGGAAGGGGAAACCCACATGGAAGCTGGAACAGTGAGGATTTATTAATATGGGGGCCTCACACATAACTCAAATTTAATCTTTTGTCAAAGACAAAAGATTGAAGTTGGCCCTGACAGTTTTCTTAGGATGGTGTTTTGAAGTCTTTATGCTATGATGGCTTATAGCAAATGAGGAGGAAATTGCAGTTTCTTTGATAGAGCCTTGATAAAGGATCAGATTGCTCACAGAAAAGGAATGCTTACAGTTTTAGGTACTGTCTGGGAATCTATCACTTGACTGTTTTCCTAACTGACCAAGAGGACCCAGAGGGTACTCCCTTCACAAAGACAATAAGGTACTCTCTGGAGATGAGGGTTGGCCTCTTTGAGAAGCTCTGTAAAGGCTGCCATCTGTTGCTTGGATTGATGTTTGGAGATACTCACTAGGAGCTGAGCTTGCTAATATCACTGAGATGATGGGACTCAGAATGGCAGAGCTCAGTAGCTACACTTACTGTTAGTGGAATGTGGACCCAACTGCCATAGGGGAGCACAATTAAAATGCCAGTCAGGGTGCGTTGAACCACAGGGATCTGACAGTGGCCAAGACAGCATGGAAGTCTTTGGGACAAAATAATTGGACAGCTGATGGGGATGTTGCAGAATCTGGATAATCAGGAAAAAAAAGTCAAGAGCTTATAAATCATGGAATATCATGGTCCCTTACCAAGTTTCCATGTCTGAGTTTATAGATGGCAAAGATACTATGTCAGCTTGTGCTCATCTTCCATTTTCAATTGTGTTTACATTTTTAGACATAGTTATTTTATGAGTTTGTTTTTTTTTAAATGCTTTTATTTATTTTTGAGAGAGAGAGCACAAGCGGGTGAGGGGAAGAGAGAGAGGGGGACACAGAATCCGAAGCAGGCTCCAGGCTCTGAGCTGTCAGCACAGAGCCCAACATGGGGCTTAAACTCATAAACCACAAGATCATGACTTGAGCCAAAGTTGGATGCTTAACTGACTGAGCCACTCAGGCACCCCTAGACATAGTTATTTTGTATTTAGCTGCTCAATATGTAGATGAAGTACAAAGGATGCAGAAAACTAATCATTTTGTTAACTGTTATTCTTGCTGGCATTTTTCTTCACGTGATTGGGATATTTGATTACTAATGTTAATATGTGGGAATCCTTAGGGCCTCAATGGGGATGTTTTCCTGGGGAGAGTATTGCTTTGCTTCCTCTGTTCCTTTTCCACAGTTCCATTCTAGATTCTGTCTTGGAGGTGTGACTGACCTGCCTTGCTCTGCAAAGGGACCGAGAGTTGGTCTCCAGATCTTTCTATAAATTCTCTTATTTCTTTCTTCCGTCCTTCATTTTGGCAGGGTAGGGGGTGGCCAGATATTTCCTTTACTGTCTAGTGAGCCTAGCAAAACTTATCATTTTTAAAAATGTATCCAGGATATGTTTGTAGTTTAGCACAAGGAATCTTCAGATTATCTAGAATGCATACTGCCAAAAGGAGATAACATTGGCTCCCTAGTAATATCTTTGGCACCAGGAAAATATATGAATGCAGTTAGCAACTGCCCAATGCACTCATCATAATGGAATTGAGTCTGGTCCAGGAAGTATTTAATTGAATGGATCAGAGGGGCCGTTTTTCTCATCTGTTGTCAAACATCCTGCTCACATGGTTAACAGATGTTGATCAGAAGCCTGGGCCTGTGGGCATATATCCTGAGTAAAGTTTCTCTCCATCAGAAGAAACCAGCCCAGCTTGTTCTCCTCTCCATATTCCCTATGCTGCATTTGACACACAGATTCAGCATTCTCTGAGCTGTCCCTCTTATTTCAGCCATTTTTTGGAAGCAGGTTAGTATATTGTACTTTCTGGAAAGATTTCCACACATGTCAAAGTTTGACATGTGAAAAGACAAAATTTTAACTCTCCAGAACACTCTCATCCTTGGAATTTCCAAATTCCTGTACTCTAAGTGAGAGAAGTGTGAGTGCACTTGACTGTCAGGTCATAGGGTAGATGTTCTCATGCCTTCAGAGACCAAGCAGTGTAAGAAACAGGTGGTGGTGGTGGGTGCTGTGCAAACAAGGGCATGTGTGCAATGGAACCTACTTTACTCTGTTAGTGGCCTATGGGAATGGGGACTCAGGTCTACCAGATATTCCAGCTTTTTTAGGAGAAGCTTGAAAGCTGGAATTTTCTGATAAGAAATCTCCCAATTTTTGAGGACTGGTTTACTAAAAACAAAAACATGCTAACAACAAAGAATCTGATTATGCAAGGGGAAAAAAACATGTTTGTAGGCAACCTACAAATGGAAGGTAGCCTGCAGACAAGTTCAAATAAACAACACGTAGCTTAAAATTGACCAGTTTCATAAAGTAAAGCCTATCTGCATGGCAGTTTGATTATTTTGTGCCAAAGAAAATAACTTTCCTATCATTTATTTTGCTTTTGCTTGCTTGTTATCTTGCTTGTTTTTCCCCCCTTCGGCAAAACTGAAATCCTAGTGGATACTGCATCAACTAAAGTTACACATAACCTACACACGCAGAGATCCTGTATGTCTGTAACATGGAAGAACAGAAACAACTCAGAATTTCAACAAAGCTACACTATGACTCAGCAACAGCCCACCTAGGTTTGTATGCAAGGAAAATTAGTGTTAAAGCCAATCTACCATAATAGTCCAGAACTGGAAAGAGTCCAAATGTTCAACAATAGAAGAATGATAAATCTTGATTTAGTCATTCAGTGTAATAGTGCACAACAGTAAAAAGA
Organism: Panthera leo; assembly: GCF_018350215.1. Taxonomy (NCBI): domain Eukaryota; kingdom Metazoa; phylum Chordata; class Mammalia; order Carnivora; family Felidae; genus Panthera; species Panthera leo. Next base: position 35,438,246 of record NC_056681.1, on the reverse strand, counting down.
ACATACTACTGATAAACACAATAACATGGATGAATCTTAAAGATACTATGTTGATCAAAAGAAGCTGGACACACACAAAAAAAGATGTATGTGTGATTGATTCCATTTATACAGAGTTCAAGAACAGGTAAAACACATCTATAGTGTTAGAACTCAAAAAACTACTTCATGGTGACAGAACTCTAAAGAACACACAGGAGCCTTGTAGGGTGGTCGTGATGTCTGTCTCATCCAAGCTGTGGTTTTATGGCTGCAAACAATTGAAATGTCTGCTTTCTATGTGCAATAAAAGTAAATAAGTAAATGAGCAGCTGTGGTTGGTGCATTGCATTAACCTTCTGGTCTTGCAGCTTCAAGGATGCACTCAGGGATGACTGCTGAATAATATGAAGTAGGTTTTCAAGTAGCCCTGTTTGCCCATGCGTTTGCAGACCAGGTGCTTGCAGGCTAATTCTTCCCATTGCCCTCCAACCCAAGATGTCTCCATGGCGAATACACGTGTATAGAGGTGAAGGCCATCTGCTTCCCCATGTGGTGTGATGGTTTTTCCAGGTTCTCCACCTGTATAGTATGAGTTCTTCGGTTATCACAGACATTTGGAGTTTTCTATAAAACCAACTAAACTTGAAGGAATGGCACTTTGGGGGCATTACTGGTATATCTTCTCTTGCAGCATCCTAATCTCTGCACACTTAAAAAAAATACAGCGAATAGAATAACCATGCTCCCTTCACTCACAAGCTTAATGTTGCCTTAAAATTTCCTAAGAAATAGACTTAAGGGGAGAAAATATGCACCCCGGTCTTCCTCTGCTACTAGAAATTTGTGTTGCCACACAGATTGTTTCCCATGCCCCAGGACCGGTAGGTGCAGTCCCAGAAGGAAGCAATTGAGAATGGCCTGAAAGCGTTCCCAGCCTGTTTTGTCCAGCATCTGACCTTTTGGTTAGAAAGTGGGCCAAGGAGAGAGTTGGTAGGAACTCAAGGAGTAACTGAAGAAGTGGAAACACACACTGAGCCCTTAAGCCAGGAGGGGCTTCTGGTGACACAGTCAAGACTGTATTCCAGGTTGCTTGTTGCAGCCTATCGCTAATATGGCACGAAATGTGAGAGCCTGAGAGCTGGTTGGAGCACAGGGAATGCAGAGAAGGGTGCTGTGCAACCACAGCCTGGGGCTGATGCTCCCGCTTCTATTCTAAAGGTGTTGCTCCTAATGGAAAGTTTTAGTTTTATCAATACATGATGCTCAAAACATAAAGCAACTTAGAATCTCTGTAAAGCACTTAGCTTGCTTGTCTGTAACATAAAGAAAGAAGAAATATTTTTTAAATGGTCTTTGTGTCAATTTCCAATTTTTTTTTTTTTTACTTTAAAGACAAATCAAATTTCATTACAGTAAGCTTCATGGGGAATTTGGCATTTTATACCATGACATTTTTATTTGGCAAGACCAAAGGTGCCTGACTTGGGAGTCAGGTAACCTGAGTCATTTTTAGCTGAATCTCTTAGAGTCCACAATGCAGTCTTGAGCTTGTTCCTTAACCTCTCTGAGTGCTGAGTGAATGAAACAAAGTGAAAACACCTGGTCTGTATATTCCTTGAGTTTGGTATAAAGGACAATGAAAGGCACCCTAGAAAGTAAAAAGATGAGGTGAATGGAAGTTGTGATCATTATTGCCCCTGTGGCTTAGAAAGCCACCATACCAAATGGCATGTCTGCAAACATTCCTTGGAGGAAGTACTGTTTGATTCTTGCAACTGATGTTTTCATTTTTATTGGAATACTTCGGTGTGGAAGGATGACTAAAGAGCATGCATTTTAATGGGAGCAAAGGAGCTATACAGTTATAATCTAAAATCCTGATTTTCTTCTCTCTCTTTCTGGCTGGCCAAATGGTATTAACTCAATGAAGCTGTTTTATTTCTAAAATGGGAAAACCAGTATCTACCACCTTGATCTACTTAAGAGGAGTGTTGTAAATATCAAAGGAAATCACACGTGTGCAAAGGCTTTGAAAGTACAAAGTAAAAGAGCATAGAGCGTAAGAGTTCATATTACTTTTTCCTTTTTCTTAGAAAGGTTTCTCAGCAAGGAGCACCTGGGTGGCTCAGTCACTTAAGCGTCCAACTTTGGCTCAGGCCATGATCTTGTGGTTCCTGAGTTTGAGCCCCGCATCGGACTCTATGCAGACAGCTCAGAGCCTGGAGCCTGCTTTGGATTCTGTGTCTCCCTCTCTCTCTGCCCCTCCCCCACTCACCCTCTGTCTCTCTCAAGAATAAATAAACATTTTAAAAAAAGGTTTCTCAGCAATATTTTGAGGAATCAGAGATGACTGATCAAGCCAGTTGTCCCACTTGCCATACTATTTGATTTTTTTCTTCTTTTACAAATGCAAATAAATATAGCAATCAAAGGCATCGATTGCATGGGTCAGATTCATCACAGTGGTCAAACAGTTCTAAAATCTTGGCTTGTTGTCAAGAACTCGAAGATGCCTGATGGCCAGTGTTGTATTGTATCAATGTTGGTGCTATAACTTGAGAAAACAGATTATTTCTTGTCCAAACCGGGACTGATTTGAGAGTAAAAAGGAGAGCTGTTTAATAGTTACACCAGGATAATAGTAGTAAACTAGGACTGTTCTGGGCCAAAAAAAAAAAAAAATACCATTAGAAAGTTTCCCCTTTAAGTCAAATCATAATTATGTCTAATATGTTCTAAGTACTCAGCTCTGGGAAAGATTAAAAATCCAATTAGGTATATAACATAGTTCTGGCTTTCAAGAAGCTAGAGTCTATATAAGAAAGCTTACAGAATGCAATGATACAGAAACAGTGAAAGACATCATGTTAGCAAGTGTTGGATTTGAGTAGGGAAGAAGTTTGGAGCTTAGATGGGAGTATAGCGGCTCAGACAACCTTGGGTTTCTGGGGGGCCTGTCTGGGAGGGGAAGATTTGAACACCTTGAGAGGACTGGTGGGTCTCAGTAGATGTGGAGAGAACAGAGTGGACTGCTTTCCAGGCAAGTGGAACAGTCTGGACAAACACCAGCATGGATGGGTTTCTTGGCTGTGTATAGAAGGGAGAGAGAGAGGAGCCAGAAAGACATTTTAAAAGGATAAAATGTATTCTTTCAACAGGTATTTATTGGGCGTATGTATTATGGACAATACTCTGAATGCTATGGATTCAGCAGTGAACCAAATAAAATCCTTATCCTTAGGGAGTTTACAATCTAATGTATTTTAAGATCTTTCCTTAAAATCTTGGGGCACCTGGGTGGCTCAGTCAGTTGAGTGTCCAACTTCGGCTCAGGTCATGATCTCACAGGTTTGTGAGTTTGAGCCCCGCGTCGGGCTCTGTGCTGACAGCTCAGAGCCTGGAGCCTGCTTCAGATTCTGTGTTTCCCTCTCTCTCTGCCCCTCCCCTGCTCATGCTCTGTCTGTCTCTGTCTCAAAAATAAATAAAACACTTAAAATCCTCTATTATGAGGATTCCTCATAATCTTCCTCTATATGAACTTTTAGATGGAAAGAAGTCTTTTGGAAAGAAGGGGAATGCTGTTTGAAAAGATGAAGAGGCAGAATGATTCAGCTCATTTTGTGTTAACATAATGAGGGAACCCCACTAACTGAGCTAACTGGGCTTCCTAAACCAGAATCTGAGACATGGAGAGGGATTTACCAAGCATCGATCCATTCATTTAATAAACACTTAATTGAGAACCTGGGTGCCTGGTACTGTTCTGTGAGCTGGGGATACCACAGTCAGAAACATGGGGAAAGCTCCCTGCCTTTAAGGCAACATTAATAAAATTAAGTCTTTCAAGATCATATATCCCAAGACAAAGAAACAAATATTAAAAAAAAACATAAAGGTTCTTTAAGCATCTCTTTACATATTCACTTTATTCATACAGAGCTAATAAAGGGAAAGTAGTTATTTGCTTTTCTCTATGATACAGTTTTCTTGCTCTGATTATTACTATGTGGGCCCAAGTCTTCTGCAAATGTAATAGATGCCTGTGGCAATTGGGAATCATCAGCAAACAAAAAAATTTTCTTCCATGTATCTGTTGCAGAGGGTAGTAGACCATATGCCATGCCACAAGAGGCCTAAGAGGTTATACATTTCCCTAAAATGCTTCTATTTCAGGTAAGACAGTATATTTATAATGTTTAATACAGAGGTTAATATCATTGTATAAAACAGATAACCCTGTTATTCTCAGAGTTGGGAGCACACATCAAAACCACAGAGACACAGATTGCTAGACTTACCACCAGAGGTTTTTTGATTCAGAAGGTCTGGGATAAGACTGATAATTTGCATTTCTGACAATCCCAGGTGATGATTATGCTGACTGTCCAGAGACTATGTGTTGAGAACCACTGTGTTACTCTTCAAATATGTAACTATAACATGAATACAAAGTTGGTTGATTTGTAGGTATGTAAATTGTAATAGTTATGAAGAAGGTCATTGTCTATGGCTGGGTTGACTAATATGGTAGACAATAGCTACATGTGGCTATTGGGGTCTTCAGTTGTGACTAGTGCAATATGTTGAAACGAAAATATTTTGGGTCTTATTTTTTTATTATTTTAGGGAGAGAGAGTGTGCAATCAGGGGAGGGGGCAGCGGGAGGGAAAAAGAGAGAATCAAGCAGGCTCCACACTCAGCATGGAGCCCGACACAGGGCTAGATCCTATAACCCTGGGATCATGACCTGAGCCGAAATCAAGAAACGACGTTCAACTGACTAAGTCACCCAGGCACCCCTAGATCTTTTATGTTAAATAGAATATATTATTAAAATTAGTTTCACTTGATCTTTTTTATTTTTAATATGGCTACTAGGAAATTTAAAGTTAACATATGTGGGGGCGCTGGGATGGCTCAGTTGATTGAGCACCTGACTTTGGCTCAGGTCACGATCTCACAATTCCTGAGTTTGAGCCCCATGTTGGGCTCTGTGCTGACAGCTCAGAACCTGGAGCCTGCTTCAGATTCTGTGTCTCCCTCTCTCTCTGCCCCTCCCCAGCTGGCACATGTGCGCACTCTCTCTCGCTCTCAAAAATAAATACACATTAAAAAAAATTTGAAGTTAACATGTGGCTTGCATCATATTTCTACTGGACAACACTGGTCTATGAAGCTTTTCTAAATGTGCATGCTGAGGATTTGGGGGGTTTTGTTTTGTTTTAGAATTTGGAACTTTTTTCAGAATTTAAGAATTACTAGCAGAGGAAAAGAAGGTATTGTGTTTTCTTTGTAAATCAGTGATGTACTTTCCAACAATAGTCTTTATTCCATTTTATTTGAATACTAGTTAACAAGGTAAGATTCACTAGAAGACACTAGAAGATTCTTTCAACAGATGCTTGACCATATCTTTATCGTAATGTGTGCTGTTGGATCAGTTTCTCCTGAGTTTTCTTTAGTTCCTTGGAGTTGCTAAGAACTGCTGTCCTTCAGAAGCAAAGGCTATAAAGAGCACTGGGCTTCTCTTCTTTGAATACATTGGGACACCTTTTGTAACACACATAAATCAGTTACAGATGGATTTAAATCTAAGTTTAGGGCAATATATTCACAACTTTAGTGGAAGCAAAGACTTTTAAAACAGGGCACAGACAGTAATAACTATAATGAAGAGACTAAATTGGACTAATTGAAATTAAGTACATGTTTATCAAAACCATTATTTAAAAAAATTTTAACATTTATTTATTTTTGAGAGACACAGAGAGACAGAGTGCAAGCAGGGGAATGGCAGAGAGAAAGGGAAACACAGAATCCAAAGCAGGCTTCAGGCTCTGAGCTGTCAGCGCAGAGCTGGATGTGGGGCTCGAACCCACAAATCGCAAGCTCATGACCTGAGCTGACATCAGACACTTAACCAACTGAGCCACCCAGGCGCCACTATCAAAAGCATTATTAAGAGAGTGAAAAAATCCTAGTGTGAAGAAATACTTCCACACATATATACAACAAAAGACTTTTATCCAGAATTTCTAGAGTATTCCATCAAATGAGTAAGAAAAAGCGAATCCAATGGGAAAATGAGCAAGGGACTTGAACAGATATTTCACAAAAGATAATATTCAAATGGCCAATGCATGTGAAAGATGCTCAGACTCATTAATCATTATGGAAATGCAAAATGAAGCCACAATGAGGTGCCACTACACACAATGTGAAAAATGAATGACTGAAATGCAAAATATTGACAACATCAAGTGTGGATAAGCATATGAGCAATTGATAAGTTGCTGGTGGGAATGTAAACTGTGGAACCACTTTGGAAAGCTGATAGAAACTATCTACTAAAGCCAAATATACACATAACCTTGACCCAGAACTTCCACTCCTATGTAGGTATATACCCAACAGTAGCATCATATGAGTGTTCACCAAAGGACAAGTACTAGAAAATTCATGGCAACATTATTATTGATAGTCCCAAACTGGAAATTACCCAAATGTCCATTAGCATGAGAAGGAACTTAAAAATTTTGGTATAATTTTGCAGTGGGATATTACACAGTAATGAGAAAGAAGATGGCCTACAACAACATGAATTAATCTCTCAAACTGTTCAATCAAAGACACTTGACCTGAAAGAATACATGCTATGTGATTCTATGTTCAAAATCAAGCAGAACCAATTTCTGGTGGGAGAAATCAGGATAATGGTCTAAATTTGGTAGAGTTGATGACTCGGGTACTGCTTCAGGGAGGCTTCTGGCACTTTTCTCCTTGATCTGCCCTGTGGTTGCAAGAATGTGTTCTCTGTGTGAAAATTCATTGATTTGTACCCATGATTTGTGCACTTTTCTGTGTATATGCTACACTTTATTAAAATGTTCTAACAGAGAAGTCAAAGTCCAAGACTCCCCTCCAAAAGTAACTTACCTCCTTAAAATACAGACATGTGGTTATATCTGACATCTTAAAACTATAAGTTATAATTGACTTAATTAAATTGTTTAAGAATTTTGGAGCTATCAGTCCATTTTACTCTAAATTCCTCATTAAACACTTATTGAAAATCAGGAATATAATAACTGAGTTACAGAAACTTTAAGTAGTGTATTCTATATTCAATTAGGTATCGTGTGGCTAATAGAGATCTTATGTGATTTAACACGTCCTAAAAAAAAAAAAACTAAAAAAATAAAGGATCTTGATAGCGGCATGTTCTATAGATGATGGGATTTGAAAAATCCTGTAGGATTCCAAAGATTGATGACAACCACATTTATGCAGTTGCCATCCAGCTGTTTACATTAAATGGAAATGATAAATTATATAGAGAGAGGCATTATTTTAGAAAATATAATCTGCTCAACACCACTTATTCAAAAGCCTTCATGCGTGTACTGATATATTCTTTATCAGAAGGAAGTTGGTCTTAATGCATGTTTTTATAAAGTACTAATGAACTAAAATGATAGGACTCAAAACTCATTTGATCAAATGCATTTTTGGTTTTAGTATATGTGATTGCACTGTAGTAACATAGTATCTATGCACGACTACTTCAAAATGCACATGACTGATAACTTTCCACGAATTTAATGTGTTATATGCCTCTTTGAGATAGAAATGACTGTAATTACTGTTATTTGGGTTTAAGATTACACACTGGAGTGTGTGTGAGAGAGAAAGGTAGAGGCACAGGCAGGGAGGGAAAGATGGAAACGGAGTGGTGAGAGATGGGGAGGAAAAGAATGGAGGCAGAGATGAAGAGGGAGAGAAACTTACTATAATTAATCAAACTCATTTCTGCACTGACTTCCTCATTTGGTGGAATTGAAAAGTCAAATCAATTTCTCCTTGGCATACTGTGTTTCAGAGCGTTACTCTAAACGAAGGTCTTATCCCACTCTGAGGTTATCAAGAATAATGTCAGATTTATAAAATGAAGCTTTTATCCCCTTTCCGTTACATTACCTTCACAAATGGTCAGTTACATTCTCTTGTCATAAATGTCATATTTATCATTCATGGGCCCAGATGTCAATTCACTCTAATTGCATGATACATAGAATAAAGTAGGAATATGTTATTATATTGATTTACTAGTTGGGAATAAGTAGCCTTGTTACTGTGGTAGTCACTTTATACACCAATTTTATTTATTTCTGTTAGTAAACCTGCACAATAGACTTTTTGTTTTGTAAGTTTTTTGTGTTGGTGGGGAGAGGAGGGAGGTATTTCCTTGTTTTTTTGTTTTTTTGTTTTTTTTTTATGGGTATTTCCTGGACTTGCCTGTGGGATCCATACAGCTGGCAAGCTGGTATTGACCCATGTAAAACTTGCACTCTTGCCAGGACAACGTCCATTCTCCCTGAGACTGAGAGGGTTGAGCTTTGTCATTACCACTGCTAAATCTTTTAAAATGCCATAATTGTGCATTTCCAAAGCTTGTTAAATATATGTGTTATAACTATATAAAAAGCCACCATGAGTGTGTGAAAGTGAATAATGATGAATTCCCAGTGTGTTTTCCCCCTCTAAAATAGCTAATTGAATAAAGTTGAATCAGCTACTTCAAAAAAATTGCTGAGTTGGAATTCTTAGTATCAAATAACTTCATTTAAAGCATATGGAAGTTTATCCACAGAATAAAACATAGCCTAACTCCCAGTTGAAATAAAATCATGGTTGAACCTTGAATAAGTTACTGCACAGACAGTAGCAAAGATGGATACATAACACTTTTGAATCCCTTCCAGGACTGTATATGCACTTTAGTATAAAAGATGTAATACAAATAAGCAGTGTAGGTGAACACAACAATGATCTTTAACTTTCTTGTTGCTTTCACGCAATGAACGTGGCTCTGGTATTTCTTGACATCAATGTCAAGTTAGAAGCATTACTGGCAAAACAGGTGCTGTTGTCTGACAGTTTTCTTTTATGCGAAATTTTTATATTTTTCATTTTTGTAGTTTTTATTTAACTTTCAGTTAACATACAGTGTAATATTAATTTCAGGTGTATTTCAGTACTTAAATACAATAACTGGTGCTCATCACAACAAATGCCTTCCTTAATCCCCATAACCTATTTAATCCATCACCCCCTCCCCCATTTCCCTTGTGGTAACCATCAGTTCTCTATAGGTAAGAGTCTGTTTCCTGGTTTGCCTTTTTTTTTCCTCTTATGACCATTTGTCTCTTAAATTCCATATGTGAGTGAATTTACATGAAAAATTTTAAATATGTGCAAGAACTATATTAGAATGAGCAGTTACTTCAATGGTAATTCTCTGAAAGGGAGGATATATAATCGAAGTTTCAACAATGAGTGATGTCTGTACCTGAGCAGGTTCAGTGATCCCTTTGCACAAGGGTTTAAATTTGGCCCTGCTAATGAGGTAGGCTTATCCATCTTAGGAGATTTTAGAGGACGGGCTAGTTGCCTGTTTCAAGGTAAGACACAATTGAGACTTGTGACCACCTGTCAGATCTTTTGGAAACAAATTGTTTTTAAATCAAAGGTCAAAATGAATGACCCCAAATAAGTGTTTACAAAAAATATCATAAACTGCAGACCAACTATGAGACGCTTTTGAGAGGAAATGAGTGTTGTTCCATAATGAAATATTGGGCAATATTCTTTGCATATAAAGAATATTAGAGGACATGTACTGGTGATTTCACTTTTCTTTTCCTTATAAGTCATAGAATAAGATTTGTGACTTAATTTGTGTGAATCTTAATTATTAAAATTAGATGATCCTCATATCTGAGAGTGACCAGAAATCTGTGGTGTCTTCTCAGATGTTTTTATTCAAGCAAGGATAAAAAAGAACAAATATCATGCAAAAGAGCCTACTTAGAGTGGCCATAGAAAAATAAGGTGGGGTTTTTCCGATTTAAACTCTATACCAAATTCAGGCCATTTGTTCACTGTGTCACTGATTGGGTGGGTGGTTGAGAAAGCAACCATAGGTCCTTTTCCTTCCAGAGAGTCTATAATTCGGGTGCCAGAGTTGCCTAAGGTCTTTGGGATGACTTTTCACTCCCCCAAACAGCATTCCTTCTGTACTTTCTTTCTTTCCTCACCCTCTCCCCTCCCAATCTGAATGTTCTCGGTAACCAAGTGCAGCCATTCTTTGGTACAGATGTTATCTGGCTTATTGTAACTCTGTGTGTTTTCTCTTGGTAACTTGTGGGCCCCATGCATTCTAAATCTCTACAAGTGCATCTCTTCTTAGGCATGGCTGAGCATGTTTCTGGGAGTGAGCTGTAAGACACATAGATGCTGGGGACGCCTGAGTGGCTCAGTCTGTTGTGTGTCCGACTTCGGCTCAGGTCATGATCTCATGGCTTGTGAGCCCCGTGTCAGGCTCTGTGCTGACAGCTCAGAGCCTGGAGCCTGCTTCAGATTCTGTGTCCTTCTCTTGCTCTCTCCCTCCCCTGCTCACATTCTGTCTCATCTCGTCCCATCTCTTCCCTTTCTCTCTCTCTCTCTCTCTCTCTCTCTCTCTCTCTCTCAAGAATAAACATTAAAAAATGTAAAAAAAAAAAAAAAAAAAGACATACAGATGCTCTTGTTGCCCTGACTATATCCCTTTGGCTTCCTCTGGCTGCCCAATCTGTATGTGGGTTGCAGACAGAAATGGTGAGGAACTAATTCTCCTGGGAGCATCTCTCAGCCATCTTGTCCAGCCCTTGTCCAGCCAGTGGCAGATGAGAGTTAATGTATAAAAATTGCAGCTTCCTAGCTCCTGGCTGGGATGTAGGGGACAGGGGTGGTTGTCCCTGAACTCTGAAGCTCTTTATACTATCTTCCAGAGCTGCCCAGCAGGATTGAGACTCAGTCATCCACAGCAGTAACTTGCTCATTAACTGAGCTTGTGTCAGTGCCCTCCTTTTCCTGAAATATTTCCCTACTTCCTGCCATTGCTTCTTGGGACTACCTTTCAGCTTAGCTACTTGCACTCAAATCCCTACGCTAGCTAGGGTCTGCCTCTTGCTGGAACCCAACCGAAGACCACATATTTTTCATTTCAAAAATGACATGGTATGGCCATACCAATGTTGCATTTGATCACAAGAGAATTCTCTTCAGGAATTAGCCATCCACAGTACTGAGCAACAACCACAAATCCCCAGCATTACACAGGGTTAGGAGAGTGTTTAGATATGCCTTTGTTAGCCTGCCCTCCACAGGACTCTGGCTGCCATTTTGATTCCTTCTGCCATGATCACAGCTTTTCTTTGTCTTCCTGACCAGGGGCAGACTACTGACTGTTTTCCTATCAGCTGACCTAAAAGAGTCATTTATAAATAGTCACATATTTGTATGATCTTTTGGCTGACTCGCTGGAGAAAGGGTGGTGTCAGGTATGCTTTTTCAAAGATCTAGAACAGAGAATCTTGTCCTCAAAGAAGAATTTTACCTCTGAGCATCTGTATGTGAAGGTTCCTGAAAGCTCTTAGAGCCCCCAGGTCAGTTTAGTAACCACATAGCCATAGAAATGGCCTAGGAGTTCAGATGTGTTCTAGTTATGTCTACACAGGGCAATAAATATTCACATATATGGATATGTGTCTATCCATAAATTCACAGAGATAACTAAGAGAGATTTGGCTCTTAAACTATTTCTCACCCTAAATTCCAGTGTACTTCAAACCTCACAGTAACAATTATGAGATACAAGGGATCAAAAAGTCATTTTGGATAAAGACTTAGAATCTCAATAATCCATTTATCTCATTCGAGTTACCAACGATCGCTTTCTGCAAGCCAGTTTGCAAGATGTCTCTTGCTTATTGGAAGTTTCATTACTAGCTTCCAAGTCATTAAACACTTGAAGCATGAAGGCTGGGGAAAGGACTAATTGTTGGTTTGGTGAAGTTGCAATGGAGATTAGGGAACCCAAGAGAGTTCGACTGCCAGATATAGACACAAAGGGAGAAGAGGGGTAGAGGAGGAGACACCATTAAAAGTCTGTTTGAAATCAATTGAATGCCCATCTGCCATTGAACTTCACGGCAACACTGATTACAGGTAATTGGTATTTGGCTGAGTAGATAATTAGGCTGGTCATAGAATGAAAGGAAGCAAAGGACTGCTGAATTCATCCTGCATCCTGATTTCCTCCTCTTTCTGAAGCAGGGTTTTGAGGAGTGCTATGTGGCAGACAACCTCCCACGTCTTCTGCAGAGGGGAGGGTGTTTACAGAGCAGGGACACCTCCTGACTCAAAACAAATGAAGCAGTACCTGAGAAGAGAAATATTCAACTACAGACCTTAATTATAAGAAACAAAGGCAATAAAGGCCCGTGGCTCTTTGGGAACAGTTTGAAATATCACTTTGATGCAAATGAACTTGGTAGTGCAAGAGGATGGTTTCCTAATGATTCAGAAGGCACTTCTGCACTGATGGGGCTGAATCCATGCTGTCCCCACACCTGTAGTGATGGGGCTGCATCTTCACTGACACACCTGTACTTTATACCTAATTGAGACTCTCATCACTTGGCAACCATCACTTTTGCAGGACTGGCTAAAAAGATGATGAGTTAAAATTCAGCTTTCATTTTTGCCAGGCAAAATTGTTTTCATACGATAACACATTTAACACCCATGCTGGGTGGTTTTTTACAAGGAGGCAAGGAGAATGTTTAAGTGCCCCTAACTCACTCCTCATTCCTATCCTGTATGCAAGCTCTGTGGGTTTCTACCTTCCTGTTTGTTGGAAGGAATTACCAATGTTTCCCAGACTCTGCATGCCTCTAGCTTTGCAGGGAGACTGAGAGAAAGGGGCCATCACTGGACAGAAAAGGATACTGTCCACACCAGGGAAGAAGCCCCTGTGCCCCTAGGACAGGTGAGCAGCTCACAGAAATGGTGAGGACCTGAGTCTCAACTCCACTTTGCAGAAGCTGATCAAGTTCAGAGAACTCTGTCATCTCCTAAATAACACAAAATCCACACAGGAGAAGAAGAGAATCTGAGCAGGACATTTCACTTGCTCTCAGAAGAAATCTAATTTGGAAATAGAAAAGCAGCAGCGTCTGCCATCTGCTAACTCTGCATTTTCACCCATCCCTTACCCTTGGTTTCTACCATGGCTGTGATGTAGCCAGTTTTAGACTACTTCCACCTCCCCACAGAACACCAGCCTCTCTCTCACCTTGGTGTCTGTTTCAATATTTGGAACATCCTTATTCCAGTTCCTGTCCCACCCCTGCACCCCCAGCATCCTCAATCCACTTATCCCCCATCTCAGTTCAGAGACTTCTTTGATCCAACCATCAATTCCAGAATAAATAATCAATCAATCTCTCTCTCTCTCTCTCTCTCTCTCTCTCTCACACACACACACACACACACACACACACACACACACACACACACACAACATACACCAGTCTTCTCTTCATCTAAGCACTTGTCATGCTCCACTACAACAATCTATTTATTGGTCTGACTACTCATGAGGACAAAGACCCTATAATGTCCTTCAACACATTCTCGGTGCTGGGAGCGTGGTGGACATAACAGTGTAACTCACAAATGGATACGTGAATCCACCATAGTGACCCAGAAATGCGTGTGGCCATATCTGGAGTCAGAATTTGCAGCATTTGAAATTAATCACCATATATTTATATGTCTAGCCCTATGCTTTGGAAAAACATGAAACCTGGGGAAACCCTGACCTGATCGATATCCAGAGTAGCCCCTAGATGGTGAGAATCATGTAAAGTATTATTTTTAGAATGCAGTGGAGGAAATAAGAACTCAAAATGACAAGGTAAAATTGGAAGTGTCAGAATAAAACCCACTACAGAAAAGCACAAGGAACCATGGTTGGGGAGGAAGAGTAGTTTACAAGTGAGATGGAAAATGATAAAGTGTCATTCGATAATTCCAAGAAGGATAATGTGACTGAAGCTTCCCTAAAATGAGAATCTTGGCAGTACGTAGACTTGATGTATGCAATAGCTGGTCTCTGAGCACCACCCATATACTCTGAGCCTTGCAGTTGGTTCCCAGCTGCCAATTTGTGCAGTGCTAGGGCTGAAGGCTCTTTTCCATCCTGAGCAAAGCTATACAGCCTGGGGACAAGGTAAGCTGGAGGTTCCAGTGAATTAACACCCCCAGTGATAGCTCTCCTCCCACTGACCTCGGTGAGACAGTTCTGAGGCATGTTTTCCACACTTTCCCAGAGTTCCTGGCAGGAGTGAGCCTCTGTCAAACACTGTTGTAATCGTCCCCTTCCCATATAACTTCCTTGAAAGTGGTCCCAGTACTTCCCAAATAAACTTGCACTCAGTCCTGGTTTCAGCATCCGCCTCAGGATCTAACTTCACAAATGCATCAGTCAGGGTACAGGTAAGAAAGAAACGACTCCCATTGGTCCAAATGAAGAGTCTATAATGCAAGAAATGCCTACAGAGGTGTGGAAGCAGTGGTTTCAGGAAGCAGACAAAAGATGGTGAGGCCCCTAGGGACTAAGAACAGCAGGAAGCCTTTTCTGTCCCTGGGCTTAAAGAGCTATGAGGACCACAGGTGTTTTTCCAGGCTCTGTCATTATGGAACAGGGCAGCTACTTCCAGAGACAAAGTGCTAAGGCAGGAAGAGAGAAGGAAAGACCCGAAGCTTCATTTCCTCCTGCCCTCATGTCATCTGCCAGTGCTGCCCCAGTGGCCAAACCCATCTGGACACCAGTCACCAAGGGAATCTAGGCCACATAGTCCACATAGGTCAGCCTTCAAGGGCACAGAGAAGGACAAATAATTGGATTTGGCTGAGCACACAAAGAGTAAATAGCCCATATGGTATTCCCCCTTATCACACTAGAGTCTTGGCTCCTGCTGATACCACATCAGATTATAGATTCTTTTACTAAAGAGCTTGGAGAGCCTTTCTTAGACACTATAGAGATGATTAGAAAGTCAAAGCATTAGGTCCTATTAAGAAAAAAAAATCAAGGCTCATTTAGCTCAAAGAAAAGAAGTCTGAAGGATCAATTAATATTGTTCATTGCATGTAGCAATGCTTTGCTAATCAAGAAGATGGGTTCCAACATAATAGATTTTTTTTTTAATCAGAAACTTTGAGGGCAGGGATGGAAATAATACAGGCAGAATGGGGCTGCACTTTAGAACACAGATGATGCAGTTGACAGATGAAAGGATCAGAAAATAAGTAACAGAAGTAGCATCATCAGCTGACATTTATTGAGCACTTGCTATGGGCTAGACACTGTGCTGTGAGCACCCTCAGTATTACCTCTTAAAATCTGTAAAGCTACCCAATTACATAGATACCATCTATTTTGAATCAGTTTGCTAGGGTTGATGTAAAAATGTATCACAAATTACCTGCCTTAAACAATAGAAGTTTATTGACTCTCGGTTCTGGAGGCTAGAAGTGTCCAAGGTCAAGGTATCCACAGGATTGGCTCCCTTCTGAGAGCTTTCAGGGAAAAAGCTGTCTCATGTTTTTCCCTTAGCTTCTGGTGGTTTGTTGGCAGTCTTTGGCATTCCTTGGCTTGTGGGTCTCTTCCTTTTACTGATGTTTTCCATGTGTGTGTGTTTTTGTCCCCTTTGTAGAAAGATACCAGTCATATTGGATTTGGCCCATGCTAATATGACCCTATTTTAACTAAGCACATCTGTAACAACCTTATTCACAGAAGGTCATGCTCTGAGGCATGGGGAATTAAGACTTAAATATAAGAATTGAGGAGATCACAGTTGAGCCCATAACCATTGTCAGATGAGAAAACAGGAGTCTGCAAGAATTTAAGTAACATGAAGTTCACTCAACTAGAAAATCCCTTAAGGGTATCCATTGTTCTTAAAAAAAAAAATCAGCATGGGGCCAATGTTCTAGAAAGGCAAAGACAGAGTTGGATTGAGATTAGAAATATTAGGGCCAAGCTGTGTTCAAGAAGGAAAGAGATTAAATGTGGGGCTGCAGGGAGAACATGTGTCTGTAGACCCTGAGAGGTTGAGGTTGGCAGGGGCTCCCAAAAGAAGGAGAAGAATCTGGGTAGATCTTCTGTACAGCAGCTCCTCAAAGAGTGAGGGGCATCTGCCATGGCAGGCATGCTCCAACCCCACCCCAAAGGCCCCACATGGCCATCAGATCTGCCTTCTAGCCAGCTACTGGTCACAGTCTTCCATCTATTTACTGGAACAGGGGGACCTCTGTACTTCAAGCTAAGAGGCTTAAAAATATGAATGCCTGATTGAAGAAACACTTTGCATGAATGGGTTTAATTAGTTTAGTCATTAGTTTTTTGATGGGGGTAGAGAACAGAGATTTATTTATAGAAAGCAACAGAAGCCATTCAGAATGCGGTAAGAACATCCCTGGGACGAGGGAAAAGGGCAGGGAAAAGAGGGTCAGCATGTTGCAATAACAAACCAATATGCCCAAATTATTCATGAAAAAGAAAACTGGCAAATTATCAATAGATTTCTTTCTGTACATTTCAAACATTGAATGCTGCCCATTTTTGCAGACTTCTGTATCTTGATGACTTCCATATCTTCAACACCTTCTGCTGTCTGATTTTAGGTAAATCACTATAATAAACAGCTTCAAAACTCTGGGTGGCTTAATGCAAGAGGTTGTTTATTCTTCATTTCCTGGCTCAACACAGGAGTTCTGGCCCAGGAGCCTTCCACATACTCATTCAGGAACCAGAATCCTTAGGGTTTTCCCAGAGTCATGACTAATGCAAATGGCATACCCAGAATCTGAATTTAAGCTGTTTCCAGAGAGTACCTGTGTTCTTAAGAACAAGCTCAAGATCCTGATACCTCTTTCTCTAGAATGATAATTGGCTAACTTCTGTAACAAAATGTCCTAATTCCCAATGGCCTGGCACAATAAAAGTGTATTTCTCATTCACTTCATGTTGGACTGTGAAGTCCTGCTTGGCAGCCTTCCATATGCTCCATCAGGGACTCAGGCTGTTTCTGTCTTGTTGTTCTACTCCTTTCTTTATTCGGCTAGTATATGAGGAAAAAGAGCCGAGAATCGCTCAGGGGAATTTTATGGGCCATGCCTGGAAATGGGATTAATCATTATCCATATTTCATCAATCTGAACTTAATCACATGACCACACCTAACTGCAGGGTGGCTGGGAAGTGTAATTTAATGGGGTGCCCAGGAGAAAAAGGAAACCATTTCCATCACAAATTCATATCTCAGACCAGGGCATGTGTGCAATAAAAGGTGAAGAGAGAGGCAGAAGATAGGACCCCCATCCAGGTTTCACAATGTCTTGTAAAAATCATTTAAAAATATTATTTATCTTCATTGGTCCTGCATTAATAGAAACTATGTTGCATCTGCAAACATAGCAGCTTCACTTTCTGAGATATCTGAGAAATAAAAAGTATCTTCAATTCGGATGAGTTAGTTTATAGAAAATTCATTCCCAAGAGAATGGCTAATTAAGGTCTCACTCTGTGTAAAAATATAATTATTCAGAGAGTTTGGACATGTGTGTTTCCATTCCTTTTGAGAACAGAACCAGAGTCAGGAGCCTAAATCACAGCATGAGATATTTTTGGTGAAATAGAAGTTTGAGAGAGAGAATATGGGAATATTTGAGCAGAATTCCTCTGTAGGTTTGTGAAATTGCCTCTGGAGGTTTCTAATGAACAATGTAGGATCACATCACTCCCTCAAGAAAAGAGTGTCAGCCAACCAATTACTACCCAAGTGTCCTGAGATTGTAGTTTACTTAAGTATGAGGTTTTAAACCCTGGCACCCTAACGTCTGGAAGAGAGTAAATGCTAACTCTGCAGTTGCTTTCATAGAATGCATAAAACCCCTTGCTAGAGCTTGAACACAATTAGGGTTTGTGATCATGGATCCTTCCATGTATAGAACTTTATCATTCCAATGAATAAGGAACTGTTCCCAAGATGGTAACCACCTCTTTTCCTCCTGCTAAGGTGACATAGCGATAGACGTCCCTTCTTAAATCTGTGTAAGAACACAAGGCGGCCCAGACTGTGGGGCTCACCTCAATATGTTCTCCATTTCCTCAGGACCTTGGGTCCTCAGGTTTTTGTAGACCTAGTATTGAAGTTTTCATTTCCCAGACTAAGAAGCCTGCTGTAATCTCACTTTGGCATCTCAGACTTTTGGCCACTGCTTTGTGCATGGCTTTTGAAGTTTTGGTTGTGTAATTTTCCTGTATGAGTAAATGCCTTGAGAGGAAATGAAGCTCAGAATGTCACCTCATGCAGTTCCCTTCTCTCTGACAGCCTGGTCTCTCAAGTTCTGGGTGCCTTAGTAGTTTTCTGGTGCCTGTGAACATAATTTCAAAACTTGTCAAGCTTTGCTAGTCGTTTAGGTGGAAGAGCTTGTATTCTACCCTTTTCAGAAATGAAAAAAAAAGTTTTCAAGGTATATGTTAATAGTGGAATTCTAGCCACAGGAAAAGGTCAGTGGTAAAAATATTTATGGTAAGGGAAACTTGCTTGAGATTTCCCAATCACAACCTGTCAGTACCAGTAATTCTACTTACAGGCCCAGCCACCTTGGCTCTGATTTGCTTATGTACCATTAAAAGGAATGCATGTAATAAAACTCTATAAACAAACAAAAAGCCATGAAATAGTCGTATGCTCTACGATTTATTTTAAATCATCACTACATGCCGTTAGTATGCCAGGCAAAAGACCATATGCCTATTGGTTATTAAAATTGAACGCCACCAGCTTTCTTTGATCTTGGAAATTTTGTTAATTTTTAAGTTTGACATTTCTGAGCATAAGGCTTTGGTAACAAAGTGGGGCAGAGTCTCCATTCCGCTAACTTGCAAGCTGTGTGACCACGTCCTGTTATTTCATGTCTCTGTGCTTCATTCAGTCTTTTCATCTGGAACATAGGAGTAATGCTGTGTGTTTCATAGGATACTAATGAAGCTCAAATAATACAATTATAAAATGTGCCTGGATTTCTTCTCCCCCTATTTCTCTCTCAGATCATTTAGAATAATGGCTCAAAGCTGAGAAACCATGAAACCCAGCAGAAGGCATATCTAGGAGGTTAGCAATCTGGGAGCTTTTAACTGTCCCCAGTTTCTTGGGGCTTGACCAATGAAACAGGAGCTCCAGGGCAGCCCCGATAAACAGGAGGACTCCAGCCCAGGAATGAGGCAGATAGTTACAGTCTAGCTACTGAGCATACACTCTGAAACCAGCTTAGAACAAGCTCAGTGCCAGACAGAACTCACTTTTTCTTCCCTGTTGTAACTACCTACCATAAAAAAGTAATAGTTCATTGTAAGAAGAAAATGTCAGCCAGAGCTTCAAATTATCACCATTTTCTTATCCACTGCCAGGCATTTAATAAAAAATTTTCCAGAAATGCTAAGAATGGGATCAAATTACTAAAAAATGAAGGAACAAAACAGGTAATAGAAATATATCCACCATCATTAGTGCTGTTTTAGATGGACTTTAACATGGCAGTGATTAATGTGTTCAAGAACAAAGATAATCCAGTGGATAGCATTTTCAGAGAACTGAAATCTGTTGGAATACTCAACTGAAGATCATGTGACTCAAAACTATGATGACCAAAATTAACAACTCAATAAATGGGTTTACATTTAATTTAACAGATGAAATAGAAGATAGAACTAAGAATATAGGTCAATAGAAAATCCCCAGATTGAAGCATAGAGAGGAAAATGGGTGACACATATAGAAAAGAACATAAATTCCAGGCTGGAAATGCTAGGGAATTAATGTGCCAGGAGTAGCTCCCAACCAATAAACAGTGAGAATTGTTGCATAAATATATGACTTCCTTACCTCTCGGGTGGGACAGCTCTGGGGTACACTCTCCACCAGCTTCCTGGGATCCTCTTCAGGATGGATTCCCAGTTTCTCCTGGCATAACTTGCTTGCAAACACACCTCTTTTGGCTGCTTTTTACTTCCTGAATCATTTCCTCACACATGATGTCCATGCCTCTTGAGATTACCTCCCAAATAAAAGATTTGGACTCAAACTCTTATCTAAGTGTCTGTTTGTGAGAACCCAAACTAAATGCCCTGTCTGTGCTTCCCTAATAGAGTTGTAACCCACTTAATTGCAATCGGCCATCTCCTCTAGGAACTCTGAGGACAGGGATTCTGTCTTTGCCTCTGTGTCCTAGGCCATGGCATGGCACCTGGAGCATAAGAAGTGTCCAACAAGTGCTCAACTAATAGTTGTCACATTGATGAGTGAAACTTGATGTGAAACCCATCATCCACACTCTCAGGGCAGGGTTGCCTGAACAGACCACACAGGTGGAGTTTTAAAAAGAGGGTAGAGAGAATTCTGAGCTCTGAGAAGGATAGGCCTGGATTGCATGCTGCAAGGAGTGTCCTCCATTCATGTACCAGGATGTCAGAAGACCTCTGAGGGCTTGGAAGAGGCACATGGAGCCTCTGTGGAAGAAGGGCAAAACTGAATGACAAGGGATATCAAGATTTCAGAGACAGGCTTTTGTCTATAAAAATTTTGCCTGGAACCAGCCTTGCTTAGAACACGAAAAGATGTTTTGTTATACTGGGATTTTATTTGCCATCAGTCAGTAATTTGATTGTAAAATCAAGAAACAATGATGTTGGGAAGTGAAAGCACTGCCCTCGATTCAGAAATTGTCACTGCAGGCAAGTGGGTTCTGTCACCTCACCGTGTCACATCACTCTGCTATTGTGCCCTGACTATTTAGAATGCCTTGTTAATCCGTCATCTCCCGGAAGATAGCCCTTCCTTTATTCCTTTAGCATCTTTCTAGGTCTGCAATGTGACAATTGCTATGTCAGTCATTGGGAGATGAGAAAATATGGTGTTTACAAGACAGAGGTGTAAATGGTAGAAACAGATGCAGACTCAATATACTAAAGACTGAAAATAAGGAAAGCCTGAAAGGTTCATATTCAAACTCTGCCTTGTAACTTAAGGGAAGGCTTCATCAAGCTTGTTCTCCCCAAACCACTGTTAAAGGGTACATTTTCCAACAGTAAAGATCTCAAGCAAGGAGCTCGACATGAGGTCATGAAAAGACCATGGAATGTTTTGGGAAGAAGATGCATCTTGTTACAGTGGAAGCATTAAGTAGGTACAATCAGTAACAGCTGGACTGGAATGTGGTTTTAGCCTTTGTTTATGCCATAGGGTGGTAATGTGGTAAGCTGTGGTCCTTTCTCAGAGTGATCTTGATCATATTGAGCTTACAGATCTCAAGGCACTGCAAAAACTCTTAGGTGAAAATAGCTGTAATTCCAGCAAGTGAAAGAGTCACAGGTACTGTTATTACTATTATGGTCTGTTGCTACATGCATAACTTAAGGAGGTAATCTGTTTCTATTGGTTAATAACAATAAAATTATAATCTTTCTTATCCAAGCTCCAGTCCTTCAGGATTAGGTTAAGAACCCATAGGTGAGAAATTGTCTGGTGTTAAAGAGTTTAGACTTTTTGAAAGAATTTTTTTAAGTTTATTTATTTGTTTAGAGAGAGAGCACATGCATGTGTGTGCCTGTGGGGGAGGGGCAGAGAGAGGGGCAAAGACAGAATCCAAAACAGGCTCCACACTGTCAGCAGGGAGCCCGACACAGGGCTCAAATTCACAAACTGTGAGATCATTACCTGAGTGGAAATCAATAGTTAGACACTTGGGGCACCTGGGTGGCTCAGTCGGTTAAGCAGCCGACTTTGGCTCAGGTCATGATCTTGCGGTCCGTGAGTTCGAGCCCCGCGTCGGGCTCTGTGCTGGCAGCTTGGAGCCTGGAGCCTGTTTTGGATTCTGTGTCTCCCTCTCTCTGACCCTCCCCCATTCATGCTCTGTCTCTCTCTGTCTCAAAAATAAATGAACGTTAAAAAATAAAAATAAAAAAATAAAAAAAGAGACACTTGACCAACTGAGCCACCCAGGTGCCCCAAAGAGTTTAGACTTTTTATCTACAAGCAATTGGGAGCCAGTAAATGTTGGCAAGGGTGGGATTGTGGTGATCAACATTGTTTTAGAAATAGAAGTGTGTTCATACAGACCTCTCCTGATACACTCCTGTGTAGGGCCGCCCCTGCAGCATGGGTGGAGGCCCAACCTCCCAGTCATTCAAACTGGAACAAGGAAAAGGAAGCAAAGGTCACTGAGGGTCTACTCAGCCCCAGCGCTCTTCTTTTTCTTCCAGCAAGTGCTGCTGGGGCTGGAATGCAAAAAGCAGGGTATGGATGTGATGCATCTCATTAGAATGCCAAAGTATGTGAGATTGGGCAGAGGGGAGAGTTCAAGTGCGGAGGAAAAACTGAGCTTCGTATTAATGCAGAATGTATTACCAAGGGAGAGGCAATATTCTTACTTTGTGAGTTATGAGAGAATGTGCCCCTCCTCCCCTCAGGTAGAAAAAAAAAAATTAGAATTTTGGTGTGCCCCTAAGGATGTGGCTCTTAGTTCTTCTAGGAAGATGTATTTGTTTTCCTCTGGCTTTAGATATTCTTTAGTGGTAAAATGTTAGTGCCCCCTGAAACACTAGCCAACAGCTATTAGGACCCACTCTTCTCTCGTTTTATTGTTAGAATATCAGATATGTATTTAATACATAAAGTTCACCACTTGAAAGCAAATACGTATGGAGCATATAAAATATAAAAATATAATATATAAACATTTTGAATATCACCCGATATGCAAAACTGTGAACAAAATTATAACAGTTGATTGACACAATTTCTTTTGCCCACTGGGAAGTGATTCATCACCAATCAGGATGATTTTATATCAGAGAAAAGACTGTGTTTCATATATATGTATGTATTCCTATGTCTGTGTGTGCACCGAACTACCCTTTCAGTACTCCCCTAAAGTCTTTCTTTTATTTGTTGCTTTTGAAAGAATTTTCATACTGAAAAGAAATGTCAGAATTCACATTTCTTTTTCTCCCTCTACCTCTCTTTCCCAACCATATTTTCCAGCAAAGCTAAAATGGAAACCACCACATTTTCTTCCTTGTTAAAAAATGACATCAGTAATGTTCACACAGCTCTGAGGAATAAGGATCCTATTGGATACTCTTATTTGGGGCAGGGGAAGACAGTAATCAATTGATTAGGCCTTTCAAAAGTAAGTTAATTTAAAAACTGTTGTGTGCGGTATTTTATATATTTATAAAAAAGATGCGTATTGATCCAATTTCACTAATTCATATATTGCCTAAAGGAGTTACTTGTTTCAGTGCCTTTACTGATTTACAGTTATACCTGTGCTATAAGGAAGCGTTATAGAATTGGGAAATAAACATTGCTCATAACAAGTTGTCACCAAATAGCCTTGTGACTAACAAAATAAGCAGCAAGACACATGGTATTCATTGACTA
This sequence comes from Panthera leo, assembly GCF_018350215.1. Lineage (NCBI taxonomy): Eukaryota > Metazoa > Chordata > Mammalia > Carnivora > Felidae > Panthera > Panthera leo. The sequence goes on along the minus strand of NC_056681.1, from coordinate 35,414,862 downwards.
ATTTATTTATTATCCATAAACATTTTGGATGACTTATATGGTTTGCTTTCCTTCTTTAAAAGCCTTCTTTTCTCTGATACATTTTAATTTAAAAAATGTGAACTGAATAATGTAAACACAATGAGGAAGAAATGAATATTGGAAATGATTAATTATTAGCCTGTTTAGAGTTTTATCCATTCATTTATTCATTATTATGTTCAAACATTAAGCAAATCTTTAAAAGCACCCACTGTGTCATGCCTTGCACTAAGTGCCATTGGTCCTGAATGCTCTTTTAATTCCAAATTGAATCTTTTGTCACTGCCAAGTGTTACATAACCCCTCATTTTCTCATTCTTGCCTTAGAAAAAGGTGTCCTCTCTGCTGCTTTGGGTGTTCAGCTGGATGGTTTTGATCCTTGCCCTCTCCGTATTTCATTTTTTTGTCACTTGTATTCAGTTCTGTCTACTTAAAAATCTCCCGGGATCTCCATATCCTTGATCATTCTCAATCTGAGGGAACTCCTTTGCTGAGTTCAGTGCTTAAAATTTTCAGATGTACCATTTTCTCCTGAGGACTGGAGTTCCTGTGTAAGAAGAAGCATGTGGTGGATGTGGTCAGTGCCCTGCATGGATCCCCAGGTCCTCTCTCTGGGCCTATGTACCATCCCTGAGCTGCAGTGACTGCTGGCTGCCACAGCTCAAAGCTGACACCTTCTCTGCAGAATTGCCTTCAGCCAGTGGTAGCTTCTCCACCCAAGATGCTACGCTCATAAGCAGTGACTGACACAACAGTATAAAATGTTGGTCCCCTTTGCCTATGAGGCAACTCATGCTCCAGAGCTCCCCCTTGCCCAGAGGGATTATGTTAAGACCAGAGACATCCTTGCTCAGCTCCTGGTCCTGCCTACGCTGCTTCCCTGAAAACTGTCCCTCTGTAAGTAAATCATAAGCATCCAAATCCTGTCTTCAGGCTTTGCTTGTAGAAACCCAACCTAAGATGACTAGAATTATGCCAGGTTTTGCCAGACCAGGATGTTCTAACCTCTTCCACATGACCTTCCTCATATTCAAATAACAGAGTCAATTAAAATTCCAATGGCAAAATTTTTTTTAATGTAGATCCTCTGTGATTTTCTTAGTCCGTGTATTTAATATTGTTTCTAGTCACTTAGCAGTTATACTGGCTCTAGTTGTTTTGTGTCCCTTAAAATGGAGTATCTGCCTATAGACAATACAGTCTAGGAAGTACTTTATAAGAATTAGGTCCTACGAAAACTTAAAAAAGTCGAAGTACTAACAAAAATTAGGAAGAGTGTTTCCAACATTAATACAAAATCATATTCTAATGGCAGAGATTACTCAGAAGCAATACCTAGTGAAGGAACACCCTTAAGAGAGACATGTAAGAAAAGGCAACCCACTCTGTAAGGTACATGTCTTCTTCCTCCAGGATTCATGCAGGTTCTTCAACCGTGGGACCCATGGAATCTCAGGTTCCATGGAATTCCCATGGAATCTCAGGTTGTTTTGGTGGGGGGTGGGGGGAAGGGCTCAATCCACACATGTGTGTTAAATCTGTGTCTCTTAGTGAACACAAGCTTGCTCAGGTTCAGCTTTGCTAGGAGAGGGGGGAGAGAAGGATGAGTAGTTCTTGTTAGAATTGGAATATGGAAAACAGTGACCCTAGCGAAAACAGATTTTGGAACTAGTCCTGCCTGTCAGAAGATGAGGCAGTTCTGTTCTTCCTTCAGCCAGACTGTGCCATTCTTGTTCCATTTTTGCTTCCTTGGAGCTTTGCTTCACTCATAATTCCAATTTACATGGTACCATTATGCTGCACAGATCCCTCTATAGCACAACAAATCATACTGTATTACTTTGGTCCCATTCGCATGCTATCTAGTAGAACCTCCCAGATTTCTGATTCCAAATCCATGTCTCTGATGAACCCAGTTTAACTTTTCTCACTGGATTTTAAGTTATTAATTGGCCAGCTTATAAATGGACTGAACTGGGGTCAGTAGCCCTCCCCCCCCCCCCCCCGGGAGCGCTGGGGGAAGTCATAGATTATACAACAATTAGGCTCCCATTCTGTAGAACTCTGAGTAGAAGCAAATTGCCCAGAAGGGGTCTGTGGGCAGAAATGTCCAATAAAATCAGTAATACAGTATAGTGATGGACAATTAGGAGCTAGAAAGGAATTTTCAACTTGATTATTGTAACAACAGATACTTGGAGAAGTTAGAAGGCAGAAAAACGGCAATTAAATCAGTCAGATACATTATAAGGGAATTATTGGCACTGTTAACCTCCCCTAAAATAACCTATAAAGTCCTAGTCATCAGGGATATACTGTCCAGTGTGTTAACAGACACATGTAGCCTTTGAAATTTTATAGAATTAATTAAAATTAAACATAATTAGTGGTGCCTGGGTTGCCCAGTTGGTTAAGTGTCTGACTCTTGATTTCGGCTCAGGTCACGATCTCATGATTCATGAGATTGAGCCCCATGTTGGGCTCTACGCTGACAGCATGGAGACTGCTTGGGATCCTCTCTCTCCCTCCCTCTCTGCCCTTTCTCTGCTTGCATGTATGTGTGTGCACGCGCTCTCTCTCTCTCTCTCACTCTCAACAAACTTAAAAATAAGTAAATTAAAATCTTACTTCCTTGGTTGCATGAACATATTTCCAGTGCTCAAAAGCTACAAGTGGCTCATGGAGCCTCCACTGACAGCTCATATATCCAACATATGTATCATTGTAGAAGGCTCTGAATAGCCCATTTAAAAATGTTATTTCTTTTATTTAAGGGAAGAGATTTGAGAGGTTCATTTCTTTTGAGTTCTTTTTCTCTTTTCCAATAAATATGAAAATAAACACATTTTGAGTCCCTTTCATGGAAAAACATGAAGGACAAGGTGTCAGCTTCCTTCCATCTGTTATAACAGGAAGGACAACTGGCATTTTGTAGTCATTTTAAATGCAGTAAGATGTCAAACACAGTAAAAACATTCTGTGTCTGTCCCTCCATGTTAAGAATTCTTTCTTGTCCATATAATTCTTCCTTTTGTGTGGGGAATGGTTTTGCACGGAAACGAATAGATAGAAGAGGAAGTGAACATTATTCTTGGAGTCTGTACTCCTTAGCAGAAGGGACCTCATGGATGTTTCCATAACCATCCCTATCTAATGCAGCAACTGTGTTTGCTGCATCCTTTATAGACTGAGCTGATAACAAGAGTTATCAAAGGAAGACTGTGGTTCAAGAGCCATCTGTTTGTATTTATGCCTCCTACCTGTTTATGTGGACAGAGTTAAAAAAAAAAAAGGGGGGGGAGGGAATGAAAGAAAACTCACTATTGTAATCTCAGGATAGAGAAGATATAAATTTCTAACTTCTGCTTTTTAGAATTTACTGAATGTCTATTATTTGCCAGGATTTTGCATAAATTAAATAAAATAACCACAAGCACTGACCTATATCAGGCACTCAATAAATGTTAAGTGTATCAATGGGTTGCATTTCCAATGATGTTGGGTAAATATGGAGTGAAAAAATATCCATGTTCACATTAGTTTCAAGGCTGCCTTCAAAAACTGAATTATTAACCCATAATGTATGACCATTTCTGGCATTACTACTATAAGAACGTATGGTTCTTCCTTCCTCTCTGATTCTTTTCCTTTATTCTTTTGTTTGTCCTTCCTTCAACAAATTCGACATTCAAAGACTAAGAACAAAGCTTCTCTAATCTAGCTTTCTGCAAGGTATAGTTGATTTTCTTGGAAGGATCAGGAGTTCTGTGATAGGAGCAGAGTCCATTTTAAACTCAGAGCTACCTTTACAAGAACATACACTGGTGTGGGTTTCCCCTCTTAGGGTAAATTAGAAAACAAAATTGAAAACAGCTGTGTGTCTAATTCTGGCACCAAACCAAAATGGCCGATTTTCCTCTGAAACCATGGCAGAGATGCCCCAGCGTGGATGGTGCTTGGATGATACATAAAGTTCTTCCTTTCTTTGCGTAAAAAGGAATCCTTTTTTTTTTGACATACCTTCTTACAAACCCACAAGACAGGATTTATTCAGGTTATAGCCAAGAAGAAATTCTAGTCTCAGGAGAATAGAGAAAGGAAGACATTTAATGTGATTACATCTAAATATAGAAGAAACCACATATGGGAACCACTTAAAAATAAGACAACCACCTAAAAATGGAAGAAAGAAAACTGTGTCTCTGAGATATTTCTAAAAGGACAGTAGTTATATATTTAACAATTCCATGTGTATAGATATATAAAAAATTTAAAATAGCATGTAAGCAGTAATCTGAGTTCAGGAGAAACCATCCTAAATATATTTAAATAAATATAAAACAGTAATCAAATCACTTTTTACCTCTAAAACATGGATATGGCCTTCCATTTGAATATTTTCTGTGCATGTCTTTATTTTTTTAATGTTTATTTATTTTTGAGATAGAGATAGAGCATGAGCAGGGGAGGGGCAGAGAGAGGGAGACACAGAATCCAAAGCAGTCTCCAGGCTCTGAGCTGTCAGCACAGAGCCCAATGTGGGGCTCAAACACATGAAATGGGAGATTGTGATCTGAGCCAAAGTCGAAGGTTTAACCGACTGAACCACCCAGGTGCCCTTTCTGTGTATGTCTTAAAAGGTGTGTCACAAGTGTATTGCAACATGTATAGTTACAATTTATGCTAAATGCCTTTTGTTAAAGAAATTTCCACTGACTTCTACAATTAGCACCAGGTTGGATTTTGTATTCCATGATACATTAAAGATGTCAGTTGGAGTGCCTGGCTGGCTCGGTTGGAAGAGCATGCAACTCTTGATCTCAGGGTCATGAGTTCGAGCCCCATATTGGGTGTGGAGATTACATTAAAAATTAATTAATTAATTTAAAAAAATCTCTTATGATGATGCAATCCAAAAAAAGAACTTCTCTTGAGTATGTGGTAGCTGTTGGGCACTGACAGGCTCCTGGAGGAGTCTGTGCTGGTCTGCAGGAAGACCCCAGCATATTTTCTCCAGGAGAGTGCCCATTATGTAAATGGACATTCCTTTTCATTTCTGCATTTAGGTAGCTGTGTCTTAGTTGCAGCAACCCCAAATAGGATTAGCAAAATTGAAAGTATCTCAATAAATTTTCCCAATAGGATGGAGGTCATTACATCATCAAGTAAATGGTGCCCTCATGTCCAGAAACAGCTAATGCAGCTCTAAAAGATGCTTTTGGTTATTGGTTAGAGCGAGACACTAATGACAATGTACAAAAATGTGTTCTCACTCTTAGTGTTATGCTTTAGTAAAGTTCATGGGTTTACTTTCCAAGTGGCCAATTACCTTTTTGCTGATGTATTCATTGACTCCCCACCTAATCCTGGCCATTTTTCCTGGTCATTTACATTTCCTGGGATTTATATTCATTCAGGAATTGAGGTTATTGGGAGAAGCAGTCATGCCCACAGATAATTGTGGGCCACATTTGTTGCCTGATAAATTATTTTTTTCACCATAATCTATTTTTAATAAAGCAATATTCATTGTTTTGTATAAATGTTAATGTAGTAAATACTAATTAAAATATGGAAAATCTAGGAACATATAGAAATAAAATAATTACCCATAGATATTCATATGAACATTTAAAAAAATTTTTTTAACATTTATTTATTTTTGAGAGACAGAGAGCACGAGGAAGAGAGGGAGACACAGAATCCAAAGCAGACTCCAGCTCTGAGCCATCAGCACAAAGCCCAACGCAGGGCTCGAACTCACAAATTGCGAGATCATGACCTGAGCCAAAGTTGGTTGCTTAACCAACTGAGCCACCCAGGTGCCCCATTATGAACATTTTGTTATATATCATACCAATTTCTTTTACAGAATAAGATTTTTTTTTTACCTGGCACATATCTATATGTGAATGAACTATAATTTAACCATTTTTTTTACTGATGGACATTGAAGTTGCCTCTAATTTTGCTTAAGTGTGATGTACATCTTTGTAGAAAATTGCTCATTTTTATGTCTGTTTCCTAAGATTAGTCCTACAATTAAATTTGCTGGTCATAGAGGGGTACCTGACTTGTTCTGTCAGTAGAGCATGCAACTATCGATGTCAGGGTCATGAGTTCGAGCCTCACACTGAGCATAGTTAGAGCTTACTTAAAAAAAAATAATAAATTTTCTGGTCATGGAATAGACAAAATTGTTGCCCGATAAATTAACTCAACTTTTGAATAGCGGATACTCAGTGGTGACTATTTTTCTCCACACCCCACAAGCTATACCGCCAGGCTATGCTTCCCCATGCCTATTTTTTTGAGACTGTTTTTTAGTAAAATAATTTGACATTTATGGGTCAGGGCTTTGTCTCAGTGAATATTTACTGATTTTAAATATCCTTTAGCCTTATATTTATGAAGCTATGATACATAACGTGAAGCTGGAGGCTATGAACCATTTTTTAAAGACAATAACTATCATCCATACATGACTATTGCCTTTAGTACTGCTAAGAATACAGGGTGGTAACTATAGAAGAATGTGGGAGAAATAATTACAAACAACAGCAACAGCAAATACTGTCTTGGTTCTTTTGGAAAAAAAGAAAGAAAGAAAGAAATGATTTTCCATGACAATGAAAGGATATCTGGCAAAGTTTCATTGTCTGGCCAAAGTGGTGGTTTCTGGATAGGTTATACTGTAATATTGCCATTTCCTAAACATTTTTTGTACACCTCTTGTTAGTTTGCAAAGTCCCAATTCCCAAAGCATTAAAGAATCATAGGATTTTAAAGCTGGATACAATCATTGGAGGTCTGATTTACCGTAGGAAACCAGTGGAGGTTGAAGAATCTCTTGTGATCACTCTGTTCACGTACAAAAGAGGGTGTTAGTGCACTGAACCCTTTGTAGAGATAAGGGGAAATGCTGGACAACTTTCAGTTTGGATTAAAGCATTGCACCTTGGTTAGGATCTACAGGCTGTCTCTTCCAAGCCCTGCTAATATGAGATCATTGAGTCTCAAAGTTCTGACATGTTTTCTGGGGCTCTTTCGGTCACATAATGTAACCTTGATGGGAGGAATTTTTCTGCCTGTGCCTGGCCTATTTGTAAAGCCTCATATTTATTGTAGGATCAAGCATGCACTCATTTGTATCTAGCTTTTTTTCAGTCAACATTATGTTTGTGGTGTTCATTAAGTATTTCTCTATAGTTCCTTCTCTTGGTCTACAACATTCCAGTATAGGAACTTGGCACAATTTATACATTCTACTGCTGATGGCTACATGGGCACTTTCCAGTTTGACACTCTTGAGCAAATAGGCCATGAGAGCCAGTAGTATGTCGAAAAGTAGAAGTATAAAGCAATAGCATTACATGTTTTCATTCTGAAGAGCTCCCCTCTTATACTGAGAAAATTTATTTGAAAACTGCCCCTCTCAGGGGTATTCTGGGTTCCCTATCTCTACTTGAGGGCTCATAAAAAGCCTACTGGACATGGGCTCCAAAGAGCAGCCCTAATATGTTCTTTTTTCTTTTCTTTTCTTTTCTTTTCTTTTCTTTTCTTTTCTTTTCTTTTCTTTTCTTTCTTTTGTGGTGGTGGTGGTGTTGAACTTCGGCTTATAGAGCATCTTTTAAAAAAAAATGTTATTATAGTTGACATACAGTGCTCTATTAGTTCCAGGTGCACGACATAGTGATTTGCCAAGTCTGTACATTCCTCGGTGCTTACCATGGTGTAAGTGTTGTCACCATCTGTCACCATATAACGTTATCACAGTATTACTGACTCTGTTCTCTTTCTGTACTTTTCACCCCCATGGCTTGCTTGTTTTATAACTGAAAGTTTCTTCTTAATCTCCTTCACCTATTTTGCCTTATCTTGGCACAGGGAAGGGCACTTTTTGTTGAGTTTACATAGTTTATAATTCTGACATCATAGAAAGCAGGAACAATAAGCCCCTCTTCCAATTTAAAAAAGCCAGAAATCCCACCATTCTCTGCAACAAAACTCCCCAAATTAAGCAGTAGCATTCAGTTTGAGAGGAAAATGCATTTTGGCATTTTTTCAAAGATTTGAATTTCAAAAGGTTATTATTATGCATAACAGAGAGAGGGAAATGACAATGCAATTTAAATAACCCTCTCTAGAAACTTCACATTAAGTACATTTTAGACACAGTTTCAAGATGCAGAAATTAGGCGTTACTCTTCTGGCAATATTTCCTTCCTTGAGGTTATTTTACAGGGCCGACTAGCCACTGCGTTGTGGGATTGCTTCTTAGGAACACAAAATAACTACACCAAAATCAAGATTTGGTGAATACAAAACATTGCTCCAGACCACTGCAGATTGTACCATTGCGATGTTTTTGCCTTTATTAATTTATAGGCTTAAAGGAGCAAAACTTCCAACACTGTCATATATCACAACAGAGCCCGTCTTCTAAAATAGGCAATGATTTTATTAACAACTACATTGGCAATCTGCTTTAGACTGTTAACTACTGATATTTTGCATAATAGCTCATAATCACCATTGCTGCTTCTTCGTGTTTATGTGCCACTCCGACTCACGAAATATAATGTAAAAACCATACATTAAAAGCTGGAAGAGTTTTACATGGGGCCTATACCTGCTACCAGCTAGCCTAGTGACCTCAGGCACTGATTTCATTCCTTAGCTCTTCCTTGTTTGATACGAGACTAATGCCATTTGCTGACAGCATAGTGTTGGTAGCAGAAGAAAATGACATGCATGTTGGGGTAATGCTCACTGTTAGAATAACTAAGCCCCAGAATTTCATTAGCTCACCCATTAGACATTTATTTTTCTCCTGTTTGAAGTCCAGTGCAGCTACTTCTGGTCAACAGGTGGGTGTCTTCCATGCAACAATCCAGGGACCCATTCTCCTTATACCTTGAAATTTTACCACCTCCTTGTACTTCATCTCTGCCTGCATCCAGCTGGCATGAAAGCCCTGAGCTGAAATTGACAGACTTGACTTCTGCACATGTCCTATTGGCCGGGCCAAATCATGTGGCAGTACCTGAATACAAAGGGAGTTGGGAATGGAGTCCCAGGCTGGGCACACACTTCCTAGGGTGAACTCCATATTACAGAAGGGGGACCATGTGAAACTCATATACATTACGAAGCATTTGACTGTTGCAGCTGTTGACATTTTAGGTACTCTTCTCTACAGTACTGACATTCCATACCAGCCACCCATAATCACATTGAGTATCAGTATGTTTAGATTGACCAAGGAGTGATCACAGCAAGAAATATGGTGGCTTTTATTACCCACTATATGGTACACCTCACTGCAATATTTTGCTGTGTCAACAAATGGTTCCTCATCAGGTAGGAACCAAACTATGCTAAATCTTAAACTACCATGTATAGACAATTTTCTCTCCTATAGTAATTCAAGTGTCATAGTGAAGGAAATCTACAGAGAAAGCCAGTCTTTCATTACCGTGTATTGGCATCAGGCAGGCATCCTCTTTTCCAGGACTAGCCACTGTCCACAGAGGCAAAAGAGAGGCCCAAGGAGGCCATGCTAAGGAGGCAGGTCCTACATGACCATCTCCCCACTATTCTGTCCTTTGTGGTCTAAGAAAATGAATATACCTGAAAAACATACAAGCAGATCATTACATCTTAAAAAAATTTAACATTTATTCATCTTAGAGCAAGAGCAGGGGAGGGCAGAGAGAGAGGGAGATACAGAATCCAAAGCAGGCTCCAGGCTCTGAGCTGTCAACACAGAGCCTGATGTGGGTCTCAAACCCACAAGCCACAAGCTCATGACCTGAGCTGCAGTCGGATGCTTAACCGACTGAGCCACCCAGGCGCTCCAACAGATAATCACATCTTTTTTTTTTTTTTAAATGTTGTTTGGTAAAGATTTCTTTTTTAAAAATATAATTTATTGTCAAATTGGCTTACTTATAATACCCAGTGCTCATCACAACAAGTGCCGTCCTCAATGCCCATCACCCACTTTCCCTCTCCCCCACCCCCCATCCACCCTCAGTTTGTTCTCTGTATTTAAGAGTCTCTTATGGGTTGCCTCCCTCCCTCTCTGTAACTATTTTTCCCCCTTTCCTTCCCCCATGGTCTTCTGTTAAGTTTCTCAAGATCTACATATGAGTGAAAACATATGGTATCTGTCTTTCTCTAACTGATTTCACTAGCATAATACCTTCCAGTTCCATCCACGTTGCTGCAAATGGCATGATTTCATTCTTTCTCATTGCCAAGTACTATTCCATTGTGTGTAGAAACCACATCTTTTTTTTTTTTCATTTTTTAAAATGTTTATTTATTTTTGACAGAGAGGCAGAGCATGAGCAGGGGAGGGGCAGAGAGAGAGGGAGACACAGAATCTGAAGCAGGCTCCAGGCTCTGAGCTGTCAGCGCAGAGCCCAACGCGGGGCTCGAACTCACAGATCATGAGATCATGACCTGAGCTGAAGTTGGACGATCAACCTGAGTCACCCAGGCGCCCCGATATAAACCACATCTGCTTTATCCACTAATCCGTTGATGGACATTTAGGCTCTTTCCGTGATTTGGCTATTGTTGAAAGTGCTGCTATAAACTTCGGGGTACAAGTGCCCCTATGCATCAGCACTCCTGTATCCCTTGGGTAAATTCCCAGCAGTGCTATTGCTGGGTCATAGGGTAGATCTATTTTTAATTTTTTGAAGAACCTCCACACTGTTTTCCAGAGTAGCTGCACCAATTTGCATTCTCACCAATAGTGCAAGAGTGCTCCCTTTTCTCCACATCCTCACCAGCATCTGCAGTTTCCTGATTTGTTCATTTTAGCCATTCTGACCGCTGTGAGATGGTATGTCAGTGTGGTTCTGATTTGTATTTCCCTGATGAGGAGTGACGTTGAGCCAGATGATCACATCTTAGTCCAAATCAAATATTGCTTCAAATAAAGTCACCAAACATTCAAATCATCTGTCATCCCACTCAGAGGAAAAAATAAAAAAACAATAACTATCACAAACCAAAGTCTGGGAGTGACAGCTGATACCTTAAGTTGCTGCTTCTCAAGCTTGAGTGTGCCTCAGACATTCTCTGGAGAGCTTGATAAGATACTGTCACGTGGGTCCCACCCTGCCAGAGTTGCTGGTTCAGGAGGCCTGGAATGGGGCCCCAAAGTTTGCACTTTTTACAAACTACCCACTGATGCTGATGGTCTGGGGACCACACTTGAAGAACACTGTCCTGTGCTACCTGACTTCTCCTTTGTCCCTGCTCCTGTCTCTCTGTCCCCTTGCTCACTAGCCAGCTTGCTATTCCAGGAACCCACCAGGCATGTCTGCATACCCAGGCCTGTGTACCTGCTGTTGCCCATATATTCCTATGGTTATACACTTGCTGCCTTCAGTTATTTGCCCACTCTGCACCTTCTTGGGGACCCCTTCTCTTCCCTGACCACACAGTTTAAAATTTCTACGCCCCTACCCCACCACTCACTAGCCCCCCTTCCCTGTCTTTTTTCCCTTCCCCTACTCTTATCACCTTCTAATACCCTAAGAAATTTACCTGTTTATATGTATGCTGTTTTTCTCTCCTAACGGGAATATGAGCCCCTTAGGGTGACAGGGATCTTCATTTCCCTATTGAGTCTTCAACACCCAGAACAGTGCCTGACCATTAGTAGGTGCTCAATAAAATATTTGTCAAAGAAAAGATGGAGTGTGGATGGAGGGAAGAAAGAATGGAGAGACAAGTTAAGCTCACCTTGCTCTGTAACAGATTTAGTCAGCTTGGAATGCAAATCACATCTCCTGTGCACTTGGCCAGTTTGCTGTACAGTTTGCTTGCAGCATCTTGCCTCATTGTAGAATTCTGAAAGCCTTTACCCCACCGGTTACCTTGTTGCCAGCATTGTCTTCGGGCTCTTCTGGGGTTTGAGAGCTGCAAGTGACAGGCATTGCATGAGACTCTAGGATGGTCTTACAGTAGGAGTGAGCATCTTTAGGTTTGGAAGGGAGTTATGGTCTCACAGACTAATTATTGTTTTTACTGCTAATATTGGACCTCTTAGTAGTTCTGACTTGGGCTGTATGCACCAAGCCCATTCTGGGCCTTCCCCTTTGGCATGCTTGCTATAATAGAGAAGCAAATGTGAGGAGGAGAGCCACAAGATACAGATTACACCTTAAGGCAGGGTTTCTATGCATGGAAATCTCAGTTTAAAGCTGACATACCATCAAAAGTATAGTTCTTCAAAATGTTGGATTGTTTGAATACAGAGCAATATCTAATAGTTCCAATTGTTTGGATTTTTTAAATGTTGGCTAAAATTATACAAGTTTGTAGTATGGATGCTAATAAGGTTCTATTCCTTTATTCATAGCAGCGAAATCCCTTCTTGATGTTTTGACCCATATTATCCAACAGGGAAGAGGCTGTTTTTGTTTTGTTTTGTTTTGTTTTGTTTTACCAGTACTCTATTTGTAAAACTGTATGATCAGAAGCTTTAGAAGTGGACAGCTTGTCAACTTGCTGTTTCCATAGCCTCAAGCAGGTGTTCAACTCTGTGAGGTTTTCAAATAATTGGTAGAATGATAATAACTAACTTTTGGAAATAAGATAGGTCCCATTGCTTTGCCCAGGCAAAGCCTGTATTCTCACCAGGAGATGGTGTCAGCATATGACCCTCAGATGAGAAAAAGCAAAATTAGAGATGTGTTGATATGACCCATATGACCAATCTAAATAAAGCAGAATTAAGGTTACTTAAGGTTATTAAGGTTCTTTTGCTCAGTGTGAAATTCCAGTGCATCAAATTTTATCATCTTGGAGACTGAAAGAAAGAAAACAGTCTTTAATGTTGTTAAATTTGATGGTGTTGCCCATTATAATTTATAGGTCTGATTTTTATTGCCAGACACATGTACGTGTACAAATACACGCCGTCCTATTTTCAGTCCCCTGGGAAGTTTGAGAATTAGATGGTGATACCAGCCACTGTGTATCTCGTAGTTTCTGTTTCAAAGACTTCTAAAGTCTAAAATCAGTGTAGGAATTTGGAGGCCTTTGTACCTGCTGCCAGGACACATAGCTCCCTACAGTAGCCTTTGTAAAAGAGGGCAGAGACCTTAGTGTGCTGGCCTGAATAGGTGAGTGCCAAAAATTGGAGCATTCCACTGCCAGCTCTCAGATTTATGCTGGAGCTTGCTTACCTGGGCCCATGCTCCTAAGAGAGGCCAATTGTGAGCATCTTTTAAAAAGTCCTTGTTCAGCAATGTCATGTTGGTGGCTTGAAATCAGCCATGGTTGGGAACATTTGCACCCTAGAAACGGGCAAGACACTACAGTCGGAGCTTGTTTCCCCACCTCCCTACCCGCTTCCCAGAGCCATTTGTTGAACATTTACCGGCATGTGCTGTTACTAATTGCAATAGATTACAGGCCCAGTCCTAATTCACTGGCTTTCCCTGTCGCCACATCCTTTGTAATGTGACTTTGCAACTCCTTCCTTAAAGAGATGGACTCTGTTTCCCTGTACCTTGAATCTGAGCTGGACTTCTGACTTGCATTTGTTGTACGATATAGTGAAACCAAAAATGTGCCTATTTCTAGCCTAGGTCTCAAAAGGCTTCACTTCTGTCTCTTGTAACACTGACACCACCATAACAAGCCCATGTTGTCCTGCTGAAAGATTAGAGTCCATGTGGGCATGCCAGGCCAATCGATCTCCATCCATTCCGTAGCTGACCACAGAACACTTGAGGGAGCACAGGCAAGACCAGAAGAACCACCTACCTGAGCTCAGTACAGATTTCCAGTCCCAATGGTGAGCTAAATCAGTGGTTAAGTCACTAACCATTGAGTGGTTTGTTATTGCAGCAAAAACTAACCAATAAACTAATCGACTCACAATTTCTGGTAAGTTTTAAACAAACAGACATCAATGGTATTGCTAGGATTAATATATGGGCCAATGTCTATTTGGGAAACTGTTTCACCTGAAGAGTCACTTTGAAAATACTTTCTACCCATCCCCTCAGTTTGCTACCTGTTACCCTCAGAAAGTTGATGGGATTATTTGGGCATTAGCATCAGTGAGGTGGAATACAAATAGAAACTGGAGAATCTGGAGCTATCTAGGCAATGACTATCTCAAGATGGTGGGCCAGTCTCTTGCCCCTTCCATTGGTACTGCTTAGGCCATATGGGCTGCTTCTGTTTCTCGAAAAGGCAAGTCTTTTTCTCTCTTGAGACCATTATCCTTGGTGTTCCTCCTACTGGAATGCTCTGTCTCAACTTGGCAAGACCTACACCTTCTTATCCATCCATATTCTTACTTATCTGAGCATTCTTCACTAATAACCATGTATCACAACTAGCCACGACATTACTCTCCTGAAAGTTACTCTATCACAATGCTCCAACAGAAATATGATGCAAGGTACATATTTAATATTAAATATCTAGTAACCATATTTTAAAACACAAAAGTATAATTTAATATATTTTACTTAATTCAAAATATCCAAAATATTGTCATCTCAATATATGATCAGTACAAAAAATTAGTAAATCTTATGGACCACAAAATACCTGCATACTACTTTTTATACTCGCTTTACTTATAATAGCCCAAAACTGGAAACAACCAAATTATCCCTCAGTAGGTAAACTGTGGTGTGCTGTTTCATGGAATACTACTCCACAGTAGGAACTATTGATACTCAAAACAATTTGGATGGATCTCATTATATTGAGAACAAAAAAGCTAATCTCAAATGGTCATACACTGTATTTATAGAACAATCTCAGAATCACAAATTAATGGGTATGGAAAACAGTAGTGGATGCCAAGGATGAGGGGGTAGAGGTCATTATAAAAGGGTAGCAAGAAGACAATCTTTGTAGTGATGGAGCATGTCTGTATCTTGATTGTGCCGGTGATTACACAAATCTACACATGTGATAAAATGTTATACTACTATTGGTGCACATTGCACCAATGTCAAATTCATGGTTTTGATGTCATACTTTAATTATGTGACTATGGGAAGAAACTGGATGAAGGGTACAGAGAATCTCTGTATACGAACTGTGCAACTTCCTGTGAATGTAGTATTTCAAAGTAATATTCAAGCGCTAATTCCTGAAACCTATGAACATGTTAGGTTACATTGCAAAAGGGAATTAAGGTTGCAAGTAGAATTATGGGTACTAATAAACTGACCTTAATGTAAGGAGATTATCCAGATGGACCCAGTGTGGTCACAAGCGTTCTTAAAAGTGGAAGGGTGAGGCAGAAGAGGAGAGTCGGGTAGAAGAAGAAGAGTCAGAGAGAGATTCAATATTTCTGGCTTTGAATATGGAAGAAGGGGCCAAGAACCAAGGAATGCAGGTGGCCTTTAGATGCTAGAGAAGGCAAGGAAATGGATTCTTCCTTAGAGCCTCCGGAAAGGAACACAGCTCTGCTGACACCTTGATTTTCACCGAGTAGGACTCATTTTAGTCTTTTGACATCAAGAATCATAAGAAATAAATTTGTGTTGTCTAAGATACTAATTTTGTGGCAATTTGTTACAGCAGCAATAGGAAACTAATGCAGTGGGAATTCAGAGAGATGTACAGATGTAGCGGATAGTTGGAGAGTGGAATGAACACGAATTGGTGGTGATTGGATGTGGAGGATGATAAAGGGAAAGTCAAAATGGATTCCCAGAATAACTTTAGCAATTTGATGTAACATAGGAGCTGCATACTAGGATTGAGTTATCTGTTAGAACGAACCAGTTGAACAAGTAGGAAGTTTGTGACTTATGTTTCAGAAATGTCAATAATGGGAAGAATCCAAGAGGAGATTTGGATTGCATAAATCAGGAGCTTAGGAGAGGAGTTTGGCCTATGTCTGCATATTTGGAGACATTGGCATAAGGAGGAAATAAACTTGTGGTTTGCAGTAAGACCATGGTGAAATAGTAGCTTTTGACCATAACATTTACATATTTTCTGCAATTTTTGAGTGCCTGTTCTGTTGATGCTCTTCTATGAACTATGATAGTCTTCTTGCTACTGTTTTAATGTTATGTTATCACTCTGGACAGTGTAAAAATGATTAGAATTTAAATATGTTTTCCTCAAAGGATGCCTTTTGTCAGTCCCCTGTGTTGGGTGGCAGAAAAATAAGATGGATGAATTGAAGCCAGCATGAAGAATTGGGCTGGACCAGAGTGGTCTTGCAATGTTGAGGGTCCAGACAGTGTGAAGTTGGGTGCATGAATGTGATAAATCCAACCACAGCCACAGATTCCAGAATCAGGATGGAATCAGGAAGCTTGATTCCTGAGAAGGAACCAGCAAGTAGGTGAAATCCAAACAACTCAATAAGTAGGAAGTGCCTAAGAGAGTCATACAGTAGAAAAGGACAAATAAGAAACAAAGAGTGTGGTATGGAGGCTGAGTTCAAATGCACATGGTAGAAATTGGAATCCAGAGTCAGCTCTACATGAGAAGAAAGGGACTCCAGCTGTTGAGAAGGCAGATGCAGTCGGATTTGGGCTCAGGTCAGAAAAGCAGGCTTGAAGCTTGGAACAACTGGATTACAGGTGTCTGTGCAGTAGAAATGGGGACCAGGTACAAGAATAATCTTACTGAGCCAGCATGCTCTGAAGTTTTTCTGGAGGGGGAAGCACCTGGTGGAAAACAGGGACTGTCCCATGCGTGATGTCCAAGAGACACTACAATAAAAGAATCTGAGGGAGAATATTTTTAGATGCAATAATAATTTGTCTTCGAAAATAACTTTATTTTTAGATTGAACCCATCCCAAGTTTTTTATGTGTTCCCAGGAATCACAGATGTGTGAATCATGTTATATTTTACCTAAAAGCAACATACCTGAAAGCCTTTTAGTCCTGGTCCTGAGCCTATGACAAATGTGTATCTGAGCAATGGCATCTGGACAGGGGTATAGTGGGGTTGGTGCCATCCCCTCTGCAATACAATTTCTCAAACAGCCATCTTTCTTCTACCAATGACAGGCCGGTCATTAAACCTAAATTATCTGAACACGGCTAGGTATTTCTGAAGTACTTAAGTATCCATTATTATATTTGCCAAGTTCTTCAAAGTAGAATTGAGGCTAAGAAAAGAAAAATCTCTTCATGAGGGAGTCAGTGAGGAAAGAACCACTTTTGAGATGTACATTAAAGGTGCCATATTTAATTCTGTGGGCTTTAAGTATTCAGCTGTCTGTCTGGCTCAAAACCTTCACAGACCAGTAATTATATTGACTCCTCACTTCAGCTGTAGGGCCTGCAAGTATACCTCCAAGTAGTTGTCAACGTCAAAGGTTAGACCAATACCATTTTGATGGTGAGTGGGGGGAATATGAACAAAACATTGTCTAATAGATCGGCTCCCATTCTGCTCATCTTGTCCCTACCCCTCCCCATCTTCAACACGACCCTTTTCTACTAACTGCATACCCCATGCAGGTCAAAGCTTTTGGAACATATTCATACTATTAGCTATTATTTTTTATGTATTTTATTTTTATTTTTGTTATAAAATATACATATCATAAAATTCACCATTTTAACCATTTTTGAGTATATATTTCAGTGGCATTAAGCACATGGACATTATTGTGCAACCATCACCTCCATCCATCTTCAGAACGTTTTCATCTTCCCCAAATGAAACTATACACTATCAAACAGTAAGTCCTGGGGCACCTGGGTGTCTCAGTCAGTTGAGTGTCTGATTCTTGATTTTGGCTCAGGTCATGATCACAGAGTCGTGAGATGAAGCCCCACGTCAAGCTCCATGCTCCCCAGCTCCCCAGTTCGCTTGCTTTCTCTGTCTCTTTCTAAAGTTAATAATAATAATAATAATAATAATAATAATAATAATAAAAAAACAATAAGTCCCCATTCTTCCCTCATACCAGCCCCTAGAAACCATCATTCTACTTTTTGTCCTTATGAATTTAACTAGTTACCTTATGTAAGTGGAATCCTACGATATTCTCTTGTGTATGGCTTATTTCACCTAGCATAATGTCTTCAAGGTTCATCCACGTTTTTATCATGTTTCTCAAGTATCTTTTTAATAGTTTTGAATACATTAGAAAATCAATACCTCGTGAACTTGTATCCTGTGGCCCAAAGTCCACTCAAAACCTCTTCTGAGCATGCAAACATTTTGGAAACTACAGCTGCTCCCCATCAGTGTACCACTACTGTTACTGAATATTCAAGCTCTACAAATTAATAAAGAATGGCAGAAGTTGCAAAAAAGAATAAAAATAAAATTACCAGACATGTATAGCGAGTTAAACTTTGAGCAAGAAAGTTGAAAATGGAATTCATGGTCCTGATGCTGAGTTTTTGCTCTAAAAATATTCAGGAGAATAAAGTGTTAGTGGCAATTTTCTGGGCCAGTTAGCATGCTCAAGTCAGGTAGAGTTTTAAAATCTACCTTCAAGGTCACTTCATTTTCTACCTAAACAAGAACATTCTTATAAATTCTTCCATACATTCTTCTGATATTTAATATTATATGTAAACTTGACTGGGGAAGGGATGTCCAGATAGCTGGTAAACAGTTTTGGGGTATGTCTCTGAGGCTGTTTCTGGAAGAGATTAGATTTGAATTGGGAACTGAATAAAGCAAATGACCTTCCCCAAGGTGGGTGGGCATCATGCAATTCTTTGAGGGCTCAAAGAACCAAAAGGCAAAGGAAGAGTGAATTCACTCCCTCCCTGCTTGAGCGGAGACATCCTCTTCTGTCCTTGGACATGGGCCCTACTGGTTCTTATGTTTTCAGATTGAGACTTACATCATAAGAGTCCTTGGTTCTGACACCTATGGACTCAGACTGATTTAGTATATGTGCTACCGAGGCGAGCACAGGACTCAGACTGATTTATATCACTAGCTTTGTCCAGCTTGTAGACAGCAGACCATGGGACATTTTGGCCAACGTTACCACATTAGCTAATTCCTATAATAAATCTCCTCTTATATACATCTGTATAAATCCTACTGGTTCTGATTCTTGGAAGAGCTCTGGGCAATACAATGCTTATACCATGAGCTTCAACCAGTATGACCTAAAAGACTTCCTAGAGGGACAAGAAATAAGGGATACCAGTTTACGTCCAATGTGGTTTCTTTGTATGTCTCCATCTGCTCATCCACTTGTTCAACAATCAGAGGAGATGTTTCTTTCCTAGCTGCACACCACTTTTGGTGAATATGGCCACCACAAAATTAAGTAGGCTTTTCTGGTACTCAAAAACTTTAGCAAGAAATGTAGAACAATAGAAATATAGGTGAAAGGGCCCAGGATTAGAAACCTACTTGTGAGTCAAACACATTAATGAATGATTCAAACACATCAAAACACTCATTCTGTATGAACCGCCATTTCTCAGGCAAGATAAGAATCTGAATGGACTGGTGCCATTTGGAAAACCAAGCTGTCATCTGATGTAGTTTCCAAAGGATAGCAGCTTCTTCAGTCATTCGTGAATGACTACTCTCGATATTTCAAAATGATGGTTGTAAAAAACAAAACAAAAAACGAAAAGATGGTTGTTACCCATGTAAATCAATCTCTTTTTCTGGACATTAACCCAAAGGATGAATTTTTAACATTTTATTTCTATATGTTTGGATACATGTTAATTTCAATAAGTGTTGCCTGTTGGTTTAAAAATACTTTTAAAAATTGAGGCTCCTGGGTGGCTCAGTTGGTTAAGCGTTAGACTTCAGCTCAGGTCATATCTCACAGTTTGTGGGTTCAAACCCCGCATCAGGCTCTCTGCTGACAGCTCAGCGCTTGGAGCCTACTCCAGATTCTGTTTGTCTCTGTCTCTCTCTCTCTCTGCTCCTTCCCTGCTCACACCCTCTTTCTCTCAATAAACTAAATAAACATTAAAAAAATATTTTAGGAAAGAAATATACCACATGTGGTTTACAAAAGAGCACGAGAAATCTGATGATTGCCTGACCATACCCCATGATAACTCCAAGTTCTGCTTACCAGAGGCCATCATGACATTTCTTCAGTTTGGACCTTTCTTTTCCTTTCAGTTGTGTTTTGTTTCTTTGTTTTTTTAAAAAGATTTTATTTTTAAGTTATCTCTACACCCAATGTGCTGTTTGAACTTAACAACCCTGAGACGGAGTCACATGCTCTACTGACTGAGCCAGCCAGGCACCCCTCAGTGTTTTATATATAGCCAAAAATATATGTATGCAGCTTCAGCAATTTTAGGCATCCCCCTCCTTTTATTTTTTGCTATGTAGATAGAAGTTAGCTTTCTTACATAATCTTCCCACCTCCCTTATTTTCCCAATATAATTTTGTGGGCTGTTTTTGATTATGTATGTTAAATGGTCCTTATATTTTGTGATTTTTGTCATTGCTTACTGATGACCCAAGAATTATCTTATGATTATCCTTTCTTTCTATTTCAGTTTTTGGTTTTCCCAAAGTTTCATATCTTTCTCTTATTTTTATAATGGGTTCTTTACAAATAATCATTTATTGGTGCACCTGGGTGGCTTTGTCGATTAAATGTCCTACTTCAGCTCAGGTCATGATCTCACCATTCAGAGTTCGAGGCCCACGTCGGGCCCTGTGCTGACAGCTCTGAGTCTAGAGTCTGCTTCAGATTCTGTGTCTCCCTCTGTCTCTCTGCCCCACTGCCCATGCTGTCTGTCTGTCTGTCTCTCTCTCTCTCTCTCTCTCAAAAAAAAATAAGTAAACATTAAAAAATTATAAATAATCATTTATTTTGTAAAGAATGTACATCTTGCAAGGTGACATGTATTTTTTTGTTTATCTCCAAATTCCCTGCTACTTTGTGATGTCACACAGAGCTTGGGTGAGTTCCCCAGCTTGCCTATGCACCCAGGCTAGTGCTAGTTCCAGATACACAATTATTGGTGTTGCCTAAAATTGACTCCTAATTGCATACTGAAAATGAAATAGGACTTTGCAACCAGACAGTCAAACATGGCCCCTTAAGAACCAAGTCTGAAATGAGGTAGATTTGGGTTTCACTCCATTCCTGGCACTTGGTAACCTTGGTACCATGGGTAACTAACTATGTGATTTAACTTCCCTGAGTTTAAATCCCTGCACTTGTAAAATAAATACCTCACAGAACTGTCAGAATATAATAGAATGGCTATTCCACTTAGCCTAGACAATGTCGATTCCAGGAAATATTCATTTCGTGTTACCCAGTTTTACTGTTGCTGATGTTTTCAAAGGGCTTCTTCCAATGCCTTCTTATTTAGTAATTCCAACTATTCCAGAAGCTAGGCAAATCTGGAATTATGTGCACTTAGGAAGATTCTATCTCAGGCTGCCAGGGTCACAGGCTGCCAGGGTCACAGTGACCCCACAGAGCAGTGGGGACTGCTCTGATATTCAAGGCAGCAAGTGTAGGAGCCTGTTCCTAGGATGTGAATTGCCTGAGCTTGCATATCATTTCAGTTTCTTCCTACCTGGGTGAACTTGGGCACTCCTTCATCTCCCTGAGACTCAGTTTCCTTATCTATATGGCGGGAATAATAACAGCCCTTATGACACAAATTACTGTGAGGAGGATGCATGAGTTTATACGTATAAAACAGTGTCTGGCACAGTTAGCCCAATATAAATATACTTCAAGTAGCATTTTCTTGTCCCTGGTAAGGTGCTGTGCCAACCATACCAGGCAGCCTGACACAACTGATCCCAGATGCCCTTCTCTTGCTTGCCAGTCCTTTGAATCTCTACTCATTATCCCAGCTAATAGGCCCAAATGGGGAGATGCTACCTACAAGAGCTTTGAGACTAGGCATACGTATAAAGCAGGACAACACCCCAAGCTGGGGCCAACAGCTGGGGTCTTGCTAAAAGCAGCTTAAGGGCTGAGATGACAGCGAAGCTGTCAGAGTGTTGTGTTAGAGTCTGGGGATTTGGATTTCCTTCAGTTTCTTCCAGGATAGCTTCCATACAAGAACATGTGGTGACCAAAACCATCCATCAAAGTAGTATTTGCTCTGAGTTTTGCAAGAAACTTTTGGAAACAGGGATTCGGGGGTCTGTTTACCCTCTTTCTCTAGGAATGTAACTACACAGTAGCGTAATAAAGACCTTGAGAAGTCCCACAAAGGAAATTTATATAATCCATTGTTTCCCAGATTTACCTACCCAAGGAACCAACCTTCCATCCTCTAAATTTTTCACCTTTCAGAAAGCTGATGTTCCCAGGAACACAGTTTTGGTAACCCTTAGTCAGACTAGCAGGTGAGTGCTCACATGCGTGTTTAGTAACGAAACGAATTAGGAAACATTAGCAATAAGTCTTGAAATGCCTGATTTAAAAACCTGTAGCAAAATTTTCTGTGCTGAATAGTCTCTACCAAATCATTCTGGAAGTAGGTCTCCTGGAACTCAGGAGCAGGTCAAGGTATTCCATGCCCTTGATTCACATAGATGCTGAACAGCAGGGGTCTTTTTTCTACCTGAGGGGTTGTCCAGGTTCCCAGCAGCCCTTTGACCTTACTTACTCAGTGACAGAGTTCAGCTCAGTCAGAAAAAGGGTCTTTCTGGAGAGACATGGCAGAACCCAAAAATCGCCAAAATCTCAGTTACCTTATTAGAGCCCACCTTCCCCACTAATGCATATCTCTAGGGGAACAAGTTTCCTAAAAATCGCAGGGGTGAACATGTCTGATAAAGAAAGCTAGTGCAGGGCAGTGTTGCTTTTCTAGTGATTCAAAGCACATGTTTTGAGGTTCTGATTCTCCAGACTTGCCATTTTCTGACTTCTGAGCTTCTGTTTCCTCCATAGAGATATGATAATAACACCTCCTGTGCAGAGAAGAGTTAATGTGTGAGACCACGTATCTTAGAAAAGCTGATTTGTAAGGTTGCATATGGAAGCTTGGATTTTAGGAGGGGTCCCACCTTTCCCTGATAAGAATGATTCACTGTGCCTAAATTGTTTATGCAAACAATATTGTTTATGCTGAACCCCTGATTTCCTTCTGGATTCTAAAATTTTGGCATGGGCCAAGCAAAGGGTACTTATGTGACCTATACTGAATAAAACCTTCAGGAACTGAGTGTATCACAAGCTTATCTGGTCAACAACATTTTTCACGTATTGAAACCATTCAGTGCTGGAGGAATTAATCGTGTCCTATGTGAGTCCACTAAGAGAGAATGCCAGGAAGCCTACGCCTGGTTTCCTCCAGACTTTGCCCATGTGCCTTTTTCCCTTTGCTGATGATGCTTTGCATATGTTCACTGTAATAAATCACAGCTGGAGTGTGAGTGTGTGCTAAGTTCTGTGAGTTCTCCTAGCCAATCAAACCTGAGGGTGGTCTTGGAACACCCCATCACCCCCTGCTACCAAAATAGGGCTATTGTGAGTTCTAAGTGAGATAGACAAGGTGAACCTTGAGCACTATGCCAGGTACAGACAGATCATGGACATATCCAAGAGAAGAAACCATTCCAAGCAGATCATGGATTTTAGGAGGGCCCCCTACCGTGTATCTCTCTCTTTCATGGTGTGAAAAGCATCAGGACTATTTCACCTGAGTGTGAGTTTCCTCATTGCTACCAGAGTAATGGCCATCGCTAATGAAATATCACTGTACCTCATGGAGATGGTCTCTCTACATTTAGGGAAACATTGCTTGAAAATGTAGAACTTTAAAATTTTCCTGTCTAGTTTCTTCCTCTATAACTCTTTAGCTCAAACTTACTAGAAGTGTAGAACTGTATAACCATGTAAATTACAGTTATGTAGTATCACAGGATACAGTGTAGGTAAATTAATTCAGGCACAGGACAACTGCCTTATTTTAGAACAAGAACAGTATTAGTCCATTGATATCTTCTTTTTTATATTTTCATATGAGTGGCATGGCAACCACTGGGACATTCACAAATAGGAAGGGAATAGTAAAACATTTCTATTCTGATTCTAAAAATATTTGACCTAGCATTTTCAGTGCTAGTTCATGTATGAATTCATGCAAAATAACTCTCCTTAAGTGATTTTTCTAAGGTAATTGCTGCCTTGTTTTAAAAAAAAATAGTCATAAAGTTTATTCAAATGTCAAGTGGACTCCACCAACACATGACCAAATTATATTTTCAAATGTATTTTTATTTTCACGATATAATACTGAGAGGTAGTATATAGACCCACTTACATATTTGGCATAATTTCCTGGCCACTGAAAACATTCCAGGCCCTCAGCCAACCAGATGGTAACATCACAATCAAGGTTCCTCTGAGTTAATGCAATTGTATAACAGCTAACACAGTTACCACATTGGATGTTATTACTTGAGACTTTGAAGCAGCTAAAGTAGAAAGAGAAAAATGATGGGCACCTGAAGATACAAGGTATGGGATGATAAGCAGGTCTTTGCTATTGGTATTTTCTGTGCCAAAATTTACTCCAGTATGTAATGGCTTAAAGCAACAGCCGTTTATTTATGTCCTGATTCTGTAAGTCAGCACTTTGGGTCTAGCTCAGCTGCATGATTCTTCTCCTGGTTTTGACTGGCTTCACTTAGTGGATAGCTGCTGGTCAGTTATGTGGCTTTGCTACCAGAGCTGATTATTGGATGCACTGATGGGTGACTGGGCCACACCGTCTGTCATCCTCCAGCAGGATGGCCTGGACTTGTTCTCAAGCTGGCTGCTTGTTCCAAGAGCAGTAAGAAGGCAAACTCCAATGTCCAAGATCATTTCATGCTTGTGTCATGGTTTCTGTTGTCCCATTGGCCACAGCAAATTACATATTCAGGCCCAGAGTCAGTGTGGGAGAGACCCACATAAGGACATGGACACTGGGAGGCATGAAACATCAGGGACCATTCCTCTAATGGTCTACCACAACTGGATTCCTTAAATTCTTTACATTTTGGCTTGGGTATTCTCAAAAGTTTAAAGTCAGCCGACCTGTATTTATTAACCCACTTTAGTAAGGTACTTAAAGAATTTTTTAAGTTGTGCTACGCTCTCCAAAAGAAACAACACATCAAGGTGTTTTCAGCCCTTATTATCTTTCATTGATTTTTCTTTATCCCTTTATATTAGTTTCCCCAATTAGTCTTAAGTAACAACCACGATGGATGGGAAAATGGGTTTTGATAGAGTCTAGGGAGTTAAGGCTGTGAAAAATCTGATCACTGTCAAGAGAATACGTATCCAGTGCTGTGGTCTAAATGTGTCCCTCCAAAACCCATAGGTTGAACTCCTAACCCTCGAGGTGAGCTCATTAGGAAGTGGTGGGGCCTTTGGGAGAGGACTGGCTCATAAGGGTGGAATATCATGAATGGAGAATTAGTGCCATTGTTAGAAGAGGACAGAGAGAGCTCCTTTTTCCCTACCAACATGTGAGGTTCCAGCAAAAAGACAGCCATGCAGGAAGTCAGTTCTCACTAGACACCAAATCTGCCAGAGCCTTGATCTTGGACTTCCAGACTCCAGAACTGTGAAAAATAAACGTCTGTTGTTTAAGCTAGCCAGTCTCGGGTATTTTGTTATGGCGGCCCAACACCCGGGTAGAGGATGGAATAGGAACTTGGGAAAACTTGAAGGCACCAGGAAGACCCTGTTTCCCAAGCAGGGATAACTGGTTAAGAGAAGAAACACATTTTAATGGAAGGTAAAGGCGAGGGAGGGGGAGAGCAAGGGAAGATGTTAACACCTTTGGTGCTCTTACCCCAGGTGTCATTCACTGAATAAATGTACTGTGCTCGTGATTTTAGTCTGTGAGCAGATATTTCTTGAGCAGGTACTGCATGCAGTAGTGAACAAGCCGATAGTACCCCTTCTCTGGTGGATATTACCAGATATTTCCCTACCATGTCTGGTAGGGAAAAAAAGACACCAGGCACACCATTACACCTAATTAATTGATAGCAAGTGGGTAAATGCTGGGAAGAATATGTACATGGAGCTATATGAATGTATAACTCACCTATTCAAGCCTAAAGGCTGAGGGAAGGCTTTCCCAACAAAGCAACATTGAAGCCAAACCATCATCATTTATAATGCCTGCAACAGTGTTTTTCAGGGTTCCCCAAATGATCATGATGGTCCTATTCACAATAAACTGAGAGATGGAAAAGCAGTTACCCACGATCATAGTGAATAGGCGACCTACCTGGGATTCAAACCCAGGTTGTCTGACATGTTTTCGGTACCATAAAGCACACAATGACTATTTTAAATATTTTCTAGAGGTATCCTGGTCACAAGGTATATTTTAATTAGGTAAACTACATTGTTTCAAATAGGCAACATGCATGCTATGAAGTTCTAAACATAATATACAGTGAAAAAATGGGTCTTTCTCCCTGCTTTGTCTCCCCAGCTCCTTTCTCTGCAGGCAATGCCAGTCAAGTTTCTTCTCTATTTGTTCAGAGATCTATTTATATTTGTAGCATTTACTTTGTGCCAGGGACTTTTCAGAGTGTTTTAACAATGTTTACTAGTTTAATCCTAATAATAATTTTATATGGTGAATGTGATTACTAACCTCATTTTTCATGTATAAACATATATTTGTCCATACAAAGGTTTGAGATTTCAAGTGCACACCAAATTTTGAGATGCTTCTCCCTGTGTGCTAGTCAACTTCTGCTTTGCTAATACCACATAACAAGTTCAGAATTTTAGTGGCTTAATTATAAGCCTTGATTTCTTACT
Source organism: Panthera leo (assembly GCF_018350215.1). NCBI lineage: Eukaryota > Metazoa > Chordata > Mammalia > Carnivora > Felidae > Panthera > Panthera leo. Next base: position 35,388,097 of record NC_056681.1, on the reverse strand, counting down.
CATGAGTCACCTGTGGCTCAGCTGGGCATGGCTTCAGACTGGAGGTTGGATTTGGATCTGCTTCATGCGTCTCTCCTTCCAGGATACAGGCTGAGGGAGTATCACCCACCAGAAGCACAAGGAGGAAAGTAGAAACACAGAGTGCCTTCTACTCTGAGTGCCTTCTACTCTTCTACTCAGAGTGCCTCCACACCGGACTACTGCACAGTCCATATGAAGGCAGTTCACATGGCCAAATCCAAAATCAGTTGAGCAGGGAACTGTATATTCCGCATGGCAAGTGCAAGGAGAAAACAAATTATGAGTGAAATATCTTATCTACACCCCCTGAAAATCCAACTTTCATCTTTTGCTGCTGATACCTAGAGGAATAATCGAGAAGACAGAACTGCGAATGGATGGTTTTCCTATCATCTCCTGCTGGCGAGATACAAACATTATCTCTTTTCTGTTTGCATTTCCCAGGTCTTTGCATCATGTTCGGAAAGAAAAAGAAAAAGATTGAAATATCTGGTCCATCCAACTTTGAACACAGGGTTCACACTGGGTTTGATCCGCAAGAACAGAAATTCACGGGCCTCCCGCAGCAGTGGCACAGCCTGTTAGCAGACACGGCCAACAGGCGGAAGCCCATGGTAGACCCTTCCTGCATCACACCCATCCAGCTGGCTCCTATGAAGGTATGGTGAGGATTCTGTCTTTATGTTGGCTTAAGAAGCATGTTCTCATTTAATGCAGTGCACCATATGTACAGGCAAGCTAGAAAATGCCTAAATCATGTATTTGTTTTTAAGTATCTGCTGATTATCCACACTTACTCTTCAGTGATTATAATGTTCACCACTTATTGTAAATTGCAGCACATGAAAAGGAACTGCAACTTTCAGATGTGAGATTTTTTTTAATCAAACACATAAAATGCAATCACAAAATAGACAAGTCTTATTTCTACTTAAAAATGGTGTGTGTTGGGATGCCTGGGTGAAGCGTCCGACTTCAGCTCAGGTCATGATCTCACAGTTGGTGAGTTTGAGCCCTGCGTCGGCTCTGTGCTGACAGCATGGAGCCTGGAGCCTGCTTCAGGGAGTTCAGTCTCCCTCTCTCTCTGCCCTCCCCCACTCACACACTGTCTCTCTCTCTCTCTTAAAAAATTTTTTAAATAAAAATAAATAAATAAAATGGTGTTTGCTAGTCTTCATACTGAAGAATATTATCTACCCCCTCTGGTAAGTGTGGTCAGTAACCTCTGATGAAATAGGCAACCTTTAGGTGTTTTGAATTTGCCCTTTAGAATGTTTAACTTGCATATCAAATATAGCACTAACAGATTTTGACAATAATAAATGATTCATATGTATGTATATACACATACACACATAAACATACATGTCCACACACATATGTACCTTTTATATATAATCATGTTTATATACATATATATTCATATTTGTCTTCATTGTCTAAGAGAGAGCTGTTTCAAACAAAAATGAATCATTTGAGTCCCAGAATACAATATAATGTACCTTAAAGAAATGGCTAGTAGATTTTTGGCAAGGTCTGTTCATGAAGATAATTGCATTAAAGCAGAAAGGAGACACAGTAATTTCAAAATGTCAAGAGGCTATAAAGGAAATTCAGTCGTTGCTGTTTCCTTCTGCATCTCAGAATAAGAATTCTGTAGACCACCAAAAAATTGTCCAAAAGCTCCCTATGGGAGTTAAACATCATTGAAGTTTATCATCATGTTATGCAATAGGTCTCTTATTCATTGTATTAGCAGACATCTGAGCTACATGAAATAGCCTCTTCTGTGTAAACATGAATATTGAGTACATTGTGTGTTAGTGATTAGGCAAAACAAAAGTGGATGCATTTTTAAAGGATGCAGAGAAAGAGGCCTGGCTGATAAGTTACAGGAAATTCTTACAACATACCACCTGAGCTAAGTAAAGTAGAATTGTCATTCCATCATGTGCACACAGTCTTGGTCATTCTGTTCTGGTATTGAATGGGTAGGTCTGTCCCACCCAAAGATAAATACAGAGTCTTCTAATCTTGAATTTTGTGAGTTTGATTTTCTCATTAAGATTTAGAAACCTTTTAGGCCAGCTAAAATGTAAAATATTCAAAAGGTGGATATTGGACAAGATACATCTTTGGGGACAAAAAGGAACCTCCCATTTAAAAAAGATATTGACTGGTATTTAATAGAAATTAATCAAATAAATAAATAAACATATAAATAAATAAAATAAAAAAGGGGGCGCCTGGGTGACTCAGTTGGTTAAGTGTCTGACTTTTGGTCTCAGCTCAGGTCTTGATCTCAGGGTCATGAGTTCAAGCCTTGCATTGTGCTCCACACTGGGTGTGAAGCCTACTTGAAAAAATAAAAGTAAATAAATTTTAAAAAGAAATTGACCAATTAACCAACTCTACTGCTTGATATTAGGCCATATCCTACTACTGAACATGATTTTCTCCCTAAGAGAAGGCTAATGCTTAACTAATGAGTAAATAATGGAGTGAAAGAATTTGCTCTTTCTTTTTATTATTTTTCTCCTATCCCAAGTTTTTATAAAACCCAAACAATGGAGTGTGCACTGTGCCCAGAAAAATTTTCTGCCATTGAGCCTCATGGTGAAGGAAAAACGCCCCAGTGAAACAATTATTGAGTGTCATTATTATTTGATGAGGAACAAGCTAGAAGGAGACAGAGTCTTAAAAACATCCTAGCTAAAGGCCCAGGACATGCACTGTCTTATTAGAGAGTGTGTCTATTATTAAGGACAGAGTATTATCTACGCACTGTGGTTTTTCATTCATCTGGGTCCTAGCAGGGCCTGGCTGGCAGTGAAGGAGGAGGTTACTATCTCAGTGATAATCCACCATGCTTGGTGAAGGTAGGACTTAACAGGACTTCTAGTTCATTTCTTCCATTTCTCAGATGGGCTAGCCCATTATCCTCTCTGACAGAATTTGCCAGCTCCGCTAAGAGTTGGACCAAGGTTTCCTAACTGCTGAACTTCTGGGCCTCATGATTCACTTACTCACTCTATGGGCTTTCTAGCCCTGATGCCCATGAGTGAGCCTCCAGTCTGTATGAAATGATAATATTTGTTATAGGCACTTAAATGCAAACTGCAAGATGACGGGAAAATATATCTCCAGTAGAGACCCAGGCCTGAATTATGGAAATTGGACCTCAGGCACAGTTTTGCCTGTGAGAAAGAAAATAAGAACGGACAAGGAATAACAAAACAGTAATCAGCTAGGTAGAATTTTCCCCAGAAAGAGTGGAGTTAATCAAACATTTTGAACTGAAGGACACCCAATAAATCTCTACTTGATACTTTCACCAACTGCTATAGATTGATCCTCTCCTCCAGATCCTGTGAGTGAAGTCAGTGCTGTCGACACGTGTTGGACAATATTGGTCTGAGAGAATCCTGGTGACTCCATAGCATCTCTAGAATCAGAAAAGCGTTCAAGGGGCCAAAGTATGCCACGTGGTTTGCATGATCTACTTTTTGGAAATGCCTTCTCTGGAGGAATCTTCCATAGTTTCAACATATTATGAATCATGCAGAATCTATCTCAGAAGTCAGAACAGTCCTCGAAATAAGCTATGCAGGAATTGACAGAAAGGAGTGAAAAGAATTATGCTGATAAAGCCATTTTGGCAAAGTTATTTAAGTAGACCAAACAATTCTAATTTTTTCAGGCTGTCCTTTAAAGGGGACAAAGAAAAATAAGAGATCACCACACGAAAGCAGTAAATGGAAGAAGTGTGTAGCACTTCAGTAAGCTTTAGGCAGGCTGGTTCTGAATGGAGATTCGCCATTGCGATTAATTCTCTGATTAGTGTTTCAGCCGTTCCTATTCGGAACCTTCTTTAAATTGCATATCACTCTTGCCAGGACGCTCTTCTTCTGTGTAGATTTATTGATGTCAGTGTATCTCAAACTATAGTCCATCAAAGTCACCTGGAGGGATTGCTAAAACAGATTGCTGGGCCCATCCCCCAAGTTTCTGATTCAGCAGAACTGGGATGGGGTCAGAATTTTACATTTCTAATAAGTTTCCAGGTGATGCTGATGTTGCTGGTCTGGAAACCGCACTTTAAGAACTTTGATTTAGGTAATTATAAAGGAATTCATCCACATAAGGTGTAATCGATCAAAGTTTATGCTGACCAGGATGTCCAAATGGTCAGAAATGTAACCAGAAGCCACAGGTTAGCTCAGATTTGTGTCAAAAGTTAAAGTTCATGTACTCAAGCCAAAGGCACGTAGGCAAACGAAGAAAATCTGAACCCCCAGAGACAGGGGGGATCCTTTTAGGACATTTGGTAAGTGTCTTTGAGAAATTCCTTTTTCTGTCTAATGTCATTTTGTCCACAAAGCATCATAAGCAATGTTACCAAAATTTCTGCTGAATTAGATGCATTTATTTAAGTGGCAGGTTGAATGGTCACATTGTTCTTGCACTCTGGTTCTCAAACTGGGGCTTTCATCAGAATCTCCTGAGTGACTTGCCATAACCCAGATTCCCTAGCCCCAACCTAGAGATGCAGATTCAGGAGGTCTGGGGTGGGCCTTGTGATTTGTGGGTCTAACAAGCCCTCAGATGAGGCTGATGCTACTGATGAGTGGGGGGGGGGGGGTGGATACACTTTAAGAACCATTATTTTAGGTGGCCTGAAGTTAGAACTTAATGATCACTCTTGGTAACAGCCTGGAAATCATTTGAAAGATGCTGAAAAAAAAAATACAGAGGATAATATTAAAAAGCCTTTGTATCCTCTATTTAAAATGAACAGATAGCATATTTTAATACTTGCTTCATATTGGTTTTCAGTTTCAAGTAGGGCTTTAGAAATAATAGTATTATTTGCCATATGTATATATATATATATATATATATATATATATATATTTATTTATTTATTTATTTATTTATATATATATTTTAGTACACAAGCAGGGGAGAGGGACAGATGGGGTGAGAGAATCTTTTTTTTTTTAATATTTATTTTTGAGGGAGAAAGAGAGACAGACAGACCGAGCATGAGTCGGGGAGGGGCAGAGAGAGAGGGAGACACAGAACCTGAAACAGGCTCCAGGCTCTGAACTGTCAGCACAGAGCCTGATGTGGGACTTGAACTCACAAACAGAGATCGCGACCTGAGCTGAAGTCAGACACATAACCAACTGAGCCACCCAGGCACCCCTGGGGTGAGAGAATGTAAAGCAGGCTCCATGCTCAGTGAAGAGCCTGATATGGGGCTTAACCCTGGGATCATGACCTGAGCCAAAATGAAAAAAAGTCTGACGCTCAACCTACTGAGCCACCCAGGTGTTCCACAGCATATTGGAATTTTATTTAATGATGTCATACTGGATAGAATATTCTCCAAGTTGTTTCTTTTTACAACATTGTTTTGCTATAAATCATATTGATAGGCAGAAAATGAGTTTATTTAGAAATTAGAGGGGTTTTTTTATAGTTTACCCATTTCTCTACTAAAGGATATTGGCAAGTATTTGCTATTTATAAGTAATGTTGTTATGAGCATCTATATTTGTATCTCCTTGGGGACATGGTGAGAAATTTTTGTGTAACAGTTCTCAGAGTATGATCCAGAACTTCTCTCTTTGAGGGAGTCTGCAGGACCAAACCTGTTTTCCTAATACTAAGAGATCATATGCATTTTCTGCTCTCATTCTCTCCAAAATGTACAGTGGAGTTTCCCAGAAGCTACGTGATACGTCTTGACATCACTGGGTCTGATGCCTAATGGATTGGTGCTTTGTATTCTTTTATTTTTTTAAGTTTATTTATTTTGAGAGAGACAGAGACAGAGAGAGAGGGAGAGAGAGGGGGAGGGAGAGAATCCCAAGCAGGCTCTACACTGTCAGCACAGAGCCTTGACATAGGGTCCGAACTCACGAGACTGTGAGATCATGACCTGAGCCGAAACCAGGAGTCAGACGCTTAACTGACTGAGCCACCCAGGCACACTTTGTGCTTGTATTCTTAAGTTTTTGTTTGTTTTGTTTTGTTTTCTTTAATGTTATTTACTTATTTAGTTATTTTGAGGGGCAGAGAGAAAGTGGGGGAGGGGCAGCAAGAGAGGGAGGCACAGAATCCCAAGCAGGCTCTCCATGCTGGCAGTGCAGAGCCTGATATGGGGCTCAATCTTAACCATGAGATCATGTCCTTGAGGCTAAACCAAGAGTCAAATGCCTAACCAACTCAGCCACCCAGGCGCTCCTCTTAAGTTTTAAATGTTTCTCAGTTTTAATTTCAAATACAGTAAATGTTACTAGATACAACATAAACCAAAGTATTTTGTGGTATGCCCTTAATAATTATAACAGGTTCTTGAGGGCAAAAAGATTGAGAGCCACTATGTTTGGGCTGATATCAAATTTGATTATCTGTGGCTTCTACAACTTGCTCCTCACACACTACCAATACTTTTTAGGTGTGGGGGGGATGGTTTGGGGAAAATAGAGATTTTTGTCTTCTCTAGCTGGCTGATAATCTTCTAGTCTGTACAACTGTCTCAGAGATCATTGAATGTAAATGTAATACTCCATCCCTTTCAGTGTCACAGAATATAATTTGTCTAAACTGAGACTTGTGGCATCATTGAAAATCCCTGCATCCTTACTCACCATCTCCTTCTCAAATTTATCTTTCAATCCTTTCTGGCAGTCTTTTTTTTTTTTTTTTTTTTTTTTTATCTTTTAAGTTTGAAGAAGCACAGAGAATACCAAAGCAAAATTCTCTGGGTCTGCTTCATCTTTGTCATCTTCAGTGTTTGCTAGTCTTCCAGTCTTACAGAGTTGAGGCTCTCCTTGCTCATTAACCGCCTCCCCCCCAACCCCGGCCATCACATCAAAAACTGCCCTACTCTCAGAAACGGAAAAATCAAGAGAGGTAAATGCTCAGGTGTGGCCACTCCGTTCTTGAGGACTTGTGGCACCATTTTGTATTCTCCCCTAGCAGAGCTTATGTAAAAAGCTCATCAAAGAATGCTTCCATTGTAATTACTCTGTGATTCTCTATCCTCTCTCTGTTTTCATGATTCACAGTTTTGCATTCAGGATCTACGTGTTTAGAGCCACATCATCCTTCTTAGTTGCATTTCTGTGGGCTTCATCATTTCCTTGAAAATGTTTGTAATCAACTTTCTTGAAGTACGAGACAACTCTCTGACATTTTCTGGCATTTATTTCCTTTTGACCCAAGGGAAGAGTTTCTCCCAAATATCCTTCTCATTTCATTGTGGCTGATGTGCAATTCCTCATTGGTCAGAATTAAGTTTGGAGGGATGTTTTCTTTGAGTACCACCTCCACCTTTTGAGAGTTGTCACCAAGGGGTTTAAAGTGTGTATCAGGTGGTTGTTATGCTCTTAGCTGAAATGACTCGCAGCAATTCTGAGAGCTGAGGACGGCCCCATCATGACCTTTTGGCTCCCATGCCTATTTAATGTCTTATAACATGAAAGCCTCACACACCTTCCAGCTGGGCTGAGTGGCTCCTGCCCTTCTATTTTCATCCTGATGTTTTCCACTGGGTGCCCTCTTAAAGCTCATGGATTCCTCATAATTTTCTTCTTAAGTCCTTGTGGCTATGCATCTTCCTCCTTTTAGATCTGTTTCTACTGAAATATACTATTGAACATAGAAGCGCCTTTCTTACAACCTGAAATTCAATACCTTGGTGTTCACCCAGCTGGGCACTTAGAAATGGAAGGGAGCCGGCACACTGGAATCGAGGTCCGGCATCTGCCGATTCATAAACTGCATGGCTTTAGATAAGTGGTTTGCCTACTTCTTTGAACAGAAGTCTCCTTATCCATACAATGAAGCTGCTAATATTTCTCTTGCAAGCTTACATGGCCAGATCCTAACTGTCTAAGAGCTTTGGCATGTGGAGAAGAATGCATTCCATTGTTTTACTTTAGGTCAATAATGCGATAAAATTACAGATCTGTTAAGCAGTTTTTTTAGTAAAATATCCCTTATTATTAAATTAATTCTGTAAATCATAGTACCTTATACAGTTAGATATTAATTTGTCACAATCTCTCAAATATTTCAAGAAAATCAGAGGTGGGGTATGTTAAGTTTTCTTGGCTGCTTCAACCATAAACACTTAAAATAAATGCACATAAACAACAGTAAAAACACATAAAATATAATAAGGTAATTGAATGTGTTGTTAAACTAACACTTAGCCTAATATAAAAATATTGATCGTGGCATTGTTAAGAATATGCACAGGGTTGCCAACCCTTGTTTGTTAACTCAGAGCCAGTTCTAAGATCTATATCATTAAAACCCACAGGATACAAAAAAATTTTTTATATTAATTTCATTCATTCATCCATTTATTGAATGCTCACTGTGTGCGTGGTGTTGTTTTGGGTCAGGGGTTGCTTATGTGAACAAAGAGTGCCAGGTGCCTGTTCTGGGGACCTTGAATTCTCACGGGAAGACAGACAATGATCATTTAAAAATAAGCAAACAACAGCTTCAGGAGCAGTAAATGTGAAGAATATAAAACATAATAAGATAAAGCAACTGAGGGTATGGGGAAGCTATTTGGAGTCCTTGAGTAGAGTCCTTCTGGGAAGGTGACAAGAGAACCGGGAGAATCCCCAGGAGGGGGAGAAATTCACAGATGGAAGGAAAAACCAGTGCAAAGACCCTGTGGTAGGAAAAGGTATGGAGACTATAAAGGACGAACAGGTGACTGTGGGGCTAGAGCAGAGTGGGTTGGGGAGAGGAGCAGGAGATGTGGTCAGATGGGTAGGAGGGTCTGGATGAGTGGCTTTCATCAGCCACAGACAGGACTTTGCCATTAGTTAACCCCCCATGCATGAGGGACTCAAGTTGCGGATCAAGAAATTGTTCTATTATGAAATGAATCAATTCATTTAAAGGTCAGATCCAATTTAAACTGTGCCAACTCTATTGTTTTGATATGCCATCCAGTAGGTTTTAGGGGTATTATTAGTTAAATAGGCATGAAGAGTTGAGATTCAGGGAGTCCTTCTAACTACGTGATGTTGACAAACGTTCTTACAGAAGAAATAGGGTGTGTGTTCTAAAGACTGATTTTTTTGAGAAGGAAAATCTAATTATAAAAGGCAGTCTGTTGGGCAGATAACTGGTATTTTAAAACCTCTCGTCAAAAACACCGCCCGAAAAGATGTACAGCACTCTCCGTTGAGTTGACTGAAACCAACACAGTCATGAGGAGAAAGTTATCTCCTCTGCTAACTGCTGAAGTTATCACTGGTGTTTCCACACTTGCAAAACCAGTGAGGGTAACCATTGTTTTGGTGCCTATAGTGTTCTGGAATTCCTCCTCCAATTTTTAGTATGCCTTCTTAACCTTCCCATGGCCGCAGAGACTATGGAAGAGAAACATCACACTGGCCCTAAATTCTCTCACTTGCCTAAATTCAGGAGACTAGACTTGGGCACAAGGTAACCTTTGTTCCAAAGGAATAGACCAAGCCAAAACCAAAGCCAGATGTATTATATACCTTCATTTCTATAATCCAATCATATCTGGAAGCTTCTGAAAGCAGTTTTTGCTTGTATCAATGAAATTAGTGTTTGATGTGTCCCACGCCTGCCCCACCCCACTCCATGCACAGATACACGAATGCACACGCACACACGCACACGCACAGACACACCCACACCCCCAAAAGTTAAAAAAGTAAAAATTGTCATCAACCACTTATAAGTACCATCTTTCTTCTTTCCCTGCAGTGTTTTATTTAAACTGCCTTAACATTGCCTTTCAAAGGTGGGGCAGCCTTAAACTCAGATGGCCTAGTTGTTACTTCACAAATAACAAAGGCTGATGTTTTCAGGGGAGAGGGAACCATCATAGGAAGGTTATCACTGCGGGTATCACCCCTTCCTCCCTTTTGAGGAGGGCAGAATATTAGACACACTCCTCCTCCGGGCCTCTTGGCTGTTCATCCAGACACCCAGGGTGACAGTTCTGTAACCACAAATGAGAGGATCCCACACCTGCAACTCACTGAAGCAAGCACAAAATAACTGGGCTTTCCTACTCCATGATCCTGGAACTTGGGAGACGGATTCTAGGCTCCCAGTGAAGATTGGACCATGAAGACCTCATGAAGGAATGCTCACAGTCACTCCCTGTCAAGAGTTTAGTATCCATAGTCACCCTCAAGACGAAGATAAACACGAATGGAATGTACCATGTACTAAGTGATTGTCAATATTGGGTTGTATTGGGAAGTAATCTATGACTGACAGGTCTGTTTCTGAATGGCTCCTCTCACAGATGAAAATGCCTTTGCCAGCATCCCTGCAGTGACCGTGGTCTCCTCCTCTGACTCCAGAGAGGAGATAGAACAGCTCCCACACATTGACAGGATATAGGCACAGGTTCTGTGTCCACCTCAAGGATTGTTTGAACCCAGTACTAGTCCCAGAGCAGATGCTGGTGTGAGGCAAAGCAGGCATCAAACCTGTAGTAATCTGTGGATTATGTAGGAATATCATAGAAAACAGGCCTGACCCAAACCCAGAATATTGTTACTAAACATTGGAGAGTGTTGTGAAGAGTACAAAATCTTTAATATTATTTTGTGGTGATCCCATAACCACTGAATAGTTTTAATCCAGTTGTGTAGATGAAGGAGCCAGTTATATAGATGAAGAAGCTCATGCTCTGCTCCAAGTGGGTGCTGAGCCTCGTCCTTGTTAACAGGTAGATTTGTGGGTAGTTGGTGGGTGAAGCCTTCCAGTTTGGGAGTCTGGGTTGAAAAGGGTTTAGGGAGAAAGAGAAGATGAGGGCCAGACCATAGGCTGGGATGGGTGGGACATTACCTGGCCTGGATTAAAGGAATCGGGGAGAGTCTGGATTCAGGCGCAAGTTTGACAGGGCTGGAAATCATGGGAAGGCAAGAATGTGTGGAGGAAGCATCAAGGAGACCTGAGGAATGGGGGGGCTCCACACCCTTCATATCTCCCCCCCCATCACTGCCCAAGTGTCAGAGAATCCTACACACATTCAGTATGAGGGGTGAGCATTTCTTCTCCCTCACTTGGGAAGTCAGAGGAGGTTGTTAAAGTGGAAATGCTGAGTTCATTCCTAAAACCAGTGCTTCAGAATGTAGGCCAAGGTTTTGGACTCCCTAAAAGGTTGGGGAGAATAACCTCTTCCTTGGAGAAGACCATGGTTGATCAATTTGTTCAAATTCACCCCATTTCTAAGTTGTACCCAGTTCTAATATCAAAGACCCAGCAGCATTCTTTTGCCCCATACTCCCATACCATTTCTCTCTTCATCCTCTGCCCTTCTTTCCTAACGGGTTAATGATTACTTTGTATACCTCCCTACCTCCAAAGTATTTGCTATTGATAGGAGGACCACAGGAAAAAGACAATGATTCCAAAGAGAGAAGCTTCTATTGCAGTGTCAGACAGGTGAGGAGAATGGTGGTATTTTTGAGCCAGAGTAATTTTCTAGTTTGCTTCAAGTAGCACAGAAATATTGATTGGCATCGAGAAGGTTGGGAAAAAAACAAACAAACAAACAAACAAAAAAAACATAATCAGAGATGTCAGTGATCAATCATGGCTCTGATCAAGCCCAGCCTACAGAAGAGCTTCCCATCTGTGCTGGGCTGAATTATTCAACTCAGTTCTTCATTCCTCTTGCCATAGCCTCATGGAGGACTGACTACTTCCCCACCCCTTGATTTTGGACTTTCCTATGTAACTTGCCTTGGCCAGTCGGGTAATGTGAACAAAGGCTTGCAATGTACAGCTGAGATTTGCCTCTGTGTTTTTGCCATCACCATTAGAAAAACACGCCTCAGGCATCTGGGAGAATCCAGAAGAGTTAGGAGCACATGGGGCAGAATCACCCTGGACATCTTGCATCTCTACAGCTTAAAGCATTGCTCCAGCCCCAGGCACATTGTGCAACACTAAGCGTGGAGTGGTTTGTTACACAGCATTACTAGACAACTGACTTATAACACTGTCTCAACCTTCATCACAGCTTTTCAAATGGGGGATATTTTCTATTTTAGGTGAGGAAAGCAAGGCTTATGAAGGGTAAAGAACTTGCTAAAGGTCCCACAGCTAGGAACTGGAAGAGGCCCAGATTCAAACCCTAAACCTCTGACTCAAAACCTATACTGTGTGGCGCCTGGGTGGTTCAGTCAGTTAAGCATCCAACGTTGGCTCAGGTCATGATTTCACGGTTCCTAAATTTGAGCCCCGCATTGGGCTTCACATTGATGGTGAGGAGCCAGCTTGGGATTCTCTCTCTCTGACCGTTCAGCTCTCTCTCTCTCTCTCTCAAAAAAACAAAAACAAAAACAAAACAAAACAAAACAAAAAACCATGCTGTAACCACTGTACCACCCTGCCTCCTGATTATAACGGTGTGTTCAGGCATGAACAAGCGTTGCATGCATAAATTATGCTAAGTCAAAAAATTCCTTTCTACTTACCTCATCCTTCCTTTTCATCTAACAGATGATATAGCTGAGACTCCGGTTAGGTAAAGAAATTTTTCCCAAGGTCACAGCAGGTTAGTGCTAGATGTCAGATACTGTTTCTGAGTAAAAGGGGTGCTTCTGATTCAAGCACCTAGCTGTAGCCCACAAACTAGCCCTCCCTCCAGAATCTGAAAGGATATCATTTAAATGCCTACCTCAATGTGATTTCTTATTATTGGCACGTGACTTTATTTTCTAGTTGCAGAGCACTGCATATGCTTTGCAGAGTCTTTTATTTTGGGTGTAATCCACAAGTCTTCTCAGGTGAATTAGGCAGAATATTTGAACAGGAAATGTCAGTGCAAGTGTGCACTAAGACGCAAATGAGTACACATCCAGACGTGTGCTCCTCACGCTCTCTCCAGGACAGCCTCACCACTCCATGGGCTGATCATGTCTGAGGTCAAGCCATGAACCCTTCAATCGCAAGCCTCTTTCCAGACTTCTGTTGGTTTCCCACTGAGTGATCTGCTCTCAACTGCTGACGGCTGAACTCATCAGATGAGAATGGCTGTGCTTTGATAACTGGAAAATTCTATATAAAGGGAGATGATATTCTCAGGAATGCCTTATTTGCCCCAGCTCTTCTCTCCTGGCAGGGGTGACCTAACTGAAAATAATCCTTCTAAATCAAAAGAAAAAGAAAAAGCATGTGGCTCTCTGTGACTCCCACACACGCTTGGAACTTGAAAACTTTAATTTCATCTCTCATTTAGCATCTTGTAGAAATTGGGGCACTAAAATGGCAGCTGCAGGCTTCTTGGCGGACACTGCCAAATCCTATAATCTTTATCATTCTGTTAAGTAATTTTAAATAAAACAATTATATTGCTGACTCTGTTTAAACGAGTAATAAAGCAGTGTATCAATACTTTGATCATTTCTAAGCAGCACACCATTATCCAACTAACTGGATGCTACTCCTGTTATGTATAAGGTTAAAATTTCAACAAAAAAAGCTGTACCCAGGATGATACGAGTCTAAGTTTTCTGTCATCACACAGTCCATTACTTGTGGAGAATCTTTGTATTAGTTTTCCATTATTACATAACAAATTACTACAAACATAATGGCCTAAAAGAACAGACCTCAGTTTCTGTGTCTGGAGTCTAAGGCATGACTTAACTGGGTTCTCTGCTCCAGCTCTTACAAGGCTGCAGTCCAGAGGTCAGCAGGGCTTCATTGCCATCTGGAGGCTTAACTCAGGAAGAATATACTTCCAAGCGCATTTAAGCTGTTGGCAAAAATCATCTCCTTGTGTTTGTAGAACTTACAGCAGCCTGCTTCTTCAAGGAGAGCAGTCTTATGTGCGTATCCTAACATAGTCATGAGGCTGTATCCCATCATTGTTTCCATATCATGTCACATCACCATGGGAGTGACACCCCATCATCTTTGCCCTATAATCTAGTACAGCTGTGGAAGTGACATGCGATCACCTTTTCCATGTCCTGTTGGTTAGAAGCAAGTCACAGGTCCTGCCCACACTCATGGCATGAGCACCAAGGGGCTGGAATCATTGGGGGGGGGGGCAGAGTCCACCCTGGGACTCATCCACTTTGGTCCCCAATATCCCTCCCACATGCTTAATGCATTCACCCCAGCCCTGGTTCTCAAAGTCGTTTCCCATTAGAGTGTCATCTCAAAGTTAGAATGGGAGCAGGTGTGGATAAAGCACTTGGGTGTAATCTATTAAGTACAGCTGCTAGGACTGGATGCCTCTCCAGGTGCGGACGTTTGAAACTAAACAGACATGAATCTGCTCCCCCACCTCCCCTCCCAGCTTATGATGGTGGCCTAGGATAATAGCTGTAGACATTCAAAACAGGGGAAATAAAAGTTAAGAAGGCATCACTGGTCCAAAGCTGTTCTGAAATCCAGCCTGGCAAAGGTTGGGAGTTCCTTGATTAGGTTTTAAGGTTTAGGATTAATCCTCTGTGGCTCGGACTCCACCCACTGGTTCTGCCCTTATTCATCACAAAAGCCTGTGTTTAAGCAAAACAATTTTATCAAGCCAGTAGAATTCAGGGAGTCTGAAAGCCTCCTTTTGTTTTCTGTCATCTCTGCCCCCTTGGTCTGAGCTAGCAGTATTTTCATTGAAACAATTTCTCAAGAACTTTGTAGACCCTTTATGGATTTCACTGTGGTTCAGTCCATCAGAAAAAGCTATATCCATAGATATTTTTTCACGTTTATTTTTGAGAGAGTGCAAGCAGGGGAAGGGGCAGAGAGGGGGACAGAAGATCTGAGGTAGGCTCTGTGCTGACAGACTGATAGCAGCAAGCCTGATGTGGGGCTTGAACTCACTAACTGCAAGATTGTGACCTGACCGAAAGTCAGATGCTCAACCAACTGAGCCACCCAGGTGCCCCTATGTCTATAGATATTTTTAAGATAAACCCTCCTGTACTTTGGCCTCTTGCTAGGATGACTGAGGGACAGTGCCCTTAAGCTCCCTAAAGATTCTCTGGTTTGATTGAGAAGGTCTGTGGGCCATACCCTTAACTTCTCTAAAAAGCCCTTTGTGGGGGCACCGGCGTGGCTCCCATGTGTAAGCATCTGACTCTTGATTTTGGCTCTGGTCATGAACTCAGGTTCATGAGTTAGGGCCCTCCATCTGGCGCTGTCTCTGTCTCTCAAAATAAACGTTAAAAAGTCCTTTGTGTGATTGCATATTCTGACCTTTGATTTTTCTGAGTTTGTAACAGAGTTGTATGGTCACATTTCAGCCTTTTCTGAGAGTTCGTCTCTGCATTTTTGCATCTTTGCTGTCTACAGAGTCTCAGAACCTTTTAAGTCCTGAGATCCTGGTTCCTTTTTTTTTTTTTTTTTAAGTTCTTTCCTCTTGCATTTCTTCTTGTAAGTATAAAGAAGACATCAGGCAGCACCTTTCACACTTTCCTTGGAAATCTCCTTCAATCTGTCACCAAGTTTATCACTTACAGCTTCTGCTTTCCAGATAACTTCAGAAGATGATTTTGCCATACTTTCTGCCACTACATAGCAAGGATACTCCTCCCTCCCATTTCCAGTAATGTTTTTCACTTGCCCTAGTCATCAACATCCTCAAAGTCCAGATTTCTACTAAGAGTCAGTTCATGGCATTTGAGACTTTCTCTACCATATTCCTCAAGGTTCCTCCAACCTCTACTCACTTTGTGGTTACAAAACCCTTATGCTTTTAGAGACTAATTTGTGTCCTTCCAAAATCCACATGTCAAAGTCCTAACTGCCACTGTGACTGCATTTGGAGATGGGGCCTTTCAGGAGGTAATTAAGGGTAAAATGAGGCCATAAGGGTGGGCCCTAATCTAATAAGACTGGTCTCCTTGTAAAGAGAGGAAGAAACCCAGGGGCACTCAGACATAGTGGGAAGGCCACTTGAGAACGTAGACTGTGGCCATCTGCAAGCCAAAGAGAGAGGCTTTAGAATACGCTGCCAACACCTTGCTTTTGGACCTCCAGCTTCCAGAACTGTTAGAAATATGTTTCTGTTGTTTAAGTCACCTCATCTGTGGTTCTTGCATCATGGCAGCCCAAGCAAACTAATACCCAGGTTTTTAGGTATTTGTTAGAGCAGTGCCCCACTTCAAGTACCAAAATCTGTATTAGTTTTGTATTGCAGTGTAACAAGTTCCCATAAACTCAACAGCTTAAAAGGACACATTGATTAATATCCTGACAGTTTTCATAGGTCAGGAGCTGGGCACAGCTTAACTGGATCCTCTCTCAGGATCTCATAGGACTGAGATCAAAATGTCAGTTGGGCCACCCAGGGGCTCAGTTGGGGAAGTGTCTGCTTCAATTCCAATATAGGTTGTTGGCAGAATTTGTTTCCTTGTGGCTCTGAGGGAATGGAATACTCGGACCACTAAAAAAGAAAAGTCAAGAAAGGGGGTTAATGAACAGGTAACATGCTGTGTGGGTACCTGGGGCTCAGTCCTCCAGGGATGGCCTGAGCATTTGTAGAACACACATTAGAAGTGCCCCAGCAAGGAATCTGAAGCATATCTATGCACCAACTTTAATTCCTCAATGATTGTGTGTTGCTCCCAGGAATTAATTCCCTGGCAAAACCCAGCCTGACATTTGATCAGGCATTCCTTAGCAGCCAGAGAATGCCTTCAGGTAGAAGGACTCAGGAAATGTTCAGCATGGACAGGAAATGTCTGCAGGTGGCCTTCAAGGTGGACTGAGGGCATAAAGGGGCAACACCAATGGCAACTGGTGTCCAACATCAGCTTTCATTTTTTAATCAGATATTTATTGTGTACCTACTTTGTTCTAGGCACTGAAGCTCTAGAGAAAAACAGTGTTTGGTCACTACACAATAGAGTAGGGGAGTCACATTAGTAAAGACAGAATATAATGTTACAGAAGAATATAGAACACTTAATATATAACAGTAGAATATATAAAAGCTTTTATGAATGCTTTGAGAACAGAATGGCTCTACTTCCCAGAAAATTTAAGGAAGGTATAATCTTGTGTTTTCAAAGAGTACAGTCACGTAGTCATGCCTAAGGGAAGGATACCCCTAGATTAAGGAAATAACTTTACAAAGAGGAAGTGACGGTGTCTTCCTTAAGAGCCCTCTGGAGCCAGACTTTCCAAAATAATTCTAAAATCTTGGTTGGGCCAATTCCAAATATTTGGCCTTGCACAAGTTCCTCAAATCTGTGTGCTTCTGCTTCCTCGTCTGTTAAAAGTGGATATAATAGCACCACCTCATCAGTTTAATGTGAGGATTTAACAATCTAATTGATTTAAAATATTAGAAGTCTATAAAGTGAAGCAAACTCAATTATCTCAACTAGAGTGTGAGGAGAATTGCCCTTTTTCAGAGGACAACAATGTGTTAAGTTTGTTTTCCCCTCACAGTTAATAAAACAAAGACTTGTGTATATCTTAGTGTTACAGCTAACTCTCTAAGGTACAGAAAAGGTGAGTTCTCAGGTGTTGGTCAGTTGTAACAGCAAAACAACCCATATCTCTTTCACTCATGGGTGCTTTCACGGGTGAATTTCCTCAAGGCGTGTTTCCAGTGATATCTTTCACATAGAACCTGAAGGATGCTGCAGGCCATTCTTTTCTCCATGAAGCAGGAGAACAGATATGGGTGTCCTGGCAGCAGCATCTGACATTGAGAAACCCTGCCTCCCCATCCAGTCAGTTATGGTGTCATTGTTAGACCTATCAGCTTCTGGGCCGCTGTCACCTATCACGTGAAAACCCCAACCCAAGTTCACTTCCTAAAGGCTGCAGGGGTGGGACATGAGCCTTTTTAAAACAGCACCAAAGAGAGATGCAGGTAGAAATAGGTTTCTTCAGAATCTCAGTGTCCTAAAGCTAGATCCCAAATTTGTGGAGCAGGAAGCTGGAGAAGTTAACAAAGTGCAGTAAAACCTTCTCCCAAAATGCCATTCTCTGGTATATTTAACAGAAATTTTTATTCCTAGAAGCATATGTGCTTCTTTGGGAAGTCATTTTTTTTTCTTTTTTTCTTTCTTTCTTTTTTTTTGAGAAAGAACATGCACATGCACGCACCGTGGGGGAAGGGCAGAGAGGGAGGGAGAGAGAGAACCCCAAGCAAGCTCTGTGCTGTCAGCATAGAGCCCAACTCGGGGCTCCATCTCACCAACCATGAGACATCATGACCTGAGCTGAAATCAAAAGTCAGACGCTTAACCAACTGAGCCATCCAGAAGCCCCAGGGAATCATTTTTAATAACCTTCTTTAATTTTTTTCAGCATAGGAGAGTAATAGCTATTTACATTAGTAAATACAGAAACTATGGAGAAGGAAGACCTAGTATATCTCCACTGCCCACTGTTTAATTTTGATGCATTTTTTTTTTCCATTTAACACACACACTCTCTCTCTCTCTTTCTCTCTCTCTCTCTCTAGGAAGAGCAAGACTGATTGCAATGACTTTGCAGTTTTTATTAAACTTTTTAACCTACTGCAGCCCTTTCCAAACTTTGTTCACAGCACCCATCACGTGTCAGCAATTTTGTCACAGCACCCCCTAGGCAAAAAGAAATATCCGTTCCATTTATTAAGCAGTTCAATCCAAACAACGTATTAAGTAACACATATAAATTCGAGATTATAATTTTTTTATGTAATTCCTAAAACACATATGACTTCTTCAACCATGGAACCAGGTTGGATACCACACCTTCATTTCCTGTTCCACATTGATTTTCACACATAACTTACCTTTTTGTCCTGACAACTGCCAAATACACAGCTTTACATTCAGTGATGTCATCAAAAGACATAGAGGGGAATAAAATGTAGAAATGAATGACCTTTGAGCTGGTGATTTACAAGGAATCTGACAGATTACATATTGCTGTTTTCTTCAAAAATTTAAAATATCCTGTCCCACCCTGTGAGTTCATGGCAGTCAGTCATCTGGGGTATCTTGGCATACAGTTTGGGAACCATGAAACTAACATTATATTTTCTGCAACATTATTTTTAGTGGCACCTTAGGACAGACATATTATGATTTAAAATGTTTCTCTTGTTGGAAATTTATCTTGATTGCTAGTTTGCTTGCTATTGATAAGTTCATTGTCCTCAAAAGGGTAAGAAGTTCCATTTTTCTATGTGAAGGGAGAATTTCTGAACACATAGTTCCTACCCATATCCAGTTGGTCTGTTAAATTCTCACCTTGCAGAATCAGAGCCCAATTAGCCCAATTAGCTGGTAGCACCTGCAGTCTTGAATGCTTTGATTTTCCACCTTTCAAATCCTATGATCCTCATGGTTTTGTCAGTGGTTCAGCTTTAGGAACAATGAGCCTATAACAGGAAACATTGTTTAACCCATCAGCTATGCTTCACATTTCCAAGTTAGTGAATAAAAATAAAGCCAAGGAATTGACAAGACTTTGTAAATTTGCAACAACCGGAGAGAACTTAGCCTAGAACCCAGAAAAAAAAAATGCAGACACATAAAAATAATTGTAAAATTCCAAAAGTTCTGACTTTTGATAACTGAGCTCAGAACTGTCTCCTACCCCATCAGTGAGTTTGGCTCTGCAAGGAGAGACATCAGTGGGCTACTCAAGCATTTTGCTTCTCTCTTTGGCATAGATTTTTAGACCAGGATTCAGGTTTAGAATTAGCTCTTCACTTAAGAAGACATCCCTTCCCTGTGCTGCATTAACATTCCCTCAGGTCCAAACTGCATCTTCCTGACTTGTAAGGTTGTTATGTGGATGGAGTCAAACAAGAAAGAACTTGAAAATTAAGAGGGTTCTCTGCAAACTGAAGGTGGTAGTGGAGGTGGAGGTGATAACAGAGGTGATTCGTGGTAGTAGAAGTTGGGGGAGGGGACAGTAGAAATAATCCCCCCCTTTTTTTTAAGCCTCAAGAAAGGTTACCTGTAGAAATGAGAGGCCCACAATTATTTTATGTTCAGTTGTCCACAAACCAGTGTGCCTGTAGGGTTATGTGTGCTTCTTCCAGATTTGCAGGGAACAGGTTCACAGTTCAGTTTTCTCTGTAGAATACAAACGCTGGGGTGCAGGGCTGGGGCTAATAGTACTAATTTATTTGGATGGACATGACGTAACCTGAGCCTTACTATGCAGAGATAGGCATTGTTATCCTTGTATTACAGACTGGGTAGCTGGGGCTCAAGAACACAAGAGATTTGCCGAAGGTGACACACCTCTCCAGTGGCAGAGCTGGAACATACTTCCACCCAGCTCCTGGGATACCAGCGCCTTTCCAGGCAGCTTTGCCATTTGAGATGGATGGTAGTTGCTGAGGGTAGAGCAGCCTTAATAGTGTATCACCAGATGGGGATGGAAGGGGGAGAAAACAGCCCTTAATTTCAAGAAAACAGGTAACTTGGACGAAACTCTGTTTGCTTTATCTCTACAATATATCCACCCTGTATTAAGCATTGCCAGAAGACCTGTAAACCTCCCTGTAAACATCTTCCGGGTGTTCAGATTCTATTGTTTTCTAATTTCTTTACCCCGACAATACCTTTGTCAGGTATTCAGCATTTATTTGTTCAGCAAGCTAGACTCTCTGCTGGTGCTTGCTGAGATGTGAGATGTGTATGTCCGTGACTGAGATATTGATAACCAGCGGTGGCTGAAATTCTTCTAGGATTGGACCAACTTGAATTTCCCGATGCAATTCTTCTATGTCTTATTTCTGTTTATAGCAAAACTTCTCTATCTCTGCCAAATTCTGAGAGAGATAGAAGTCCCTCTCTAGGGTTGTGATTTTATTTTTTATTTTTGCTTTTTGAGAGCATGCAAGTGGGGGGAGAGGGACAAAGGGAGAAAGAGAATCTTAAGCAGGCTCCACACACAATGCAGATCATGATCTGAGCTGAAATCAAAAGTCGGATGCTCAACTGACTGAGCCACCCAGGTGCCCCTGGGATTGTGACTTATAATGTTTTCCTTGTAATCTTTTTTTCTCTAATGTTGGACCTCAGATGCAGCTTTGAACTAAAAATTTCCTTGACTGTAGACCAGGCATGCTGTCACCCTAGGATGACATTGCTGGGTCATTGGCATATAAACCCTTAAATTGAGCGAGTACTATAAACCCTAAAATTGAGCGAGTACTGCCAGATGGCTCTCCAGAATGGTGGTACCAGTGCACCCCACCAGTAAAGCACAGGAGCACACATCTCCTTACACTCTTACCGAGCCTTAGCAATATAAGCCTTTCTAGTGTTTACAGCTCCAAGAAGTGTGTTATTGTAGTTTTTAGTTCTTTTCTCTGATTGCTAATATGTTTGATCATCTCTTCATGTCACTGTTCACTGTTTAACTACTGAGTCCGCCAATTGCGTATTCAAATGCTTGGCCACTTTTTCTGTTGGTTTCCTGTCTTTCCCGTTGTGTCTGTTACAAGTCTTCTTTTTGCATTATTAAGAGTTTGTTTGGTTAAATGACCTCTTGCCTGATACTGATATTTCCAAAACTGATTTTTTTGTTGTTGATGCTTGTCTCATATCTTTGTCTAACACTGTATTTTACTTTGTGCATGGGTAAGCATTTTCTTGCAAACTGCATAGGGTTATTTGGTTTTATGTCGTTTTGTCTTCATGAAATCTGTCATTTATCAGAAGAACTCAGTACATTTATATTTAATATCATGATTTATATATTTGATTTTATGTCTTCAATATTCATGTTTTAATTAGTGTGCACTGTTATTTTCTCCTTTTCCTTGTTCTATTGCCTATTTATTCATGTTGCTTTTCATTTGTTAACTTAGAGTTTGCATTTTTATATTTCATTAATGGATCTCCCCATTTCTCTGCTTTTGGAATCACATACCTCCCTCCTTATTACATTTTTGAAACAAAATCCCGACTAATTCCCCCAATGACACTCATGGTGTCCCCCTGAAAGATGCTGTATTTTGTCCCAATCTCCCACTCCAATAAAACAAGGTATTTAGAAAACTTTCATCCATTCCCCTTCTTCCTCTTATCCACTCCTTATGGATGCCTTTCTTTCTCTAACACCTCCAAAACTCTCAAATTTTGGTGAACTTATTTTACATTTCCAGCACTAAACTATTATTAGGCTTTCCCTTACATTAATTCAGGATTTTTTATTGAGCAATTTTGCTATACACCATGCCTAGACAGTTGTCTTTATCCATTCAGAATTAATACATAGACACCTACAGAGATAGAGACACTGGGTGTGTTGCTTAAGTTTTTCCTCTCCTCCTCATGTTTATCTCATCTTGAGGCATGTTCTGGATTAGTGCTATCCAGCAGAACTTTCTGTGATCATGGAGATGTTCCATATATGTGCTTTCCAGTAGAGTAGCCACTCGTAACCTAGAGATAGTAAGCTCTGGAAATCTGGCAAGTATAGCTCAGGAATTAAATTTTTAATTTTAATTCAATTGTAATTAATTTAAATTTAAATTTAAATGGCCATATATGGCTAGTGGCTACCAAATAGAATAAGTTAGATCTAGATAATTTATTGTTGGATAGAATCTTGACTTTAGTATTATCTCTAAAATCAGTATATGAATGTTTTTCTTTCTTTTCTTTTTTTTTAAGTTTGTTTGTTTAAGTGATCTCTACACCTATCATGACCCCGAGATTAAGAGTCACTTGCTCTTCCAAATGAGCCAGCCAAGTGCCCCTGTGTTGCTTTTTTAATTCTAACATAAGATCATCTATAGATTTGGTTTGGGTTTTGCTGCTAAGTGAACTACATCTTGGTTGAATATGGGTTTCTCAGGCCTTTTCTCTCAGGTCAGGTTCCCTAGAACCTGAGATGGGATTCTTGCACAAGTGGATTAATTGAAGGGGAGCTCTCAGGAGGAATCTGTGACAATAAAGGAAGCAGGACAGAAGGAAGAGCTGGGCAAAGACATGGCATCTGCTAGGGTCCAGCTTCAGCCCAGCCCCACAAGAGCTCTGCAGTGTGAACAACTCACACTCATCTCATCTCAGGGTTATCTCATCTTGGAGTAACAACTCTGACCTTATTCCCACTTACCAATCAGTTGTTGGCTGCAGGCACCCCAAAGAGGGTTATAACCTCCCAGGCTCTGCTGGGTGAGGCTATGAACCCCTTTCCAGAATGTTCCTAGAAAAAGTGGGCAGCAAGTTGCTGTTAGCCACCAGCACTCAGCCCCTGGTAAAGGGGATATGGTCAGGTACCCAGTGTCTATTCTATGCTCTGTAAACTTAAGGTTTTTAGCAAATAAGCCCATTGACATTCTCATTGTTTTTCCTTTCCTAGAAGTATGTAAGCTATTCTTAGAGTTAAGGAATTTCAAGGATATGTTGAGATGTATCTTTTTTTTTTTAATCAGTCCTGCCTTGAACTCAGTAAACCCTTTTAATGTGCATACTCAGATCTTTCTTTAGCTCAAGGAAATAATCCTCTATTATTTGTTAAATTATGTCCTCCACCAGTTCCTTTTTATTCGTTGGACACTGCTGTTACTTTGCAGATTGTCTCTTTATCTCATGATTCTCATTTCTTTGTGCTTTTTCACAGTTTTTGAGATGTTTCTTCCACTTGTTAGGCTCTGTTTTCAGCAGTTGATCATTCTCTTCTTCAGTCCACACGTCGAATTGTCCAGATGAATCCTTTGTGCCATGCTTGGGTCATTGAAGATGCTCTGGCATGTTGTATGTAACTTGTTATCTGTCTTTCACAGTTGCTCTGTTTTGCTGGGTATGAGTTTAATTTGCTGTGAGTGAATATCTCCTCTCTCTGGCTGCTGGATCCCCTTAGTTGGGAATATATATATTTTTACACTCAATCTCTCTCTCTCTCTCTCTCTCTCTCTCTCTCTCAGACTCCAGTTCAGTGATTCCCAGGTCTGGCTGTTTTCTTTCCAAGTGGCAGTAGTCCACCATTAGAGGCAGGCAAAGTGAACTAATAGTCAGATGCAGGCAGTCTGAGAGATCCCCACTGAGACACCTAGAGAAAGCCCCTCTCTTCTTCCACAGTCTCTTTGTGCTCCCCCAGCCTCAAGGGCAGAAACTGCATATTTCAGTTTGTATCAGCTCTTTAGAGCCTGACAAAGTCCACCTTCCTCTGGGTCCACATGTTGCTGTGGGCCATGTTCTTCCTGAGATCTCTCCCTGTTTTCCACTCATACACAGCCAGACCTCAGGCTCTCTCCCAGCCCAGGAGAAACAAGCCCACCAGCTTTCTCTATTCAGATGTCCTCAGCACCCAAGTCTTGCTAATGTCCAGCTGCCCACAGTCCCACAGGTCATTTGGTGGAGAGAAATAGCCTGGCACTGAACATGGAGAGGAGGGGAACAGTATTTGGATCATCATGATTCCAGAATACTCCATGTACCTTCGGCAATCCTTCTGAAGAGTCCTGTATTCAAACAAACCTTCTTCTATTTCAAGTCACTTTGTTTCAACAAATGCTGCCGGGGACCAAGCCCAGTGCTACATGCTGAGAACACAGCAGTGACGAACTCAGGCTTGAATTATTTACTCCAGAGGGGAAATAATTATTAATGTGGCCTAGAGACATAAGTGTAGTGTGTTTTAAAGAGGCAAATAAAGGGTATGGTGGAATGGCAGTGAGTCCTAGTTCGCATTTCTGCTCTCAGTACCCACACAGGTGTCACCACAAAACCTACCGCCATGTTGGCTGTGCTGTAATAGCGTCAGTTTCCTTCTGTTTCCTCCTTGGACAGTGTTTAACAAGTGTGTCCGAAGAAAGGTGGCCAAGATGATGGAGAATCTAGAGTGGAGGCAGTTTGAAAGCTGATAACTCCCATCAAAGACCCAGAGAGGGCGGCACATGATGGCTTTCTTCGCTCACTCAGTGGCTGCCCTATAGGCGGGGAATTCAGGATCCTCTAGGAATCCCCTGGGAGGAGGAGGAACCAGAAGAGAGAGCTAAGTGGAAAAAGCACCAAGAGGCCTCAGTACTGCACCCTCTGCTGAGTGGGACTCAGAAGCAGTGTGTATTCCCTAGCAATGGAAGGTGTCATCTGGGAAACGAGTGAGATCTTTATCATTAGGAAGGTTCCCATATTGACCCAACTGCACACACAAAAGGTACCCAGACACAGCAGATGGGGTAGGAGCAAAGCCAGGAGGGACTGGAGTGGAGAAATCTATCTGGGAATTTAGTGTCTGAGAAGGAAGAGTATTGACAGGAGGGGAAAGGGGGTGTCAGATACGAGAACTGAGGCCGCAGTTTGGCGGCTGTGTCTCCTCCAAAGAGAAGTTAGAAAAGAATGGAGTTCGTTGTTCACTTCTCTCTTGTCGTGTCCTGGATCACACCTATGGTCCCTAAGATTGAATACAACCATGAATTTTTTTTCTTCCAAACTTCTTTTTCTGTTTTCCTATCTGGTCTACCAACAGTAAAGCAGCAATAAAGAATAGGGCCCTCCTTCCTTATCTCCGCTCAAAACCTTCAGTCCTGAAACATATGCTATGTTATAAATATATTCATTTATCTAAGCTTTGTTTAATCTGCTTGTACATTCCACTTTTAGAAATGTGCCTGTCACTAAGCAGGTGCTCAATAAATATTTGATGACTGAATTGATACATTCCAGCCCATAATAGTTTGTCATATGTATTAACATATGCCTCAGCAATAACACTGGGCAGGGGATCTCAACAAAGAAAACACTGCAGCCGCATGGAATAGAACAGTTTCTCCAATCTGATTATAATGTAGTAGTCTGATAACGTTTGGGAGGTACCTGATTTTTTTTTTAATATATCTACATAAAGTAACGTTAAACTTTATACATTAAGCACTTACCTCCTCTGTTAAAGCTGTATTTGTTTTACCTGCTTTACTCCGGATGGTGGCACCTAGCTTTGTATGTTCCTTAGAGTATGCTGCCATCTACTGGAATTGGGGCCACTTTACAAGCCTACCCATCTTTCTCGTACTTCTAAAAGGTTTATTTTTTGTTATATTAATATTAGCCTCGTTGCAGGTTAAACAGTTGCATAATTTCTTTTGATAGCTTCAACATTTTCTTCCATGGTGTATCTTGAATTTCAGGACACAATTTAGGGTTTAGTTATTTCAGATGATTGACAGTAAAACTTATCTAACTTTTTTATTTTTTGTTTTCCCTGATTTGGTAGAAAAACCAATGAAACAAGAGTCAGGATTGTTGGGTCCTAGACTCATTGCTGCAAATTGAGTAAATCGCAACCTCTTCATTGCTCAATTAAAGCTTTAACTGTGTCCGCTGTTTCTCAAGGCAGCCCATGGCAGCCCATCAGCCAACCACGTGGAAAAGTCACCAGGGAAGAATTACTTCAACTACAAATTCCCAGAGCTCAGTCCCCAGAGTTCTCAAAGAACCACTAAACTAACACGTTTCCTTCCCTGGATTCCAGCTTTAAATTCTGGCTTTGTCAAGAAAAGGGAAAAAAAAAAAAAAAAAAGGCAAAGGTGCCACCTAGTGGCCCTGAAGAGTTTGCACAGCCTCACGCTCCAAATTAACTGGATACAGCAGTGGCTGGGTGGCACTTTGCAGCCTTTTATGTTGTTACATCAGATATAGACATATTGAAACTTTAACTTGTCAGTGTTTCCACTTACAAAGGCAATCGAATTTGCATTTAATTAGGGAAGCCAGTGCTGTACTGAGATAAGCAAATGTTATCCCATCAACTCACTTGGAATAATTGGTATGATCTCTCTTTTGATTTATGAGTTGGCCTTTTTCTGAACTCAGTTGTGCCTCCCAGCCTTGCTGTGCCTGAATCACACACAACTGCCCTAGTCCAGCGTTTTGCAGTTACCTCTATTTTTACACAACTCCAGGAAGACCAAAGTGAAGGATTGAAAAGACGGGACTTCGCAGAGGAAAATCGCAATTTCTAACTCCCCATTCTTTTTTTTTTTTTTTAATGTTTATTTTTGAGAGAAAGAGAGCACGGGGAGGGGAGGGGGGCAGAGGATCCAAAGTGGGCTTTGTGCTAACAGCAGAGAGTCCGATGTGGGGCTCAAACTCATGAACAAACCATGAGATCATGACCTGAGCCGAAGTCAGATGCTTAACCAACTGAGCCGCCCAGGTGCCCCTAACTCCCATTCTTACTGGCAATGAGCAACAGACTGCTCAGGAATTCAACAGTGTTTTACCTCCACCTCCCACCCACCCCAGATTTCTATCCTTAGGTTCTTTCTGCCCACAGAAAGCTAAGGTTTTCAGACTCCTAAGGAAGGAGACCTGCTTTTCATGCACCCCAGCCAATCACTGTCTTGTGTCCCAGAGCCTAGCTTTCCACGGTGCAGGTCACAGGCCAGCAGCTTCCACATCCCTGGCTAATTAGATGCAGACTCTCAGGGCCACCCCAGACCTGCTGAATCAGAATCTGTGTTTGAACAAGATGTCCAAGCGATGCATGTGCAGGTTAAAGCTTAAGCACCATCGCAGAGGACACAGTGGTTTTAACCAGAGAGAACTCAGATTCCCTTCCCAACATGCTGCTTCCCTTGCTGTGTTCACAGGAACATAAACGGGTCTGGAAGGATGAGCATCCGGCAATCCAATCTGGCTTTGGCATCAGAATCTGCCATTTACTGCCCATAATATTTGTGCTAGTCCCTTAATCCCACTCTGCCTCCCACTGTAATGTGGGAGCTCTGGTGCGTGCATACTTCAAAAGATATTGGGGCCTGACCTGTGTAAGGTGCCAGCATGATGCTTGCCTCAGTTTGTCCTTGATAAATACACATTTCTTTCCCTACCTACCCACCCCTGCTTCAGGTGAAGTTATAGTTGAATATACTTTCAGCATTGCTTGCATGGTGAGTGAGCCAGCCATGTAAGGGAGCATCTTGGTTGGCCCAGCCAACCTTGCAACCACTGACTGCAATGACAGGCAACTGCCTAGCCCCTCCCACCCCTCCTCCCCCTGCCAAATTCCTGACCCACATGATTATAAGCAAAATAAAGCAGTTGTTTTTATGCGACAGTAATTGGAACACACTTTGGTTTTTTTTTCACTTGTTTAACAGAGGACCTATGCTAGGAGTCAACACTATAACTTACTGGCTGAATCTCACCTGCCATCCATTTGGCGGGAGTGTGTGTGTGTGGGGGGGGGTATTGTTGTCATTGTTTAATAGAATAGACTTTTTTTTTTTTAAGCATTTTTAGGTTCACAGCAAACCTGAGAAGAAGGGACAGAGATTTATCTACATCCTGCTCCCCTTACATACACGCAGTCTCCCCAACTATCAGCATCCCCCACCAGAGTGGTACCTTTGTTCCCATCCATAAACCTGCACTGACACACTGTCACCACCCGAAATCCATAGTTTATATTAGGTCCACACTTGGTGTTGTAGATTCTGTGGATTTTGACAAACGTACAGTGACATGCATCCATCATTTCTGTATCCTCTAGGATAGTTTCACCTCCCTAAAATTCTCTCTGTTCTACCTCTTCCTTCTCTCCTCTTCCCCAACCTCTGGCAACCACTGACCCTTTTAGTCCTTCCAGAATGTCACATAGTTGGAATAGTATGTAGCCTTTTCAAACTACCTCCTTTCATCAGTAATGTGCATTTACAGTTCCTCTGTAATGGTTTGATAGCTCATTTCTTTTTGGGACTGAGTAATACTCCATTGCTGACACATACCTGTTTATCCACTCACCTAATGAAGTCCATCCTTGTTGATTCCAAGTTTTGGTAATTGTAGAATCAAAGCAGCTATAAATACTCACGTGCACATTTCGTGTAGACATACGTTTTCAACTCATTTGGGTAAATATTAAAGAGTGCAGTTGCTGGGTCACATAAAAGTATGTTTAGTTGTGGCGCCTGGGTGGCTCAGTCAGTTAAGCGTCTGACTTCAGCTCAGGTCACGATCTCGCGGTCCGTGAGTTCGAGCCCCGCGTCGGGCTCTGGGCTGATGGCTCAGAGCCTGGAGCCTGCTTCTGATTCTCTGTCTCCCTCTCTCTCTGCCCTTCCCCCGTTCATGCTCTGTCTCTCTCTGTCTCAAAAATAAATAAACGTTAAAAAAAATTTATAAAAAGTATGTTTAGTTCTGTAGGAAACCCACCCAACTGTCTTTCAAAGTAGCTGTACTATCTAGCATTCCCACCGGAGATGAATGAGAGAGTCCTTGTTGCTCTATATCCTCACCAGTATTTGGTGATGTCAGTGTTTGGGACTTTTTTTTTTTTTTTTCATTCTCATAGGTGCATATCTCATTGTTTAATTTGCAATTCCCTAATATGTGATATTACTCATCTTTTCATATGCTTCTTTGCTATCTGTCTATAGGTATCTTCTTTGCTAAGGTGTCTCTTAAGATCTGTGACCCATTTTTTAATTGGGTTGTTTTCTTGGTGAATTTTAAGAGGGTGTTTTTGTGTGTGTGTGTATGTTTTAGCTAACAGTTCTTTATCAGATGTGTCTTTGCCAATATTTTCTCCTGTTCTGTGGCTTGTCTTCTCATTCTCTTGACAGTGTCTTTCATAGAGCAGAGGTTTTTAATTTTAACGAAGTCCAGCTTATCGATTATTTCTTTCATCAGTAGTGCCTTTGGTGTTGTGTCTAAAAGTCATCTTCACACTCAAGGTCATCTAAGGTTTCCTTATTTACCTTCTAGGAATTTCATGGTTTTGCATTTTACGTTTAGGTCTGTGATACCTTTTGAATTAATTTTTGTGAAGAGGGTAAGGTCTATGTCTAGATTCTTTTTTTTTTTTTTTTTTGGCATGTGCCTATCCAATTATTTCAGCACTACTTGCTGACGTGACTGTCTTTGCTTTATTATATTGTCTTGTTAAAGATCAGCCGACTGTATTTGTAGGCGCCTATTTCTGGGATCTCTATTCTGTTCCACTGATGTATTTATCAGTTATTTTGCCAACACTCCACTGATTTGATTACTGTAGCTTTACAATAAGTCTTGAAGTCGGGCATTGCCAGCCCTCCGACTTTGTTCTCCTCCTGCAAATTGTATTGACTAGTCTGGTTTTTGTCTCTCCATACAAACTTTAGAAGCAATTTGTCAATATCCACAAAATAACTTGCTGGGGTAATTTTGTTTGGGATGAATCTATAGATCAAGTTGGGAAGAATTGTCATCTTGACTATTGAGTTTTCCCACCCATGAACTTCCATGGAATGTTTCTCCATTTGTTCTTTTTTTTTTAAAATCAGTTTTCCTCCTATAGATCTAGTGCATATTTGGTTAGATTTACACCTAAGTATTTCACATTACAGGATGCCAGTGTAAATGACATTGTATTTTTAACCTTAAATTCCATTTGTCTATTGCTGACATATAGGGAAGTGACTGACTTTGGTTTATCAACCTTATATCCTGCAACTTTACTGCAATCACTTATTCCAGGAGTTTTTTTTTTTTTTTATTGTTGATTCTTTTGGATTTTCTGCATAAATGATCATGTCATGTGTGAAGAAGGACAGTTTTATTTCTTCCTTCCCAATCAGTGTACCTGTTATTTCCTTTTCTTAGCTGGGAACTTCCGGTAAGATATTGAGCAGGAGTGAGGCACCTGGTGGCTCAGTCACTTCAGTGTCCAACTCTTGATTTCATCTCAGGTCATGATCTCACAGTTCATGAGCTCAAGCCCCACATCAGGCTTTGCACTGATGTGGAGCATGCTTGAGATTCTCCTCCTCTATCTTGGCCTCTCCCCTCCTAGTGTGTGTTCTCTCGCTCACTCTTTCTCTAGAAATAAATACATAAACATTAAAAAAAGGTATTGAACAGGAGTATTAAGAAGGAACATCCTTGCCTTCTTTCTGATCTCAGCAGAAAAGCTTTTATTTTCTCACTATTAAGTAAGAAGTTCGCTTTAGATTTTCTGTAGACCTTCTTTATCATGTTGAGGAAGTTCCCCATATCCCTAGTTTGCTGAGAGTTTTTATTATGAACAGAGGTTAGATCTTGCCAAATTCTTTTTCTGCATCTGTTGATGTGATCATGGGATTTTTCTTCTCTAACCTGTTGATGGATTACAGTAATTGATCTTTGAATGTTGAACCAGCCTCGCATACTTGGGATAAACTTGTGGTCATGGTGTATAATTCTTTTTATACACTGTTGGATTCCATTTGCTAATATGTTCTTGAGGATTTTTGCATCTATGCTCATGAGAGATAGTGATATATGGTTTTATTTCCCTATGATATCATTGTCTGTTTTTCAGTATTAGAGCAATACCAGTCTCATAGAATGAGTCAGGAAGTATTCTCTTTGCTTCTGTTATCCAGAAAAGATTGTAAAGAGTTGATATTATTCCTTCCTTAAATTTTGGGCTTTGGAAAGAAAACAAAACTCCAGAATTTGGGCTCTGCTACACAATCAGTTTGCTTGAGGGCAAGCCTTGTTAAGAAGAATGCTCTGGCATATTTCAGAATGGCTCCTGTCCCCCCACCTCCTGCTGGAAGCACCAGGGCGTTTTTCTCTTATTCACTGTGAGAGCCAGACTGAGTTCCTAGAGGTGAAACACAAAAGTGGGGAGCCCCCACCTATGGCTGGGTCCTCATGAAGTTTTTAACTCTCAGACTTCTCTTATCCTGAGCCTCCAGGAATTTGTCAAGTGCAGGTCTTGCTGGTTTGGCAGAGGTTTCTGCTCTGGTAAGTTGTGATTCTCTGTATCTGCCTGTTTTTACAACTTTGGGGCAGCAGTCTGCCATGGGACCTCGCTTCTCTGACAGAGCTAAGAAGAGTTGTTGATTTTTCAGCTTGTTCTGCTTTTTACTTGTTATTAGGATGGAGTGGCCACTTCCAAGTTTCTTACATGCTAGGCCAGAAACTGGAAGTCTGGTTTTTGTAAACAAAGTTTTGTTGGAACATAACCTCACTCGCTCATTTACATATGCTCTGTGGCTAAGGGCCATTGTTGAGGAATTGCCACAAAGACTATATGGCCCACAAAGCCAAAATACTTAACCATTTGGGACATTTACAGAAAAAGTTTGCTGACCGCTCTTCTAGGTGATGGGGATTGAATGGTATGTAAAATAAAGTTCCTAGTTTTGTGGGGTTTATATTTTAGTGAGGGACAGATGGTAAGTGCCAAGAGGAAAAATAAAGCAAAGAATGGGACAGAAAGTGACAGGGAGAGTAATAGGCAGGGTGGTATAAGGTGACATTTCAGTGGAGATGGGAATGGGGTGAAGACACAGGTCTGACACTAGCTGGGAAATGTGGTTTCCAGGCAGGGTGACAGGTTAGTTAAGGTGGGGTGTGCTCAGAGAGGCAGCTGGCCTGCAGCACAGTGAGATGCCAGGAGCTGAGGGCAGGGAGGCCATCAGAGCCCAGAGGTTGGGCCTCAGTGACAACTTTGGATTTGGATGTTCACTGTTCTTTGTGCTTCAGGGTTGTTTTTAAAATTTTTTTAATGTTTATTTTGGGGAGAGAGAGAGACAGAGACAGAGAGCGAGTGGGAGGGAGCAGAGAGAGAGGGAGACACAGAGTCCAAAGCAGGCTCCAGGCTCTAAGCTGTGAGCACAGAGCCCAATGGGGGCTCGAACTCACGAACCGCGAGATCATGACCTGAGCAGAAGTCAAACGCTTAGCTTAACCGACTGAGCCAGAGTTTAATTAACACATACCACTGAGAGGCATTTTCCATAATGGACCAGACAGCTTTTGCCTGAGGAGTTGGTTGAGGGATGGGGCATAGCAGAATGACATTGTTCACACTTGTTTAAAGAATTTGCAGAGAACAGGGCTGTCTCAGATGGGGTTGCCTGGAAGGAGACCTTAAGGCAAAGATTTCTTATGAAAAGGATTTTCCAAGAAAGTGCTCCCAGGAAAAAGTGGTAAGAGGGTGAAAGAAACAGGCAGAGAGAAGGAAGAAAGGAGCCCTGCATCAGGCAGTTAATGGCAAATTCCCAGCCTCAGCCCAATCCCATGGGGAGTTCTGGAGCATAGATCACTCCTCAGAGTTTATTCCCACTTGAGGCAAGGAGCTGGGCTTCAGGATCCCACAACAAGCAGGCTGCCTGAGGACCACACTATGAACAGGGTAGAACGCCCAGGGTGGAACGCCCAGGCTCCACTGGTGTCTGTCTATGCAGGCAGAGCAGCCCCAGCAGTGCTGGAGGAGTCCTTCAAAGATAACTTACAGGAATTGGCCGTTAGCAATAAGCAAAGCACACAGGAGCCAGGGAAGGGACACATGGGAACAGTAAAAGAGATCCACACAGATCCAAGAGATTATCTATCAACAGCATCTGCTATGAAGACCAAAGTGGAATGTACAAAAAGAAAGAAGAAATACCTTAGGGTGTTGTAAGTATGCCAGCACCTTATAAATATAATTTATTTGTAATTCAAATATGAGGCTGTATTACATTCATTTAGATATAGGAAACATGATTCTAAGGAAGAATGCTGCAAACATACTGCACCACGCCAGCTGGCTCTCTGGTCAGGGAATGGCCCAACAGCACCACCACCCCGCCCCCACGCCCAGCAATTTTGTTTGAGAAAGCCAGAAAATACAGCAGAGATAACTTACAGCACAGAACCTGTCTGCTAAGCCATCTTCAAAGTGTACCTGGGGCAGCATATGAGGGAAGTGTTTAATAATAGTTTGACTATCTTGGAGGCACACACTAATTCTTGCATTCCTTTGATAATCTCTGTAGTGGCCTGTCTGGTTCTGAATAGACCCAATGCAAAAACAGTGGTTGGCTTCATTAGCCCAGCGTACACAGTAAGTTTTGGGTACAGTAATTTCAGCCTTACAACCAAGATACGTTACTAAGGTGCCAGTTGTATGGAAACCAATTTGACAATAAATTTCATATTAAAAAAAATTAATGTTAAAAAATATTTTTAAAAAAGCACCTTAAATAGCTGCAGTTGCTTTTATCTATTTCCAACACCAGGGGGCAGCCTTCAGTCTTCTTGAAATCTGGTGTGTGGTCCTTACAAAACAATACCTAGGTCTAATTTAAAACAAACAAAAAACCTACTGTGTTTGTCTACCTCAGGAGAAAATCACCATTCTGCATTTTACTTCTTCCACTGTCACTTGCTGATTACAAACCGTCTTTGGGTGGGCTTTGAAAGTGTTATTATCCATCCATCCTATTGGTGTTTCTATTTCATTGGGGAGAATTTTTGAGGATTCATTTGAATTTTAAACATGAAGATGTTGCTCCCTGTGTTAAAGATCCACCAGTTAAGATATGGGCCACAGTTTTCAAAACCTTAGAATAGAAAATCTGCCCAAATTAGCCATTTTTAATGTGTTCTTGTTTTGCCACTATAAAATCTTTCATTAAAGCATGTGCAGGGGCCGAATGCACAAAAGCCCTGATATCTATACCTCTAATGGTTTTGACTGCTGATGGCTGAGCATCGGTCTCAGAGCTCAAGATTATAAATTCATTTGCCCGGTACAATCCCTCACCATAAACACCCACCCCGTGGGAGGAAAGGAATGGTTTGCCTGCTCAGTCCCTGTTGGTGTCTTTGCCTGGAAAATACCAAGGTTTTCATGCTTCTGCTTTGCTTGCAGTTTGGATGTACGGGCACCTGCATAGGATTAAACTGTGGTGGCTCTGGAGGTGATGCCCCACCACAGTTGCTTAGGGCCACACAAATGGACTCCAACTGTGGGTAACCTCTTCATTTGGCTCGTTCAGTGGGTAACCTCATCAGGTTTGGCCTGAAGACTGACGAGTCAGCTGGCAAATGAGAGCCACCAGCCTAGGCCAGGGGAAGCGATGGCAGGCATCTTTTCACTCCTGGAGAGACTACAAACTGTATGTAATCCACTGCCTCCCATGCACCACTCCCCACCCCTCCCCCGGACCCCCACCCCTATCGTCAGGAGGTTGCCAGTATCCTGTTACACAAAGCCTAGTGTCTGGCTACAGAGACAAGCCTTTCTCCCATCCTGGGGAAGGGACAGAGTTGATACTTTCAAATAATGGGAGTCACTCAGTGAAGAGGAATCATTCCTTTCTGAAACGTGCAGCAGCTTTGCTTTATCCGTCATTGCACCGAATATCCGCCATTACTAGAGTTTTCCCTTTCTCCTCTTTTATTCTTGTGTTGGTTACCAGTGGCATCAGACGAAGGAGCAGCAGCTGGACAGTTTAATTTATTAGAGTTGTCAGGACCACTCTCCCACCGGTAATAGAACACAGTGGAGGTGGGCTTGTCCGGCAAAGCAGATTTAATCTCAATGATTCAAAAGTGTTTCAGCAGCTTCCTAGAAATTAATTCACTTTAGACTTCCCCCTATGCATCTTGTTTTCATTTGGGAATATGTACACATTGTACACACATTTCTCTTAAAAAAATACCCTGTCAGGTTTCGCAGAGAAGATATTTGGTATTTATAATATTTTTCTTCTGGTTTTGAAGATGATACTGAAAATCAAATAGAAAGACATTGCTTGGGATCCAGGGGTATCTGAACACCTTGTCCCACATAGAAAACACTGAGGCTTAGTGGTCAGTTCAGATCCATCCCAAGATCTTCCACCTCATATTCTTGGACTACTTGCCTGTCCTCTGAGCTTCACGCCTTGATTGCCCCACTGAAACTAGCTGTGTGAGTTTGACTGAGTCTCTTAACCCTCTCCACACCTCAGTTTCCTCATGTCCTATGTGGGTGATAATTCTGCCAACCTTATAGGGTTACTGAGTGGATTAGATTTGAAAGTCTATATAAAGCCTTTAACACAACTCCCAGGAGACAAAGCATGATTTTAATGTTAGCAATGGGACTGTGCTAAGAGGTGGTATCTGTAGCCAGGTGGGTTCAGACACACAGCTTTCTACTTCCTGGCTCAGGCCTCAGTTTCCACATCTGTAAAGTGGGGATTAATGCTAGGACAGACCTCATGGAGTTGTTATGAAGATGAAATACACAGAGAAAAACAGAACTTCAGACGGTATGTAGCACATCAAAAGCACCATAATGTGATCCATAGATCTAGAAAAACAACTTGAATCCAGAAGCTGTTTGGAAACAGGAAGCTGCAGTCATTGAGTGTGGATCCAGACAGTTTGGACTGACTCATCTGTAGGATGTGCATTAGCTTGGCCAAGAAGAACAATGTGAAAACACAGTCCTGAATTTTCCCTTGGGGCAGAAGCCCTGTGTGAGTTGGACACCAGCCAGGGAGAGGCCAAAACCCTTAGGTGCCAGGATGTGCTGATTCTCTGAAGAAAGTAGGGCAGAGCTTGAAGCCTTTGGGGAATGAGGAGGCATAAGTAGACGAGAGTCTCAGAAATAGGGGGAAAAGACAGATAAGGTGGAGTTGACAGAGATTGAGAAGATGGATCACTCCCTCCTCCCCCCACTCCCCCACCCCCAGGTAAAGCTGCCTGCTGCTAATGGGTACTCCCTCTCGGTCATGAAGCACTTCCCTCGAGAGGCCAAAGGTTGCATTGTTCCCTGAGAGCTCCCTTTACCCAGAAAGCCATTGTGTCATTGCACAGGTAGCTCGTAGGCAATTTGGATGCTTTTTGTCTAGAGACATCTACGATCTTTCAACTCCAGGCCACCGAACCTACCAACTTGCTGTGCTCTGTGATGCTTCTGTGTCAGACTAGTCCCACCCAGTTTCCTGGGTTCTGTGCCAAGACAAAATGGGGCAAAATCAATCAACTTGGCTTTCGCATCAAAGCCACCTCTGTCTCAACCATCTGTGACTCAGAGGAATAGGAACGAAAATGCATGACTGATGACGCATGTTATTTTTGTTTTGTTTGTTGCCTTCTGTGTTTTGTGTTTTGTGTTTTGTGTTGTTTTCTGGTTAAAGAGTAGAGTAAGCAAATGGATATTTTTGCCTGCAAACACTCCATGACATATACATTCAGGCAAGATGAAGAATTGGAATCTTGGATTCAGTTCAGATTATTCCCTAAGAGGAAACCCAAGTTTGCTTGACAAAGAGGGTCTTTTCTGCATTTTGCTCAGATGCTGTTGTCATGTTTGACTGATTTGGAGCAGCTCTGCATCTCAGCTCTGTGAAATGTTGCATGTACACCAAGCTTTTTACTAGCTACTAATCTAGCAGGAAAGTCCTACAGTACAAAACAGTAACAATAGAACGAACTGCAAAAGGAACTTTAGATTCTTAAGACCTGAGTGCCAGATCAGCCTGAAGCTCTGTCCATAAAGATGACTAATGCATGGCAGGTGGGCATCTGTACTAGTCTTATCCCAGACACCAGAAGGCTCTGCTTCCCCTGAATACAGATGGGCTAGCCATGGCAGTGGTGTTCCCTAGATTGTATATTAGAGAAGTTACAAGCAACAGTTATGAATTCAGATTCTTGGAATTTAATCCTCACTTCACAACTTTATTAGTCAAGTCTGGTTATAAAAATGTTGTATAACAAACAACCCAAAAGGTAATGGCTGATAACAGCAAATATTTTTCTTGTTCACGGGTGTGTGCAGGTTGGTGGGGTCACTCTACTTCAAGCTTCAGTGCAGCTGATTCTTGTTTTAGGTTTGGTTCAAGTTTACTCTGGATGCCTCTTGGCATGATTCTTGGATAAGCAACTACCCAGATTAGGTTTTTCTCAGGGAAGGTGGCAAGAACTCAAGGAACCAAACTAAACCAGGCAAGCACATAAAAGCCTCTGCTCGTGTCCATTCACTAACGTTCCAATGGCCAAGGTAAGACACATGGCCCAGCCCAAAGTCGATGGATCAGGAATGTATACTGCACATACTCCACTTGGGTGGAGCTAAAAAGGCACATGCAAAGGGTGTGATATAAATCATTACAGGGAGGAGGCGAAGAGTTGAAATAATACTTCAGTCTACTATGACCATTAACAAGCTATAGACCTTGAAAATCATGTAAGTTTTCTCATTTGTAAAGTGAGGCTTAATTTACATTTTCCTCCCAGGACTGTTGGAAAGATTAAAACCAAGAGATAGATGGGGCACCTGGGTGGCTCAATGTGTTGAGACTCCGACTTTGGCTCAGGTCATGATCTCGTGGTTCATGAGTTCGAGCCCTGCATTGGGCTCTGTTCTGACATCTCAGACCCTGGAGCCTGCTTCAGATTCTGTGTCTCCCTCTCTCTCTGCCCCTCCCCTGCTTGCTCTCTCTCTCTCTCTCTCTCTCAAAAATAAATAAACACTAAGAAAAAAAAAAAAAACAAGAGAGAGAGAGTAGCACATAGTGAGAGATCAAAAAAAAAAGTAACTTAGGGCGCCTGGGTGGCTCAGTCAGTTGAGCATCTGACTCTTGATTTTGACTCAGGTCATGATCCCAGGGTCATGGGATTGAGCCCCACGTTGGGCCCTGCACTGAGCATGGAGTCGGCTTAAGATTCTCTTTCTCCTTCTGCTCCCCTCCACTACTTGCTCTCTGTCAAAAAAATAAATATTTAAAAAATAAAAAATAAAGGGTAACTTAATGAATCCACACTTTCCATTTTGGACCCTTTTCCTCTCCTGATGTCCTCCCTCTGCCATCACACCAGCAACACCTCCTTCCCCTAATTCCTAAATGCTCCTGCTATGCCTTCTCTCACTTCCAGAACCAATCCAAATTATTATACTTGCACATGAGGTTAGAGTATGTCTTTGCAGACTCTCCCTTGTATTTAGCCTGCAGGAAAGATAGACCGCAATCCAGATATTAGCTTTGTGATTATGAAGCCCCATTTACTAATGAGACCTCTGACAATATGCACCACCACCTCGCCTTGCAGCTTAAATATGAGGGAGAGCTCTGCAAAGCTGATATTGACCCAGCCTGCTAGTAGGAGGAATCACTTGCACACACTCATCATCAGCCAGCACTGGATCAGAGTGAGACTGCTGACTGAAGTTCTGGGTCCTTGTCCCGTGTAAGTAGCAGGATGTACAAGCCATACAGACAGAAAGACTGTCCAGAAAAAGGAGGAGAAGGGTCCTCGAGCCAGGCATGTGCCCTTACCCTTCTCCAATCTCCCCCATCAGATAAGTCATATCCAGACAAGTGAGTGGGGGAGGCAAGAGAGAACAAAAGCATCATTCCAATGGAAGACCCTCCATGGAAACATGAGGACAAGGAAGAAGTGGTTTCCCCGACAACCTGTTTTGCAAATGAGGAAGGTTAATCCCTTGCTGGGAGCTTTCTAGCCAATGGAGAAATCCATAGGGTTAGAGTCATTGACATGAACTAATACCAATAAAAGATCAGCCATCTGTTATCACAAATATGGTTGTATATAACAAAGCACTCTGAAGCTAAAGAGCTTAAAACACAAAACTACCAAAAAAATTGCTGAAAGAAATTAAAAACATAAATAAATGGAAAGACATCTGTGTTGGTGGATTGAAGTACTGTTAAGATGGCAGTAATTCTCAAAGCTATCTACAGGTCCAGAACACTCCCCATCAAAATCTCAACAGCACTTGTTTGTAGAAATAGACAAAACTGCATCCTAAAATTCATGTGGAGTCTCAGGGGACCCCAAATAGCCAAAAGATTCTTCAAAACAACAAAGTCGGAGGACTCACATGTTCTCAAAACTTACTACAAAACAACATTAAAAAACCAAAGCCAGCTGTATGGTGATGGCATAATGATAAATGTCTAGACCAGTGGAACAGAATGTAGAGCCGAAGAACATACCCTCACATATATCACATTCAAATGATTTTTGAAGGGGTGCCAAGACCATACATTGGAGAAAGGACAAAATTTTCCACAAGTGGTGTTGGAAGAGCTGGATATCCACATACAGAAGAATGAGGTTTGATCCTTACCTTGTACTACATACAGAAATTAACTCAAAGTGAATCGAAGACGTAAACATAAGAGCTAAACAAAACAAAACTATAAAACACTTGGAAGAAAACATAGAAAAACTTCATGACATGGATTTAGTAATGATTTATTGGATATGACACCAAAAGCATAGGCATCAAAAGAAAAAAAAATCAGTAAATTGGACATTGTCACAATTTAAAACTTTGTGCATTAAAAGACTATCAAAAAAGTGAAAACACAAGCCACAATATAGGAGAAGATATTTGCAAATCAAATGTCTAATAAGGTATTAACATCCAGAATATATAAAGAACTTCCACAGCTCAGAAACAAACAACTAAACTGAATAGTGGGCAAAGGACTTGAGTAGACATTCTCCAAGGAAGATATACAAATGGCCAATAAGTGCTTGGAAAAAAAATGCTCAATATCACTGGTCCCTGGGAAATGCAAATTAAAAATCACAGTGAGATACTCCTACATACTCATTAGATATATATTAAGTATATATATGTGTATATAGCTAGATAAATATTTTTCTATGGAAAATAAGTATTTCAAGGATATGGAGAAATTGGAACCTTCATGCCTTGCTGGTGGGAATGCAAGATGGTGCAGGTGCTGTGGGAAACAATTAGGTGGTTTCTCGCGAGTTAAACATAAGACTTACCATACAATCCAACAATTCTACTTATCAGTATTACCCAAAAGAATTGACAGCAGTGACTCAAATAGGGGCGCCTGGGTGGCTCAGTCGGTTAAGCATCCGACTTCAGCTCAGGTCATGATCTCACGGTTCGTGGGTCCGAGCCCTGTGTCAGGCTCTTTGCTGACAGCTCAGAGCCTGGAGCCTGCTTCAGATTCTGTGTTTCCCTCTTTCTCTGCCCCTCCCCTGCTTATACTCTGTCTCTCAAAAATGAATAAATGTTAAAGCAGGGACTCAAATAGATACTTGTCCACCAGTGTTAACAGCAGCATTATTCATAATAGCCAACAGGTGATGGATAAACAAAATGTGGTGTATACATGGAATATTATTCAGCCTTAAAAAAGGAAGGAAGTTCTGACACAGGCTACAACGTGGATGAGCCTTAAAAACACGCTGGGTGAAATAAGCCAGGCACAAAATGACATATATTGTATGATTCCACTTATATGAGGGACCAGGAATAGGCAAGTCCATAGACACAGAAAGTAGATTAGAAGTTACCAGGACCTGGGTGGGGGAGGGGGCGGTATTTTTTAACAGGTACAGTTTCTGTTTGGGATGATGAAAAAAGTTCTGGAAATGCATGGTGATGATGGTTGCACAGCAGTTTGTACCCAATGCCACTGCATTATACACACTCTCACATAGTTAAAAGGTAAATTTATGTTCTGTTTTATCACAGTATTTTTTTTAAAGAGCTTAAAACAATAAGCATTTGTCTCTCACAATTCTGCAAGTTGGCAATTTGGCTGTGCTCAGCTGGCAGTTCTTCTAGTCTTGTCTGGGCTCACTCATGGGTCTACAGTCAGCTGCTGAGGGGGCTGGGGGCTGCCTGGGCTAGGATGGCTTCAGCTGGGATCGCTTGTCTCTGCTCCTCAAGTCTCTCATCATTCCCCTAAGCTAGCTCAGGCAGCTGGGCAGGGTCCAGAACTGCCCAGTCTCTAGAAACGGTAGGCTGGAATAGGTACAGCCTCACTTCGGCTGCATTGTGTTGGCCAGAGCAAGTCATGTGGTCAAAGCCAGTGTCAGAGGGAACTGAAACGGCCCCGATCTCCTGATGGGAGGAGGTGCAGAGTTTCACCGCAGATGACCTGGATACAGACAGGAGAGGAAAACTGGCAACTTTTTTGCATCAACATACCACAGTTTGACGTTGTTAATAGAGAACTCTGTCTCAGGACACCAAATGGTTTATGTTAAGATAGGCTCGTGTATCTAATCTAGAAGTTGTTTACAGGAGCGGGGCAGTGCTGGTTCTAGAGATTTAAAAGTATAGGAAAAGTATACACAAACTCCTCTTAGTGCCCAGAATATTCTCTCTCAGGCATTGAGTACTTCTCAGATTATTTTTCCAATCAAGCCAGCTACTTGGCAGATTTAGTGCTCTGTGGGAGCTGTAACTTTTCAGAGAAGCTGAGACATGGAGAGAGTCTTCAAGACAATAGAATTTTGGAGGCTCAAGGGACCCAGGCAGATCATATCAGTAGGGACGGGAACCATAGACCTAGCAAGGGAAAGGGGTTTGATGAAGCCTTCAGAGTTGCCAACAACAAAACTTGGACTAGATCCCAGATTGATGAACTCACAATCCAGTGCTCTATGATCTAGTGATCCCCTTGAAGTATGCAAACCCCAGCTCAACCACCCAAGG
Organism: Panthera leo; assembly: GCF_018350215.1. Classification (NCBI taxonomy): domain Eukaryota; kingdom Metazoa; phylum Chordata; class Mammalia; order Carnivora; family Felidae; genus Panthera; species Panthera leo. Next base: position 35,345,923 of record NC_056681.1, on the reverse strand, counting down.
AACTTGATTTTATTCTTTGGGACCTTTCAATTAAAGGGTGCTCTGCAGACCAGCAGCCTTACCTGAGAGCTTATTAGAAATTCAGCATCTTGGGACACCTGGGTTGCTCAGTAGGTTAAGCATCTGACTCTGGATTTCGGCTCAGATCATGATCTCATTGAGCCCTGCATCAGCACAGAGACTGCTTGGAATTCTCTCTCTCCCTCTCTCTGCCCCTCCTCTGCTTCATGCGCATGTGCTTGCAGTCTCTCTCTCTCTCCATAAACATTTAACTTAAAAAAGAAAAAGAAAAATTCAGAGTACTGTGCCCCATGCCAGACCTGCTGAATTAGAGTATGCAAATTAACTTGCTGCCCGGGGCATTTGCATTAATGGTAGAAGTTAAACATTCCCTGGGGACCCTGGTTTTCGATGTTGGCTGTTCCTTGGAATCACCTGGGAAAGGTTTAAAAATGCTGATGCCTGGGCTTCACCTCAGAGATTCTCACCTGTTTGTTCTTGGGTACGGTCTGGGCATAAAGATTTTTGAAAGCTCCTTGAGCCAATGGCAGCTTTTTATTACATTTTCCTTCTGTGCAAGAGGCTAGTTTTTCCTAATGAGTAAAAACAACCTTCAGAAGACCCTAACTGACGACCTTGCTCCAGTGTCCTGGGTAGGGTTAAGTGACTTATAAATTGTTGAGAATTGTTTAAATGTGTTTTTGTAAGAAAGGAAGGTTAAACACTAGAACTGGTGATTGGGAGGAGTGTTTTTAAAAAGCTACTTTGTTGCCAAAAAAGGATTGGCACTAAGACACAATGAAACCCCGCTTAATAAAAATTCTGCAAATTATACATACAGTAAAAGATTAACGACCCAGAAAAATATAAATCATGGAAGAGAGAAAAGACAATGAAAAAACACAAATGTGCAAAGCTCACACATGAACATAATAATAGTTAAGCTATAAATTTGATTTTATTTCAAGCCTCCTGGGAATCCAGTAGTTAACAAAGTTTTTACTTATGGGGCATGTGGGTGGCTTAGTAGGTTAAGCGTCCAACTTTGGCTCAGGTCATGATCTTGTGGTTCGTGGATTTGAACCCCGTGTCAGGCTGTGCGCCGACAACTCAGAGCCTGGAGCCTGCTTCAGATTCTGATTTTCCCTCTCTCTCTCTGCCCCTACCCCATTCACATTCTGTCTCAAAAATAAACATTAAAAAAATTTAAGTTTTTATCCATAGGAAAAGGGAGTAGGAGAGTGTCTTTCTTGCAGGAAAGCAAAGCTTTCTAACTCTTATTTGTAAATAAAAGTTTCATGAGGTCTTTCTCTGGGGACACGGAATGACATGAGTGAAGTGTGTCTTCAAGAAAGTTCCTAGGGCAAAAGCAGGACTGGATCTCATGCTTGAGTGTCTTTTTGTTAAATCTGTTCATAATGTGAAACGTGATTGATGGAAAATAGAGAGATGTTGTTTGAGTCTTTTGTGGTGGGTGGGTGTGTGTGTGTGTGTGTGTGTGTGTGTGTGTGTGTGTGTGTGTCCAGCCTTATCTAAGTTATACTTAGGGATGGGGAGTTGTAAAATCCCTTTCAACTTGTCCTGGGAGCTGGCATCCCACTTAGAGGAGAAAGGTGGATGATTATCTCTTTGTGCTGGCGCAAGGGCTCTTGCTGTTCTGTTAATATCCTCGAATGAGTGAACAAGATTATCCAATGAACTCTTCAGACTCCTGCATTCTAGCCTTAAATGTTCCCTCAGGGATTGTTTGAAGACTTAATGGGATAAATGTGCTCTAACATTAAAGTCATAAAACAGGTTCTAGGAACGTGATACCCCAGCGCTGCCCTTTGTGGTACGCCCCAGTCGTTTTCCCCTTTCTGTTTGGGAGCAGTTTCTTTTCTTTCTTTTCTTTTCTTTCTTTCTTTCTTTCTTTCTTTCTTTCTTTCTTTCTTCCTTCCTTCCCTCCTTCCTTCCTTCCTTCCTTCTTTCTGTTCTTTTCTTTTCTTTTCTTAAATATAAAACAAAGAAATGACCCTATTAATCTGGAGTTTAAGGACTACAGGGTATTTTTTCTTTTGAGAATATATATCTATAGATTTTTGCATATTTAGATGTGTGTGTATATATCTACGTGTGTATGTGTGTATTTGTCACACAATTGGCTGACCTTCAAAATCTCTGTTGAATTGAAATCATTTGAGTCGTGAAAAGGGGACCTCAGGCACATGGTCTACCAGTGCTGTTCAGACTTGAGTGTCTACATGAATTCCCTGGAGTCTTTGTTAAGATGCAAATTCTGATTCTGAGGTTCTGGCTTAGGGGGCTGAGAATCTGCAGTCCCCACAGGCTTTCAGGTGTGTCGTAGGCTGCTGGTCCAAGCCGCACTCTGAGTAGCAAGGGGACAAGGTCTACTAGTAGTGCCATTCCCAAACTTGGCTGCATATTGGACTCACCTGGGGAGCTTTAGAAATTACTGACACCTGGAACAACCACCAGCGATGTAATTGGTGTGGGGAAGAGGCCTTGGTTTCATAAATGCTCACAGGCTCCCCCAGGTGACCAGTGTGCAGCTATGGCTGAGAGCCACTGCATTTGAAGCTGCCAGGTAAAGAGGAACCTGTCACTGACTCAGCTGTTAGAAAACCTCCTGGTGCATTCTTAAACCTGTTATTGAATTTCAAAGACATAAAAGCTTTTCAACAGGAACGCTCTTATATCTTGAATAGACGGAAGGATGGTTGCATGGATAGATGGATATCTTTGGGGAAAAAGTGATCTCATTTTGCAAAAGAAAGGAGAAACCACATGATTTTATTCTGTACGTAGCTTATATAAATCAAAGAAATGACTTAGCACCTCTGCTGTGCAGAAAGAGAGCCTCACAGACTTCCAGGTTTCTCTGGGGGAGCCAAGTAAGCAGGGAGAGCAGCACTAGACTCCACTAATCGGAAAGGTAAAGAAATTAAGGATGAAAACAGCCTCCCAACTTGTGATAGCATTGTTTCTTTGGTATTTGCTAAGTTACTAGAATATTCAGTGCGCAGTTTCATATCTTTTTTTAAGTTTTTTTTTTTAATTTTTTATTTTTTTGAGAGAGGGAGAGAGAGAGAGAGAGTGCCAGGAGGGGAGGAGCAGAGGGAGGGAGGCAGAATCTGAAGCAGGCTCCAGGCTCTGAATTGTCAGAACAGTGCCTGATGCAGGGCTCAAACTCAGAAACCGTGAGATCGTGACCTGAGCCGAAGTTGGAAGCTTAACCCATTGAGCCACCCAGGCAGCCCCCCCCCCAAATTTTTTTTTAACTTTTTAAAGCTTATTTTATTTTGAGAAAGAGAGAAAGCATGCGCACATGCTCAAGCTGGTGAGGGGCAGAGAGAGAATCCCAAGCTACCAGCATGGAGCCTGACTCAGGGCTCAATCCAACAGTGAGACCATGACCTGAGCCAAAATCAAGAGTCAGATGCTTAACTGACTGAGCTACCCAGGTACCCCTGCAGTGATATCAAAGATACCTTTGATCAGATTCGCCTCCTCTCTGACTCAGTCACCCACTCAAAGTCACCCATTTAGTCCCCACAAGATTTCTTCTTCTTCCCTTGGACCTCCAGTCTTCCAATGCTACTGCATTATGCTTCTCTGTCAGCCCCCTTCTTTATTAATGGCCTTCCAACTTAAACTCCATAATTCATCCATGTTGTAGCCCATATTGACCCTACCTGCCAACACCTGGCAAACACTGATACTGGGATATATCCACCATCCCACTTTTGCAGAGGCTGCCCTCAGGATGCTACATATTTTCTGGACAAGACAAGCAATCATGTGCTTTTGTGCCACCCCAATGTATTTTAACAAAAGAATAATTTACATAAAAGATAATTATTATACAGCTTGCAATATTTTACATAATGTATGTATTCATGGGACCATGATCCAGATGAAGATGGAACATTTTCATCACCCACCAAATTCACTTGGGCCTCTTCCCAGTGAACATCTTCCCCTGGAGGTAATCATCATCATTCTGACTTCAATCACTGAAGAGAAATGAATGACCAATAGCTAGGAATGTTTGGTAAAGCTGACCTTAATATTTAATGGACTTTGAAGTTCAGTGTTTCTGAAACTTTTGGAACATTTAGAGCCCAGATTTTCTCCACTTTTTTCCCCATAGAAGCATAATTTTTTCTTGGCATCCAAGACCAGTCCATCTCTGAAATATAAGTACATAATTACAATACCAACTTTATACTCTAAAATGTTATTTAAGTGCTTAGCAGTTTTATTTCCAGATTAACAAGTTTTTTAACATTTATCATGCCTTGAAGAGATCATTTTAATGTTTATTAAAATTGCTTAAAATGTCAGGTGGAAAAAAATTTGAGTTTTGGACACTGAAAGGTAAAATTTTGTTGACCAAATTTAAAATAAATATGCCCTTGGAGATCTAGCAGAAGGGAAGACAGATGTCTCTGGAAATAGAATGTTAAGTAAAGGTGAACTGTATTGACTTATTAAGCTTTTTTAATGTCCACCCCCTCCCTTGTTTGAATGTGAGGTCTGTGGGGGCAATACCATCAATAAATAATTATTAAATGGAAAAAAATAAATATGCTTTGTACATCTTTATATCATCTATAGGCAAGCAAAAATTTTTGACATTTGGCATTGCATATGCCCAATTTTTCACGAATCATGTAACTAGTTGGTGTTTTTACAAGGGTAGGGTAGCAACTGATGTGTAGACTACACATTTTGTTAGCTATTAAATTTTAAATGTCAGAATCTTGACCAAATGCAAGGTGAGAAGATGTTTCCTTTGTTGCAGTGATGGAATTTTGAAGTTGCTGTAAAGGCTAACCATTCCAAAGAGCAATCAATTTGTTTTTCCCCAGTTCCCATAATCCTGAGTTTTAAACATCTTTCCTTCCTGGAAATATTTAACATGACCTTGTCATGGGGTGTGCTTACGTTCCTCTCATTGTGTCACAGAGTAGGTGGAGCTTGTTCCTGCGTACCATGCTTCCTTTCCTACACCCTCAGAGGTTCAAGTTGAGGATGCTGATGGGCTGTGCTGTGGTTTTCACGTATTTTGGGAGGCATTGATACTACCAGCTGAGTGATACTGGGCAAGTTGCTTGGCCTCTCTGAGCCTCATTTCCCTTCTTTGTGCAAAGAGGTAATAATGTCATCTATCCCAGGGTCTTGTGAGGGTGAATATGGGGGAAACACCTGTAATTCTCTTGGCACACAGTGTTTAGGTCAATGTTAGTGACTAGAAGCTCTCTTAAACCCATTCGTGGAATATTGGCAGCCATTTCATTGATCTCACAAATTATTTAAAGTTCACATCCTCCGTGGAGTGTGCTGAGCTTTTGTTTATGCCATCATGTCTGTGACGCCTAACACTGAACAAGAACCCGAGCAGCTCACATCTCTGATTGCTGCTGCTTGAAAATTCCTTTGAGAACAGGATACGATCTCTTATTCTAGTCAGTTGGCTTGACTCACAAATAAAATTGCTTCAGAAGTGGAAGACCTGTGTTTCATGTACCCTTCTGCCATAGAATTGCAGATTATAAATGAACCAAGTGCTTTTCTGGTGCCAAGTGACCCTATCCCACTGACAAATGGAAATACTCAACTCACCAAGAGGCTTTCTTTCTCCTCCTTTCTCCCTCCCTCCCTCCCTCCCTCCCTTCCTCCCTTCCCTCCTTCCTTCCTTCTTTCCTTCTTCCCTTCCCTCCTCCCTTCCTTCCTTCTTCCCTTCCTTCTCCCTTCCTTCCCTCCTCCCTTCCTCCCTTCCTTCCTTCCTTCCTTCCTTCCTTCCTTCCCTTCCTCCCCTTCCTCCCTTCCTTCCTCCCTCCCTTCCTCCCCTCCTTCCTTTTTCCCCTCCCTCCTTCTTTCCTCCCTCCCTTCCTTCCTTCCTCCCTCCCTTCCTTTCTTTCTCCATCCCTTCCTTTCTTTCTCACTTCCTCCCTTCCCTCCCCTCTTCCTTCCTCCCTTCCTTCTTCCCTTCCCTCCTCTCTTCCTTCTTCCCTTCCTCCCTCCCTCCCTCCCTTCCTTCCTTCCTCCCTTCCTCCCTTCCCTCCTCTCTTCCTTCCTCCCTTCCTTCCTTCTTCCCTTCCTCCCTCCCTTCCTTCCTTTATTCTTCCCTTCCTCCCTCCCTTCCTTCCTTCATTCTTCCCTTCCTTCTTCCCTTCCCTCCTCTCTTCCTCCCTTCTTTCCTTCCCCTCTTCCTTCCTTCTTCCATTCCCTCCTCCCTTCCTTCTTTCTTCTTTTCCTTCTTCCCTTTCTTCCTCCCTCCTTCCTCTCTTCCTCCCTTCCTTGCTTCTTCCCTTTCTTTCCCCCCTTCCTTCTTCCCTTCCTTCTTCCCTTCCCTCCTCCCTTCCTTCCTTCTCCCTTACTTCCCTCCTCCCTTCCTTCCTCCCTTCCTTCCTCCCTTCCCTCCTCCTTCCCCTCCTCTCTTCCCTCCTCCCTTCTTTTCTCTCTTTCTCTCTCTCTCTCTCCCTTTCTTTCTCCCTCCTTCCTGCCCTCCCTCTCTCTCCCTTTCTCCCTCTCTCCCTCCTGCTACCTCTTTCTTTAGCCCATGAATCAAATACTAGAACAGTTTTTCCCCCAAAAAGGAGCTGGGACAACTGGTGACACTCTAGATCAAGAGTCAGCAGACTTTTTCTGTGAAGGGTCGTGGGCTACATGGTTTTTGTCACAACTCCTCAACTCTGCCTATTGTGGCCCCAAAGCAGCCGTGTGCTGTACATAAGCACATGCATGTGACTGTGTTCCAGTAAAACTTATTTACAAAAACAGGCTGGATTTGGCCCACAGACCATAGCTTGCCATCTTCCGCTCTAGATGAATGCTGTCCAACAGAAATACAATGCAAACCAATATTCAATTTTACATTTTCTTGTAGCCACATTTTTGAAGTTCTTGATCTATTAAGACATGAATTTTTAAAGACTTTTAAAAGATAGAATGAACAAATCTTAGAACAGGAAGAGACAGACACCTCAACTTACAGATAACATAAATTTACTGCGGCACCCTGATATCTAATGGCCCAAGATTTTTTAAGTGACGGTGGGAAACTGCACAACTGCCAAAATCCCCACTTTTGAATGATTTTTCTTATAGTCTATGTAAGTAGAACCAAAATTCTAACCATGAAACTATGCCAAATTCAAATAATTTTAGCCACAAGAAACTAAAAGCAACTCAGAGATAAGCCTTGGCCATGCCCCTGTTAGTACTTCGTACTGACTCATCCTTCTGTGGGCAAAAACAGATGGAGAATGGCTTCCTGATTATCCCCACTTAAGCCTGCATCGCTTCTCGGCCTTTTGGCTAAGATCAAGTGAAGAGAAGCCTGCCACCCTATCATTCAACTCTCACGAAATTCTATTCAGACAAATGCCTTCTTCTCTGGCCACATTAAGAATTGCCATCCCTGCCCACAGGCACACAAACCTTTCCTCCTCCCGCAGCCTGCTTTACCTGCTCTAGTATAAATGGGCCCAGCTCCTAGCTTTTATACCTCCTCTCCCTGCTCCAGCCATCATGGAGGAAAGGGGCACGTGGGTGAATTGGGGCTGGCTGATCTAGGATGGCTCATTTTGGATCTCCCAGTGGTCCAGCCCAAGCGTGTTCACCTGGAAGAAGCAGGGAATGGAGAGGGTAGCAGCTGACAAGGCTTCTGATAGCCCAGACTAAGCATTGATAATGTCACTTAAGCCCATTCTCCATTGTCTAAGCCAGCCATATGGCCATCTCCTATTCAAGGGCGGGGACATAGACTTCACCAGCTCCCAGTATGAAGAACTATAAAGTCACATTACGTAGAAGGGGGGGAGGGGTAATTGTTCCCATTTCACAAGCTGTCTATCACAGAGATTAATATCACACTACAAGGTTGGGTTTTGTGATATGCTCTAATGAATGTGCTTCTTCCTCTCCCCTGTGTGGGTTTATATCTCAACCTGAAATACTGAAAAATAAAACATTTGTTCAGACATGGTCACTTTCTTGTTGATACCTAAAATCAAGCTGAGACAAGCACTTCCATTCACAGCTTTCAGTGCTCTGTCTCAGGACTCAGGTGCTCAACGTCATTTCTTCTACCAGGACAATCTCAGTGCATATACATGTAAGAATTTAATACTGTTCTTTAAGCCTTCTGTGTACTATAGGCATGTCTTAGGCTGGGTTCCTCAAAAACAGAGCTGAGACCAAGGCTTATATGTGAGTTTATTTTGGAAAATTAGGTTAAGGTTCATAACTGGCATTGCTTCCCTTGGTATTCCTGGAGCTGCTGTGGATGTCCTGTGCCCCATGACTGATGCCAGTTATAGAGAGTCAGCGTGGGCACACGTGATAGGAACATCAAAATCAAGTCTGTCCCTACCTGCTGTCTTTAATTCCTGGTCTGCCTTCTAATTCTAGATTCACTGTCATCATCATTATTATTATACTACTTAAGGTATTCCAGCTGCTGTGACATACTAACCCATACATCTTAGTAAATAAGGTCAACAAAATAGAAGTTTATTTCTCATTCACTTAGTATCCAGTGTGGATTTTCCTAACCAGAGCATGGTATCCCATGTGGTCATTTAGCAAGGAAGATTCTACCATGTGGCCCTGGCATCCCCTAGCAACTGAGAGGATCCTGCCAGGTCCTCTCTATTCATTTGGCAGACAGGAAAATAAAGAGAAGAAAAGGCATTTCTTTGTGGCATTGGCCTGGAAGGGATAAATATCACGTCCTGCTCCCATTCTATGGGTGAGAATTGGTCCCATTGTCTGTCTAGATGCAAAGGCTCCTGGTAAATGTGGTCCCTGGCTGGGAACAGCTTTGCAGCAATGCCTTTACACAATGGAAGGGGAGTACCCATTGTGGTGGCCACTTAAAATATCTGCCACATCAGTCAAGCATACTGGTATCCATGCCCGTTGGTTTACAAGAAGGGGACCCCATCCATCTTCATTTTCAATTTTTTTATTGTGAAATCTTTTTCTAAAAAAGGTATGCCTGATGCCTCTTGTGTCCCATCTCATGTCTTTTAGGCCAGCCTTTTTCACTCCGGCCATTGCTGAGGCAATCTGCTGTTCACCCCCATTGCACCACTCACCTTTGCTTTCAGACATGGCAGTTTGTTCACTGCCACCTTGTGGGACGCACATGGGAGTCCCCTCAGCCATTCTGACACAGAAGATGGGAGCAGGTGGATGAACACTTCCATCCTCAGTCCCTTGAGTGGCCAGTTCTGAGACAGGTTCACAGCTCTTCAAGAGAGCTGAGCCCCAATTGTCCACAGAGAGTCAGCTTGATAACATACCATTGAATGGGCTTCCCCTTTTCTGTTTCACCCCCTTACAGTTCCTAACTTCATTTTCCAAAATAAACTACTCATGTGCGGGCCTTTGCCTCATATCTGCTTTTGAGGAACCCAGACTAAGATGTGAATATGGCATATGAGAAGTTTAAGAGTAACATTAAATTCTTATATGTACTACCCAAGTTAAGAAATACATGGTGGAATCTTGTCTCATCTCGAAGTACTCCCTGCCCTTAGAAACAATTTTTTGTTTCAGTAAATGAATAAATCAATGAACAGAGATACTTCTATAGTCCTACTTCATTGTTACCTACACTCTAAACCAGAACACCACAAGTAAATAATAGTTAAGTTCCCAGCTATAACACTCATAGTCTCAAACCGACTTCAAACCCATCCATGAAACACTTATATTACCTCTGATCAAACTGACTTCAGTTGACTTCAGCGTGACTGCTTTACATTCTAAGCAGCAAGAACCAGGGCCATAAATTGCATTTGCTTTGCCAGATTAACAATAAATAGAAAGTCTGCTTTAGGGATTATTCTTGTATGAAACTGGTCACTAAATGTGTTAGATTCACCGTGTTTAACGAGGTAGAGAAAAATGGCAAACAGACTGTTTTCCATTTAATGAGGAATCTTGCCTTTTACTAAATTCACAAAGTCATTCTTAGATACACTAGGCTTTATTATAATCTGTGCAGAACATAACGTTTAGTTAATAAAGGAATTGACTTATTTGTATTCTATATGATCATTACATATTTACTGAAAAGATCTTAATGATTAGAAATCCACACCCCTGCTGGGTGGCTCAGTTGGTTAAGCATCATGATCTCAGTTTGTGAGTTTGAGCCCCATGTCAGGCTCTGTGCTGACAGCTCAGAGCCAGGAGCCTGGCTCAAATTCTGTGTCTCCCTCTCTCTGCCCCTCCCCTGTTCACACTATCTCTCCCTGTCTCTCAAAAATGAATAAACATTAAAAAAATTTTTTAAAGGAATCTGCACCCCTGCTGCCCCTTATTCTCACATTTCCAGGAATATGGAATTCCACCTACTTACTCAATTAGCCCTACCCCCTGTGATTACCAAAAAAAAAAAAAAAAAGTGTTTTCTACATTGAAAGAAAATAGAAGATCTGAGTCTTCTGGTGTATAAAAATCCAGCTGAGAATTAGCATTTCTTGCCATAAGGATTCAAGTATGTCAGATCCGTTTGTTGTTGTTACATACACAGCTGTTTGCAACCACATTCCTTAATAAAAACAAGGCAACTGATTCTCTGCAAACAGCGTGAGAATTCAGATAAATTGTTAAAAGTAGGTACTTTCTGAGAGAGTCTTGGTTTGTTCTTGAGTCATGGGAATGTTTAGCTTATTGACCTCCTGAGAAGTGTTTACCCAGAAAGACAAAATGAAACACATTCTTGAAGAGGATAGAAGACATTGTTTTTTTAAAAAGAAAGGCAAGGTCTTATTAGGGCAAAGCTGTTAATTACACACTTCATTATTGTCAAGGTTAATACAGTCTGTGAGAGCAGAGGCACTTTTTCATCTCTTCCTCAGAACAAGGGGAGACAGCTGTTCTTACGGACAGATCCATTATAGCTTATCACTGGCCGGCAGCCTGGGGAAGGAGCACCATGAAATATGGCCGCTGTCAACAAGAGAGCAGACGCTGAGCTGGTCCAGGCACAATGGAAAGACAATGAGAACCAGGGTGTCAAACTCAAATAGGTTGGGTTGCATTGATTTTTAATGCCTGGCTGTTCCGCAGCATGAAGTTCAGCGATAGTCTTGCCGTTATATTATTGATCTCTAAGACTGCACAATCTTGCTTTAATAAACATCAGATACTGACAGCCATAAATAGTAGTTCTTACATTTTGAAGCCTGGTTAAACCATGTTGTAAAATTTTGCATGTTTGGATTTCACTATTGTTGCTTTGGTGTTATGATTCCTTAAAGTGAAACCTGTGTTAGGGAAACAAATATTACCTCGGTTCTGGTTTCACTGGTCTTCCTGATTAAATAAGGTTACAAAGCCTTCTTTTTTTCTATTCTTTTTAGACAGGTCAACAGTTTATTTCTAACAGATATTTACATTTTGCAAGCCCTTGCTTTTTAACACCGACTAAATAGTTTTCACTGCTCCTTTAAGAGTAATACAGTTACAACATCTGTAAACATCTCCAAATGTTAAAAAGGAGATCCAAGAAAAGCCTGTTATTATAGTGTCTTTGGGTTTTTGTTTGTTTTGTTTTTGCTATAGATGAAATTTTCTTCTTTGCAAATGTCTGCAACCACACCTTCACTTCCATAGTATTCAAGTTTTATTCATCAATAACTCTGAGATTTATAACCTCATAATAAGATCATGATGCTATAGAAGCAGGTGTGCCAAAATAGTGAAATCTTTCAAAGTATTCATTTTGGTTAAACATAGGAAATATTTCACCTTTGTAGAGAATGGGAAAACATTGAACAGTGTAGCTCCCAGCAGCCAACTGTAACATCAAATAATTTTAACACAATACATATATATGTAATACTATATATATGTATACAGATATGTTATATAGATATAAAATACAAATTTAACATTATACTATATATTTAATAAAATATATATTTAGTGCCACACACACACACACACACACACACACACACACACACACATATATATATATATATAAAGTCCTGGATCGTATTATACTGAAAAGTATATGTCAGTCTAATATGTTTTATTATAAAAGTACCCTAGTTGTAGAAAATATGGAAAATGCACTAACCCCATTGAGTACACAGTGTGAACAGCAGACCAGCAGGATTATCACTGCCTGGGAGCCCATTCAAGATGCGGAATCCCAGACCCCACCTCAGACCTATTGAATCAGACTCTCCCTCTAACAGGATCCTCAGGTGATTTGTGTGCACATTAAGATTTGACAAGTGCGGGTTTAAAATCTATGTCACACTTAATCTCCCCACCTAGAGATGACCACTGCCAATATTTTACTGTATTTCTATTAATCTTCCTTTTCCGTATGTATCTTTCAGTATAAATAATAGGCAGTCTAATTTTGTTAATTTTTAGGACTCAGATATTACATCTTTAAGAAGGATTACAGTAGAGTGCTGATCATGTTTTGAAAGTATTCCATTTTTTATATCTAATAAGGAATATTTCTTTGATATATATAACAATTGTAATTAGCTGAAGATATATCCTTAAACTCAGGAAATTAGTATTTTGTATCTAAAGTTACTAATAATCATTTTTAAAAATTTTATTAATGTTTATTTATTTTTGAGTGACAGCAGGGGAAGGATAGAGAGAGAGAGAGGGAGGCAGAAGCTGAAGCAGGCTCCAGGTTCTGAGCTGTCAGACACGGGGCTCAAACCCATGGACCACAAGATCATGACCCAAGCTGAAGTCAGACACTTAACCGACTGAGCCACCCAGGCACCCCCTAATAATTGTTTTTAAAAGTCTAAAACATCAATTCTTTTCCTTCCATTGCATAAAGCTGAGATTGATTTATTCCATTGTTTACATCTTTCTTCTTTCAATTATTATCAACCTAATTTTAAAGTAAATTTTAACTTATAAAATAGTTTACTAACTACCATTTATTAGTGCTTACTGTATGCCAGGAATCATGCCAGCTGTTTTACACATTATTGTATTAAATCACGTTAACCCAATGAGACAAAGATTTATTCTTGCCGTTTTATGGATTAAGAAACCATGGCTTTTAAAGGTTAGGTAACTTGCCCACTATCACACAGTTGATAAATGCTATAAGCCTGATTCAAAAGTAGGATAAAAAACTACATTGTTTTTTAAAAGTGTTTCTTATTCAATGATAGTCTTTATTTTTTCTTCTAAATAGTAGTTATCTCATAACCATATATTTCTCCTTCCACATCAACAAGTATGTAGAATTCTGTTTATTGAGTTTACTGCTATAATTCTGCATGTAAACTGAACATGTCTTCGGGTATGCAGTGATAAGTGCACAGAAACAGCAGACTTCCCAATTCTGAGGTCACAGATTAATTCATGTCTTAAAACAGTGACCCTCTAATCTCCCATAAAAAATCTAAATTAACTTACTTGGGGGACAAAATTGTGAAATAGGTGTTTATGATTGTTTGGTTTTTCATTTTCCAAATATAGTATATTTATAGCACAACTAATGAGGGAAAGAAAGGGCTCTCTCCCAAACAGGCCTTCATTATGTTATCACTTAGTCATTTAAAAAAATATTTGCAGATAGTATGGATATAGACATATTACAGATCTCCATTATAGCTTTTGATGTTATTGTATGGATGGGTGGGTGGATAGATAGCCAGTTGGATGGATACATTGATAGATGATAGACACATAGATAGGTGCCTCTTTGTGACATCTAAATTCATTTCTGTCAGTATTCCTCAGAAACAAAGTGACTGAGTTTCATGTCTGCCCATTCAGCTCATAAATGAAATTGGAAAATTTTATTTGGAAAACTGGAAGATTTAAAGGATTGAGCAGTTTCAAAGGAGGTACTCAAAATGCTCTGATCACAAAAGAATCACACAGGGAAGGATTTTCCCCCCTTCTAAATATCTGTGTCTTGGTAGGGAATTTCTAAAACTGATAGTTCAGCCCCATCATAGCCATTTATTAATTTGCTGAAGATAAACTAACAAGTTCTCTGGATATAAATTCCAAAGGACAAGTGATTGAAATGCTGATTTGATATGAGTGGGGAATGCTTTCTTCTGTTATCACAATTATCCACATAGCCCCAAAGATGGTGGCATGTTAACATATTCTGATCATCTCTGTGTCTCAATCATTTAGTAAGTGATGAGCTGGTAATTACCTCTTTTTTTTTTTTTTTTTTTTTTTTTTTTTTTTTTTTTTTGTCACCATCCAAGTATATCTATTATTTCCTCCTGGACCTAGCTCACAATTCTCCCCTCCCTGAAAACTTTCCAAGAGTTTTAGTCTGTTCTTCTCTGATCTTTTCTTTACTATATAATCTTCACATTTTAACTTGCCTTCATTTAGGAGTTGTGTTTAATATTCCTAACTTGTTTCAGATTTACAAGTTTGTGTCCACATGAGGGAAGTGCATACATTAGTATGTTTCAAAACTTCTATGTAACTCCTCCCTCCATCAGCCTCTACAATTCCTGGGTATCAATCAGTATCAATATCAAGTGATAGTATCCTTTTTATAAATTGGAGAATGGGTAATGAAAGAAGGATGAAAGTAAATCACATAACAAATGTGGGTGAAATTGAGACCAGAACCTGCAATTGTCTATATGCTGTAAACTGAACAATTTATCGCTAGAGGGATGGAGTGCACAATAGAAAATGTGCACTTTATTAACCCATTGTTGATGGATTATGATGTCACACACCAAACCTTTGCATTGCCAACTGGTGCTATTTTATTCAAATGAGTCTGAAGAGTACCTTGGAAAGAGAGCTAGACTGACTTGAAAGTAATATAACATTCATTGTGTGTCAGCCATACTTCGATTTGAGAGAGAGAGACTGAGAGCACGCTAGACTGGAAGGGAGAGGATTGGAGTTTGAATCCCACGTCTGTTATGTATCAGTGGGCAAAGTCAGCTCTAAGTTTTAGTGGTACTCAGTAAAGGAAGGAGGATGCCTACCTAACTGCCCTCTAGATTCATTCCAACATTAAAATACTGGAAGTGATTCTGTGGTCCCAGAGTTGAATATTTCATGTATTCAGAGATGGGAGGTGTGAAGGCAGACAAGAAAGATTGACTTAAATATTGTTTAAGATGGATAGAATTTAGAGAACTTTTTTTTTCCCCTGCGGTATATACCCAAAGATAACACTGACCATGAAAAATTCTAATATAGTTAGCTATTATTTGTCAAGCTCACAGAAAGTCTTGATAACATTTTTGCTAAAGGATTATCCAAGCAGGTCCAATAACTGAGAAGTTACTTGAAGACCTTGGCATACCTTACAGTCTTTATTCATGTTATACATCAGTCAACACAGATGCCCAGGATTGGAAATACCAGGAAGCTACTTTTGGGGAAGACCATGAATTACTGAGAACATTTCATTAAGTAATCTGCTAATTGTTGATAGAGAATAGGAATGTGCAAGAGTATAATTTCTGTCTAGAATGCTGGCTGAAAAGACTTTATCCACTGTGATATAAACAAATTAATACTGTTTTCTTAAAAATTTATGCAAAACATTATTGAAGAAGAGAGGCCAATTGTTTAAATCCACAGAAAATAAGAGTATATATGTCTAAAAGGGTTTTAAGGAGCACCTTGAGGGGGTGCCTGGGTGACTCAGTCGGCTGAGCATCCGACTCTTGATTTCAGCTAAGGTCATGGTCCCAGGGTCATGGGGTCGAGCTCCATGTGGGGCTCCGTGCAGAGCATGGAGCCTGCTTAAGATTATCAGTCTCTCTTCCCCACTCATTCTCGTTCTCTCTCTCTCTATATATATATATATATATATAGAGAGAGAGAGAGAGAGAGAGAACGCACTTTGAGCAAATGAAAGAAATAATAATAAACAGGTAAGATACAACTGAAATGCACTAGAAAGCTACTCAAATGGACTTGATATTTTTGAGGATGAGTTAGCTAGCATTCATACTAAATGTATCAAAAGATGTCCATTTCCTCCTTTCCCCTTCCCAGCTACTTCCCCTTCTCTGTTCAAAGGTATTATTTCTTCAGTTCATCCATTGGGGTCAGCATAGATGTTGTTACTCTGAGAAAAGGTTCTGATGTATATGTGATACATGGTTCTTTTTCTCTCTGAGAAATCCTCAAGCAGAACATCACCTATTTGGGCAATCAACCCATTTATACCCCTCCTCCACAAATAACCATAACATTCCATATAATGGAAGACTATTCAGTGATTTAAAAAGAACTGGGGTCGGGGGACGCCTAGGTGGCTCAGTCAGTTAAGAGTCCGACTTCAGCTCAGGTCATGATCTCACGGTCCGTGAGTTTGAGCCCCGCGTCAGGCTCTGTGCTGACAGCTCAGAGCCTGGAGCCTGCTTCAGATTCTGTGTCTCCCTCTCTTTCTGCCCCTCCCCCACTTGTGCATGAATACAGGCACTTGCACGCACACGTTCTCTCTCTCCCTCTCTCTCTCTCTCTCCCCCCTCCTCCTCTCAAAAATAAATGAACATAATGAATGAATGAATGAATGAATAAGAGTATGCAAATCTGTGCAGAAGAATTCCATATACTTTATGTAGACATACCTCTCAAGGAGGTAGAGTGACTTACTTCAAAGGGTGCAGTAGAGAAAGCAGCAAAGGAAGCAGAATGTAACTTTATGTGTGGAAACCTGGCAAACACTACCTGGGCCAGGTGACCAAGGTCAGTATCATCAGGGAGAAGCCATGTTAATGGTAGCACCCTGCATACGATGTGATATAATTGGTGATCACCTCCAAAACCAATAACCCCAGTTTAACCCTGGGAAAAACATCACACATATCCAGTTGAGGGACATTCTGCAGAACCCCTGAGCACCACTTGTTAAAATTGCCAAGGTCATCAAAAACAAGGAAAACCCAAGAAACTATCACAGACCAGAAGAGACTAAGGAGACATGACAAATAAGTATGTAGTGTCATGAATGGGGCCCTGGAATACTGGGGAAAGAAACTAGTGACATTCACATAAACTATGGAGTTTAGTTAATAGTAGTGCAAGATATTAACAATACAGTAAGGGGTATATGAGAGCTCTGTGTATGCTCTTTGCAACTTCTCAGTTTATTTAAAACTATTCCAAAATTAAAAGTTTATTTAAGGGTGCCTGGGTGGCTCAGTCGGTTGGGTAACTGACTTCAGCTCAGGTCATGATCTCGCAGTTTGTGGGTTCGAGCCCCATGTCGGGCTCTGTGATGACAGCTCAGAGCCTGGAGCCTGCTTCGGATTCTTTGTCTCCCTCTCTCTCTGCCCCTCCTCCACTCTTGCTCTGTCTCTGTCTCTCAAAAATAAATAAATGTTAAAAAAAAAAATAAAAAACTTTAAAAGAAAGGGGTATAGACAAAAAGTATTAGTCCAGGACTGATTGGATAGGAAAAAAAGAAAACCTTGTCTTTCACTGATCTATAAATCCTATGTTCTAGGACAAATTTGACTTTTGCCTCTAGTTTGAAATCCTCTATTATACTGAGATGATTTTGAACTCCTTTGCTACTTGCTCAAAGGTATTTTTCTCCTAAAATTCTGGAAGTCTGAAGTCACAACACTTTGTTCTTTGTTCTTTTATCCACCCCCATCATATTTTGCTGCAAACCTTGTCATTGTCAAGGCACAGCTGACTGGCTTTGTAAGTGATTTGTGATTTCTTTCTGTTCCTGGTATTCTGGTGTTATTTAGGTTCATTAAGGGGAACATTTGGGCTCGGCAGTTTGTCACTAAGGTTCAAGTACAACAACCACATCAACTACTAAGCCATCCAGACCTCAGCCGTGATGATACAGAAGTGTGGCTCTAGCAAGCATTACAGTTAGATGCTTAATGAAAATATCACATGTGATCACATATAAAATCTCATAAGTGATCTTCAAGCTGTTCAGTGTAGTTCAGAAAATGCCTACCTTTCCTATAAAATCTAGTAACTCCAATTTTTATGAATTCTGTAAAAGGGTAAAAAAAATGTGCATCCATTCCTGGGTATGTTAATACTCAAGTGACAATGCTTACTCGTTTTGCAAATAATATGAATAATGAATGTAAGAAATAATATGCTTTTTATAACCAGTTATAGACTTAAAATTATAATCAGCTTATCATTAGATGGTTAGGGCTTATTATTTAAGGAGAGGAACCAGGGAGGAGGTTTCCCCTAACTAGTAAATAAGACAGTGATTGCTTTGATAGTCTTCTAAATGGCTTTTTGATGTTTAATTGATACCTCTATTGAGATAGGTAAAGGCAAATTTGCAATTAAGGTTATATAATATTTGACTTATTTCACCACTGAAACGATCAATTTTTATCACTTTTTAGTGGATGTTCCTGGTGTCTTTTTTCCTCAGTGGAGTAGGGGTGGGATTGCAATATCAGTTTGAAAGCATGAAATGATTTCTTTAAATGGCATTCCCTTTACTGTTCCCAGACAATCGTTAGAGGAAATAAACCGTGCAAAGAAACCTCCATCAACGGCCTGCTGGAGGACTTCGACAACATCTCTGTGACTCGTTCCAACTCCCTAAGGAAAGAAAGCCCGCCCACCCCAGACCAGGGAGCCTCCAGCTACGGTCAAGGCCATAGGGAAGAAAATGGCTTCATCACCTTCTCGCAGTATTCCAGCGAGTCCGATACCACTGCTGACTACAGCACTGAGAAGTATCGAGAAAAGAGTCTCTATGGTGATGACCTGGATCCGTTTTATAAAGGCAGCCATGCCGCCAAGCAAAATGGGCATGTCACAAAGACCAAACACGGGGAAGCCTACTATTCTGAGATGAAGCCTTTGAAATCCGATATTGCCAGATTTCCTGTTGATTATCACACACACTTGGACTCACTGAGCAAACCAAGTGAATACAATGAGCTCAAGTGGGAGTACCAGAGAGCCTCAAGCAGTTCCCCTCTAGATTATCCATTCCAATTCACGCCTTCTAGAACTGCGGGGACCAGCGGGTGTTCCAAGGAGAGTCTGGTGTTCAGCGAAAGCGAGTGGGGACCCAGCCTAGATGACTATGATAGGAGGCCAAAGTCATCATACTTGAATCAGACCAGCCCTCAGCCCACCATGCGGCAAAGGTCCAGGTCAGGTTCGGGGCTCCAGGAACCAATGATGCCCTTCGGAGCAAGTGCATTTAAAACCCACCCCCAAGGACATTCGTACAACTCCTACACCTACCCTCGCCTGTCCGAGCCCACAATGTGCATTCCAAAGGTAATGTTATGTTCACTGCCTCCTTCCTTCTTATGTGCAGGCACCCCACAAAGGTGGTGCTAACATGACCTTCTCACAGAGATCTAATGTGATGCTTCACCTTTTAAGTGAGAGTCTATATCGAAACCCTACCTGATTTCTATCCACGAGCCCCAAGGGCAGAGGATGTAGGGCAAGGCACATTTATTCATTAAAATCCAAGTCTTTGGAGATCCCCTACAGGGTTTCTGATTAAAAGACAAAAAATTATTTATTTGAAAGATGTCCTGATATACTACTAATAAATAGTTTGCTCATATTGTACTGTCCTCTATTAAGGAGCATATGATCATAAACCATTAGATAGAGTAATTACAGTGGTTCCTATATTCTAACAAAGTTTACATGGATCTATAGAAAAGGAAAAAAATAATCAGGATTGCATGGTAAGTTTTTAATAAAGTTTATTTTAGAGTTAAATTTTAATTTAATAACCATTCTCACAGGTGTGAGGTGATATCTCATTGTGGTTTAGATTTTCTCTTATGATGAGTGATGTTTAGAACCTTTCTTTCCATGTACCTGTTGACCATCTGTATATCTTCTTTAGAAAAAAAGTGTATTCAGGTCCTTTGTCCATTTTTTGATTGGGTTATTTGGGATTTTTTTTTTGCTATTGAGTTGAATGACTTCGTTCTATATTTTTTAACCTCTTATCAGATACGTGATTTGCAGATATTTTCTCCCATTCCGTAGGTGCATTTTCATTTTGTTGATGTTTCCCTTTGCTGTGCAGAATCTTTTTATTTTGATGTAGTCCCACTTGTTTATTTTTACTTTTGTTGCCTTTTGGTGTCAAATACAAAAAATCATGCCAAAACCAATTTCAAGAAATTACCCCCTCTTTTTCTTCTAGGAGTTTTATGGTTTCAGGTCTTACATTCAAGTCTTTAATGCATTTTGAGTTGTTATGTATAGAGTAAGATAGGGACCCAGTTTCATTCTTTTACACGTGGCTGTCCAATTTTCCCAGCACCATTTATTGAAAACACTATCCTTTCTGCATTTGTATATTCTTGGCTCCTCTGCTGAAATTTGATGGACTGTATATTTGTGGGTTTATTTCTGGTCTCTGGTCTGTTCCTTTGAGCTATGAGTCTGCTTTTATGCCAATACCATACATTTTGATGTCTATAACTTTGTAATATAGTTTGAAATATCCAGCTTTGTTCTCCTTTCTCAGGACCGCTTTGGCTGTTTAGGGTCAAATGTGATTTGTGCATGTGTGCTGTAGTTGCACACTTACGGTAGGAAGCTGTTTGTGTCAAGGTCATAGAAAAAGCTTTGTCCAGAGACAATAACCATTCAGCCCTGGGGCCATATTTGGCCCACTGACCTGTTGGGTCCACAAAATAGTCATCTCCAGCTTCTGAAAAATCAAGATATTTCATTTAGTATCTTCAACTTCTGGGTTTCAGCCTTCTCTTTAAAAAAAAAAAATGGGATGGTCTGACATGCCTGGGCACAATTTTCACATAGCATTGGAAATGGAACCGGCTGGAAGCAAAGGCTGACCCATTAGAGGAGAGAGGCCCTTCTCAGTCCACTTCATTCATTTTTCTCATTAACCTAATCCTAGAGGCATTTGGGATTTAATATAACCCCCAACAGTGCCTGCCCACCCATTTCACAGGAGGAAAAACTGAGGTCCAGAGTGTCATGTGGCATACTTAAGGTTTCATAATTAGTTGGTTGCAAAACAAGGACAAAATCCAGGTCTGGTGTTTTTCCTAGTCCCATATTCTTCCCCTTATGAGGGCATACGTGATTTCAGGGGATTAACTGCATTTGCCACTAAAACCCATGAGGGGCCCCAGTGGCCGCCAGAAGTCTCAGCTAGGTAGAGGAGTAGGAAGAGGATGGAGGGAAGGGATAATTTGCTTCATTCCTTGCTGGGTCCTTCTTCCTGCAGACTTCCAATTATAAAGCAAAGCAGACCTACTCTGAAATCTGTTTTTGTTAAACCCAGAAACAGTGCAAGAAACAATGCAGAAAACTATTGTGGCTCAGAAAAGATATATCTGTAACAGAAATAATGAGGAAACTGTTGTGGCTCAGGAAAAAAAAAAAAGACAACATATTCACACTTGGGAACTTCTACCAAGAGTTTTTCAGCCCTTATAATCAAGGGCTCTGAAGGAGCAAGCTGCTGTTCCATGTCACATGGGACCCACGAGAAATTCACGGGCAGGTTTTGTGGGAGGGTAGGTGGTGGGAGGCATGTTAGTAATTAAAACGTTTACTTGATTAAAAATATAACATCTCTCTAAAAAGACTTCGGTGCCTGTGTCTTTAGAACTGTAGTCTTAAAAATCTACCAATCACATTTGGATTTCCTGCTGAGGGAAGAAATAGAGATCACGACTCAGATAATTTGGCTTTGCCTTATGGAAAGTCCTAGAGGCTGGTGGGTAATGTTCACATCTCAAATAATAAGAGAAAGGATCAAATTTGTGTGGGTTTCCAGATAGAGCAAATATGGGAGGAAAGTTGTGTGTATGTGAGAGAGAGAGAGAGAGAGACACCAGTTTTACATTTTGGCCTAAAGGAGGAAAAATACTAACATTAGCTCACAGAAATAACTCCTCCAGTGTTATCTGCCTACCTAATTTTCCTGTTGACATGACAGGAATCAAGGATGTTACAAATCTGTAGATATAGCATCTATCTCCCTACTTTTGAATGTTTTTGGCTGCCACAAGGCAGATGAAACCTTGGGGGATAATAAATAAAGCCAAAAAAAAACCCGTTCACACTACACAAC
This sequence comes from Panthera leo, assembly GCF_018350215.1. Classification (NCBI taxonomy): domain Eukaryota; kingdom Metazoa; phylum Chordata; class Mammalia; order Carnivora; family Felidae; genus Panthera; species Panthera leo. The sequence goes on along the minus strand of NC_056681.1, from coordinate 35,323,860 downwards.
TATAAAAACCGCTTGAGGGAGCCTGGGTGGCTCAGTTGGTTAAATATCTAACTTCGGCTCAGGTCATAATCTCACGGTTTGTGAGTCCGAGCCCCGCGTTGGGCTCTGTGCTGACAGCTCAGAGCCTGGAGCCTGCTTCAGATTCTGTATCTCTCCATCTCTCGGCCCCTCCCCTGCTCATGCTCTGTGTCTCTCTGTCTCTCAATAATAAATAAACGTTAAAAAAATTTAAAAAAAAGAAAAAAGCTTGATGTGGAGGGAGAATGCCCTCCACCCTCCCCTGCAGACAAGTCTGCTTTACAGGGAGGGAAACCGACTGAAGATATTGTCACCATGCCTCTGATTTTGCTCATTCCCAGGCTCTCCAGGGAGCAGGCAGCTGCCAGCTCACATGTATCGGTGCTGACCCAGCAATCCATTTCTTGCTCTGGCTCCAGCCTCTGAGAAGCCCCTGGTGTAATCACACTTCTGCCAGTTCACTAAGCACTTGCCGTGTGCCAGACACATGTGTTGCCTTGTTGAGCCTCACAGTCCCGGAAGACAGCAATTCTTGCCTGCTTTGTACATATGAGGAAACTGGGGCTCTGAGAGGCCTGGTAATAGCCAGGTCAGCTCATAGCCAAGCTGGGATCCAGCTGTCCGGGCTCGGCCCCTTTGCCAGACCTTGGATATATCCCCAGTGGCACAGGAATTCTGCAGGCACTAAGCCTTCAACCTGCCTCCTTCCAAGCTCCTTTGAATACCTTTAACAGTGAAGTCCTCTAGGGTTGTATGGTACTGTCCCACTCAGGAGCAGGGTTTCTCAGCCTCAACACTGTGGACATTCTGGGCCTGATAATTCTTTGTTGCAGGGGAGGAGCTGTCACTGTAGGATGATTAACAGCATCCCTGGCTTCTACCACTAAGTGCCAGTGGCATCTCTTCCTGTAACATCCAGAATATTTCCAGACACTGTCAAATGACCTCTGGGGCAGCAGGGAGGAAAATCAGTCCCAGCTGAGAACCACAGTTCAAGGCTAACTATTTGTCAAGTACCTTTTGGCATTCAAGGGTGTAGGTTCTGGAGGTAGACTGCCTGGATTTGAGTCCTGACATTACCACTTACAACTGGGTGAGTAAATTGCTTAACTCTACTTCCCTATCTATAAAATGGGAACAATCATGTTGTGTGAGGGTTATATAAGTTAATAATTGCGGCAGCCTGATTATGAATACACACATGTATCTGTATGTATAGCATACCAGATGGCGGCTGTGACATGAAGCCGAGGGTTACCTTATTCCAGGCACTGTGCCAAGCGTTTTGCAAGCATTACCCCCGTTGAGCCCTCATGACGATTCTGGAAGACTTCAGGATCATCTCCCTTTTACCCTGAGAAAGCTGAAAGACAGAGGCCAAGTCTTTATCGACTTCCCAAGGATATGAAGGTAAACAGCTGAGTCAGGATCGAAAATTAGGTCCATCTGACTCCAAAGTCGATATATTCCAGAACATTCCTGTTTCCACAGAAGAAAACTGAGGAGGAAAAAGATGGATATGAGGCCTCAGGGCTCAGATATGCCACAGTCAGCCCTCACCTTGCTGGTGAGAAATGGGTGATGAGTCACAGACGGATTTGGGGTACATGGGGACTGTCCTTTATTCTCTCTGTAGGGTAGGGTAGGGTGAAGTCCTCTGAGAAGCTCCTTAGTGTCACCCAGACTGATTTGTGGCCAAAAAACTGGGATCACTGGTCAAAAAGAGGCATTAAGAATAACGATCCCTGGGGCACCTGGGTGGCTCAGTTGGTTAAGCATCCAACTTTGGCTCAGGTCATGATCTTGCAGTTCGATTCATGTGTTCAAGCCCCATGTTGGGCTCTGTTCTGACAACTCCCAGCCTTGATCCTGGTTCAGATTCTGGTCTTCCTCTCTCTCTGCCCTACCCAGTGTGCATTCTCTCTCTCTCTCTCTCTCTCTCTCTCTCCCTCCCTCCCTCCCTCCCTCCCTCCCTCCCTCTCCCTCCCTCCCTCCCTCTCTCCCTCTCTCAAAAATGAATAAATGTTTTAAAAATTAAAAAAAAAAGTAACGATCCCTGAGACTCTCATATATACTCTACCTTGAGTGATGGTGTTATTCTCTTTTATGAATGACAGTCCAGATGTTCTCACCCATTACAAAAGACGTTTAAGAACACAAGTTCTAAAATCCGATTCTCTGGATTTAAGCACTTACTGGCTTTATGATCTTGTCTGTGCCTCAGTTCGCTCATCTGTAGAGTGTTTCCATACCTACTTTGAACTTCTTCTACAGATTAAAAAAGATCAGTAAATGTAAAGGAGTTATCACATGGCAGGCACTCAGTGTTAGCCCTTATTCCCTGGAATATTTTTGGTTGGAAGACATGTCCCCATATCTGCTAACACCAGCCATAGAAACATCCTCTCTGTGTAATCTGTTACATTTTTTTTTTTCAAAACATGGGAACAAGTTCCATGTGACTTTGCCCTCACAGACTCATAAGTACTGATGCCCTCACCTTAGAGATGCGGGTCACAGAAGGCCAGAGTAGCTATGTGCCTTCCTCAAGGCCCTGTGACTCCTGAGTGACGGAGCTAGCTGAAGGACCCCAATCCCGCCACCTTACCAATTGCTCTACTCTGTAGGATGGACATGAAATTCTCAGACTTCCCCATAGAGGCCAGATGTTAAGAGAGCAGAGTATTTAGCAGCATTTAAGCAAGAATCATCATATGTAACTACATCTCCAGTCATGATGGTTCTTGCCAGCCAACCTCTCCATGTTACCCCAAGCATCTGGTCTACACTGAGCAGCAAAATGACCAGTGCTGCAATCCAGGACATCCCAAACAGATGACATATTAAGGAGTTCTGAGTGGAGAGAGAGGGTGCAAGAAAACTGGCATGATTCCCCAGATCTGGGGTCACCACTGCAATGGTTTTTCACTGCTCAGCTGTTCCTTTGCTTTACCTGGAAGGAAAAAGCTGAACTAATGTGCTTCATCTTCCTGCATCAATAATTGAATGACTCACTGTTCTTTGTGACACACTAGTACACCGAGATTCTGCCAGGGTTCAGGAACAAAACTTCAGCTTCTTATCTGCTAAGGATTCCAGCTGAACACTTTCAGAGATCCTGTGGCAATGGGAATGCTGGTAAACTCTTATGAGCTGCAACAAAAATCAGATGTCAAGGGAAGAGAGGGAAGGAAAGAGAGGTGCTAATCGCTTAATATAACAATGGGTATTATTTTGATTTTTTTCTTTACATATGGGCTCTTATAGGGTGTTGATTCTGGCTCATAAAACATCCAAAAAGGTGATTCAGAGCATCTCAGACACCTGTCCCTTTGGCAGGAAGACTATAGGGGTTGTTTGTATATGAATGGACATATCTTCCCATGAATATTCCTATGGATCAAAGTAAATTATGAGTGAGATTGCCATTAGCAAATTAAAATGAAATTCATCTAACCTGGCAATATGTGTTCCGGCTGTCTTGGAGGCCCTGACATACTTGAACCATATTCTGCAGCAGGGAGCCAATCCCCAGAGGTGCAGACACCCCCTCCCCACCCCTGTAGCTGCAGGCAGTGGCCAGTCTCAGGTCTTAGTAATCTGCTCTTGAACAGAAAATGCATTCTTTGTGTCTGGAGGAGCAAGGGGGGCGGGGGCAGGGGGTGAGGGTTGAAGACACCAATTCAGAGGTGGAGGAAGAGCCTGAAATACCTGTATGCTTAAGCCTGCTGATCACAGATTTATTCACTTCCTTAACTAATCTTTCCCTACCTGTAGAGGTCATAAGCCACTTGTCCACGCTGTCTCAGTGTGCATTTGCCATATATTTTGTAAGGTAGGGTAAAGCATGACTCTTCCTCCTTCATGTCATAAGGGGTGTAAGTTGCCTACATGCCTAAATAGGAATCCAGTATCATGGCGTGGGAGATCTCCTTGCAAAACACATATGGTGCGTGGCTTCCTGCTACATGCAGTTTGGAAATCCAGCAAGTGTCTGACTATCCTGAAGGTAACCTACTTCCCAAGGCCCCTGCATCAAAACCTTAAGCAGACACCTTGATTCTTCAGGTTCCAAGTAGAACCTGCTCATGACCACTGCTCATTGGCGATGATAGCATATGCTTGCTTCTCTTACCAAAATTGAATGGCAGCTCATATTGTGTGCTGTGTCCCTTCGTCATCTAGGCAGGGCAAATATGAAATAGAGATATTTCATTTTGTAAATGGAAATAAGTAAATCGGAGGAAACTGACCATGGCTGGGCAATTGTCGAAGTCTTGCTTCAAGCAGGAGTTGTATTAGGGTGCAGTAACCTCCCCCCACCTGAGGCAGATGGGGAATAGCTCCCATCAGTGCCATTCCTGCTCGTATCAAGGAGAATTGGCATGGCAGAGAACAACCAGAGGGATACATGAGAGTAAATACATATTCAAGTCACAGGATTTAATGAATCCCTTTCCCCTAATTGCCAGCTTCTAACATGTCCCTGCAGAGAAAGCTAGTTACTGATTCTCCCTGGAATTCTTACGGGCAGTCACTCTCCTTTCCCAAAGCCGAGGCTGCTACTGCTACACTTCCCTTTGAGTCAAGGAAGGACAATTTCAGACGTCCTTTCCTTGTTCAGATGATAGAGGTCTGTGATTCACTTTTATCCCACATTTGATTTACGTAGAACAAACAACACCCAGTCTGGCTCTTTCATTTTTCAGAGGAGCAGTCTCTTTGCTTTATTGTACTCCGCAAAGGTGTATTGGAGCATCACACTCAGGCACTGGAACCAGCTGCCTCCCATCCCTTGTAGCTCTGTGGGAAGTGGAAAGAGACACTGTCCATCTTTCACTGAGCGTTCCGCAGTCCCCATTCTGCAGGCACAGACACACACACACACACACACGCCCAGTCCAGCACGACCTAGCCACAGCCTCCCTGTCACCAGTACAGAAGACCACGGTGAACATATAGATGCTGCCTCAGGACTTTTTTTCCCTTCTTTTCTTTCTCCCGCCCTCCCCCCACCAAACCTTTTTTTTTTTTTTTTTTTTTTCCCAGCCTTGGCATAAAATGGTCAAATGATGTTCTACTGCAGAATTCAATTTCACAGTTCAGTTAGGTCCTTGATTACACTGCCAAATTCAGATTAATGTGCATTTAACGAACATGGATCAGGGGAATTCTGGCTGACAGCCAGCTGTAATCGGAGCAATTGATAGCTGTGTGGAGTTTTATGCCCGTCCACCCCAGCGTACCACTGGTGAAATTGATTGATTAAATGAATTCATTGCTATAATTATTTATAATTTTGATACATCGCAAGCCTGTGTCTGACCCTATCCTTGGAGACGTTGTGCTCATTGTCGAAGGGTAGTCCCGCTGAGTTGTTAGCCCTGGATTATTTATGCCCGTATAATATAGCCTTTTGTTTGTTTTGTGCCCTTATGTTTTGATTCAGTTTGAATAGAGACATGAAAGGAAGGGCACAGTTCTTTAAGAATTAATTTGTGTGGTATACTTGAAGGCAACTAAAAAATGGAACCTAAACTACGAATGCATGTTATTGAGCATTTCAAAGAGGAAGCAAACCAAAACTGCGTATAAGTTCTTTTAGTGTTTTTAAAGAATCCCGTAGAGAGAATTCCTTTTCAGAACGTATTCGATTTTCAATGATAATTACTGGTCTCATAGCACTGCAGCTAAGCACTTTGGCAGGTTTGGTGATAATTTGCAAAACGGTCTAGTCTGCTCTTATTACATCTTGCCATTTGGAAGTCCCCCCCTTAAAAGTATGTGGACCATGGTCTCATTTCTATGAAGTTACTCTTTCACAAAATCCCAGGACCATTCTCTCAGGAGGGGTGGGAAGAAAGCCTTTCTGGTGTTGTTTTCCACCCCTGCTTCTAGTCCTGTGCCCTTGCAATGTCTTCAGAGGTGAACCACTTACATAGATGTTTTGGAAAGGTACATTGGATTTGCTTGTTAAATATCTGTACCTTTCGTTGGCCTGCTTCTACTGCATTGTGGTTTCACTAAATGATTAAAATCTATATCCATCTCAAGATACTACACTCTGAATGTACTTTTTTTTTCTAGAATATATATTTGTAGATCAGTTGTGAAAAAGATCACACAGGTCAAGCTTTACTCCTTTGAAAGCCTTGCTTACATGCACAAACGTGTGTGTCTGTGCAAAACAATATACATGAACAAATTCATCAGATTTTTTCACCCATTTCCAAATATAGGGTATCATGGGAAAGATTATTTAGAGTAAGACAATGAAATAATTAGAACAGTTTAAGGGCCATGTAAGAGGGCCACGAGGGCTTGTTACAGAAGAAAGCTCGGGCTTGCTTTCTTCTTAGCAAAAGAAAGGACATTACTGTAGGTGAACACAAAGTTCTGGTCTGGCCAACGCAATAATGAAAGTGATGAGTTCTGTACATAGATGATCAGCTCATTTTGCTGTGATGGTTATTTCTTTGCTGTGTATTTTGAGCTGATTTCTCTAAGCCAACACTTCAAAAAAAAAAAACAAAACAAACTTAATTTATCTTCACCTCCCTCACCACCCCAGGCATTATCATTCATCATTTTCTGGCCCTTGTATTTCTAGCATTCTGCTCCTGGCCTTCCAGACATCTGAGCCCCTGGTGAAACACTTTAACCATGCTTTTGCTCTGTAGTTGTCTTTCCACACCATGCCCACCTCTGCTCTGACCATGTCTACCTTTTTATCACTGAAGGGTATCTCTGACAACATATCAAAGGCCCAAGTTCTAAAGTGACATTATCTGAATTTGAATCCCACCTCTACTTTTTTTATTTTAATGTTTGTTTATTTTTGAAAGACAGAGAGAGAAGAGAGAGAGAGTAGGGGAGGGGCAGGGAGAGAGGGAGACACAGAATCCGAAGCAGGCTCCAGGCTCTGAGCTGTCGGCACAGAGCCCAACACAGGGCTTGAACTCACAAACCGCAAGATTGTGACCTGAGCCAACGTCAGACACTTAACCGACTAAGCCACCCAGGCGCCCCAACCAACTCTACTTCTAAATAGCTTTCAGACCTTTGCATAAGCTGCTTGAACTCACTGTGCTTCAGTCTCCTTATCTGTAAAATGGAACAATTATGGGGCCTATCTCATTGTGTAACTTGAGGTTTAAATGCATCTATGTATATAAAGTGTTTAAAACAGTCCCTGGCACATGGAAACCACTCAGCAAATGTCAATTATCATTATTAACATTTATATGTACCACTCCTACAGGGATAGACTTCTGAAAGAGCAGTTGGTTAATGGAAGGGGCCCTGCTTTGGCTCCCATTAACATGCCCCTGCATTCTTTCAAGGAGTGAGTGTCTCAGCCTTGATTACACAGAGCGGGGAGGTGACAAGTAATGGTAGAAATGTCAAGACAGGCAAGAATGCAGGCCTGTAGTGCCAATGTGCCTAGCGCCTGGGACATCTAGACATCCTCCCCCTCGGAGTGAAAGACTGACCTGAGCAGAATAAGAACTGGGTTGTGCAATCCTCTTGAGGGAATGGAGGGCCATTTGCCTTGGATGGCTAGTGGCGGGGGTTGGGGGGGTAGTTTTACCTCCCTGAGGCTCCATTTTATCCACAATAAAATGGGATAAATTTCCCCTTTCTTGACTCTCAGAGTGAAAAAGAATGAGGCTGGCACAAATAGGCCAGCAATACTATCATGGAACCCACAGTTGGGTGGGTTAATGACCCAACTGAAGGCTATAGGTCAGCAACATGGTGGCCCTGAGCCAGGACATTCACTTCTCCTTCCCAAAGTCAGCTGTTAGTCTGTCATCTTCTCCTTGAACCGATGGAAACCTGGAGGGAGGACCACATGTTCTCTCCCTGGAAGCAGTCAATTCTCCTTCTACAGATACACCTCGAATTTTGTTCAAAAATTGTTTCTTGTGAGAGTGGTTGCTCCTCACCCATCACTTTTTTTTTTTGAGTCTGTGCCTCTTACTGGCAGGCATGAAAAACAGTAGCACGGTTTTGTCTCAAAAACCTAATTTCAAAGATGTTTAGCTCCCAGTGAACAACTCAGCCTTCCCTCTCTGACTGGAAATGGTCCCATTCGTGTAGGCAGGCCTCCTTTTCTTTATGCCACACGTTGGCTGCTAAGAGTAGGCTCGGATAATGCTGTTGACAGTCGGTAAAGGAGAGAAGTGGCCTGATGTGGTACGGAGTGGTGTTTGCGATTCCTACTGGATTTTTATTTTTAATATATCTTCGGAGATCAGTTACACATGCTTGTGGGGAATGAATTCAATTTCGCTTAAAGTACAGGAGCCAGGCCTCCACGGAAGACACCGCGGGATGAGGCCATGTGATAGTTCCCAGGACATACTTTCAAAAATAAAAGTCATAGACCCCGCTTCCCCTCACATGCTGGCCTTGTAATTAGCCTGGGCCTGGCTAATCTCAAACTTAATTTAAGGGAAGAACCCAGTTGTTTAATTCACACTGACATTTTATTCCCCCTCCCCACATCACAGAAACAAACCAGTTTTCCCTGAGTATAGCACAAATTCAGCGTGATTTCAAATACAGCATCTTAATTATAATACAGTATTCAGTAGATTATAATTAAAACCATCTTTGCTGATTGTTTTGAGGATACATTATACATTAGTATAGGAATACATTTGCTACCAGTATATTATATTCAATAAGTGCTAGCTGGGCTTTTAAAAAAATATGTTACTATTTCTTTTCTCTTGCATTCCCACTATGCTAAGGACTTTCTATAATGATACCAGCATGTAGAGTATATTGGCCAGTCACTATTCAAATCCTTTGATGTGCGTTCAGTCCTTCAGAGCTCACAATGACCTAAAGAGGTAGTTACTATTGTTACAATTCCCATTTTACCGATGAGAAAACTGGAGTGCAGAAGTTTAAATAACTTGCCCCATGTCACACAATGTGTAAATGGCAGAAAACATTTTTGAACCCAGAGCCTGTTTTCTTAGACATTAGGTTGCTCTAGGTTTAGCCTCATCAAAACCCTGTGAGGGAGGTATTTATGATCCCCATTTTACAGATGAGAAAACTGAGGCTCAGAGAGGCTTAGTGATTTGACTAAAGCCATCAGAGTCAGAATTGAACCCTAAGTATGTCCCTCAAAAGCATGTGTTCTCTTGCTGAACAGCCAGGATGGGGCCCTGGCTTCAAAGTACCCTTGTTCCTGCTGGGTGGTGCAAGGCTGCCTGAATGGTGAACTCACCTGAGTAGATTCTGGTGTTTTCATGACTAGGAAAGACTTCACTGCTGGATGTGCACAGGCCAGCACTGTCATCTGGGAGCCAATGAACAGTGCAAAAGGAGTGAGAATGGTGCCATGGTAGGAATTTTAAGGAGCCAACTGTGTTCAACTCTTGCTGCCAGACTTCTGGAATAGGTGTGTGATGATGTGTGATGAGGCAGGAGCTTGGAACACCTGCTGTCTTCCAGGTGACCACCATATTGCCAGATCCAATGAGCAACATGCCCCATCCTACTTCAGTTCTCCATGGCATTTGACATGCTTCATTACTTCTTCCTTTTTGAAATGTTTTCGTACCTTGACTCAGGACCACCTAGTCCCTTACTTTCTCTCCTACATTTCTGGCTACTTCTTCTGTGCTCCTTTATGCAACATCTTCCTGCCTTTTCTGGTCTCTGAATGTTGGGGTCCTTGGATTTTCTCTTACACATGCAACATCATGGCTTTAATACCAACTAAACGCCAGTGATGCTCAGATGCATGTCTTAGCTTCATCTCTTTCCTGGACGCAAAGCATGTCTAAGTCACCTAAGCAACATCTCTGCGTAGATGCTTGATGGTTCTCCCAAACTTAACGCAGCCATGCTGGAATTCTTTGTTTCCCCCATGTAATAATTAGCTTTTGCCATGTAACAGATTATTCTAAAACTTAATGATATAAAACAATAATAAACATTTATTACTATTTATTACCTCACACCGTTTCTTTGGGTCACTTCTCTGTGACTTACTTACTAAGCTGGATGATTCTGGCCTTGAGAGTCTCATGAGGTTGCAGTCAAGATGTCAGCCAGGTCTAGTCATCTGAAAGCTTGACTGGGACCAGACGATCACTTCTAGGATGGCTCATATGGCTGTTGGTGGAAGACCTCAGTTTCTGACTCTTGGCAGGAGACCTTGCACTTGGACCTCTCTATTGAATCCCTCAAGACATGGCAGCAAGAGAAAACCAGGACAGGTATCCAAGAGAGAAGGCAGAGGAGCCACAATATCTTTTTTGGTCATGGAAGGCACTTGCTATCACTTCCACTATATTCTTTTGGCCAGACAGATGAGCCTGCTACAGTGTAGGAGGGGACTACCCCAACTACAATAGCCAATCTAATCTCAACTCACACGGACCACAATAAGCTAACACGCATTCCTGTTTCCTCTTTTGCCACAAAGGTCTTTTCTGCTCCAGCATGCAGATCAGGATCAATATTAAGCTCATGTTTCTCTTCTCAGCAACCTCCAATGGTTCCCATCTTACTCAGAGTGACAGCCAGCGCCCTTGCCATGGTGTACATGATCCCCTCCTAGCTGCTTTTCTGGCCATCTTTCCAAAAGGACTCCCCTGCACTCTAGACGAACCTCTGTGCTATTCCTCAAGCCTGTATTTTCTTAGAATTCTGTGTGTGCTCCTGGCCATCTTTCCAAAAGGACTCCCCTGCACTCTAGACGAACCTCTGTGCTATTCCTCAAGCCTGTATTTTCTTAGAATTCTGTGTGTGCTGTGCCCTCTCCCCAGACTACCCCTCCCCACATAGACATTGGGCCTATTTCTTCATGTCAGCCAGGTTACTGCTCAAATGGCACCACCTCAGAGAGGCCTTCCTTGGCCATTACATCCAAGATGGCATCTCATTAATCTCAAGCCCCTTGCTTTGTTTTATTTTCTTCATGTCTTTATTAATACTGGACTGCATACTGTATATTTATTGGTTTTCTTATTTATTACCTGTCTCCTCTAGAATATAAACCCCAAGAGGGCAGAAATACCATCCATTTTTATTATTGCTGGACCTTCCCATGGCACCTAAAGTGGTGCCTAGCACCTAACAGTTGCTCAAAGGTTAATCAGTGGGCTTCATGAATGTACTACATGGGAGCAATGAATTTATTTGGAAAGGTACTACCCAGTAGAACTTTCTGCAGTGGTGAAAATGTTGTATATCCATGCTGTCCAATGTGTGGCTATTGGATACTTAAAATGTATCTGAATACTGTAACTGAGGAACTGAATGTTTTATTTTAATTTTTTTGTTGATTTCAATTAAGTAGTTACATGTAGCCAGTATCCATATATTAGAGTAGATATAGATCCTTGAGATAGATGGGGGGTGGGGGCATATACGTGTCATTTCCTGTACATCCCAGTAGAGTGGTAGAGATTTCCTAGGGTGCTGTGTTAGTATAATCAAAAATCTTTTTGGAGAGCTTTCTGTGTACCCAGCACTGTGTTGTCATCAGAATATTATATATGAGTGCATTGAGCGATTAGTGCATTCTATCCTGGGCAAGGAGGTGAATGTGGCATGATGTGGTATATTCATGACCTCAGCCATTCCAGGGGTAGTCAAAGATCCTTCCTGATACCTCTCAGGGAGCAATTGCTGGCTGTACATCAAGTATCATATAAACCCCTCAATGACTTCCCCTACCCTTGTTCTGTCTTCCCTCCCTATATTCCTCTGTTGAGTTCCCTCAATCCATCCTTAATTACCAGAGTAAAGTGTTCTCTGCCAGAATCCTTTTGAAGGATGACCAAATTTCCTTTCACACACACAGCCCTGCAAATTTTGGCTGCTCTCAATTATATTTCTACATATTTGATGAGAGCATTGTACTTACCTTATGGTCCATACTGAAAAGCTGCTTGGCACAGGGAACAATATTTTTCCTTTTACATATATCTGCTAGGTTATATGTGTGGGTAGTACATCCCCCCTCCAGTAGATGGGTTCAAAAGCATGGACAAAGGCCTTCTATCCCTATCTCATTGAAGACTAACACCCGTTAATGACAAATGGGATCTTACATTCCCAAAAAAGAAAACAAGGCCTAAATACACATTGGATAAGGCACATTTTAACTAAAACTCTCCGTGTGGTTCAGATGAGGGGGGAGAAAGCCCTCTCCTAGGAGCAGTGGGTACAGTTGTTGCCCAGCCATATCCCTTCATCACCTATTGCTTCTGTCTGCCAACACTGCTTTCCTTTGTCTAAAGCAGTAGTTCTCAGCCAAGAACAATTTTACCCATATTCTGGGGATATTTGAAAACATCTCAAGAAATTTTTGCTGGTAATGACTGGCAGAAGAGACTGCTCCTGGCATCTAGTGGGTAAAGGCCAGGGATGCTGCTAAACATCCTGCAATATCCAGGGCAGTCGCCCACACAGTTATCTGGACCCCAAAATCAATAGTACCAAAATTGAGAAATTCTGGTTCTAAGAGCTTTCTCTACCCACTGGAGCCTACCCAGCCCAGAACATGGCAGGCCAGAAGTACCAGGAAACTAATATCCATGGAAGCAGATGTTAAACAGTGTTTTAAAGGGAGCTGGTGCATAAATATTCCAGCTCTCTGCCCCTCAGATGGGATAACTCCCAGGTACCTGCTTAATATAGTCTCTGAGGATGCAGGGTTACCTAGTGGAATTAGGTTCCCTGTTTCATTGGTAACTTGCTGTGCCTTTTAGGGTTCACTAGAGAAACAGAACCAGTAGGAGTGTGTGTGTGTGTGTGTGTGTGTGTGTGGGTGTGTGCGCGCGCGCGCGCACACGCACAGAAAATGAGTCCTCTGTGGATGACCTTAGTCTTTTCACTTAAAGCCTTCAACTGATTGGATGCAGCCCACCCACTTTATGGAGGGCAGTCTGCTTTGCTCAAAATCTACTCATTTAAATGTCAATGACATCTAAAAAATACCTTCACAGTAATATCTAGACTAGTTTTTGACTAAACAACCAGATGCTGTGGCCTAGCCAAGTTAACTCATAAAATTAACCATCATAGTCTATGACTCACCCTTTATTGGTTTTCCCCTTCCTTGTCTCACTTCATAACTCCTGGGATCACCTCTCACCATTTATATTCAAATCCAGGTCTCATGGTCTGCTTCTGGGGATTTTAGTAGGGAAAGGGGAAGAAAGAGGCTGGATGGGGGTAGAGGGTAGGGAAATGGTGGAAGCAGGGACAACCTGGGACCTCACAAGGTAAGTGTCACCCACGACCATGTTGTATAATGGCACTCTTCATTCAGGCCAACTGTGGGTTGGCTCACTGACTGCGGCATTCAGATCTAGCATGTGAATATTTTCCATCCGTGTCTGTCTTCCCAGGTGGATTACGATCGAGCACAGATGGTCCTCAGCCCTCCGCTGTCAGGGTCTGACACCTACCCCAGGGGGCCCGCCAAACTACCTCAAAGTCAAAGCAAAGCAGGCTACTCCTCAAGCAGCCACCAGTACCCATCTGGGTACCACAAAGCCACCCTCTACCACCACCCCTCCCTGCAGACCAGTTCACAGTACATCTCCACAGCTTCTTATCTGAGCTCTCTGAGTATCTCATCCAGTACCTACCCCCCACCCAGCTGGGGCTCCTCTTCAGACCAGCAGCCCTCCAGGGTGTCCCATGAACAGTTTCGGGCTGCTCTGCAGCTGGTGGTCAGCCCCGGAGACCCCAGAGAATACTTGGACAACTTTATCAAAATCGGAGAAGGGTCAACTGGCATTGTGTGCATCGCAACTGAGAAACACACAGGGAAACAAGTTGCAGTGAAGAAAATGGACCTCCGCAAGCAACAGAGACGAGAACTGCTCTTTAATGAGGTATGCGGTGTGTTCAGATCATTATTTCTCTCCTATGTAACATTTATTTCCCACGCAAAAATATTGCACATACAGTGTAGGACACTAGAAAGCAATGAAAATGTAAATACAAAAATAGTGCCCCCATAATCCTTCTGGTCTTTCTCTATGCATGTATGGCTGCTACATTTACAAAGTACTGATGTGGATCAGCCACTATGCTAAGCACTGATATGGCCTGATTTGCACAACAACCCTATGAGACCGACGTTATTGCTATAGCAACAAGGAAACCTGGACTCAGGTTAAGTGACTAGCCCAGGGTCATAGAGCAGGTCAATGATAGATCTGGGATTTGAATTCTAGCAGATTCCAAAGCCTCATGCTACACTGCCTATGTAGATGTATATATACATTTTACACATGGTGGTGATACCATGTATATACCCTTTATAGCCATTTTTTAAAAATCTCAATAAACAGGGACATCTGCGTGGCTCAGTTGGTTGTGTCTGACTTTGGCTCAGGTCATGATCTCATGGTTCATGAGTTCGAGCCCCATATCAGGCTCTGTGCTGGACAGCTCTGTCTCCATCTCTCAATCTCTCTCTCTCTCAAAAATAGACATTAAATTTTTTGTTAATTAAAGATTTAAAAAATAATCTCAATAAACAGAGGTCAGCTTAGTGACAGATTATCACTCTTTGGGAAATTTAAGATATGTTTTCCTAACTATAGTAGTAATGAATTCTTCCTGTGGAAAATACAGAAAATGTCCCATAATCTCACAACCAAGAAATAGCTACTTTAATATTTCAATATTTCTATATTTTTTCTCTTTAGAGAAAGTAATATAAAGTATTGACTTACAGAAAGTTTGTAACAATGAGGGCCCTCACTGATATAGTCTTATGTCATCCTTACCAGCACTGGATACTGTCATGTGATCTCTGTTAATCTGATAGAGATAAATAAATCTTCTTGCTTTAATTAACACTATTATTACTAGTGAGGCTGAATTTATCTTTATGTGTTAATAGGCCATTTTTATTTCTTCATTAAACCATATATCCTTTGCAGTCTTCAATTAGGGTGGTAGCATTTGTCTTATTGATAAGTAAGAACTATTGATATGTTAAGGAATTAACCTTTTTCTATGTGTTTGTTTCACATATTTTCCACTTCTTCATCCCCCTTTCACACTTGAGAGCTCTAAAATGCACAGAGGTGGAAAAACATGAGTTCCTGTGTCTAAGGACACAAAATGTTTTGTAATAATATTCATCGATTGATTTTATGAGAGCTTAGGGAAGAGAGATGAGCTTTTGTGGATGGAAAATTTAAGTCTTAAAGATAGCAAGTCAGGATTCCAATGTTAGATAATATGCCAGTCTCTAACAAAGGATATACCACCCATATCCCCTAACAGACATTATAAAAATACAATCACATGTGACTTTGGATCCCTCTTCTATGGAGGCTCATGTGAGGCCATCAGTGGCCTCCACATGTCTTCAGCCCCCATGGGTTCGTGTTTTCCTATGTTCCACATTTCATAGAGAACACCAGGTGGGTGGGCTTCAGTTTGTCACTTCCACGATACTGATTTCTGGAACTTATTTCCAAATCACAGTGCTAGAGCAGACAGAGCAATATAACATAGATAACTTTGTAATTTATTATTCAGCACTAATTCTGAAAATGTCACCAGAAGCAGCCGCAGGGCAGCAATTCTTGGATGCTCTCCCCAGGAAGCAAGTTCAAGTTAGCCTTTTATATGCCTGAGTCATGTTTGCTTTTACCCTCAAGACCTATCATTAGTATTCAGCCCAAACCTCTCTCACACTCAACCCAGATCTTCTCCCAAGATGTTAAGTTAGCCTCATGTGGCCCCACACCTACTGTTTACTTCATTCACTTGTGAGACCTACTTATCATTCACTCATTTATAATTTAGAGTTGGTGATGCTTTTGCCAGGTTAACCAATAGTTGAGTAGTCTGAAGGAGACTCTTAGAATCCTGTCCCCCCATTAATAGCCTCCCCCCAGAACAGTCAACAAAACTCCCTCTTATGAGTACAAACCTTGCCAGGGTTCTGCCTGTTTCACTCTTATTATCCCCAAACCCAGTGCCTGGGTGCTCTGCCATTTTCTCTGAATTTACTAACTTGATTCCTTTCTATTGCTACTAGCTGCCTTCAATGCTGTCTTTTTGTCTATAGTAGACTCCTGAATAAATCTCCCCCCAAATCAATATTTCTTAATCAATTGTACTCACAGCACAGATGTGGCCACAAGAGAACAGAAAGCCAAATTTCACCGTCACAAGTCAAAAAGCATCTTTCCATTTGCCCAGGTTGTGATAATGCGGGATTACCACCATGACAACGTGGTTGACATGTATAACAGCTACCTTGTTGGCGATGAGCTCTGGGTGGTCATGGAATTTCTAGAAGGCGGTGCCTTGACAGACATTGTCACTCATACCAGGTATGTCTCTTCATTATCCAGACAAAAAATTCCAAGTGCTTATTATCTACTCCAGGGTAAGTCTTCAATGGCTATCTCTATGAACTCTATAAATTGTGAGCCCTTGGAAGTCAGGGAATAGGGTGACCCTTTTTATTTATGTTCCCTAAGTGCCTATTGTAATATCATGTATGTAGTTCATTCATTCAATTAACATTCTATTCTCCTCGCACTCCAGAAATTCATTAATACCCAATGATTTAAAATCAGAAAGCTGCTGAGAATGGGCTTTGGTGCCAAATAATAGAATTTCCCATTCCTACATACTTTTTTTAAAAAACTTAATTTTATTATGAGTTGCCATGCTATTGCTATGTGTTCGTGCCACCAAGGGTACCTGGGTAAGGAGGAGGCAGGTGGGAAATTAGTCAGAGTTTTATGTCATAATAAGAAACCTACATAATAGAAATTCTTCAATTCTATTTTTAAATAGTCTTGCAAGTAACAATGGTTAATTGTCATTGTTACCTCTGCTCCTTGTTTCCCTGATGTATCAGTTGTGGTCATTTCATTAAGGGCTTATTGATCACCTTTGATGTGCCAAGCTGTTTCCTGAGTGCTGGGGATACAAAAATACAAAGAATTAAGGCTCAAAGATATTCCATCAAGGAAGTCACAGATTAGAAATAAATACATTATAATACCTGTGCAGAATTAGAAAGATGTATACAAGTAGCAAAGAAGAATACCTGAATATCTCTAACAGGGAGAGTAAAGAAAGATTCCCAATATAAGGTGATAACCAAGATGAGTTTTGAAAGATGCACAGGAGTTTCCTAGGAAGGCAAATGGGGGGGAAAGGGATTTGAGGCAGAGTGTGTGCTAAGACAGTGTTCCTCAAATTTTAATGTGCATGCAAAGTGCCTGTGGGTCTTAGTAAAATGCAGATCTCGATTCAATAGGAAGGGGCATGATACTGTCTTCTAACAAGCTCCCAGATGACACCAATTCTCCTCATTCATGGACTGCCTTGGGGAAGCAAGGGACTAAGGAACAGACCTATTTTTTTAAAAAAACACGTTACATTTGGGAAACTTAAATTTGTTCTTGGTAGTAAATAAAACTCCAAAGTATTAGGGTATGATTTTAAAGAAGGAGAGGCATTGAATGTTAGCTGACGGTGCCTAAATCATAAGTGAACCCAAATGAACAATAGGCGGGAAGCAAAATAGCAAGAAGGTATTGGGAGGCCCTGTGAGGGGTAGAATATGCTGCTGTTTCTCCACTAAAATCAGATGATGTGTCCATTGTTACCCCCTACAGCTCTGGGTCTGTAGTAGACTATGTAAAAACAAAAGAACATGAGGGAAGACACGGAACGTTTATCACCAACATTTCAGATGGCAGATCTCTGTTGGTATAGCCATTGGACACAACCACCCAAAAAATACATAAGATCATCTTAACTTGTAGAAAAAAAATATACTGAAGAAACCTAAGCATAAGGCAAATGTGACTTATGTCTAAATTAATAAGAATATGTCCAAAGGAGAGAACTTTTTTCTTGTCCTGGAGAGCTTCAGATAGCTATGCATGTCTCTCTAGAGCCCTCTCTTTGTCAAGGTGGGTTTTTTTTTTTGTTTTTTTGTTTTTTTGTTTTTTTTCAGTTTTTATTGTGTGTCGGTGGGATCCACTTAAGAGCTAGCCTCTCTGGAATCCATTATGTTCTCCTATTCTCTCCATCCAGTTTTGTCAATAATATTCCATTGAAAGTGGAGTAGCTCCAGAGAGCAGGGAGACGTTGTATGTCAAGGAACACTGAATATTTAGAACTTGAAATCCTTTTAATCCTGAATTTAGACATTAATCCTTAAATCAAAGAGTTTCCTATACAAGATATTCAATAAATGCTTCATTGAATGATTGACTGATTAGTTAAATATCTAACCCCTTGCTACTCAAAGTGTGGTCTGGAGAATCACAGCATAATATCACCTAGAGGCTTGTTAGAAATGCAGAATCTCAGGAATTTCCTATGCGTGCCAAAGTTTTGGCCCTACCTAGCATCTTGTTAAATTACATCCTACTGATTTCTCGAGAAGGCAAAAGGAAGTGCCAAGCACTTCATACATTAACTCATGTAACCTTTCAAACCACACACCTCTTCAAAACAGAGCCAAGTTTTGAGTTTGGAATTGACTACAGAACTGAGGCATCTTTATCCCAATTCAGGCTTCCTTCCTGCAAGACTAGGAAAGCACAATCTTTCTACAGTGGATCCTGTACGAAAATTTCAAAGCCACTGAATTCAGAATCAGCAGCATTTGTCACATATGCCAGTTAAAGGTGATTTTTCAGTCAGTGATGGGGGCTCAGATTTGATTAATTTTTGTTGTAGTTGACCTGTAAGTAATCTTTATGCCTGCTTCAAATAACTCGAATCCCATGGAATCCAAGAAGAATGAATTTTACTAGAGAAGGTGATTGTTGCTTTTGAATTATTTTTAAGGTATATTTGCGCTTATCCCTGCTGATGATGCTCTAGACCTCTGAGGGCTCTGCTGTGGGAAGATGGGAGAGTTGTCATCTGAAAACAATAAAGCGCAACAACCAGCCCACTCATACAAAACTGAGAACACAGAAGTTGTAGGTTTCCACTCTCCCAGACAAGACCATTTCTTCTTGCCTGCCTTTGTAACAGACCGATGCATTACTGGAAGAAGTCTCTTTGAAGAGAAGGGATACCCATCCACTTTATATGTTCAACATTCTCCCAGTTGGTCATCTCTTTGGATTTTACTTTGAATCCTAATTTTACTCAGGGTTTGCTGGCATCAACAAGACTGACACAAATTCAGGGTCATCCGTTTCCTTGTCCTGCTGAGCTAAGAGTTACTTGGGATTGGTTTTCAAGTCAGTCCTTAAATTTGGGCTCTGGTCAGTCACACCCTCTATCTCTCCTGACAGTGTTCTTTTTGTATGATGGTTTGTTTTAAGAGCTCTTTCCACATTTGCTATCTGGTCTAGGCCTCACGCTGTGTGTGACAGGAAGGAAGTTTTATACCCAGATGAGTTAGGCAGATACCTCCCTGCGTCATTTTGAGGGTACCAAGAAGCCCCTGCTATTCAAATAATTCTTCCCACTTAGGTTCCTCAGTGGCTGAAAAGCCATTCATATGAATTGCAATGTCAGCGTGATGCCATGGGGACAGTGGAAATGCATGGGTCTGAACTCAAAAACAAGTGGGGTTAGAATCATGGTCTGGTCAGTTTCTTAGCTGTGTGACACCTAAGGCAGGTTACTTGACCTCAATCTCCTCTGAAACCAGAACCTTTCTTCAGAAGGGTGCAGCGATGACATGTGGGAGCACATATCCAGTGCTGTGCTTGCCTTTCCCATACCCATGATCCATTTGTTCAAGTGTCATCCATTCACAGTTATTAGTAACTAACTAAGGCCAGTTTTCTTCTTGATGGAAGGACCTATAGCAACAGGAATCTCTAGCCCCTAGAGACAGGGCTAGTGCTAGGGCATCTTTGAGATCCAAAGACTGTGTTGTCTGAGTCCAGCCTTGAAGAGAACCATAGGTGTCCCCATTTCCAAGATAAGGAAAAAAAGAGACCCAAGGAAGTTAAAAGGGCTTGGTCAAGGTCACCTAACAGGCATACTTGAAACGTTGGCTGTATTCAGTACACTCTCTCTGTAGGACTCTGGAGGTTTGTACAATACCTAAGGAATTACCCATGAGAGTCTAAGGAAGTACATTTGCATTAATGACCCAAAAGCCAGCAGTAGGGGGGGTCTCTTTCCTTTGGCTTATATTTGGTCCCTGTCATCATCAGTGCCAAGCCTTAGGTTCTGGGAGTCACATTCTAAGATTTCTTTGTACTTGCCTGTAGATTTTCCAGACATGGGCTGGAGAGCATGGACTGGTACAATAGAACCAAGGGAACTGCCTCTCTTGATCATTTCAAAGATGTTCTTAAAACTGTCTTCACTCCTTAAATGTTATTTCCTTTCTAGAATGAATGAAGAACAGATAGCCACCGTCTGTCTGTCAGTTCTGAGAGCTCTTTCCTACCTTCACAATCAAGGAGTGATTCACAGGGACATAAAGAGTGACTCCATCCTCCTGACAAGTGATGGCCGGGTAAGATTTCATGTTTGGCCTCTACATGGTTTACCTTGTCACTTTGTCTGTCATGGGCATTCTCCTCCGAAGAATACTTTCTCATAATTCTAAGTTTCCTTGCTCACAAGTCACCCACTGCCCTTCCCAGAAGGCTCGCCAAAAGGAAATTACTATTCTCTGTGTCATTCTGTTAGTCAGAATTCTCTGTGATCTGAATTTGATGGATGACTTTCCCCTTTAACAATGAGTGTAGGAAGTAATAGAAACTATGAAAATTTCTTTTTCTTCTTTGTTCTTATTTTTGTTGGGGGAGAAGAGAGGACTTTTCTGGGGATTTGTCCACCCTCATTGTGGGGTTGTGCATGTCTGTAATATCTCTCAGAGTTCCTGAGGGAAATACGAGACAAACTCCAGCAGACAACTTGAGGAGAGTTTAATAACCGTGTTGGCAGATGTAGACAAGTCATAAGGAAGAGAACATGAGGATTAGTGTGGTACTCTAGAATGGAGTGCCACTCTTACTAACCCCTGCCTGAGGAAGTGAGACAGGGAACTGGCTACTGGAATCTGAAAATAAACATTGTTGTCTGAAGTGGGATGCCTGGCAGGAACTCTGATCTTTGGTGGAAGACAGACCACGGTAAATCTGCAGGATCGGAGCTGGGAGGATAAATGCCTAACCTTACTTCATTCCTTTCTTCTGGTCCCTTACGGGTTCTCCCCATTGGCTGAACCCAATCAGAAGCCATCAGTAAGGTCAACACAGGTTGGCCTCCCAGGGCTCAGAGAAGGGAGGAGAATAGATCTGGAAAGGCAAACAAAAGATATCCATCACACTAGCTTATCCCCAGGCCCAGATTTCTGCATTTCCCATTACTACAGCCTGCTCAAGGGATTCTGCTGAAACTCATCAGCCATGCTGGGTTACAAAAGGATATAGAATACAATAGCCAGGGGATGAATGAGTTGACGTTTCAAGACAGTCTTAGTTAGATGGAAGAGTTTTGAAGCATAGATTTTCATCATCTAGACCCTTTTCACCTCCCTGAAACTCCCCCCAGAGGTAATGGCCATGGCATGTAGGGAGCCAGCTGTCCCTTTAATATACCTGTCTTTTAAAACCTCAGCCATGTGGAAAATGTTCATGTCACATTAGAATTGCCCAAGAATGATCAGAGGGCAGCCAGAAGAAACTGCCGAAGCACTTTGGCTTTTCTCAAGGGAAAAGATTGTTTCGAAATCTCTTTTGTTTTGAAGAGATTGTCAATTCTATTGTGGAAAATTCAGGAAATTCAGAAAAGTATAAAGGACAGAATAAAGATCACCCTTAATACCATTTCCCATTTTTCCCCACATTTCCCTGTATAGCATACTTGCAAACTTGGAATTATTTTTTAATGGGCGGTTTTAAGTACTGCTTTTTGCATTACTATGGCTGAATTTTTTTAAGTTTTTATTGATTTATTGTGAGGGAGAGAGAGAGAGAGCACCTAAGCAGGGGAGGGTGAGAAATAAGGAGAGACAGAATTCCAAGCAGGCTCCGCACCATCAGCACAGAGCCCCTATACCAGTCTTGAACTCATGAAACGTGAGATCATGATCTGAACTGAGATCAAGAGTCCGATGCTTAACCTACTGTACCACCCAGGTGCCCCATGAATTTTTTTTTTAAGAGGATATGGGAGTATGCCTTAGTCAGCTTTTGCTACATAACAAACCACTCTACACTTAGTGGCTTAAAAAGACAACCATGTATTCGCTCACAGTTCTGGGTCAGCATTTGAGCTGCCCTCTGCTGGAACAGCTTGTCTCTGCTCCATGTGGCATCAGCTGAGCTCACTCTTGCTTCTGTGGCCAGCCTGCTGCTGATGTCCTCACTCCTTCGACCGGCACTCGCCATGTGTCCTGCATCTCCCAGCAGACTATCACAGGCTTATTTCCATGGTGTCTATGACAAGGTTCCCAGCAGGAGCAAGGGAGGCAAGCCTCAGTGCACACTTTTGAACCCTCTGCTTGTATCTTGTTTGCTAATGTCCCTATGGGCAAAATAAGTCACACAGTCAAGCCTAGATGCATGGGATAGGGAAGGAGACTTTACCTGTTGATGAGAGAAGATGCAGAGTCACATTGCAAAGGGATGTGGGTCCAAGGAGAAGAAAGGTATGTGGCCATGTTGCACATTCTCCCAGACAGGGTGCTATGGGAAATGGGTTGGAACCTTCCCCTGGCCGGACTCAGGAAAGTACTTATGCGAGGTTCCATGACCTCAGAACACAATTTACAAAGCACTGAACTGGTCCACAGCTTGGCCCTCAGGACTGGTGCTTACAGAAAAAAAGAAAAAGAAAAAGCTGGGCCATTTCAAGCCAGGCTTTTGCCCCTTATTTCTGGAGACTGCTGACAAAGACTTCCTTGCTACAAGTACATGTCAGATGTCAAAATCAGACATGAGACTAAGATAATTCATTTAAATCAGCTTAAAGATCTCCCCTCCCCACAATGTACAAAAGGTTATTAAATCATTCGGTGTCATTCTTGAGGGTGGACCTATGCTTCAAACATGTCCTGCACTTCCATGTACCCAGCAAAGAGTTCCTGGGGGCTGGCACATGGTAAGTGCTTTTAGTCTTACTGGTTTGCTCGCTCCCTCCTTCCACAAATACTCACTGAATATCTGCTCTGTGCCAGGGGAGTTCTAGGTCCTACAGGTGAACAAAGCAAAACTGCTACTTTCATTAAGCTTATTTGGGACATGGGGGTAGGATAAATCCACAAATAAAATCATCTCCAGGCAGGCGGTGATAAGCACTAAGTTTTCGATAATTAATTTAAGCAGAGTAAGGATATGGTAGAAAGTGATAAAAGTGTGGGGTCATAGAAGTCCCCCTGAAGAGATGATGCTACAGCAGAGACTGAGGGAGTAGGTACAATGGCTGTCAGGGTGACAGTGTTCCAGAAAAGGCAACAAGCAGCATGTGGAGTGGATCCTGTGGCTCTTGGCCATGTTGCCCAGAGTGTGCTCATTCACACCTCAGGACAACATACACACCATATTGACTCTAGTGGGCTTCTTCAGTTTCCGTAGAGAAAGGAATTTTTTTTTTTTTTTAAGAATGAGAGCCAAGGGGTACCTGGGTGGCTCACTTGGTTGAGCATCTGACTTTTTATTTTGGCTCAGGTCATGATCTCATGAGTTCAGGGGATTGGGCCCCACATAGGGCTCTGTGCTGACAGCACAGAGCCTATTGGGATTCTCTCTTTCCCTCTCTCTGCCTCTGTCCCACTTGCGCTGTCTCTTCCTTTCTCTCTGTCCCTTCCCGGCTTGCTCATGTGCACTCTTTCTCTCAAAATAAATAAATAAATTACTAAAAAAATTTGAAAAAAGAGTAAGAATCAGGATAGAGTGTGGCTACTTCAAGAAAATTTTGTACTAATTTGTTTCGTACTCATTTATTAGAGCATGAAGTTTTGCAGTGGAGAAAACATTCTCATTTACTTATTGTTGTTGTAACAAATCACTCCAATGCTTAGGGTCTTGAAAGTCACTTCAGTGTTTTTACATGGCTCTGGCGGTTGGCTGGGCTCTACTAGCCAGAACTGCTCTGATTCGTGGTGAGACACTGCATCTAGAAGTCTTCCTCACTTACATGTCAGGTAGTCAGGGCTGGCTGGTGGCTGGGCACTCAGCTGAGCCATCAACTGGAACACCTACAATGTGACCTCTCTGGGTGGCCTTCCCCACAGCATGGAGGCTGGACTCCAAAAAACCAAGATGGAAGCACGTGGAATTTTTATGACCCAGCCTCAAAGTCCCCGAAGGCCATTTCTCCTGCAGCTACAGGCCTTCCAGCTCAGGAGGAGGGAATGTAAAGCCCTCTCCAGTGGGAGGAGGATCGAGTTATATGGTCAGAAGAGCTCATGGGCTGGGGGATATTATTGTTGGCTTTTTCTGGAAAGCATTGTCATGTAAGCTGTATACTGAGTTTTCTTCTTGGTGGGAGATGTGCAGCATCATTAACCCTTAGAGAAGTACAAATTAAAACTAGGATATGCCACTTAATACCTAGAGGACTGGCTAAGATGAAAAATAGTGATAATACCACTTATGGGAATGTGAAATAGTAGACACTCTGGAAAACAGTTCCTTTCAAAACTAAAAATGGACTTTCCATGCAATTGCATTCTTAGGCATATATTCCAGAAAAAAAAAATGGAAACTTATTTTCACACAGAAATTTCCACACAAACGTTTATAGCAGTTTTATTTATAAAAACCCAGAACTAGAAACAACCCAAGTGTCCTTCACAGAGTGAATGGTCAAACAGATGGTGATTTGTCTATACCATGGAATACCACTCAGCAAAAAGAAACAGGAATGAATGAGTGATACATGTAAGAGCTTGGATGAACCTCAAGGAAATTGTGCTAAGTGGGGGGAAAAGCCAATCTCAAAAAGATACATGCTGCATAATTCCATGTATATTACATTTGTGAAATAACATAATTATAGAGATGCACAACAGCGTAGTGGTTGCAGGGGTGAGGGACTGCAGGGCGATTGTAAAGGGGCAGCACAAGGAGTCTTATGGTGACAGTAGAGTTGGGTACCTTGAGTGTGGGGGTTGTTACTCAAGCCTACAATATGATTCAGTTGCAAAGTATTTACACACACTCACACACTACATACATAAATGAGTTCATGTACAAATGATTATATCCTAGCAAGCTCTATGGACTGTACCAACACCACTTTCTTTGTGTTGATATTATACTACAGTTGTATAAGATGCCAGCAGGAGGGAAGACTGTGTGCACATTTCTTTGCAGCTTCTTATGAATCTAGAATTATTTCAAAATAAAAAATCTAGAAGAGACAGTGAATTGCTCAGGTTTCTTTTAAAAGGATAAATCCTTTCTGGCCTCTTCCAAGACTAGAAGGGGATGATTTGCTATCAAAGTTAAACCGTTCGCTGTTTTTCTGTTGCAGAAATAATGTCTAGTGAGTCACTAATTCACATTTAGCGGGGGAAGAGGGGGGTGGTATTTGGTGTTTGAAAAGGAAAATGAATAGAGCAGTTGCAAGAATTACATGAAGTAATCTGTGTAAAACCGGTCAAAGAAAACCAGGTACAAGGTAGATGCTCAGAGAGGATGATACCCCCTTTTTAATTAAATTCATCTATGATCTTTCTTTGGCCCAAGACTTACATTTGAGAGATGATACTTAGGAGCCACTACACACTGAATGATTTAACTTTTACCAAATTCATTGGCTAGAATGGCATTCAAACCCATGATCTATTAAGCCAAGTGCCTATATTGAAAAGGGACATACACGGTGATTTTTATGGCCCTCTTTTTTTTAACTAAAATTTGATTGCCACAATTCACGAACCAGGACATTTCACATAAAATTTCAGATTCCTGTCTTCCTTTAAAAAATCTAAGTATCTTTGGGGTACCTGGGTGGCTCAGTCAGTTGGGCGACCGACTTCGGCCCAGGTCATGATCTCACGGTTCGTGGGTTCGAGCCCTGTGTTGGGCTCTGTGCTGACAGCTAAGAGCCTGGAGCCTGCTTTGAATTCTGTGTCTCCCTCTCTCTCTGCCCCTTCCCCACTCATGCTCTGTCTCTCTCTGTCTCTCAAAAATAAACACTGAAAAAAAAATTTTAATAAAAAATAAAAAAATAAAAAAATAAAAAATCTAAGTATCTGGGGTACCTGGGTGGCTCAGTCGGTTAAGCATCCAACTCTTGATTTTGGCTCAGATCCTGAGCTCACAGTTGATGGGATCGAGCCCCCAGTTGAGCTGTGTGCTGACAGCATAAAGTCTGCTTGGGATTCTCTCTCTCTCCCTCTCTCTGCCCTCCCCTGCTCTCATGCACTCTCTCTTTCAAAATAAATAAACATTTGAAAAAATCTAAGTATCTGACAACAGTTTGCCTGAATTCACACATGGCAGTAATGGCGGTGGTGTGATGAGGGTGAATAGCGCCTTGGAGAATGCTGTTGGTGCCACACCCATACCTTCACCAGACTCCGTCTTTCAGTACTCACTAGTTCTACCTCCCAGTGCCACCACTGGCATCCCTTTTTCTGGGGACTTTCTCCAGCTACTGCAGTCTGTTCTCCCAGTACACAGAAGGCTAGAAATTCCAGAGAATTAACATTCATGTTCCCTAGGAGCAGCCCAGGATTAAGTGATGGGAGTTGCTGTAGAAATACCCAGCTCTCTTGTCCTTGTGTGGACTAGCTCTGAGGCACTGTTCTGTGGTCTCCCAGACTTCCTCATCAGGAATGAGCTCTAGTTCCCACAGTGGTAACTAACCTTTGACTGACTGCCTTCCCTTCCCTGCTATATATCTCCGTTTCACTACCAGTGTTTCCTATGTCTCCCCAATAAATGACTTGCACTGAATCCTTGTCTCACAATGTGCTCAGAGGGGGCAAGGGCTGAACTAATCCAACCTCCAGAGATAATGTAATGTGTTTGTACCCTCTCTTTCACAGGATTTAAAATGAGGGTAAAGGGTAGAAAAGTGGCCATAGATGTCAACAAGGGCCTGTGACTATTCCACACCCCCTGTACTATGCCCTGACAATCATCTGGAAGTCAGTGTCTCTTCACCAAAGGCATGTACCCCTAGTTTTCCGTGGTCTCCACCCAACCCATTAAATTCATTGATAATTTGCCTGGCCCCCTTAGGCATTTGAGTGTTTTTGTCTCTCAAATAACTGGAATTTTAACAATTAGAAGACCTGAAGATTATCTCCAAGAAGTTCTTTCTAAATGAAGAAAGATGGGAACATGTTCCATACTTTGCATAAATCCATTCATTTCCCATAGTCTCTGAGATATACCCAGGCTCTGTGTGCTCTCTCTCCCCTGCTACTCCACAGAGGTGGCTTTTCCTACATAGGAAACACAGCCTGACAAGTCAGGAGACTGGATCTGAGTCCTCCTCTAATACCATTGTACAGTCTTGGGCAAGCTCCCACCCTGTCCCACTTAGTCAAATGGCAGAGGAGCCGACTGAGGCCACTATACTGGTCCACCTTAGCTGCTGTGATGGCCTCCCTCTCCTCTCTGGTTGAGGAGTTGAAGAAGCTGGAGACACCTTCATCCATCTGGCCCCTTCTGTTACCCTTCTCTGTTCCTTTGTCCCTGGGCCATTGTTCTTAAAACAGAAGTTCTCAAACCTTTCAAACCTTAGTGAGCTTAAAACCTTGGCCAAAAACCAAATTCTTGGGTCCCCACCCCAGAGATTCTGATTCAGCCAGACTGGATGATAC
This sequence comes from Panthera leo, assembly GCF_018350215.1. Lineage (NCBI taxonomy): Eukaryota > Metazoa > Chordata > Mammalia > Carnivora > Felidae > Panthera > Panthera leo. The sequence goes on along the minus strand of NC_056681.1, from coordinate 35,296,088 downwards.
CCAAGAACCTGCATCTCTCCCAAGTTCCCACGGGATGTTGATGCTACACGTTTTGAGTACCATTGCCTTATAGGAAGAACCCAGGAACCAGGCACAAAAAGCATCCATCTGTTTGCCTTAGCAAAACCTAGAGCAGATGCATGAATTCTTTAGAGTGTATGCAGTTTACAAAATGAGGGTTTTACCTTCTCTTTTAAACCTGTAGCTATCTTGTAGATAGACTCTCCCCCCAGCCACCACCCATGTTTTTATGTGGCCCCTGATTCCTAGGCAGGGCACACTGAGATGAACAAGATGTCAGCTTTAAAGAGCAGCTTTGAGCTCTGACCTCTGGTTTCTTGTCTGGCCCGTGGGGAACAGGCTGCATCTCCTCCTTTTTTTTAGGGGTTGGCCATGTTCTAGCTACAAGTCTCTTAGCCTAACTGCATTAGTGAGACAGAGTGTTTCCTAATACACCATGCTGTACAGTTCTATCTCAAATAAGGCTCAGCTTAGAGTCTGTGTGATTTTCTTTGAAGATCTCCCTACAGTACTTTATTATACTTATTACTTAAGTTCCCATTATCTACTTTCAGATTTATTTGGAAGAGTGTTGTGTGCAATTATGTTCTTTTAGAGAATTGTCTCTTTTATGTCCTTGGATGAGTAAAAAAAAAAATCATGTAAAAGCAGTTGCACTTCTACAACAGAGGAACAGGCCTAGCTTCCTAGTGTTGAGTTTCAGTTTCTCACCTTACATATTGCCGAGATAATTATTAGTCTGGCAGGTTTGGGGTGTTTTTTTTTTATGTCTAGAAGAAGAAAGCCACATTAGAGGTATTAAAAGCTGCCAATACCAAAATGCTGATACATTCACCTCCTTAATTCATATTTTTTAAAATCTACAGGCAAAAAATATGCTTTGGCAAAATTGTTCCCCCTCCACTGTCTGTATAGTAGGATTGCAAATTTATTCACACCAAAGCTTTGGAAATAACCACACATGCATGCGCCATCAATTATAGATTCTCTGCTGCTTTTTTTTTTTTTAAATGTTTATTTATTTTTGAGAGAGAGAATCCCAAGCAGGCTCTGCACTGTCAGGGCAGAGCCTGACACAGGGCTCAATCCCATGAACCGTGAGATCATGACCTAAGCCAAGATCAAGAGTCAGAGACTTAACCAACTGAGCCACGCAGGTGCCCCTAATTTCTCTGCTTCTTAAACCTGATCTGCACTTCTTCACAAAGCTCCACTGATGAAAAGAAAAGAAAAGAAAAGAAAAGAAAAGAAAAGAAAAGAAAAGAAAAGAAAAGAAAGGAAAAGAAAAAAAAAGAAAAGAAAAGAAAAGAAAAGAAAAGAAAAGAAAAGAAAAGAAAAGAAATTTAAACATTGTCTGTCAAAGTTCAACCACATTATTATAAGCTTCAGCTGATACCTTAGAACCTCAGTCTTTCAGATTTGGCCACCATCTACTCCATATTACCACTTCCTACCACCCTCTTTCTCAAAGGGTCTGGGAGAATAAGGGACAAATGTGGCTTATGGGAATTCAAAGTAAAGGATATTAGACCCATTTTGTTCCGTTCTGGTCCCTGCCTTGGCATAACTGGCTTCTTCTACCAAGACTGGTGACTACTGATGATTAACAGGTCACACAGCTACTGGACTTTTCAGGAAGGTGTCTTCTGCAGCATTTCACAAATCTAGCCTCTTTCTTCAAGTCTTGAAAGCCATCCTGAAGCTCCTCATGTCAACCACTTCCTCATTCCCTCACTGAGATCTGCAGGAGCTCTGGGCCCCTGCACAGTAGACCAAGACCATGGAAGCCAGAAGCGTTGCCTCAGGTTCTCTGCCATCCACTCTGTTGTGCCATCTCTCCACGGGGGCCACATTGAGCAGAGCCAAGGTTGATGTTCAGCCAGTATTCACTACTATGTCTATACCCATATTAAAATATTGCAGTATTTTCATGCTTGTTAGTTAATAGCCACTGTTTCAAGTCATTGGAGTATCCCCCATTATGACAGCCCTTTACTGGGAAGCCCCTGCCTTATTAAAGATAGTAAAACCCCAGGAAAACTCCAGGACACAGCTCAACTTTATGTCTGGATTCCAATTGATCTAGATGATTCTGGTTATTAAATATTTTGAATACTACCTCTGAACACAGATACATGTGGCTTCTCCTCTCCCTTGCTTGTTTGGTGGTGTATGCTACTTAGATATTTCTGAAGGCCACCACCATCTGCTTGGGTGATGGAAGTGATATATAATAAATTGGGACCTGCCATAATCAAATCACTGCTCTTTGCCTTCTTCTGCAAATAATCCCAGGCTAAAAAAGGATTGGACTATAGGATTTTCACTTCTCTGAATTGTAGATTCCTTTTACAATAGGGCAGCAAGGATTATGGACCAGCTACTATGGCCACAGCTCTCTCTTTATACTACATGGGAAGTCTATGATCTGACTCATCTGGGTTTGATGCTTGATATGCCAAAGCAGTGGAGAAAAATCATCTCTCCATTAAACCAGCTTTCTATAGCATTCCATCTGAAGCATTTCAATCTCTTCCCACCCCAAACCACACCAACACTAACCTTGGCCTGATTAGAGAGGAGATCATGAACAAGGAAATAGAAAAAGACCCCAATAATTTCTGAAACATTATTCCCACTTCATCTGTGTTCCAACTTTGATTCTAGTAACAGCTGTCTTCAGTAAGTCAATAGTGGTTTCAGAAAGAGTAGCAATGTGTCCTCTACCACATGATCTGCTATCATATATGTATGTGTCATTATAAAATAAATCAATCTAATAACATGTGTTTTTGGTTACCTACTGTTTTCCCAGCTTTTAAGGAACACAGTGAGGCTTCACAATTAAGAGGTAGAACCGTTGCCTCTGAGGACTGTCATCTCTAGTTGGAGGGACAAAATCAGCATCAGAAAATAGTTCAAGATTGAGTGAGTGCTAAATTCTCTCACATCTGGAAAGGAGAGAGATCAATATGGGCTCTTGAGAAAAAATCTGGAGGAAGTGAGAAGTGACCAGGGCCTTGAAATATGCTTAAAAATTGAATATACTTACCCACTAAGATTAGGAAGTAGGCAGAGATGTTCCCCTTCACCTCTCCTTTTCAACATCATACTAGATGTACTAGCATATGCAGTAATTCAAAAAAAAAAAAAAAAAGAACAATAAAAGTTATACATACTGGGAAGAAAGAAATAAAACTGTCTTTCTTCATAGATGACATGATCATCTATGTATAAAATCCAAAAGAATTGACAAGAAAAACTAAAACTATTACAAGGTTGCAGGATGTATGGTTTTAAACAGAATTACATCATTTTGCTATATGCTAGTAATGAACAAGTGGAATTGGAAATTAACACAGTGCCATTTACACTAACACCCTAAGATTAAACATTTAGGTATAAGTCTAACAAAATGTATACTCAATTTATATGAGGGAATCTACGAAAACAGTGACAAATGAAATCAAAGGACTAAATAAATGTAGAGATATTCCATGTTCATGGATAGAAAGACTCAGTATTGCCAAAATGTCATTTCTTCCCAACTGAATCTATAGATTCAATGCAATCCCAGTCAAAATCCAAGCATTTATTTTGTAGATATTGACAAGCTGATTCTAAAGTGTGTGTGAAGAGGCAAAATACCATCACACTAGCCAACGCTTATTAAAGAAGAAGAGCAAAGTCATGCCAGACTACCACTGCCTTACTTTAAGCCTTACTAGAAAGCTCTAGTCATTGAGACAGTGTTATTGGCAAAAGAATAGACAAATGGGCCAGTGGAACCAAATAGCCCAGAAATAGACCCACATAGAGTCAGCTGATCTTTGACAAGGGAACAAAAGCAATACAATGGACCAAAGATGGTCTTTTCAACAAATGGTACTGGAACAACTGGACATCCACAAGAAAAAAACTCTAGGCACAGACCTTATACCTTGCATATAACTCCATGTGGAAACATATATTCGATGGAAATCTAGGTTTAGAAGGGAGGAGAAAGAGATCTTAATTAAGCATGGGAGGAAGAAAAGTACCCAGCAAGAGCATATACAGAGAGAAGAGGTGAGGGTTAAGACCTGAACCCTAGGAAGCCCAGTCTTTAAGGCATAGGCAGCAGAGAGACAGCCAGAGAAAAGGGCTGAAACAATTCAGGGAGTTCTAAAGAGAATTAAGGGAGAATTTGTGCCATAGAGACTATACCTTTAATCTATGAGAATTTTTATTTTAAATGCCCATTCTGAACCATTGTTTTCTTTGCGTGTATTCTGTCATCACCAGTAGCCCTAAGTGGCAGTCCTCTTCAGTGAGGCCATCTGAAGTTCAGATCAAGTCATCATGAGCAGGAATCATGGCCCCCACAAATGAACTGAATCCTGGTTCTCTGAAGTATACACACCTGCAGGGTGCCTAATGGTCCAGTATGTTCTTAAGAGTAATCTTGAAAGCTCTGTGCAAGAGTTCTCAGGGCTTTTTTTAATGACATCTAAGGTAAATAATATATATATATATATATATATGTTGGTTGGGTCATTAGGATGACCACCTTAAAGCCTTAGTACAAGTGCTAACATCCAGTTTCTATACCCATATTTCTACCTACACTGATGTTCACATTGGCAAATTCAATTTGTGATGAGAAAAAGAGGAAAACAAAAACAAGAGCCAATATTCAGCATTCTATAGAAATGGGCCTTGCATTAATTCAAATATAGAAATGGGGTTGACGATTTTAATCATCTCATGGTACTTGGAAATCTAAATATGTTCAATGCAAAACAACCTAAATTCCAGCAGTTTGTACAAAACTCACGTGAAGAATAGCAATTCACTTACACTAAGCCATCATCTGTATATTAAGTATTAGAGTTGTGGGTTTGAATTTTAACAAATGTGTTGTCTGGAGTGTAATTTGTAAATTTTTCTGGTTTCACATTTGCAAGTCAACCCTGGTGGAGCCATGAGAGGTTTTTCCATTAAAATGGATCAGGCCTTTTCAATAAAAGGGTCTGACCACCTCCCATATTTCCAAGGCCTGTTCATGAGACTATTTTCTTTTGAATTTGAAATTCTCTTTCTCCATCTGGAAACTGGTATTATTAGATTGTTACCTTGTTATATTCCTTTCCTTTTCAGATAAAGCTATCTGACTTTGGTTTCTGTGCTCAAGTTTCTAAAGAGGTGCCGAAGAGGAAATCACTGGTTGGCACTCCTTACTGGATGGCACCTGAGGTGATTTCTAGGCTACCTTATGGGACAGAGGTAAGGGGGTGACAGTCATTGTTTGGGAGTGGCAGGACAGCAGGCTTAGGGATTCAGTGGTTCTGGGAGAGTTATTGACCACAGATCAGGGTGATGACTTTGGACTCCACCTTTGACCCCGTTCACTAGACTTGTCACAGAGGAGGTTGTGGCAGGAAGGGGACTGGCTGTCATTGAGGAAATCACCACAACATTGACCCAGGGGCATTTATTGAGGTCCTAAGCAGACACTGAGTGTGGGGGAGGTAGATCACTCAAACTCCAATCGCATCCTCTGTGGCGGGCACACTCAAAGCAAGGCAGTACAACTTGAAAAGTAGCCAGAGATGCACAGATGAGCAGGTGTCATAGAGGGACAGAGAACAAATGTTTTCACAGAGAAAAAAAATTATGTATGAATATTATAACATTTTAAAATACGGCACAATTTCTGTTTCCCTTGGAAAAGAAACAATTGCTCATGATCTATTAAGGGACAAGGTTTGGAAATGTGAAAATAAGGGGCCAGAAGGAGTGGAGGAAAAGCCTTCTAGGGAGGGAGTAGCATGAGTGAAGCTCTGAGACACACAAGTCTACACACAGGGCGGCAAGGAGTTCGTTCCAGCCAGGCACACAACATTTCCACACATTATGGTGCAGAAGGTGATTCTAAGAGAGGAGAAGCATGAAGAGGCAGCATGGACCAGTGAACTAAGGATATTGGCAGAAGTGAAGGCAGACTCTGCTCTCTTTCCTTGTTTGCTCGCCCTTCAATGAGTACTTGTTTTTATCACTGTGGTCCCAAGAGCATAAATTCTCAGTGAAGATTACAGCAAGGGTTATAACAGGAATGCAGCTAACTGATAAGAGGTATAATGAGGCTGTAACAGGGAAGTGGCTATAACTGGGAATTTATAGCACAGCGATGGCTTCTCGTTGTCCTGACTTCCCATTCTTTACTTGGAAAGAATTGCTTGTCATCCCTTCCTTTTCTTTTCTCCATTCCCTGAAAATGTTTTTACAAAGCAGAGTGTTGTGCATGCTGCTTCAAAATGACAAAATGCAAAGGAAATAACTCCAAAGTAGAGAAAGAAGAACTATTTTTAAAAATCCAATTAATAAAAGGATCAGCATATATCGTGTTGTGTAAAGTAGCTTTTTGCGGTTTGTTATGAATATGTCAGCTTCCCTTTTTTATGGTTTTAAATGCAACTTTCTTCTCTACATTCATAGTATAAAACTTTGGGTGTTTTCCTCATCTGTCCTGATAGGCCTGTAAACACCAAAGTTAACGGTAAAAAAAAAAAAAAAAAAAAAGTTCTGGACTCCTGAGCTCCAGAATGTTAACATATTCATGTGTACCTAAATGACAGAATCTTCACTGAAGTCACATTTAGAAAGAAATGAAGACCATTAGCAAAAACTTTATAACTCAACAGTTCAGTTTATAAATCTGTGTTGTAAATTTTGAGAGTTTGCAAATACCACATTAATTTATAAATGGGTATGAATCTGTTGGGTCCCCTAGACACATCCAGAATTTCAGAATGTTCTCCTGGCCTGAGATAACCATTGGATTGTCCCTAACAGGTGGATATCTGGTCCCTTGGGATCATGGTGATAGAAATGATTGATGGCGAGCCCCCCTATTTCAATGAGCCCCCCCTCCAGGCAATGCGGAGGATTCGGGACAGTTTACCTCCAAGAGTGAAGGACCTACACAAGGTGAGAAACAGCATGTGTTGCTGAAGTTCAAAGTCATTCTTAGCTTCTCCATTCTCTCTGTAGTTTCAAAGACTTGCCTATCCTCCCCAGGAGTAGATCCTGGTTTATGGGCATGAACTTTGGAATTTGAATCATTTGGATTCAAATCTCTGCTCTTCCTGTTCACTCACTGGGCTAGGTACTTAGCCTCTCCATCTCTGAAGTCTATCTGTAAAATGGGATACAGTTGGCTCCTCTTTTGTAGGGTTGGCTAGAAGAGTAAATCGGGCACTCCACAAGAACTCCCTCTCCGAGCACCTGTGACATACTGGGGACTGTCCTAATTACTGGGGATATCGTAGCACAAGACCTCTGATTTCCTGAGTCTCATAGAGCTTGTGTTCTAGTTGGGGAGTCAGATGGTAAACTATAAACAAATGAAGGAACAAAATTCATTTCAGACAGTGGTATATGCTATCAAGCAAATAAAACACTGTAATACAGTGGAGTATGCAGGAGAGGGGATTCAGAGCTTGTTTAGGTTGAAGGGTGAAAGAATCCCTTTCTGAAGACAGATTAACTGAACTGGAATATGAATGGCAAGACGGAGCAAGATATGCAAAGATCTGGGAGAAAAATGTCTGAGGCAGAGGGAACAACAGGTGCAAAGGCCTTATGCCAAAATGGAAAGATTCTGTGGCTGACCAAAGTGAGCCAGAGAAAGGAGGAAGGCAAGATATGTCAGAGAGGTGGGCAGGGACTGGATCATACGGGCCATGAAGGGCATGGTTAAGGGACCAAGTAGGATCTTTCCTGTTTCCTAAGGATTGCCAGGTAGGGTCAAGCTCAGAAAAAAATGATGCTGAGTCAAAGAACCACCAGTCTGGGGCGCCTAGGTGGCTCAGTAGATTAAGCGCCTGACTTTGGCTCAAGTCATGATCTTGCAGTTCATGGGTTCAAACCCCGCATTCAACTCTGAGCTGATAGTGGGGATCATTTGGGATTCTTTCTCTCCCTACACTCTCTGCTCCTCCACCACTTACATTTTTTCTCTCTCAAAATAAATAAACTTTTTTAAAAAATAAAGAAAAAAATTACCACTCTGGTAGCTGCCGGTGCAGGTGGAGGGACAGGGCTTGCTGGGAGGGGCCATTCCCATGAGATGATATAACACTGACCCAGACACACACCTCCCCTGCCCTCTGCCTCATGGCACTAAGAGGAAGTAAGGCTGCCTTTTAGGGCAGTATTACCCTCTTCCCCCACACCGAAGTCTTAGAGAAGAGCTCCCAATAGAATCACCCCTATAGTTGTGTGAACTTGCAAAACAAACAAACAAGCAAAAAACAACCAGGAGACTGTTTGAATCTAACAGGAGGTTAAAACCTTGACCAAATTGGAATAAGTTTATACAATTAAAAATGGCTAAAATAGCATGATATCAAAAGAGTCCCACATCCAAAAAGAATGGTGTGATGTTCTTCAATGTCATGTAGAAGAGAAGCCTTAATCCTAATGGTCAAAGATTAGACACTGCCCAAGGTTGTTTTCCAAACTGATAAATAATATGTGGTACAATTTAACAGTGAGTGTTACACAGCATTCATGAAAAGGAGAAAGCTTTTACCATGCACATCAGGATGAATTCCACAGACGCAATGTTGAGTGAAAGAAGCCGGTGAAAGAGGAGACTTGATGGTATATGACTCCATTTCTATAAAGGACAAAAGAGGCAATGTTAATTCATGCTATTAGAAGTCAGGAGAGTGGTAATCCTTTGCAGGGAGATGGGTATTAACAGGAAGGGGGCCGGAGGTCAGCCCCTGGAGTGATAGAAATGGTCTGTATTTTGGTGGGGCTGGAGAGTAATTAGGTGTAAATATATAGAAAAATACTACTGTAAAACATGCACGTCATATTTATACATTTGTATGTAAGATATACTTCAAAAAGTGAATTATAATGAATTACAGAAAAACATGTTATCTGTGTCAGGTAACCCTACAGAAGCTTGTTTGTCTTCAAGAAGGGGGAGTCCACAAAGCCTAGATGGTTACAGTTAGAAAAATAAAACTATTCCATGTTTGTACCACATTTCATCATATGTGTGTGACCAGTCCTTATAAATAGTAAGCACTTCATAATGCTGTTATTTCTATTATTATTCGGTTTAGTCAGCAGATTGTCATTCTTTATTGCCATGTCATTTGCTCATATTATTTCAAACCTGAAGAAGGTAAAGAAAACATCTTATGTTAATAAAGGCAGTACCCGCTTTTTGCTTTCATAACTTCTATCTTCTTAAGCTGACTTTCTAGAATTCAATGTTGTTTGATAGAATGACTTAACTGGAAATTGGCTGGGAAACCACTCTAGGGGAACTAGTTGCATTTCTGTGTTAGTCCTCAGAATGGAATCTTGTGTTCTCACAGGTTTCTTCAGTGCTCCGGGGATTCCTAGACCTGATGCTGGTGAGGGAACCCTCACAAAGAGCCACAGCCCAGGAACTCCTTGGACATCCATTCTTGAAACTGGCAGGTCCGCCATCTTGCATCGTTCCCCTCATGAGACAATACAGACATCACTGAGCAAAGGATTCAGTGGAAGCGCTAGATGAGGACATAATTGTGGACTCGACCCAGCTGATTGGTGGGACAATGTGATGACAGGCAGGGTTCAACAGACCAGGGCATCTTCTTGTGTCTTAAATAGGCATCTCTCCACCGACAGCTGGCGTGATCATTTGGAACAAGGCTTTAATAAGTCATTATTATATTTTTCAGCCCTTCATCCAGCAAATCAGAAGGACTCAGTACAAACTCCGTTACGATATATCCTAGCCACATGCAGGGTAACGCATAGGATTTTCTATATTAAAAGAATACTTTTCTGGCAAAAAAAAAAAAAAAGAAAGAAAGAAAAAAAAGAAAGGAAAACAAAAAGCACTTTTTTCTTAATGGTAGCAGTGTAATGTATTTTGCAATGAATTTGTAATTTTTCTGTACGATAGTTTTGATAATTTATAGTACTTTGATGTCACGTAGCCATTGTATCAGTTGAAGTAATTGTTTACTAGCAAGAGTTTGAACAAAAGCCTTTCCTACTTTTTTATCCCTTTCAGAGAACCAACGATTCTTTAGGAACTTTGAATACTGAATGACTCTCAATCACCGTCAGCTTTAGTAGAATATCTTTCTTATCTTAACAAGTGTCTTACGTGATGGAGGAAGAATTAAGAGTGATGGTGATGGAGGCACACATTTCACTTATCCAACCAAAAATAATAAAATAAAATTTGAGCCACAATATGCCACCATGCTACTCCTTGGGATAAAGCTAAATATGGGGAAAAATCAAATTTTCCTTCAAGGCTATTAATCACAAGCCAGTATTTGCACAGCAGGGTGGTCCCCAGAGTGCCCTCTCTCAGATAGGTATGGCGTCCCCTTGTGGCCAAATTTCCCTCCATGGGAATAATTTCAGTGCTATGATCATTGGACTCAGTTCCCCAAATTGAATGTTTTAAGTAAGACTGTGAGAATTCCAGTCTCACCAAGGGAAAGGAGAGAGAACAGGGCAAGATGTTTGGGTTCGTTTGTCACTGTTTTTAAAACTCTGTATGCTAGCACACCAAACTCTTGTCTGTATTTACCTTTGTACCACAGTATTAATTGCTATTGTTCATGTGTTGTGCTGGAAGTTGAGGATGAATTAGGAAGGGGGTATCTTACCAGGTGTGCTCTGACTTCAGTTGTGACCATGTTATAATGTGTTTCCGACATAGGAGAGATGTACTGCTGACTAGATCTTCTTGAATGTTGATAACAATGAATGACGACTACAATACATTTTGTGTTGCTTGTTGGATGAATTTGCATGTTAACTGTAGGCCAATATAGATTTGCCTTTAAAAACTCTGGAAGAGCTACATAGTCATCATTAGTTTCTATTAATTATGCATCAGAAAAAAAAAGCCATTTGTTACCAAACTGGAAAACCAGAGGCTTTTCTTAATGACTTCACATACAGTAACAAAAAGGATTTGAAATGTATGAAAATGCTCTGGTTGCTCTAGGCATAATTAAGAATTTTTGTAATTAATAGGTTGCTAATTATTTATTATAGCTAAAAAAAGGGGGGGGAAGGCATAAAATGACCTCTACAGATTAGATTTTCAGTTTTTCCCCCAAACTGGAAATGTCTCACCCTAAATAGGATCTATAATTTTGTTTCATAAAACATAGCAAAGCAATGTTTTATGTAAAATATTAAAATATTGATATAAATATGTATGAATAAAAATCTAAATCCAGAAAATGGCCGTCCTAAAAGTTCATGGGACAGATTGTATTAATTTAACCAGGACTATGTAGAAGTAGAAAGAGAAAGAAAATCTTTTTTTAACCAGAACAAATATTAAAAACCATTGCAGAAAATAGTGGATTTTGGATTCCAAACATTTTCAACAGTGTAATGGAAATTTTTCTGTAATTTTCTTATCACTGGGTATTTTATAAATATTCATTGAGTTTACCAAAAGTTACTGTAGCTTAAAAGGTTTTGTGAGCACTAACTATTGGCAGAAACTGCACTTGCAAATAAAAATAAATGTTTGCCTTTTTCCCATCGTGTTATTAGAACATCCAGTGATTTCCCAAATTAGTTTTCTTGGGTAACCAAGAATGGTTTCTTTATGATCTTAAGGAATGTACATGAGTTAGTATAATGCTATATGTAACATCATGATGACATGAACCAAAGATAAATATTTCCATCCCCGGAGGTTACAGATGGTGTAAGACTGTGGTAAAGATACCGCAACTGAGAACAAAATTACTAAATTGTGGAAGGCCATGGGCAAGGAAAGCCAGGCTCATGGCTAAAGACCCTTACACCTTTTTCCTGTGTCAAAGATGCTGAACTGATCTGAAGGCTTTTACCAACAGAGACATAAAAAGGAGATTATTCTGGATCAGAGCAGGTATGTGGCTCTCTGGCAGCTGGAAAGAGAGTATTGGGTGCCTCTTCTTCTTTGGCAGACCAGAGAGACATTGACATTTATCCTGTGATGTTGAGAGGGACACTTGTATATAAAGAGCTTGTTTCTCACCTGGAAATTTCAGGTGGTGGAAACCCTCAGGAAATAGCCTGAGATAGCAGGATGAGAAAGGATGTAGTATATCATGTGCCAGGGAAGAGAAAGCTGGAAGCTTCCTCCCCCAGGCAGGAAGCCATTACAGAACATAGAAGAAGAGGTCCCTTTGTCTATGATAGATAATGGAGAGGGAACAGGGAACATATCAAACCATTAACCAAGTAATGAGATGCCTCCCTTGGAGAGTGCATTGGAGGCATGCACCATGGGGGAAATTAAAGGAAGATAAGGCTACTTTTCTGCAGGGTGAAGGGCTGAGGGTGGAGCTGAACCTTACTCTAAAATCTGCATACGGGACGCCTGGGTGGTTCAGTTGGTTAGGCAACCGACTTCGACTCAGGTCATGATCTCACAGTTTGTGAGTTCGAGCCCCGCGTCAGGTTCTGTGCTTACAGCTCAGAGCCTGGAGCCTGCTTTGGATTCTGTGTCTCTCCCTCTCTCTGTCCCCTCCCCTGCTCACACTCTGTGCCTCTCTGTCTCTCAATAATAAATAAACATTAAAAAAAATTAAAAAAAAAAAAAATAAAATCTGCATATACCATCTACACCAAGACCACTCTAAACAGCAGAGGCTGTAGTCTTCAGGCTGACACAAATGACATTCAGCCTCTCCCCTTCTTCCAACAAAATCTCCAAGGTGGCTGGCTACGCCCAGCTGGGTTACTGGAACCTCCCTTCCTGGCTGCTCCCTATGCATTTGGGCCATGTGTTAGTGTGACACCCCCATAGTTTGCGTGAAGGGTCTAGAAGAAAGAAAAGGAGACTAAGAATGCATACTGTGTCTTCTGCCACTTCCTATCTACTGCTGCCTCTTTCTCTGATACAAGTTTAGCCCAAGAAAAAGAGAAGGGAGTTATTTTGAATTCGAATGAGATTGATTTTTTTAAATGGATTAGACAGTTGGAATCACACTGACTTATGGTTGTGTCCCCATTACCCACTGGGAAGAACACACTAGCAATTACTGAAAAAATAAAATCATCCCATGAAGTTAACAACTCAATGAGTTCAGATTCTTTGGTCAAACTGGTCAAATGAATAGCACTGTGTCATCAAAGAAACAGTAATGAGGTTCCAGGCAGAGAAAGGATCGATTCAGTCTGAAGCAGGTACAAGATGTACAAGCAGGAGCAGTTCTGTGAAAGTGACACAGGGTAGTACAAATCCAAATTATTCAGGAAAGTCGGTCAACTTGAGCCTTCACATGTGTGCATTTTCAGTTGGATTTCCAGGTCAAATAAATATATTACCTTAGTGTGGGTTCTGCCAAAAGGAGAACCTAAGACAGAGACTTAGATACAAGTACTTTATTTGGGAGATGATGCCAGAAGCTCTCTCACACGGCAGAGTGGAGAAGTGACATGAAGAAGGGAGGTAAGTTTTTTAAAAACGGGTGTACCACTGTGGGTAACTGGGGCTCAATCCCAGTGAAGACTTTCTGGGAGAGACACTGTAGAATCGTTCTTCTGGGGTTGAAGATGTTTGGATATTTATCCACCACCTCCTACTCCTCATTGGTTGATAGTTGTTCCAAGGATATCAACTTCTGAACTTCTATCTTGCCTTATATATGGGCAAAGTTTGTTCCCTTTGACAGAGAGAGGCATGGGAAGCCTGTACAGAAACGCTCAGCACATGGCCTCCAAGAAGGGCTGAGGGAATATGAGACCCTGAGACCCTGACAACATGTCCTACATAAATAGATAAAGTGAAAGACACAAAGAGAAGCCTTGAGAAGTTCTATAAAGGTTGCTGATTTATAGATCAAAATATACTTTTTTAAAGGCAAAGGGATTTCTTAGCCTGAAAGATTTGCCCACGTAGCAAATGCTTTGATAATTATGCCTCACCATTGTCAACATTTTAAAAATATTAAAGCTAGAAGAGACTTCAAGATCTTCCTTCCATGATCCATTTTAACTGAGCCAAACAAGGCTCCCAACGTTAAGTAATGTCAGTACATTAATCTTACTACCTGAATGGAACACACACACACACATACACACACACACAGACTTCGGTTCTGTTAGGGCAGGAATTTTTACTCTGTTCACTGATGTGTCTTCAGCACCCAGACCAAGATCCAGAAAACATATGGTCAGTCAATGCTAACACATACTTGTTATCTCATTTGTCATATGAGTGTTTGTGAATCCTTCCCCAGCAGACAACCTGACAAGTTCAGTCACTTTTTTCTTTTGAGGTAATTGACATATTAATTTCAGGTGTATAGCATAATTTGCTATATGTGTATGTTATGAAATGATAATTCCAGGTAACATCTATCAACACACATAGTTACAATTTTTTTTTCCTTAGGAACACTTGCAAGATTTATTCTTAGCAACTTTCAAATATACAATATGGTATATTAATCCGTATTGTATTATTATATAATTATACTTAATAAGTATTATTGATCCATATTGTATTATTAATTATATTGTATTATTAATTATACTTATTAATTAATAAGTATTATTAATTATAGTCACCAAGGTATACATTATCTTGCAGGACTTATAAAAATTTAAAAAGTTGTAACTTGGACTCCCTTCATCCATTTCACCCACCCCCTATCTCTTGCCTCTGGCAACCACTGATCTGTTCTCTGTATCTGTCAACTTGTTTCTTTTTTTAATTCCACATATAAGTGAGATCATACAGTGTTTGTCTTTCTCTGACTTATTTCACTTAGCATAATATATGTGATTTTTTAAGATATCTCCAACAGATGCAATGCGTTGATTTCTACTGATGACACACAGTTCCTGGTTATGCTGTAGTGCTTTGGTGCCTATGTTCATAACTGAAGCAAATGCTACCTTTCTTTTCAGGTTGGTAAAGGCTAAAGGTGTAATTTTTTCCCTTACAAGTTCATGGACTCTGATGGTCTCCCCAACCCCTATCAATTGACACCCTCCCCCAGTGGTTTCCTGGGCTGGGGGAGCAGGGAATCCCTGCATAGAAACATACTCTGAATTCAAAATAAATTGACATGGAAAACTGTGGGTGCTAGGTTAAACCCCCCCCCCCCCACATCAGTCCCTTTGGACCTTTCCTGAACTCAGATGGCAGGTGACATTTGAATGTGCATGTTAAGAATTGTGCCAGAAAGCATGTCAGTAAAACTAGCTTTTATGGAGCATTTCCAGCATGCCAGCCATTGTTCTAGGGACTTAAATATACTGTCATGAATCCTCAAATAGCTTTGCAAAGATTAGGGAGTAAGCTCCATTTTCAGGAGAGAAAACAGAGAGAAGCCCGATAATGTGGATAATGTTGCAGGTAGGCTGAGAGCAAAGGCTTTTTCACCAGTTTTCATACCCTGCCTGCATCAAAATGAACTGGGAAGCATAGTAAAACTGCAGATTCCAGGTCTCACCACAGAGATTCCCTATCGGTCTGGGATGATTCTCTAGAACTGATGTTTTATTTTTCTTTAATATGAAATTTATTGTAAAATCGGTTTCCATACAACACCATTGGTTTCCAGTACTCCTTCCAACAGGTGCCCTCCTCATTGCCCATCATCCACCCTCTCCTCCCTCCCACTCCCCATCAACCCTCAGTTTATTCTCAGTTTTTAAGAGTCTCTTATGGTTTGCCTCCCTCCCTAATTTTTTTTTCTTCACTCCCCCATGGTCTTCTGTTAAGTTTCTCAGGATCCACATAAGAGTGAAAACATATGGTATCTGTCTTTCTCTGCCTGACTTATTTCACTTAGCATAACACTCTCCAGTTCCATCCACATTGCTACAAAAGGCCATATTTCATTCTTTCTCATTGCCAAGTAGTATTCCATTGTATATATAAACCACAACTTCTTTATCCATTCATCAGTTGATGGACATTTGGGCTCTTTCCATAATTTGGCTATTGTTGAAAGTGCCGCTAGAAACATTGGGGTACAAGTGTCCCTATGCATCAGCACTCCTGTATCCCTTGGGTTAAGTTCCTAGCAGTGCTATTGCTGGATCATAGGGTAGATCGGTTTTTAATTTTTTGAGGAACCTCCACACTGTTTTCCAGAGTGGCTGCACCAGTAGAACTGATGTTTTAAACTGGCCCCCTGGGATGACTGATGCCAAAGCTGCTTGCAAACTGCTCTTGGAGACACGCTGATTTAAAGCTACATCTGCCTGGTTCTGGTCACTCTGGTGTTTGTTCCCAGGAAGTGACTGTGCCCAATGCCAGCTGGGACCACCTCCCCGGTGAAACACCCCTTCCTGAGCACACAGCTTGCTGCCTCCAACAGACACTGCTGGGCTTTCCTACCACCTCTCCCCTCTCCCACCCATTTCTCCCTTCCTGTTTCTCAGGTGTCTCCCACACCTACTCGGCTTTGCCAAGTCTTTGTTAACAGAAAGATTGGACAATTGGTGAGAAGCGAGTGGTTATAGCTTAGAAGGCCTTCTCAGGCTGGAGAACAGTCTCCCCTGCTCCCTGAGGCAGCTTCACTGGGGGCTATTTCCCCATAATGGGGGAATCTTGCAAAGAAGCACATTCAAAATTTAATTCACACTCAGCCCCCCCCCCCCCCCCCAGTAGAAACCTGCATATGGTCCATCTGGCCTGGCTTTTCCAGGCAGGCAGACCAGCAACCAGACACAGCATCCTTTTGTGCCCTGAGGTAGTTGTGTTTAAAACTGCAGTAAAAAAAAAATGACAGTTACAGGGGTAATTGAGCATCTGTGGTTTGTCTGTTTTCTCTATCTCTGAGCTTGAGAAGCAATGCAGATACATGAGCCACCATCTCAGCTTGCTATACTCAGGGACAGGAGCTGCCGTGAAATGCAGGACAATGGGAATGCCCATGAACGGAGTCCAGGCTGAGATCCAGGGCTGAGTTAGTTCCTCTGGACACCTTGTGTTATCCACCCAGAGACCACTGCACCTGCCCTCACCAGGAGGCTCCCCTTTATTCTACTGAGTTGATAAGAAAAAGGCAGGACTGAGAGAAATGAGAGGGTCAAAGAAATTAGGCTAAATTAGGCTCAGTTTGAGCTGAGCTAGTTTTAGGACAACTAAAGATGCTGTGATTATAGCAATTATAGGCATGGTAATGTGGCTTTATATACATACCGCATATTGCAGGTAAAAAAGCCACTGGAATTTGAGAATTAAGAAAGTTGGAATCTCGAAAGATTTAATGAATCAGCTTAAACACAGGGATGTGGCCATGTTTTACATGACAACACTGTAAAAAGAGCCAGGGCACTTGTCCTTTTTAGAACAACCGTGTATGGGGGCGCCTGGGTGGCGCAGTCGGTTAAGCGTCCGACTTCAGCCAGGTCACGATCTCGCGGTCTGTGAGTTCGAGCCCCATGTCAGGCTCTGGGCTGATGGCTCGGAGCCTGGAGCCTGTTTCAGATTCTGTGTCTCCCTCTCTCTCTGCCCCTCCCCCGTTCATGCTCTGTCTCTCTCTGTCCCAAAAATAAAAATAAAAAATAAAAATAAAAAAAAAGAACAACCTGTGTATGTATGTCAGCCCTCCCCCATAGACTCAAAGTTGTCAGTTTACCCCTGTATATTCAGCACAAGAGACTGCTCAGTAGGTGCTCAAAACCTGTTTGTTGAACAAATGAATGAATGACAATACCAAAAACTAATCATGAATCCTATGTTTTGTGAAAGTAAAATTTTTAAAAGACACAAATTTCCTTTTGTAAAAGTAAAGAGATACAGAGTATTGAGAAGTGTGAGTCAGGTCTAAATTTTTTTTTTTCCTGAAGGGGTTACAGAGTGCAAGGGTAACTCACTGATACATCTAAGTGACCATTTCTCCCCAGATTCTTGGGTGGTTCCAAATGGGAAGTTTTTAAAAAATACATGAGATGCTAAAAAGGAAAGGGCAATGTCAAGTTCGGGGCACGGAGTGACAAGATGGCAGATGATAGAAGGTATCTCCTTTTCCTTGTGCAATGTCCAACTTATTTATGAGGAACCAGGGCTTCTTCCTCACTGGAACTGAGCACTGAAGAGAGAGAGTGCAGGGGAAGAAACTAGCAGGTTGACAGGGCAGCAAACAAACAAGTAATGAAACAGCAATTGACTGATATTTATCAAGATTTGCTGGGATAATGGACTTCCAAGGATACGCTACTTTTAGCAGTTGAAGACTTGGGGAGATGAACACATGAGTTGCTCTCATACGATGGAGATGGTATGGGGTATGGAGAGATTCCCACCTAACACCAGAGAAAAGAATTTCTCCTACCCTTGCTCAGATTTTTCAGAAAAATGCTTATTTAGAAAGTGAGTGAAATTCAAACTATGTCCATTTCTCTAGAAAGTTTCAGCATATATTTTACTTCAAATACAACTCATCCTAGGCTACCATGTTCAGACCAGCTTTTTAATCTGAAGTTCAATGCCAAATTCAAGACCAGGAAACATCAAAAACAATAGTAGACCAATTATTGAAAAGGCACCATTATTAAAACTATCTTTGTCAAAATAATTCCATGTTTGTTCACCTGGAAAAACCAACCCCCGTCTTTCAGCTTCCCTGCCCTTTCTTTGCTCTCATCTTGCAGAAATGAAAGCCCATCTTCAACATTCCTCTCTCTTCTCTGAATGCCAAAGAAACCATTTTAGTTTTGTTTTCTTGTTTCAAGAAAGCAGCCAAATGTTAGACAGTAGTGTGTTTTAATTCATTTTGAAAAACAAACTCACATGATTGATTCTTCAGGTCCCCTTACTTGGACCTGACACATTATGAAGTCCGAACAGCTCTGCATAGTTACATTAAACAGGTTCTTGTGCTGCAAAGTCACCGGGTGCAGGTAGCAGTGAAACATTCCCAAGACAATCACTAGACATGCAGAATGCCAGCCAGAAGCAAGGATCACTTTCAGGGGTCTTGCTGTAGGGAGCATGATGCTGTATTTTGTGTGCATTGACAACTGTATAAGGTAGGCCAAGGGAGCGAAGCACCCCCCATTTCTCTGAACCCAAAGGGGTGTCTTTCCAAAAGAAGTGTCTTTCAATCCCTAAACTTCGAGCCAGATACTCCTCTGAGTTGTATGTGTTGCTCCTTGGAGAGTCAAAGCCAAGCCACCATGAGCATGAAGCCTGGCTGACCCCTCCCTCCTCATTCCCCAGAGTGGAGAGAATGTCTGCCACTTACCCCATGAATCCAAAAGAATCCCCCCCTGCCCATCCCTGGGTTTAAGCATGGACGCAGGCCAAGCAAGCCTTGGACACCCAGGCCTGTTGCATTGTAGCTATGTTGGTGTATCCCATGTACAAGGTGGAAAAGTGCTTTTGTTTCTCTACCTGACCCAGCCGGGATAGGGGGATTTGGGGGCTGCCTGCCTAATGGCCCCTAGCCCATGTGCTTATATTGGGATTGGTCCCTAGGGATCTGCACCTGGTTGGCAGTCATTTTGTGGTGGATGTGGTAAATCGCCAGTGTTACCACAATGACGAGGCCTAGGATGAGCCCCAAAATCAGGGGCAAGGTTTCCTCCAACTGCTCCCGCTCATCCACCGGACACTTATGTTCTGAAATGGGAAAGAAGAAGAAAAGAAATCAGCTCCTGTCAAAACATTTTAAATCATAAGCTCTCCTATCAAAACAAAAAGAGAAATGGAGGTGAAAAGATTTCTCAAGGAACATTTGGGGAGACTCTTTTATTTAGAAATAATGTTTCCCCAACCAACCATAAGGATGAACCACTTAATATTTCTGCACAAGGTAAAAATAAAATGTATCAGTTAAACAGGGCAACAGTCGGTCATTGGATTCCTGGAAGGTGCCAATAAAACATCCAGACAATTGATTTCAATTTTCAGAGTTTCAGCATTAAACACAGCCACCATCATTTTTATTGTTGGTTTAATTTTTTAACTTTTTACTGAAGTATATGTACACACAGAGAATTTCACACAATGTAGAGCTTTCAAAAAGACTGAAAATATCAAGTGTTGGTAATGATATGGAGCAGTTAGAACTCATATATTGTTGGAAGATGGTACAACCACTTTGTAAAACTGTCCAGTAGTTTCTAATAAAGGGAAGTATACACCTACCTACCTACTAACACAGCATTCCATTCCTAGGTTTTTACTTAAGAATAATGAAAACATATGGACACAAAAAGGCTTGAGCATAAATGTTTGCAGAAACTTTATTCACAATAGCTTAAAACTGGAAACAATCCAAATGTCCATCAAAGTGGAATGGAAAAACAAACAATGGAATATTAATAATAAAAAGGGATGAATAAAAAGGAATGAACACATAACAAAATGGATGAATCTCAAAAATACTATGTTCAGTGAAAACTCTAAGACATGAAGAGCACATATATATGATTCCATTTACATGAAGTTCAAGAGCAGGTAAAACTAAGTCTATGGTGATTGAAATCAGAAAAGTGCTTATATATGGGGAGCAGGACAGGGAACATCCAAGTGTGATGGAAATATCCTGTATTTTGATCTAGGTAAGGGTTACATGGTTGCAAGTACAGGTAAACATGCATCAAGCTATGGGGTGCCTGGGTGGCTCAATTGGTTAAGCATCCAACTTCGGCTCAGGTCATGATCTCATGGTCCAATAGTTTGAGCCCCACGTTGGGCTCTGTGTTGACAGCTCAGAGCCTGCAGCTTGCTTCAGAGTCTGTGTCTCCCTCTCTCTCTGCCCCTCCCCCACTTGTTCTCTCCCTGTCTCTCTCTCTCTCAAAAATAAATAAACATTAAAAAAATGTGTCAAGCTAAATTTTTTAGATTTTTGCATTTTGATATGTGTAAATTATACTACAATTTTAAAAAAGAGAGTGCAGAACTTCATGAGTTTTCACAAATGAACATCTCATGTAACCAGCACCTAGGTCAAGAAAGAAAATGTTACCAGCACGTTGGTGTTGACTCCGTTTTACTCTCTTACCCCCAAGACAGTTTAATAGCCCTTTGCCTCAATTTTTAACTAGAACCAGAAAAACAATTTGGGGCAACGTGTTGGTCACATAGTTTGTAGATCTGAGCAGAACTACATTCCTAGAAACCAGGAAACGTTTGCTCAGGCTCTTTTGCTCCTTGTGGGTAACTGATGGCCTCTTCACCAAGCTCATGAGCCACAACCGGAGAAAACAGGCTTTAGATATCTGTTCATAAAGACCAAGTTTTTAAGTCAAGGTGACCCAGTAAACATTTACTGAGCACCAACTGTGTGCCAGGCTCCTCCATGTTGACACAGTCCTTCGTCTCACCTCTCCTGAGGCCAGCAGAAAGGAGAATTAGGCCTGAGCTTATTCTAGTAATTAGAGTCTGGAAGATTATGGACAAACATATAGCTTATGAAAAGCTGTATACTTGGGGCACCTGGGTTGAGCATACAACTCTTGATTTTGGCTCAGGTAACGATCTCACTGTCATGAGATCGAGCCCCAAGTCAGGCTCTGAGTTGAAGTGGAGCCTGCTTAAGATTCTCTCTCCCATTCCCTCTGCCTCTCTCCCCACTTGTGCACACTCTCTGTCTCTCCCTCTCTTTCTCAAAATAAAAATAAAATAAAGGCTGTATACTTAATACGCATGGTTCCTAAATTAACTTTCAGTTCTAAGCACAAAGATTTTCTCATTTAATCCCCATGACAGCCTTATGAGATAAATACTGTTATTATACCCATTACCTAGAAGGTAGAATGAAGCTAAGTAATTTTCCCAGGGGAAATGAAGCCCCAACTTGAATTCCGACAGCCTAACTCAACAGCACAATCAGGGGGGCAGTTAGCAGACATGAGCTAGGGGTAGAGTTAGGGTCAGGTCAGTAGCAAACCTGACCTACTGGCATTTAGAGGCTACAGAATCAGAAGAGGGGGCAGGAAGAGGGCTTCCGGGCTCTGGGGCTATGTGTACTGGTCACAGAGGTACGTTCAATTTCTGAAAATTCAGTGAGGGTCATACTTATTACCAAGAGGTATGAGGGTATTTTCAGGGGGGATGGATATGTTGTTTTTTCTGGATTGTAGTGATGACTTCATAGGTGTATTCCTAAGTCAGAATTTCTCATATCATACACTTAAATGTGTGAAGTTTATTGTATTTCAATTACAACCTGAACAAAAGTGTTTAAAATAAATAAGTAAACATACACATACATACATACATACATTTCCTGATTGAAAAAAGAAGAGATTTTTTTACAGGGAAGATTTTTTAAAAAGACATTTTGGCAAATGTTAAGGAAGGGCTAAGGACCTATTATTAGCACTAAATTGAGCATTTCTCTTTATTATAATCAGAAGGACTAAAAAGAATCAGTAGGGGACTTTTATTTTTGACTATTTGATTAAATTCTAATGAGTTCCACACTTTCAGTGTCGGCCTGCAGCCCAACATACCCATTTCCCCCGGGAAAAGTCTTAAGGTTGTTACAGCAGCACCAGGAACAGCTATGGGCCCAGAGCTCCATACCCAGAAGGTTGCTTTTTCCCCCATGATACCACACTGCCCCTTTGAAGAGAAAAATGAGTAGAAATGGGGTTTCTTAGGGTAGGGATTTTATTAACAACAAAAACTATTTGTTTTCCCCAACAGGCTGTTGCCTGTGAAATGTCAACGTAGATTGTGGGCTTTGCTCATTTTCTATGTACTACTCACAAACTTACACCCTGATATTCATAACATGACCCTTTCAAGCACACCTGACTGTAGCTAATGAGGTAACTTTGGGAAAGCCCCTAGGTCACCTAAGGATAGGGGCTGGTTGCCAGAACTAAACTTGTGACCAGAAAGTTGGAACTTTCAGCCCCCACCCCCTTGATTTCCAGAGAGGGGAAAGTGGCTAGAGCTTGAGTTCAATCACCAATGGCCAATTATTTAACCAACTGTGCCTGTGTAATGAAGCCTCAATAAAAACACCAAAGGATGGGATTCAGAGAGCTTCTGGTCAGTGAACACATGGAGATTTGGGACAAGTGGTGGGCTTGGAAAGAGTCTGGAACCTCCACCATCTTTCCCTGTGTCTTACCCTATGCATCTCCTACATATAGCTGTTCCTGAGTTATATCCTTTTATAATAAACTGGTAACTTAGTGAGTAAAATATATCTCTGAGTTCTGTGAGCCTCTCTAGAATTCAAGGAGAAGATCATGGAAACCTCTGATTGTAAGTTGATCGGAAGCCTAGGTGACAGTCTGGACTTGCAGTTGATATCTGCAATGGAGATGGGGAGCAGTCTTGTAGGAGACAGCCCTTAACCCGTGGGATTTGATGGTATTTTCAGGTAGTGTCAGCAGTGAGTTGAATTGCAGAACACCCAGCTGCTGTCAGAGAATTGCTCAGTGGTTGGGAAAAACACCCACACATCTGAACTGGTATCAGAATCATACTACCCAAAGTATTATCTTTTTTTTAACTTTTTAAAAAATGTTTTTAAAGTGCTTGTTTATTTTTGCGAGAGAGACAGAGCTCCAGCAAGGCAGGGGCAGAGAGAGAGGGAGAGACACAGAATCCGAAGCAGGCTCCAGGCTTTGAGCTGTCAGCACAGAGCCCAATGTGGGCCTCGAACCCATGAGCTGCGAGACCATGGCCTGTGCCATGACACTTAACCGACTGAGCCCCCAGGTGCTCCCCAGAGTATTACCTTTAAACAGATAATAACTTTAGTATAGTTATGGGAGAATAACATCTCATATCCCATTCTTCAAGGAAGGCAGAGGGGAAAAGCACAATATATTCTGACCAAAAAAATTATGGTTAAAATACCATTGTGGTTTAGTTTCGTGTTTTGTTTTTTTTTTTAATTTTAATTCCAGTGTAGTTAACATACAGTGTTATATTAGTTTCAGGTGTACAATATGGCGATTCAAAAATTCTATACATCACTCAGTGCTCCTCATGACAAGTGTACTCTTAATCCCTGTCACCTATTTCACCCATCCCCTACCCACCTCCCCTCTGGTAACCACCAGTTTGTTCTCTATAGTTACGAGTCTGTTTTTGGTTTGTCTCCTTTTTTCTTTGCTCATTTGTTCTATTTCTTAAATTCCACATATGAGAGAAATCACATGATATTTATCTTTCTCTGACTTATTTCACTTAGCATTATAATTGTGGGTTACTTCTTAAAAATTATTTTTTGTGCCTTAGGAAAAAACCTGAACTAAACTCACCACAGAAAGGGGTATATAAAGGGAGCATTAAACTACAGACATGTCAAAAATAATCATGGGGAAATAAGGGGATGTCAAAAATTATCATGAAAAATACTGAATCCCCATCCTCATCCATCCACATCCACTAAGTGGTCAAATAAGGGGACATTCCCAAGTCTGCCATCCCTTTTCCACCCTTTCAAAATCCACAGAGCTCTGGAAATCCAGAGCACTTTGTATCATGCATTTGGCAGCAACACTTGAACTAATGTAGGATGCCCGTGATTTCATGCATCCTACTTAGCATGAAGGTTCACGTGTTTCACTGCAAGAAACAGATATATTAATATATTTGATTACAGGGGGCTGCGTGGACTCTTCTGGGGTTTTCCATAATATATGGACTATGCACTAAATTATCTTCCTAAAGTCTCAAAAATCCTGAACTCTGAAACCCATCTATCCCCAAGGGTTTTAAATGAGAGACCGGGAGCTCACACAAGAGGGTCACACATTCCACGTTCAGGCTCAAGCCAGTGATTTCAAACTCTGCCTCTGACCCCGAGGGGAAATAGTGTTTTACATTGCAACTCAGAACATAGGTAGACAAACATAACCAAAACCAAGTTTTCACAAAACAATACTTATTCTGACCCTATGCATCTAATAATTTCCACTCCAGTCTATTCTCTTTAACTTAAAACAGTGCTGACCATGACCTACTAAGGCAGAAGATGCCATCTTTTTTTGCACCAGTAATGATGAAACTGGTGCAAACCAGTTGAAAACCCTTCTCAGAATCATGCTTACAAATGCATAAAGATAAGACACACACAATTATGAAGGAAAGATATTACACTGAAATTCAGCTCTCAAAATATGTTTAAATAAGTTGGGAGAAAGCAATACATGTACCCCTTTATTAGTACACATACTGGCTGGGCTTGCAAAGTAACAAGAAGCATCATTGTTACTTTGCAAGATCTACATAAGCAAATGGGGGATGAAAATATCTGTGATTTCTATTGGTGAGAAAGTCACCTCTAATTATTCATTAATTATCACCACTATTACTACTGTGAGTTGTTATCTTCATTTATGACTGAAGGGAATGTCAAAAATTAGAAATTTGGGAAAAGAAAGATGTAAATTTTTCCCACTGAAATTCACACATTCCCAGAATTCTATCCACAACCCTTATGGACCCCAAGGTTAAGATCCTTTGCCATAAATTGATTATATAACCCACAGATTATGAAACAGGAAGGCTCTAGGCTCTGCCTAGGAGAAGAACATCTTTTGGCTTAGACCACACTAAATCTGGCTTTGGATGCTCAGAGGCCCCTAATTCCCTGTTCACCTCCACAGGGCGTGGGGTCCCTCATGCCTCTGCCCTGGCTGGGCTCAGGGTTCTCAAGTGCACAAAACAGATCCTGAAGAGGATGGCATATGGCTGGAAAAGACAACAACCAGTCTAGCCATTGGAAAGAACAAGATAAAGACAAATCGGACAACAGAGGGTTAATCTATTGCCAGCTGCCAATTGCCGAATAAGGTACCCTCAACCATAAATCCAATGCTGCTGAAATTCTGATCCATCTTCAGTTCTCATTTTTAGTCCATGGTTTTGTTTTTTGTTTTTTGGATTTTTTGGTCACTTGTTTGTTTGATGACCACCATTTTTTGTGTGTTTGATGGTTTTATGTCCATCTCAATGGTGTATTTACTCCCTGAGGCGAACCAACCACAAGAACTCTTCATTGTTCCCCAAATGAAAACACTGAGATGGGCAGTAGGCAAAAAGGCAAGCTACCTGCTTTCTCAAGGTCTGCTAACACCCCAGACTATTCCTGTTCAAGGAAGGGGCTGATTGGGCTTCTTCCACTCTCTGATAGGACAGCTGGAGGGAGGAGTTTGCCCCTCTTCCCATTTTCTCTGGGCTGGTTCTGGACTCCTGTAACCACAGCAAAATGTGTTTTGTATTTTGAGAAAGAGCATAAATGGGCCTTGAAGACCTTTGGCTGGAGACAAGCAGATACTTTTACCAGTAAGCAGTAGCAATTAAAATAAGATAATAAAAGCAGTTGTTGATTGATGCCACTGTGTACCAGGCACATGGCATGCACAAGAAAGAGTTGTATAAATCTTTCTCACAATCCTATAAGCTCTGCCAGGGCAGGAAATTTCATATACCCCAGAACCTACGTGTAACAGACCCATCCAGTGTCCTTGGCAGTCACTTTCTCACACATTGCAATGGGTTTTGCCTACAAGGCAGCCTAGAAGTCCCAGAGAGTCAATGCTCTTCCCCCACCCCAGCAGCCATCAGTGGTGGATAAAAGTTGATGGGTAAATGCATTGTTCCCACCTCTCAGGCTGGATAACTCTGACATGGGTTCTACACTCTCGGGGGTTCCAGCAGTGTCAGCCCCAGGTGCCCACAGTGGACACCTGCTCACTAATGCACGGGTACTGGTTGCCTTACTATCTCACTTCCCCAAGCCCTTCCCAGTGCTTTCTAGAACCACTTCCTAAATAAACTACTTGCACTTACATGCTTGCCTAGGATCTGCTCCTTGGGGAACCCAGCCTAAAACACTATGTTCCAGGAAAGTACCAGGAACACTGAATTCTACAACTGGCTAGTTACATAGCCCTACACTGGGGATCCACATTCCTGCCCTTGACACAGTTCTCAGCAGTGTTCATAACAGGATTATCTCCCCCTAGATGCATACCCAGGAGACCCTGAGGAGCAACTATGCATGCTGGGAGGTGCTATGTAAGTCACAGGTCTACACAATGCTGTGGATCAGCATCAGCTAAGCCTTCGTGCACGTGGCAGCCAGCCACAGGGTGCCCTACCGAGGGCTGGTGTACAGAGAACGGTAAGGCACGATCCTTTCCACTATAACACAGATGTGGTTAAAACATAGATGAGGTGGCATCTTCCAATCATGCTGTTAGGAACACTAATAAAAGGCTCATGAATTCAGGGTACTCAACAACCTGTGTAAAGGTGCCTCCTGTGCTCACATGTTTATTAGGAGCAGCTGAGGCTCTGAGTAAGCGCTCAGGATCTGACACCCAAAGACAGGCTCTTGCCCCAGCCCTGGCAGCCACTAGAAGGGCAGGCTTCACCAATAACTTCACTTCTCTGAGCCTCAGTTTCTCTGCAGTCATCTGGGATCTCAGCACCTTCTTTACAGGTTTGTTTGTTTGCTTGTTTTTCCCCCTTGAGAATTAAAAAGGGACCAGCCTATATGTGGTCACTTTTAAATGCCTTTTAAACCTGAATCTTTAAAAAAGGGAAACAGAGACTGGGTGCCTGAGTGGCTCAGTCGGTTGAGTGTCTGACTCTTGATTTCAGCTCAGGTCATGATCCTAAGGTTCGTGGGTTCAAGCCCTGCATCAGGCTCTGAGCTGACAGTGCAGTGCAGAGACTCTGTCTCCTTCCCTCTCTTCCCCTCCCCTGCTCCTTCTCCTTCTCTCTCTCTTTCTCTCTCAAAATAAAGAAACTTTAAAAATTTTAAAACAAAGGGGAACAGAGATACCCTTTGCATTCTTTTATGTTTCTTTTGAAATTATGCATAAAAGTTGCCTTTAATTCAAGCCATTAAAATTCTCAGGCTGATCTGTTGCTTATCAGTGATGCAATCCTCATCCATCACAGCCAGGAATCTCCAGGGGGCCCACAAAGGGACACACTTTAAGGACTTAATTGTGGAAGGACACGTTAATCAACCCCAACTGAGAGACATGAGGTGCTTTGAACTGCAGGGTGGTCGTTACCATACAAGTGTATTGGTTATAGAAATGAGCCAAAGTAGCCTCTGTGTATTGGCCCCTAGGTGGTTTATTTTTTCACTGCAGGCTGAGACTATTAGCTCTAAAGTCTATCATGCCAAACTCAAATTTTTACACATCTAATTATTTAAAAACCAGCCCAAAGAAGCACATTTTTAGCTATTTAGAGCCTGCCTGCTTTGCATACCAAACCTCACCCAACAGCTGTTACCCATTGATAAGATAGGCCTTGGCCTCTGCTGCCCCTCAGAGCTCTCTGACCCAGAGACTCCTTACCGTGCTGCTGAGCCATATTGCCTAGACACGTAAGCCCCCTCCCCAGTACCCCTCTCCCTGCCAGGAGGTCCTATGCCCTCCTCCCTTCTGGCTGGTGGTCCCCATATGCCTCTCTCTGGATAGTCTCATGCTCTGAGCAGCTTCCGCTCTCATGCAACCCTGTCCAAGCACCACCCAACAAAACTTGTGTATTATTGCCTCTCAAGGTCATATCTTTTCCTTGATCAGCTCAAGATTCCTCAACCCCCCCCCCCCCCCACACACACACACACAGAGTATTCCACAGACCAGCAGCATCACCAGGGAGCTTGCTAGAAATGGAGCATCTTGGGCCCCGCCCCCAGACCTACTGAACCAGACTCTGCATGTTAGCAAGATTACCACAGTCGTGCACAATGCAGCTACAGATTCCTGTGCACACTGCAGTTGGAGACGTGCTGGGCGAAGAGACTTCTGTTGAGGATAAGCATAGTAGCCGAGCTCAATGCACTAAAGGGATTTAAGTGATAAAGACGTCAACCCCCATTTGAGCTGCTCTCAATGCTGTGAGTATCCAGTAATCCATTTCACTGACCCTTTCTTGCTTTAGAGTCTATTAAACAGGCAGATGTGAAACTTCAGACTGACAGTATGGCCCCCTTACACAGGGAATAGTTTCTTCATTGGAAACCCTGTGGCTATAGGTCCTGCACACACGTGCCAAACCCACATATACACCCTGCAGTAGGCGTGCAGTTATAAGACCAGATATGGCCCCCTCCTCCACTCCCCCGCTTCCCTACGCGGGTGCAGGCTATTCATCCAGAGCCTCCTGAGCTTCTTTTCTGGGAAAGCAGGGGCGGGGGCAAGCCCCAGGTCCCCAAAAGGAATCTTTTGGATTCTACCAAATCAAATCAAATGATCCCTTGCAAAACACAGTGGGGGGCAGGTGCTGAAAGGCACAAATGGGAGGAGCCAGGAACAAAGGAATCCCTGCCAAACAAAGGCAAACGGATCCAGTGAGTGATTCTGAATGAGGCTTGCCTCCTCCCAGGAGCAGGAGCTTTGAGCCCCAGGGCACCATATAGGAGGGGACATCCTAATTATTACCCAGAAAAGCCTGAGACAAGTGCAGTTTGCTTGTGCTTAATAATACATCTGCATTTAGAAAGTTCTACATGCTTACAAACTCTCTAAGTCTACCCAGCAACCGTGCCCCTCTAGGACCTGTAAGTGAATAAAACCTGGTTTTCAAACAAAGAAGGCCAAGACGTCCATGCTATGAACTTCACTGATTTTCAGGAAACCAGCTCTGGTCCTGATTCAGTGCTCATTTACTCTTATTTTGTATACCATTCTAAACACCGATGAGATTTGATTTCTCAGCTCATCAATGACTATCAGCAACAGTGTAGAAATAACCCAGAACGACTGGGGTGAGGTTGAAGTAAGGACCTAGTAAAAGCAGCCATCACAGCACAGATAGCACCAACCAGAAAAGAAGTGCCTGAGAAGAGCTGACCAGTAAAAAACAAAGAGTAATTAGAGACTATGAAAAGTACCTGCATAAACTCAAACGTATCTGTGGTAGGAACCCTGCGGGCTGATTCTACACAGTCCAGGATGTTCATAATGAATTCCTGGTCATCAGTAATCATAAGTCCAATCACATTTAATTATAGTTAATATTTTCAGTTGAAGAAAGACACTGTTATATTTTATAAACACTTATGTAATCAAACAGATATTTTTAAAACACTAGGGTCTTGACGCTTGTGAGTTTAATTTCAATTTTGTGAAGATCCATGAAAATGCAGTTAGCCCATCCTTCCCCAAGTGTGTGGAAGTAAGTACTGCACTGACTTACTAAACATATTAAATCCTGATTCATCTAATATTCAAGCATTTGGAAGTCTCCATTAATTGTGTCCACAGCTTCAGGATATCAATTCAGCCAAAGTTAACTGGGCATCTACAGTGTACCAAGCACTGTGTTAGGCACGAAAAATACAAAGATGAAAAAAGAAGTAGGGTTTTCTGTCAAAGACAGTTTAACTTAAGAATGTTCAAATGGTCTTTAAATGATCATGGTATTGGGGGAGGGGAGCATATATTCTACTCAGTATAGTTTGAATTGGGAGGGGAATTTTATGAAAGCTGGATTCCCTGGGAAATGATCAAATGATTTGTGTATGACACAGATGGGGATTCCCTGATATCCTGTATGTTCTAATAGTTGTATTCATCTGGGGATCCCCACTCCAAAGGAAGGCATCCATAAAGCAATGAGAATCTCTCCCCATTTCTTAGCCACAAGGAATAAACAGAATATCAAACCATCTTTAACAACCTTCTCCAGATAAGAGAGAACAGATGAATTGAAAAATTGATTCACCCTACGTTTGCCTGGTAAAAATTGTTGCTAGACTCAGATAATTGCAGAAATGTGGACTCCCCTTGTGCCCAACTTCTGCTGGGATGCAGAGAACCAAGAGAATGTGGATGTCCTGAATCTGCCTCAGCTATATCCTGCCTGACCCCCTTTCAGAGACTAGCACAGACTGAGAAGAAGCCTTTCTCCACATCCCAGGAGGAAAAGATCAGGGGCCCCTGCTTTTCTGAAGCCTCAAGGGTAGCCCTCCTCACAAAGGTGAGTGCTAGAGGGAGGCAGGTCTCCATGAGTCTCTCTGTAGCGCGCGCGCACACACACACCCACACACCCCTATTGCATTCTAGCCACACAAAAACTTAGACTCACAGTGGTAGAAACTACAGCTGAAACTACCTGAAATAACATGGAGAAGTGAAGGCCCATGGAAGCAGAGGCCCTTCTGTAATCCATGGCTCTCTATGTAAGTGTTTGAGATTTTTAGCTGATTTTTCATTGGGAAATTTGCATCAAAATTATGTATATATATTTTTCCAAACGGTCTTTGTTACCTCTTTCCCTATCAAGGTTCCTCTCTTGGCAAACAAAAAGGAGGAGAGGAAAGAAATAAAAAGAAGGGAAGGGCCAAAGAAGGGAAAGTGGGAGAGGAAAGAATGAAATGAAGGGGGAAGGGAGAAGAAAGAACCATTGAGGAAGGTTGATCAGTTCACAGTCTAAAATATTATAGTGAGAGGAAGTGTCATGTCAGCCTGAAGAAAATACAAGTAGTAACAGCCTGAAATCCTGGCAGGTCCCTTTCCCCATCCACCCTGAAGTCAGCCTTCCCTTCCCTCCATCCTGTCTCCTCCCACACTGATCCCCACCAACCTACCTTCACTGAAGACAAAATCAGAGATGATGTCAAAAGGCTGGATGTGTACCGCAGACAGAATCATGGTAACTGTCTTCTGTGGATCGCTGGAGGCTAGTGAAATGGTCTGCTGAGCTTGACACTGGTAGGACTTCCCAGCTGGGGTGACCAAGGCAGAGAGGTGATGTGAGTTGGCCGTGTGCTTCCCGGCTGCAGGGAAGGCCCAAAGCAATGGTTAGGCCCCTACTTCTGGAAGAATCCTAACCTCCTAACCTCCTGTGCCTCTCTCTCTCTCAGCTCCAGAAACATCTCTGATCCTCTGTGTTGCCGAGCTGGGGCTGGAGCTCTGCAGAGGGCATCAAGTGGTGACAAAGGACAGGCACTCCCCTTCTTTCAGGAGCAGGGGTTCCTTAAACATTGATTTGAAATTTCTTTTCTGGAAAAGGAGAGTGATACCTAAAAACCCAACTCTGTTTACTATATGCAACCTGAAAATGGAGATTTCAATGAAACAGAACAGTGATGTGGTTTTCCACATTTCACACTGCCCCACACAGA
This sequence comes from Panthera leo, assembly GCF_018350215.1. Lineage (NCBI taxonomy): Eukaryota > Metazoa > Chordata > Mammalia > Carnivora > Felidae > Panthera > Panthera leo. Next base: position 35,264,001 of record NC_056681.1, on the reverse strand, counting down.
ATTAAAGATCTTCAACAAAGCAGGGCTGGTTGCTGGTGCCCTAGGCAGACTTAACACACATATACACTCTTTGCAGGGCTGCCCCTTTTCCTCCTTTTCAGGTACATGTTTGTTGTTTTTCCCCCCTCTTTCCCTTTTTTGGAGAGGAAGGTATCTAATTTAACTGGGAGAAGTGTTTGAATATGGATTTTGATGAAGAGAAGAAAATGTTCTTTTTACTGCAATGATAAAAAGGGGTGGAAAGGGAGACATGATCCGTACATTCTTTCATGTGTTCAATAAAAATCTTTTCCCAACACCAGTGCCCAGGTGATGGAAGGCCTCATTAGGAGATTACACAGTTTACTAAATAAATAGGTTGGTTAATTAATTAATTTGAATGTGGTCTTTGATGGCTCTTGCACATGTGAACATTCTTATTTGAGGAATGGCTGTTGCTCTTGCCACAATATTTTTGGAGGCTCTGGGAGAGTTGAAGCGATGGGCAGGAAAAGCTAATAAATTAGGACACGGTTCAGAATCTGCTCTGGGGTGACTGCAGTCAATGACTGAAGACCGAGTGTGAGCCGTAGGGCCACGAACAAAAAGATACTGCAGGCTAACCGAGAAAAGGAGTCACACTGCCCCTTTCAAGTTTCTGCGCATAAGAAGAAAAACCAGGGTGCAGGGGGGAAAAATTAGCTTCTCCGTGCTCCTTTAAAGGACATATCATAAGAGATCCTCCTGAAGCAGCCAGGGGGAAGACAGGCCCTCAAGAGATGTCTCATCGAGGATCAGGCTACGGTGACCGACCGGCTGAGTAGTTCCTTGCTCATCTACAAGGCCTAAAGTCCAGAGGACACTCAGGTGCTCCCGCTTCCTCTACTTTGGAGAGAAAGCCCAGGGCGGACGTGACCTGGGAGCGCAAAGTCAGGATCTGTTTCCATAAATTGCCTGAGGAATTTGGTCTCCATGCCTGGGCTCTCTGCAGTGCCCAGGCTTTCCCAGGCTTCCTCCCCAGCTTTGGGGCCTCACTCACCACTGACTGCGTCTTTAAAATGGGTCTTCTCTAAGGAGTCATAGACAAACTGGACCTTGCTCAACCTCCACGTCGCCTCGGGTCCTTTGGACGCATTATGACTTTCCTGCCAAGAGGGAGGCGCGCGTCACTCGTCCCCGCGGCTTTTGGGTGAGGAAATCCTGGGGGCGGCCCCCGCCCACATCCACCCAGAGGTGGGCAGAGCCTCCTCTGCGCGTCCCCCTCGGGGTTACCTTTACAAACAGCATTTTGAGCGCATACGCGCGATCCACCCAGAACACCTGCAGCTCCGACTCGTTGTGGCCACAGCGGCCCTTCACCTCAGCTCCTCGGGTCAGGGAGATGTCGGCCTGTTCCGTGATCAGCTGGGAACACATACGCCCCGCACCCCCTCAGCGCACCCGGCCTCCGCGGGGGCTGTAAAGGGCAGCGCATTCAAACTCGGGGTGGCACGCCTGAGCGCTCCTTTGCGCGCGCGCTCGCAGGTCCCGGAACATGCGGTTAGATGCTTGCTCTGCGTGCAGACCCGGCCGTTAGGGAAGCAGAGAAAGGGGGATTACTTTCAAAGCAGGCAGGGCGAGCAGAAGGCGTTACAAGCCGGAACCCCCATGCAGCATTCGGGAGAAGCCTGCAGGGGCACAGAGGGGGAAGGCGGGCGACCCACGTCTTCCTGGGGCCTTGAAGGGGGATGCCCTTCGCCCCTGGAGCCCTAGGAGTAAGCCCGGAGGGAAAAGCTTCCTTACATCGACATAATTGCTGGCCCACACATCATAAGGGACAATAAATTTGGCTGCGAACTCGGCCATGAGACACGTCGTCCCATTTTCCCGCACCACAAATATATCTTTTTCAGGGTTAGTGGAAAGGCCTGAGAGATTTTCCACTTCTTGTTCTGCCATGATTCCAGCCGTTGTATCTGCGGAAAAACAAACCAAAAAAAAAAAAAAATCCTCTCGGTTCCGGGCTCAGTGAGCCCACGCGTCGCGGGCACAGGGGTGGAGAGATCGTGGTCTGCAGGCTTCGGGGTGATAAAGTTCCTTGCCGGCTGCTGTGCGCTCTGCGAGCCATTTCCCTAACCTAGCGCCGACAATTTCAACTCCGTTGCTGTTAATTTATGATAAAAATAAAATTTTTAAATTTAAATCCTTACTATTTTGTAAGCCGACTGGTCTTTTCTTTCATCTTAGGCTTTTAAAACCAAATCTTTCTTGCCAATGCTCAGACCCCACGAAGCAGGCTCGTATAGCATTCTGTCTGGGATGTGCGGTACAGGTGTGTGGCCCTCTGGGGAATTCCCTGCCTCTGGCGGGAAGGCCCTCCACCCTGCCCGCAAAGAAGAAAGAAAATAACAAAACGTAGGGGCCACATTTTGACCTTAAGCTACTGGTTTTGCTCTGCTCGTTCTATTCTCTGCAAATAGTGCACCCTGCCCTCGCTGTGGCCCAAAAGCTACTCACGGAACAGCATCAGGAGAACTCGAAGTCTATAGACGCTGGAAAAGGCTCTTCCTCGGAGATCCATGCTCGCCGTGCAGCGAATGAGGCCAGATGTGCTGCTGCAGAGGCCGCCTGAGAGGGAATCCCTCAAAGTCGCCGCTGGAGTGAGCCGGGGTGAGCGAGGGGCGGGGGCACCGAGAGGGAGGCGGGGGGAAGCGCGTGTTCTCTGCGCGCTGCCGAAGACTTGGTGGCGGGTGCCGCACCGACCCGTGCAGGCTGAACGCGAGTCGGCTCACTGCGGAGGAACCGACCGAGAGGTGAGGGAGCTGTCCACGGCTGCGAGTACTGAAAGGGATCGGTTGTGTTGCAGGAGTGATTGTTGTGGCTTGGCTAGTGCAGCTAGCCAATGAGATTTGGGGGGGGCTAAAATTCTCCCTGAATCTGTTTCCTGTTCTGCAATTGCATCCGCAGAGATGATTGTGTCCTGAGAAACTTAACAGCACTCTCAGACTTATTCGACATCCCTACTAGGTACAGTTATTAGGTGGTGTAGACATCACATCCTTGGAGTCCTGGTTGCTGAAAATGCCTCTGGTTCCTGAAAGAAAACGGTAGAACACAAATTGTTGCTGCTTTGAGGGAGGAGGAGTAGGCAGAAATAGAGAAGGGAAATGCTATGGCAACAGTTTCCTGCATTTGGAGACATCCCCTTCTCTCCTCTGCTCTCAATGAGCTAATGGATTTAAAGTTAAATTGACGCCTCCCTAAATGAGGCCGTCAGTCAGTGCAGTATTCTGGCTTATTTTCTGTGAGTTCTGCTCTCTGACTGCATGAGGGCTCTAAACTCTGGGGTCATCTACCCTCACTCATTATATTGTGACTTTTCTGCCAAGAAGAATGTAAGTGAACCCGAAGTTTGTGAGGGTTGTCTAGGGTCTCTTAGGACAGTAATGTCACCTACTTTTGTAAACATAGACATTACACACATATTGCTCTATAGCATCCAGTGGGACAAAAAAAATACTACTGGACTAATTCCTATATTTACATTTTTGGTAGCTTGCTTTTTTAAAAATTTCTTGCTTCATAAATCAGAATACAGCTTTTTCAGCAATGAACATGCTGTCCTCATCAATTGTATTGATGTCCAAATATTTCATGTCTTACAGGATATTTAATTATGTGAATAATCAGTAATATAATGTCATAAAATAAACAATATCATATTAAGGGGGAAATTGCAAAGTATTTTCACATGCACTGTCAAATTTTATCCTCCTTACCACCTTAGAAGGTAGACAAGGGAACATTTGCCTTATGGTGGTTGTACACTCCCAAAACTGAGACTCAGAAAAATTAAATGACCTTGCCTAGTGTCACATGGTCAGTTAGAATTAAAATAGAAAAATCACATGCTTTAACTTCATAGGGACCATCTTCATTTTTCCTTATATAATACTTTGACTCCAAAATATACTATATCTTCATTTCCATAAAATCTTTATTCAATGACCAAATAACAAGCTGAAACCCAAAGTCTCTAATAAGATCAATAGCAATTCAAATTATGAAGTAATATTTAAATCAATACTATATTTTATATCTTCATTTTTATCTGGTATATTTCATTCAAGCATTTTTCAAGAACTTTGCATAAATGTTTATATACAGAAGGACTGAGGCCTTTGTGATTGATAAAAGTCAATTATTATGATTGCAATTTGCAAAATTTACATGCCTTGCAATTTGTCACCTTAGCAATTGCTATTACACATTTTCCTGTAGTATCATAAAAACTTTAAAAACAATGAGACATATGTAATGAAGCATTTATATTCTCTCTCCCTCCATCTTTCCCTCCAGTACTTTAATGAGGAAAGAAATGGATAGATTTTAGTTTAGTGTTCACAATTTATTACCTTTATGACCTTGTACAGATTATCATTTTCCTCAACTGAAAAACTGGAATACCTCAGGGGATGGCTGGTTAGGCCAAGTGAACTAATGAGTAGAACATCATTCAAAACAAAGACAAATTAATTTCATCATAAACATTAGCTGAATACCTATTACTTGCACTATGTTTGGTGCTCTGGGAACCCAAAGATAAACAAATACCATTATAGAAGTAGAAGAGATGTCTGTGAAAGATTATGACAATTTTTCTTGTGATACATTATTGCAGATGTCCTCATTTATAGATTATTAAAAGATCAACTGAATTAATTGATGATTATCTGCTTTAATAAGAAAACATAGATGGGAAGTAGCATGGGTCATTAATCTTAAGTTGTTGTAGTTGATTATTGATTTCATTATAAATCAAATAGTTGTTCCTTTGAAATGGTTTCTTTCCATACCTGACATACATGATCTCTTTGTTGACACCAGAGAGTACTTCAAGAGTTAAAAGAAAAAAGGAAGCAGTTTTAACTCTTTCTTCCTGGAAGGATCATTCTCAAAACATAATTAAATTTCCTTTTAGGTGTTTAATCTTAAAGATAGCTTACAAAGATCCATTAACTTCTCTATCTGTCCTCAGTGATTCTTATATTGCAATAACAATTGGATCATTTTTCCTACAACTTTCACCTACATTAATTAAATAACTTTCTAATCAAGCTTTAAAAAAATCTTCACTTGTCTGAAATCAGCAAAGAGCAAGTAAAACTCACCATTAAATCATATTTTAAGATAGTAACAAAGTTTTCCAAAATTTGTTCCATTCTTCATTTATTGAATGGGAGAGAAAATAGGAGAAGCTAACATAAACAAGTACACTCTTGTGGATGACGGTTGTGTCAATTTTCATTATTGCTGCTGGTGGTCAAAACAAAATGTCAGTGGTAAGTGTAACCCATGCATGTTGCCCTTGGAATCTTCTCTAGATCCTCTATGTCCTTCAAAGGATTCTTTTCAATTTGTGTACTTACTTATTTGGATTGGCCTTAATGAATCACATGCCATTGGGTGGTTACTATTTCACAGTGGTGAAAGAAGAGGCTCCTGTGTGTCTAGACCTTTCAGTTTAGATGGGAGAATAGAAGAAGATACATGAAGATGTAGACTTGTGTGGCACAAGGTGGGCATAGACACACAGAAAAAGGTAAAGTAAGACAGCCATCCCCAGGGTGGGGTAGAACTGACCAAAGGAGGCCTCTTGGAGAAGGTGGGTTTTGAAAAACATGGACAGATTGACCTGGTATCAAGGAAGACAAGGAAGACAATTGCCCTTGGCATTGCTAATGTAAGAAATATATATTAAATAGGAAAGCCAGTACAAAGATGTAACTCTTCATCCTTCCATGTTTATCAATTTGCATTAAAGAAGTTAGACCCAGAAGTTCACAATGGTTTATAGACTACATAGTCTCTATTTAATGTCTTTATGTGATAATATGCCCTACATATGGTATGCATATGCAAACCTTATTCTAAAAAAATTAAATATTCAAATTGTTAGGTGTATCTCTTAGTCACACAAATAATTGACTTGGATTTGTAGAACGAAGCAAAAAATTACAAAAATCAGAAAAAATGCTGATTAGAAACCATATTTGTGAACTTCAAAAGGGGAAAGCTCAGCTTTGTTGCAGCTGAAATTTGGCTTGTTGATGTTTCAGTCCACTTTACAGTGAAATGTAAAAATGTACTCTGGCCCTATTATCCCCCAACTCTTCCAACACACACACACACACACACACACACACACACACTGGAAGCACACAAGGATTACAGAAGTAGGGATAATTTAACTAACCTGGACAAGGTGCACAGAGATGTCAAGCTGGAATTACTACTTACCAAAACCTTTTCTTGTATTCAGCATATCACTGAACACTTATTTAATTTAATTTATTTACTGCCTTTCAAACCCTTTCTAGTATAAAAACCCTTTTGGATAAGAACTGAAAAGTAAGTGTACACAAGAATATTTTGTGCAGAAGTTTCCAAACCCTAGAATATTTGCAAAGAATGAGAAAGTGAAGCGTGCCTCTGATGCACTCAGTTTGCATGACCTTGGTAAAATTTCCCTCATCCTTTCTTTTCATTGGTCTCTCCTGCACCTACTTTAATGAAGCAAGAGCTGTTTCTGCAATGAGGGTAACCAGTGGAGGAGACAAGGCACCAGAATAATGGCTCTTTCATTGGCAAAGTATGTTTATGCTAAGTCCTTAGGAAATGTCCTTTTATGGGTTCATTTAGGATAAATGCCTTCACAGAGGAGAAAATGCGAGGGGGGAGGGGAAGACAAAGTCCATAAAGCAAACCCTGAATAAGCAGATGGTAAGGCTTGGTAGTCATTCCTGAAAAGTTCAGTAGCGAATGAGGCAGTAATTAGTTAACCATTTTTAAACTTGTTTTAAGTTAGTTACCACTAAGTTTCAATGTGTAAGATTTAGGCCTTGGAGTACAGCCCTCTCTGCTTTCCTAGCAGAGAGGAAAAGCTTAACGTGGGAGCAGGGAACTTCTCTGCAAAACAAAACAAAACAAAAAACAAACAAACAAACAAACAAACAAAAACAAGAGTCAATGGAGAAGTTTTAAAATTCTTTAAGGAGTGTTTCTCTGCAAGAAAAACAACTACCTCCATGTGTCTCAGGGTTAGGCAAGCTCATTTAAAATAGTTTGCTGCCTGAATTCTCAGATGCTGCAATTCCTTAAAATCATGTTACCGGCATCTCTGGTCCCCCCAGTTAACTACTCTTTTAATTGCCTATTTGAAGTTATCACTTGAAGATGTGTTGGGACTAAGGACAATTTATATTAATTGCCTCTGGGAGGGGAGGGTGAGAGTGGGGTGGCCAGTCTGTTGTGCTTTGAAGGAAGCATTGCTGGACAGAGCTGGAATTCTGGAATGCCCTCAGGTGTTCTGATGTTGTAGGTTTGGGATATGTCTGTGACTTTTTTTGTGAAAACACTGCAAAGATGCTCCAGTAACCAAGAAAGAGAAAGAGGAAGGAGTCTTTGGTGTATTGCAAAGATGCCTGGAATGGCAATCTAGAAAGCAATATGCTAGTTATGAAGAGCGACAATTTCAGGGCAGTAGCTCCGAAAATGCCTTTCCTAAAGGAATCTCTCCAGGACGAAACACAATGCGTCTCTTAGTGACCTTAGTTGAGAAGTGATCTGAGCAATTCCTTCAGGGAAAAACATGCTGTGAATTCCATTATTAAAGCGTACTGTCTCAGCGTGGAAGAAGTGTGCGCTGGTCAGGGCACATGGCCTGTGGCCTGTGTCAGTACCTTGGGGTGGCACCGATGCAGGAGAGCCCGGTTGCTCCGGGCTTGGAGCTTCGGCGCCCAGGCTGCAGACTCCAGACCTGGGAGTTTCTGCCCGAGCAAAGAGAGAAGCGCGCCACTGCGGGCGCCTAGCTGCCTGCGCCCACAGCTCGCAAGGACCTCAACCTGAGAAAGACACGGGAGCCTGGCACCTGGGTTGGACTTCTGACACATTGGCGCAGCTGCTCCAGGTATAGACATGGGACAGAAAAACCCGGTCCAGATGCAAAGGTCAAGTCCACACCGGCTCCAAAGCCGGGATAGGGGGATCAATTACAAGGGTGCTGGGGCTGAGCAAATTCGGCCACAGCGACCGAACCTGCGGGGTCTTTTGTGTCTGGGCGTGGAGGGTTGTTAGGACTAGAAAAAGGAGGAAGAAAGTTCCTAGCAGAGAGCGTGTCCCTGCCTCCCCGGAGACCTTCTTCGCAGCTCCTGCGCCGCACAGGAAGTCTTGCCAAACCCGGTGTTGGAGCGAGGTAGGTGGGCTGTGAGACCCAGGCGCTCTCCGATCCTTGGGCCTCTCGGGTCCTTCCTCCATCCCGAGAAAAGTCGGGAGACTCTGAGGGGGGTGTAGTATGCTGAGCTTGGGGAGAGAGGAGACCTGTTTACACAGGCATCGCTTTCTTTTCTTCCTGACCAAACAGCCAGCGCTGTATCCGCACCGGAGGAAAATGGCCCGAAGTGCCCCAGCGGTCTGGATTCCAGAAGAGAAGTCGTGAGGATGCGCGCTGCAGGGCCAGGGGTGCACGGGGTGTCACGCCGCAGCTCGGTCCTCGGACAATTCTGGGACCCGCGCGAGGTTTCCCAGACGGAGAACGGATTCTGCTGAGAGGAGATCGAAGCTAAGACAGCACACGAGGCCCAAGTGGCGCGCAGACAGCTCGGGGCGAGCACCCGGGAGCAAGCGGTTTCTGCGGGCGGGACTGGCGGCCGCCCTGGACCCGCAGGTTCCGGACCGGGACGAGAAGGTCAGTAGGTGGACTGGCTCATATGGCCAGGGCTGTGAGGTTAGGTTCGACTTAAAAAAAAATTTTTTTTAAATCAATCAATCAATCAATCAATCTGGGGAAGGGGTGGGGAGCAGAGGGCATTCCCCACCCCAGGCTGCAACTGCAAGAAAAGCCCAGGCTTCTGCCTTAACGGGAGTCCCCAGGGACAATGGGGAGGGGGCAGCCTCTCAGCAGCAAATCTCTCGCCAGACGATGCTCCTGCGCCCCTTCCGCGGATCCCGCCTGTGTTGCAGGTCCAGTCTGCCGGCAGGACGCAGGACCGGGTTTCTGGCGGCTCCAGAGGGCGTCCTATCAACACCTCTCTCCTCTTCGGTGGACAGGGCCAGGTAAGAACTCTGGGAGGCCCCACACCAGAAGAGCACCGTGGATACCCTCCTGTTAGTCCCCTCAAAATAAAAACAACATTAAATCCCCTATAGTAACACGAAAAATAACATTAACCTTCGGATATTTCTCTATGGCGAACCTATGGTTATCTTTTAATTCAAAAGCAAATTTGCGGGTGCCTCAGCTTTCCCCTGCCTGTGAAATGCCCCAGGCCCCTGCCACCCCAGGTCTGGCTGTCTGAGGTATCCCCCGACCCAGCAGCCCAGGTGGAACCCGCACGTGCTGTCTCTAGGCCCAAATCTGTGTCCTCCCCGGGACGTTCTTTGTGTTTCTAATTATCCCGGGCCATTTTTTTTTTTTTTTTTTTTTTTCTTTCTTTCAGTTGTCAGAGAAAGAGTCGGATCTATGGAGGTTGTAGCCACGGCCTCGGCCACAGCTTCGGGAATCCCAAGCCAAACCAATGGGCCTTGGAGCCCAAAGCACCAAAGCCACCAAAAGCAACGTTCGCCAACCTCTGTCACCCGGAGGTCGGGAGTCTCGGTGGCTGCCGCCGCGCCGTTACTCCCGGGTGACTTTGCGAAACGCACAGATGGGGACGCCTCCGGCCCGGCACGTAGGGCCGGCTGATGGATCGTCTCATTTCCCGACTTGATGGGCCGGAACCTGGGGTGGCGGGGCTGGGGGAGGGGGCCGTGCGCGTCGGGACCCAGTCGGATGGCCGCGTGGGCCGGGTGGGAGGCTCTGGCCGCCGGATTTGGGTTGGGGGATGAGGGTGCGACAAACAGATCTTAGAGAAAAATCTCGAATCCCTCCCCCCCCCCCCCCCCCCCGCCCCGCTCCCTCTGTCTCCGTCCCCAACACGAAGTTATCCCTTCCTCCTTTTTCTGTTTTGGGCACAGGCGCCGCGTCCCGGGTCTCCGGGGACAGCGTGACTGTGAGTGCGGTGGCGGCTCTCCGGGGCTCCGGGCCCCGCCTCCTTCCTTGGGTGTCCGCGTCCGCCTGCACCGCGCTGTTGGCATCCTTTCCTGCGGGTGGCTGCAGGAGGGCAGGACTCGGGAAGGACCCTGTGGGGGGAGGGTGTGAAAGCCGCAGGGGGTGAGGGAAAGCTTTCATTCCGGGTCCATCTAAAGTCCAATTCTGGCCTCGGACTGGGAATTTTGGAGAGAGAGGGGCAGGGGTGGAGAGTCAGGGTAGCAGCGAGGGGTGTTGTAGAAGGGAAAATGCACACCGAGCAGCTTGCATCCCGGCTGTCCTACCCTCCAGGGAGACCTAGAAAGACAGGAGCCTCGGGGAGAGACAAAGTCGGCGGTCCCTGTCCGCGCACCTCTTCCAAGGTTCAGACAGGCCGGGCGCGTGAGGAAGCAAGGAGCGAGGGGAGAACGCGAGGCTGCGCTTAGGCGAGGTGAGGACAACTGAAGGGGAGATGGGTGGCATCACTGGGGTTCCTGCTTCAGGGCCGTAACTGTGGGGTGTTTTCCTTTCAGCTTGCCAGAATTTCCCCCAGGTCTCAGGAGCAGGAACTCCCGGCTGTGCTCCAGGTGTTCATCCCAGGGCCTCAGGCCTGCCATGAGGAATCCCCGTTCTGGGCGTGCATTTGGGTTCGGTATCCTGCCCTACTCCCCTCCTGCTAGACAGTGGACCACTCTGAAGGCCCCTCTGGCCAGGAACCTGCCACAAGGGTCAGGGCATCCAGCTAGTGCACTGCCCCAATACTAAAGTGTGGTCTGTGGACCCTTAGCATTTCCCCCCACCTGGCTGCTGCACAAGCTCTGGCCTCACCCACCGCACTGCAGCAGAACCTGCGTGTGAAAAGGTTACCTAGGGGACTTGTGCACCTCTGCAGCTGGAGAAGCCCTGGCGTAATTTCCAGAGCCCAAGCTGACTCCTGCTGACTCCACACAGTGTGTCCCCCGCTTCATCTTCATCGTCTGTCCAGTGAGAGGTGTTTCTGAGGTCCCAGGGCAGCTCTGCAGCAACCCCTGAAACCACTCCACCCCAAGGAAATGAAAATCGCTAGTTAGTGGAGCCTGGCAGGAATGCAGTTTTAAGTGTCCCCAAATGATTCTAATAGCCAGGAAGAACTAGTAGAGAATTAACTCCCTTTGCAGATCAGCTGAGATACGGCCTGGAGCCTACACAATACTGTGAGTACAATGCTTCAGACCCCTGGGCTCTATAGCCAGATTCGCTCTGGCCCCAGCAGATGTGGCCTTGAGCCGGCTAATGAGCCTTGCTGTGCCTCCGTTTCCTTACCTGTAAAATGGAGTTGATAATAATGCTCTACCACAAAGAGCGGGGTTCGGGTTTAGAACCAAACATTTAGAATCAATTTCAATAAATCTTAGTTTATAATGCCAAATAGCTCAATCTCTCATTTTAAGTCCAAATCACAGGCTACTTATTTACTTCTCCCCTCCCCCACCCCAAGGGGCTTTCTTCCAGGGCTCAAAGGCTTATTTTGGCTTCAATATTCACGTCTATTTCTCAACATTTTAAACATGAAAACTAACATTTTAAATCGCTTAGCAACTTACTCAACCTGGTTTTCTGCAAAGTTGATTTTGCCACTTCCAGAAGCACTAGTAAAGTATGCTTTTAGCTGTGTGACTCACCAGGGAAGCTACTGAATAAAAATACCTGGAGGGCTTGTTAGGAACAGATGGCTGGCCTCCACCCAGAGTTGCTGATTCTGTGAGTCTGGGAAGGGGCTGAGCAATTACGTATCTAACAAGCCCCCAAGTAATGCTGATGCTTCTGGTCAGAGGGAACCATACTCTGTGAATCACAGTGCCAAATGAATGGTCTGCTCCAAGACTGGTGGAAATCTTACAGCAGCACGGTCCATAGAAATATAATGCAAACTACAATTCTAACTTGAAACATTCTGGGAGCCACATTTCATTCTTAAATTGTTATGCATTTATTTTCTATTGAAATATATTTGACATATAACCTTGTATAAATTCAAGGGGTAGAATATGTTAATGTGATACAATTATATATCGTAATATGACTGCGGTTGTAGCAATAGTTAGCATTTCTGTCACGCCATATAATTATCGTTTCTTTTCATGTGGTGGGAATAATGAAGATCTAGTCCCTTAGCGAGTTTCATGATGATACAATATTGTTGTCTATATGTGTGATCTGGATCTCCAGGACTTCTATATTGACTAGTTGAAAGTTTGTACCCTTAAACAATATCTCTTCTATTCCTACTCACTGGTAATGAATCACCATTCTACTCTCTGTTTCTATGAGTCTCGTAGCTACGTTTTAAAAAGTAGAAAAGAAAAGGGTAGAATAAATTTTGAGAATAGATTTTATTTAATGGAATATATCCAGAATTATCAACATTTCACCATTGAACTAATAACAAACACTGATGAGCCATTTTATTTTGTTTTTTTTTTTTAACTTTTTAAATGTTTATTTATTTTTGAGAGAGAGACACACACAGAGTGCTAGTGGGGAGGGTCAGAGAAAGAGGGAGACACAGAATCTGAAGCAGGCTCCAGGCTCCGAAGTGCTACCACAGAGCCCTAAGTGGGTCTCGAACTCACAAATGGTGAGATCAGACCTGAGCTGAAGCTGGACACTTAACCTACTGAGCCACTCAGATGCCCCATGATGAGCTATTTTATATTTTGTATTAAATGTAAATGTACTTTGTATTTTTGTATTAAATGTTTGAAATCTGGTATTTCTAATCTGGAATAGCCACATTTCAAGTACTCAAGAGTCACACAAGTCTGGTGGTTTCTCTAGGAGACAGGAATGTCTAGAGAATTCTTTCAACTGGAAAGAGATGGACATGAATTTCATTCTTCCAGGCCGTGATATTACTGGTGTGATGATCAATCAGGTTCATTCTGAAAGGATGTTTAGGGGACATCTCTTGTTTTGCTCCCCCAAGCTCCGGCATCCACATTCTTCAACTATATCCTACTTTGCTAGAAGGAAACCCTATCTCTAACTCAGCCCATGGGATCCTGGCACTCTTTTTTTCTTTTACATTTATTTATTTTTGAGACAGAGAGAGACAGAGCATGAACAGGGGAGGGTCAGAGAGAGAGGGAGACACAGAATCTGAAACAGGCTCCAGGCTCTGAGTGGTCAGCACAGAGCCCGACGCAGGGCTCGAACTCACGGACCACGAGATCATGACCTGAGCCGAAGTCGGATGCTTAACCGACTGAGCCACCCAGGCGCCCCAATCCTGACACTCTTGAATCTCCTATTGATTTCTGATTTAGGGATCAATATCTGACTTTACAAAGGAGGATGAGGTATTTCCCAGGTCTTCTTGGGAAAGGTATTCTTGTTCTCCTCTGGACTTAGTTAAGAGAATATAGGGTCTGGAGCTGCTAAAGGTGACAATTTGAACTTCTGTCATGAAGAAACAAACTTTCTAGTAACATAGGGAAGATCAGAACTGAGAAAGTGAGCTAGAGAAACCAGCCCATGGGACTTGATTCCTTAACTCTGCCCCACTTAAAAGCCAGCTGTGATTCAGCCTATCTATTCTACCTTTTAAAAGATAGGGAGGGATTCATTTTAGAAGATTGTAGGTATCACAAGCTGGGCTGGAGTGGCAATTTGCATTTGTTGGACAGCTTGCTCTATCAGTTAAGCCCTTTGATGCATTATTATTTTCTAAACAACATTAGCAGGAATGTAACTTTTAAGGTAGCAGCCCATTTTGGGAGTCCTTTTTCTTAAGAATGTTCTGTGTATGAGTTGCAATCTATTGTGCCTTGACACTAGGAGGCTTGATAAGAGATCAGGATCTGATGTGGTCCAAAAGGCTGCTCTTCACTTTCCCTTTGAAATAGACCTTCACAGGAGTATGGATGAACACAGGTATTGTTCCTTGTTAAGTGGCTATAATAATACATTTCACACACCTCTGACTATAGCTGAATAGCATTATATTGTGGTTATTTTTCTATTTTCTCTGCTAGACAAGAATTCCTTGAGGGCAAGGATCACATTTAATACATCTCTGTATTCTCAACACCTACAATAAGGTCTGGAACCCCACAGATGCAAAGTAAGGTTTTCTGATTTACACAGTTCTGTCAAGGCTTTGTTATTTCCCAGAGTCACACTGCCCACAGGTACATGGAAGTAAAATACTTAGAAATCATCATATTCTGCAAGTATCTGTATATTACCAATGGCTGATGTCCATTATAGAAACAAACATTTGTGGGTATTTATCAGACTGTTCTAAGCTCTATTCTAAACAGACCAAGACACTAGGCATTTTCCTGTCTTTAGACTTTTCCCCTACTATTCCTTCAACCTGGAATGCTCTGGTCACCCCCTCCGTTTGTCCATGAATCTGTCACTCACCTCCCTCACATCTGTCTTCAAATGTCCCCGTCTCGGAAAGGGCTTCCCCGGACATCCTATTTCCAAAGACACCCTCTCTCTCCTGACAGCTATACCCCTCATCCTACTTTGTAGCTTAATTTTTCCCCATATAACCTATCACTTTTTTTTAACCTTTCTGTATTTCATCGAATCTAAGGTTGTCATGTTATTGTAGAAACACACACTTATTTTATGCACCACTAAGAAAAGATGCCAATTAAGCCATGGTATGCCATCAATTAAGACTTATTTTGACTTCAGATCCTAAAAGTGAGGGGAAAACATGTGGTTTAGAATCAATAAAATACAGTACTATGAAGTACATCCATTTGCATTATTGTCTGGCCACTTTCAGTAGAACAAGTGTTTTGATCTTTTTTTTTTTTAACTTCTAATTTCTTAATGCCTTAAATACTCACTAAAACATAATAATCATTTAAAACTTTGTTGAATGTGGAAAGATAAAGCCTGTTTCTTTAGAAGTGAGACCAGAGATCAAGAAAATAGTTAGGAGGCACTTGGGTGGCTCAGTTGGTTAGGCGTCCGACTTTGGCTCAGTTCATGGCTCAGGTCATGATCTCGAGAGTTTGAGCTGTGCTGACAGCTAGAGCCTGGAGCCTGCTTCAGATCCTGTGTCTCTGCCTCTCTCTGCCCCTCCCCTGCTCACCATCTGTCTGTCTGTCTGTCTCTCTCAAAAATAAATAAACATTAAAAAAAAGAGAAAGAAAAAGAAATTAGGAAACAATATAATAAATGCTTAAGTGGAAGATGGCAGGAAATTTTCTTTGGAAGCTGAGAGAGGTGTGTTTCCATTAGCCTGGCAGTGGGGAGGCTTCCCAGGAGAGGTGATGGTCTAGAAGGGTATGAGAGGCACATACTATAGGGGAGGATTTCCCAAGCAGAAGGAATAGTGTCAAGGCCCAGGATATAAATGAGTACAAAAGTTAGGAGAATCAGGGGGTATTCCATATGACCAAACTGTGTGTTGTGTCTAAAGCTGCGGTTCCTAAACTTGAGCATGCATCAGAATCACCTGCAGGGCTTGTTAACACACAGATTGTTGGGTCCCACACCCAGAGATTCTGATTCAGTAGGTGTGTGGTGCAGCAAGAGAATTTGCATGTTTACTAGATTCCTAGGTAATGCTGATGCTGCAGCTACAGGGACCCCATTTTAAGAACTGATGGAGTAGGGGGTGGGGCTGGAAGATTAGAGAAGGGATCAGTCATTTCAATTTGGGTACCATGGCTTGGAGGCTGCCATAAGCTGACCTGTGGTGTGGAAATGATTGAGGGGTGGAGGAAAGTAAGGGACTCTTTTATTTCTGAATACAGCTTTCTGAGATGTCAGTGAAAGTGTGTGCAGGAACTCTTATATAGTTTCATAAGTTCAGGGGAAAGTCAACAGCTTTTTTGTGGATTAGTTTGCCCTCTTGTTCTTTAGAGGAGCCTGGTACAAATGACATGTAGTGTATTTGTTCTCTTTCAGTGTTGTCATGGGACAGGCCCAGAAGGCATTAAAAGTGATTTTGCGACTAAAAGTTGCGAAAAGTGAACATTCTGGGAATCAAATGTTTATACCAAACACGAGATACAGAACAATTTTAAAGAATCACAGGTCGGGGTGCCTGGGTGGCTCAGTTGGCTAAGCATCCGACTGTTGATCCAACTCTTGATTTCTCACATTGGTTCAACAGATTCTCTTTCACCCTCTCTCTGCCTCCTCCCCTTCTTTCTACTCTCAAAAAAAAAAAAAAAATCACAGGTTAGCTGGAAGTTGCTACAGAGAATTTCTGCAACCAAATTATTGTTCCAATGAGGAACCCAAGACCCAGGGAGATAAAGTGCTGGGATACAACTCCCCTGCTTCCAGCTTTGATATCCCCATCAGTAAGAGTGAAAACAGGGCCCCAGAACTTGTGCTCTTGGCCAGACTCCCTCATCCTTACATACTCCTCAACACTCACAGCCTCATGATCACCATCTTCCTGGAAACCACTAAGACTATTCTCAATGTCAGACACCCCAGGGCACTAGCCCCCCACCCCAGCTGCTTCTAATATGGCTCTGAAAACCCCCTTACTGATGTCATTTCCCCTCTCCACCCCCATATTCTGAAACTCACTATCAGCATTTCCCATAAATCCTTAATTTCTCTGAATATTCCCCTCACCTGCTTGCTCTAGCTCAGATCTGGATCTCATATGAGGACACCACTCTCTGTGCATCCCTCTCAAGAGAGGGCTGTACCCCCAAACTCCCCATGCTGTGTCTGAATATGGATGCGTGTCTTCTTTACTCCTCCTTGCTGTCTTCCCAGATGATTCTCTTCTTTTTTTCTAACTTCCTTATTCCCCCAGCTTTGAATTTGATGTCATCAGATTGTAACTCCAGTACTTTTTCTTGTACCACCATGCACTGTCACCCCTTGACCCAAACCTGGGGCATGTTCTCATTCCCTGGATATGTTAGCTATTGACTCACTATCACCCTCTGTCATTCCTACATCTTCTTGGTGGTTTTAGTGTCCATTGAAATGACTTTCTAACAGCAAAGCCTCTAGTTCCTCAAGCTCCTGTCTACCAATGGTCTTGCCATGTCTTCCCTCAACCACTTAACCCACATTCCAATTTTATTCCAGTCCCTGCTCCATTTTTATGCTTCTCTTCATAGCACAGCTCTTCGAAATAATTGCCAACACCATCTCCACATTCACTCTTCCCATTCTCTTGAACCTGCTTCAGCTGGGCTCTTATTCCCATAATCCACTGAGGCTGGTCTTGTTGAGGTGTGATGGTCTTTTGATGTGTCAGCTAGGTTAGGCTAGATTATTCAATCCAATAGCAATCTAGGTGTTGCTGTGAAGATATTTTGTAGATGTGATTAAAGCCCATGATCATAATCAGTTGATTTTAAGTCAGGGAGATATTTGAGGTAATCTGGTGGGCCTAATCTAATCAGGTGAAGGACTCAAGGCTTCTCTGAAGAAAAAAAAAACTTTGCCTGTGAACACAAGCTTTATCCCATGCCTGAGATTCCCAGGCTATCTTTCCTGATGACCTGCCCGATGGAGTTCAAACTTGCCTAGACAACCCTCACGATTGCATGAGCCAATTCTTTGCAAGAAGTCTCTTAATGTGTATCTTCTACTATTTCCTCTTCTCTGGTTGAATCCTAACTGATGTATGAGGTCGTTCATGATTTCCAAGTTGCCAAATCCAATCACAAATTCTTGGGTCTTACCTGACCTATCAGCAAAATTTGACACAGTGATCATTTCCTCATCCTCGAAGCATTTTTGCCTTGGCCTCCAGAGCACTGCCCTGTCCTGGTGAGTCCAGCGGATCTCTGGCTTCTTCACAATTTCCTCTGGTGGTTACTCCTCATCTGTCCTAACTGTTAATGTTGGAACGCTCAGTGCTCAAATCTATTATCTTCTCTTCCTACACTTAGTTATATCATTCCATCTTGTTTCTTTAAACGAAATGTGTATATCGATGGACCCAAATGTTCACCTCAAGTAAATCAAATGCCTACTCAGCATCTCCACTGGGATATACAAAGGCATTTCCAACTTAACATGTTCATGATAGCTAATTTTATATGTCAACTTGGCCAGGCTGTGCTGTCCAGATGTTTGGTCAAACGTCAGGTTAGAGGTTGTAGTAAAGGTATGTTTTAAACATGTGATCAACATTTAAATCACTAGACTCGAAACAAAGCAGATTATTCTCATAATGTGACTGGGCTTCATTCAATCACTTGAAGGCCATAAGAGAAAAGCCTGAAATCCCCTGAGGAAGCAGGGGTTCTGCCTCCAGACTACCTTCAAAACACACACACTCTCTCTCTCTCTCTCTCTTTCTCTCTCTCTCTCTCTCTCTCTCTCTCTCTCTCTACTTGTTCTCTTTCTTTGGAGAACCCGGACTAATACAGTGTCTCAAACCAAACTTCTAATTTCCACCTGCCCCCACTTCCTAAATCCCTGCTTCCTCCCAACTTTCCCCACTACAGTTAGCAGCAACTCCAGTTATTCAGATATCACATTCAATTCATCAGCAAATCCTGCCATCTCTCCTTTCAAGCTAGATCCATGATCTGACCACTTCTCACCATCTTTATTGCTCTCCCTGGTCTCTGCCACCATCACCACTTACCTGGATAAAAACCTAGTTAACCCCCTGTTTTTCTCTCATAGCTTTTCTTTACATGGGCTCAAGAATGACTCCATGGTGTAGGTAAGACCATGTCACTCTCTTTTCAAAACTCTGAAGCAGCTTTCTGTTTCATTCAGATGAAAAAACCAAGTCTATACGGCTCTATATGACGCAGCCACTATTGCCTCTTCTACAATCTCTCAACCCCCTCATTCTTTTCACGTTCTGGACATTCTCCTGCCTCAGAATGTCCTGCCTCAGGCCCTTTGCTCTTACTGATCCCTCTGTTAGAAATGCTCATCACTGATGATGAAGTTTGGCTGTAAAAGATGGAAAACCCCAAATAACTGTGGCTTAGACAAGATAGCAGTGTATTTCTTTTCTTTTTAATTAAGTAGTCTTCATGCTCAGTATGGAGCCCAATGTGAGGATTAAACCCTGAGATCAAGACCTGAGCTCTGAGCTGAGATTTAAGAGTCCGACACTTAATGGACTGAGCCACCCAGGCACTCTGATAGCAGTGTATTTCTGTCAAAGAAAAATCCAGGGATCATAGCTCTAGGGCTGGTAGGCTATTCTGTGGTCTCAGAGACTCAGTTTTCTCCAATCTAGAAAGGATTTCATTCTCAGACCTCCTAATGGTCGGGCCACCATGAAGGAGCAAAAGGTACAGGAAGAAATAGGTCAAAAGAGAGACAACTGATAATCTTTTAAGGAAGGTTTACTAAAACTTCCTCTGTATACTTCCTTGGACATTCCATTGCCTAGAATGTAATCACATGGTCATACCTTGCTTTAAGGGAGCCTGGGAAGTGTGGTATTTATTCTGGGGAGACATGAATCTAATGGAAACTCAGAAGTTCTATTCCTAAAGAAGATGGACAGAAGGATATTGAAAGAAATGCCAGCAATCTCTATCTCAGCATCTATTAACAAGGGAAAGATGCCCAGTGGGGCTTGGAGAAAGTGGTATGAAATTAGATTGGAGAGATAGGTAGATGTGGAAGATTATTTCTAATGACAGTTGCCAAATATTCCTCCCATTCTTGAACATTTATGTCACTCCTCTAATCAAGAGGCATATCTATCTTCACCGTCCCCCACCCCTTGAGTCTGGGCTGACCTTGTGACTTGCTTTGACCAATAGAATGCGGTAGAATTGATGTTATGTGTTTTGGCTTGGGCTTTAAGAATACTGGTAGCTTCCTTTTCTGCCCTCTTGAGATTCAGCTGCCAGAAAAAGACACTCAAACTTGCTCACTAATACTGAGAGACCCTGTGGAGAGGGAGAGGCCAAGCCAGCCGTCCTGGCTGAGGCACCAGGCATGAAATCTGTGTTGGACATTTCAGTCCCAGATGGGTTCCCAACCAAACACAGCCATACAGATGATCCTAGCCTATACCAAATGGAGCAGAGAATGGACCAGCTGTTCTTTTGTTGAAAATAATGAAATATAATAAGCGTTACTGCTTCAAGCACTAAGTTTTAGGATGGTTTGTTATGCAACAATAGATAACTGAAATAGCAGGGGCCAGATCATGCGAAGGTTTATATTCTCAAGAAAGGTGTTTGGCTTTTATTTTTAGTGCAGAGGGAGGCATTAGAGGACTTTAAATAGATCAGTTACATGATCTGATTTATACTCTAAGAAGGTTACTCTGCTATTGTGTGGAGAAAGGGTTGTAGGGGCTCAAGAGTGGACAGAAATGAAGCCAGGAAGCTGCTACAGTTGTCAAAGTGAGAGATGGCAGGTGATGGTGGCTATGACCAGGGAAATTAAACCAGTAGGGCTGAGAAATGGTTCCATCCCACAAATATTTTAGAGGAAGAGCCAAGAATACTTATTTATTGATTAGACCAAGGGACAACAGAAAGAGAGTAAGAAAAATTGTTCTTAGATTTTTGACCTGAGGTTGGGAAGACAGTAATACCATTAATAACTAAAACATGGAAGAGCAGGTAAAACAACAACAACAACAACAACAACAACAAACCCAACAATTAGGAATTCTGTTTTGAGTAAGGTAAGTTTGAAAGGCCTGTTATTTATCCAATGATGGCTCTAAGTGGGGATCAACAAGGAGGAACTACTGAACATGTGAAGTAATGACACTGATGACTAAGGATCTTTCTTGCTATTTCAAGGTAGGGCTGTGTTGCTTTGCCCTGCCCCTTAGTTTAGGGTTTGCTTTCTCATACATGTGTGCAAAATATTGGTGAACCCAAATATTAGACTTCCACATTGGGAAGTGAATTTTACAAAGCACATTGTCCTTGAGACATAGTTTCACGACTTTCTTGGCAACTGGCATGCACACGCAGTGGGCCTGGGATGATTAATGGACAAGATTGTTCATGACCCACTTCTGGGTTATTTCTCCCATTATAAACCCTTCAAAATCTGTAAGGCTGGCTGGATTTTATTTCAGTTGGAAATACTACCATCTTTTGTCTTTTTTTTTTATTATAAAACAAAACCAAGTAACTCTTCCCTTAAACCCCATGATCTAGTCATATCTCTAGCTGTTTTGTTATTCAAATATAGTGCATACTATAGCATCTGTGTACCTGCCATATTTGTTGAAATATTGATATGGAGGGGAGCCTGAGTTAAATTTGTGATGGAGGGGCGCCTATGTGTCTCAGCTGATAAAGCATCCAACTTTGGCTCAGGTCATGACCTCACGGATCATGAGTTTGAGCCCCGCATCAGGCTCTGTGCTAACAGCTTGAAGCCTGGAGCCTGCTTTAGATTCTGTGTCTCCCTCTCTCTCTGCCCCTGCCCCACTCATCTGACTCTCTCTCTCTCTCTCTCTCTCTCTCTCTCTCTCTCTCTCTCTCTCTCTCAAACATAAATAAACAGTTAAAAAATTTAAAAAAGTTTCATGATGGGGAATCAAGATTCAAAGTTGAATAGCTCTCATTGGTTTTGGTGATCAATTTTGATAATTCAAGAATAACTTATTAAGGAATATTCATGGCTTTTGTTGTTTACATGTCTCAGTAGTAGGCAGAGAATGAGAAAAGAGGGAGCAAAACCTTCTTTATGCTTTTTCCTGATTGACTAATCTATTAAGCAGAAGTCAAGACTCATCTTTTTGCATGGCATTGAGGAGTTTGCTCTCTAATAGGGAAGTTAAGACACAGACACAGACATGCAACACACTCTGGCCACTGGAAGTACCTTTATTTCTTTTCTAATCAAAATAAATCCAGTTTGGATCCCCTCCACTAATCCCACTAACTCTTCAAGGCTGAGGACCAGCCCAGTGTGGCAGACACTCCTGGTGCTGCTCTCCTACACGTGTGGTTTCCCCGCAGCATGGAGAAGCTTGTTAATGCCTCGTGCCTTGAGCACCTGTAGCCTCTTCCCATGGGCTTTAAATAGGCCCCAAAAGTTTGCTCAGCTCATAAGGGGAAGGCAGAAGTGCTCTAAGGTTACTACTCCTGTGAACAACTCTCTTTCAGTGAGAGAAGACGGGAGGCCACATACCCCTTGTCTTTGCCCCTGGTGGGACAATTCTGAGGTGAGTGCTAATTTTCTTCACAAAGTCCCCCAGAATTGAGTCCCAGTTTTCTGTAGCATTAACAGCCCCCGGAATTATGCCGTTATTGATCGACACCCCTACCCCAATGCCTCACTATGTTTCCTGGGGTCACCTCCCCAAAAATACTTGTACCTGAATTCTTGTCTGAGGATCTAGTTTGCAGAACACATACTTAGACACCCAGTGTCACTTGATTGTCTTCCTCCCCTTGTTTAGAATGATACAATGACACTGTGAGGCACTGGGGGATTGGGGAGGTGGCCACTCCTCAGACCCAGAGTCTACTGCTACCAATGTTACTTGTTTCAGCCAGCATGGACTGGGCTCCGTGTCCAAGGCAGTCTTATCTCTTGGCAGCTCTCTTCCTTCTAAAGGCTTGGAAGCAGCTGGGTGGCCTGCCCATCTGAAGTTCTGCTTCTGCTCAGGCCCTGGGTTTCAGAAAGCCAGTGTGTCTGAGGGCGCCAACAGCCTGTTATGGCTTTCCTTCTCCAAAAGCTGGAGAGGTGGGTTCTTGCCACTCCACTCCTCAACGCTGGGAGCACCTCCATCCCCTTACCTCTTGTCCACTCAGCTTAAGTGGGCTAAAACAAGGGCCCATCAAACCTTCTCCGTAAAGGGCAAGATAGTAAATATTTCAGACTTTGTGGGGCATACAGTCTGTGAAAACTATTTAGCCCTGCTGTTGTAACATGACAAACATAGGTCATACAGAAATGGATGAGTGTGGCTGTGTTCCAATACAACTTTATTTATGGACATTGAAATTTGAATTTTATATAATTTTTACAAGTCAAAAACAGATTTTCTTTAAGCTTTTTTCTAATTCCTTAGGAATGTAAAAACTATTTTTAGCTCATGGGCCATACCAAAGCAGGTAGTAGCCAGGATTTGTCCAGTGGGGCATAGTTGGCTGATCTGTAGGCTAGACTTTCAAAAGCAAAGTCCTGTTTAGATTTTATTATGCTGCTGAACTTCTTTTTTATTGGTATTTTAAAAATTTAATTAATGTGAGGAATGTGTTGAATTTATCAATTCCTGATATATTACCAACAAATAAATCCTTTTAGGGCAGGAATAATATCCTTTTTGCATTTTTCCTATAGTACCTTGCTTGATGGTCTGCATAAGTTGATTTATAATAGCACCAAAAACAGGGAGCTTATTATTCTTTATTGTACTTTGTGCTGTGGGACTCAATAGTTTCCTCATTTAAAGAAGAAGTGATAAAACCCACACTAATAGGTTGCCATGACAATTAAATGACATTGTGTCTGTGGCAATGCTTTGTCAGTTATTATTATAAAATGTCAGGTGGTATTGTGATTGCGGTTTATAGTTATAAGATGGAATGATCTCTCACAGGGTGGTGGTTCTGTAGCAAAGAGAAATTTGGAGGCTGAGCGATAAATGGATTCTATTCTCTAATCTCCCACCGTATAGTTTTGTGACCTTGGATTCAATAATTTCTCCATCTGTACAATGGTGATAATGTTCTTGACTTGCCTGTAACATGGCGTTTAAATGAGAGAGATTGCTACATGCTATAACCATGTAAGATTTAACTTTAACATTTGGGGTCTGTGCTAGGAGGGTGTGTGTGTTTAAAGGTGGTTACGCAGAAATCTAAGATTGGCAACCAATATTCCTGCCCCTTATGTATATACTTTGTGTAATCTCTTCCTCTTGAGTGTGGAGAGGGCTGCATATGATGAATTTCACTGCATTGATTAGGTTATATTACATTACAAACTTGAAAGAATTTTGCAGATATAATTAAGGTACCAAACCAATGGACTTTGAGTTCATCAAAATGGAGACTATTCCAGGCTCATCTGACCCAGTCAAATGAGCCCCTAACAGGGACTGGGCCCTTCCTGGAAGAGGAGGGATACAACAGAGAGATTGTGCTGCTGGCCTTGCAAAAGGAAGCTGCCATGTTGAAAGAGGATCCATAGATCATCTGTGGCAAGGAGCTATAGGCAGCTTCTAGGAGCTGAGAACCCCCCCCCCCCGAACAATAGGCAGCCACGAAGGGGGGACTCAGTCCTGTAACTGCAAGGAACTGAATTCTGAAAACAACCCCTTGAATTTGGAAGGGTATCCTGAGCCTCAGATGAGAACATAGCCCAAATGACCCTTGATTTCAGCCAGGTTAGACACAGAGCACAGAATACAGTCACTCTGCCTAGACTTCCGACTTACATAACTGTGGGGTAATAAGTGGGTTTCCACCTCTTGCACTGTTGGTGGGAATGCAAACTGGTGCAGCCACTCTGGAAAACAGTGTGGAGGTTCCTCAAAAAATTAAAAAATAGATCTACCCTATGACCCAGCAGTAGCACTGCTAGGAATTAACCCAAGGGATACAGGAGTGCTGATGTATAGGGGCACTTGTACCCCAATGTTTCCAGCAGCACTTTCAACAATAGCCAAATTATGGAAAGAGCCTAAATGTCATCAACTGATGAATGGATAAAGAAGTTGTGGTTTATATATACAATGGAATACTACTTGGCAATGAGAAAGAATGAAATATGGCTTTTGTAGTAATGTGGATGGAACTGGAGAGTGTTATGCTAAGTGAAATAAGTCAGGGAGAGAAAGACAGATACCATATGTTTTCATTTTTATGTGGATCCTGAGAAACTTAACAGAAGACCATGGGGGAGGGGAAGGAAAAAAAATTAGAGATGGAGGGAGGCAAACCATAAGAGACTCTTAAAAACTGAGAATAAACTGAGGGCTGATGGGGGGGTGGGAGGGAGGGGAAAGTGAGTGATGGGCAATGAGGAGGGCACCTGTTGGGATGAGCAGTGGGTGTTGTATGGAAACCAATTTGACAATAAATTTCATAATAAAAAAAAATGAAACAATGGTTTCTACTCAGTGTCTTCGGGGACACTGAGGAAAAAAATAAGTGGGTTTGCAATAAATTTGTGGCAATTTGTTATGTTCCAGTAGTAAACTAACACAACATGAACTTCCTGTCTAAATGAGGCAATGAAAGTAAAGCATGTAAAAGACAAAAGTCTAACAGATGTGGCCTGGGTCATAGGTTAGGTATCCATTCTTAGAAGGGAAGAATGAGGGAGGGTGTGGTGGGATGGGGGCTTCATGGACAGAAGATTCCAGAGATCAGCCTTCCCAGCATGGAAGGAAGAAGAGGAGGAGTTTCCTTGGGGAGTGTGGGACTAGAACATGGGAATTTTTTGCCTCCGTGTAGTGTGAGGCCAGAAACACAAAGGAGAGAGCTTCAAGAATGAGGTAATGCCTCACTGACTCTGTCAAGCACTGCTGAAAGTTTCCGATGAGCACGTTAGAGGAGACCACTTGGCTAGGTGGAGGTCGTCCATATTTTGAGCAATGTCATTGGGCATGATGGGAGCTTCAAAAGGGAGTTTACCTTCACATTAAGGGCAAACTGATATTCAACAAGCGTACCAAGACAATTCAACCAAGAAAGAATAGTCTTTTCCACAAATGGTGCTGGTACAACTGGATATCTACATGGAAAAGAATGGAGTTAGACCCACGTTTCACGCCACATACAAAAATGAATTTGGGACGCCTAGGTGGTTCAGTCAAATAAGTGTCCAACTTTGGCTGAGGTCATGATCTCAACGGTTTGCAGGTTTGAGCCCTGCAAGAGCATTGGACTCTGCTCTTAGTACAGGGTCCACTTCCGATCCACCTCTCTCTCTGCTCCTCCCCTGCTTGTGTGCACACTCTCTCTCACTCTCTCAAAAATAAACATAAAAGAATGAATTGAGAATGGAGCAAGAACCTAAATGTAAGCACTACAACTACACAACTCTTAGAAGAAAAGAGGTCTAAATCTTAGTGACCTTGGATTAAGCAATGGTTTCTTCTGAAGTGATACCAAAAGCACAAACCACAAAATAAATAAATTGGACTTCATCAGGATTAATTACTTTGGTGCTTCAAAGATCCCATCAAAAATGCTAAAAGACAACTCTGAACGGGAAGATAGTTTTGTAAATCCTATAGCTGATAAGAGATTAGTATTTCAAACGTATACAAATTCTAATAACTCAATGATAAAAAGACAAATCATCCACTTTAAAAATGGGCAAAGTCTCTGAGTAGATATTTCTGCCAAGAAGGTATACAAGTGGTAAATAAGCCCATGAAAAGATAATCAATATAACCATCAGGGAAATGCAAATCAAAATCCCATGCATGCTAGAATGGCTATGATCAAAAAGAGGGTTCCCTGTTCTCCAAATCCTCGCCAACACCTCTTGTTTCCTGTGTTGTTAATTCACCCTGATACTTATAGAAGAATTAACAACAATAGCCAAATTATGGAAAGAGCCCAAATGTCCATTGACTGATGAATGGATAAAGATGTGGAATGAATATATATATATATTCCACATCATGGAATTGTGCCTATTGTGATGAGCACTGGGTGTTGTATGCAAGTGATGAAGCTCTGAATTCTCCTGAAACCAATACTGTAATGCATGTTAACTAAAATTTAAATAAAAATTTTAAAATACAGGTAATAACAAGTGTCCCCAAAGAAATCAGGGCCCTAATGCATTGCTGGTTGGGATGTAAAATGATACAGCCACTTTGAGAAACAGTCTGCCAGTTCACAAGGGTTAAACACAGAGTTGCCATATGACTCAGCTATTCTAACCCCATGTATGTACCCAAGAGAAATGCAACCATATGTCCACACAAAAAGTGTACCTGAATGTCCATAGCAGCATCATTCATAATCGTCTCAAACTGGAAGCAACTCAAATGCCTGTCAACTGATGAATGGGTAAATAAAATAGGGTATCTTCCTTTAAAGTTTGGTATATTGAAAAAAAATGCAATTACCTTTCTGAACATATCTAATGTATATTATTAAACATCATACTGAAATAAACTTTGTTAGTAAATCATTAATAGTATATCAGCCTAGTACATTGTTTTCAGAATTTAAAAATTATGTCTTCATATACCATGCAAACATAATGAAGTGATAGGATTTAAACATTTCTAAAAGGGGTTATAGACATTATGTATTCCTGACAAGTAAAATTTGCAGTCAAAAAAGCAATCCACACTTAAAAAAATATCACTCATTGAACACTCATGATATGTCCAGAACTGGATGTTGTTTGCACTTAAAATCTCATTTAAGGGGTGCCTGGGTGGTTCAGTCAGTTGAGTGTCTGACTTCAGCTCAGGTCATGATCTCCTGGTTCGTGAGTTCAAGCCCCACATTGGGCTCTGTGCTGACAGCTCAGAGCCTGGAGCCTGTTTCAGATTCTGTGTCTCCCTCTCGCTATGCTCCCCTCACCTCCACCCTGCTCACTTTCTCTCTCTCTCTCTCTCTCTCTCTCTCTCAAAAATAAATAATAAAAACAAAAATAAAATAAAATCTCATTTAATTCTGACAGCAGCCCTATGAGGTAGGCGATGTTATGCCCTTTCTATAGATGGAGGTGTAAATTCAGTGAGGTTAATTAAGTAGCGTGCTTGAAGTCCGCAGTTGGGTAAATACTGGAGTTAGAATTTAAACCCTAGTCATTGTGATCCCACATTACGCTGGTCTTTGTCACACTGACCTCTACAAGCAGAAAGTTCTGTATCTCTTAGTTGACTGCAGTTTCACCCATTTCCACTTTGCTTGACACTATTATTCAACTTTATTATAAAATTGCTTGGGACTATTCATGTCCAATTTATTTATCTTACCGTCTCTTTCCAGTCCAACAGCTGCCTCTAGGTGGATCTTTTTACTCTTTTCCCTAGGTGTGTCTTTTCTGATCCTTGTCAGAGTTTTTCTCCTAGTGACTCGTGTTTGTTCAAATAATTTTCTGTTACTAACTTGGAGAGTTGGCTTGGACAAAGCTGGAAGGGAGGAAGAAGAGGGGATCTTCTGCATCAAACTCTCTGTCTCCTCTCATTCAGCACAGACTTTCTTTTCCTTTTGTGAGAAGTGTGGAGAAAGGCCGGTTTGAAATTTACACTCAAAACTCTCCTAGATAATGCTGCCACTTAGCTGGTTCCCTCTTAGCAATAGGCTTCAGAGGTAAGCTTTGTTATTTTGGCACAATTCCTTCTGATATTCTGAATATATATATGCAATTTTTTATACTAAGTTATATTTTAATTTTTCCCAATTTGCTGTATACCATTAACTTATATCTACTGTCCTAGGTATTTTTTTAAAGCGTGGTTTTCATTAAGATACATACATGCCGCAAAGTACACAAAGTTTAAGTGTATAACTTGATAAGTGTTTACTTAGGCAAACACCCACACATCCATGACCTAGCTCATAGTTATAGACCAGAAGTTCTCAAAATCTTGGTCTTAGGACCCTTTCACACTCTTAAATTGTTAAGAAACTGAAAGAGTTTTGCATAGGTGAATTCTTTCTGTATTGCTATGTTAGAAACTTAAAACAGAAATTACTAAATGTTGATCAATTCAGTAAAAATAACAATGATAAATCTATCATATTAACATCGACTAGTGTATTAAGTTAGCACATTTTTATTAAAAATAACTTTTCTAAAAACTTGTGAGAAGTGTGGTATTGCTTTACATTGTCACAAATCTCTTTAATGTCTGGTTTCATAGAGGTCATCTGAATTCTGGTATCTTTCTTCAGTCTGTTGTGAGATGTGATTTTCATTGAAGTATATGAAGAAAATCTGGCTTCCCACAGAGACATACTTGAGACAGGAAGACTTCAGAGTCTCTCTGAAAGACTCTTGGAGACACGTTGGTGCACAAAGCAGTGCTTGGTGCATGCTTTGAGAACTAGTTCTATAGATGATTCCCCTTCGCATTTATGAAACCACTATTCTGACCTCCCCCTTCAAGATCAGCATTATCTTTTCTTAATCCTCATATTCCCAAGGCTTGGCTATATCAGCTAGCTATCACTAAATAACAGACCATGCTAAAACTCAATGACTCAAAATAACATTCATTTACCATTTCCCATTTCCCATGAAGTTGATGGGCTGTTTGGGTGGGTCCACCAGTGTGAGAAAGGCTTGGCCAGTCTCAGATGCATGCTTATGCGTCAGCTGTCAGCTGGTGGGATGGAGGAGATGATGACTTTCCATGAGTTTTCCCTGTCCATCAGAGCCACCCTGCACTTTTTCTCATGGCAGTGGCAGAGATCCAGGAGAAGGAGAAAAATATGCCTCTGCTTGTGTGAAGTTTGCTGCTATTCTATTGGCCAAAGCGAATGACATTGCTAAGTCCAGAGTAAGTGCAGGAGAGCACTGCCAAAGGACATGGGCACAGAAAGGCATGAAAAATTGGGGCTACTAATGCAGTCCATCTACCATACTGGCATGGCCTAAAAGTATAATCTTAGATAATTTTTCAAAGGTATGTATTATTAGTAAAAAACTAATTGAAAATGTAGAGCACAATAGTATAGCCTTCTAATTTTTTCTTTTGGGATGTATGTACCAATTCTGCTTTTTAAAAATTTAAATTCCAGGGTAATTAACATACTGTGTTTTGTTAGTTTCAGGTGTACAGTATAGTGATTCAACAAGTCTATGCATTACTCAGTGCTCATCATGATAAATGTACTCTTTATCCCCTTCACCTATTTCAACCATTCCCCCACACCCCTACCCTCTTGTATCCATCTGTTTGTTCCATATTGTTAAGGGTCTGTTTTGGGTCTCTTTTTTTCTTTGCTCATTTGTTTTATTTCTTAAATTCCACCTATGAGTTAAATCATATGCTATATATATTTCTCTGACTTATTTCACTTAGCATTCTACCCCTTAGATCCATCCATGTTGTTGCCAATAGTAAGATTTCATTCCTTTCTATGGATGAGTTTATTCCATTGTGTGTGTGTGTGTGTGTGTGTGTGTGTGTGTGTGTGTGTGTGTGTATAACCACATCTTCTTTATCCATTCATCTAATGATGGACACTTGGGCTGCTTTTGTAATTTGGTTATTGTAAATAATGTAATTGGTTATTGTAAATATTATAGATAATGCTATAAACATAGGGGTGCATATATCTTTTTGGATTCATGTTTTCACATTCTTTGGGTAAATACCCAGTAGTGGAAGTACTAGATCATATGGTAATTCTATTTTTGAGAATTTTATTTTTGAGAATTCTGTTTTTGAGGAACCTCCCCATACTGTTTTCCACAGTGGCTGTATTAGTTTGTATCCCCACCTACAGTGCACACAGGTTCCTTTTTCTTCACATCCTTGCCAACACTTGTTGTTTCTTGTGTTTTGGGTTTTAGCCATTCTGACAGGTGTGAGGTGATAGCTCATCATGGTGTTGATTTGCATTTCTTTGATGATTAGTGATGTTGAGCATTTTTTCACTTGTCGTTGGCCATCTGTATATCTTTGGAGAAATGTCTGTTCATGTTTTCTGCCTGTTTTTTTTAATGGATAATTTGCTTTTTGGGGGGTTGAGTTGTAGAAGTTATATACTTTGGATACTAACCCTTTATAAGATATGTCATTTGCAAATTGCCAATGCAAAATAAACCTTTTTTAAAATTTTAAAGTGAGAGGCATCTGGGTGGCTCACTTGTTAAGCTTCCGACTCTTGGTTTTGGCTCAGGTCAGGATCTCATGGTTTGTAAGATGGAACCACTCATTGGCCTCTGCATTGACAGCACAAATCCTGCCTGAGATTCTCTCTTGCCTTCTGTTTTGCCCTCTATGCCCCATCCCCATTCATGCTCTCTATCAAAACAAATAAACTTAAAACAATTTAATAAACACTTTTAAAGAGAAAGGAAAAGAGTTTTATTCTAGCCAAGGTTAGCATAGCTATTCAGGATACACAATCTTCACAAAAAAGAAAGTGCTCTAGAGAAGGAACATTTGGCACTGGATTATATATGTTTTTACATAAAAAGTTACAAATCATGACATAAAACATTACAGAGAATAAACTTTATCTTATGCTTTTAGTATATGTAAGTTTGCAAGATTCAGAGGTGTGGGAACTTAGGGAATTTTTTTACTCTTATCTTTAGTTTGAAACATTTCTTTTAGGTTATTTGCTAATGAAGCAGATAGACAATGTGTGCTTGGGGGCAGAAATGCTTTGAAGTTTGGTTAAGTCACTCTGACCTTGGCAAAAGTTAAAGTATAGCTTCCATGGAAGCCCTAGGAGGAGAGCCCACAAACATTAAAAGTTGAAAATTTCCTTTATCATTTCCCCCTTTTGATCAATAATCTTTCCTCAGAGAGCATTGATGATCAACCTTTTGTTTTTATGTCCCTCAGTGCCAAGATGCCTGGCTTATCTACTCTGGGTCAATCAAGTTCCCTTGTTGCTAGGTATGAATATATATACCATTCTAGGGTTCCTCGTTGTGTGGGTAGGTGGGGAACTTATTGTAACATAAATGGTGGGAAGTTTAAAAGTGATATATGTTTTCTATTAAGTCCAATTGCTGAGTAAGTATAGTATGTGTGCTTGGTTTAGATTGTCTGTTTTTGCATTTGGTACAGTAATTATAACAGAGATACATGGACAGTAAAAGAATTCAAATAAGTCCAATTTGCAGGAATCAATGTGATGTTGGAATAGACTTAGGAGAAGAAAAATCCCAAGAATCCTTACATACATCTTGACAACAGACTAAGGAAATGTATGATCATTAATGAGAAAAGATGAAACATGTACACTGAGCAAGCATAGAAGCACTATGTATCACACATTCATTTTGAGTGGAGACTTAGTGTTGGAACAAGGCTAAATTCAGTCCCTGACATCAGGAGGTTGTCTTAGGACAAGGAGAAGGAGCTATGGGCATGCTTTAAGAGCTGGTATAACCTGGATGGTGTTTCAGGCTTGTTGTCTCAATTAAGGAATGCAGGGCCTTGCTTGTTCATAGGCTGGATCAGTATCAGTTGACCTTGAGTGCAAGCTTTTGCAGAGACAGCTAGTGAGTGTGTTAGTGGGGTCTGAAAAGACACTATAGCTGAATGGGAGAAATAGTTCTTGGAAAAACAAGCTTTAAGTTTTTTGCTAGTTTCAAATTTATGGGGCATGGTTTTAATTCCCCTCTGAGTTATGATCATTCCTCAGTCTTGAAGAATTGGGATGATGACCACTCTAACTACTTCCTTATTTCCTTGGGTGAGGTAGGTTTTGGGTAAAGAGCAGTTTTTGTAAATCTTAGCTGTAACATGCCTATATGCAGGGCTAAGCAGAAGTTTTTAACCATAGGTCACAGCAGCAAGGGAAATAAAAGCAACATGGAGTCAGACATGCTGATATTTTTTTCTGTTATAATTTCCCATTGTCAATCCATTATTCCATTTCTCTGGAACACGGTCAGAGATCTGGCTTCTATAACTGCTTCAAGATGAATTAGAGTGCAGTAGGGGCTTTGGAATGGAAGGGTTTGACATGGTGCAGGATGCAAATTTGGTCTCTTTTTCTAATGAAAGGAGTATTCAGAGATATTTATTTGAGGACTTGGATACTTTTTTTTTAATTTTTTAACGTTTATTTATTATTGAGAGAGAGACAGAGCATGAGCAGGTGAGGGGCAGAGAGAGAGGGAGACACAGAATCCGAAGCAGGCTCCAGGCTCTGAGCTGTCAGCACAGAGCCCGATGCGGGGCTCGAACTCACAATCCAGGAGATCATGACCTGAGCCGAAGTCAGTAACTCAATCAACTGAGCCACCCAGGTGCCCTGAACTTGGATATTTTCTAATATAGTTTGGTACTATATGACACCATTAAAGTTATCCCCAGTATATTCTAAGGAATAGTAACAGTATAGTCAAACCCAATTTTATCATTCCCTCTAAAATTGACCTGTTATTTTCTTAATGTTTTAATTTATTTTTGGAAGGGCACAGTGGGGGAGGGGCAGAGAGAGAGAGGGGGGAACAGATGATCTGAAGCGGGCTCTGCGCTGACAGCAGAGAGCCCGATGTGTGGGGATCAAGACCTGAGCCAAAGTTGGATGCTCAACCAACTGAACCACCCAGGTGTGCCCAAATTAATCTTCTGTTGAGGGGTATTCAAGAGAATAGATCAGTAAACTGGTCCCAGCCACCTTGGAAAAGGAGGGTGTGGTAGTCAAGGGCTTCTTGTAGCCAAATGGCTTGCTGCCTGATTGTATTCATATGGATTCTTATTTTCCAGGAGGAGTTAATACAGGTGCATTAAGTGGTATCAGTCATCATATAGATTCTGCCTTATTCAGCAAGCAATTAGTTAATTAATTAGAGGTATTTCAATGGAAACAAAAGGAAAACCCAAGTTAACGGTTGGACCAGATTATAAACCCAGTGTCTGAGTCTCTAGTGCTGCCAGTAAGAAGGTTTTTAGGTGTCAGTCTTGAGGTATCCTCAGGTGGACTGGGAGCAGGCAGTGGTAATTGGATGGATTTCTCTGGTGTGTAGTTCAAATGTCTCTAGTGATCCTTGAGTGGCTCATAAAACGACAGGCACTAGGATTGTCTATATAAAAGCTATTGTGGCAGTTTCTCCAAAGTTTTTTTTTTTTCTTTTTTAATTTTTTGGAAGTTTATCTCAAGTTCTGAAGTTTATCTCCAGCTTCAGTATGCAGGGCCTCAGGAAAAAGGCAGTTTTCGTTCTTAATGACTTTAAGACAAGACAATGGGAAAAGATGGGAAACCTTAGTTTGTAGAGTCACAGCCAGATATTCAAGGAAACCAGAAGAACTCAGGATCCAGCCGAGTTTTATGGGCAAACAACAAACACTCAAAGACCATCAGAACTAGAATCTAACATCTACGAACATGTGTTATTGAAACTTAATTTCACTCCAAGATCATCTTCATTTCCTGTCAAAGACAACCAAATTAGGACTAATTTGTTTGTGAAATAAGGCTAGTTTTAACAAACTTGGCCTAATCATTTACATAAGCACATCAAGAATACTGATTGACCATATAGGTTCTTTTAAATCTGCATTGTTGGAACTTAAAAAAAATTTTTTATGTTTATTTATTTTTGAGAGACAGACTGGAGGAAGACTAGAGTGAGGGAGACAGAAAATCTGAATCAGGCTCTGCACTGACAGCAGAGAGCCTGACATGGGGCTTAAACCCATGAACCATGAGATCATGACCTGAGTCAAGGTCTGACCCTCAACTGACTGAGCCACCCAGGTGCCCCTTGTTGGAACTTTTTATAAGGAATCTCAAATTGAGCCTTTAACAGCTTTTTAAGGCCAGAAGCTAACCCAAATATTTGAATCAGACTTGTCTTCAATACTTGCAGATTTGGGTGAATTCCTTTCTTCTCCAGTTCCCTAAAACATTTTGAGATTCATGCACCTGCTAGGAAGTGACATTCTATTTTTTTAAGTTTATTTATTTGAGAGAGAGAGAGAGAGAGAGAGAGAGAGCAAACAGGGGAGGGGCAGAGAGAGAGAAAGAGAGGAATAGAGAGAATCCCAAGCTGTCAGCATACAGCCCGAATCCCAGGAACCGTGAGATCATGACCTGAGTCAAAACCAGGATTCAAATGCTTAACTGCTTCGTGAACTGAGCCACGCAGGCACCCCAGAAATGGCATTCTTTATTTGGCTTGTAAGGTTACTGGGAACCCTGTAAGCAAGGTATCAGGCCAACATTTCCAAGGGGCTCTACTGGCACCATGAAGTCAACCTTAGTTCCTTAAAACTCTCTGTTCATATCTGAGTTTATGCATGTATCTTTTAAATATGACATTTCAGTCAGAGCCTTGGTAATATAACCAATATTTCCAATGGTGTCCTGTTACAAGGAGAACAGATTCTCACTGAACCTATGTAAATAATTACAATTGCCATGAAAGAAAGAATACTCATTGAGAGTTTCTGAATTCTGGCAAGTTCAGCTATAGAGAAAGATAAATCTTCCAATTTGTTCACAAAGAAATACTTTATCATATTTCTGTAAGTCATAGATATCTTAAGAGAAAAAGTTTCCTTGAGTCTGGAAGAGCAAACATTAGAGAACCAGCCATGTTTCAAACGAGAATCATGAAAACCATTATCATCTTCCTTAATTTATTTAGTCCCATTATTAATTCTTACTCTGTCTGAGTGTAGTTTTCTTACTAGTTCTGGAAATTCATAGTTTTAAGATATTAAGGGTATCAGAAGAATGTATTTGTCAAAAGTCCTTTCCACAAATCTCCTTGAAGCTGAAACACATTCTGCAAGAGCATCAGAACAATAAGTGTAAATGGCAAGACTAAAAAATTGGCCATGGTTAAAGACCTGATGAGAGTGCATTACAATGCAGTTGACAAGGAAATTTGGTTATTTCTGTGACACACAATATTTTTTAATAATTAGAATGTTGTGATGACATTATACCAGGGTTTATTAAAATTTTATTTAATTTAATAATTTAATTTAATAATTTTTGGAACAGTGATAGCATTGACCTACATAATAGAACCTAAGAAGACCTATTAAAACATTTGTTTGATAATGCTTCCCTTATAACTTAACATATCAAATAAACAAGCCCAATTAGTCAAAAAGACTTCATTTAGAATTTGAATTTTGGGCAAGTTTGTTAAAAATCTTTAGAATGTTTTAAAGCACATGCCTAAAAAGGATTACAGATCATTACAAAACTTAAAACTTAATTGTCAGTTTAACCCAAGGTGGCCAGCAGAGATTCTATGGAACATTCTATAGTTGTTAGCAAAACTTAGCTAGCTCCTTTAATATTGAAAAGTTTCAGTTTGCTAAGTAATTAAAGACCTGATTAAAAAACAAATACAGGTTGGCTCTCTTTATCATTTTCTGGCAGCCTCAATTACATATGGCAGAATTTTAGCTCTTAGAAATTTTAGTCTGCAGTGAAAACTAATTAGTAACCAATCGTGATCTGTTACACCATAATTTTTTAGAATGGCAAATTTATTAATATATTTCATAATTTGTAGAAATGTATTTTTCATAGTAGAATGGCCAATAAAGCATAAAACGTGTTTACTAACAGACCCGAGTATCTTCAGTTTCTCTGTAATAAGAAGTCCAAAGCAGATAAGCCTATGGTTAATTAATTAATGTTTCAGTGCTTTATCTTATTTCAGAAAGACTTAGACATCTGATGAATTCAACCTAATTTATCATTTAACCTAACAAAACATCAACGTTTTGGGTTACTAAAGATTTTGAAAGCGGGGCACCTGGGTGGCTTAGTCGGTTTAAGCATCCAACTCTTGATTTCCTCTCAGGTCATGCTCTCATGGTCATTAGCCCAGCATCATCTCTGCGCTGAGTGTAGAGGCTGCTTGAGATTGTCTCTCTCCCCCTCCCTCTGCCCCTCCCTGCTTTTGCTCTCTCTCTCTCTTAAAAAAAAAAAAAAAGAAAGAAAAGAAAGAATTTGGAAGCTATTCAAAAGTTAATCTACAAACCTTTTCCTTTATTTTATTTATTTAACCTACTTGTTCTTTTTTTTTTTTTTTTTAACGTTTTTATTTTATTTTATTTTTGGGACAGAGAGAGACAGAGCATGAACGGGGGAGGGGCAGAGAGAGAGGGAGACACAGAATCGGAAACAGGCTCCAGGCTCCGAGCCATCAGCCCAGAGCCTGACGCGGGGCTCGAACTCACGGACCGCGAGATCGTGACCTGGCCGAAGTCGGATGCCTAACCGACTGCGCCACCCAGGCGCCCCTAACCTACTTGTTCTTAATAATTATCCATGAAAGCTTTGAGACAGACAAAATCAACTATCATTTTAAGTCATTTTTTCTTTTATTTTAAATTCCAGTATAATTAACATACAGTGTTATATTATTTTCAGGTATATTATATAGTGATTCAACACATTCATACATCACCCAGTGCTCATCCCAAGTGCACTCCTAAATCACCATCACCTGTTTCACCCATCCCCCCCCCCGCCCCCGCCCCCCCCCCCACCTCTATAGATAAGAATCTGTTTTGGGGCACCTGGGTGGCTCAATCAGTTAAGCATCTGACTTTGGCTCAGGTCATGATCTTGTACTCCATGAGTTCAGGCCCCACGTCGGGCTCTGTCCTGACAGCTCAGAGCCTGGAGCCTGCTTCAGATTTTGTGTCTCCCTCTCTCTCTGCCACTCTCCTGCTTGCGCTCTGTCTCTCAAAAATAAATAAATGTTAAAAAAAATTTAAAAACAAGAATCTCTTGGTTTTTCTTTTTTTTCTTTGCCCATTTTTTTTGGTTTGTTTTTTAAATTCCATATATGAGTAAAATCATAAGGTATTTGTCTTCCTCTGACTTATTTGGTTAGCATTATACTCTCCAGATCCATCCTTGTTGCAAATGGCATGACTTCGTTCTTTTTTATGGCTTCCATAGTTTGACTGTTGTAAATACTGCTGCTATAAACATAGGGGTGCATGCATCCCTTTGAGTTAGTGTTTTTGTGTTTTGAGGATAAATACCCAACAGTGCGATTACTGGATCCTAGAGTGGTTCTATTTTTAATTTTTTGAGGAACGTCCATACTGTTTTCCACAGTGGCTGCACCAGTTTGCATTCCTACCTACAGTGCATGAGAGTTCTTCCTTCTCCACATCTTTGCCAACACTTGTTTCTTGTACTTTTGATTTTAGCCATTCTAATAGGTATGAGATGATATCTCATTGTAGTTTTGCATGTCCCTGATGATGAGTAATGTTGAGGATCTTTTTGCTTGTCTATTGGTCATCTGTATGTCTTTTTTAGATAAATATCTGTTCATGGCTCCTGCCCATTTTTTAATTGGATTGTTTGTTTTCTGGGTGTCGAGTTGTGGAATTTCTTTACATATTTTGAATACTAATCCCTTGTCAGATATCACTTGCAAATATCTTCTCCCATGCAGTGGGTTGCCTTTTAGTTTTGTTGATCATTTCCTTCACTGTGCAGGTTTTTAATTTGATGTGGTCCCAATAGTTTATTTTTGCTTTTGTTTCCCTTGCCTTGGGAGACATAGCTAGAAAAATGTTGCAATGGCTGATGTCAGAGGAATTACTGCCTGTGTTCTTTTCTGGGATTTTCATGGCTTTAGGTCTCACATTTTGGTCTTTAATCCATTTTGAATTTGTTTTTGTGTATGGTGTAAGAAAGTAGTCCAATTTAATTCTTATGCATGTAGCTGTCCAGTTTTCCCAACACCATTTGTTGAAGAGACTGTCATATTCTTTCCTGCTTTGTTGAAGATTAATTGACCATATAATTGCGGGGTTTTTTTTCTTGGTTTTCTACTCTGTTCCATTGATCTATGCATCTATTTCTGTGCCAGTATCATACTGTTTTGATTATTACTCCTTTGTAATATAACTTGAAGCCTGTA
Source organism: Panthera leo (assembly GCF_018350215.1). NCBI lineage: Eukaryota > Metazoa > Chordata > Mammalia > Carnivora > Felidae > Panthera > Panthera leo. The sequence continues at coordinate 35,225,543 of NC_056681.1, read as the reverse complement.
ATTGTCATACTTCCAGTTTTGCTTTTCTTTTTCAAAATTGTTTTGGCTATTTGGGGTCTTTTGTGATTCCAAATAAAGTTTAAGATTTTTTCGTTCTAGTTCTGTGAAAAGTAGTGTTGGTATTTTGATAGGGATTGCATTAAATATGCAGACTGCTTTGAGTAGTATGGAAATTTTAACAATGTTTGTTCTTCCAATCCATAAGCATGAAATGTCATTCCATTTCTTTGTGTCATCTTCAGTTTCTTACATTAATGTTTATAGTTTTCAGAGTACAGATTTTTCATTTCCTTAAGTTTATTCCTAGGTGTTTTATGATTTTTTGGTGCAATTGCAAATGGGATTGTTTTCTTAATTTCTTTCTGCTGTTCCATTATTAATGCATAGGAATGCAACAGATTTCTGCACATTGGTTTTGTTTCCTGCAACTTTACTGAATTCATTTCTTAGTGCTAGGATGTTTTTGGTGGAGTCTTTGGGGTTTTCTACATAAGATATAATGTCATCTGCAAATAGTGAAAATTTTACTTTTTTTTTTTTTACATTTATTTATTTTTGAGAGAGAGAGGGACAGAGCACAAGTGGGGGAGGGGCAGAGAGAGGGAGACACAGAATTGGAAGCAGGCTCCAGGCTCTGAGCTGTCAGCACAGAGCCGGACGCGGGGCTCTAACCCACGAACCGCAAGATCATGACCTGAGCTGAAGTCGGAAGCTTAACTGACTGAGCCACCCAGGCGTCCCAAGTTTTACTTCTTCCTTTCTAATTTGGATGCCTTTCATTTTTCTTGGTCTGATGGCTGTGGCTAGGACTTCCAGTACTATGTCGAATAAAAGTGGTAAGAGTGGATATCCTTGTCTTATTCCTGACCTTAGGTGGAAGCTCCCAGCTTTTCCTATAGGAGTATGATATTCGGTGTGGGTTTGTCATAGATGGCCTTTATTATGTTGAGGTATATTCCCTCTAAACCTACGGCTTTTATCATGACTGGATGTTGTATTTTGTCAAATGCTTTTTCTGCATCTATTAAAATGATCGTATGCTTTTTTATTGTTTTTATTTCTTTTTTTTATTTTATTTTATTATTTATTTTTTTAAGTATGAACTTTATTGTCAAATTGGTTTCCATACAACACCCAGTGCTCATTCCAAAAGGTGCCCTCCTCAATGCCCATCACCCACCCTCCCCTCCCTCCTACCTCCCACTTCCCCTCCGTTTATTCTCAGTTTTTAAGAGTCTCTGATTATTTGGCTCCCTCCCTCTCTAACCTCTTTTTTTTTTTAAGTTTATTTATTTATTTTGAGAGAGAGAGAGTACAAGTGGGGGAGGAGCAGAGAGAGAAAGAGAGAGAGAGAGAGAGAGAGAGAGAGAGAGAGAGAGAGAGAATCCCAAGCAGGCTCCACACTGTCAGTGCAGAGCCCAATGCAGGGCTCAAACCCACAAACCACAGGATCATGACCTGAGCCACAACCAGGAGTCACACACTTAACTGACTGAGCCACCCAGGCACCCTTTTTTATCCTTTTTCTTATTGATGTGATGTATCATGTTGATTGGTTTGCGAATATTGAACTAACTTTGCATCCCAGGAATAAATCCCACTTGATTGCGTGAATGATTTTTTTAATGTACTGTTGGATTTTGTTTGCTAGTATATTGTTGAGGATTTTTGCATCTATGTTCATCAGGGGTATTGGCCTGTACTTCTCTTTTTTGTGGTATCTTTATCTGGCTTTGGTATCAGGACAATGCTGGCCTCATAGAATGATTTTGGAAGGTTTCCTTCCTCTTCTATTTTTTGTAATAGTTTCAGAAAAATAGGTATTAACGCTTCTTTAAATGTTTAGTAGGATTCACCCATGATGCCACCTGGTCTTGGATTTCTGTTTGTTGGATGTTTTTTGATTACTGATTTAATTTCATTGCTGGTAATCAGTCTATTTGGATTTTCTGTTTTCTTCCTGATTCAGTTTCCAGAGGTTATGTGTATCTAGGAATTCAACCATTTCTTCTAAATTGTCCAATTTGCTGGCATGATGGCATATAATTTTTCATAATTGTCTCCTATAATCCTTGTATTTCTGTAGTATTGGTTGCTATTTCTCTTCTTTCTTTTCTGAATTTATTTGAGATCTCTCTCTCTATGTCTCCCTCCCCCTCCCTCCCTCCCTCTTTATGAGTCTGGCTAAATGTTTATCAATAATGTTAATTTTTTCAAAGAACCAGTTCCTGGTTTCACTGATCTGTCCTTTTTTTTTTAAGTTTCTGTTTGCTTTATTTCTGCTCTAATATTACTTCCTTTCTTCTGCTGGGTTTGGGTTTTGTTTGTTCTTCTTTTTCTAGCTCCTTTAGGTGTGAATTTATGTTGTTTGAGATTTTTCTTGCTTTTCTTAAAAAAACATTTTTTAATGTTTATTTATTTTTGAGAGAGAGAGAGAGAGAGAGAGAGAGAGAAAGTAGGGGAGGGGCAGGGAGAGAGGGAGACACAGAATCCGAAGCAGGCTCCAGGCTCTGAGCTGTGAGCATAGAGCCTGACGTGGGGCTCGAATCACGGAGTGCAAGATCATGACCTGAGCCAAAGTCAGATGCTCAACTGACTGAGCCATCCAGGTGTCCCGAGATTTTTCTTGCTTTTTGAGGTTAGGCCCATATTACTATAAACTTGCCACTTAGAACAACTTTTGGTGCATCCCAAAGATAATGGAATTTTGTGTTTTCATTTTCATTTGTCTCCATGTATTTTTTTCATTTCCTCTTTGATTTCTTGGTTGACCCATTCATTGTTTGGTAGTATTGTGTTTAACCTCCATGTATTTGTGTTCTTTCCAGATATTTCTTGTGGCTGATTTCTAATTTCATAGTGTTGTGGACAGAAAAGATTCATTGTATGACTTCAATCTTTTTGAATGTGTTGAGACTTGTTTTGTGGCCTAACGTGATCTATTCTGGAGGATGTTCCATATGCACTTGAAAAGAATGTATATTCTGCTGTTTTAGGATAGAATAATCCTAAAATAATAATCCTATTAGATCTATCTGGTCTAATGTGCATTCAAAGCCACTGTTTCCTTATTGATTTTCTGTTCAGATGAACGATCCACTGATGTAAGTGGGGTGTTAAAGTACCCTACCATTAGTGTATTACTATTGACTACTTCCATTATGTTTGCTATTAGCTGCTCTATATATGTGTGCCTTCATGTTGGGTGCATAAATATTTACAATTATTGTATCTTCTTGTTGGAATTTTCCCTTTATGATTATATAGTGTCCTTCTTTGTCTCTTATTACAGTCTTTTTTTTTTTTTAAGTCTATTTTTCTGATATAAGTATTGCTACCCTGGCTTTCTTTTCACTTCCATTTGCATGATAAATGTTTTTTCATCCCTTCACTTTCAGTCTTCATGTATCTTTGGGTCTGAAATGAGTCTTTTATAGACAGTGTATAGATGGTTCTTATTTTTTATCAATTCCATCACCCTAAGTCTTTTGATTGGAGTGTTTAGTCCATTTACTTTCAAAGTAATTACTGATAGCTATGTGCATATTGCCATTCTGTTGATTATTTTATGGTTGTTTTTGTAGTTCTTCTCGGTTCCTTTCCTAGTTCTCTTCTCCCACAGTTTGCTGGCTTTCTTTAGTGATATACTTGGATTCCTTTCTATTTTTTTGCATATCTATCACTGGTTTTTGATTTGGGGTTACCATTAGGTTTATTTATAGCATCTTCTGCATATAGAAGTCTATATTGACTTGATGGTCACTTAAATGTGAACCCATTCTGAAAGCGCTGCATTTTTATTCCTTTACCTACTGCCCCCCCCACACACATTTTAGATATATGGTGTCATACTTTCTATCTTATTATTTTGTGAAGCCCATGACTGATTTTTATAGATATACTTAATTTTAGTGCTTTTGTGCTTCCTACTTTTCTCACTCCTGTTTATGGTCTTTCCTTTCCACTCAAAGTGTCCTCTTTGAGCATTTCTTGCAAGGCTGGCTTATTGGTGATGAATTCCTTTAAGTTTTGTTGGTCTGGGAAATTCTTTATTTCTCCTTCTATTCTGAACAATAACCTTGCTAGATAGAGTAATCTTGATTGCAGGGTTTTTTGTTTTTTTTTCTTTCAGCCCTTTGAACATATCATGCCATTCCCTTCTGGCCTGCAAGGTTTCTGCTGAAAAATCAGCTGACAGACTGATGGTTTCTCTTCTGTGTAATGTTTTCTTTATTCTTATCACTTTTTAAAGTCTCTCTTTATCACTGCTTTTTGCCATTTTAATTACTCTGTGTTTTGGCGTGAACCCTCTTGGGTTTGTTTTGTTGGGGGCTCTCTTTGCCTCCTGGATCTGAGTTCCTATTTCCTTCCAGATTTGAGAAGTTTCCAGGAATTATTTCTTCAAATAAATTTCCCATGCCTACTTCTCTCTTCTCCTTCTGGGATCCCTATAATTTGAATGTTATTACACTTGATGGTGTCACTGACTTCTCTTAATCCATTTTCATATTTTATTATTTGTTTCTCTCTCTCCTGTATAGCTTGACTGCATTCTATTACCCTGTCCTCCAGGTTGCTGATCTGTTCTTTGGCATCCTCTAATCTATTTGTTCCCTCTAGAGCATTTTTCTTTTCAGTTAATGAGTTCTTCATCTCTCATTGATTTTTGTTTTCTTTCTCCTTTTTCTATGTTTTTTCTCCTTTTTTGGAGTCCTCCACTCTTTTTTCAAGTCTAGTGAAAAGACTTGAGTACCGTCACCCTAAGTTTTCTACCAAGCATATTACTCATCTCTGTTTTGTCTAGCTCTCTTGCTGTGACTTTGTGCTTGTTCTTTCATTTTGGACCATATTTCTCTGTGTCCTCATTTTATCTAACTCTGTGTCTGTTTCTATGTGTTTGGAAAGTCAGATATTGCTCTTACTCTTGAAAGTAATGGTCCTATGAAGAAGAAATCCTGTAGTACAATGTCCTGTGTTCATCAGACCTCGGAGCTCCTGTGTGTGTTGTGTGCTCCATACTGTTGTAGTTGAGCTGGGTTAGCCTTCAGTCTAGTCCTCTGCAATGGCTCTCATTGCCTGTTTTGGGCACCATTTGCTCCCTGTGTTAGTGGGCCAGTCTGGGGCCACCTTGGGCTTGAGTTGAGTCAGACCAGACATTTGTCACAGCTGAGGAAGCAACAAACTGCAGGGCACTTTCCTTCTTCTGAGAAGCTTTTTTTTGTGGGTGGGGCCTGTATTCAGACCAGATGTCAGCCCTTAGCTGGATGCTGGGACTGCAGTCAGACTCGTGTGTATGGTTTTCTCCCTGTCTTTCTGGGAAGAAGTCACTTTGTGGTGACACTTGCCCCTGTTGGTGCTACTGGCATATTTCCATGTTTATGGTACCACTTTGAATAGACACCTGCCACAGGGGTGTTTGAAGGGGCAGGGTGCACAATGCTAGCAAGGTCCACAGTGTTTGGCTGCAGGAGGAACCTGCAGCCCTGGGAAAACTGCCGAGGCCAGGATGGAGGGAACAGGTCCCTAGAGGAGTGCAGAGGAGTTTTTTAGAAAGCTAGATGATAGTGTTCCTGCTGCTTGGTTCCCACAGGTATCTGTGTACCTAGGCTAGGGACTGGGTAGGGAAATGGCACCTGCCAGCTCTTTTGCTCTTAGAGAAGTCTTTCAAAGATCCTGCCCCTCCAGCATATGTTCTGAGATTAGTAAGTAAATCTTCTTCCTGTACACCCTAGGCATTTTTGCAAAGTGCTGTTTCTATGCTGTATCTCAGCAGGGCTGTTTGTTCTGCTGTCTCTTTAAGGGCAGAGACTCAGTTGACTATCTTCCTCCAACTCTCTCAGACCTGGGCCCACTGATTTTTAAAGCTCCCAGTGGTAATCCCTACTTATTTTAAGAACCCTTAAAGTTCATTCCCTCCTGTTTTCAAATTTTATGAGGATTCATCTTCCCAGTGTGGGTCCCCTGTGCCTGAGGCGCCTGGCCTGAGGGTTTTCTCCTTTCCCACCTCTTTGCATCTGCAGTATCTTTCCCTCTTGTAGACAGTCTTGTGGCTCCAGTTAGCTCCCCATTGCATCTCTGCCCTTTCTACTCTTTAATGTGGCTCCTTCTCTACCCTTATCTTTGGATGATCTATTCTTCCAGTCTTTGGGTCATTTTCTGGGTTATTTATATTGATGTGGGTGTTTTCTAGGTGTATGTGTAGATGAGGTGAGCCTAGGATCCTCCAGCTCTGCCATCTTCCCCCACATTCCAATATATTTGATCAATGAATAAGATTACTTCATTGCCAAAATTGTGACCAGAATAACCCTTCATGTGGTAGTCAAGACTTGTAGATTAATTTATAATAGTGTTACAGCCTGTAGAGTTTAATATGCTCTATTATACACACTACATCTAACACATATACCAAACTTTTTCTTTTTTTTAATGTTTATTTAGTTTTGAGAGTGTTAGAGAGAGAGTGAGCAGGGGAGGGGCAGAGAGAGAGGGAGACAAGATGTGAAGCCAGCTCCTGTGCTGACAGAAGAGAGAGCCTGATGCAGGGCTCAAACTCACACACTGTGAGATCATTACCTGAGCTGAAGTCTGATGCTCAACTGACCAAGCCACCCAGGTGCCCCTATCAATTTTGTTCTAAGGAAAAGCAAAGGTAAATTATAAAAAGTTGTGTGTGAATTTTGAGAAACGTAAATGCATACATTGCTTGAAAGGGATAAGTAATAATTATTTTGATGGACCAATATGACAATTCCTCATTCAAATTTTATGATATCAAAGCTCAAAAACAACCAAAGGTCAAAGACTTTTACCCCCCGTTTTTCTTTTGGTACATTCTGATTCACCTAAAGCTTTGGTCAAGGTGTGACTAATTAGGTAAACAACATTAAATTGGCCTCCTTCGGAAAATATTTCTATATTTTAATCTTGGTGGAGACTTCAAAGGGTCTCAAAATTTTCCAGGATGAAGTAGCTTTGGGACTGTTACTCACCCCAAACTTCCAAAAAAGTTAGGAGGAAAGGAGAAGAGGAGGAATCATTATCACTTATGAAGATAAACACAGCCACCTATTTTTTTCTTTTGATGTGAAAAAAAAAATGATGCTGCTATTTTTAACCATCTCCCTGCTCCCTTCCCTAATATTTTTTCATTATTCTAACCTATGGAGCAGAACACTTTTCATGAAATATTATTAAAGAAATGGCTCATAAAAATTCATCCCAGAGGCATTACCTAGGATTTATTATGACATTAAAGATGCAATTATTAAAGTTTGTGTTTGGGATGCTGTTAAATGCCAAGCATCAAGAACAAGTTGTAGGAAAGTATGGTTTCTCTCAGATATACAGAAATGATGGTGGGGGAGAGGCTATTAAGGGTTTGGAATGAGGGATCCCTAAGATAAGCTCAACACTGAAATAACATGAGACATTTTCTTTTCACTCTCCACAATTACACTTAATGTTGGTGTGTCTGTTGAGTGCCCGTTGGCCATTGTGATAGTCATGTTGTTTTGAAAGGATGCTAACAGTACCACTTGAGGAAAATTGTTTTCTTGAAATTGAGATGACAACTCACAAGAAAACTTATTTTAGACCTTCGTTCAGGTTTTCAAAGACATTGCCCGTCTAAGAGGCCACACAGAGACAGTTACAAATCCTTCATTATGCCTCACAGAAAATAATTTAAATAGTCATTTTATAGTTATTTCCTACCTGTTCTTTGCAAATAAAGCCTGAAAAGAGTTTAGTCTGGGCTGGTGGAAATGCTATATGTTTAAATAGATTTTAAAGTATAAATGGATAAATTCAGAAGGGGAGATTCTTTCTTCCTTGGGGGGAATGAGGGAGCTTTTGGAAGTGACATTTTTGGAGATGGCTTCTTAAGGATTAATAGAACATCATTATGTTATGTGGCTGGAAAAGATGTGTGCTATGTGTGTGTGAATAGGGAACAGTGATAAATGCAGATTGACTAGGTGAATAGGTAGGTTGGGGTCAGAAACTGCTGATATCAGTAATTTCAACATTATTCTTTAGGTAGTGGAGAGGAATTCAACATTTATAAGCAGAAGGGTAATATAATCAGATCTGTCATTTGGGGAGATTAGTCTATGTGTAGAGAGATTTGAAGGCCAAAGAAATTCAATAGGAAGTTACCAAAATTAAGGAAGAAGAGAAATTTTAAGGGAAGAGAGGGAAGCTTCCAAGACAGGGTAGAATTCCTAGGTTTCATCAACAGATTGGATGTGAGAACAAATGAGATGGGGCAGAACAAGATGGACCCATGGGTTAGCTCCTGTTATGGGTTTTTAAAATAGGAAGGACAGGTAGAGGAATGGTCACTGTTTCTTATTAATTACACACAGTGTGCATGTGGGCCATTTTTTAAATTCTGAAAATCCGAGAGGAAGAACCAGTGCTTAGTAGAAGAAAAGTCAAGGCTCAAGTTATGGATTTGAGATTTTATACAGAGAAGTAGAAGTTGAAGGCATAAGATCACATGAAACAACTAAGGGAAAATACATATAGACAAGGTTCTCTGAATAGATGGTGAAAAAGAATTCTTTCCTTTTTGTTGGGGGTGAGGGATGCTGGTAATATTTTGATATTGAACAATAATGGGTTGGTTTCACATGCATTTTAATTTCTGAAACTTTAATTTTGAGATTAAATTTTACATTATGAACTTTATAATGGAAGTATATCTCTATATATTTACATAGAAATATTTCCAAGACATAGTGTAAAGTCCAAAAGTAAATTGCAAAACAATATCTACAGTATGAACCCATTTATATAAACATCTCATCCAAAAAAACATGAAACAATACTACATATTTGTGTATGTAATTTTCACTTGTGTTATTAAAAATAAATATATTTCATTTCACTTATATAGTAATTCCAGGAATTCTTAATCATATCTATGTCAGAAAAGTCTTATTGGGTCAGTTTTTCTTGGTTCTAGTTTTGGGCCGACAAAATTAAATGGAGGTATTTTTTCAGTGTCAAATTTACTCCAACAGAACTGACCTGGCTGAAGAATTTTGCCTCTTTAAATTAAATTAAATTAAATTACTTTGTTTCTTAGGTATTAATTATAGCCATATATATATATATATATATATATACACACACATATATATATTACATACTATGCAATAGTAATATATACACTACATATATATTTATACTAAATGTGCTATATTATATGGTACATACACATACCATATAGATATACAGTACATACATATACTATATATATTATATACTACATATGTAGACCATATACATACATAGAATATGTATATATACATATATATATACACAATATATGTTTTAATTCCAATATAGTTAACATACAGTATCATATTAGTTTCAGATGTACAATATAGTGATTCAACAATTCTGTACATTACTTGGTGCTCATCATAAGTGTTTTCTTAATCTCCTTCATCTGTTTCATCCAGCTCCCCCGCCCTCACCTCCCATAAGCAGATGGTTATTCTCTATAGTTAAGAGTCTGTTTTCTGTTTTGTCTCTTTTTCCCTTGGTTCATTTGTTTTGTTTCTTATATTCTACCTATGAGTGAAATCGTATGGTATTTGCCCTTCTCTGACTGACTTATTTCACTTACATTCTACCTCTTAGATCCATTAATGTTGTTGCAAGTGGCAAGATTTCATTCCTTTTCATGGATATATATATATATATATATATATATATATATATATATATATACCACATCTTCTTTATTCCATTCATCTATTGAGGACACTTGGGCTGCTTCTATAATTTGCCTATTGTAAGTAATGCTATGATAAACATAGGGGTGCATGCACCTTTCTGAATTCATGTTCTTGTATTCTTCAGGTAAATACCCAGTAGTGGAATTACTGGATCATATGGTAATTCTATTTTTAATTTTTTGAGAAAGCTCCATACTGGTTTGCACAGTGGCTGCACCAGTTTGCATTACCACCAATAGTGCATGAAGGTTGTTTTTTTTCCTCCACATCCTCGCCAACACTTGTTTCTTGTGTTTTTTGGGTTTTAGCCATTCTGACAGGTGTAAGATGATATCTCATTGTGGATTTGATTTGCACTTACCTGATGATGAGTGATGCTGAGCATCTTTTCATGTGTATGTTGGCCATCTGTATGTCTCTGGAGAAATGTCTGTTTATGTTTTCCGCCAATTGCGTAATGGAATTATTTGGATGTGTGTGTGTGTGTGTGTGTGTGTGTGTGTGTGTGTGTGTTGAGTTGTGTAAGTTCTTTATATATTTTGGATACTAACCTTTTATTGGATGTCATTTGCAAATATCTTCTCCCACTTTAGTTTTTGTTTGTTGTTTCCTTTGCTGTGCAGAAGATTTTATTTTGATGTTGTCCCAATAGTTTATTTTTGGTTTGTTTCCCTTGCCTCAGGAGATATATCGAGAAAAATGTTACTGCAGTTGATATAAGAGAAAGTAATGCCTGTGCTCTCTTCTAGGATTTTTATGGTTTTAGGTCTTACATTTAGGTCTTTAATCTACTTTGAGTTCATTCTTGTGTATGGTAAAAGAAAGTGGTCCAGTTTTCCCAACGCTATTTGTTGAAGAAACTTTTTCCCATTGCATATCCTCTGCCAAAGATTAATTGATCATTTAACCATGGTTTTATTTCTGGGTTCTCTTTTCTGTTCTGTTGGACTACATGTCTATTTTTATGCCAATACCATACTGTTGATTACTACAATTTTGTAGTGCAACTTGAAATCTGGAATTGTGATACCTCCAGCTTTTCTTTTCCAAGACTGTTTTAGGTATTCAGGATGTTTTGTGGTTCCATACAAATGTTAAGATTATTTGTTCTAGTTCTATGCAGAATACTGTTAGTATTTTGATAGGGATTGCATTAAATCTTTAGATTGCTTTGGAGAGTATGGACATTTTAACAATATTTGTTCTTCCAACCCATGAGCATGGGATGAGGTATCTTCCCATTTGTTTGTGTCGTCTTGAATTTCTTTCATCAATCTTTTATGGTTTTTGGAGTACAGGTCTTTCATCTCCTTGGTTGTTTATTCCCAGGTATTTTATTATTTTTGGTGCAATTGTAAATGGATTTGTTTTCTTAATTTCTCTTTGTGCTGCTTCATTATTGGTGTATAGAAATGCAACAGATTTCTGCACGTTGATTTTGTATTGTTACCTAAATTCATTTATCAGTTCCAGTAGTCTTTTAGTGGAATTTTTGGGGTTTCTTATATACGGTATCATGTCATCTGCAAAGAGTGAAAGTTGTACTTCTTCTTTACCAATTTGGATGCCTTTTATTTTTCTTTCTTGTCTGATGGCAGTGGCTAGGACTTCCAGTACTGTGTTGAATAAAAATGATGAGAGTGGACATCCTTGTCTTGTTCTTGATCATAGGGGGAAAGCTCTCAGGTTTTCACTATTGACTATGATGCTAGCTGTGGGTTTTTCATATATGGCCTTAATTACGTTGAGGTTATGTTCCCTCTGAACCTACTTTGTTGAGGGTTATCATGCTTAGATGTTGTACTTTGTCAAATGTTTTTTTCTGCATCTACTGAAATGATCGTATGCTTTTTATCCTTTGTCTTATTGTGATGTATCATGTTGATTTGCAAATATTGAACCACCTTTGCATAGGGAATAAATACCACTTGAGCATGTGAATTATTTTTTAATGTACTGTTGGATTCTATTTACTAGTATTTTATTGAGGATTTTTGTATCTATATTCATCAGAGTTATTGGCCTGTATTTCTCTCTTTTTTTGTTGTGTATGGTATCTTTATCTGGTTTTGGTATCACAATAATGCTGGCTTCATAGAATGATTTTGGAAGCTTTCCTTCCTCTTCTACTTTTTGGAATAGTTTAAGAAAAATAGTTATTAACTCTTCTTTAATGTTTGGTAGAATTCACCAGTGAAGTTGTCTGGTCCTGGACTTTTGTTTATTGGGAGTATTTTGATTACTGATTCAATTTCATTGCTGTTAATCAGTCTATTCAAATTTTCTATTTCTTCCTGATTCAGGAAGGTCTAGGAACTGATCAATTTCTTCTAGGTTGTTCAGTCTGTTGGCATATAATTTTTCATAATATTCTTTTATAATCCTTTTATAATCTTATAATCCTTTATAATTCTTTTATAATACTTGTGTTTCTATGATGTTATTTCTCTTTCATTTCTGAATTTGAGTTGCTTTTTTAAAATATTTATTTATTTATTTGTCTGTCTCTCTCTGTCTCTCTCTTTCTCTGGATGAGCCTGGCTAAAGGTTTGTCAATATTGTTGATCTTTTCAAAGAACCATCTCCTGGATTCATTACTCTGTTGTATTTTTTTTAGTTTGTTTCCTGATTTCTGCTCTAATCTTTATTATCTCCTTCTTTCTACTGGGTTTGGGTTTTTCCTTCTCGTTCCTCTAAGTGTGAGGTTATGTCATTTATTTGAGATTTTTCTTGCTTCTTGAGGTTAGGCTCTTATTGCTATAAACTTGCCACTTAGAACAACTTTTGCTGCATCCCCAAGATTCTGGACTATTGTATTTTAGTTTTCATTTGCCTCCATGTTTTTTCATTTCCTCGTTGATTTCTTGGGAACTCATTCATTGGTTGCATGTTATGTAACCTTCATGTATTTGTGTTCTTTCCCGATTTTTCTTGTGGTTGATTTCTAGTTTTGTAGTGTTGTCAGAAAAGATATGTGGTATGACTTCAGTTTCCAATTTGCTGAGACTTGTTTTTGTGGCCTAATATGTGATCTATCCTGAAGAACATACCATGTGAACTTGAAAAGAATATATATTCTGTTTTAGGATGGAGTAATCTGAATATTATTTGGATGATCTATCCATTGATGTAAGTCCCCTACTATTATTGTATTACTATTGATTACTTCCTTTATTATTAGCTGCTTTATGTATTTGCATGTGCTTCCATGTTGGGTGCATAAATATTTACAATTGTTATATCTTCTTATTGAATTATAGTGTCCATTGTTATCTCTTGTTACAGATTTTGTTTTAAAGTCTATTTTGTCTGATATAAGTATTGCTATCTCAGGTTAATTTTCACTTCTATTTGCATGATAAATGCTTTTCCATCCCTTCACTTTCAATCTTTCTGTATCTTTAGGTCTGAAATGAATCTCTTATAGGCAGCATATAGATGATTATTTTTTTACCCATTCCATTATCCAGTGTCTTTTGATTGGCGTTTTTTTTTAATGTTTATTTTTGAGAGCAAGAGAGTGGGGCAGGGGCAGAGAGAGAGGAGGGGCACAGAGGATGTGAAGCAGGCTCTGTGCTGACAGCAGGTACAATGTACCACTTGTATCCTATCTTTAATACTTGCTTTCCCTTACCTACACCTCCCCCCCCCCCACCCCTGCCAGCCCCTTAAGTCTTGGGATTTGATTATCTTGTACAATATTTTTGAAATACTATTTCTTGGATTCCAAGATACACATATTTTCACATTTTCACATCTCTGAAATTGAGATGTCTTATAATCACAGGATGATGTGTCCAAGTTTAATTGGCAACATGTTTTCATTCTTCGTGGTATATAGAATAATGGTGCATCTTATAACCAATGGTATCTTAGATCTGATGAACTATAATACTTCCCAATGAATTTATTTTGGCAATCTGTTTCTTTTTTCCCCACCAAGCCTTTTATCCTCACAAAAGGGTAAGAACAGTCTGCTTATGAAGTGGGAATAGTCTTGTATGGACATTCCAGTCAGTCAGGTATAGGCAGTTCTATATCCTTTCTGGACTGAGGAGACAGAGAATGGACTCAAGGGTCCTGACTCCCAGATTGAAACAGAAAGTCCTGCTGGGTGGGAGAATCAAGACGTAGTAGAAACCCAGGTTGGCCTGGGGCCCAATATAAATCAGGATTGCCTCTTGCTTCTTGGGGCACTGCTCTGACAAACTGCAAGCCTCCTGGAGAAACATCACGACACTGGAACATGGCACTAGTAGCTGACAAATGGGCAAAGCAGGTATTTAAATGAACTGGTGTTAGCACCTCTGGTATTCCAACAGCTCACAAAAATTCAGAAGTTCCTGTGCATCCCCGAAGAATGCTAATATAAACTGAGTTCAGGATGAACACTTGACTGAGAAGAGACCTTGAACCACTGGATGGAAGGATCCATTTTTCAGGGCTGCAGCGCAGGGCAGTTAGGAGACCAGATGCTCCTCCCCACTGCCATCTGGGAGAAAGGCCTGCATGGGGCTGGGACTCTAACAGGGGGTTTGGCTTTGAAATAATTTAATATGCCTCTGAAATAACTTGTTTTTTTAAGCTGGAAAAGATTGAGTTACTTTAACTGGCAAGATTTTTTTTTTTCCTTCGTGAGAATGCAGAATGAGTGCAATCTGACCTTCTAATTGAAAGTAAAACATCGTTTTGTTGTACATCTTAATCCTACAGGGGAATCTTTTTTGAGGTTGGGGCAAAACGTCTCAAATACTGGGAGTAGTCTAAGTTAAAGAAAAAAGCAGCTCTGGATAGAACACTGGGAAGTGGAAATATTTATGGCAGTGTAAAAGGATGAAAAGGCAGAGAAGATCAGATCAGACAAAGGGAAAACTGGGAGCAAGGGAAAGAGAAGCAATTGCTGAATTCACCCAAGTGCCACAGAATGGTGTGCTGAGCTCTTGTTAGAAGTCTTGATGGGGGAAGGAGGGCACCTGGGTGGCTCAGTCTTTTAAGCGTCTGGTTGACACTTGAGCCCTGCATCAGGCTCTGTGCCAATGAGAGCGTGGAGGCTGCTTGGATCCTCTGTCTCCCTCTCTCTCTCTGCCCCTCCCCCACTCACACTAGCTCGTTTTATTTCAAAAATTAAAAAAAAAATGTCCTTTGATCGGATGAGGAGCCATTTGGAATTCTTGAGAATTGGCCATCCCAATGTGGTGCTACATTAATAGCCATAATTTTCCATGGGATATTAGTGCTGAAAGACATATGGTCTAACCCCATTGTCTTCCAGACCAGCAAACAGGGAACCAGAGCAATTTCACAGAAACCAGTTCAAATGATACATAGGAGAAAAAGAAAAACACGTACATCGACAAATGCATCACATTTGGGTGTCAACCAGAATGAGCCTGTTTCGTTGTCATTTGGAGGCAGGGGAAATGTGTGGGGGCACAAATAAGCCTCCTTTAGAAATAACGAAGGGCTCATTTATGAAAAAGGCAAAAAGTCTGCTGGAAAGTATATACTCTGACGGATGGTAAATGTGTTTTCATTTTTTATTAGAGAAGTTGGAAGTTTAATTTCAATATTGACGGTAACATCATTTTCTCTGCTTTGTTCAGGGGAACACACAGAATCAATTTGTACAAGCATATACAACAATTCAGTTGGTGTTTTGTGTCCTAAAATCAGTAATCTGATTAGTTCTAGACTACCAAGTTTCCATGCGCTCCTCCCGGCTTGGGCGGCATGGCTTGATTCCCCGCAGAATACTTTTTCATGCACTGTCTGCAACACAACTATGGCAGGCTTAAAGACCATGCAGATTAACACTGTAGCAAATTGTTTTGATATTTAACAGACGTAAAAAGGTTATTTCCTGATATGAAATTCTGAAAATCTGCATAAATATTTTTGTGTAAAATTAAATTAGTTATGTATTTTTTTGAAACTAGAACTTGAAGTATCAAGAATGCCCACATAATTCATATACACATATATATAGACTTTTTCATTATGCTAAAAGTCTTCATAGTCAAATTATATTCTGTGCCATTTTATTAAACCAGTATTTATTTGGCATTAGGTTAACTGTATCTGTATGGATTAGTCTTAACTGGTGCTTGTGTATCATGCAAACATAGTTCTGGTATTCCTGTTTACTAATCTCATCATGTGGCAATACGTAGATGATTTTGCTCTAACAGTGTGAAGTAGGAGTATAAATATTTTATACATGGTCACATTTACAAACGTTTGCCAATTACCACTTCACGATCTTTATGGTGTAATAGTGTATTATAATGTCTGGAATCGGCAGAAGCAATTCCTATAAAGCAATATCAGATGTAAACTTTCTTAACATGTGCCTAACAGAGTTCTCCCTTGAGCACTGATGAGTTTTGGCACAGGTACACTGTTCTACTGTTTTTTATTCTAATAATTTCCACAACTTTTACAGGAACTTAGCTTCTTACGGCATGGCAGAGACATGGCACTTACTGATGAGGTAACTCAGATGTAGAAAAATTCTGCAAAATTTGTCTAGCAGACTGCCACTTCTGCTGATGAATTTGTAGACAGAGTTGGTTTTTTCCCCCCTAGTGCATGCACTTGATATTCAATCGCTAGTGCACTATTTTTGCTGCAGCTCAAACATGTCCTAATGCATCACAGAGCAGAGTTGTAGACACCAAGCTCATTCACGTGTGATGGTATTTTATAGCAAACATGTTTAAGTTGTAATATCAAGGGTGAAACTCTGCCTTATTGGGCTAGTAATTTGGGTGGGTTGGGAGCTACTTATGGTTGGCCAAGGAGATCCCATACTCAAAATGTTAAATAGAAATATGTAAGTCTCGGTGGTTTCAGGTAACATCTTGGCTGGGCGTAACGGAAACCCACAGACAGCAGCCTTCTTGCGTGAACTCTGTGTTGGGAAGCTTGGGGGTGATCTTTTGATGCTGTGTGGTTTTGGGGCTTCAGTTTGCGTTCTGGAGTTTCACACTACTGTTGCTGGTCTGCGGTCCATCTCGGCTTCCAACTTCACCATCTGCTGCATCTCCTTCGCCTGTAACATCAGAAACATGGCCTTACGTGTTGAAATTCTCACTCAAAGGCATGTAGCCGCCCCGGCCTCTCTTCTCCCGTAAATTCCATGCTGTCACTATGTCCCTTGCTACTCAAAGTGAGGTCTGTGGACCAGGACCTTGTGAGAAATGCACAACCTTGGACTCCAAGGGACTCCATCCCACACCTACTGGATCAGAATGTGCATGTTGACAAGATCTTTAAGATATTTGGATGCACATTAAAGCTTGTGAAGAACTAGTTCTCCATAGCACCAGGAAAACCATTTGAAAAGAGGCTAAGCCAGGCCTTCAATAGACTACCTCACATCAAACCGTTTGATTTAGATTCTACAGATGGACATGTTGCCTTGGCTGTGTATAATTTGAACTTTTAGAACAGGTGTTTCTTATGCACAGTATTTTCCCCAAATAGCCTGAAATTTAGTTAACTCCCTAAGAATCTGATGGAGAAATTTAGTTGGGAGCATATCACATTGATTTGGCTGGAGTACCTTGCAAATACAACATCACAGGAATGTGTAGGGTTCCTGGAATCCTATTGTCCAAAAATTATCCCTCTGGGTTCTCACTTCAAGGTAAGTTTTTATGGGCTTCCCCAGGAAGTAAGCCATGGTGAACTTGGTCTCCTGAATTAAGACTGTCACTAAGACAACCAGGGGGTTTGGGAGGTAGAAAGGAGTCAGATGGGGGCAGACAGATTCTGTGTTTGGCAGTATAGGGAAAATTAATTGGCTTATTTCAACATTTACTTTCCAGCTGGTTCCTGGAAGCTTATGCCCAGGCCAACCCATGTAATTTTTGAGGGAATAAGAAAGCATCCCTTTCCTCTTTGTGTGACATGCCACTTTGAAATAAAGGACATTTCAGAATGGAAACATGGTAAAGACATAACTCAGAGGAGGACTCTGAAGTGTGTTGATGTTACTACTCAGGTCTGCTTAGGTATTCCAACTAAATAGAAGGTCAATGGCGGGGGGGGGGGGGGGGGGTTGGTCAAATCTGAACATCATCCAATAAGCATCTAGAGGTCCCAAAGAGGCCCTGTTACAAAACCAGTATGACCCATGGACCATTTTCTTATTATTTTTATATTGTGGCTTCAAGTTTCCTTTTGGCAAAGAGGATAGAGTAGTACCAAAGAATTTTATCTTTCTGCTCAAATATGGGATGGACGGTTCCCTCTACCTAGATATTCTTCTATGCCTGAAGTATACTAATACTCTAATAGAGAAATGAAGAAATGGAGAAAAATATACAAACATGAAACCATGACACAAACGGTATTCATAAGAGAGGACAGTGAAACATTATCAGCACTAGAAATTAAATACTTTTATGTTCAATAAATAGTAACAAAAGATTCCCTGTGCTTCTCCCCTTTTAGCATTTAAAGGCACTACTGAACACGGTCATAGAATGAAGAATCATATGACAATAAAGGACTATTCTCAGAGCTAAGTTCTCATAGAAGCAGGGTGACCATGCATTCCCATTTGGACAGTTCCAGTTTATGCCTGTAGTCCTGGCAATTATGAACATCACCCTCTTTCCCTCTCAAAATGATCCTGGTTCAGATAATAAATTATACGGTCACCTTACTTATAAGAGGTGATTAGGGTCCTTGGCAGACCAGATCTAGCAGAAAGCATGACAAGGGTCATAACACTCTATAATGTTTCTGCACACAGACCATAACTCTGTCATTAAAAAAGCACCAATGAACTTTCTAGGAGGGTGCTTTAAAATTAATTGCAGTCATATTAATGTTTGGGAGAGATCTGACCTCGTGACCCAGAGTTAGCTGTGGTCAGTCCAAATGACAGTCATATATCACTGTTCTTGATGTGTAGGTATATCGTTATTAGCATGACTTGAGTTTCCTAGGTCTGTAGTAGGAAACGTTGGTTCAAACTCCCTCAGAAATCATTCTCTAAAGATTTTGGGCATGTCAGTTTGTATATTACATCAGAAGTCCAAGCATGACATGATCAAACTTTTACATCCAAAACCTTGAGATACTACTTAGCTATGAGCAGATATGAATCATAAATGGAGATCGCCCCGAGAACACTAGCATAGCTGAGAAGGAAAGCAATGTCTTGCTGATTAGAGTTTCAGTCCTACCTTGCGTTTGGGACACTGCATGGCAGGATTTCAATAGCTGTTTGTACAAAAATAGTAATGTCAAAATTGAGTCATACATATAAAACAAAATAAATGAATACTGAAGTGAACTTGAAAAATGAATGTAAAACCATATACAGAAAAGCAAAAAAGCTAAGAATATAACATGTATACACCCATCAGTGACAAACTCTCCCCAAATTGATCTCAACAGAAAAAAAAAAAAGAACAAAACAAACAACTGATGCCTAAGAGCCCAGACTGTGCTTCTCTTCCTCAGCAGTGATTGGAGGGGGGAGAACCCACCTTTTAGCAAGAACCCTCACTTTATTAAATGGTAGGGTTGATGACAAAAATCAATTTTTAAAGCTTGAGTGTGAAAGTAATGGAGCTGTTGATGTTTGGAATGGTACATGTGAGGACGATGAGATACTTGGGAAAACTTAGTAGAAAACGAGTCCCTGACCTTTGGACTTTTAAATGAAGCATTGGCTGACCAAGTAGACAAGGCCGTTAGATGGCTTAAAAAGAACACAGGAGGTTAGGATCTAGAATCAGGGCCAAAATAGATTAAAACTTGACTTGTTTCCGCCAGTGCCCTCAATGCTGGTGTAGCTAATTAAGGAGATCCATTCCACACTCTGCTTTGCAGGGATGGGGTGAGCCTCTGGGAGTTGGGTCATAAGGAAGCAGTAAGAAGCCTTAAAGGGAGATATAAGGGATGAATGTTAAAATTATTTTATCTTTGGCTTAGAAGCAGAAAGTAGTCTTTGGGTTTAACAAAGGTTTGGGAGACTGTTCTAAAAATTTAGGATGTCTGGAAATAAGGGAACTTTTCTGCCAATGAAGTGTTTAATTGGCTATGAAGGGAGCTCTCCTACCTGGTTCCAGCCCATGCCTATTATGAGGGAAGAAATGGAGTCACTCACTCTATCTTTTGCACTATGCCTGGGACAGTGTTGTAACACACAGAGTAACTGAGAGCTCTCTGACTGTTAAGTTCCAAACAAAACCACACTAGAAAGATCTGGGACTGGATTTTTTACTGAACAGGCCATGTTTTGGTAAAGCAAAGCTTAACACAGAAATTCAAGTCCAAATTCTACCTTTTCTGGAAGCATCAATAGGATACTGTGAACTTCTTGTCATAGAATCTCACTGAATCTTCATCAAATCTCAAGCTTTCTCATATTCTATGCTTTCCTAAGCTTCTGTGACTCAAAGTATCAGTTGTGGGTGGTAGACACTGCTTACAACATATTGAAATGCATTATATCAATTTTTGGATCAAAAAGCCACTATCCTCCCAATATTATCAAGCCAGTTGTCACTAATCCATTATATTTTAATGCAAGAACTCTGGGGTGGTTTGAATTACCCATGTATTAGGATAAAAGCTCCAAGTGATTTTTTTTTTTTATTATGTACTTTGGCTCTGAAATAAAAAACACTAGGTAAGCATATTCTCTAGCTCTGATATTCACCACTATTGTAGTAATGAGTAAATTTAGCACATTTACATTCTTTAGTCAAACTTGTTGCTAAGCAACACAGTGATTTCCAAGGAGTTTCTTAATTTAGTTAACTGCCTTACCTTCATTTTGCCTTCTTCTGAGAGGCATCGTTATCCCCACCCAGCCCTGAATCACAGAAATAGGTTCTAACATTTTGGAGATGGTGGCTTTACCTTTATTCATATTCCCATTTTGCCCATGGGAACACTTCCTGAGAAGTGCTTTAAGACCAACAACATAAGCTAGGTAACTCGTACCACAACGTGATGTATCTATGAGATGGTCAAATGAATTGGACCCACAGGACAATAAAACATTTATTGTCCCCCTTGAGGATCTGTGGACTATTCATGAATAGAAAAGCATTTAGCTGAAAAGGAAATGTGAAACATAACTCAGAAGTATGTTGATGAATAAAACTTCTGTCCACCAAAAAGTAACAAATCTGAAACCAGAAGTTGGATTTACTTGTTACCCAACTGCAATACAAAAAGAGAAGATTTAAGGGTTTTGTTTTACTTTCTAAAAGATACATTTTAGCATAATTCCAATCGAAGTGTTTTTCAAAAGGAGCCATTTACTCTGAGAAATACATCTTAAAGAGGATTGCTTTGTAGATGAGGAAATAGGAAAGAACAATGTAGTACACGTTTCATCAAAACCTCTTGACAGTTCCTAGATAGAAGTAAATTATCTAGATAAAAAAACTTCCAAACCAGCATACCTAAAAACTGAAATTTGAACTAAGATAGACTCAAATTTAACCTGCCATGGAGGGTCATTTTGTCTTATAAGCTGGTGGTAGTGCCATCATACTGAAATGAGACTGGATGGCCAACGGACTGTAGCCCATTTGGGAAGGACCCCACCTGCACTATTCTTCGGGTAAACATACATATATATCTTGGTGTTGGTATATGCCCGATGGGTAACTAAAGAGTTGGGTTTGGGGTAACTATGTGCCTTGCTGGGAAAAAACAAAAACAAAAAAAAATACCAAGAATATGGTATCCACTCACGTTAGGTGGCTTGTAGAGTTTTGGGCAGCTCCTTTCCTTGGGTCCTGCTAGTAAGCCCTAAGATGGTTTTATGACTTTTAAGACTGAGGTTGAAACCAGGTGGTTTCTCTCATCTGCTTTTAAATAGACTATCACATGTGCCTAGGTTGCAAATTGCAAAGCTCTAAATGAAAATGGAGACATAATTTGTAACCTCTGTTTTCTCCTCTCAGGGACATCACTATTAGAATCATCACAATCTATTCCAAAGACGACTTCAGAATCTCTTCCTCCCATGGCTACATTCCTCTCCCACTTCAGAAAAGGGTACTTTCTGTTCTGGTTTGATGCAATGGGGAAAATACAGTAAAAGGGATCACATCCTAGCCACCCTTCCATGCTGCTACTCAGGCTATGGGTTTTAGCAGAAGGGTCACTATCTGCAGGTATGGCATCCACCCCCAAACCTGGCTGGCTGTCTATGTCTTTTTATGCCCTTTAGGTAAAATACCTGCTCATTCTGTTTCTCTAGGAACTCCAGGTGTTCAAGCTGGACTTTTTTCAACTGATCCATTTCTTTGGACTGTTTCATGGCGAGCTGCAAAAAAAAAAAAAAAAAAAAAAAAAAAAAAAATCGGATAAACTTTGGATGGAAGAGGTATGACCGTTACGTTTACAATTTAACCCAGGGAGATAATTATTTAAACAAATCATGAAAAGTAGTCTGACAACTGGAAGAGTATAACCCCCTAATTCTTACTGGGAAGATCTTTCCTGCTAAAATAATAGAGTACTTAGGTGCAATTAAAACTTGGCTCCCTTTTCCATATAAAATAATGCCAAATTAATATCTTAAAGATTTTAGTAATAGATTATTTAGTTCTCAGGGAGCAGACAAGAGAGGCTAGAATGTTTACAGAAAAATCAAATTAAACAAATTAGCCAGAAGTCTGATATCTAAGCGTGAGTTATTGTTTACAGTGCCAAGAGAATTATAAAATACTTACTCTCTTTCTTTCTTCCAGAAACTTTTTGGTGTTGCTGCTATTTAACTCCCTGACTCTCCTAAAAGTAATAGGTACAAATATCAGTTGGCAGCTGACATTGAATAGAATTAACATACTATTAAAGTCCTATTCCATTTAATTATATGGATGGAATTACCACTTTTCCTAATTTTTGTGGAATTTTGAAACCTATACTGTACAGTGGAAAATACAAACATCTTTGTATCCAGTCAGATTACTCAATATTAATGTTTTGCCATATTTGTCTTGTATTTTTAAAGGAAACAAAGTGTTAGAGATATAATTAAAGCCCCTTTTGTATTTTTCCTGATTCCAGTTTCTTTCTCTCTGGACAGAACCACTATTTTGAATTTGGTGTGGACCTTCCCATCTATGTTTTAATATTTTTATTCCAAGGGCGCCTGGGTGGCTAAGTTGGTTGAGCATCCAACCTCGGCTCAGGTCATGATCTCACGGTCTGTGAGTTCGAGCCCTGCGTCGGGCTCTGTGCCGACAGCTCAGAGCCTGGAGCCTGTTTCGGATTCTGTGTCTCCTTCTCTCTCTGACCCTCCCCCATTCATGCTCTTTCTCTGTCTCAAAAAAATAAATGTTAAAAAAATTTTTTAATAACACATACAGGTGTTTCTCAAATTTTCATGCACCTACAAATCTAGTGGAGATATTGTCAAAACCACTGATTGCTGGGCCCACCCCCAGGGGGTCTGATTTAGTGGGTTTGGGGTGGGGCCTGAGACTCTGCATTTGTAACCAGCTCACAAGTGATGCTGCAGGTCTGTATTGTTTTGTGTATTTTCCAAATTTACCGAAATGGTAACATATTCTGGGTTTATTCATGTAACTTACTACTTAACCTAGAATTTAGAGATACGGCTGTGTTTAAAAGCACTTCATTATTTTCATATGCCATATGGGTTTTTCCATTTATGAAGAGACTAGAATATTTCTAGTTGGCCATCAATGACAAATGGTAATGATCCGGTGCACAGGATCCTGTGATATGTGGCACAGGGGCTATTGATTAAATAAGTATAGTGTGTATCTTCTTGTGCATATGAGCAAGGATTTCTCTACGGTATAGACCTAGATTTGCAGGTTGGTAGGGAATGAATGGTTTCACCTTTACTCCAAAGCACTTGTCCTTATTTGCACTCACAACCAGTGTCTGAATGCTACTTTTCTGCATGTCTTTGCCTGCTCTTGGTACTATCAGGCATTTACTTTTGTGTCAGTTAATTTTGTGAAACGGCATCATTACCAGGGAGGCTGTAGTGATCTTCATGACTGAATAGACCTCTGAGTGAATTTCTCTAATAGCTAGAGGTCTATTGTGGTTATCTTGTTCTTTTTCAGTCAATTTTGGACATTTATATTTTCCTGGGCAATTGTCCATTCAAGTTTTCAGACTCACTGGTAGTATTCCCTATAGTAGTCTTCATTTTCAACAATATTATTTCTGCAGTTATGCCTCCTTTTTAGACCTAAGATTACTAACTTGTGCTCTTTTTTCTTCTTGCGCAGTCCTGCTGGAGGTTCACTGATCTTGTGGGGTTTGTTTTTTCAAAAAGTAAGCCTTTGTTTTTGCTGACCATCCCTATTACTTTTTGTTTTCTACTCTGATACTCTTTTATTTCTCCCCACCTGCAATCTTTGGGTTTACTCTAATTTTATTACTCTAATTTGGGCATTTCTAATTTTATACTCTCTTGGGTATGTAACTCATTAGTTTGCATTTATTTAAAAAACTCTATACAGCTAGGCTATAATTTTCACTCTAAATATCACTTAAGCTACCTGCTTTTCTTAAGGTGAAAACAAGATAGGGGCACCTGGGTGGCTCAGTTTGTTAAGCATCCGACTTTGGCTCAGGTCATAATCCCATGGTTCATTGGTTCGGGACCTGTGTTGGGCTCTGTGCTGACAGCTCAAGGCCTGCTTCAGATCCCGTGTCTCCCTCTCTCTCTGCCCCTCCCCTGCTTGCATTCTCTCTCTCAAAAATAATCATTAAAAAATTTTTTAAAAAAGGTGAAAATAGTATAGCAACTTTCAAATATATAATACATTACTCTTAGCTATAGTCACCATGCTGGATATTAGATCCCCAGAACTTAATCCTCTTATAACTGGAAGCTTGTACCTTTTAACCAACGTTTTCCCATTTCTCCACCCCGTTAATTCCTGGAAACCAACATTTTATCTGCTGTTATGAGCTTGGTTTTTTTTAGATTTCATACATAAGTGAAATCATACTTGTCTTTCATCATATTTGTCTTTCTCTGACTTATTTCATTTAACATTATGCCCTCAAGGTCCACCCACGTTGTCACAAATGCCAAGATTTCCTTTTTTTTTTAATGGCTGGATAACATTCATGCACACATGTGCATGGAAAATCATTTTTTCTTTATCCATTCATCGGCACTTGGGTTCTTTCCATGTCTTGGCTATTTGAATAATGCTGCAATGAACATAGGGGTGCAGATATCTCTTTGATATAGTGATTTCAGTTCCTTCAGATAGATACTGAGAAGTAGGGTTGTAAGATCATATGGTATTTCTATTTTTAAGGAAGCTCCATATTGTTTAATAGTGGCTGCACCAATTTACGTGGTGCCAACAGAGCAGAAATGTTCTCTTTTCTCTACATCGTCACCAACAGTTGTTCTCTCTTGTCTTTTTGATAAATAGCCATACTAACAGGTATGAGGTTTTATTTCACTGTAGTTTTGATTTGCATCTCCCTGATGATTAGTGATCTTGACCCCTTTTCATGTATCTGTTGGCCATTTGTATGTTTTCTTTGGAAAAATGTCTATTCAGGTCCTCTGTCATTTTAAAATCAGGTTGTTTTGTTGTGAGTTGTAGGAGTTCCTTATATATATTTGGATATTAATCCCTGATACATGGTTTATAAATATTTTTCCCATTCTGTAGGTTCCCTCTTGATTTTGTTGATTGTTTCTTTTGCTATATGGTTTAGCTACCCTTCCACACATTGATAGAGAGTACTTGTATTGTCATTCAGTTATAAATATTGCCTAATTTCTGTTGAAATGTCGTCTTCAACTCAGAAATGGTGTTTTTCAGTTTCTTTCTTTTTTTGTTTTTTGTTTTGTTTTTCAGTTTCTATATATCTTTCATAGCTATCTGCTTATAAATTTTTAATTTCATTTCTAAGTTCTTTCTTAAAGTGGACACACAATGCATGTGTTTAGAAGACAACCATTCTGCACCCAGAAATTATTTAAAAAACCAGCCATTTGTAGATGTTTTAGAACCACCTATCACTGGAGACAGAGTTATAATAAACAAGTATATTACATCAAAGTAAAAAAATTAAAAACAAAGTGGACGGAAGTCCACTTTGTAACATACTTGAAAAAAATGAAAAAGAGCTGTTTAATAATTAGCACATTTACCCTTCTGAATTCTGTATTTCACTTGGGACAGTCGAAAATAATTCAAATTGATGAGGTTTTATAATGGCTGGAATATTCTGTTTTTGAGCTAAAGTAGACAATGCCATTCCCATGTATCTAAGGCTCTTAAAAACTCCTTTTCTGAGAATACATAAACTAGACCCACAATAGGATGTTGCAAATAAGTATTGATTAAGCTAAGTAATAATTTCCCTAGATACTCCACATTGATTGGGAAATTTCTGAGGCCAACATTTTAAAAAGTCAATTCATTTCCAGGTCATGCTACTGTGAAATTCCATGTCCTATTGATGACCCATTCTCAATTGTACTTAATTCAACAAAACTTCAGTATGAAAATGCACTGGATGGTATTACACTTTATACCTGATTGTATTTCAAGTTTAATATCATTATTAATAATGGCAAAAAAAATCAATGAAATTGAGGAAGTTGGACAGCAGTTCTTGCCCTGTTCAAAACAAAGAGGAAACGTCAGGTACCCACAAAAGTCCATGTAAGTGAAACATGGGTGCTTTCCTCTGCAGCTGCAAAGTTCTCCAACAACTCAGCTAAGGGAGAGTTAAGTGACTTGAAGCCCTAAACATGCTCATGTCTCAGTCCCAAGAGATAATCTTCACTTTGCTCTGTATTTTGCGATCACTGGGAATCAAGTGCTGTTTATTCCCTCTCTTGGATAACAGGACTATTGATGTCCTCTCAAATCCCCTACACTGCCTTTGCCTAAAGGGCTTGCATCTGGGACCTTCCCTGGAGGTCACATAAACCTTCCCCAGCTCCAGGAGGCCAATGACTGACTAACACAGAAGTACAAAAGTCAGACCCCCCTGGTTTAAAGAGATGTGTGGTACAGATC
This sequence comes from Panthera leo, assembly GCF_018350215.1. Lineage (NCBI taxonomy): Eukaryota > Metazoa > Chordata > Mammalia > Carnivora > Felidae > Panthera > Panthera leo. The sequence goes on along the minus strand of NC_056681.1, from coordinate 35,198,761 downwards.
TTACTACAGAGTTTAGGATCAGCCTAAAGAGGGACTGTCGCTGAGAACAACATATCCTTGCTTAGTCCCTGCCTTTGACCCTTCCTACTTCTCCTACTCCTCTTTTCTGAAGATCCCTTTCTCAGTAAATGACATGCACCTAAATTCTTGTCTTGGTTTCGATTTCTAAAAAAAACCAACCAAGATAAGGTCAAGCCAGAAAATCTGACTAGGGACTTTGGAGATGATCCCTGATATCAAGGACAGCACAGGGCAAATCAAAGGAAGACCTTCCTCCTACACCGCTATTCAGAACCACCCAACCAGACTGGGCTTATACCTGAGCAGGTGAGATGCTTGTGGGATGGATGACCCAATGGAATGTGGGAAGGATATTTTGCCATATTTTATACAATTTTGTTTGTATATGAGCACACATATACTGAATGTAAATTCAATTGATTGTTTTACTGGTGGTAGTAAGCAATCAGAAGACAACCATTCTATAGTAACAGTAAATCTTCACAGCAGTTATAATAGCCGAATCCTTAGTCAAAACTCACAACGATTTTGTATTTCAAATGTGAGTATGTGTGCATGCACACACATACACATTACTGAGTCTATGCCTCCTAGTCAATGCTACATGCCCACAGTGAATGTTCTCAGACTTACCTTTCCCGTTCTGCTTTATTCTTGATAGATTTATCTTGGCTGATGGCTTTGCTATTTTCCATAGAAATCTTAGCCTGGTGTGCTCGCATTTCCTTGCTTTCCCTAAGTATTAAAAAGAAAACAAACAGGGGTGGGGTGGGGGAAATGGGAAGTTAGTGTTTATCAGATTCAGAGTTTCAGTTAGGGAAGATGAAAAAGTCCTAGAGATGGATGGTGGTGATGGCTGCGTAACAGTGTGAATGTACCTGATGCCACACAGTTAAAAACAGTTAAAATGGCAAATTTTATGTTATGGACATGGAACTATAAGAAAATAATAAATAGGGGCATCTGGGTGGCTCATTTGGTTGAGCATCTGACTCTGGATTTCAGCTCAGGTCATGATCCCAGGGTCATGGGATTGTGTCCCGCATGGGGCTCAGGGCTGACAGCATGGAGCCTGCTTAAAAGATTCTCTCCCTCTCCCCCACTTGTGCTCTAAAATAAAAAATAAATAAATTCATCCAACCATTCATTCATTCTACATATAACAGTCCCACTGTTGTTTTTTTCCCCATTATTGAGCTCATTTCCCCATTCTCACTTTTTCCCCCCATTATTATTATTATTTTTTTTAACGTTTATTTATTTTTGAGACAGAGAGAGACAGAGCATGAACAGGGGAGGGGCAGAGACAGAGAGGGAGACACAGAATCTGAAACAGGCTCCAGGCTCTGAGCGGTCAGCCCAGAGCCCGACGCGGGGCTCGAACTGACGGACCGTGAGATCATGACCTGAGCCGAAGTCGGACGCTTAACCGACCGAGCCACCCAGGCGCCCCTTTCCCCCCATTATTGAGCTCATCAAGTTATTTTGTATCCTGTGAAAAGGCAGGAAAGAGCCTGAATCCATGAGATGTGGAAGTGGGTTACCTACTGAGAAAGTAACAGTGATGAAATGGGATGAAGAGACATTATGTTTGCCCATAAAAATATAAAGATTTCTGAGCTTTGCCCTACATTTCTTGGGACCAGATGGTCTGGAAGAGAGACAGGATGTTGTGACCCTCACAAGTGACCTTCATGTTTTCTGATGGCTCATGGGAATGAAGGAGACTAAATGATTTCAAATAAGCACAGGAAGTAAGAAAAAAAGGTTGTTAACATAAGGCCACTGATGACCGCGTGTGCCAGAATGTCTGTGTGCACATGACAAAGACTCCTGGGTTACTTATGTGTGTATTAAAGGTATACAATTTAGAACACTGAAATGAGTATTATTAACAGAGAGTTTTTTCTGGAACCTAGGGGGGTCTCCTTGAATCCCTGGCTGGAAATGAGTGACCAAGGAATCAGGTGTTCTAAGTAGTATCTATACTATATCAAAAGGGATAGATAACACTGATCCCCCAGATGCAGGAATATGCATAGAAACTCCTAGGCCCAAGAAAATGGCTCTCAAATTCTTCCTCAATTTAGTGTTAGTAAATCAACCATTTCTTTATTCATTCATTCGACAAGCATTTCTCAATGACCAAATGTTGCTGACCAGTATTAAAAAGGCAGTATTTTTATTTTGAAAGAGAGAGAGTGAGCTAGCAGGGGAGGGGTAGACAGAGGGAGAGAGAATCCCAAGCAAGCTCCGCACTGTCAGCATGCAGCCCAACATGGAGCTTGATCCCACGACTCTGTGATCATGACCTGAGCTGAAATCAAGAGTCATACGCTTAACCAACTGAGCCCCAAGAAGGCCAGATTTTTTAACCAAGAGCCACAGCTGTGATGGTGAAGAATGCACACAACCACAGGGTGCTTGAGAAAAGCTTAAACACTGCTGTTACTTGGGAAAACGCCCCTGCCGTGCATTTATTTTTTTAAGGTAAATTAGTAAATAGCTTATGCTCTCTTCAAATAACTTCCTAAGCAATGCAAGAATTAGTTACTTTTTTTCTTTTGGACAATGCCTACTGTTGAGGCTAACTTCTTTTCTTTATTCAACTACAAGAGAGATTAGAATGGAGTGCCTCAGCCTGTGAAGTATCATTGAGTGAGGGTAAGATACCTACAATCTGGTATTGCAGCAGGGGTCAAAGGCAGGGTACTGAACAGACCTTTTTGTGTACCAAATCAACAGCATCTCTAAGGGAAAAAAGAAAGACAACTTCTAATCCTATACAACTTAATAGAATGCTTTAAAATTGATAGGGTATAGGACATGAACCTACAGCAAACTTAGCATGGTATACCTCATTTTCTTGCTTTGAAAGAGAAAATTGGGAACTATGGCAAAATGCTTCACATTCTCAGGGCTGCATCTGTCACTCCAAAATGAGGCTGGGAATTCATGAATGCACCCAGATAATTTATGCAGTTAGCGTTTAAAATTTTTTGTTTGCTTTGTTTATATAATGCTTTTCTATTCTCTACTCTTTTGTGTTTATCAATAGATCCTAACAGTGGCATACAGCAGGCATGAAGGGAGAAGCTAACAAGCTGTAACAAAGCTGGGATAAAAAGACGTAATTGACATCAACACTCTTCTGCCCCGGGTGAAAGTCCAGTTCATCATTTGCGGTATTTTAAATGCGATATTCCATTTGCTGAAGCTGGAAGAAACCCATATAAACTGATACTTCTTTGCTATTTCTTGATTAGGCCTCTCTTTCTAAAATTCCCAGAATTCCTAATAATGTAAAGGGTCTCACCACATTTAGCCAGGGAGTGACCAGATCCAATCTGAGGCAGGAGCTGAACTGGTTGGTTTCTGTCTCCTGCTGTGTCTTCCTTTCCTACGAGGCTCCAGGCCACTTTCCAAAGGCCATTGTTAGCCTTACCACCCAGTGGAGCCTCCATGACCCCTCCGGAAGCAGCCGAGCTCCTTTGTTCTGTGCTGCTTTTTAGTGTGCATCCTATACTATTTGGAATTCAACTTAATTGTTCATGTGAGCGTTAATACCTTGCCAACACTTAAAAAATTTTTTAATGTTCATTCATCTTTGAGAGAGAGAGGGAGGGAGAGGGAGGGAGAGGGAGATACAGAATCCGAACAAAGCAGGCTCCAGGCTTTGAGCCATCAGCGAGCCCGACGCAGGGCTTGAACCCATGAACCCTAAGATCATGACTTGAGCCAAGGCTGGACACTTAGCCAACTGAGCCACCCAGGTGCCCCAACCTTGCTAACACTTGTAAGCACTTTGATGGCAGAGGCCATTTCTTATAGCTCATATTTCTTATCTCAACTGTATGACGTGATATGTGTAACAGCTCAGTATCCTATGTCAAGTTGATCTTGTTTCCTACCTTGGCTCATACATACACTCAATCCTATTACAAAATTAGGAGTTCGCTTTGGAGAAGGCTCACTTGCCTACCTGTCATGGGACAGTTTTAGCTGCTGGGTTTGCTGCTCGTGGGCGTTGATCAGTAGCTTTCTCAGGAGCTCGCACTGCTGGCTGAGGTGCAGGTCCCGGATTTCTTGTTCCTCAGCACTGTGGGTGTTAATCATTTCTGACCATTCCTTTGTGTGCTGGGCCACTATCTCTTTGACCTGTGTGGGGAAAAGGGGATGGTACCACTTGGAACTGTCACAGATCCAGTATGAACTGAAAACACAGCATCAGTCCTGTATTTCAAATCTCACCTACCAATTTGGTTGGTGAATCAGTAGATACTACAACAATAAAAAAAAAAAAAAAAACAAAACAGGTACTAATCCATGGGAATCAGGAGATCACAGCTTATTAAAATAATCGATCACTTTGGGTCTAAATATTCAGCCGTGGACTGTGATTTCACTGCCTAACTTGTCCATGTTCCCTTTTGTCCAGACCTTGGGCTCCTTTACTGATTTGATCAGATTCTCCCCAGCAACTCATGCCTTTCCAGCTTCATGTCCACAAGGCCACAGGTCTGAATGAAGAGCTCTGTATTCTCTTATTCCTGGATCATGACTCACTGTGTCCACTCTAACAGATGCTGGGGTAGAAAGTCTTCCCCTCCCCACATCCATGCTCTTTGTAATGTGGTTTTGTACCTTCCCTCATATCAAGAGCTAGAATCCATTTCCCCACCTCCTGGAACCTGGCTGACCTTGTGAGTGGATTCAGCAAGGAGACAGTAGCAAATGTGGTGCAAGAGGAAGCTTGGAAAACGCTCCCCGTTCTGCTGTCTGGAACTCTGAGGCTACCCTGTGACAGAGACTGTGCTAGCCTGATGGAGGACGAGAAGTCATGTTGGAAAACGCAACCAGCAGCCAGCTAGCCGCCAGATATCTGAGTAGAGCCATCAAGCCCAGACACATGAGTGAGCCTAGTCAAAATCAGTAGAACTACCCAACTGAGTACAGCCCAAATTCTGACGCACTGAGTTTTAAACTAATAACTGGTAGTGGTCTTCAGCCACTACATTTTGACATGGCTTATTATGCAGCAAAAGCTAACTGATATCAATGCAAAAACTTTTACTTTCCTATTTGTGCAAAGCTTCTGAAAATCATGGCATGCTGCAGAGACATTAATTCTCAAACATTCCAGTTAAGAGAGAAAGAGAGTGAAGAACAATTCTCCAAGACACATGGCTTACTGCCTATGTCACTTCAGGGTAGAATGGACACAAAATGCATAGCACCGAGAAGCTCAGCTTGAACAGTGGCGCTGCTCCACGCAGGCAGCAGGGCCACTGGGCTGGATGAGAGCTGCGTGTAGACTGGTTTGACCAAAAGCTAGAGCTGGGAGCTTTAAGAGTCCCCCTACCCTCTTTTATAACTATTAATGCTGGAGGAGTTATTTGTGTTCTTGACTGGAACTTAGTGCTCAGTTCCCCAAATATCTGCAAACTAATGAGTCTCCCAAGCTCCCATTTTCTTATGCAATATGAACAGTTGAAATCATCTCTTAGAATATCAGCTTTTCATTTTTTCCCCCATCCTAAACTTCCACAGCAAAGTTAGAATGGAATAAGTATCAAAGAGTAACTCAGTCCCTAAGTTGGGTGGGTTTTTTGTCATATGTTTAATGTTACTTTTATAGGGAAGCATGTTCTGTATTTTATACAATATTTCCTTTTAGTCAATGTACTGTTTCGCTTGATGCCCCTGAAGCAGACAACATAGATACATAGAAATGCATATTTCAACAGATGAAGGAAAAGGTATTCCATGAAAGGGCTCTTCTCAAAGCCACTGAGTCTGGAACAAAGGTGAATGCTTAGATCCCTTGAATTCCCAGACTAGCCCCAAGTTATTGTTACTTCTGATTTATATTAGGTAGGGCTTGTAAAAAATTACAAAGTATCTTCTGCAAATCTAGGCATTTTCTTACCTTAGATTTGTGATCTGATGTCAGTGTCTGAATTTTAATTTCTGTTTCTTTTTTCATTTCGAGACAATTACTTCCCCTGAAAATGGAAAAAGCACAAATGTGTGCCAATGTTAGATATCTTCCCATCCCATGAGCCTTTGCTTCAAAGCTTTCTAATGAAGACAATTTGTTCATCAAACATGGGAGGCCATGGCTCATTGGGCAACATCAGTATTTCTAGTAACAGATGTATACCTTACAAAATATCTGTATCGTGATTACTCAATTCAACCACTACACAAAGAGACACTCCAGACTTAACAATGATTTCATTGTTAAGGGTATGTTGTCAGAGTTTCCATTTTGGTTCCTGCTTTTCTTTAGGCTATTTTTCATTTATTCAATAAAATATTATTTGAGATAAAAACTAGAAAATAGGTCCTCGGCCTTGAAGTGAATTTTTAAGCTCTTTCTGGTTGTAAAGCCAGATTTTTGTCTTTTACACATGCCAGCAAGGCAGAAAATAGCGTTTCTTGGCATCATAGGGCAATTTTTGCTTCTTCTTCTATTGTGAGGAGGAAATATACAAGGCAATTTCCCAGCAACCATTACTGCTTATTTCAGTGATTATTTTTTCCTTTTGTAATATCTATACACTGCTGAAACCAGAACAGGTTCTGAGCTTGTCTTCAGCATATATGCTCTGATGTATTATGCCCTAAGTCGGAATGCTTCACGATATTACTGAGAATGTCTCCGAGAGAAGCATTATTCTAAAAATGCTAGGACTTCATCAAAACTGTTACCTCTCAAGGGCTGGCACTGAGTATGCTTTCTCTTCAGTCTGCTATTTGGTGAGCTTGTAGCATCGCAGAAATATCACCTGGGCTTAATTCTAGACAAAATCTTTTATACTAAATTCAATGATAGGTTTTCTTTAACAGTCTTATCTGGGGACATGGGCTAAAGATCCTTGTAATATTAAAAACTAAGATTGTATTTTTGTCTCCAAGAGTGGATCAACCTTAATATTTATTTTATGGTGATGCAAAATGGTTTCTGTAATTTCAAAATTTCCCAACTTCAGCTTGTCCTTCCTTTCCCCTCCATTCATCTTAAAAACACCTGAGTTTTCCACCTGGGTGGAAAACACAGGAGAGACATTAGTTACTGTGTCATCTACCAATGGCTGTCGAACATGAATAAAGCTCTTCTTTTCCACCTTAATCCCTGCCTTCAGCTGAATGAATCTCTTAATTCCCAGGAAAAACTTTTAAAGAACACACAGTCAAGACCAAGTTCTTCCTTGGCCTAAACAGTCAGCGTCACTGTGCGAAAAGACAAAATATAAAAAGGTGAAAAGCCTCTGGAAGGAAATAAAGAGCCATTACCCCTTCTTCTTCATTGCCTTCTCTAGGATTTTCTCATGCGTCGACTTCTCTTTGTCATACTGTGCCACAATTTTGTCAACTTGTGTGCAATGCAGCTTCTGCATGGTGCTGTGCTCCTGAAGAAGAACAATCTGTAGTTACAAGCTGAATCTGTAGTTACAAGGACTCTTCCTGATGGTTAGTAAACTTCACCTATGTTGGGCTGGCATGATTTTCACCAGCTTTCCCAGAATCTTGGTTTAGAAATCAAGGAGTAACCAATTCTGAGAACTGGAAGGATTTCCAACCTCCCACCCAACACAAGAGTTTCTTGAACAGGGATATTCCAACAAGGGAGTCCATAGCCTCAGCCTAATGAATGTACCCCCCTCAAAGGGCATCCCTGCCTACTACAGGGCAGCACCAATCGGCCTCAAGTCCTGTCTTCTACATATCCATGTTCTTCATAGGACTTCTACGGTTCATCTTTGTTGTGCTGAGACACCTAATGAGTCCACAGCCCTTTTCACACATTGGTCCTCAAATACACAAGTTCAGCTCCCATATTTTCTCTTTCACATGCTATCTATTCACATGTGACATGGCTTCTAAACACCCAGCACATTTTGGAAGGTCTTAAATACCATCACTCAATAGTGAGAATTGCCAGTGGGGTTGTCACTGTTATCTGACTGCAAATCCTCATCACTGGGATCTTCCACTGGCTTCCTCACCTAGGTGCATTCACGAGGAGGACATAGTGTCCAGGAGCTGTGGCCATAAGTTTTACAGATATTTCAAATCTTTCCCCATCTGCTTCCTGTCATCATTGAAGTTGGGGCTACAACACTTAGAAAATAAGAGTTTTTCCATAAACATTCTTTCCTCCTGATAACTTGGCCACAGTCAGTGACTTCTCTGAAGTCAGATTTCCTTAGCTTCTCAGCAAGCCAAACAGAGAGGAAATCAGCACAATCAGTAATACCTAACTCTAAGTGATACTTGATGTTATATCCTAGTCTTACTCTTGAGAAACTAGGCAGATAGGATGGTACTAAAGACTGGAAGGGACAAATGTTGCTTGGGTTATGTAACCTCCCTCACAGTCCTATTTCCTTTTAGTATTTTAGAGAGAGCGCAAGCCAGTGCACGCATGAGTGAGCATGCATGCATTAGTGGGGGAGGGGCAGAGAGAGAGAGAATCTTAAGCAGACTCTATGTTCAGCACGGAGCCCATCATGGGGCTAGATTCCAAGACCCTGGGATCATGACCTGAGTCAAAATCAAGAGTTGGACACTCAACTGGGGCACCTGGTGGCTCAGTCGGTTGGGCACTTGACTTCGGCTCAGGTCATGATCTCATGGTTCGTGGGTTTGAGTCCTGCATCGGGCTCTGTGCTAACAGCTCAGAGGCTGGAGCCTGCTTCAGTTTCTGCGCCCCACTCCCCTGCTCACATTCTCTCTCTCTCTCTCTCAAAATTAAATAAATATTAAAAAAAAAAGAGTTGGATGCTCAACTGACTGAACCACACAGGCACCCCTCCTTTTACTTATTTTTTAAATTAAGTTACTTAATTAAAAAAAAAGTTCTTCCTAAGTTAGGCTAGACTTGAAGGAAACCTAATTTATGAATGTCTTTAAAAGATTTCATAATTTCTTTATCCATTCATCAGTTGATGGACATTTAGGCTCTTTCCATAGAAACTTAACAGAAACCCATGGGGGAGGGGAAGGAAAAAAAAAGAGGTTAGAGTGGGAGAGAGCCAAAGCATAAGAGACTCTTAAAAAGTGAGAACAAACTGAGGGTTGATGGGGGGTGGGAGGGAGGGGAGGGTGGGTGATGGGTATTGAGGAAGGCACCTTTTTGGATGAGCACTGGGTGTTGTATGGAAACCAGTTTGACAATAAACTTCATATATTGAAAAAAAAATAAAATGAAAAAAAAAGATTTCATAAAATATAAAAGAAGTGATTTTTAACTTTTCCAAGATTTCCTAAATTTCCCAGCACTGTTAGTCAATTAACATAGGACTTGAACTACATTTTGGTCGTACGTGTATTTTTTGGAAACACGTTAGTGCACATGTTCCTGGAATTTTTGTCCATTTGGATAAATATCTTTGGGAGAAGTCGTGGAGGAGGGTAGTGCTGGGTGGGGAGGTTCTCAAAACAGAAATTGACAACGGGGACAAAGGGTGGTCCAAGGTGATGCTATCTTGCTGTGGATTTGGTGTCAGGGAATTGTAGGTAACAGCATCTTGCTTAAGCTGTGGTTGAAACACCTCATAAATCTAACATTCTCAATGTATGTGCACTTGGTGTTATAAACACATTTCAGCCAGGGTTTTTGCAATGTGGCATTGAGTTCAGGACATGGGATCTTCAGTCTCAAATCCCGGGGCAAGTCACTGGGCCTCTTGATCTGTTCATCTTTGTAACTGGGAGAGCAATACCTAGTTCACAGGGTTGTTAGGACTAAAAGTAAATATAGTATCAATCCTATTTCAAATGTGTGCTATATCTTATTCAAACTATAATAACCTGTTTATATTATTCAATATCCATGATAATATAGAGTGACTTCGGATAAGGGACAGCAATTAGAATAATTAAGTCAGTAAACCTTCCCTCCATGATGAATCAACTGCCTCAGGAATCAACATGTTAACGTATCCTTATTTGAATGGATTTAACTAAGCTTGCGTTGCTGTGGACAAAAACAAGCCTACCAAAATGCCCTATTATTAGTCTTCCTTTTAAGATTTAAAGGCATTATGCCTGCTCCGTACATGTGTTAATCTTCCTGGGCAAATAAATAAGAGGCTCTTTGCAAGTGCGGATTCAAACATATTAAGAATATTTCCTATGTAATCTTTCTGCTTTCCTGTTTCTTGCAAGTATCAAAGGGAGGGTGGAGAAGGTTGTTCCTTTAAATATCCTAGCACAGCACAAGAAAAGGAGAGGCTTTGAAGCTTGGAAGTTGACAGACTATTTCTTAAGGAAATATTCTGGTGAATCTTATTCACCCAATTAGATATGAATGAGGCTGTTTGTGCCAGAAAGGTGTTCATGATGGATTCCAGTAGGTAAGACTATGCTCTATAAGGGTAGGGCAAGTCTTTGTACATGGCACAAAGGTTGGTACACAGCAGATGCTCAATAAATGTTTGTTGTATGAATGAAAAAAATAGCAAGGGAAGACAGCAAGAGGACTTGGAATCTGGTCTTAGCTCAGCCAATCAGTAGCCAAGTGGCTTTGTGAAACACACACTAATCTTTCCAGCCCTCACTTTATTAGAAAACTAAACAAGATCCACTTGCACAACCTAATTTGTGGGTTGGTTATGAGCTGCAAAATTACCTAATGTATGCAGAAATAATATGAAAGTTTAGAAGCATATTGAATTGCAATGATTACAGGTAATACAAATAACAAGAAACTTGGTCTGGAAAAATGATCTCTGTGTTTCTCTATGTGCTCAAAATGATTCCTTTGTGGTATGCAGTGATGACAGAAGTGTTTGGGGATAATTAGCTTTCCAAATACCAACTTCTTTTACAAAGGAATGGGGTCCTAATTACTGATTATTGTCTGATTGGGGGTCAAGATTCAGCTTCCCGAAGTACAAAATAGAGGAACCAGGAAATGATCCCTCAGTCCATTTTCACGCAGAACAAATCTATCATTGACTTTATTCTTTGGTCATTAATTAAACCATGACATGCCATGGAAGAGGCATACATATTTTTTCATTCATTCAGGTCAAGAGTATCAAAATTAAATGTGTTCATTGAAAAGTCAATCTCAATTGGGACACTTTGGGGAGAATGCATGTACAGCTTTTAGCAGGATTTGTACATTTTTCATTGGAGTGAAGAGTACACTCAGCTTCTTTCGGGAGAAACTTTTGCTACAATTCATTCTTGTGACTGACTGGGCAGTGGGCGTGAACGACTGCACCACAGATCCTACTGGAAAATTGGAGTAAATCATGTTTGCTCAGCATGTGACTCTGAGGTCAGCAGTAAGCTGCCTCCGTGGGTGTTGCTGTGTCTTGGGCCCTTTCAACTTCATGACAGACTTATGGGTCTGGCATTGAGGTCTTATTATGAATTACAATTGATGAGTTTAACAGCAGTCTTGATGTTATCAGCTAAATTGCTTGTATAGCAAAGAACAAATTTTCCATTAGTAGCTTTACTGAAATGCCAAATGTTAGTTTCTCAGGCATTTCATCTGACTCATCTGATGGTGATGTTGCAAACTGCTATCCCAGCGGATGCATCCAGTCTATAAATGTTAAGTCCACTCCTCAAACTCACATGTGCTTTGAAAGAAAACTGAATTAGGGGCCAATATTTAAAGACATGGAAGTTCATCTAAGAGTCCAGATTTTATGAGTCCCCTTTTGAGAATGAAGCTGGCCCATGGACTCTCAAGGCACCAATGGCAGGAGCTAAGTCTGACGTGCCTCTTGAATGGGAATGAATGTTCTTCTGCTTTCCGTATCTGGCCAACTTCCTTCTTATTTGGTCCCTATAGGCATTTACATTGTAATTATTCCTCTAATGGGTTATTGAGGCTAGTTAACCAACTTTGGGTTTTATTGGCTCTAAGAATTTAACCACATCAGACAATTGAAGCGTATGCCCATTTCTTAATGAAAGAAAACCTATTTCTGGACTCCAGTGAGTCATGCATTAGGGGAGATGACTGTTGCTTAGTTCTGTTTTTGCTGTGTCTCTTCTAATGGACACTTGAAAACCATTTCCCTAGTTTCCATTTCAAATGGAGAGGTGGTTCTAGAAAGTGAGAGACACATAAAAGTCTGATTGTCATCCAGTTCTCCCAGCACCATTTGTTAAAGAGACTGTCTTTTTTCCATTGGATGTTCTTTCCTGCTTTGTCAAAGATGAGTTGGCCATACGTTTGTGGGTCTAGTTCTGGGGTTTCTATTCTATTTCATTGGTCTATGTGTCTGTTTTTGTGCCAATACCATGCTATCTTGATGATTGCAGCTTTGTAGTAGAGGCTAAAGTCTGGCCAAAATGAACAAATCAGGAGACTATAGATGCTGGAGAGGATGTGGAGAAACGGGAACCCTCTTGCACTGTTGGTGGGAATGCAAATTGGTGCAGCCGCTATGGAAAGCAGTGTGGAGGTTCCTCAGAAAATTAAAAATAGACCTACCCTATGACCCAGCAATAGCACTGCTAGGAATTTATCCAAGGGATACAGGAGTACTGATGCATAGGGGCACTTGTACCCCAATGTTTATAGCAGCACTCTCAACAATAGCCAAATTATGGAAAGAGCCTAAATGTCCATCAACTGATGAATGGATAAAGAAATTGTGGTTTATATACACAATGGAATACTACGTGGCAATGAGAAAAAATGAAATATGGCCTTTTGTAGCAACGTGGATGGAACTGGAGAGTGTGATGCTAAGTGAAATAAGCCATACAGAGAAAGACAGATACCATATGGTTTCACTCTTATGTGGATCCTGAGAAACGTAACAGAAGCCCATGGGGGAGGGGAAGGGAAAAAAAAAAAAAAGAGGTTAGAGTGGGAGAGAGCCAAAGCATAAGAGACTGTTAAAAACTGAGAACAAGCTGAGGGTTGATGGGGGGTGGGAGGGAGGGGAGGGTGGGTGATGGGTATTGAGGAGGGCAGCTTTTGGGATGAGCACTGGGTGTTGTATGGAAACCAATTTGACAATAAATTTCATATATTAAAAAAAAAAAGTCTGATTGTCAGCTGCACTCACAGGGTCAAAAACAATGGCCATTGACCCCTGCCATTTTCTAAAATCTAGGCATGTTAGCTAGCATCCTGATCTCATTTGAGGCTCAAATGGTCATTATCCCTGATTTTTCTCTTAGTATCCTAAAAGCAGCTCACATGCCTATTTCTGTGGCTCTCTTGCAAGTGATAGATCCTCCTACACCAGAATTCCTCTTCCATCCTGTGGTTAACCTTCAAGTTTGAAAACAAGACTTCTTTTGCATATTACATTTGTGTCTTAAGCCACTGGGATTCTCTGCTTCCCTGTAGGTCTAAGAAGTGGCATTATTTACCTCAGCTGATGTGTAAGAGTGGAAAGTCCCTGCAGTAATAATATGGACTAGGTAAGAGCCTCTGCTCTTAGCTGCCAACTGCTAAGGTTGATGCATGGATGCTGTGGTTGGCAGGGTACAGCCTGGGCCAGGTTCCCTCCTCAATAGTTGCTTTATAACCCAAGGCCTTACAGTAGCAAATCTCAGCCCCATCTTAGGTTGCTTCAAAACAGTTAAAAAGGGTTTATAGATGTTTCACAAAAAGGCTGGGGGTATTTTTTCTCACTTGACAACAGGTCAAAATCTGTTTTTTTAAGGAGGACTGGTCTACAGCTTGAAGGCAAGTGGAGGGGGGGTTCCACTAGGGGTCAAGGGACAATGAAGAGTGCCAAATAATATTCCTAAAGAAACAATTCTCAAAATTTAATTTTAATGTGTGAAGGAGAGGAGCTTATTTATTTACTAGGCCTCTTCTTGGTGATTATAACTAAGTCTCAGATGCAAGCATATGCATTTTTTACAAAGCCTCCAGCTCCTGGCCCAAGGATCATATGTTGAAAAAAACAGTTCCAAAGGAAGCCAAGATATTTGTGTCCTGATAGAATCATGATGGCTCTTAAAAACCTTTTACTAAGACCACCAAGAAGATGTGAGAAAGAAAAATCAATGTGTGAAAATTCAGGGGTAATGGAATTCCACTACTGAGTATTTACTCAAAGAAAACACTAATTAAGAAACATATACGCATCTCTATAGTTACAACAACCAAGATGTGGCAGCAATGCAGGTGTCCATTGGTAGACAAACGGATAAGGAAGATGTAGGGTGAGTTACTGTGTGTGTGTGTGTGTGTGTGTGTGTGTGTGTGTGTATACATAAACATATACATAAGATGGAATATTATGCAGCCATAAAAAATATGAGATCATGCCATTTGCAACAACATGGATGGACCTAGAGGATATTATGCTAAGTGAAATAAGTCAGAGAAAGACAAATACCATATGATTTCACTCATATGTGGGATCTAAAAACACCAAAAACAGGGACGCCTGGATGGTTCAGTCAGTTAAGCGTCCAACTTTGACTTGGGTCACAGTCTCATGGTTGGTGAGTTCAAGTCCTGCATTGGGCTCTGTGCTGATAGCTCGAAGCCTGGAGCCTGTTTCAGATTCTGTGTGTCTCTCTCTCTCTTCCCCTCCCTCACTTGTACTCTGTCTCTCAAAAATAAACAAACATGAAAAAAAAAATAAGCCAAACCAAATGAATAAATAAACAAAAAGCAGAATCAGACCTATAAATACAGACTGATGGTTGCCAGAGAGGACAGGGTTAGGGGGATGGGCAAAATGGGTGAATGGAAGTGAGAGATAGATTCTAGTTATAGAATGATAGGTCACAGGAATAAAAAGTACAGCATAAGGAATATACTCAATGGTACCATAATAGCCTTTTATGGTGACAGATGTAGCTACACTTGTTGTGAGCACAAAACAGTATATAAACTTATCAAGTCCCTACCTTGCACTGCTGCAACTAATTTAACATTGCATGCCAATGATACTCCAAAAACTTGGGAAAAAAAAAGGGGGGCATGAGTTCTGGAGTCAGAATTTTAGTTCACATCCTGGGGCAGAGGGAGAGAGAGAATCCCAAGCAGGCTCCACACTCAACACAAAGCCCGACACAGGGCTCGATCCCATGACTCTGGAATCATGACCTGAGCCGAAATCAAGAGTGAAATGCTCAACAAACTGAGCCACCCTGGAGTGCATTTTTAATAAATGTGGATAATGTGGTGAGTTGTAAAAGGTGTGCGTTCAAAGTAAGCAAATGAGGCTCGTTACCAGCATTAACTAGTTATATTACTCTAGGCAAGGGACTCACCTCCCTCATTTTATTCATGTCTAGAATGTGGGCAGTGTCATTTGGGTTTTGGGGATACTGTGAGGATTTGCGAATGTATATAAAATGTGTAATACAAAACTGGCATTAAATAAATGTTAGCCTTATTAGTAGTTTTATATAAAAACACTACAGAATTCAGAATTCATAAATTACGCTGCCGAAGCAGTCTGAATAAAAAAGTGGGTCCCCTGTGTACCGAATGTAGGAGAAGGGATTCATTCATAAGCTTATAATCACACACTTGTAACATGGACTTCTGTGGTGCATAAGGATATGAAAACAAGCTGTGAAATGCATTGCCCTGCTCAGAAATACTTCTGAAAAGCACTCTGAAAGGCAATAGGCAAGCATGGAATATTTTACCATGTCAATTTACTCTGTCGCTCAACCTAAGGAATTTTGAATGCTTCCTCCAAAAAATGCTCCCTAACGCAGTTATGAAGGTCCACACAATTCAGATTTGCGGATTTAGGGAGATTTAAAAATCTTCTTTTAGGTGTTGGTTCCATTATAATATGGGGCTCCAAGAAGCTCCTCTGTTTTCTACAAATGAAGGCAACGTACAGTCTTTCAGCCATCTGGGATCTACTGGTTATGACACAACATGGAGGCGTCCCTGCCAACAAGAGTGAAGAAATGGATTTGGCTGAATTAAGTGCAGTGTTGTCTGAGGGGAAGATCCACCAAGGTCAGCTCTAAACTGTCTCACAGAAAAGTAATTTTCCACCTATTAATGGACTGAATGTTCTGTCTCCCCTCCAAATTCCTATGTTGAAGCCCTAATTTCCAACGTGGTGGAATCTGGAGAGGGGGTCTTTGGGAAGTGACTAGGTCATGAGGGCAGAGCCCTCATGAATGTAATTAGTGCCCTTATAAGAGACATGAGAGAAATGTTAGCCCTTTCCACCATGTGAGGACATAGCAAGGAGGCTATCCCAAATCCAGAAAGGGGGCTCTGAATCTGCTGCAACTTGACCTTGGACATCCAGCCTCCATACTTTAAGAAATAAATGTTTGTTGCTTAAGCCACCCAGTCTACGCCAATTTGACGAAGACACCATCTTGGGCACTTTTCTGATGAAGCAGACGGGCATGTTTGCCAACCTGAGTCAGTCTGGACTCAAAGGTTCAGAGAAGGATATCAACAGATAATCCTTCTCAGTAGTATGTAGGTCAAGTTCTAAAGAATTGAGGATCATCTTTCCTCAGTAGCTGTACAGGTAACCAGTGTACTGACATTGTCCAAACTAGATGGGGATTTTCATAACAAGCTGTGTGCTGCCATTGCATTTGCTGCAGCGAGGGGAACTTGTTTACTTGTTAAAGCATCTAACATCCTTCACAGAATAATGAAGTAAGAGTATGGGTTCTAGAGTCAGATGGCTTGGGTTCAAATTCTGGCTCTGCTGCTCTCCAATGCTGGGACATTAGTTCAATTCCTTAACCTGCCTAATCCTTAATTTCTTAATTTCACATGTAAAATGGAGACTTAAACAGAATTTGCCTTATAGGGTGGAGAGTATTAAATGAGATGATATATATAAAGTTCTGTGCACAGCATCTGGAAAATACTTTGCATGCAAAAATTCTAGCTGCCATGATTATTTTTATTATGTCACAGTATATGTCTCCTGGTCATGCCTCAAGGAAATATTTAATGAGGGTGAGGTTAAAAGTAGAAGTTTCCAAAGAGCCCACAGGCCCCTGAGATGTCAGCATCAATGACAGAGATCCAAGTTAAATGGAAAGAAAATCTGGGGGATGATGCCTTACCATATGGCTACCAACTCCATCCCTAATAATCAAAGGTACGTTGCATTCTTCCTTATTTCCTTTTCTCCCTCTCTTCTGCTGCCTTTCCATACTCTAGGTTGTTGCCAACGACCAACAAAATTGAAAACACTGCTTTAAGCAGCTTTGTCTCCTACACTTCTGAAAATCTGTGGCAAGTCTCCCCTATGGGCAATAAGAAGGAATTCTACTCAGTGGACTTATTCATGAAATTAGGAGCAAATAGTCTGTGGAGCAAATGCACTGAACCATCCATTCAATAATACAGGGAATATTACTAGGCCAAGAATGGGATGAATTTCTCAAAGCAGCACAAACTTAAATTGGGGCCACGAGCTTTGAATTTAAACATTTTTTAAATGATTATTTATTTGAGAGAGAGGCGGGGGGCGAGGAAGGGAGACAAAGAATCCAAAGCAGGTTTCATACTGCTGGTGCAGAGCCCAATGCAGGGCTCAAACTCACGAACCGCAAGATCATGACCTGAGCTGAAATCAAGAGTCAGATGCTTAACTGCCTGAGCCACCCACGTGCCCCACGAGCTTTGTGCTTTTAATATCCAGAGTGATTAGAAGATAGGCCATTCAAGTCCAGCTCTAGAGACATGCCTCGGTTTGAGTTCTGAGTCACAGTACAAAGTAGAACTCATGATAAGTTTAAAAGAACTCAGAAGTCCTTTCAAGAAATTAAGTTTCTCTTGCTCCGGCTGCCTGTAACGGAGGAACACACACATTACCCTTCCAGCCCCAGTGGCTGTCATGATCCATCTTGGGAAGGAAAGAGGTATCGTGTTTTCCTCCTTTCTCTGTGAGGAGGGACTGGGAGCAGGATGATGGAGTGCTGTGAAGTGTTCAGCCCACACGAGAACTCCTGAGACCAGCTGCTGCTCTTCTCTTAAATTTGCAACCAGCTCTTAGAATTTCTCATGATCACAGTCAAAAAAACCTCTTCTTATGGGCGAAGAGAAAAAACAACTCTATTTCGGAAGTAGGTCACTGAGCAGAGTTTACATAATGGGACAAGTGAGAAAAGCCCTCTCTCTAGGAGCCATGGGTGAGAGAGTCAGGGCTGGCTAGCACCTCCCTCCATGCCCTGTGTGTGGCAAATGACTTGCCAGTAACCCAGGGGATTTGGGTGCTTCTAGCCAGAGACTGACTCTAGCCTAGCCAGACTCTTGGATAAAGTCTGATTATTAAATAGTTTTAAAGTTTATTTACTTATTTTGAGTGGGCGCAGGGGGAGGGAAAGAGCACACAAGCTGGGGGAGGGGTAGAGAGGAGTCTGGATGCTTAACTGACTATGCCACCCAGGTGCCCCATGATTATTAAACAATTTTTAAATGGGTGAAGCTCTGTTATGCTTCTGAGGTAAATGTCAGAAATGCAGATTATAAATCAGTGACAACCAATCCCAAATGGATTCTATTTTTAAACCTCATTTCCTACCAGTTAAGATCAAGGTACTACTGCCCAGTTGGTTGGTGTCAGTTTCTAAGCCATGTTTTTGCCTGTGAAGAATTCACTGGTCCATCACACAGAACAACAGCTTGAGGTTTTCATCTGAGAGCTAAAAGACAAACCAGCAAACAAAATCACACACACGTATGCACACACGCTCAGCACGATGTACCTTAGCATGTTTCTTCTTTAAAGAATTTAGCTCCTTCTGTTGTTTCTTTAAATGCTTCAAGTAAGCCTGTGGAAGAAGCAAAGAGGGCCCAAAATCAATTTTTTTGTAGCCACAATGAATACATCTGGTGAGAAACAAAAATATATTGGTTTCACCAATATAGGTAATGGAAGAGTGCTTGCAAAATGAGCTATTTTACCTTCATCTGCTTTAAATCTTCTATCCTCACTTGAGGGATAAGTTCGATACCTTAAAAAAAATTAAAGCACTGTGTGTATTAAAAATTAAACAGAATAACTGATAATACAAAATTCATCACTTTGAAATCTCATCTAAAGACAGTGAAGCAGCTTTATGTGGATGGTTATGGATATAAGCATCTTAATTTCTTATTACAAAGCAATTAAATAGACAGTTGGCATGTTTATCATCTTCGTTCAGGTTCCTTACGAGCAAAGCCTGAGTTGGAATTCCTTGTGCACATGACTTACTAGGGAAAGGTGCTCAAGAGAAACACTCAGGGCAGTGAGAGAAGCAGAACAGGGCAGAGGAAGAAGGTACGGTGTATTTCTAGGGGAAATCCAACCTCAGCCTGACCCTTCAGAGAGCTCTTTAGAGTACATAGCCCTCTGGAGTTGTTCTACCTCAAGGTAAGAAGACTGGACTTTTGTAACCCCATAATAGCCACTGGCTTCAGAGGTTGCACAAAACCTTCCAGGTGTTCCCAGACAAGGGCACCGCCACAGTCTGGGAGGGCAGTCCTCTGAGAGGGTTGCAGCTGTGATTTGAAATCAGCCAATACAGGGGCACCTGGGTGGCTCAGTTGGTTAAGCGTCCAACTTCAGCTCAGGTCATGATCTCATGGTTCGTGAGTTCAAGCCCCACATCAGGCTCTGTGCTGACAGCTCGGAGCCTGGAACCTGCTTCAGATTCTGTGTCTCCCTCTCCCTCCCCCACTCACACTGTGTCTCTCTCTCTCTCTCAAAAATAAACATTAAAAAAATTAAAAATCAGCCAATACACATAGCAGCTGGGGCGATGGGGTGCTAAACCACAGCATCTATTAACACTACTTTTATCTTTGTATATCATACCAGTCAACTACCTCCCAGCTCTTTTCTCACCTCATCGTCAAAGAACAAAATATTTTTTTCCCCAGCTTCTTTCACCAAATTTAATTTTTAAGCAATATGCTATTGAGCACAGCCATGCCTTCAACATACAGGACATCCTGAATTCAAACTGTTTTATAACAGCTATTATTCTGTGTGATGGACCAGTGAATTCTTCACAGGATGCTGTCTTAAGTACCCGGAGTAACATACTAAATTATCCTGCTAGTGAAGGATGCTAGGCCAGGTGTCGTCATGGCAACCACAGTGGTAGAAGGATCCCCAAACATTTTCTGTTTGACTGCAGATTTTCATCTTAGACAAACAAAATGAATGTGTGCTCTGTACTATAACTGATTTCCATTAGAATCCCAAAAAATTAGGTATGAGATACTCAATCAAGAAAGGTAGGATTGAGTCCCAGGCTCTTGTTTTTCAGTTTTACTTATTTTAAGAAGATGCACACAGCCCATGTGAGGGCGAGGAAGTGGGAAAAGGAGTCATGGCTAAGAGGAATCAGTCCTGTGATCTAGAACATTTATGATAAGGGTGTCCAGGGACCACAGGGTTGCTCTTTGACCTCTTAAGTCTAACGTACAAGCTAACTCCCGGCTTTACTGCCAAGAGTGAGAGGCCGTGAATCCTGGCTCCCCAGCTTTGTCTTCTCTTCTATAAAATGAACAAAGTATTGGGGTGCATGCAAGATCCCTGGAGGGGCTATATAAAGAGTTGACCCAGTCCAGTGAGACTTCTTTTTCGGTCTTGGTTAAAGTAATCATTATGGACAGGAACCTATGGGAACACGAACTTGGTTTCTGCATTTTTTGAGACAGAAACAACTTGTAAAAATTATACTTCCTATAAAGGATTTAGCCAGGAAAAACTCACACTCCACAGAACCAGGATTGGTACATGCTCAATTCCCTCTGTTGGCCTCAGAAGTGGGTCTAATAGAACTTTTGGCGACAGGGGCCGTGTTCCACATGTGAGCTGTCCAACAACGGACAGCCACTAGCTACATGTGGCTGTTGGGCACCTGAAATGTGGCTAGTGCAGCTGAGGTGTTCAAGGGTTAATTTTTAAGTTTAAATTTGGATAGCTACATGTGGCAGGTGGCTACTACACTGGCCAGTGCAGTTCTACGAGCTTCCCTGGTGTGCAAGTGGGGTTAAGCACTACACTTTGGGCACCAAAGATTTTGGCTAAATGGAGGTTTACCACATAAAGTTTTTGTTCTTCTCAACAAAGCTCAAAAATAACTCGTTTTCTCCTAAGCTGTAATTTGTAGATCAACTAGGAGTTTAGTTTTATTGATTCCTTATTCTTAAAGAGAAAATCAAGCAGCATTGGTGCAGTTATTGCTGTCTGGCTGTGTGTCTAAGAGAAACCATTAGAACTTTCTCACCTCCACAGCAAATGCTGCTTGGCTTGGACCTGTACACCTTGCTCTCTCTATATCAGGCCACTCTAGTTGACTTTCAACTGCCAGCACCTGCATTTTCCTGCCTGAGGAAGTTACCTGAGGACTCTCCCTCCAAAACATGCTTTACCACCCTTTGGTCAACCTAAAATCATTAGGGAACTGATCCCTCCTATGGGAGCTCTCAACAAAAGGCTGACTGTAGTCAAAGTATATGTTCCCCTGCTCATCCAGGAGGATGCCTCTGAGGTTAGTGTCCAACACTAGCCCTCAGAATGTTCCCAGGGGCACTGAGTTCCAGGTGCCTCTGTGGAGCCTGAACACACTCTGACTACCGGCTACCTTCTCTACCTTGTGTCACCTCCCCAAGCCCCTACCTGTGTACACTGTACCCTGCCCCCCCCGCCCCCCAATAAATTACTTGCATTTGAAACCTTGGGTCTGCTTTGGGATGACCCAAATTAAGACAGCTCTCTGTCTTTTTTTAAAAGTTTATTTATTTTGAGAGAGAGAGAGAAAGAGAGAGAGAGAATATGAGTGAATGAATCCCAAGCTGACTCTGCACTGTCAGCGTAGAGCCTGATGCGGGGCTCGAACCCATGAACCATGAGATCATGACCTGAATGGAAACCGAGTCGGACGTTTAACTGATTGAGCCACCCAGGCACTCTAAGACAGTTCTCTGTCTTATGGAAGAAGCTTGCTTTCACAAATGACACCTCTTCTTACAAAGGTCACTGGAGTATTTTATTTCTTGACTCCCCCGTTCATAGATAGGAGTAGGAAGAAAACCCACAAACTTCCCTCTTTCACTTCTATGCCATTCTTCTAAAAGCCACCATGCAAAATAAAATAAAAATAAAATAAAATAAAATAAATAAGCCCTTCACTGAGACCAGGTTCTGCTGAGCATGGTTACCTCCACACATGTCCTTCGAAACTGTACATTAATCTTCTCCATGAACTTCATCTAGCTCATGGTTTCCCTATGTAGGCATTCCCAAACATCCAGTATAGTGATTCAATATATCCATGAGAAGAATGCATTTCATTACTTTCTATTCAAGTCAGATCTAAGTTTCAAGGCCCAGCTCAATTGGGATCTCATTTATAAGTCTTCTCTGGGACACTTGCTGGAAGGGACGCCTTCTCCCCTCCTGTTTCTAAGGATCAGCTCTCACTGACCACTGCCTGGCCTGGCTGTTGTGTGGGACCCCGTTTACATTACCCCTCTAGCCACATGAGGTCCCTGAAGATGTGAAGGCATTTCTCACAGAACCTGGTCTTGTCACATACAGTAGATTTCCAATTTTCCTAAATAAAGGCCAGAAGGAAACAGCATGTAGACCCTCTTTCTCAGGGCGCCTGTTGAAGAGACTGGACTGGAGATGAGAAATGCTTGGCTCTTTCGTATCTTGTTTGAAACCAGGGGTGAGACAGTTCTAAACACAAACATATTCCTTCTAGAACTAGGATTGCTTTTGCCTTCTGTAAACTGGTCATACTGCAATTTTTCAGGCCACTTGACTTACTAAAATTACTAATGTCTTTATGTACTAGGGGGCATGATACAAGCACTTTAAACAAAAACTCTCCCATTTCCTACTGTCTCTGTTTGAACGGCTAATGTTAATAATGACCAGTACTGGAATGGAATGCCTAAAGCCTGTATCATGGGCTTGCTTATATCTCCAGGGAAGAACAAACAGCTGCAGGCAAAGCACAATTTGGGCTACTTTTGTGCAGTCTCATTTTCTAATTTGTTATATAAAGCTCCACGCACTCTTAGTTTCCTGCTAAATTACTATGCTGCCATGGTTTGGAAAAGCCTGTCATTTCTTACCTTAAACTGTAGCACTGTGTGTAGTTAAGGGTACAACTTGATTCTCTAACATGGAGGGCACTGAATTCACACGTAAGTGGGAAATATACATACTGAGTAAAAAACCACTCAAAAAAATTCTTATCACAGTAAGAAGAATGAGTTTAGTAAATGATTCATGATCAAGGAGGACATTCAAAATGTATAATTAACCGTGTGGGATGGGCACCATCCAATCAGAATGAAAGCCCAGCCAGTAAGCATGGAAGTCAACTTTAAATAACCAATATGGTTGTGTCCCTACATACCAGCTGAATATTAGCACCTGGGGCACATAATTCTTTGTGGTGACACTTCTGAGGATATCTTATTTCACCCACAGGTAACCATATCGAATTGGTCTTCAAATGCCCATCTGATAATTTCACAAATAATCATGGATGCTCAATATCTACCCATGCGGGCAAACTGCCAATAAGGGAATCTGGAAATATCAGAACAATGATGATTCTGTTGGTTCATGAGCCCACTGCCTGTCTGGTAGTCAAAAGAGCACAGGGATGAATTAGTGAAGTTCATTGTGTGGGATTCTTTTCATCAAGGAGACTGAATTCAAACATTTCCCAAAACTACAGATATTGTACCCAGTGCCCTAAGGTGCAGGAATCTAGCAGATGAAATCCAAATGTTGACTCCCTGTTAAACACTCAGGAAGATTAAGCAGTTGGTCCAATCTGCAAGAAAGCTTGCTGCTCTGGGGTTTTATAGGGCAATAAAATGAGCAGTACTAGCAACTCTAATGATCTTCAGAAAGACCCTTCAAAAAGACTCTAAAATTTCCAGAACACACAAGGAGCTCAAACACCTCCCCTTTACCTTTCTTGGCTTCCACTCCAGACCCCAGGGCCGCCGTGGTGGTTGGTCTGAGCTCAGAGCTGCTCTGCGGGGTCACGTTTGCTTTGGCAGTGTTGGCCTTTCCTTTCTTGTCATTCTTAGAAGTATCACTGGGCACATCTGCTATGTCACTCTGGAACAGAAAGGTTTGTGTTAACCCGGATGTAAGCCACCTCACGTTCAACTGTCTGGCGCTTTCTCTATCTTACTGAATCCAGTCTGAACCACTCAACAACTTCCCTACAACTCTCTTAATGGATCTTTGCCTGGCAGGAGAAAAGGTGCAACTCTTTTACAAGCAGGGTATGGTAAAGGGAACTTTAAAAACAAAAGAACAAACAACACAAGTGTGCACTGAAATGGGAGAAGGGGGGATGCAAGACTTTCATAAACAACAAAGAAATGTAAATGTCAATTTCATTAATTTGTTGAGTTGGGTTAACGGGTATTGTAGTGTATCATAAAAGCATCCTGTATTTTAAACATTCCTCAAAGCGTCATCGATTTCCATTTATTAAATAGGCTACACTTTTACAGTCCCTTGAAACTATTTTGTTGACTTGATGACTTCAGTTTTAAAAACACTCAAGTTTGCTATATTAACTTATAACTTTCTCTTGCTGTTATCATCACTGACCACCAAAATTCCCCAACTTGGCTGTCTTTAGTCAACTGCTACTTACAGTTTCAATGCCCATAGCTCTCATTTGGTCTGCTCTCTTTTCCGTAATGGAAAGAAATTTCTTTGGATCTGATAAAGCATCCACAATATCTGGGGGGGAAAAAGCCAATGAGCTGTTGATTCTGTCTTACTATAAACACCCAAGAAAATTCAGCTAATAAACAATTCATAATCCTAGACCCGGGTTATGTCTTCTGTTAAGTACCTTCTCCTAGGAAATAAGACAAAGTTTGGAAAACACAGCCAGTTACAGGAAACAAGAAAGAAGGGAAGGCAAGGATCAAAGGCCAGATGACTTTCTCTCTTTGGGTTTCCCCCCGAATAACGATGACAGTGTGGCAGGGCAAGTCAATTGCCCTGGGTTATTGACTAATTTGTGTGATTCTGAGTGGGTTGATTCACGTCCTCAACTGTGTTTCTTCATTCGAAAATCAGGGCTGATACCACCCACTCTGAAGGTGTACTAGGAGCATTCAGTGAAATGATAAATGTAAAAAGAACTTGGCACACAGTAGGTACCTCCAGTATCTAAGTCTTAATTTTAGATAAGAAGGCTAATACGTATTTAAAGCCAATTTTGGTTCCATGGTAGTTAAAATGAAGTATTTCCCCAGCATTTTCTCAGATACACCTGGCACTTAAAAACAGTAAAACTTCATTTTTTATATAATGTCATTTGAAGAGTTTCAAGTACTTTCTAGCAGAATCTCATGTAATTTTGCATTATTTACCAATACTATAGAAGTAATAATTATTCTCATTACCTTAAAACAGTACATAATTTACCAATTTCAAAAATTGTATGTGTGTCAATTTCTTCCAGTAAAATCAGGCTCCTTATAACATTCTTAAGATAATTTTTGTTTAATTTTTTTCCTTTTTGTAATAGAAAGTACATGTGCATGATAAACAAACATATAAAATATAAAAATCTCCTTCCCTGACACTCCTACAGCCAGTGTATATTGTTATTTATTTCTTGTATGTATTGCAATAACATCCTTGAACATTTCTGAGCATACATTTGCAATGTCCACAGCATAAATGACTAGAGGTTAGAATGATGGGTAAGGGTATTTGTTCTTTTGGTAGTTACTGACAAATTGACCTCCAAAGAAGTTGCATCAATTTATTTTCTCCTACCAAGGGTATATAAGAAGGTCTAAATCCGGTTATCACTTATGTCCTTAAGAACTCTTTTTTCTCCTAATGGGGAATGTGAACAAATTAGCTCTTAAATCTTGCTTAGGAAAAAATAAGAGATAATCATTTTCTTGGAAGTTAATATTCCAGAAAAATATTTACCTTTCTAAGTCCTTATTATTATGAACATTTTCAAAGATACATAAAAGTGGAGAGAAAGGTAAAATAACCCCTCATATACTGATGAAGACCTAACAGTTATAAACAGTCTACTACATTTCCTTCATCTATCATCCTTCCTTTTTTCTTTCTTTTTCCTCTCTGCTGACACATTTTAAGGCAAATTCCAGACATTACAGCATTTCATTTCTAATTACTTCTCTACGCATCTCTAAAAAGGGGTGTTTTCTTTCAGAACCAACCATACCAACACTTTATCCAACAAAGTTGGCAGGAATTCCTTACTATAATAAATGGCCCATCTTAATATGTTCCCTATTTACAATTAATTTTTTTGAATCAAGATAGAGTCCATTCTAGGTCTCTGATAACTATGTATCTTAAATTTACTTTCATCTAGACTAGTCTCTGCTACTATTTATTTTTCACAACGCATAGATTTGTTGAGGAGACTGACCAGGTAGCCTATGAAATGCCCCACATTCTGAATATCAATGTTTCCCTGATGTGTCATTTAGGCTTGACTTTCTCTTCTTCTAAGAATACTCCAGGGGAGGTACTGTGACTGCATATGGGTCACATGAGCGCAGATAAAGCCTGACTGTCCCACTTGTTGTGGTCTAAACTCATTGAATTGGCTCAGGGCTTTTAGTCCGTCTGTGTCTGACTCCAAAATGCCTCCTCCTTCCACCTGTCTACAGTGTTATGGGGCAAGGTGAAACTCAAACCATGCCCACCGAACCCCCTGCCCTTCACTTGGAGAAAACCTACCTGGTGTAGGCCTCCCTGCACGTGCCCACATTGGATATACTTTGCCTTGGTTTCCCACCAGCACATCTCAGTAGATGATCCATAGGGCCGGCTTGTTAGGAAACAAGCACTTGCTTATCCTTAATGGTATACCATTAGTTTGAGGGCCTGGGGTGTTTATGGCATTTCTGAGAGGTTACTAGTAGTCCTTCCAGTAGGAATAACAGATAGGGCTTTAATCACTTAGAGCCCATTATAAAACCAATAAAGACCTTAGAGTGTGAAATGATCCATAACCCATCCAAACTAACCAAGCTACTTTCATTTT
Source organism: Panthera leo (assembly GCF_018350215.1). Classification (NCBI taxonomy): domain Eukaryota; kingdom Metazoa; phylum Chordata; class Mammalia; order Carnivora; family Felidae; genus Panthera; species Panthera leo. The sequence goes on along the minus strand of NC_056681.1, from coordinate 35,171,740 downwards.
TGTATATTCTTGTGTAATTTTTTCCACATGAATACATATCTTGTATGGTTTACTTGAAATTACCCAATCTGTCTTTTCTCATTTATTATGTTATACCTGTATAGTTTTAAAAATTACTTTTAGTGAATGAATAATGTCCCATTGAGTTTATGTACTAAACTATTCTCTACTGCTAGGTATTTAGATGGACTTTCAAGTTTTTTCTTTTTTTAATGTTTATTGTTGAGAGAGCGAGAGTGAGCGAGAGCAAGAGAGAGAGAGAGGGAGACACAGAATCTGAAGTAGGATTCAGGCTCCGAGCTGTCAGCAAAGAGCCTGACACAGGACTAAAACCCACAAAACAGGAGATCATGACCTGAGTCAGTCGGACACTTACCTGACTGAGCCACCCAGGCGCCCCACAAGTTTTTTTCTTTTTATGAAAGATGACTTTGCAAGAAATAGGTTAGTACAAAAACAGATTTAGCATTTTCTTTTATCAGAAAATTAGTGATTCAGATACATAAGAGAGATGTATCTCTATATAAGATACAACTTATATACTTGATAACAAGATATGTTCCTAATAAGCTTTAAAATAGTTATTTAAGAATAATTAATGGAAGGAGCAAGTACTAAGAAAGTACAGCAGAATTAAGAGGGTTCAGTAGGTTCAAAAATGCCCTTCAAAATTCATGACTGTCTGGAACTTCAGAATGTCCCCTTATTTCCGAGTAGGGTCTTTGGGTATGTAATTAGTTAAAGACTGCGATAGGGATTAGGATAGGCTCTAAATCCAATGATTGGTGACATTATAAGATGAGAAGGGACACACAAAGACAAAGAGAAAAAAGGCTAGGGAATGATGAAGTCAGAGAATGGAGAAATGGAGCTACAGGCCAAGGGATGCTAAGGCCTGCCAGGAGCTCAAAAGAGGCAAGGAAGGATTTCCCCAAGAGCCAAGTCTTTGATGTTAAATTTCTAGTCTCCAGAACTGTCAGAGAATAAACTTCTGTTGTTTCAAGTCTCCCATCATGTGGCAAATTTGATTACCAATGGTAACTGATTAAAAAAAATCTATTAAGGAGATAGAAATTTATTGAATACGCTGCAAGGGAGCAGTGGGCAGGACAGCAAAAAGGAGACTGCCTGCGAGGAGGAGGTGATGGTGAGGAGCCACAGTTATAGAGCAGAGTGAGGGCTTATAGGAAAGTGTGAAATTTTCCCTTTTCTCATAACTGTGCTTGTTTTTAAGTAGCCCATTGGTTAGTTAGGGCCTATAGCTATTTTGAGGAGGCTCACGTAATGAGCCCGTTCGCATCGGCTTGGTGATGGTCGCTGGGGGCCCTTCTGCCTTGCTCAAGTTTTCATTGCTCAAGCCTGTTGCCTAAAAGTGGACTCTATACTTCCCCCTGACAGATCGACAGTGGCAGATCTTTGGCATTTGGGCACAGGTCTCAGCTTCAGTAACTTCTTCCTGCTGCGTGAGGGGTGTAGAGATGTCCCTACCTATGGGTCAACATTGGTCAGTTGGGAATTTCTATGCAGGAATTACAAAAGGCAGAGGGAGCCGAATCCAAGGTAGACAACATATGTGAATCGTCTTCAGCTTGAAGTTATGGCAGTGAATGAATCTTCTGTTCTTGGGTGTATCTTTCAAATAAAACAGGCTTTATCATTGTTAACAGGGAGCATCCATCCATCAGCCCCTGGAGACCGCCCCAACGTCCTGTCATGGTTTGATGAAAGGATATTTTGAATCCCACAGTGTTCTTCCTGTTTCTTGCAGCTATGTCATGATCCCAGCCTTGAGGGTCGATTGTGTACAATTCTGATCTTGAATACAGGTGCTATATTTTATAACATACAGTCATGACACAATACAGTAAACTAGGCTATATATTGCTTTGTATTACAAGGACAAACTGGCTGAGATTTCTGATCAGCCATCTGCTGTAGGATTATGTAGATATAGCCTAAATTATACATCAAAATAAGATGCTGCAGATTTATCCATTAGTTGGATAAATATCATTACTTAAACCTATCTTCAATTACCAATATTAACAATTCTAGAAGCCACTGGGGAGTTATGTTCCTGGATTCTGAAATCGTGCCTTATTATTTGAGTTTAAACGAGATGCCTTTTTCAGTTACATATGCCTTTAAAATTTTTATAATATACAACTCAATAGTGTTCTTGATCAAATGGCAACAAAAATACGCAAAGTAGAAATAAGGCTTGTTCAAACTGAATCACATGGGACAAAAAGATGATGTCAAAAAGATAAAATACCTGGAACAAGGCTTAGGTTACCAGGTTACTTGAGACAAGCACTTCATTCTTCGCAATTTTGAATAAATCAGATACTTCTAGGACACGGGATTTTGCCACATGGTGGCAGGTGCTCATGCTGCAGCTAGAGTAATACATCCACGCAGAGGGCAGCCAATGGGATAGTTCCACCAAAATTTTTCAGCAAAAGGGCTTAGGATTAGAGAGTCAAGACCTGACGAGGCCTCTTTAAGGTAATTTTCCTTTTGTAACTTAGTTTCTCCTCTGACTAAAGCCATATATATACCTGACATTTAAAGAATGATTTACACACACATTATACATGCACATATTATATATACATTTATATATAAATATGCTGCATATCAAAAAGGGAAACCACTTTTTATTAACATTTAAAATAATTTATAACCAGAGAATGAGAAGCTGTCCCTCAAATATCTCATACCTCTAATATGCTTGTATAACTCTATTGGAAAATGTTATTTTTCCTTCCTTCAGCTCAGGAGAGTATATTCTTGGCCAAAGATTTGCATATTCAAGTAGACCTGTTATCTCTCTTTGGTGCCAATGTGGCATTTCATGGGCATCCTCCCCTTGTACTGGGGGAGCACTGTGGCTGGTTACGTAGTTCTCTATTCCACAGGACAATCCCCTCTGGCAAGAATGAAGTTGAAATGCTGATCAACATTGACCTGTGTGCTAGGCGTGTCCAGGGACAGGGCACACTGACCTTCTAACAGGGTACAGACTGCGCATGCAAGAGCCTGACCCTACAGAACCCACAAGGGCAAGCTGAAATTTCCCAGATGCCTGGAAGTCAAGGCACAGGCTCTGGAACCTTTCTTTTCAAAAAGGAACCAGTCTGGGGCACCTGGGTGGCTCAGTTGGTTAAGCGTCCAACTCTTGATTTCAGCTCAGGTCATGATCTTGTGGTTCGTGGGTTCGAGCCCTGTGTCGGGCTCAGCACTGGCAGAGTAGGGCCTGCTTGGGATTCTCTCTCTCCCCACTCTCTTCGCCCCTACCCTGCTCATGCTCTTTCTCTCTCAAAATCAATAAACAAACTTAAAACAAATAAAATAAAAAAAATAATAAAGAACCAGTCTGCCTTTTCTCATTTGCTTCTTTCTTCCGAACTTAACAGAAGTTTTACTTATTTATACTTAAGGAAAAAAACCCACTATTTCTAGGTTGAGTGCCATTTCCAAAAGTCTGGTTGCTCGTGGTGAAGACTTTCCATGTATATTCGTTTTTTCACTCCTCCTTCCCTCCCACCCACCCTTCCTCACTTCCAGAGTTGAAAACATCAATTTAAGCATCCCCAAGAACTGAAAAGAAGGTAGCAATTCCTCAGCACAGACTTCCAGATACTTGCAGTCTTTATAAGGGAGGTCCGTCTTTGTCTGTTTGCTTGTTTAACCGTTGTTTCTCAAGGCATTTAATTTGAGTGCCTTGGTGATGAACACCAACCATGGCACCTAGATGGCCCCCTCTTGGCTCAGATCCTCTCCTGTTTTCCCCTCAACGGTTTCTATCTTATCAAGAGGTAAAGGCAGCAGAAAAAATATACATTCCCCGGATCTCTGCAAAGCAATGCTAAAAAAGATCAACAAATCCCATAACTATGATTTTAGATGAGGTTTCTTACCTTCTAGCAAATGATTAATCATTGCCCAAATTCCATTTCTAGAATGCATAGAGATATGTTAGGTGTAGGTGGGGGTGGGGGAAGACTTTGTGGTTAAGTAACACTGGGAGATGCCTATGCGTCCTCCTCTTCTTGGGCTCCACAGTACATTTCTAGGAATGATGTAATAAGGAGCCTGTTTAAATTCACCTCACCTGGCAACTCCTGAGCCAGTTCTCCATAATCCATCCTGCCCCCTTCTCTGGAGCTTTTCTTCTTGGTGTTCTTACCAACATATTCTGTAGTTCAGAGGAAGCCATGATAATGGATACCACTGCAACGCGAATCAATTTTCCAACAAATGTTTGATAGAAAAAAAGTGTTTTAGCATCCACAAGGGAGAGGCAGAAATGGAGCGACCTTTCACTCTATCAGAAAATCCTGAGATCATGGCCCAGCAATGGCATCTTGATTAACAACTTTCCTCCTTTTGAACCATGTGATGTAAGAAGCGGCCCACTATCTTTGCAGAAGGTTTGGAAAACAACCCTGTAAGATGCTGGGCAGAGACAGCAAGAAACACCCACCCCCAGGCCCCATGATGGCTCTTTAATCACAGGGCAGGCAGAAAGGAGGAACAGGCAAATAAACAAAAGGGCTACTTCATCTTTCCTTGCACAAAAGGGCCTAGGTGCAGAAGACAAAACCTACAGCTCTAGGAGCAGTGATAAGCACTGCTCAAGGAACTGGTGGCGAGCAGCTCACGCAACACATCTCAGAGTGACATTTAAATATAATGCTGATGTGCCATATATTCTGGAAGCATGGCATCAACTCTCTTATTTGTTCCCCTTACCACTCAGTAATAAGATATACAAATGATCAAAAACAACAGTGGGTGAGAGAAATACTAATGCTCATTTAATTGCCATCTGCTTTGGAACTGCTTCCCATCACAAACAGCAGTGGCTCGCAGTGATAAGGCCGCTGCAATGGCTAAGCGCTGAGGTCCATGGCATTTGCACTTACAGATAAGGCAGCAAAGACAACCCCACGTCTCCAAGGCTCACTGGATTTGACAAAGGAAAACTGACCTTAGCACCCAGCCTAGCACTTTCCTATTGGGTATGAGTGTGGGAGTAAACAAGAGGGCTATTTTACTCTATGTTTAGTAGAAAAATAATACTAAAGAAATTAAATGGAGCCTTTTTGATTCATTCCTAGTCATCCCTGTCTTAAATGTTACTGCCTGTTTTCACATCAAATTTCAGTTTCTGATAGTTAAGAGATGTCATCTCTCTTCTTCAGCCCAGGGACATTTTACATCCATGCAGCTTAGGAACAGAACCATCTGTGGAGAGAGCTCCGAAGTTGGAGCAGCCATATTTGCTCTGTATTTTTCCTGTGTGTCATGGGAGTTCTTGCTAAAGCAAGGTGGAGAAGCAGTTGCACTAAATTCCCTGCCTCTGTCATCTGACAGGGCAAGGAAAGAAAACTGGAAACTGACAGGAGAGGAAAAGGGTAAGGGGGAAATACTGGGTCAAGACTCAAATCATTTTGGGAGGGAACTGGGGCAGCCCAGAGTTCAAGGTGTCTAAAGATCACCATATGCATGAAGGCAGAAGTAATTATGGGCAATTGCAGAAGTACCAAATTGTCTCTGTAAGGAGGGATTCTTCATCCTCTGGTGACCTCACAGCACAGAACTCCAATAAGTAAGTGACCAGAAGCTCCTGTCAATGCCCAAGCCCTCCCCCTAAGGAATCTCTTAACTTAGAAAAGCCTTTTAAGGAACATTTTTCTTGTTTCTATAGAATGATGCCACCCACCCAACATTACTGAAACTTAAAATACATTTAAAAACTATATAGAACATGGAGTTGCTGGTGCTTAAAGAAAATCATGGTCACATTACTAATGTGTTAGAATTCTAAAATTTTGTAGTAGGCATGGAATTAAAAGATTTTCCTTATGATGGTGAACTGCTTATGACAAAATAGTCTACTGCAGCAAAGTAAAGGGTAAAGTTAGGGAGAAGAAAATGTAACCGGTGGATTTTTCTTTAGCTTGTTAAAAATAAACAGAAATGAAAAGAAATTAATGGAAGGGTTGCTATGGTTGGGCACTGTACCAAGAACTCACTAGATCTTCACCTATGAGCTGCGGACTGCTGTTATCCCCGAGCCTCAATGAGGACACTACAGGGTAAAATGTTCTGCAGAGCTCATTCCGGGTCACACAGCCAATGAGCCGTGGGGGCTCCAGCCAGCATCCTCACTTACCTGCTAAGCGGCCTCCATGAAACAGCAGGCCAAGAACGATAGACAGAGTTTGAATCCCCAACCATTACCTTCATAGAAGTTTATCTAGACATTGAGATGTATTTGAGACCGCTTTGGAAATTATGAAAGAACTTGTAATTAAAATTTACTTTGAAAAATTACTTCAAAAAAAGAGAAACCCAATTTAAACAAGCCCACGAAGGGTACTAGAGAGGTATTTTAAGGGAAAAGGAATACAAGTGAGCAAGAAACACAAGAGATACACTTAGTCTGATTCAAAATTTTAAATTAGCAAATTGAAAAATGATGAGATGCCAATTTTACTACCATTACTGAAAAATAAAATTTTTCTTAGAACCCAGAATTGGCCATAGTGAGTACAGCATGGGACTCTCAATCTCAGGGTCATGAGTTCAAGCCCCATGTTTGGCATGGAGCCTCCTTTAAAAAAAAAAAGAGAGAGAGAGAGAGAGAGAGAGAGAGATAGTGCTATATACATATAATGGAATATTATATAACCTTTAAAAAATAACTCAAAAGCCTTATATGCATTGGCAGGAATATGCTCCATGATATATTATGTAAAGAAAGCAAAGCACAGAACATGGTATACTGGATTATCTTTTTGGGTTAAGTTAAAAGGGAAATGTATGTTTGTGATACATACATACATATATACACACAAACCTTACATTTATGTATATACATATTAACATATACACAGATATGCTTTGTGTTTTATATTCTTATACTTTTTGAAGAAATTCATGTCTTTTATTTAAAAATGTTATCAAGAACTATTTAGGTAGCAGGATAATAGGTTGCTTTGGTTTTATTTCTTTTTTCTCAATTCAAAATAAATATGTACATATTTTAAACTCTCCTTGTGCCATTTTCATATTACCTTGCTTTTATAGAAAAATAGGGCAAAATACAATTTTTAAAAATTTACAGAGGTTACATATGCTCACTTAAATGACCCAGAAGTAATAAGTGAAGTCCCACCATACTGGATAGTGTGTTCTCTGTGATGTTCCTGGATGTTACCCAATGCAGTGGGCCAGCGCCACTCATCTCTTACCCCCACTCTCAAAGAGATCACTACTCTTAAAGTTGGGTGTATATCCTTTCAGATTTTTTTCTGTGCACTTTAAGCATATGTATAAAGATGGTAAAGGTTCTTAGCAAATAATAATGGGATCATTTTGCAATTTACTTTTTCTCTTGGTACTAAATCACTGTCATCTTTCTATCCTGAACACTGAGATCTAAGTCATTATTTTCAATAGATGTATGGTTTTCTAGAGAATGGCCATCCACATTTAACCAGTCTCTACTGATGGATATAGCTGTTTTTGATCTTTTTTATACAAATAATGCTGCATGAAATTATAGCATAAAAATTTGTCTGTTTTTAGCTATCTGATTAAAGAAATACATAATTCCTAGGCTAAATATTTGGTGAATTATAAAAGTTGGGATTGCATTAGCTTGGTCAGGCATAAATAAAGTCTTACTTTTCTAATCTAAACTAGTAGAGTGGTTTTGGACAAACTGACCTCACCTAAAAGCTGAGAAAATATAATTTATCAAATTACTTAGTATCCTGAAAATGTGCATATTCTCCTTAAGGGGTCAAAATTATTCAACAAGAAGAGCACACTCCTCTTGCCAAGTAACACTGGCTTTTGAGGACACATCCTCAAACATGGAACAGAACTTTGGTTTTAGCACCATGTACCCTGTATTTCAGCTTCCTCAGAATGCATAAATAAGTCCAGCACTTTACTTATGAAGGCCTTGGCTTGGGCTGCTTCTCTGTCTGGAAAGTTAGTTTACCTTCCTGCTGTGATTAATCTTTCAAGGTCCAAACGGATTAGTCCAATCTTTCAAGGTCCATAACGGATAAGTATAACAGATTATACTTATTTATATATGTGCACATGTATATGTGTACAAGGCTGGAAAATTGAGGATAAGTGTACGTGACTTTTCCAACTTTATATCTCTTACCCATATAGTAGGTATGAATTAATAATTGTTGACTACATCTTTTCCTTTGAGAAAAACATTTTAAGTGAATACACTAAGAAATTGTTTTTACTGATGAAACTAGTAAATGTTAACAAAAGTTCCAGCTCTGGGGTGCCTGGGTGGCTCAGTCAGTTAAGCATCCGACTCTTGACTTTGGCTCAGGTAATGATCTCACGGTTTGTGAGTTCTAGCCCCACACTGGGCTCTGCAATGACAGTGTAGAGCCTGCTTAGGATTCTTGGTCCCCCCGCCATCTCTCTGCCCCTCCCACCATTCACTTGCTTTTTCTCTCAAAAATAAATAAACAATAAAAAAACAAAAACAAAAACAAAAAACAAAAGTTCCAGCTCACACCCTGCTGATGGGTTATCCGGCAATCTGTATCTGAAGTTTTAAATACACATACGACTCCTTCCACTTCAAAGAACTTATCTTCAGGAAACAATCATGAATATTTCCAGAGCTTTACACATTATTATTCATAAAAAAAATGGAAATGGCTTCAATGTTTATCAATAACTAAATTATGGATAATACAGATTTCATGACATGGAAAAATATGGTCTATTAAGTGAAAACAAATGAACTCTCTGAAGTAATGGGTCCAAATGAGTATATACAGTAAGATCTATTTAATTAAAACAGAAGACATGAGATTGAAAGTGAAGGGACCAATATGGCAACAGAGCTGTCTCTAAGCAGTGGATTTAGTGGATGACCCTTCCTTCATTCTTTGCGCTGTCAGAATCTCTTTTCTGATACATATTTTACCTACTTTGCCTTTTACAGAATAAGACCTATTAAACATATTTGTGGAATGAATAAATCCATATTATCTTTCTTTAGCCATAAAAAAGTTTTTTTTTTCCCCTAGAAAATGCTAGTGTGCAAGGATACGGTTTCATTTTGAACCTTTTCCTATGGAATCAACATAGAATTTCAATGTTCTAGAGAACAGGGAGTCTACAGATTTCCTATTGTGGCTCAGCACATAAATGTTCATATCTGAATGTGGGAGCTTAGTTAAGCAGATGAAATAAAAACACACTGTTTAAGTCAAGAGGCCATAAAGAAAATAAAAAATTTAGAAAAAGATGGTTCTCATATTCTTATGTTGTTATCCTCAGGTAAGTCCCTTAAGTAAGTCCTCAGGGTGTCTGCCCTCAGTTTCTTAACCTATAAGAGAAATGACCAGAGAATTCTGAATAAAGTCTTTGAATGTCAAATCTGAGATTCAGACATCAACTGTGGAATCCCACACATGATAACACAGTACAGAAATTTCAAATGCTTCTGATAAAAAGGAAGTGACTATAATGATGTGTTGGGAAAAAAAAATATGTGAGACTATTTTTTAAAGAGATTATTCTGAATCAGTACGTACACAAATATTGACACTGGTAATGAGCTGCACTATAAATACAGATGTTTCTTTAGCACAGAACTACATGTGTCCACATCCCTTCTCAACAACTTCTGGACTCTATAGAGAGTTCTTGACACAAAGTAGGAACTCAACAAATCATGCTTTCCCTTTTCTAGTCCAATTTCCCCTTTCCCTGGAATGAATCAGAGAGTTCCATTTGAAAAATAAGCCATGCAGAAGGAAAATCCTTAAGTATTCCACCATATTTGTTTATACAACCATTTCTAAAATGTATTAGGTGGTATACACCACCTGCTGTCTAAGCTCAAGTATTTGGAACATGATGTAACTCATCTGCTGATGCTTATGGACATCACAGCTTCCTAAAGATACTGTTTAGGTCCCCCGTCTCTTTTCTCATCCATTTACTAGCCCCACAACACCCCTCTTTTCTGTGCTCTTAAATCAGCTACAGTATGTTCTGGCTTCTGATACAGGCTTCCTTTTTAAATAAAAAACAAAGGAGGAGGAAGAAGGAGTCTTTATTTTGTGACTGAAAAAATCCTCATGGCTCACATCACTTCTTGAATCTGCAATTGGGTTGTTAAAGCTGAGGATTAGAGAAAATATTCCCACCAGAGACTCAAGCATTATTAAAAAACAAAACAAAAACAAACAAAAACAACCCACAAAATAACTCCCAATCCCCAAAGCTGGGATGTGTTCCAGCTTACTATAGAAATTATTGATTTTATTGTATTGTTAGCCACACATACGTGTGTGCACACATTTTTGAGCCTTGCTATAGGATATACCGTAATGATAAGCACTTCACAAGAATGCTAAGAGGGAGGCAGGAGAAGTATCTTTACAGGTTATGTCATTGTCCCAAGGTCACCCAGCCAGGAGTAGAGAGTGAGAATTTGCACCCTTGGTTAATTTGATACAATCACTCTGCTGTACCATTCCCTTAGAATTCAATGCACTGGGAGTAGAGAAGATCTTTGTTATCTTTTAATGTTCTTGGCTTAATTTAGGGTAATAACAAGCTAATATGTTTGGGTGTAAGCAAAATCCTAGGTTTGGGCCAGGATTTCTCCCATTGATTTACCTTAGTAAAACCACAAGTCTTCTGTGGATGGATGACTGGGAATTTTTGTGGAACTGAACACTCTGATGAATGTGGAAGAAAATCCAATCATGTGGATATTTGAGTTCAATTTAAATTTTTTAGTGATACCAATTGAGATCTATGGTTCCATATGACTTATGTCTTTTTCTCCCTTTGAATGATGATGTAAGAAAATCCCTCACAAACATATTCGTAAAAATAGATAAACCATATAAAACTGCAGTATTTTAAAATAAGAAAGAACCTTAAAGATAATCCAGCCTTGCCCTTTAATTTATTACTAGGAAACCTGAAGTTATTATCTATCCTTGATTTCTTTGTGGCTATAAGGGTTGGCTGCACTGGTAGGAACAGGTATATATATTTTTAACCACCGGTGAAATTTTTTCTGATCCTAAAATCTGGACTTCTTAACTTACCTCCAAATCCATCAGGCACATATGTTTTAAGAACAATATTGCAGAAAATTGTTGGCAGTGATAATGGTTTATTTCCCTCATTTCGAAGAGAAATGTGTCGATAACCTGCTTGGAGGCCATCCAGCGGAAGAATCCTCTGGCCTATCAGCCTATTGTTGTCGTCATACACAGCTATTCTCAAGACTGCCAGGTCAGGGAGGATCACCTGCAAACAAAGAATGATACCTTTCATGGATTTTTTTGGAAAGCAGCTCCCAAGAACCCTGACTTTAGGAATCTGGACCATATCCACACTGCTCTTAAATGTGCCTTTATGGTGAAACGATGCCCGTGATCAATTTGCATTCCTGAAGTACACTGTACAAACTGTAGTGTCCAAGCCATTGAGAAAGCAATTGAACAGGTTTCCTGGAAATCATCTCATTGAAATTTTTAGATGAAACGGTTGTGAAAAATTGTGAGTCCAACCCTTGTCATCTTTCCCAATCTCCATGCATGTAGTACAAGAAAAAGGAGACCTTGAGAGGGGCGCCTGGGTGGCTCAGTCGGTTAAGCATCAGACTCTTGATTTCAGCTCAGGTCATGATCTCACCGTTCATGAGACGGAGCTGTGCACTGGGCTCTGCACTGACAGAATGGGGCCTGCTTGGGATTCTCTCCCTCCCTCTCTCTCTGCCCCTTTCCCACTTGTGCTTTTTCTTTCAAAATAAATAAAGTTTGTTTTGTTTTGTTTTTAAAGGGAGACCCTGAGAGATCAAGTGACTTTCCTTAATGTCAGAGACTGTAACATCTGGGCCCGGAATTGGGGCTCTTGACTTTGAATCCTGTGGTTTGTCTCCTACCTGGGCTGCTTCTGACATCCAGCTCTGTTTTTAAGATTATGGAAAGTATCTCTGAAGAAACGCTTTGCATATAAAGGACAATGTATGTAGAAATTTGGATTTTCCCTTTCTCTTGCACTTCTCAGTTTTTAATAGATTTTGGGATACTAAATACAGTGATATGTGGCAGCGAAAAACATTAATGATCCAAGACATTTACTCTCAACCATCTCCAAAATGAATAAATGGACATAAAATCTAAGCTCAGATAGCAGAATCCTAATTCACATATAAAATAGCAACATGACAAAAGGAAATCAAATGTTTTTAATCAGGAATGACTTTTCATTGGTTAAGAACAACCAAGACATCTTGGCTAGTTTAAGCATTGTGCCTGAAGCTAGACAATGGACTGGTTGCCTTCTTTAACTTCTAAAGAACAGAGAAGGATACAGACCTGGCATCTCGTTTCTGGGGCCAGTAATGCTATATGTAAAAACCAAGTTTGATATTTCCTTACTCATCAAAAATAAAGAATGCCTGAAGTCAAATTTCTGAACCTCTAGAAATGTGTGTAGGGATTATTCATTCTGCCAAAGCACACTGGCTACACTGACAACAGATCCAGCTACAACAAAGTATAAAAAACCAGGGGGAAAAAAAGGCCCATGAGAGGTGTGTATGCAATTTACAGTACAGTTTGACTATAGAAGAGAAGGTCATAGTGGGGGTTGCACGGATAATGGTGGAGGGCGTGGATCTCACAATGGCTTGTTTCATTGAACTACTGATCTTCTGTAACCTGGTTTCTGTAAACCAGTTAGCCTATTCTGAAGCTGCTAATCCTCACTTTTGTTAAGATAAGAAGCCAGTTATCTGTGTTGTGGGACATGCAAATGGAGCAGAAACACCTGGAAAAGCTCTGCCTAAAGAAGAAGTGAGAAACTATTTTTTTTAAATATATGAAATTTATTGTCAAATTAGTTTCCATACAACACCCAGTGCTCATCCAAAAGATGCCCTCTTCAGCGCCCATCACCCATCCTCCCCCTCCCTCCCACCCCCCAGTCAACCCTCAGTTTGTTCTCAGTTTTTAAGAGTCTCTTATGCTTTGGCTCTCTCTCCCACTTCAGCCTCTTTTTTTATTTCCTTCCCCTCCCCCATGGGTTTCTGTTAAGTTTTTTTTTTTTTTTTTTAAATATATGAAATTTATTGTCAAATTAGTTTCCAGTGAGAAACTATTTTGGATAGGATAATAAAGCAAGTGAGAAAGAAAACTAGATATTCTTGGAGACAACACAACCAATGCATGGGGTTTTCAATACATCTTACACTGACAAAAGAGAAACAAAGGGAAAATTATTACAAGATTAAAAACTGAATCATTATAGAGAATGGCTGTGATTGGTCTTAGGATCAAGATATAGAATTAGGAAACCTCCCCCAAACCCAAAACAGACTGTGGGGGTGGCAACAGGTGACATGCTTTCTGGAAGCATAGGACAATACCAACTGGCCTAGTTAAGGACAGTTATTGGCCTTTTGGGTGCACCATCCTACCTGTCCTCTTGGCTAAAGGAGCACTGCAAGTTACCAGCTGCTGCCTTGGCAGAACAGAACTCTCCAGTGTAGGATGATGTCCATCTGTGAGGACACATTCTAAAGAGATTGCGAACCTGGACCGTGAGCATTGCCACACAGAAGGTGGGCTCCTTGGAGGAGGAAAGGGGAGCCGAAAGGACAAGGACAAACATAACAACAATTACATGTCATCTCTAGAACTCATCCACTGAAAGAAGAGAAAAAGGAGACATTTTGGGTTGCCTAACTGCCCCTATGTCATATAGTGTCTATACACTAAACTGTGGCCCCTAACTTAGCAGAGCGAGTCTGACACATTGGAAATGCCCTACCTTCCGAAACACAAATGATTCTTCATTGTAAACTGGATTGAGTCCATTGTTCATCACCATGCGAGTTCGGAATTCCTTACGTATGGTGTCAGTGGGTAAACCATACATATCCACTTCTACATATGTACCAATTTTCTTATCTGATAAAAACTGACCTGATATGACCTGCAGCAACACAGAAATAGGATAAGAGAGAAGTCTGTGTAATTATCAAGAGCAAAGAATAATCTAGAAGAAATTTTCTGTCCATCTTTAGAAATTTTAGTTATCTATGAAAATAATATGTTCATTGCTTACTAAATTAAAACACTATTGAGCGAGTAGTATATGCAAAAAAACTCAAGACAGAGGTTCTGACTTTGAGAACCATCTATAGAAAGAAAGAAGAAAAAAATAATGAACCATATAATACAAAAAAAAAAAAAATAATGTCTACAGCAGCTTAATTCCACCTAAGTGCCCACATGTATGAAATGAAGTTAAGGGTTCAAATATGTCCTAGGATCCCATCATAGCTCTGAAATTCTGCCATTTCATACCTTACTGAATTCTTTTATAAGTCTGGGAAAGAGACACACTGAAGAAAAAAGGAATGCTAAAATTTGCCCCTTATCCTTTACCAATATTGACAATGGTCAGTGTTACAGATTTATAAAGACCAGCATTAAATTCCATCTATTGTAACGCCATGGAGAGACTATTTTTCATTTACTTTCCAAAGGACTACAGCCACTTATCATTTCCATAATATTGAGTACCTGATAATTTTGAAAGTTTTTTTTAAGGTAAAACTAGCACACAATAAACTGTACATATTTAAAGTGTATAATAAGATCAGTTTGGACTTATGTGCACATATGAGAAACTGATGGTTTTGACTTTTTCAGAATGTCACGTAGTTGGAATCATACAGTATATAGTCTTTCCATTTGTTTCTTTCACTTAGTAATAAGCATTTAAGTTTCCTCTATTTATTTTCATGACTTGCCGGCTCATTTCTTGTTAGCATTGAATAATATCCCATCATCTGGCTGTACCACAGCTTACGTATCCATTTACCTACTGAAGGATGTCTTGGTTGCCTCCAGTTTTTGGCAATTATGAACAAAGCACTAAAAACATCTCTGCATGGGTTTTGGTGTAGATGTAAGTTTTCAATTCATTTGGGTAAATACCAAAGAGCATGACTGCTGGATTGTAGGGTAAGCAGCGTCACTTTGCAGTCTCGTCAGCAACGAATGACAGTTCCTATTGCTTCACATCTTCCACTAGGTACTTTTTTGATCTGATGTCTTCCTAAAAGTAGCTAATAGTTTTACTAGTGACCAAAATGTATCTCTTAAGAAGGGGGCATTTTGAGTCAAAGCTGAGAGCAACACATGGATCCTACATCTTGGCATAAAATATTTTACTGTGATATTTTAAGTCTTTTCCAGGGCCATCTGCATACACATTTATAGAATACTGTGAACAGCAGGGGCCTTACCTGCACTGAGCAAGTGGCTGCAATAACCCCGTCGACAGGAGTTTCAGAGAAGGGATCAAATGTTCGATCGGGCCGTCTCATGAAATCTGGTTTGAGAAGGTACCTGGTGGGACAAAAGCATAGAAAGAGTTTATTAGTTGTGTTTACAAAGATTGTAATACCCTTGCTTCAGGACACTAAGTACTTCCTTTTCCCCATATCTAAGTTAGGAGCTCGACTTTTAGGCAGATGATTCTAAGGACTGAAGAAACTATTCCTGTCCTAGGGATAATCCTAAAGAGAAGCAGGAAAGAAGGAATGATTTTTAGATTTCAGGCTCCTTGACATCTAGGACTTCCTGATACTATTACATTCTCTTGAACTTTTTTTGTCATGGAACTCTTTAGATATTTACTCTTATATGCACAAAATAAAACTCAAAGAACAACAATGAAAAACCAACTATATGAGCTATGGTTATTAAAATATGAAGGGTACATGATATTCTACTTCTCTGTGTTTTAATTACTACATTAAATTATGAGATATAATGCCAAGTTAATAAATATAATTTCAAAGTACTGATATGCATAAAAATATTTTGTGAGATCTATACCAACAGTAATGAGATATGAAAATATTTGGTTTACATTTGGTGTCAGAGTCACAGGTACCATTAATATTACTGTGAATTGTTGTCTATGTTCACAGTCAAAAGAACCAGGCAATTTCAGTTAGAGGCAGGTGAACATAAAGATGTAATTACCTCCCCATTTCTGGGCAGCGCAATTAGGCAAGAAAATGAAATAAAAGTTACCTAGACGGAAAAAAGGAAGTAAAACAACTTCTATTCACAGATGACATGATCTTGCATACAGAATCTACTAAAGGAATCTACCTAAGGAATCAACTAAAAAATGATTAGAACTAGTAAATGAGTTCAGCAAGGCTGCAGGATACAAAATCAATATACAAAAATCAATAGTATTTCTACACACCAGCGATGAACAATCCAAAAATGAGTTAGGAAGATTCCATTTATAATAGCACCAAAAAAGAATTACTTAGGAATACATTTTAAGAAAATAAGTGCATGTACTTTGAAAACTACAAAATATTGTTGAAAGATATAAAGAAGGCCTAAGTAAATGGGAAAATATCTTGTGTTCATGGACCACCAGACTTACTATGGCTAAGATGGCACTATTTCACCAGACTAATATACAGATTTGATCCCTATCCAGATCCCAACTGACTTCTTTAGAAATTAACAGGTGATCCTAAAATTAATATGGAAACTTAAGGACTCAGAATAGCCAAGGAATGTGGAACAAGAAAAACAAACTTGAAAGTCTCCTAATTCTCAAAACTTTCTACAAAGCAACAGTAATCAAGATAGTGTAGTACTGGCATAAGGATGCACATATAAATCAATGAGACAGAACTGGGAATCCAGAAATAAATTCATATATCTATGGTCAATTGGTTATTGACAAAGATATTCACAATAGTCAACGGGGGAAGGAATATTCTTTTAAACAAATGTTGCTGGGACAACTCTAACCACCACATGCAAAACAATAAAATTGGCCCTTCTAACATCATGTACCAAAATTAATTCAAAGTGGATCAAAGACAAAAATATAAGAGCCAAAATGATAAAATCATTAGAAGAAACATAGGGATAAATCTTTAGGACTTGGCAATGGATCTTAGATATAACACCAAAAAGCACCACCAACAACAATAAAATAATAATAAACTCAGCCTTATCATAAAAACTTTTGCTCTTCAAAGGACACTATCAAGACAGTGAATCAACAAGCCACAGAATGGGAGGAAAATTCACAAATCATATATTATCTGATAAGGGGTTTGTGTCTAGAAAATGTAAAGAATAACCCAGTTAAAAAATGGGCAAGTGATCTGCATACACATTTCTCCAAATAAGAGAAACAAATGGCCAAAAAGGAGATGAAAAGATGCTTAGTATCACTGATTATCAGAAAAATGCAAATCAAAACGATATGTCACTAAACACACACATTAGGATGGCTATAGTAAACGAGTCAGATAACAGTAAGTGTTGACAACGACATAGAAGTGTTGATCAGGACTGGAACCCTCCTACATTGTTGGTGGGAATGTAAAGTGACACAGTGCTTTTGGAAGACAGTCTGGCAGTTCCTCCAACAGTTAAATATAAAGTTGCCATATGACTCAGCAATTCCACTCTTAGTATACACCCAAGAAAAATAAAAACATACCTATCCAAAAACTTCTTTGTGACTATTATAGGAGCATCATTCAGAATAACCAAAAGATGGAAACAGTCCAAAAGTTCATCAGTAGATGAATGGATATACAATATGTGGTATATCCACACAATGGGAAATTAGTCAACAATAAAAAGAAATAAAGTACTGATACCTGCTACAGCACAGATGAACCCTGAAAGCATGAGGCTAAGTGAAAGAAGCTGGTCACAAAACACCATGTATTATAAGAATCCATTTATATAAAATGTGCTGTAGAGACAAATGCAGAGACAGAGAGTCGATCATGGTTGCTTAAGGCTGGGGATAGGGAGCAGGGGATATTGGGAGGTGATAGCTCAAGGGTATGAGTTTTCTTTTTGAGGTAAGGAAAATGTTTTGAAATTGACCTAACTACACAATGTCTGCCCCTCATGCCCTTTGGTTACAGTCACATACTCATACCGCAGCCAGATTCCATAACCACCCTGAACTAGTATCAGACAACGTCATCTCTCTAAAAAAAATTTTTTTTGTTAGAAAGGCCTATAGCTGAAGATAGAAAAATTCCATACTCAGACAAACTGCAGATAAAGGGCAATAAAAGCACTTTCCCCAAAACAATGAATTTACTTTTAAGTGTAAAAGAATCATAATTAGAGGGATCAAATCTTTCCCATTCTTTAGGAGCATAACATTTACTAATTTTAACTCTAGATGATGTCAAATTTATTATCTTTTAAAATATAACCAAAAAGGATTCTGAGGTGTGACATTTCTCCTTAAAGAAAAATTCCAAGTCACATTTTATTTTTTGGCTTTGAGACAGCTGCCATTCATTGCTATCTTCTAAGTTTGAATAAATGTTAAAGAAAATAACCCCACATTCAACTTCGATGTTATCTTCAATAAAGAACCTCCAGGGGACAACACTGATTTTTAAATCAGGGATATAAAGAGTCTTCAGAATCATTCAAACATAAATGATGATTTTGAACTTTTACCTGTCCCCAAGGGAATGCAACCCAAAACATTACTTTAAAAGCTCTCACTGCACAAAAAAGATACTGTTTTCTATATTCACAGAGATTTAGATTTGGGCCTTTTTTGTGGCTAGTGTTAGTCACTGGTAACTATGATGACACAGAAAAACCTGAAGACTCAGCTACAATATCACATGCACTACTTCAAGCGAAGCCCACTGGCTTCTGCAAAGTATCAGAATTAGCTGATAATGGGAGCATTTGGATTCCAGTTGCATGGAATGAGGGATTCTTCCTCCTGAGAGATGTGTGGGCAATGGCTGTCTGGAGATTCAGTATTCCGCACTCCCTGCAGCCATTTCTGAAGGGACTCTTCTCACCAGAAACACAAAATTGGGGTATTGATGAATTCCTGCTGCCAAAAACATTCTTCTATGTTCCCTGCTCCCATATCTGCTTATAAGGAAACTAATCTGTCAGAAAATGAACTGATCCAAAATAAGAAATGCCAGGGGAAAAGGGCAAGAAACTGAAGTCTAATTCTCCAAAGCAGGCAGCCTTCAGTGTAATGTATATATACTTTAAAATAAAAGAAAGCATGTAGAAGTTTGACAGGCCACAAGGTAAGCCTTGGCTTGGGGCTGACACTGAGCCAGCTCGTCTTGAAGGAGTATTAATTCTGGGTCTGTGGTGGCCTGCTGATGCAGCAGAGATTGTCAGTCACTGCCAGGGACCCCCAGGAATCAATGGGACCTGTGTAGTTCCACAAGGCTCTGAACTCAGAAGGGTTTTGTGCTTAGTTTCATGCTCTGCAGCCACTGTCTGGAAATTCTTAATAATTTGTGAACAAGGAGGCCCTCATTTTCAGTTTGCCCTGGGCCCCACAAACTAGGTAGCTGGTTCCGCCTGGTATTTTTTGGTATAGAAAATTAATTCATTCCAAGCATCCAGGTCTGTGTGATAGACAAGGGGATAGGCCAAAGCCAGTGACATTTGAAGGGATCCAAGGATTTTCTGTGGCCTTTTGTAGGGACTCAGAAGGCAAGAGAGGAAGAGAAGAAAGGCCTTCAGCTGGGTGGTTAGACAGGAGTCGTAAGAATCAGAAGATGGGGTCATAAGGAAGGACAACCTGTCTGAACACACCCGAGATAGCATCAACTGTTCAACACTCCATAATTTCCTTTACCAACAAGAAAGCAAAATGGTTGATTTTAACTATAAGATGTCATGGATTTCAAGACACAAGTTCCACAAAAAGTGTGCATCACTGAATCATAAAACATCCTACTATTTTGATACCCATCATCTAATTTTTTTTTATTTTTTCATTGTTTAAAATTTACATCCAAACTAGTTAGCATATAGTGCAACAATGATTTCAGGAGTAGATTCCTTAGTGCCCCTTACCCGCTTAGCCCATCCCCCCTCCCACAACCCCTCCAGTAACCCTCAGTTTGTTCTCCATATTTATGAGTCTCTTCTGTTTTGTCCCCCTCCCTGTTTTTATATGATTTTTGTTTCCCTTCCCTTATGTTCATCTGTTTTGTTTCTTAAAGTCCTCACATGAGTGAAGTCATATGATTTTTATCTTTCTCTGTTCCATCCACATAGTTGCAAATGGCAAGATTTCATTCTTTGTGATTGCTGAGTAATACTCCACTGCATATATATACCATATTTTCTTTATGCATTCATCCATCGATGGACATTTGGGCTCTTTCCATACTTTGGCTATTGTTGATAGTGCTGCTATAAACATGGGGGTGCATGTGTCCCTTCGAAACAACACACCCGTATTCCTTGGATAAATACCTAGGAGTGTAATTGTTCGGTCGTAGGGTAGTTCTATTTTTAGTTTTTTGAGGAACCTCCATACTGTTTTCCAGAGTGGCTGCACCAGCTTGCATTCCCACCACCAATGCAAAAGAGATCCTCTTTCTCTGCATCCTTGCCAACATCTGTTGTTGCCTGAGTTGTTAATGTTAGCCATTCTGACAGGTGTAAGGTGGTATCTCATTGTGGTTTTGATTTGTATTTCCCTGATGATGAGTGATGTTGAGAATTTTTTCATGTGTCTGTTCACCATCTGGATGTCTTCTTTGGAGAAGTGTCTATTCATGTCTTTTGCCCATTTCTTCACTGCATTTTTTTTTTTTTTGGGTGTTGAGTTTGATAAGTTCTTTACAGATTTTGGATACTAACCCTTTATCTGATACGTCATTTACAAATATCTTCTCCCATTCTGTCGGCTGCCTTTTAGTTTTGCTGATTGTTTCCTTCACTGTGCAGAAGCTTTTTATTTTGATGAGGTGCCAGGAGTTCATTTTTGCTTTTGTTTCCTTTGCCTCTGGAGACATGTTGAGTAAGAAGTTGCTGTGGCCAAGATCAAAGAGGTTTTTGCCTGCTTTCTCCTCTACAGTTTTGATGGCTTCCTGTCTTACATTTAGGTCTTTCATCCATTTTGAGTTTATTTTTGTGGATGGTGTAAGAAAGTGGTCCAGGTTCATTCTTCTGCATGTTGCTGTCCAGTTTTCCCAGCACCACCTGCTGAAGAGACTGTCTTTATTCCATTGGATATTCTTTCCTGCTTTGTCAAAGATTAGTTGGCCATACGTTTGTGGGTCCATTTCTGGATTCTCTATTCTGTTCCATTGATCTGAGTGTCTGTTCTTATGCCAGTACCATACTGTCTTGATGATTACAGCTTTGTAGTATAGCTTGAAGTCTGGGATTGTGATGCCTCCTGGTTTGGTTTTCTTTTTCAAGATCGCTTTGGCTATTCGGGGTCTTTTCTGGTTCCATACAAATTTTAGGATTATTTGTTCTAATTCTGTGAAGAATGTTGGTGTTACTTTGATAGGGATTGCATGGAATATGTAGATTGTTTTGGGTAGTATTGACATTTTAGCAATATTTGTTCTTCCTATCCAGGAGCATGGAATCTTTTTCCATTTTTTTTGTCCTCTTCAATTTCTTTCATAAGCTTTCTATAGTTTTCAGTATATAGATTTTTCACCTCTTTGGTTAGATTTATTCCTAGGTATTTTATGTTTTTTTTTTTTGTGCAACTGTAAATGGGATCGATTCCTTGATTTCTCTTTCTGTAGCTTCATTGTTGGTGTATAAGAATGCAACCGATTTCTGTGCATTGATTTTATATCCTGCAACTTTGCTGAATTCATGAATCAATTCTAGCAGTTTTTTGGTGGAATCTTTTGGGTTTTCCACATAGCGTATCATTTCATCTGCGAAGATTGAAAGTTTGACCTCATCCTGGCCGATTTGGATGCCTTTTATTTCTTTGTGCTGTCTGATTGCAGAGGCTAAGACTTCCAATACCATGTTGAATAACAGTGGTGAGAGTGGTCATCCCTGTCATGTTCCTGACCTTAGGGGGAAAGCTCTTAGTTTTTCCCCATTGAGGATGATATTAGCATTGGGTTTTTCATATATGGCTTTTATGATCTCGAGGCATGCTCCTTCTATCCCTACTTTGCTGAGGGTTTTTATCAAGAGAGGATGCTGTATTTTCTCAAATGCTTTCTCTGCATCTATTGAGAGGATCATACGGTTCTTGCCCTTTCTTTTATTGATGTGATGAATCATGTTAATTGTTTTGTGGATATTGAACCAGCCCTGCATCCCAGGTATAAACTCTGCTTGATCGTGGTGAGTAATTTTTTTAATGCATTGTTGGATCCGGTTGGCTAATATCTTGTTGAGGATTTCTGCATCCATGTTCATCAGGAAAATTGGGTCTATAGTTCTCCTTTTTAGTGGGGTCTGTCTGGTTTTGGAATCAAGGTAATGCTGGCTTCATAGAAAGAGTTTGGAAGTTTTCCTTCTGTTTCTACTTTTTGGAACAGCTTCAAGAGAATAGGTATTAACTCTTAAATGTCTGGTAGAATTCCCCTGGAAAGCCATCTGGCCCTGGACTCTTGTTCTTTGGCAGATTTTTGATTACTAATTCGATTTCCTTACTGGTTATGGGTCTCTTCAAATTTCCTATTTCAGTTTTGGTAGTGTATATGTTTCTAGGAATTTGTCCATTTCTTCCAGATTACCCATTTTATTGGCATATAATTGCTCATGATATTCTCTTACTATTGTTTTTATTTCTGTTGTGTTGGTTGTGATCTATCCTCTTTCATTCTTGATTTTATTTATTTAGGCGCTTTTTCTTTTTGATCAAACTGGTTAGTGGTTTATCATTTTTGTTAATTCTTTCAAAGAACCACCTTCTGGTTTCGTTGATCTGTTTTTGTTTTTGTTTTTGTTTTTGGTTTCGATGGCATTAATTTCTGCTCTAATCCTTATTATTTCCTGTCTTCTGCTGGTTTGGGGTTTTATTTGCTCTTCTTTTTCCAGCTCCTGATGGCGTAAGGTTAGGTTGTGTATCTGAGATCTTTCTTCTTCTTTAGGAAGGCCTGGATTGCTATATACTTTCCTCTTATGACCAACTTTGCTGTGTCCCAGAGGTTTTGGGTTGTGGTGTTATCATTTTCACTGACTTCCATATACTTTTTAATTTCCTCTTTAACTGCTTGGTTAGCCCATTCATTCTTTAGTAGGATGTTCTTCAGTCTCCAAGTATTTGTTAGCTTTCCAAATTTTTTCTTGTGGTTGATTTCCAGTTTCATAGCATTGTGGTCTGAAAATATGCACAGTATGATCTCGATCTTTTTGTACTTACTAGGGCTGATTTGTGTCCCAGTATATGGTCTATTTTGGAGAATGTTCCATGTGCACTGGAGAAGAATGTATATTCTGTTGCTTTAGGATGAAATGTTCTGAATGCATCTGTTAAGCCCATCTGGTCCAGTGTGTCATTCAAAGCCATTGTTTCCTTGATTTTTTGATTAGATGATCTGTCCATTGCTGTGAGTGGGGTGAAGTCTCCTACTATTATGGTATTACTATTGATGAGTTTATGTTTGTGATTAATTGATTTATATATTTG
The DNA here is from genome assembly GCF_018350215.1 of Panthera leo. Taxonomy (NCBI): domain Eukaryota; kingdom Metazoa; phylum Chordata; class Mammalia; order Carnivora; family Felidae; genus Panthera; species Panthera leo. The sequence continues at coordinate 35,148,208 of NC_056681.1, read as the reverse complement.
GGTGTTGCCACATTTGGCGCATTAATGTTTACAACTGTTAGATCTTCTTGGTGGACAGACCCCTTAATTATGATATAATGCCCTTCTGCATCTCTTGATACAGTCTTTATTTTAAAGTCTAGATTGTCTGATATAAGTATGGCTACTCCGGCTTTCTTTTGTTGACCATTAGCATGATAGATGGTTCTCCATCCCCTTATTTTCAATCTGAAGGTGTCTTTAGGTCTAAAGTGGGTCTCTTGTAAACAGCATATAGATGGGTCTTGTTTTCTTATCCATTCTATTACCCTATGTCTTTTGATTGGAGCATTGAATCCATTGACGTTTAGAGTGAATACTGAAAGATATGAATTTATTACCATTATGATGCTTGTAGAGTTGGAGTTTCTGGTGGTGTTCTCTGGTCCTTTCTAATCTTTGTTGCTTTTGGTATTTATATATGTGTATGTGTGTGTATATATATACATATATATACATATATATGTATATATATACACAAATATATATATATATATATGTATATATATACACAAATATATATATATATATATATATTTTTTTTTTCATCTTTTCTCCCCTCAGAGAGTCCCCCTTAAAATTTCTTGCGGGGTTGGTTTAGTGGTCACAAACTCCTTTTTGTTTGTCTGGGAAACTTTTTATCTCTCCTTCTATTTTGAATTCTATCTTGCTGGATAAAGAATTCTTGGCTGCATATTTTTCTGATTCAGCACACTGAATATATCCTACCACTCCCTTCTGGCCTGCGAAGTTTCTGTGGATAGGTCTGCTGCAAACCTTGTCTGTCTTCCCTTGTAGGTTAGGGACTTTTTTTCCCTTGCTGCTTTCATGATTTTCTCCTTACCTGAGTATTTCATGAATTTGACTATCATAGGCCTTGTTGATGGTCACTTTTTGTTGAATCTAATGGGGGGGGGGGGTCCTCTGTGCTTCCTGGATTTTGATGTCTGTGCCTTCCCCCAGGTTACGAAAATTTTCCGCTATGATTTGCTCACATAACCCTTCTACCCCTATTTCTCTCTCTTCCTCTTCTGGGACCTCTATGATTCTGATGTTATTCCTTTTTCATGAGTCACTGATTTCTCTAATTCTTAAATTGTGCTCTTTTGCTCTTAAATCTCCCTCTTTTTTTCTGCTTCATTATTCTCTATAAGTTTGTCCTCTACATCACTGATTCTCTGTTCTGCCTCACCCATCCTTGCTGCCACTGCATCCATCCGTGATTGCAGCTCAGTTATAGCATTTTTAATTTTATTCTATTTTTTACTTCTTTTATCTCTGTAGAAAGGGATTTTAATCTATTTTCAACTCAGCTGGTATTCTTATTATTGTGATTCTAAATTCTGGTTCAGACATCTTGCTTGTATTTGTGTTGGTTAAATCCCTGGCTGTCATTTCTTCATGCTCTTTCTTTTGGGGTGATTTCCTTCATTTTGTCATTTTGAAGGGAGAAAAGGAATTAATGAGGTAGAAAAATTGAAATTAAAAAAAATTAAAATTAAAAAAATATTAAAATTAAAAGTTAAACACACACACACACGCAAATGGAATAGATGATGCTAGATCCTAGGTGTGTTTTGGTCTGGGTGTTGCAAGTGGTTTGACAGATTAGAGAAAAAAAAGTGAGGGGGGGGGAAGGAAATCATTTGAGAATGTGAAAAAATGAATACACTAAGGTAGACTAAAATGAGATGATGGGGGTAAAATAGAACTTAAAAAATATACACAAAACTAAAGGATATAGTAGAAAAAATTAAAGTATTTTTAATAAAAATTAAAAATAAATGATTTTTTTCTTTCTGTATTTAAGAAAAAAGAAATGAAAAAGAGAAAAACGATAAAAAAAAGGAAATCATTTGAAAATTTGAAGAATTACACTGTAGTAGACTAAAATAAAATGATGGAAGTAAAATAGAATTTGAAAAAATTTACATAAAAGCAAAAAATATAGTAAAAAAATTAAATAAAAATATTTTTAATATATACTGAAAGTAAAAGTGAAGTTTTTCTGTTTCTGCATTCAAGAAAAAGAAAAGAAACGAAAAGAGAAAACAAGAAAAAAAAGGAAATTGTTTGAAAATTTGAAAAGGTTAATACACTGAAGTAGACTAAAATAAAATGATGGAAATAAAATAGAATTTGAAAAAATTTACACAAAAGTAAAAAATATAGTTTTAATAGGTCAACTTATAAGATATCAGAAAGCTTATTGTATGTAAGTTCGGCTTAAATTCATCTTTCATGAATAGTTGAGATAAAAGCCTTATGTAGTTCCCTATTAGGGTTATTGGAAATTGCTAACCACCCTATCTCACTTCTGTGACCTTGCCTGCTTGCTAAATAGATAACTTAGGATGCAAAACGCTCCCCCACCCCCTCTAGTGATCTGGCCTAGGCAAGACCAACATGTAAAAAGTCACATACTCACTGCCCTACAGCATCTCAGGTGTCTAACTATGATTGGTCATTTTAAAACCTCTTAGGACAAAGATCTTTAAATTGATAGGTTCCCGCCAAAACTGATATCTGTGTGTCACAATATAATTGGCTACCATGAAATGCTGTAAATTGTAATTGGTTAACCAAATAATGATGTATTCTGACTTGCTAAAATCCATATAAGCCCACTGCTGCCTTTGTTCGGGGCCATTCTCTGCACTTTTCTCCTTAAGATCAGGAGATCAGGTTTGGCCCGGCCGTGAATAAAATCTTGCCTCGCTTCTATTTGGCGTCTGGTGGTTTTTTTCGACAGCACCCTCCCTGTTTCATAGTAATAAAAATTAAAGGAAAATATTTTCAATAAAAATTGAAAATAAAAATGAATTTTTTCTCCTTCTGAATTTTGTGGTTCAGGTTGTGCAGATTGTTGTGTTAATCCTCCAATCAGTTTTCTAGGTGTGTAGGATGGTTTAGTGTTGGTCTGGCTGTATTTCATGGACGCGAGATACACAAAAACTTCCACAGTGTTCCGCCATCTTGGCTCCTCCGCTTCTTATTTTCAAGGAGCTTCTGCTCAGAGAACGAGTGATACAGTTTGTATGGGAAGAAACATTTGCACTGTAAAAGCCACAGGAGTTGTTTTGATTTTGCAGAGACCAGGGGCAGGTGCACCAGGCAGAGTCGTCTCTCAGGTTTTAGATCACAATCTCCCGGTCATCTCTCCCAGGTGGTTAAAGGACCGTGGTGGTGACTGTGCTGGCATGGATGCCACCTCGCAGGGCTCTGACTCTGCCTGGCCGACCCCATCATCCAATTTTCTGTGAAAGCCTGCAGGCTTGAGAAATTAATTTGCTCTATTTTGTTTTATTAGGAATTATAGAAATGCCTCCCGTGTCTACACCTTTAAAAATGAGTCTGGGGGCGCCTGGGTGGCGCAGTCGGTTAAGCGTCCGACTTCAGCCAGGTCACGATCTCGCGGTCCGTGAGTTCGAGCCCCGCGTCAGGCTCTGGGCTGATGGCTCGGAGCCTGGAGCCTGTTTCCGATTCTGTGTCTCCCTCTCTCTCTGCCCCTCCCCCGTTCATGCTCTGTCTCTCTCTGTCCCAAAAAAAAATAAATAAAAAATGTTGAAAAAAAAAATTAAAAAAAAAAAAATAAAAAAAAAAAATAAAAATGAGTCTGTTATAAACTACTGCTCACTTTCCTACTAAAAATCACACTTACTGAGCCCAATGGCATGGCTTCCCAAAACATCATCCCACAGAGCAGACAGGGATCCCGAGACAGGCTCCCAATGTTTTGTTAATGTTGATAGATTCAGAAATTATACACGTTTGCTTCCATGCCAATGTTCTATATAAAACAGCTACTGTTGCTACCATAAGTCTAAAAAGGTACCAAAAGCCTCTTTACAGAAACCCAACCCTCAGCCAACCCAACAAGGAGGTTTTAAAAAGACCCTGCAGGGGGGTGGGAGAATTACAGGGGAAATGTAGTCAAAGCCAGAGTGCCTTTGATGCCCTCGCTCCGTGGAAATGCACCCTGTGTGGCCAGCCCTGTGTCTACCAGCCATGACGATTCCATCATGGAGGACCAGAGAAACACACAACTGAGAAAGATTTGTTCCCTTTTTCCTGTGGGCGACAATTTTTGCCTCCAGGTTGAGTGTAGGGAAAAGGGAAAGGTTGGGGGTGGTGACATGTGACTGATCATTATCATCAATGCCTCTTCAAGTTGGGCTGTCTTGCTGAACGATCCTAATTTTCTAGCCCCTCTGGTGGGACTTCGGCTTTTGGTCACATCATCTCAGACACTTCATCACAGAATTTGGGCTATGGGAGCACTGTCCTTGTTTGTGAACGCACTTTAAAATCAACAATGGTGCATAAAAACAAGACACAGATCATAACCACGGTGAAACAGAAACTCCTGTAAAGAAATGGAGGGTAACTATACAACTCCTGTTGGGACCTCTTTATCTGGAAACAATTCCCCTCCTTAAGTACTAGCCCTGGGACAGCTGAGGCAAAAGGGGAAAACTTTAGTGTTACTAGGCCCCAGGGAAGGTTCCAAGGAGGGAGCCCCACCAGGGCTGACTGAGGTATGGTGTGAACCACAAGGGCTGTGGATGCCTCCCTGGACTCTGTAAAGGCCCGATTTGGACACAGCTCTTATTTACTCTTTTCTGGCCTCAGTTTTGTGATCAGCCATAAGGTCTTAAGCTTTTCTTAAGCCTCCCTTTGCACAGAAACTTTCAGTTCACAAAGTACATTCATACACACTCCCATTCATCCTTACCAAGCCGCTGCAACAAACCCGGAGAGGTAGGTATTACTGTCTTCATTTTATGGAGCAGAAAATCGAGGCCCAGAGTTTCACACACCTGCCAGGGCAATGCAACTAGCATGCCCAGGAGCTGGGGCTCAAAGCTGGGCTTTAGACTTGAGCTTTAACCACCAGGCCGCACCTGTCCCTTGCAGCCTCACTGCCTCAGCCTGCCACTGGGGGTCCATCCATCAATTTATCTGCACAATCTCCTGGTTATGAACATTTTGCATTAAAGCAACAAAACAGCTTTAAAAAACTCTGGAATGCGTATTTAGTGGTTTTCTTTTGAACTACATAGTTTTTATTTCCTTTTATCATTGACCTAGAACGTACTAGTTCAAGGTGTACAATTTTAATTTCTTTCAAAGCACACAGCAGAGGAAAATATAATGTATTTCCCAGATACATGTGTCCCAGGTGATTTGGAGAATAGGACCATCACTCAGGGGCGTAGGTACGCTGGCAGAGAGCCATCTGGTAAGCAGGAAGAGGTGTGAGTGTGCACTTCGAACCCACAACTGCTGAAAAATTTTATCTTGACTGGCTGTTTTTTTGTGATAAAAATGAGGTATTCAACCAGGGAGGGCAAGAACTTCCTGCCAGGAGTATTATGGATGGGGTGGTACCTTGCTGGATTAATTTAGAGGCTCTGGGACAGATGCATGGAGGGAAAAAAAAAATGGCGACACGGGTGTTTTTTCATCTCTACAGAATTTAACTTCACATTTTCATTTAACCTTTCAGTGTTTCAGTGGAATTAACATTTCCTATTTCACTCTGTGGTTCACACATTTTAAAGAATGCCAGTGAAGTAAACTAGACAATATATGTAGCATGATTTTTTTGACAACTGCTATTTACAAGACATGCAAAAGGATCAAGATAGGACAAAGCTTTCTGCCTAGGTGTGTTAAATTCATATTGACACCCATGACTTCATTACATACTAAATCACCTTCATTCCTCTATGGGTCCTAGGCAAAATACATATAGCTAATATTCATATTTCCAGGTAATGTCCAAGTGAGCAGGGATCATTATCTGTCATAGCCGTAAAAACCTCCACTATTGACCTCAAAAGTGAGAGAATTAAATTCTAGAGTGTGTATGATAAACCACTTAACTTATGGTTCAATTTTTTTTTCAAAAAACTTTTTGCAAATCTGCTTAGTAAGTTGGGTAGATGAAGCATGTATACTTGCAAATAGAATCTATTTAGGGATTTCATTTGTATCTATCCCATCCCACAAACCCAGCTTAAATTGAGCAGCCCCTAGTTAAAAATGACACAGTTTCATCATAGCTATAGTATAGAGTTCAGGAACACGGTGACAGCAGTTTAAATCACATTACTCACCCGCATGATCCATTATACTCAAATTTTCCCTGATTCAATTGCATCGCTAAATCTGTCAAGAGACAAAAATAATTTAGCATCTCATCTCGTGGACAAAGAAGATCACGCTGGGTGATTTTAAACAATGGAAATCAGATACTGATCCTAGGCTGAAATGTCCTTTTTAACGTGGCAAGATACTTCTGGGTCTGTTTAGAGCACACAACTCTCTTCCATGTTGAAATCATCTCGTGTTTAAGTTAAACATCAAATGTGTTTTCACAAAAATCATGGTACAATTGCTTTAAAAATTGGATTCAATATATGAGTCAGATTCAATATAATAGATTCTGTATGTATTCAATATATTGGATTCAATATACGAGTCAGTTCCATGAGTGTTGAAAGTACAGATGTCCAATTTGATATAGCTGGGGAGAATGTGCCTCATGATCACAGAGGAAAGGTATGCTGGAGATATCCAGTAGGGTCACAGGAGTAGAAAATTTGGTTAAAAACAATAAAAAAAAAACCCAAAATAGATAGCATCATGTAAAAATTGGTGGCTTGTTCCTACTTTTAGATTTAGGGAGAATTCTTCCAGTGGGGCCTATGCTGGCAGGGCATGGCTTATGATTTTTCTCTTGCAAGTAGATACAATCTTTTCTTTTTTCATTAGAAAAGTAATAAGCTGATGGATATTTTTTTCTTTTTCAACATGTTGTGGTTAATTAATCCTAACATTATAAAATAAAACCTAAGGTGACCTAGTGAATCAACTGGTTTAGGATCTAGGATCATTTAACCCATATAATGGACTGACTCACTAAAACTGAAAATACAACTTGACCTCCCCCTTCCTTTTTTTTAAAAGTAAAATCATCTGTACCCTTTTGCCTCTGCTATAAACACTATGGGATTATACTAGTACCTGGTCATAGTTTAACATAGCAAGGATTGATAGGGATGCTGTACAGACATTTAACTCCATTTAACCCCCACTGAGGAGAAGGAAATACAGTCAGACCACACTTATGGCAAAGGGATGAAAGTCAAAAGATCCTTCAATCAGTCCAGATAATAGGGAACAAGGAGGATAGAAATTCTCAAAGTATGGGGGTAACTGGGTGGCCCAGTCTATTGAGCGTCTGACTCTCGATTTCAGCTCAGGTAATAATCTCATGGTTTGTAATACTGAGCCTCCTGTTGGGCTCTGCACTGACAGCATGAAACCTGCTTGGGATTCTCTCTCTCTCCCTCTTTCTCTCTGCCCCTCCCCTACTCACGCTTATGCTCACGTGTGCCCTCTCTCAAAATAAACATAAAAAAAAAAAAGTCCTCAAAGTATGGTAGATGGACTAGAAAAGGAAAATACTCCCAAATCAGGAAACATGGGAGGCATCTCCTTATATAGCAAACGACTGAACAAGAAAAGGTTTTTATTTTGCTTTGTTTTACCAATTTTAAGGACCACACTATGGAATTAACCACAGCACGTGAATCAGTTTTGTGGCCTATTATCTTACCTCTTTTAGGTAGATAACTAGAGTCCAGTGTTTCTCTACCTCTAATCTTAAAATTGTGATCCTAGGCTCTGAAGCAAACTCCAAAAAGTTTTTAAAAATTGTTTATGCATTTAAAAAATTGACTCCTCTCCTTCTGGACGGGAAGAAGATCATATATTGGAAACTTGCCTTTGGGTATACTTTGGAAGATTAAGTTATAGATTAGTACCTCTGTGAATATATGAATCTTTACACACTGTTTTAATTGGAGTCCATGCTAGAATATTTTTCTGTACTTTTATGGTGAGGTGCCACTGTGTTGATATCTGCTGAATGTTAACAGTGGGAAGGGTACTTTCCAAGGGAGAAATGAGTCACCGTTATTATATAGAGAGACTCAAATTTTTCCCATTTAATTTGGCCTTTGAAAATGAAGATAAGTTTGATCCAAAAACTAGAAAAATTAGAAATATTCTGGAAAAGGGGACAATGTTTGGCAGATTGGTTGTGGTATTTATGAAGAGAAATTCAATTTAAACCAAAATATTTTGCTTTCTACCCTTTTTATGGCTCTATTTTGGGTTTTTCATATCTCACCATTACATAAATCCAACATCACATTGTTTTGCCATATGTCTGCTTCCTTTAAAAAAATGCCCACGGCCAACTGATAGCAACTGTTGGCACCATCCTGTCAAAATGTTCTCCTGGAATTCGAGGTCACTGGACATCAGTTCCTACCTGGGGTCTGATAGTTGAGCGAAACCATCTGGCAGCCAGCGTTCCAGAAAATCTGAGGCATGTAATTACTGGAATCGACCCGGCCTCCCTTGGGGTAAATGCGGCTCATTTGCCGTTTGTTGTAACTGTGTAACTTATTAAGGAGAATGGAAAAAAAAGAGTATTCCAGAAGCAATAAATAAACAAAGACCTAAAACAACAATGGTCTAGACCAACGATAACAAAATGTAGATAACAGCAAATTTCACATTTGTAAGTGGTGCTTAGGAGAAAGACCATAGTCCACTGTGTAGACTATAAAAACATTTCACATTTGGGCAGATTTTCACAGTTGCAGAGGTGTTTCACACATATTATTTTATTAGCTCTACAACCACAATTATCTATTAGGCATTTATCTGCTTTAGAGATTACTGCCAAACCCAAAGCACAGCAGCCGTTCATTCTATTCACTACATAAGGATACTTCACAAATTCAATCGCGTGTGTCTTCAAGTAGCCTAGACCAACGGACTCATTAAAAGAAGACATATTATAATGAATATTGCGCTCTGTAAAGAAAAATAAAGATGCATTCAGTGATGGTCCCACCCAACCTCACGGAAAGACAAGCAATAAATGTAATTACATCCCAAATCACAAGGCTTTGGAGGCAGATGTTCCATTACTGTATCTGCAGCTCCTACTTTCATTAATGTCCTGTGGATAGACACAGCTGACTTAAATAGTGATGGATTAAATTTGGCGTCATTAAACAAATTATGTGTACATGTCCTCCACAGCCACCCCTGAAATATTTATATTGGATGGCAATGGTGGCTTATCCAGACCACAAATGATTATGAAAGTTTAAAAATATACATTTTTGGAGGTCAGGTTTTTGATTAAGAGAGATCTTATGAAAATACATTTAACGCAAAAAGCAATACTAAGCTCTACTAATGCTAACCAATCCACAGTATCTCAGAGCCACCTTGTGGATGATGTAGGGCATGACAAGGCAATGCCACTGCGTGCTAAACACGTGGGTAAGAGCATGGTCTGTGACACAAAAATAAGGTAGAACAGCCCCTATACCCAGAAAAGACAATGGTGACAAGTCAGATCACAGCTCATCAGCATAGTAAAAGCAGGCAACAAAGGCAAGATAATTTAACCTTTGGGGTTACCTTCAGCCACATGGAAACCTTGAAATTTTACGGGCTGTGCATAGTTGATCATTGTAGACAAATATGGATGGATATTAGTGGTAGCACCTACATATTTATAAGATGCCATCCATGCCTGTTCATCTTCTACAGTAACCAGGCCCTATAAGCACAAGGAAAGGAATATGCACATTGAGGACTTCAGTGGGACAGATGCATGCTACAGACATCCTCACTAAAGATGATCTGCACACACCAATTGAAAGATAAAGACCTTTTCTTCCTCTACTTTGCTAAAGGATCATTATAAAAGTTCATGTTCAGGGGCGCTTGGCTGGCTCAGTCAGTAGAGCATGTTACTCTTGATCTCAGGGTTGTGAGCTTGAGCCCCATGTTGGGGTGGAGCCCACTTAAAAAAACAAGTTCATGTCTATCATAGTCCCTAATAACATAAAAGGAGATCATAATAAAATATAAGGCTTATCTTACATTTTTTTTAAGATTTCAAAACTACTTTAAAATATTCAAGAATGTATACTGAGGATCACAACAATCTATGAAATATATATGGCATATATTATCATTTCTAATTTCACAAATTGTGACAGAAAGTGGAAAAACAACTTCAGTGTGTATCAGAATCCCTGGAGGGCTTGTTAAAACATAAAGTCTTAGACCTCATCCTCAGAGTTTACAATGAAGTGACTGTGGGGTGAGGCCCAGTATTTCCATTTTAACAGCATTTTTAAGTGCTAATGATGTGGCTTGTCTGGGGACCACACTTTGCTTAACAATGGTCTAGAATTGAAGCCACATATGTAAGTAGTTTACAGTATCTTTTTAAAGAGGTTATTCTGAAAATAATCTGATAACCCACTACATAGGACATGTCAACACTGCATCATTTTACAGAGAGGAAACAAGAAAAATTACTTTGATTTATTTCTGGGTAAGTCAGAACAGAAAAAAAAAACATCAAAAAATAATGCAAATGATCAACATTTTGTTGAGAACTTTGAAAACCTAAATTTCCTGCAGAGACTGATACAGGAGGACAAACCGAACTGCTCAGTTATGTGAATCCGTTCATTAGTTAAATGCTCAGATTTTCTTATCTGATGACTTAATAATCTGAGCATTCTAAATCATCAAACTGATTTCACCAATAAAAACCTGAGATAAATAATCAAATAATATAACTCGTTTTTATTTTTAGCCATTTCTTTATATGTCTCGCCCACTCAAATAAGTGCAGAGACTATGTCTGATTCCTTTCTTGGGTGTTTAATGATAATAAGTAACACCAGGACAACACGTTGGGCACTGGGCTGAATTCCTGCACACACAACTTCATTACTGCCAGTAATCATGTGGAATAAAAATTAGAGTCCCACCCACTGACCATGTGAGAACACTAGGGCCTTGAGGATTAAAATAATTTGGTCACAGCTACTTAGCTAACACACAGTAGGGACCAAACATCAACCCCTGCTTTGTTGACCCCAATACTTTATGACATTCTAAAAGAGAATTTCATGAATGTCATGGGAGGGTCTGAGATCAGACATGTCCATAACTACTCCAAACTTACTATATAGACAGTAAGAAGATAGAGCCTCACTCCAAATAAGACAGGGCCCCACAGACAGCCAGACATGATATTCTGAAGTTCTCAAGTATGGGGATTAAATTTCCAGGCAAATTTTTGTCTTTGCCATCAGTATCATTACTATAATAAACCATGTGTATTTACTCAATAAAACCACTGTGATATCCTGAAGAATGCTGAAGAGGGCAAAAGAAACTAAAAATGTATCTTTACTTTCCTTATAATAAAGTCGATATCTAGTAACAACCAATACAGGTCCAAAATGTATGTAGTGTGAAATTAACTAATGATCTTTTAAAATGCTAGTGTAGTCAGAACCAAGGTCACCTTGCTAGTATACTATCAGATAGATCTGATGACCTCTTAGGTCATTTTTATTTTCAGATTCAATGTGTTGATGATTATGTACTCCTATTATAGGAATGAAATCTCTAATGTCAACTAAGTGCCTGACTGCACTAAACACTTATTTTTAGGGAAATCATCTTATTCACCTGCCCTGGTTTTGTGATTTTCATCAGGATTTAATCATTTCATCACTGTGAAAAATTCTTTCTTTTGAAAACTCTTATAATTAGATGCATTAAGCATGTAAATATTATACTCATAAATAGTAAGTCTGATATTCCATTGGGAAGGGGGAGATATAGAGTTAACATTTAGTACAAACTGTTCAATATTAGAAAGCTACATATGGTATTTCATAATAAACAAACTGCACAAGGAAATTTTTTTACCTTTTTGTTGATTTCATGTTCAAGGTCATCTGAAGCCTAAATTAGAGAAAGACAAAAATTTGTTTACTTTTCTAAAGGGCAAAATTCCAAATTTACTAGCCATATGTATGCAAATATTTAAATAGATATATGTAAGCTTGTTATTCTATTTGTTAAGGTGGAAAGTTATTGAGGACATAAGGCCTTGGCGAAAGCAAGTACTGGAAAAATACAACAGCCTGTCATACATACCAGAAAAGCAAATCCTAACGCTATCTCTCCTTTGTTGATAGTCTTTGCCTATTCAGATGTTTCCCTTTTAGTAGTTTAATCAATTATTTAGTCATGGGGTTTGGGAAATAATTGTGGCCAACTCTTCTGACACGTAAAGGGCAGGCAAGCATGAATGGATACTCTGTGGCAATTCAACACTCATGTCTGGACATTGGTAAAGGCTTTATGTGGTAAGGTAGCATCAAGGTAAACACTGAGTCTTGGTAAGCATCCAGTAGTATCCAAGTAGTCAAAATACTATCAGACAAGGGTGGGTATGATGAAAGTGTCTCTTTTGCTTTGCTCTTCAAATACTCTCCCATTTTCCTACTACAAAATACATATACCCATGCATTCTTCACTGTCTTCAATGATGGGATCCCTGCTCCCATCAAAGACCACACCCTCACATCACCACCATACCATTCCATTCTTACCTCCTCAGGGAACTAACAGGCAGTTATCCTCTCTCTCTCTGGCAAGACTACTCTCTCCTTCTCCATGGTGCCATGTGCAATATTTGCAAACCTACTTCAGATTCATTCATTCTAAAAATAACACTCCTTTGACTTCTCAAATTGCCTTTAGCCACCAGCCTATTTCTTGCTTCCCTTTACAACAAGACTTCTCGAAAGTATAGTCTCTACTTGGGATGCCTGGCTGGCTCAGTTGGTACACACCTCGGGGTCATGAGTTCAAGCCTCATGTTGGATGTAAAGATTACTTAGAACAAAAGTATAGTCTCCACTTATTCATATCCATCTGCTTCATTGGCCCCCACCACTCTATTGAAACTTCTCTTTTCAAGTCAGCAATGACCTCCATGCTACCAGTCCAATGGACACTCTTGAGTCTCCACTCGTTTAATCAACAGCAGTCAAAAACCAGCCACTTTGCCAAGGGCTAGGAGGTGGGAGGAATGAGATGTTGATCAAAGAGGACAAACGTCCAGTTACAAGAGTAGTAAGTTCTGGGGATTTAGTTTACAGCATGGTGTCTATTGTTAATAACACTGCATCATATACTTGAAAGTTGCTAAGAGAGCAGATCTTAAATGTTCCCACCACACACACACACACACACGTAATTATGTGAGGTGATGGATATGTTCACTAACCTTATTGCGGTTATCATTTCATAATGTGTACAGGTATGAAATTATCACATGTACACCTTCAACTTACACAGTGTTATGTCAATTATATTTCAATTAAGCTGGAGAAAAGAAATCCCAACTCTCTTCACTTCTTCTCTTATCCCTGTTCTCTTGGCTTCCTTGGTCTCAATAATTTCCCTCCTACTTCTCAGGGTATACCTTAGTCTTCTTTTCTGACCCACCTTCTCTGCCTCTTCCCATGATCATCATCTTCTGAACTCCTAGTTTGTATGTCTAGCCTGACCTCTCCTCTAGTTCCAGATACACATCACGACAACGCTAACTACAATGGCGAAGATGAAAATGATGATAATGTAGCAACAATAATGAATGCTTTCATGGGAATGACCATATGCTAGGCCCAACTCTAAGCTCTTTACATATCCTAAACCCATCTACTTTTCATAATGGACCAATGAAATAGGTGTTATTATCTTAATTTTGCAGTTGAGGAAACCAAGACACTGAGAGCTTAAGTAACTTCCCTGAGGCTACACAGTCAGGAAATGTCAATGCTACATGCACCCAGATGGCTGCTGCCCCTGGAACAGCTCACAGGCCTCAAAGATCCTGTCCTGTTTGAAACATTGAGTTCCTTATCTTTCAGTCTTCTTTACTTTCCACCCAGCTCCTCAAACTCAGACCTAGAGAGTCATCTTGCTTCCTCTTTCCCCTTCACTTGTCCACATTCAATCCATCAGCAAGTTGAATCATCTTTGCTTCCTCAACAGATCTTCAATCCACTCAGTCCTGCTTCCAACTGTCCAGTTTAACACTCCGGAGACTGGCTGAGTACAACAGCCTGGCCTAACTGCTCTTCCTGCGTTCACTCTTGCTTCTTTTTAATCTCCATATGGTACCTACGGTGGTCTTTAAAAACTATCAGGCTGCATTGCTCCCTTCTTTAAACATTTTCAAAGGCTTCAGATTTCACTTAAATTAACATTTGAGTTTCTAAGAGTAACTTCCCCAATCCTGCATCATCTAGTTCCTACCTTCCTGTACCATCTCATCTTGTTTCACTCTGCCCCTCATTCAATCCACTTTGTTCAGTGTCTTTATTGCTGTTACCCCACAACTGGGGCCCTTTCTCTACTCTGTGTGTGGCTGGTTCCTTTGCCTTTGGGGATCTGGCTTCCTTATTCCCTCGACCTCATTACTCTCCATTTTAGCACTCATTTTTAGTTTCAGAATAGCACTTATCACAAATTGTAATTATAGAATTGGTGGTTTATTTGTTGCCTGTTTCCTATTCCCTCCCGGTAAACTCCCATCAGACTATAAGCTCCATGAGAGCAGAAATGAAGCATGTTTTGACCTTTTTGGGTTGTTATGGCCTAAACTATGCCTGGCACATAGTCGGTACATAATAACTTTTTCTTGGCTGAATGGTTGGACGGACGGAAATACTTTTATACTTATCCTACATTAGGTGGGAGATGCGATACCTAACTGGAAGGATGCATTTTCTAATGAGGGCTTGCTTGGGATGATTGGAGTCATTCTTCTGATGACTTCAACAGGTTAACCTTTGCCACCAGGATGCTGTTGTCTCCCTATTCACCTATAATAATGTAATACATGATTTACCTAAAGGACACTGGACAAAATAAGTTGTGATCAACAGTAGCCACTGCTAATAAGCAATTCAAATGTCCTTTCTAACTTAAAATTGTTCATGCATGGATTAACATATGGACTCTGGTCACCCAACTCAGAAGGGGAATTATAGGCTACTTTATTTTCTTTTTTTTTTTTTTTTTTTTTTTTTTTTTTAGGCTACTTTATTTTCTGTGGTTGTCACATTTTGAAAACTTCCTAACAGCTGCTACCTCTTCTTGAGAGTCATAACAAAAAGGGATGCCAAGACTCCGACCTTCTTGACACTATTTGCAACAGCCTCCTTGTGACCCAAGTCATCAGCAGAAAGTTCACTTCCAAATTTGTATTCAGGGTGAGCTTCCTCCTCTTGGTCAGCTGTGTCAAAGAAGAAAAGAAAAACAATGAAGCCAAATTACTACCAGTCAGATCATCTTCATAATCTTGGGTAGAACACAAACTCTTTTACACGGAAATGAAGCTAACTGAAAATGGGAACATTTAAATATGCAATTCTTTCAAATAAAGCTTTTACTAAACTCTTACCTACTCAAGGCCAAGGAGCACATCTTGTTAGCTGTTATTTCTCTTGCGCCTAGCATGATATGTGACATGTGTGATGCTTAATGCGTTTTTCTTAAGTGACTGATCACTTCCACCCCATTATACTAACCCTAAAAATTAAAGCCTCGATCACTCAAGAATATCTGTAACTTACAAAGGGTCTTCTGATCTTCCATGGGAAGATACAAGAAATAGAAAATATACTTGATAATTAAAAAAAAAAAGAGAGACTAACTGTCCACTTGTAGGTTACGAGCATAGTGACTTGCGGTTGGGAGTGGTGTAACATAAAAAAGAAAGAGCTTGAACTCCACACCTGAAAAACAAACAATCCAGTGAAGAAATGGGCAGAAGACATGAATAGATACTTCTCTAAAGAAGACATCCAGATGGCCAAAAGACACATGAAAAGATGTTCAACGTGACTCCTCGTCAGGGAAATACAAATCAAAACCACACTGAGATACCATCTCACGCTGGTCAGAGTGGCTAAAATGAACAAATCAGGAGACTATAGATGCTGGAGAGGATGTGGAGAAATGGGAACCCTCTTGCACTGTTGGTGGGAATGCAAACTGGTGCAGCCGCTCTGGAAAACAGTGTGGAGGTTCCTCAAAAAATTAAAGATAGACCTACCCTATGACCCAGCAATAGCACTGCTAGGAAGTTACCCAAGGGATACAGGAGTGCTGATGCATAGGGGCACTTGTACCCCAATGTTTACAGCAGCACTTTCAACAATAGACAAATTATGGAAAGAGTCTAAATGTCCATCAACTGACGAATGGATAAAGAAGATGTGGTTTATATATACAACGGACTACTACTTGGCAATGAGAAAGAATGAAACCTGGCCATTTGTAGTAACGTGGATAGAGAGTATTATGCTAAGGGAAATAAGTCAGGCAGAGGAAGACAGATACCATATGTTTTCACTCATGTGGATCCTGAGAAACTTAACAGAAGACCAGGGGGGAGGGTAAGGGGAGAAAAAAGTTACAGAGAGGGAAGGAGGCAAACCATAAGAAACTTTTAAATACTGAGAACAAACTGAGGGTTGATGGGGAGTGGGGGAGAGAGGAAAGTGGATGATGGGCATTGAGAAGGGCACCTGTTGGGATGAACATTGGGTGTTGTATGGAAACCAATGTGACAATAAATTACATATATATATATATTTTTTTTTTTTGCATGTATGTATGTATGTATGTAGGTATGTATGTGTGTGTATGTATGTATTTATATATAAAGACCTTGGAAGGATTGTACTGCACCTGTAAACCATTTGTCAAACCTGGCTTAGGTTTGGGAGACTCTAAAATCATTCCTTAAGCTCATGCTAACAGGGAGGCTGGAAGTGGGTGCTAACTGAAGCTGATGCCCCAAGAGCATGGCCCAGGCTGTGAAAGGAGGCACAGAAGCACTCAGTCCACCAGTCCAGAGAGGGACAAACTCTGGTATCCTCTCAAGGCTGTCAGTGGAAAAAGAATCACCCATTGAAAAATGAGCCACATGCTGGTGTGAGATCTGGATTCCCATGCTCGCCATTCTGCTAAAAGCTCGCATGTAAGGAATCTGCCTAAAAACCAGCCAGAATCAGGAGACACCCATAGGTCTCAGGACAAGTCCAACACAAATCCACCATGTCACAACACAGGGCATGAGGGACCCCTCCTGGACAAAAACAGTGAAATGATTTCTGAGAATGGACTCCCAAGAGCAGAGTGGGAAGCAGACCCATAATTGGAGATTTTTTTTTTAGATGTTTAAAATGTGCAAAGAACTCCAGAACAAGAATAAAAGAACAACTATTTCATCATCAGTTGCAAGATGCATTTTTTTACATATTAATATTTCTGATGTTATAATGTGTTTTCAATTGTAAAATGGCATTTTACAATTAATTGGAAGCATCTTTCTTTCTTAGTCATAAATAAAATAATGGTGTCTTTCAACTGATGATACCTTAGATTTGGAATTTCTTTTTGCAAAGTATTATTTCAGACACGGAAAAAAGTGAGACAAGAGAGACAGACACTTTCCTGTTTTGAAACTGGTATTCGGATGCATGGATACCGTGGAGACAGATGATTAAAAAAAGAAAAAAGTAGGTCATAGAGGCCTTAGGCAGAAAAAAAAAGGATTTAAGAAGTTGGAATAGGTCTTTAAAAAATCTAGTCCAGTGTGTCCACTTTATAGATGAGGAAATAGATTCAGAGATATGATTTATAAAACCAAGGTCACAGAGTAAAATACGGGCCTATATTTCTCTGGATTCTTAGCCAATGCTTTTAACAGGATGCTAAGTTTCCATGACCATTGAATTTCCGTGACTTACAGTCTATAACCAAGACTTTGAAACTTCCCACCATTAAATTTCCAGTTCATATATCTCATAGTCTAACCAGATCATATAGCCAGATATAAACTATGTGAAGTCAAGGAATGTGGCCCATACAAGTGGTAGAGACTTGACTTTAAAAGAGGTGTGTGAATGAATGGTACCATTCCCTGAGTGTGCAAGAATGCAGAGGCATACCCACAACCACATCCAGTTTTGGCATTCCTCACTGCTCGTTTTATAGTCCTGGAAGCCACGAATCCTTCTGAATCTAAATCCAGCCTAACAACTGGGGAAATGCTCTCACAGACTAAGAGCCTCTTCTATTTTTTTACAGCCTCCCGGCAGGGTTACTCTTGAACTATGCTTGGCTTCCTCTTGCCTGCTGTGTTGAAGTATTTAAATTAGAGAGTCTAGTCATTCATGTATAGTAGGATCATACTGTGACACCAGGGTAATTATAGCCAACTGGTTGACCAGAATTAAGCCAGGTATCACTGAGGGAACCTAAGAATCATAAATATAACTGGCACAGCAGAAACTTCTATGTCCTGAAAGAGAAATTCAAGTGGGTGATTTTGTCCTCTCAGCCAATTTTCTACATGTACGCTATCCCCCACATGTCCCAATATCATTTGTTAACATTTAATCAAAATCTCAAGTATTTTTTGGAATAACATGGGAGCCCCTAGAGCCAAATATTTTGTAGGAATCATTAACATATGCATAAAAGATGGGAAGTACCCTTATGGATGATAAGTGGAATCAAAAGGACCCTCATTTTGGATTATTTTGTGTGTTCAGGAAATTCTCACATCTTTGACTTTCATCAGTTACATTTTTTGTTTAAAACAATTTAACAACAATTTTGCATATTGGTGTTCTCTTCATATTCCTGTATGTTAGAAGGGCTGTATTATAAGGTACAAAAGGTCTTGAACCTGGAGTCAGGCAATTCTGGGATTGAACTATAATGCCATTGCTCACCAGCTGTGGGGTCATGTGCAGAATCCGTTACCTAAGCTTCAGCTTCCTCATCTGAAAAAGGAGTGTAATGATACCGATCTCATTGGACCATACAAGGATTAGATAAGGCAGTGATGTAAACCGCTACATTCACAGTTGGCACAACAATGGTGGTTGCTATTCATATTATTATTACTTTCCTTGCTAATTTAGTCTATTATTCTGCAGTTTGTTTTACTGGATTGTGCAATCTAGTAATGTCTGACATGCTTTCAACTACCATCTATAAAACTTAACCTGAGTTAAGGAACTCATTTTACATATTTTTCATCTTTTCAAATTTTAGAAGTATTTTACTGGCCTTTTGAAATAATATTCAATATTTTATTCTTAAATCTTGATTAGGCTTATTATTTGCAAAAGAAAAAGTGAGATAATAGAATAGGCACTGTGGTTGATAGCATTTTCCAAAGACAGCTGCAAGAATATCTGCTCTTGTATAATGTGATCTTTCCACTCACCTACCCCCCTCAAACTTGGGTGGGCCTTAATTTTGCTTTGATGAATAAAATATACAGGAAATGATGATGTGCCTGTTGTGGGCACAGTTCTTAAGTTTAGCAGCTTCTGCTTTCTGCCTCTTGGAACACTGGGTCTCAGGATGCTTCATCTAAAGATTTGGCCATTGGGTCCCCTGGGTGGCTCACTTGGTTAAGCATCCGACTTCAGCTCAGGTCATGGTCTCACAGTCAGTGAGTTCAAGCCCCGTGTCGGGCTCTGTGCTGACAACTCAGAGACTGGAGCCTACTTCTGATTCTGTATCTCCCTCTCTCTTTTCCCCTCCCCCGCTCACACTCTGTCTCTCTCTCCAAAAATAAACAAACATTTAAAAAAAAAAAAAAGACCTGGCCACCATGTTTTGAGAAGCCAAACCACATGGAAAGGCCACATAGAGGTGCTCTGGTCTGTAGACCCTAAGCTCCTCACCACAACTGCCAGCCACACAAGTGTGCCACCTTGGACAACCAGCCCAAGTGAACCTTCAGATGACTCTAGCCCCAGATGTCATCTGCCTGAAAATGCACGAGAAACTTAAGGGAGAAGCACCAACCTGAGCCCTAGATGACCTACACAACTAAAGAAATAAAGTGTTATTTTAAGCCTCTAGATTTTGGGGTGGTTTGTTACACAGTAATAGATAATTGTAGCAGTCATCGATTAAATAATTCCAGATACCTCTGCCCTCCTAGAAACTCCCTGCCATATACAACATATGAAAAGTAAGTCATGACTGTTCTCTGGGAGTGGAGTGGAACCCATGGCTTGGACACGCAACACAAACCATCGTTATGAAGTCAGTTCCACAGGAAGCCATATTTATTAAGCTGTCTTTATTACCGAGATTAATTCTCACAGCTTTCAGATTTTCACTTATAATATCAAGCTTTCCTAAAATCTCCTCTCATTATTTCAGATATTATAGAGTAACTGAAGAGAGTTTCTGCATGTGTCTAAATTATTTAGCCTCAAACCACTACATAAATCCAAGGCAGTGTCCAATCAACAGACACACAATGTAAGGCCAAAGCATTTTGCTAATCAATTTTCATACCACCTAATGAACAAACACTTTTCTAAAAATATTCCAAACCTTTCAAAGGACCCATTTAAAATCAAACATGAGGGTTATATGGCCCTATATTATGGTTTTATGGTTATATGGCCCCAGTAGCAAATATTCATCTATTTTAAGCAAGGTTACCTTTGCTAAAATTATCTACTGCTATTCATAATTCTGGTGAGCTGGTGATTTGAAGGAATCTGAACTTGAAATTTTAATATTAGCTTTGAATTTCCAGTTCATTTCATGTGTGCATACAAACCAATCATCTACCTGAGGGTCTCTACCCATGTTCCCTTCCTTTTAACTTGCCTTCTATTATCATCATCAACAACACCGACATTTATGTTTTTGTTTACAGGAAGGGATTGCCAAATGTTCTTTTTATTCCAACCCCTTGCCTTCTACAGCAAGGATTCTTTGGCTGTGAATTTCTGCTGAGCAGCTGAAGGCACAACAGGAAGGGAGATGACTCAGCCATGAAAATCTAGTGCCTAGGTAAACTGGAAGTAACATTGGGAAAAAATACCAAAAAAAAAAAAAAAAAAAAAAAAGATTAAAGCTTGGTGCACAAATACATCCTTGACTACTAGAAATTAAACCCTCACATTATCCAAGAGAGTCTATGGAGACAAATTCTTTCCTTTCTTATCTTAAAATTTTGGGGGCACCTGCATGGCTCAGTCAGTTAAGCAACTGACTCTTGATTTCAGCTCAGGCCATGATCTCCCAGTTGATGGGTTCGAGCCCCACATGAGGCTCTGCGCGGATGCTGTGGAGCCTCCTTGCAATTCTCTCCCCTTCTCTTCTCTCTGTTCCTCCCCCACTTGTACACTCACTCACTCACTCACTCTCTCAAAATAAATAAACTCAAAAAAAAATTTTTTTCTATGTTGGGCACCTGGCTGGTTCAGTTGAAGGAGCACACAACTCTTGATCTTGGGGTCATGAATTTGAGCCCAAGTTGGGTGTAGAGCTTAAAAATGAACTTTTTTTTAAAACTATTTTTGTGACACTTAAGTTAAAAGAAAACCAACTTACCACTCTCTATTTCTTCTTCATTATCATCCTCTAAGATGTTAACCGGGGCAGCAGATTCTCCAGCTTCCATCATGCTTTTCAAAGCTTCAAGCTGTTCTGTCATTAAAAACAAACAGGAAGGAGATGGTGACAGGTGCTCCATCACTTGCAAAGCCTGAGCTTGAAGATCGACACTGAGAAGGAAATGTATTGTCTGGGCTCCCACTGGCTACATTCCTAAGACCGTAGCAGATCGCTGCTTGGACGTCTCAAGGGACTTGCAACAACCACACTGTCTACACAGGGTGAAGAACTAATGGAGCATGGGTGAAATTCCAAAGTTCTGGTCATAAGTTTGAGAGGAAGGCTCAGTCACTAAGAAAGATGTTAAGGCTTGGTAATAAAGGTGCGTCATTTGAATGTGATATTGAAGCGATGGAAAAGAGACGTGCACAAGCGACTGAAAAAACTTCAGGAACAAATATCTGCAAGTGACAGATCTGAGACAATTATCCTCATGTATAAAGCTCTGATAAGTCTGTAAAGATAGATGAAGTAATTTTAAAAGCGAGAAAACATGTAGAAGCATATTATAAATGGTGATATACAAAGAAACTAGTTACCAAAAACATAAATATCAAAAAAACTCAAGTCTCATTTCCCTTCTCCTAGTCAGCCACATATACATACAACATGGCCAACAGCCAGCAGTAAGAATATCCCTGGAAAGCAGGCATCCTCCTACATTATAGCGAGAATGTAAATTGGTACAATTTTTCTGAAAGACAAAGGTAAATCACAGTATAAAACGTGTATATGCTTTGGCCACCCAACTCTAATTGCACCAATGGATTCCAACGAGAAGCTGCGTAAATGTACAGAATGAACACCGACGCGTGTCTGTCACTGTCGTTTCTACAGTAATGAACATCCATCAGTTGGGACTGGTCACATGGTACCATATCCCACATAATAAATTCTGTATAGTGTTTCATACATTAGAATTATAGTTAGCAAGTTGTAACTTTAGTATGAACTTAAGTATACTAAATTGGTTGAGTTAAACATAATAAAAAATCAGTATATTTAACATGATCCCACTGATATGAAAAATGTACGTCTAAACATATACATGTGTCTATAGTACACGTACGTATGTGTAAAATATATAATTTAGTGCTATTTTATTGTTTCCTTATGTTTTCCTTTGTTGTTTTCATTCTCCTATGGTATTATTGCTTTTGTAATAAACTATAAGCACTATAATTTAAAATTTAGAATACCTAGGGTAAAAATACAATGCGATCATACCATTAGTTAATGCTTCACTCAATTAAGAGATGGGATAAAAGAAAATATTTTCCAATACTTCCAGGGAAAATGTCTACATAAAATCATTTCTCTCCCTACACACACATATATACATTCACACATTCACTCAGGATCCCTAGATATGTAAACCTCACACAGGCAAACTGCAAAGGGTAACTTTTGAAGAAGACTTTAGAGCATATAAAATGATAAAATGCTAGTTCCTTCCATCTCGATAAATTCTAAAATGCCCCTTTCCACTTTCTTCTCGTTTTCCTGCATCCTATGAATGTATGAATATGCTTTTCCCACTGCAGGAACGAGTTGATGTGGAAACTGAACTTAAACATACACGTGGCCACTTTGCTATGAAAAGTATATGTAACACCACTGTGCCCCTTTCGTCCCCTAAATCAGTGGTTTGAAAATTTATTTCACTCCAGACAGCTGAATTTGTCCAAACACAATGAGTGTATGCCTCATTATTGATGTGTGTCTTTGACTTACTTTTTTCGACCTCAGGTTTCAGCCGCTTATTTTTGATGAGTATTTTTCTTTTGAGGTCATTGGGGGATGGTAAGGGCCTGCCTGGTTCGAGCTAGAGATAAACAGAAAAGGCTGAATTAATGATGTGCTTCACTAGTTTCATTCCCAGCCCAGAATGAGCATGGAAGCCAGTGTTATACAGCCCAATGTCCACTAGATGGCAGTCAACACACTTTTATGTTTTCATTCCCCAGCCCCAATTAGCCTACTGCATGCAACTTTGCCCTAGACTGCAAACCGGACATCCAGTCTCCCAGAGGTATGCACAGCCACTCCGCCTTCCCCAGTGGGACCTGGGTCTGACCTGGGGTGCTGTTGGGGGAAGGGCTCCTGCTTAGCCTCAGGTCTTGCTCTTTTTATGTATTGGGTAAAGTACAGGGGATCGTTGTGATAGCTGGGGTCCGAAGTGCTTTCCCAGGCAGAAGTCGAGAGGCTCCCCTGATCCCCTCAAGTGTTGGGGCTGTATTAGTAAGCCTGTTTGCTCAGTAAACTGATGCAACCCCAATACCTGGGATTGTGGTTGTGTGGGTTCAATAAGAGAATCAAGAAGGGAGCGGTCTTAATTACTGAAACTTAACCTCTACTGTGGTTTCGTTTGCTTGGATTTATGTCTGCAAAGGAGATGTCCTTTCTTTTATTACCTCTGATCCACACAACTGAGCCATATCTACTCATCCATTCCCCCTACCCCCATCCATGCATGGACATACCTACCCACCCATCCACCCACCCATCTCTTCCATGCATCCTTTCATTTTTCTCAAAAGTGATTTTTCTACTACTTATTACATGCAAGGCACTGTGCCTTCCCATGTCTGTGTTGCCTCAAAGCTCTTTGCCCATATTCTGCTTCCTTCAGAAGCCTGCTGAATCTTGTCTATTCCCTAGCGATCTCTCTTGAACCTGGATATCTCTAATAAATATTCAATAGGTTGTAGGCCATCTTCCTTTTTAGCTGTGGTTTTATGTCTATGCTCTATGTCTCCCACAGACATTTAGTTCAGGGAGGTCTTACTCCCACGTGTATTACCTATGCTTCCCACAACACCTTTCATGAATGTGCATGTCGTTCCATAAAGAATATGGTGGTCTTTCCATGGCAGCAAGCACCTTAGCCCAATCAGAAAAGTAAACAGAGGGTCTACATAAAACAAAAATAACATAAGGGGCGTCTGGGTGGCTCAGTGGGTTAAGCGTCCGACTCTTGGTTTTGGCTCAGGTCACAGTCTCACGGTTCGTGAGATTCAGTCCCACACTGGGCTCTGTGCTGGCAGTGTGGAGCCTGCTTGGGGTTCTCTCTCTCCCTCTTTCTCTTCCCCGCTTGTGCTCTTTCTCTCTCTCTCAAAATAAATAAACTATGAACTATAAAATGAAATAAAGTAAAATAAAATAAAACTAAACAGGGCTGTTTCTTAGTTTGGGTTCCCTCAGAATCAGTCTCAGAGACAAGGATGTGAATATACCTGTAGATTACTTGGGCGGCAGCCTCAGGAAGGGCCAACAGAGGAGTGGGAAAGTGAAAGAAAGAAGGCAGGCACGGGGGTGCCCCAGCAGGCACAGGGGTGTTATGAGGCGACTTATCACTGAGGGGGCCAGAGTGTGGTCCCCTGGGGAGCCCTGGCAGACGGTGCAGAACAAAGAACGTGCTGCTGAGCGGTCCCTCCTGAGGGAGGAGTGAGGGGCCCAGCGGGAGGGCTGTCTGGTCTCTAGCACCTCAGGCCCATCTCTCACACACGGGCAGAGCAGGCTCCAGTGAGCAGAGGACCGCACCTCATGCAAAAAGCTGCAGGCACAAGCAGCTGCAAGTCAGGCCAGTGTGCAGGGAACAGGGAGGGTTGCAAGGATGCGGGGCAGGCAGCCTGCAGAGTCAGTAGGCTGAAGGTAATCAGGGGTGGGTGCAAAGGATGCAAATATCCTCATGTCCTATATTTTTTTCAGGTTTTTTTTTTTCCACTACTGCATTGTACTTTATACTTCATCCTGTTGGCTTGCTTCCTACTCATACCATCTTGTGACAGTGGATCTTTACCACTTTGGAGGTTATGGACCCTTGCAAAAATGTGATGAACTCTCTGGAATCAAACTATATACCAAAAGAAGGAAAACAAAGCAAACAAACAAACAAAAACAAATGCAAAACCATACACAATTTAGAATGAATTCACAGACCTCACAAAGCCTATCTGCGGGCCACAGGTTAAAAATTCTTTGCTTTATGAAGCAATCAGCAGGTGTAAAAATGAAACTCAAAAATGCATGTCTAACACTTTCCAAGTATTTGTTGTGGAGTTGGGACACTGGACTTCAGACTCTTGTGACTTCTTCCATCTAGGGAGTTCTCACCACAATGGTCTTCCATTTGATTTACCTGGAGAGGCTTTTTTTTTTTTTTTTTTTTTTTTAAATTTTTTTTTTTTTTTAACGTTTATTTATTTTTGGGACAGAGAGAGACAGAGCATGAATGGGGGAGGGGCAGAGAGAGAGGGAGACACAGAATCGGAAGCAGGCTCCAGGCTCTGAGCCATCAGCCCAGAGCCCGACGCGGGGCTCGAACTCACGAACCGCGAGATCGTGACCTGAGCCGAAGTCGGACGCTCAACCGACTGAGCCACCCAGGCGCCCCTGGAGAGGCTTTTTTAAAAACACCATGCTCAGGCCTTACCCAGATCAATTAACTTAGAATCTCTGAGCGGGTCCCAGGCAAAGGTATTTTTAATCTTCCTTATAGATGATCCTATCATGCAACCAACTAAAGGACAATTGCTGAGTATAGATTCTCTTCCAGGAGGCATTTTATAAAACTTTAGGACAGAGATCTCAGAAACCATAGAGACCTTGAGACCTTCCAGATTAAATTGGGCTACATGTTTATTTTATGTCTCTCTCTTCACATCTGTCTGAAGCACAACAGCTTTCTGTATCAATTAATTTAAATAAATATGAAGATCTTTAGTCCTCTAGCACTACTTGACCCTTTAGAAATGAATTTCAAAACAAATCCATTCAGGTTAGAAATACAGTTTGCTAAAAATACATACTGGATGTGATTCAAGTGCTTGTTTCAACAGGAGATCCCCAAATAGATCTTCGCAATATTTGGACATCTTGTACTGTTGATATTTGCTGGAGAGAGAGAACTGGCATTCGTAAATTCAAACATCCATTAACAGTCCAAGAATAAGAGACATCCATTCCTAGATGATTAAAAACTCCCACTCTGCAAAGTACATGCTTGTCTTCCTACGGCTAAGGGAGATGCTCTGTTATATACCACGAACTTTAACTGGTATAGTTTAACAAGTAGATTTTGCCTCCCCAAGTAAGAGCTGGAACACAGAATAAAAAATGGCTTTCAAGTTCATGAAGTCTGAGATCAAGTACACTGCCAAATCTTCCAACTCAATGGAACCTTGAACAAGGTGTCCAGATCTCTGACCTTTTGTTTTTTTTCCTCTTTCTTTTTTGCATAAGAACAAGTGTCCTTACTATTTCACAAAACTGTTCAGCTATTTAAAAAGATGGAGAGCCGGAATGGGGAATGGGTAGTAGATACTTAGAGGAGATTGCACCCTTATACCTGCAGTGATTTTCAAAGGAGAGAATTACAGGATATTCGGATGTGACAAACGCAGTTTCTTTGATGGCTTGAATAACATCCTTTAAAGATAAAAAGTGTAAATGAGAGAGGAGCAAACAACAACAACAACACAATTAAGGCACCTGAAACCATTCAGATACTATTAATTTGAGCTTTTCAGAAAGTCAATTCTGGCAATAAGACCTGGAGAACCCATTCATCTTGTTACTTTCACACGTGGAGTCCCCTTGTGGTTCATTAGAGCCCAGGGACCAGTTTATGGTTAATGACCCTTCCCTCCCCTGCAAAGCTCTCTCTGACTTCTCTAAAATTATGGGGCTAGTAACGAACAAGAAATTTCATCTAAATCACATGCTGGCTTCTTGCTTGATAATCTGGCAAGACAGGTTCAGAGTTTCCCTTTCTTGCTGAAGGGCAGGTGAGGTTTTGGTACAGCGATTTTCACAGCAGACCACTCTTTCACCTCTCCCGCCTAGAAGAGAAATGTATTGGTGATAACCTAAGGATTAACGGAGGCTTTTATTGGCTTTCTTCTGTGTTTGGGAGTCTGTCCTTGGCTACATTTCATTAATTTGATGAAGATTCCTGTGAACCGATGTGACATTTACAACATCCCCTGTTTCCTATTAGCCTGATGAAAGTGGTTGGAGGGGTAGGTGACCAGGAAGTGGGGGTTCTCCATGGTCAAGCAACATGTGAGGTAAAACAGGTGTTCTAGATGTCCCTCCCTGAACTAGAAGCTTGGTCATTTGAAATAACCTTTGAATGTGCTGAGCATGTCCTTCCCACAGATGGCTGGTCTTGCTCTCGGCTTTAGAAAGCATGGTTTCAAACTAATGTTTCTTTTTTTAAAAAAAATTTTTTTAATGTTTATTTATTTTTGAGACAGAGAGAGACAGAGCATGAACAGGGGAGGGTCAAAGAGAGGGAGACACAAATCAGAAACAGGCACCAGGCTCTGAGCTGTCAGCACAGAGCCCGATGCGGGGCTCAAACTCACGGACTGCGAGATCACGACCTGAGCCGAAGTCGGACGCTTAACCAACTGAGCCACCCAGGCGCCCCTCAAACTAATGTTTCTACAACCAGAACATCATACTTGGTAAAACTCCCCACATTCTAACTGGCTTGTAGTTAACCACAGGGAAAATCGCATCATTCAGTTAAATGAGAAAATATTTTACAATAGTAATCTCCGGAAGTCCAGTTGAAACAATAATGCCTTAGGTTAGATAAACCGGGGAGTATTTTAGTGAGCATTCTTACTGATGTGGGAAACAAAGGCAGGAGGAAATGGCATATAAAATTACGTTTCCTTAAAACCTGCAGGCCATTGACAAATACTTGAGGCAGGCGAGTGTAACAGTTCTCCAGGAACTCCCTACTGTCCTAATGTAAATGCTTTGCTAGAGGGAAAACAACCTTAGCTTGACAACAGCTAAGCCTCCAGTATCCCATAAGTCTTCTTTAGCAAATGAAAATCCTTTGGAATCTTCCCCTTAATTTTACCTCCCCCCAACTCCCAAGTATGTAATCACTCTCTCTCCATGGTCCGGAGGCAGCTCTTTCTGCCCATGGGTCCTGTTCATGTACTTGAATAAAATCACCTTTTTTGCACCAAAGATGTCTCAAGAATTCTTTCTTGGCTATTGGCTCTGAATCCCACCACCACTCCAAAACCTCATCACTTATGGCTAAGGTGGTTCATTAATTATTCTTGCTTAAACTCTCTTCCTGGTAAAAATGTCTATGACCTTGATTGTCCATTTCAGCTGAGCAAGAATTACTCCTTGAGGAGAATTTTGGCTCTTTTCATGGGTTCTCCTTTGCTCACCTCCAAACTGAAAGGAAATAGCCTTCTTTTTAGCTAAGCTTCCTTATTGGGCTCCTTAAATCTCTAAAGAAGATGTCAACCCTTCCCAATTTGGTTGGCTGTGCAAACTCATGGCTTCCCACTTGAATATACCCTTGGTACTTCTCAGGGAGTGTAATTCCTTCTCATGGACCATAATCTTGAATTCACTGCTGCTCAAAATTCACCAGCATCTGGCTAAGAGAAATGGTGTGCATCAAGTTATGGGTATACGGACTAGGCATCTGTTTTTATAAATACCTCTGGTGATTTTCCATACGTAAGCTGAGTTGAGAACCAATGCTGCAGATGTTGAAATAACTATTCCAAATTACACCAAACTGACAGAGACGGATGTACCTGAATATTGGCCAACCACAGCACTGGCCAACTATGGAATTTCATTTTTTTAACTTGTCCTTTGGCAGGCTATCAATGGAGCATATTAAGGAGGATTCTAAGAAACCAACCTTCAAACTGTACAGAGAAATCACCAGAAGGCCAATACTGAAATGCCTGTTTATGTAACTGTAGATTCTCCTCTTTGAGGGTCCATGGGGAAAAGTCTTCTCTCTGGCATCAGGACTGGGAACAACTTCTTTGGACCAACAGCCCTGTTTCTATTTTCTGAATCTTGTGAATTATGTTTGTCTCCTTGCACTGAATTCTAGAAAGTTTGGGGCCCATTTGTGGTATGGTTTGGCAGTTTATAAGACTTATTATTGAGCACTCATAAACTCTAACCTCATTTACTTTATTACTCTTATAGGCGCTATTTAGAATCTATTTTATTTTCTGTGTTCTATTTATTTTTTACGCCAATTTTAAGTCCTTCAGAAATAATGCAAAATAAGAAAACAGAAAAGAAAATGAAAGACTTTTTAAAGTAATTAGAATCAGGGGGATGCTGGCAGAGAAACTCATTATGTAGGACCCTCATGGTGTTATTAAGTAGAGAAAGCATTTCTTCTTGACTTTCTCTTCAAAACCAGAGGAAAGGAATATGAAAGTAACATGCTTGAGAAAATGAATAATTTGTGTTCTCCACTTCATCTATTTCTACAATAATCTGGAAAAGACTACAGCTATGTGATTTTAAAACTTACCTTAAAAAGGATATCTGTACACATTGCTTTTCCATGAGTTATTATTGGTTCCTGGTCTTCACCTTTTCCATCCCAACAGTCAAGTTCAACACACCTGGGCAACAGAGTGAAATTACAATATTGAACCCTTACCATAAAATAATGTGTGCAAACTGAAAGAACAGACATCAAAATAAGTTGTTTTCTTATATAAGTAGAAAATGGAGGGAACCTGGATACCTCAGTCAGTTAAGCATCTAACTCTTGGTTTCAGCCTAGGTCATGATCTCCTGGTTCATGGGTTCAGCCCCACATCAGGCTCTGCACTGACAGCAAGAGCCTGCTTGGGATTCTCTCTCTTTCTGCTCTTCCCCTGCTTGCATGCTCTCTTTCTCTCTCAAAATAATAAACTTAAAAAATATGTAAGTAGAAAATGGAATGAAATGATTATTTCATGGAGTTTTTGGGTTAAAATCACATTGTATTCTGTACTGAGTTGGTGTCATTAAAAAGGGACTGTCAGAGATTAAGACAAACTTGAGATATAACAATCAGTGGGGGAATGAAATTCCAGTTGTGACAAAGCTACAACAAAGGACAGTTGGGAACAGCTGGGGACATCTGAGTATAGGCTAGGTTTTAAATGATGTGAAAAAATAATTTTTAAAATTTTGTTAGATGAAATGATACTGCTTTGGCCATGAAAGAAAATGTTCTCATTTTGTCAGGTATTCAGAGATAGAAGTGGTGATGTAGGTAATTTCTTGTAGAATATTTCCAAACACAAAAAACTGTCATTAAAAATAAGGTACTAGCTATTGATAACAAAAAAAAAATTATAATGTAACTGAGTTTCTTATTTTTCACCTTCAGCATTATTGCTGTATTTTAAACCTCAAATATTTGCCAATTTCTATAAAAGGGAAAACCATTTTCAATAATATTCTCAGAGAATGGCATTTTAGAACTTTTAACATTAAGTAAAGCTAAATCTGCTACTGCTTCCGGCCATAAGAAACTTAGCATGACTTCTTAAAATAGGGTTTTTTTTCCTTCAATTTTGAGGGGGATATTTATTTATTTATTTATTTTGAGAGAGAGAGTGCACAAGTTGGGGAGAGGAGCAGAGGGAGAGGGAACGAAAGATGTAGATAGAGTCTTAAGCAGACTCCATGCTCAGTGGAGAGCCTGACACAGGACTTGATCCCATTACCCTGGGATCATGACCTGAGCTGAAGTCAAGAGTCAGATGCTCAACTGACTGAGCCACCCAGGTGCCCCTTGAGGGGGGGATATTTAAAAATTTATAGTAAAAAATATCTTTTGGCCCATAGGAGAATTCCAGAGCTTTCTGGAACAGAGATTATCTGTTCTTTTTCAAGGTTATGTGACCAACGTAATCTATTAAAGAAAAGGAAAAATGTCCAAAATTTTCACGCTGAATAATACTTCCTATTTTTTAGAAAAAAGTAAACTAAATGGAAAGCCATCATATTAAAAAAAAAAAAAAAGAGGTGTCCTGAGGTTCTGACCTGCAACCAGCCAGGAGAACCTGTCTGTACATTTCTACGGAAGACTTTCCACCAAACTGTCGGCCAGTGAGATAGGTGTTATGGGAAGAACTGATGAAGTAGTGGGCCAGAGGATGGTCCATTTCTTGGTAAAGTTCTAAACGATCCAGGAAGACAGGGGCATTTTCATCTGACATCAGATATCTGCAAAACCCATCGCTTGATATGAGGCCTAGGGGAAAAAACAAGAGTTAGTAGACATATGGCTCTGAAATACAGAGTTGAGACAGCTTGAACAGGAGTAAAAACTTCTTCTCAGTCTCTTCCCCAAGGACCTTCATCCTTCAGAACTTGAACAGAGCTGCGCACTACAAGGAACCTAATGCATTCCACAGGCAGGTGGCTTTTGTAGGTATGACGGCAGAAGCACACGGTTCCCTAAGCGCAGAAGCACAGCTCCAGGTGTGGCAACCAGGGGTCAAGGGGACCTTTGTCAGTTCTGCTTCTATCACGCATGCCTTATGTTCCTGGGTCTCAACCTCCTCTTCTGTCAAATGGGCATAAATACTGACCACACCTGCTTTCCAGGATTGTCCTGAATGGTAAATGAGAATACCTACAAGAGGGGCTCCTAAAAAAGTAGAAAATATACAACTGTAGGGCACTACTGTTCTCACTGGACTGAAGATGAAATTAATGGCCTTTCTGGGTTTAAACAATTCATTTCTCCTACAAAATAGGGTGTGGGACTGATGAGAAGAGTACACAGTAGGCATTGAAATATTGCCCCAAGAGCCCCATTGTTCATTTCAGTCACACTTTTCTGATATAGGGCAGGTCCCTGTGGTCTTCTCAGGAGAAGCAATTTATATTTCTGCATCACAGGGTGCCTGGGTGGCTCAGTCCATTAAACGTTCAACTTCATGATCTTGGGGTTTTTGAGTTCAAGCCTCGCATTGGGCTCTGCACAGACAGCGTGGAGGCTGCTTGGGATTCTCTCTCTCCCTCTCTCTGCCCCTCCCCCACTTGGGCCCATGCATGTGTGCACACACACTCTCTCTCTCAAATAAACTTAAAAAACAAAACAAAACTCTCTCCATCTCTTACTCTGTCAACCATCAACTGCCTCAGCTTTTTGTTTATAGCTAAGCATTTGCAAGTTATGAACTGATTTTAGGCTTGCAAAAAAGAACATAATAATGTATTAAATAATAAATAACTATGGACCCTTACACCACAGCTTCGTAACATTTTACCTTACTTGCTTTACATTTCTCAGAGGAATATATAATTACAGATGCCTTTGCAGCACCCTGTGTCCCTGCTCTCCATTCCAGTCCCTCTTTCTGCTCCCTTGTAGACAACCATTCCTTTTTGTATTTAACATTCTTAAAGCGGCTTTGTAACTTTACTACATATGCATTTATTCTAACAATGGATAGCTGTGAATATTTAAAAACTTATATAAAAGACATTTTATTATTTGCATATGCAACTTGCTCTTTTTATATTTTCTTGAACTTATTCAGCTCTTGAGGATTTATTTTTCCCTGAATAACATAGTAGTGTATATAGTAGTAGTACGTTGTGGTGGGCACGTGTAATGCATGGTAGGCCCGTGTATGAATATACTAGTTCATTGTCCATTATTCTGTTGATGGATATTTAGGTAATTTCTAACTATAAAAACATACTACAATAAAAATTTGTGCAGCCCTCCTTGGGCACACAGCCATTCTAAGAGCAAGTACTTTTTTGAGTTGTCAGCACGGAGCCCGTCGCAGGGCTTGAACTCACGAACAGGAAGATCACGACCTGAGCCAAAGTCGGAGGCTTAACCGACTGAGCCACCCAGGTGCCCCCTAAGAGCAAATACTTTTTAAGGCACTGAGACAGATAAAGTGATGGGAGAAACAGACAAGCCCTGCATTCATGAAACATATTATGGGAAATAAATTAACAAATAAGTATAAGTATAATATAATGTTATACAAGTGTTAGAAGGAAACAGAAAGCAGGGAATGAAGGTGATAAAGAATGACCAGGATGCTCTATTAGATACATGGCTAGCAAAAGCCCTTGTGAGGTCACATTCACAGGTAGGGAGCAAGTCACATGCACATCTTGGGGAATGCTATCCCAGGTAGAAGGATCAGCAAATGCAAAGACCTTGATGTAGGAGTGTGTGACTGAGGGGACAGGTAGCTGGGAATGAGGCTGGAGAGGAAGCCAAAAGCTACATTGGTTGGACTTAAGTCTTTGCTAAGTACTTTGAATTTTTTTTTAATGTTTATTTATTTTTGAGAGAAAGAGAGAGAGTGTGAGCAGGGGAGGGGTTAGAGAGAGCGAGACAGAATCTGAAGTAGGCTCCAGGCTCTGAGCTGTCAGCACAGCTGACACAGCTGTGGCAAACACAGCTGTGTTAAGCACAGCCCCGATGCGGGGCTTGAACCCGTGAACCGGGAGATTATGTCCTGAGCCGAAGTCAGACACTTAACCGACTGAGCCACCCAGGCGCCCCTTTGCTAAGTACTTTGGATTTTACTGTGTTGGGAAGCCTTTGGCGGGTTCTGAAGAATGGAATAACGTGATTGGATTGAGTTTTTAAAGGTTTAGTCTGGCTGCTGTGTGGAGCATAAACTCTATGCCACTGAGTAGAAAGAAGACTAGTTAAAAGTCAACTGGCATTGTCTAAGAGGACATGATGTAGGCTTGGATACTCTGATGAAGGCAGAGATGGTGAGAAGTGATTTATTCAGGACTTATTTTGAGGCTAGATCTTGTCGGTTTTGCTGATGGATCAGAAGTGATGTGAAAGAAAAAAGAAGTCAAGGAAGATTCCACGAATTTGGGGTTGAAGATTTGGGTGAATAATGATACCATTTTCCAGGCTGAGAAAGGAACAGGTCTTTGGGCAGGGAGAATCAAAACTCATTGTACATATACATTTGAAAGGCCCATTTAGTATCTGAATGGAGACTTCCATCATAGGTCTGTAGTTGAAGTCAGAGGTTATGAGTGGAGAATTTGAAAGCTATATGTGTACAAGAAAAGTAAGCCATTGGCCTGGATGAGTGCACTTCCTCTGACATCCAGGGCTGGGAAAGATATGGGTGATTCTCTATTGTACATACCTGGAGGTGGAAAGGCTGGGAGGTAGGAGTAGCCTATCTTCTATTTTACAATTATTGCCAAAGTATTATTCTAGCTGGTTATTTAGACCAATTTACATTCCTCCCAGAAGTTTATATCTAAGAATGCCTTGTGCACCACATTCTCAATCATACTTGATAATGACAGACTTTAAACTTAGATTCTGTCATTTGTGAAATGATGAAGCTATGAGTTTTAGATGTGTCAATGTAATTTCATGGACTTTTAGGACTTTAGAAATAATGAAAGACACATCTCTAGCATAACATTTATCACACTGCCAAGGAACTTCTGGGCCTTGTCCTTCAACAGATCACAACTGCCTTACTTACTTTTGAATCCTCAACATCTGGCACAGTGCTTGGCACCCAGTCAGCCCTCTATACACTTTAAGAAATGAAGGCAGAGGGGCTACATACTAGTTGAATGACTGAATGAACCCTGACAAGTTACAAGCAGAGAAGCTGAGGCCCAGGAATATAGTCCCTTGCTCAAGGTCACATAGTGACAGGGTAACAAGAATCAAATCAAAATTGCAAAGGCTGTATTTTCTATCAAGGCACCCCTCCTTTTACTTTAATTCCATGTGATATAGCAGAAATGATAATACTCAGAAAACTGGCAAAGAGGTAAGTAATGAAGCACTCTTGCTGAAAGTAGGTATTTGGGGTCTTAGCAGAAAGTTTAAGTGTACATCTTCAATCAAGGGAAAACTCTATTGACTTGGAAAAATATCCAGGGTGGGTCACGGGGTGTGGTGGGCCAGCAAGTGTATCCACAGGTTTTATGTGGGTCCAGAGAATATATAAACCTTTCAGTCACATTCACTGAGATACAAAGAAAAAAAGAACTAATGGAGGCCATGATACTCATGGGCACATGGGAGGGAAAGAACTTGAATCTGAATCTCTTTTCAACTCTTTACTGGGACACAAAGCTGAGGCTCTAGCTCAGGTATCTCTTGTCTCAGGACTTCCTGTCCAGTTAAATTAGCATCATCTCTCCCGTCCTTGGAGGGTGCTTCCCACTGCTATGAGATGGATCTTAAATTTCCTGTCCATGCCTTTTCTTTGTCAAATATTGGAATGGACAGCACACTGTTTCCAATGTTTCACTGAAGGAGGCAAACGTTCAGAAACCCCAATAATTTGCTAAATTAATTTCTGACTATTTAATTTCATATCAGTTGCATTTGTCTTCTCTACCAGAAGCCTAATGATGAGAAGGCTCACCAAATCATGTATTAAAATTCACTTGGCTTGGCAAAACAAAAAAGGAAAAACAGGAGGGATAAATTTTATAGGAAGTGAAATTCTTTCCAGGATTGCAAACAGAGACTAGATGGGCATTACTGCATTTTAAGCATTATGCAATACTAAAGATAGAAAACAAGAGAGTTCACTAGGAGAACATCACTATAATGTGTTTAATACAGTGAATTTAACATTTATAACTCAGGCAACATGAGCAAATTCTGATGTAAGTAAAATTTATACTGACTCAGAACAGGAAAAAAATAAAATCAGTCTGTTAAGAATCCTTGGCTCTAGGGAGCTCCAAAACATTTAAAGATATGTCTAACTAAAAATCCAAGAATGTTTAAAGTTGCATATATTGTTACTTTTCTTTAATAAAGAAAATTCTCTTCTTTTACTTGTGTTACCTTTTTTCTTCAAATCTTCATCAGGCTCATACATCTCGATGATCTGCATTGCCCTTTTAGCATCATAAAATGGGAACAAAATTTCATTCAGTCGAGGGTCTCGCTGATGCTACGATGAGAAAGTAACTCCATTTAGGTTGACATTTCTCACCCTTG
Source organism: Panthera leo (assembly GCF_018350215.1). Taxonomy (NCBI): domain Eukaryota; kingdom Metazoa; phylum Chordata; class Mammalia; order Carnivora; family Felidae; genus Panthera; species Panthera leo. The sequence continues at coordinate 35,111,955 of NC_056681.1, read as the reverse complement.
GGCATGACACATCACTAAAGGACAGAATTTCTAAAATAAGATATATTTAGAATATCACATTTATAGTTAACAAAGATAGGATTTCACTGTCCCTAAAATATATTTCAAAAAGTCCAAATTTGGGAGTGCTTTGTTGGTTTCCCTCACTGAACTAGAGAGAGAATATAGAACATACTTTTTTTTTTCCCTTCAAAAGCTAAAGGATACATAAAATGGTGTGCATGTCAGTTGTATGGTCTTCTAGTTTCCATACCACAGATAAAAAATTTGGCATATCTACAAAAAGTGAGATAAAAAAATCTTTGGGTGGGGTGGGGAAGCAAAAACAAAATCAAAAACAAACAAAAAACAAAAAAAAAACCCCAAATAACTCAAATAGCTAACACACTAATTTAAGTGCCTAAAAAAGAAAAACAATAGCAACAGTAACAAAAAGAAAAAAAAAAACCCCTAAGGCTAAAAAAACCCATAAGGTTAAAATCCCTAAGGTTAGTATTTCATTTTCATTATATATATATTTTTTACATAAACAAAAGATTTCTTGGGCAGTCTGCAGACTTCATTTTCTTGAGTAAATATTTATCAAATCGAACAAATTATAATAATGATGACAATCAGCACAAGGATATGTATACATTATCGACAATATGGAAAATCTGTATTTGAATATCAGTAGTTCATAAAGTCTTTTTCACTATGAACTAGAACTCTGTTTGCTCTGAAAAAACTCTCTGGGGATGGGGCGGGGGGCAGTCCATGAATGATTAAGGCAATGAGGATGCTGGTAATACCATGCTTTTCAAAGCAACACCTGGATGCTCAAGGTAGTACGTGGGGCACCAGGAGCTATACTATTTCTGGAGTTCTGACATCCAAATTTTCACAGCAGTGGTGAAAAAAGTCCAATTTACTGACTCAGCTATAATCTTTTGTATTTGTGTCTGCGGGCCTATATCTGGAGACAGTGGGTCCATTAAACTTCCTTATCGTTCACCGTGGATCAGAGAACAAAACACTGTGACCCTGGCCATATGTCAAATATATAATTTCAGTGGAAATAATGGCAGATAAGCAGATGTGAGCAAAGAAACCTGGTCAACAGGTAGAACCTTGACAATAATTCTTTACCCAAATATATGCACAGACTTTGAGAAACAGTACTGAGAAGTATTTAAGAAACAATTGTTCGAAGTTCATATGGATTTCCCTTCCCCATTTGTTTTGAAATGAACGTTTGAAAAAGTGGGCAACACAGAATGAATGCTGTTGGCCAACGGAACACATGTGATGTAATTTCTTCAAGCACTTGTGGCCTAGCCTATTCTGGTCCTCCCACCTCTTCACCCAGTTAAGAGTGTTAACTCAAAAGGAATTGTTATCTTTTGGTCAGTTTATCCCAATGAAGCATGCTTCTGTTGTAATCTAAGAAATTACGGCTCATAACAGCTCACATCCATGCATGTGCTAGAGCAGAAACTGTTATAGTAACAACAGGCCTTGAAACCATAAGAAACAAAACTCATGGGGTATGCAGAGAGAAACTAAGAGGTGGACCGTGGAATGCCAGGCACGTGAAGGCATGCTACAATCTTATTTATGAAACGGATGGGCATCATGCAACTCTGGAGCCCACTATTCAAGGAGATGACAAGCACCACCCCTCTGGTGAGAATGCATCGTTTTCAAAACAAACAAAAAAACGAACGAACAAAAAGCTCTTTCTAGGCACATTTCTTCTCCCGTCCCTGTAAATAACAGCACGGAAGAAGATGGATGTGGAGGTAAAGGTCCTTTTTAGACTCCATTGCAGTTATTCTCATGGTTGGCCACTGGATTTCTCTTTGTTCAAAGTAAGCTTTTGGTTTAAAGATGTGCTCGTTGGTAGGAATTCTGGACTCATGGAGATGATGGGGTAAATCCATATGAATTAAAAAAGTGAGAGAAAGAACAGAGTAAGCTGGAGGGGAGAGAAGAGATTAAGTTAGGGAAAGGAGAGGAAACCCAGATGCTCCTCTGTACTTTTTATATGCGTGTATGTGTACATGAGCCCTGTGTGACTAATACTTGTAGTGTGATCTGTTGATGGCAGCAGCAGTGGCATCTCCTGCACCTGGGAGTTAAAATGCAGACTCTCAGCCCCCACCAAAGACCTACCAGATCTGATTCTCTGGGGTGGAACCTGTGAATCTGTGTTTTAATGAGCTTTCCAGGTGATTTTGACGTGTTCAAGTTTAAGAAACACTGTTCTAATGTGTAAAAGTATGCATTTTAACATATTTGCAGAAGAGTAAAACAACAACAATACGCCCCCCCCCCCAAAAACACCTAAGTCCTGCAAGGATAGAATGCTAAATGTTTGAGATGTCCTTCTTATTAAACCGTCTTAAAATTTAGTGCCAAAGCATGATATCCACTAGAACATCCTGACTGTCAGAAGCAAAAGCTAGGAAAACCAAGCCCTAAAACGGCTGTATCATAAGCCCCTAATTGTAAATTTGCAGGAAATAAGCATTAAAAGCAGACAGTATGAAACTGCCTTTGTATTTGCATCTGCTCCACCAGATAACGTAACTGTCTGCTTCACTAAAATTTTCATGTTTCAAAAAGGAAGCACGGTGGATTCTGGATAATCCAAGACAAGGAAGCAAATAATAAGATTTGCATTAGAGTCACAAAACTATAATTTTTATATGAAAAAACAAAGAGGGAAAAGATAATTTCCAGGTGACCTCAGAGTAATAAGGTTGCAGAAGAGTTCCACATGGACATAAGCACAGTGTGGAAAATGCTTCACAACTCTGAGGGATCATCTGTTTTCAGTGGGGATTCAGGGGAAGCAGTGTACCTAGGACATTCACCCCTGGACGTCCAGAGCTTTGTTAAGTGATGTCAACAGCCTCTGAAAATAGATCACAGAACTGTGCCCATGTGAATGGGGAGACAGTGATCATTACTCAATTATTATGTCTTTACTCTTATTGAGAAAAGGCATCCATTGGCTTTATCCCAACAGAATTGGGAGAGATGGATGTTGACAACAAATATTCAGAAGAGATATAAGAAGATGAAGGAATAATTTGCAAGGGTAGGCTTACCCATAAGACTAAGAAACACCTCCTTCTCTTTCTGTGTCTATGTATTCAAGAATAAAAACATTGTCAATGGAAAGAGATCTCATGCCCTTTCCTATATTCTTTCAACTGCAAAATAAAAACAAACAAACAAAGAAACAGGTAGGTTTAGCCCTAAGGTAATCATATAATGGGTGTGAGGTCGGGGGGAGGGGGAAGGGGTGCAGATCACTAGCAACAATAAAGCTAATTCTGGATTATTACTGTCATCTAAGACTTTTTTTCTCTTTTCCTCATTTTGATCTATTCTCTCCAGCCCTCCATGCATCTCCCAATTCTGTAGCCCTGCCCTCTCAGTTATCATCTTTGTGAGATAATGAAGATAACTGAAATCAATTTAGCTTCTTATTGGAAACAGGCAAAGAGAGGTGAAATTAACTGAAGCTCAGGGACATGAATCAGCCCCACCACAGATAGAGACCTGAGCTGGGAGCAGTTTCTAACCAAATGGCAGCTCACAGTGGGCCCTTCTACCAGCTCTCCCAGACTCTGGTTTATTATTTTCAAAAAATAGGAAAAGTTTCTCTTGGTCCACTGATGGGACCAAGAGACACAGCTGTGGCAAAATTTTAGATCTGAGTGGTGAATTTCCATGACTAAATCCATTATGGAGAAGTAACAGAAGGTATATGACGCTCTCACATTCTTCCCATTCATGCTAAGCATTCCAAGAAGGAATCTAGATAATCTATTAGGACAGTGCTTCACAAACTTTAAGGTAAAGACAAATCACCTGGAGATGTTGTTAAATGCAGATTCCAACTCAGTAGGTCTGGGTGGGACCCAAGATTCTGCATTTCTAACAAGCTCCTACAGGATGCTGCTGCTGCTAGTCCACAGATCACACTTTGGGGAGCAATGAATAAAGAGATACTGAGAAGCAGATGAGAAGCAGGTCTAAAGCTACCAATGAAAAGCCAGTAGGTATTTATGACATGGATAGGGAGGGGGTGGTACAAACCCCCCTACATGGTGACCAAGGTAGTGAGTGGCCAGTAGTCTCTCTTATCATTACAGCTTCCTGGAGATACATGTTAGCACACTGAACATAAAATTTCATCTAAGGAGTAAAAGGATTTACAAGCTGGAAAGTGGTGGGAGGCAGCATGACTTTTTTCCCTATTACCTATTCTAATTGGTTAATGCTGGTGTGTGTGTCTACTGATTTTCGCATTATCAGTCATTTCTCTGGTTACTTTGCTGAACTCTTATTCAAAGAGCTTTCTAATTAACAGTTTTTGATATTCAGGGTACCCAATCATTATCTGCAAATAATGAGTAGGACCTCATCTTTTTGTATTCAGTAGACTCATCTATTTTTCCTATCTTATTGCATAATCTGGGGCTTCTAATACAATGTTGAATTATGGCTTGTTGACACTATATGGCTAAGGAATTTTGAAAAAGTTTAGATCTAAGCTTTTGGAGCCATAGACCCTTACACTGCAATGCCTGCTTCCTTCTTGAGTCAATGTTGTCTCCTTTCATTATGGGTTTCAAAGGTGCTCTACCTTAAGGGTGCTTTTGGTTCTGGAGAGAGAAGAGGGGGTCACTGTAGGACTCAAAAGAGAGATTGCAAGGAGCTGGCAGAATGTTCTCTAAGTTTCACAAACTTCTTCAAGGACACATTCAGATTTCTATCTAGTCTTTCCAATTCAGTTCACTAGGACAGAAAAGGAAGAGATTCAGGCAGACAGTTTGATTAAAAATAAAGGTTGCACACTTTCCTGGACCATCTTGTAGTCTTTATGATCTAACAAAATCTAGAATCCCACTAATTCCATCTGTCCCATTTCAAAATTAAAGGTGCTTCCTTACTGTGAATGAAAAGCCAAACAGAAGAAAATATAAGAACCAATGAGTGCTAATGGCCCCTGTGATAGCAATGTATTAAAGTTTATCAACTAATAGCATTTTAAGAAAGAGTTTGGATGGCAGAATGTACAGATGATTACATCTTTTAAAATTTAATGTTATATCTTAGACTTGCAAGAATTGCAAGTGATTACTGGGTAGGTTTACAAAAACAACCCCTAAGGGGAAAGCCTTAAGAGCCCATGAACGCAGCACCTAACCTCAAGACTTCAGAACTCTTTATTTTCACAGTGACACACATAGAAAAGTCTCTGTCATGTTTAATAGATGGCTGGGTGTCAGTTCATCCCAGAGTGTGCAAGAGACCTTGTTTTTAGGAAGCAACAAACTAATGATGTAAATTTTGTCCATGCCTCTAAAAGGCCTTCCTTCTTTAGCAAAAAGCAAGATATTCCTGCCCATCTCACCAAAACTTAAGATGATCAGTGACCCCAAGTGCATGAAGAAGCTGAGAGAAATAAAACAATAAATCTTAAAAATAAAGGAGAGGAGGAAGGAGTTAAGGAAACAAAGCAAGGCAACTTGAGCAACGGTGGCACAGGAATGTGGATATTATCTGGGTAAAGATTATAAACATAGTATTCGCATGACCAAAAACTAGTGGGGTGGAAAGACTTGAAATGTTTTCAAGTAAAATAAATATTGTATTGTACTGAAAGGCTTATTTAAAAGTGGAGGTGAGGCATCTGTGCTGATAAACGGAGTGGTTAGTCTTTCCTGCACATGGGCTTTTAGGCTCTCATTATCAGAGCTTTGAAAGGGTAACCCTGCAAACTGGGAGCCAGTAAGTCCTAAAAAGGCAAGAAAAGAGAAGCCCATTGGCAAAGATGTGATTTGTCTCTACATCCTGGCAAATCACAGCCTGCCTGTTGCCTGTTCTTTGGGGCAATACCTCCTGTCCGGCATGATACTCTCTCTTCTAATATTTTCTTTTTATATGGTATAATGGTTAAATTATACTAAAAATTGCTTTGAAACAAAAATACATTGTCCATTCCTCACTGAAACTTATTAATGTGGTAGAAAAAAAGTAAATTTTCCATTTTGGATTAGCAAAAACTTCAAGGGGTTTCACTGAACAGAACATTCTTCTCTACGTTCATAAAGAAAAAAAAAGTTAATTTTAGCTGTAAGAAAAGTTGCAACTTTTACGTGTTCTAAAATATATTTTTCTCTTGTGCTTAAGCAAATGTTGTCAACCAGTTTTGGTTGTTAAGTGAATCATATTCTAAAATGAGCCCTAAGCTTGTTATAAAAATAAAATGTAAAAATTTAACCTGCAATCTAATTGGCCTAGTATGTACTATATTTTCACCCAGGAACTCCAGTGTTGTGCTTGTTGTCAAAATATTCTATTTGAACCTACATACTGTCCTTACATGCAATCCATTAAAAGACAAAAATAAAGCTTTCCAGTCCATGCAAAGGTATGAGAAAAAGTTAGCAATGGAGAATCCAACTACAGTGTGGTAATCTCAATCCATTCTCTAATGAGATCAATAGGAAAAAAAAAAGTACCTTCAATATCATCTTGCAAAAACACAGACACATTTAATTAAATGAATATATTATAAAATCCACACGCACACAAAGAACCAGAGCTACACATCATAGCGAGAAAACCAACAGAAAAAAGCAGTGTGCAAAGCCAACGTGTCGGAAGCGCATGGACACACAGGAGCAGCAGCTGATTTTTGCACCTGGTAAAGAAAGCCATCTGGAAAGATCAGCAGGTCAGAAGCAAAGCGAATAAGGGCATATGATGCGGGCATATGATGCGGACATGCAATGGGGACACTGGAGGAGGCAAGCCACTGCACACAGACTTTATGGAGTTAATGTATGAAAAAGCTTACTTCATTTAGAAAGCTCACTAATTGGTCTACCGTTAAATAATCAGTTTTGTCTCCATTGCTGAAAAGAAATTTATTAGAAAAAGTAAGTTTTTGTATATGATGCTACAAGTAGGTACGATTTACATGTTGACATTTGTTGATGATAATTCTAAACTTATCTTCTAACCCTGAGGTAGTGGTGCACTCTTAAAATGGCCAGAGACTGTTCGTAAGAACAAAACAAACAACCCAACAAGAGAAAGAAAACACTCCCATTAGCTCAGAAAATGTCTGCAATTCTTCTTTAGTATTATCAAAAGATGTTATTTTTCAAAACAACATGTAAGTCATCCATTTGAAATAACTGGAATGAATGAACTTTTCAACGACATAATAACATTCCATAATTGAATCTAGTTAGTTCACATAATGGGTTAATACCTAAAGGAGCAGGTTAAAATTGTAGGTAGTTAGTAAAGCCAATGCAAGGGGCGGGGGGGATAGTTCCAGGTGCTGCCATTAATTTTTGTAAAAGTTTCTCAAAAAGTCAGAGTGAACTTTTACGGTCATAAACTAAGGGCTGAAAATGTAACCCTGACTAGATACTCCTCCAGACTCTCAACACAGTATATTAAAATATTATGACAAAAAGGTGTCTTAAAAATCTAAAAGGACAAGAACTCCATAAATGGAACTTACATTTTTTTAAAAAGATCCTCTATATCTGTTCGAGGACAAATCTTTTGTGTCAGTTCATAGAACTTTTCATAAGTAAATGCTGCAGGCTCGATTTCATCATTCTGTAAAGAACAAGAGGGTGTCATAACTCCTGCCACATTTTTCTCGTGAAGGCAAAGAATCCACAGGATCATGAAGCAAAGCAATGACCACCTGGGATCCCAGGGCCTCAATCTCTGACTCTTACTGACAGAAGCCAGAAGGCCAAGTCCAACTGTGGCCAGGCCATCCTGCCAGCACACCAGCATGTGTAAATGGGCGTCTCTTATTACCATGTGGCCGTGATCTGTGGGTTCAAACACTGGCTACGGCTGGGCTTGCTCTGGGCAACACCCCATAAAATATAAAGAAACATTTCTTCTTTCTCTCCACTATGGAGAAAATCATGTGCCTGCCTAAAGGCTGCTGAATAAATCAAAGCCAGTGTTTACTTATGCTTATCTTATGAATTTTCACAAGACCACATGAAGGAGCTCAGGACAACCACATAAAATTTTCCTTCACATACTGCAGTTTGTATTTCAAGTAGGATTTGTTAAAGTAGGAACAGGCTTAAATCTTTCTTGCAGTCAATCAATTAATTTCAAATACTCTAAATCCAAGGGGCCAAGAACACAAATGGTTTGTGTAGGGAGGAGTGCTTTACAAAGTACCCCACAGCCACCTTGAAGAACACTGACATTGTGCTTGGTCGAGGCGATGTGGACAGGCTTCTTGAAAATAAGCTTCCCACCAGCTGTGTAGAAGAGTAGCCTTGCTGACATTTCTTTTTCTTAATGAAACTGACAAAAACATTTTGAAGTACACTGTTTGAATTTGGAAACATTTAGGTTAAATGCCCAGGGAACAAAAGGCAGGCAGGAAGGAGAAAACTACCTGTACTATATGTGACTGAAACTAGTTCTGAATCTAAATGAGATCAGTGTTACATAAATAATCTGGCTTATTACATATGAGAACATAACTAGACAAAATCGTTTTACAAAACACATAATTAAACTAATAAATACCTTTCCACTGGGAAGACCTAACTCCTTGAGTGCTTGAAAGATCACCTTTTCTGTTTTCCCTGATGCAAAGGTTCTAGTAATACTAGGGCAGAAAATAAAGAAAAGTCAAGTTATTGTTAATTCTAATTTCGTGGAGGCAAAAATCTAAGAAATACTAGGGATGTGGGACAGGGGGGTGGAGAAAGGAAAGGAAAATACAATTCGTTTTCATTTCTGGGTGTTTTTCACTTCACTAACTCTCTCCTGCAATATCCCTCTGGTTCTGCTAGTGAGGCAACTTGATTCTAAGACAGGTGTCTCCCTGGTGATTGTGAACACAAGAACCCCTGGGAGAGCAGTGCCTGGGTGGCTGAGTGGGTTAAGCATCTGACATTTGCGCAGGTCATGATCTCAGGGTTCGTGAGTTTGAGCCCCACATCTGTCAGCACAGAGCCTGCTTCAGATCCCCTGTGCCCCTCCCCTGTTCACGCTCTCTCTCTCACCTCTCCACCCCGCCCCGCCCAAAAGCCCTGGGAGATACATGTTGTTGGACAAAAACAATGACAATGGACAATGGACAAAAACAATTCCTCTTTCTCAGGGAAGAAGAATATGGCAGATGTGACAGTAAGTCTAGAATAAAACCTCATGTTGACACTATATAGGTTTGGGGAAAAAAAGTAGTCCCCTAAGAAGTCAGTCTAGGCTGGTGATGGCCCTGATGCCTTGGTACTATAGCAGACATGCATTATCAGACATATTTTGAAAAAAAATTTTTTTTGAGCCAAGTACGCTTGAACTACTCTGATGTGCCAGCTGCCTCAAGGCTTAGGACGTTTATTGAAAAAGCAAAGGTGTGGTGGGAGGGGAGTTAGGTGAACACTTATTTAATGTTTCCACAGAATCTTGGCTTTCCCCTGACACAAGGTAATTTTAAATAATGATGCTGCCTTTTAACTAGGATGGTGTGCGTCGAGCCTATTTCCTATGAGAAATGTGTTGATGACATTCAGAATGACCCAGTGAGGTGTCAAGCTGGCACCCTAGAATTCATGTTTGGCTCTGAGCCATGCCTTAGCCTTCCTTTATTCTGTGATTGGAAGCCCAGGTAAGCTGTCACCATAACTGAAACTTTAATTTCAAAAGTCCAACCTGAGGACAGAGCTTACTTTCATCTGGGAAGCTTGGCTTCGGAATGCCTTCGGTGTGAGCACAAGGAGCTTGGTAGCAGTGCCTCCCCACGCCCCAACCCTGTCATGCACTCCGCCATTCACATTAAGTGGAGGCCAGCTCCAAATGCAAGCACTAAGCGCCAACTATTCTTGATGAGTGGGAAAACGCACCTCTTCAACTGCAGAATACAACTTCCCAAAATAGATTGGGAAGATCTAACTTTAGGTAAAGGAGTTGTTATGTGTTCATTCAAAGCTTTGTTGTTTCATACTCAGTCCAAGAATACTTAGAAGTACATTTTTAAGAGCGCTTGAGACAGCTGTATTCAAGTATAGGGAGGCCCACGGATTCTCTTTAACAAATCTACAGACATGGTAGAGCATATGTGTTTGACATCAAGTAAACCAGTTTCTAGGATACAGGGTGTTATGTCCACATTTTCCACTTCTCTAGTTCATGGAATTTTCATGCACTGAATTGGGGTGAGAAGCAATTTACCTGACCTTTATAAAACAGGAAAGTAGCTAATCAGTGTTCTCAATCTCTCTTTTTTTTTTTTAAGTATGTGTTAACATGAGAGCTACAGGCCCCAGCATCCCCAGATTTGGGACAGGAAGAAACTGTTTGTACAGCAACCTCAAGGGTATCTCAGTGAACTCAAGCTTCGGTTAGGGTGGATAGGCCTGAAAAACGACATGAAAACTGATTGATGTGGTCATGAATGTAGCAGGTACAGGGCCTGAGCCTTTCTGGGTGCGGGTTGGAGGGTAGGGAGGAAAGGAAGAGACTATAGGAATAGAATCTTTTGGCTAGAGCTTGTTGAAGTACCAAGACATGAACAGGAAGTAGAACAAGAATGTCTCATGGGAGGAGGAGGTCTATGCATTAGCACTTGGGGCTAGGGGGCAGGTAAACAGATTGAGAGAGAAAAAGAAGGAATTAGGGTGTCCAGTGCCAGGAGAGAAAGAAATCCATGTAGGGATATACTAGTGAGGGCAAAGTCAGAGCCCAACAACATGACTGCACAGGAAATAAAGGTGAGAAATGGTATTATGGCCATAGGGGCTCTTTCTCTGGCCTTCTTTTCTGAGGGGGCTTGGGCTGGGCAATGTCACCATGGATTTGCTCACCTCATTCTGACGGAGACCAAACCCAGGATGGAAAATAGAAACAAGGAAGTTGAAAAGATCATTCCCCTGGTCTATCTAATAAAGTGCCTTTATTGCCTTTGCTTCAGGCAGCTATCAGAATCAGCCTTGGGCCTTAAAATGGATTCACTCAGAGGTAAGCTGGGGGGGTGGGTTGTGGCACAAAGGTGAATTCTTAGAGTTTCCGGTTACATTAGAGGCCCAGCAGAATACCCTTTAACAGGGTCCTGCAAGAAACACATTTATCACAACCTGGGGACATTTTTACATACCATCATAGGCATTTCGTAGGAGAGTATTTAGAAAGGACTGTGATTTATTCAACTCTTATATATAGCCTCACACCCACAGAATACAGGTTAGTGCTTCATGGCTAACAGATACTCAATGAGTTTTTGTTGAATGATAATAAACCACCTTCCCCAAAGGAAATGCTACAAAAGCAAATAACCTTGAGTGGAGCCCAGTCCTATTAGAGTCCTGGTTCAATTCCATGTTCATGTACATATAAATGAAACCAGCCTTTACAGGTGATAAAGACAGAAATGATCCTGAAAAAACCAAGGGAGTCTCACTCTTTCTTTGTCCTCAATGGGCCTACAATCCATTCCATGGTTTTAACACCATTTTTTGAAACACTCAGGTCAGACTCATGGAGTGAAGCCTCAGCAGAATCCTACTAACTTTGTTGAAAAACTAGGACTTCAGGACATGTACAGATTACATAGGAGTTGGGCTACCATGATCATACCTGAGGCTCTCAGACTGCCTCTTTAACACAACGATCTCTTTTAAGACTACTTCCTGCCACAGCCCATAATTTTTGTCTGGCTACTATTTCCCGACTCTAGCCATTGGTTCCAACTCCAGGTTACAAGGAATAAGAAATGGCAAAGAAAAGAGTGATTTTCAAAAGCCTTGGTCTAGGTGAGAAGATAAATTGAGTAGGAGTTTGTAGGTTTGAGAGAAAAGCAGACTGTGCAAGTTTATGTACATAGAAAGAAAAGAGGGAGATAAAGAGTTAAGACTTTCTTCATTAATCATTCCTGCAACTTCCTGGATATTATATTTTGGTTAATACTCAAGAGCAGGGGCCATTCCCAAGCTATGTAACGACTATGAAGCCAGACCCTTTTTAACAGCATGCACACTATAGTAATAGTTTCCATTTTAGGAACTCCAGAATGATAGTGATAAAATGACATTTTAAAAGTGTTTACTCTTCATATCCATTAAAACATTCAGAACACTTTCCACCTAGCCCTTGGCAGCTCATCTACCAGAAGACTTACCGCTTTTTTCTGGCTTGCTATCAATTCTCCATCAACTTTAACAAACTGCCCCCAAATAACAGATGTCTTGTGTCAAACACCTGTTAATACTGGCAGGCACCAAAGAGTTCATGTCAAAGAGAGCTAAAGAAAACGACATAAGGATGGTAATAATTTTGCATGTGAACATGCTAGATAAAGATCTTTGAAATCATAAAAGACTTCCAATCTTGTCTAACAATGGCTTGATTAGTAGGATACGTATAAATGAAACCAGAATTGCTAGTTAGAAGTGCTTTGATTGCAATCTATGTGTTTCTACTTCGTCCATTTCCTGAACCTTATCTTGGAAGAGAAAGCAGGACAGTAAAGCATGTAAAAACAGATCCAATATACATTTCTATTCACACTGCTGTCTGTGCTAAGTTTAAAGAAAAATTTTAAAGAAAAATGTACTTAGCTGTAGGATGCTGGGATACATTAAAATAATTGTCCTGCTATTGCTCAACAGAGCAAAGGATTTTAAATTTTTTGTTTTATATTTATTTTTAAGAGCGTGAGACACAGAGTGTGAGCAGGGGAGGGGCAGAGACAGAGAGGGAGACACAGAATCTGAAGCAGGCTCCAGGCTCTGAGCTGTCAGCACAGAGCCTGACGCAGGGCTTGAACACACGGGACATGAGATCATGACCTAAGCTGAAGTTGGATGCTTAACTGACTGAGCCACCCAAGTGCCCTGCAGAGCAAAGGATTTTAAGTGAAATAAAGATCAGTGTAAAGTATCTTTGCCAACAATTATCAATCAAGGGTGCTAACTGGGTTTTTTGTTTTTGTTTTAAGGTCTACTTTTTTCTAGAGTAGACACAAAATTGATTTGCTAGTAAGTTAACAAAAAGCAGAGAATCCTACATCTTGATTTGTAAAGACCATAACACATGTGTAAGGTCTACAACTTGGTAAGCTCTCAATAAAAGGTTAAGTAAAAATACTGTCCATGGTCTTATGATTCATATGCTTTTAATTTCCTCATTGATATTTCTGTCGTGTCACATGGGCTGTTACCGAACACAGAATTAAGAAAAATGATGACTTCTAGGACAGTTCTGTTAAACGCGAAAAGAACGATTTTGAGAGAGTATAGTGATAACCTCATGGGGAAACAGAACAGAAATGTCAAGGCAGAATGAAGTGCCTGGCAGAGAAGGAGATGGAGAAAAGTCAGAAATGGCTAAGTGTGATCAGCAAGCCACTGCTCAAATGTGCTTGCTCAAATGCGATGCAGCTGGGGACCTGTTCACTTCATCTCTGAAAGATAGGGCAGTTCTAAGACAAGATTCTACCTAGTAGCTCTGGTTTTTATTTGTTGCTGTTTCTGTTGGCTTCTTTGCTAAAGTGGTATCCAGAGAGGAAGTCAACATCAACCTAAGTCTGGAGAATCCTAGAAGAATGGGTTGGTATCCGGGAAACCCGGGACTAATTCAGGCTGTGGGCTTGGGCTTATGAATCCAAACACACTCCTGGTTTCATGTGGACAGATGATGCCCACTCCAGCTTCAGAAATTTCCATGAAGTGCTTACACAAATGCCAGCCAAAAAGATACCAGGGGAGTTTGGTAAATAATCCCTATTGCTGCCATCTCAAGAGCTTCCGGGTGTACCCACAGACCATTAGCAAATCCTAACACCAGAGAGAGAGTAGAGAGGCAGAAAAGAGGGAAGCATGAGGAATCCTCAGAGGGAGAAACATACCAGCTTAAGTATTAAAGAACCCATGTGGAAGACACATCTTGTTCATGTTTTCATTTTTTTTCCTTCCTTCTTGATTCCTTTCAGGCTTTACTGCCATTGTTTTTTCATTGTCACTGTTAACTTGGGCAGAGTGAGGGGATAAAGTGACAGTTCTGAAGAGTGTGTGGTGTCAGCAATGGTACACCTAGAGATCAAGTGGCAAGAAGCCAAAGGAGTCTACCTCCCCCTTCCCTCTGGCCACCAGAGGAACAGCAAGGCCCAGAACAAGCAGCACTGTCCAGAGGCACCACACTTCTGAAGACACAGTCTATATACACTTCTGCTACAGGTGCACAATACAACTTCTTTAATTTTAGCAAATGGTTGCTTAGGGCAAGTAGACGAAAGACATTAAAATCCTCAAAGCCCACTTGTTTGAAGATACAAAGAATACTGATACATCTTCGGACGTTCTTCATCAAAGCAGAGTTAATGCTACCCATTGTGAGGAAAAATGCAAGTTTACATCCACAAATGATTTTTACAAACTGAACACAGCGTTTGATGGAGTGATTTAAAATAAGCTTCTAGAAATATCTTTAGTGAAAGCATTTAACAATCACTTGTGAAGGGCTCTCTCTTTGGTCTGGTATCATGAGGGTCGACCCAGGGTATGAAATACAGACAGGAATGATCGACTTACCTCCTAACTGGAATTTTACCATTTGTGTTGGTCATAAATGCCAATTTCATCCAGCTGGAAAACAACGGTAACAACACTGTTTTAATGTTTCTTAAGAGGAATACTTCAATCCAGGTAAGAACTTTAAAAGAAAGTTCATTCAAACAAAGAACATTTATTCTGAAGGTCAGAGACAATAATACACTGTGAGATGAATTTATGGCTGTTACAATTAGCAAATACAAATACAAGACTCTCAGTTAAATTAGAACTTCAGAAAAATAATAATGTTTTTTACAAGTATGTTCCAAATACTGCACAGGATATGCTTATGCGAAAGAACTATTACTTGTCTTAAATTTAAATTTAACTGGGAGTTCTGTACTTTTCTCAGCAACCCTGGATGAATTAGAAAATTGGGTGCTTGCACTGAGCAAAACAAATTGTGGGTACTTACTTGGTGACTGGCCTCATCCTTAATAATCTCTACTAAGGGTGTGCCTGGGTGGCTCAGTCAGTTAAGCAACCAACTGATCTCAGCTCAGGTCATGATCTCATGGTTCATGAGTTCCAGTCCTGCATTGGGCTCCTCAATGACAGCGTGGGGCCTACTTGGGTTTCTATCTCTCCCTCTCTCTGCCCCTCCCCTGCACTCTCTTGCTCTCTCTCAAACTTAAAAAAAAATTCTGGCAAAATATTAAAATAAAAATAATCTCTATTAAGGTGGTAAGAAATGCAACTGCATGCTGACACCAGCCAACCTTATCCTGAGGACACATAGTCAGCTCCCAGTGCAGCAAGGCACAGATCGAATGGGCATCTTCCCTAACTTCCAATAGTAAGAGAAGTTCATTAACTCAAATTGACGGGAAGCAACTCATTGCTTTCCTGACACACGGGGACCCACAACGTTTATTTGTACATTGATGGTAAGACTGTTCTTAGCTATTAATTCACATTCTCATTGTTTCCAGTCAATAACATTCTAATAAAAGCAGAAAATGACAAATTGGTAAAGTTTCTGTCCTGTGTCAGTTTCCTAGAAGCACAAGTGACTCCTTTTCAACTGATGTTTTCAAGACAATAGGCGTGAGGGAAGCAGAAAGAGCAGGGAGAACAGTCACACAAAGCTGTGGTCTCTGCTGGGGCTTTAGCTCGATGCCATGGGGAGCTCTGGAGTGTGATGTGCATCCGACTTGGTGGCATGGGGGCTAGCCTTTTGTATCCTGTGCTAGCCCATCATCAGGCATGGGCTTCCCACCAGGAAGAGGGAGGAGTACAGTCTCCCAGGCACAGCGACTCCCCTTCAGCAGAGGGTAATTCTCTGTAGAAGTGGGCAGGTGTGACCTCTTGACGAGCTAACCCTTATGGTGGCTGGTGGATGGATGAACACCAGCTCTATAAAGGGATCTGAGCATGATACCACTGGGGACAGGTATGATTGTATGTCCAGATACGGATATTGGGGTCCCTCAGGTGTAAGTGGGCATTCTCTAAGTCTCAGATCCTTTGGATTCAATCAATACCCAAACTGTAACATCAAATATCCACCATGGCTCTTTATTTTTAAGAAAATATGCCACAGCAACTGCAGGAGAAAAGGAGAAGTTGCTGCACAACAAAGAGGTATTTATAAGACTAACTACCCCTTACTAAGATGATGGAAAGAATATAGGAGGGATGGCATATAAATCAAAACTACTAATAGTGAATGAAGGAGGACTGGGAGCCAGGCACTGGGCTGGGCATTTTCCAGGACCTCACTGCACCTGTGAGGTAATCTTGTAAAATGAGTTATGGTGACCATCTCCAGTCACAGATTAGCACAGTGAGGCACAAGGCTAAGAATTTGCCAAGAGTCACCCAACAACTAAGCAGCCCAACTAGGATCTTAGTCAAGAGCACATACTCTTAAAGCACCTGCCAAAGGGACCAAAAGTAAGGATGAAAGTGCCCCAAGGGCTGACTTCTCTTCCTCCTGCCTGACAGTCCGAGGAATCACACCTTTGCTGCTAGGCCAGGTTGAGAGTGAAGGTTTATTTCCATAATTTCTCAGTGTAGTTCCCTTCTGCACCTACAACTGCCTACCAGTGGCCCTATCATGGCAGGCGGCCCCACTCTGCTGTTTGCTGCTCTTTCAACAGCCTGACTTTGGCTTTGGCTAGGATTTCTACCTGAGTAACTTTCAAGTCACCCCGATGGAATAACTTCGTAGGGGTTACAAATCTACCAGTGAGGTGCATCGTCCCCCCCCCCCAACTCACCCCCCACCGCATTTTTGGATACAGTGAGCTGGGGTAAGTATGTTTGGATCCCTGACTGTGTGCTGAACAGTCTCCGGGCCAGTGCTCCTTTTTGACCCTAGCAATGGGTGCTCTTGTAAGTGCTTCTCTTGGCCACACTCCCCAATTCTGTTTCACACAACAGAGGCTCCAGCTACCACAGCATCCAACTACATATCTCCCTAGGCATGGAAAACTAACGATCAGCATTCTGTCTGGAGACACAAAGGTCAGTGCCTACTACCTAGAGGATACCGCAGGGGATGCTGAGGTTCCAGCATCTTCCTGCCATCAACCATTCCTTTCACATCTGTTTTGGACTACGGGTTTATCATACACGCCTTGCCAAGTGGCCTGAGAGTACAGATATATATTGGGAACTTCCTCTCCAAGGTCAGGAGCATGGAGGGGAAGACAAGTAAGATGCCGCCTGGCCATATACTAAGCCTTCATGTCCTAATCTGACCTTTTGATTTTTAACAGCCAAGAACAAAGAGTGATATAACAAAACTCACTGTTTTTTGAGGCAGGTCATTGGACTGACATTGTTGGCCCTGAAGTTGTGTATGATTGATCTCAGTCCTTCTACCCATTGCTGAAAAGAGAAAGAGAAAGCATTCCTGATGAGTAAAACTACGAGGTAAAAATGGTGGTTTTTATTGGATAGCCTGTATCCATTTTGCATAAGAATAATGTAAACGCTTTGTTTATCTCCTCCCCACCACAGAGCAATCTTCATTCTAGTGCCATACTTTATTCTTTAATAAATAGCTTTCATTCTTTCCATGAAGATAAATGTAACATCTATAGCATCATTAAATGCTGGATTGTCACAAAGGAACGCTGCCCCCTGATTGACTTGTTAAACCTTCCAGTTGTAGCCTGTTTAAATAGAAGTCCTTTTTCAGCCGCTGGCAATCTTCATTATTTCTAAGCAACATTATACAATACACTATGACATATTTAGCTATTCCCATTTTAGAAGATGAGAGCATTTGGGGTTCATCAATTTTATCATGTGATTCTATTTCAATCTAAGAATTTCTTACATATCTTACCTGTCTGTGTTTTCCAGCAAAGCCTTAAAAAGTAAAGCATGTACTGATTGCCAGGGGATCCAGAGCAAACAGTGAAGTGCTTACATAATTTCTGTTTAAGGATTTGGACCTCAGTTTTAGCTCATAACATTACTCCATGGATTTACAAGGAAAAGTGAAGACTGCATGGCAATAAAGGAATTTGGGTCTCTTAAGGACATTCTACTAGAAAAGGCTAGCCTATGAATTAAGGCCAACTCTGCCCTTGGGTCCAACAACTGATGCCAATGAATGCCATACCAAGTTGCTAAAATAAAGAATTACACTCTTGGCAACATGCTTTGTAACAAATTGACATTGGGGGTTAAAACGGACCTGGGGCCTCCACAAAAGCCAGTACCTCCCCTTCTTTGGTTCATAGCGTGACTGCTATAGCTTTGTGCTGAGGAAGGGGAAATAATTTGGAGTCGATAGTAATATAGATGTATATTCAATCTGCACTGTCCAGTATGGTAGCCACTAGCCACATGTGGCTATTTAAACTGCATAAAAGTAAAATTCAGTGCTTCCCTTTCACTAACCCCATTTCAAGTGCTCCAAAGCCAACGTGGGGCTAGTGCCTACCATATCAGACAGCACATATAAAGAACATTCCCATCATTATAGAACATTCTGCCAGACAGCACAACATAATACTAGTGATTTAGTCATTGCAAAGGCCAGTGGTAAAGACTGAGTTCTATCAAATGTGTGTGGTTTTAATCTACTGTGAGAAAATAACAACATTAAAAATGTCATCTTAACCATTCTTAAGGAACAGTTAGTTCGGTGGCATTAAATAACATTCATGCTGCTATGTAGCCTTCACCACCATCCATCTCCAGAACTTCTTTCTTCTTGCAAAACTGAACCTCTCTCCCCCTTAAACAACTCCCCGTTTTCCTCTCCCCACCCCCAACCCTAGCAGCCACGATTCTACTTTCTGTCCCTATGAATGTGCCTATTCTAGGTTCTCCTTACAAATGGAGCCATACAGTATTTGCCCTTTGACAAATTTGCCCTATTTCACTTGGCATAATGTCCTCAAGGCTCAGGCAGGTTGCAACAGGTGACAGAACATCCTTCATTTTTAAGGCTGAATAATATTCCATTGTAGGTGTAGACCACATTTGGTGTATTCATTCACCTGCTAATGGACACTTGGGTTGCTATTGTGATTAATGTGGCTATCGCAAACGATGCTTCTATGAACAGGGGTGCACAAATATTTCATCAAGTTCCTGCTTTCATTTTTTTTGGATACTCTGAGGTGGAATTACTGGACCAAGTAGTAATTCTATTTTTCATTAAAAAAATTTTTAAAGTTATTTATTTTGAGATCAAGTACAAGTGGGATAGACACAGAGAAAGAGGGGACAGAGAATCCCAAGCAGGCTGTGCATTGTCAGCGCAGAGACTGACGTGCGGCCCAAACTCACAAACCGTGATCATGACCTGAGCAGAGACCAAGAGTCGGACGCTTGACCTACTGAGCCACTCAGGCACCCCTCTGTTTTTAATTTTTGAGGAACCACCATTCTGTTCCCCATGGCAGCTGTGTTATTTTACATTCCCACCAACAGTGAACAGGGGTTCCAATTTCTCCACATCCTTGTTGGCACCTGTTATTTTCCGTTTTGTTTTCATGTTGACAGTAGCTATCCTGGTGGATGTGAATCTAATAGAGAGTTTTGGCTTTCTTCTTTATGCTTCAATCATACCTAACGGCTTTCTAAAGAAGGACTTAGGAGCCATGAGAGGTAAATTTCCTTCCACAACTAGAAAAGGCTATTTCCTGAGGACGTAAACAGCATTGAAAGCCTCCTGATGGTGAAACCAGGATCCTGAGGCATGAGGAAGAAAGGCAATAGTAGCATTAAAGAAATGCTCAATTATTTTCATCAGCAGCCTTCACTTCCTCTGTCAGATTAAATATGGGAGTATAATTCCCTGGGGACTATCAAATAACCTGTTATTGGGCTAATAAACTACAGGCTCACACACAGTTTCCCAAGAGAAGACAGAAAAACAAATAATTTGGTTGGCATTAACTGGGAGGCATTTTCTCAACCTGAAGGCTTGTTACGTGTTCCAAAACACAGAGTCCATGGTTTCCAGGGATAAAAAAGTGGACAATCCGAGACTGTTCACTGTCTTTTTCTGAGCATTCTGATGTAGTTGTTTCTAAAAATAAATTATAGAGATACCAGGCTTTGAGGAGGCTGAAACAACTTTCATCCATCTTTTGAAAATACAATGCTGGTGAAGGTTCTTGTTTGTTGTGACTGAAAGGTCTCCATGAGTGGAGGTCATCAGTCCAGTGACAGTACTCGTGCGTTAGTTAGGGGGAAATGCCAACAGAATCCTCACGAGCCCTAAAGGGCACTGGGATGGGGGAGGTTGTTGCTTCTTCTGAGATGATAGAAGTGAGGGTCAAGGGCCTTGCCCAAGATCACAGAGCAGCTGGTGCAGAGCTGAGAGGCAGGAAGAACTTTGTTATCGGCCCCTCTTCGGGGCTTGTTCACACATCTCCCTCCTTGGCATGACAAAGTCCCATCAGGACTTTCCTCCTTTCTCCTGTCTTCCAGATAATGCACACCTAGCATATTAAGGCCAAAAGACTTAAGGAAATAGGTGAAGTGTTTTGTTTTGTTGTTTTCAACATAAAATAGATGAGATGCCAGCAGGTGTCAGTAGAACCCCAGAGTTTAGTTGGGAAGTTGCACTAGGGGTGAGCTAGAGGCACATGAACTTCTTTGAATGTTTTCAGATTAAAAGAAGCCAAAAAAAAAAAAAAAAGGCAACTTAGATAAGTTTTCTTGAATTGCTGAAAATAAGCACATATGTTAACAGTCTACATCATGCCCCAAAAGATGCACCTTCAAGCCCAGGGCTGCATGTTTCTAGAAGGGTCGTTCCCTGACACACGTTGAGCACACTCATTGGCTCAGTGATGACACACCCACCCTATGATTCCTATTACACTGGGTGCCTCCCTCTGGTCTGGCCTTCGTGAGTGGGCCAGCGCAGCCTGCATGCAGGGAACCAGCCCGAAGGATCAATTTGGATGTCCAAATTGGCAGTCTTTGCACTTCCTTGGCATGCTGTTCTTGTTAGGGTCCTCTCATTTTTTAATCTTTTCCAGGGCAGACAACCCCAGAATGTGCCACTCTGGCATGTGGATTTCCTTGAGCTGAAGACAATCAAGGCCCAATGAACTCAAGAAGAGCTTTTTACCTCTCTCTTAACTGCCTAAAAGAATTTAGTTAGGGGGCTTGTACGAGGAAGAGAGCTATTACCAAAGACAACAGTTTTTTTTCTGTTTTTCTTTTTTTTTTAACATAAGAAGGTCTTCTCCGGGGGCACCTGGGTGGCTCAGTCATTTGAGTAGCTGACTTCAGCTCAGGTCACGATCGCACAGCTCCTGAGTTCAAGCCCTGCATCAGGCTCTCTGCAGATAGCTCGGGGTCTGGAGTCTGCTTAGGATGCTGTGTCTCCCTCTCTCTCTGCCCTTCTCCCGCTCATGCTTTGTCTCTCTCAAAAATAAACAAATTTGAAAAAATACAAAAAGAAGGTCTTCTCCAAAGAGCATGATAATGATTTGTTTACCAAACATTTGCCCTTCCCATCTTCCTGTGAATTGTCTTTGCCTTTTTCTTTTTAAATTCATTTATTTATTTTGGGAGCGAAAATGCACATAAGCAAGGGAAGGGCATAGAGAAAGGAAGAGAGAAAGAGTCCAAAGCAGACTCCACAGTCAGAGCCTATGCAAGGCTCAAACTCACAAACTGTAAAATCATGACCTGAGTTGAAATCAAGAGTTGGACACTTAACTGACTGAGCCACTTAGGTGTCCCCGATTGTGTCCCTTGCCTTTGAAACCCCAGACCCTTACCCCCTTCTTCTCCTTGGCTCAGGATGGCATGTAAACCTCAATTATCTGATTATCAGAGAGCCTTTCTTGTCTTGTGGGGCTCCCGTACACACATAATTAAATTTGGTTTTCTCCTGTTAATCTCTTTTTATTAAAGGTGGGTATCTCAGCCAAGAACTCAGAAGGGTAGAGGGAAATTTATTTTTCCTCCCTTACACCATGCACTAGGGGCAAACTATGAAGCTTTTCAAGTAAAGATCTCCACAGGGTCTAAGGTTGCAGTAGGACAAGACCCTTTATAAGGTGCTTAAGACGTAAAATTGCAACGTTTCACATATCTCCAGATGAATAATCAGTGGAGTACCTATATCTTTACACATTAAACTAGAAACTTGGTTTCAGACAGGCATTTGAGCTTTAAAGGGGTTCAGACTCTAAAATAAAGACACTGTAGGTAGAATTCTACGTGTTTTCTCTTATGGGTCCCTATATGCAAGGTGAATAATTTTAGTTGTTAAAGTAAGTTAGGATTAGTTGCCATTAAATTGTCAATGTTTAACTTTGAGGACAGGAGAAGCAAGACATTTTCAGTTGGTACACTGTTATAAGCAAACTACGTGGATATCATTCAGAGACCAGATTAGTAGTTTCTAGAGCTGGCTGTACATTGGAACCCCTGGGGAGCTTATAGGACATTTTAGAAAGCTGGAAGTGGGGCACCTGGGTGGCTCAGTCAGCTAAATGTCCGACTCTTGCTATCAGCTCAGGTCATAATCTCATGGTTCATGAGTTCGAGCCCCAAGATGGGCTCTGCACTGACAGTGTGAAGCCTACTTGGGATTCTGTCTCCCTGTCTCTCTGCCCCTCACCTACTTGCACTGTCTCTCTCTCAAAATAAACTTAAAAAAAAAAAAAGAGGGGTGCTTGGGTGGCTCAGTCAGTTAAGCATCCGACTTTAGTTCAGGTCATGATCTCATAGTTGTGGGTTTGAGTCCCGGGTCGGGCTCTGTGCTGACAGCTCAGAGCCTGGAGCCTGCTTTGGATTCTGTATCTCCCTCTCTCTCTGCCCTTCCCCTGCTTGCTCTCTGTCTCTCTCAAAAATAAATGAACATTAAAGAAGAAGAAGAAGAGGAAGAAGAGGAAGAAGAGGAAGAAGAGGAAGAAAGGAAGAAGAGGAGGAAGAGGAAGAGGAAGAGGAAGAGGAAGAGGAAGAGGAAGAAGAAGAAGAAGAAGAAGAAGAAGAAGAAGAAGAAGAAGAAGAAGAAATAATGCCAATTCTCAGGTCCCACCCAAGATCTCCCCACACAGCCACTCTGGGAATGGGGCCCAGCAACCTGCATTTCAACAGGCCCTCCAGATGACAATCATGCAGTCCTAGTATGGAGCATCTGGTACTGATCACAGATACAGATAACTGAAGAGGGTGTGGAGGTGGCCACAGGAGGATAGGCTTGTCTAGTTTTGTTTTTAAACAATTTTATTGAGGTATAATTTAAATATAATGAATGGCCTAGAAGCTTTTGATTCAAATCTTTCAAATGGTAACTAACCACCCTTAGGGTGAGGACTGCCAATTGAGACACTTCAAATTTTAAACCTTCATTGCCCTGTTTTGGTTTAAATTCACACACACGTGTTAAAATATTTAAAAAAAATTTTTTTAATGTTTACTTATTTTTGAGAGAGACAGAGACAGAGAGAGACAGAGAGAGACAGAGAGAGAGAGAGAGAGAGAGAGGAGGGGCAGAGAGAGAGAGGGAGACACAGAATCCAAAGCAGGTTCTAGGCTCTGAGCTGTCAGCACAGAGCCCAATGTGGGGACTGAACTCACGAACAGTGAGATCATGATCTAAAGTCTGACACTTAACTGACTGAGCCACCCAGGCACCCCAGTGCTAAAGCATTGCAAGGAAAGTTGCAAGCATTGCAAATGCAGAGTAGGCAGCCAGAAGGAAGTTGGTTCAAAGGATGTTCCACAGGAAATCCAGCTGCTGGCAACATTCCAGGATCTCAGGAGGCAGCAAGAGATGGCCCTGCGGATGCCAGTTAGAAGTGACAGCTCCCCCAGGTTCTGAGAGAGGCAAGCACAGAATCTGGACAGGCCTGGGCTTTGGGAAGAACAGTTATTAGAGAACCGGTAGAGAAGCAAGACGGAAGTCTGTTTCCCAGAGCTGGGGTACATGATCAGAACATAACCCACACCACCACTGGTCCTGTGGATGAGGGAGCTTGAGTCAGGCTGAGGACAAAGCACAAGCTAGCACATCCCCACCCCCAGGTGGGACCTGTGTGATATTCCTCAGGCACTCCTGGCTGCCCAAAACACAAAGGAAAGGAAAGGAAAGGTTAATTGATAGAGATCACAGTCATACAGGACATGAGTCTCCATCAGTTTACAAATATCTTAGTAAATTATGAGAGAAAGGCAATCTTAACAATTAGCCTAATCTTCAGAAATCTGTAGACTCAGTTTCCGGGGGCCCTAACATCACCCCTCCATAGTGATGTAGGAAGAAAGGCAAGAAGGAAATGACAGGTAAAATTAAATTTCCTTATAACCTGCAGCCCATTGACAAATACTTGAGGCAAATACAGATTGTACCATTTCTCCCAGAAGGTCCTACTGTCATAATGTTAATGCCTTACTAGAGGGAAAACAACCTTAGCTTGACAATAGCTAGGCCTCCAGTATCCTGTGAGTCTTCTTTAGCATATGGAAATCTCTTTGGAAACTTCCCATTTGCTTCTACCTTCCCAACTCCATAGTATATAACCAGTCACTCCTCACAACCCCAGTGCAGCTCTTTCTGCCCATGGGTCCTGTCCCCGTGCTTTAATAAAATCACCTTTCTGTATCAAAGACATCTCCAAGAATTCTTTCTTGGCCGTCAGCTCTGAACCCCACCAACACCCCCAAACTTCATCAGAGAGTCTGGTGATTTAGGCAGGACTTGACAAAAAAAAAATCACATTTTTAAACCTTCAAATGTGCTCATCTAGGATTCTGAATCCATTCGGAAATTAAATAGAAGCAGATCTACCAATGTTTGCATATCACAGACCAACTTCTACATCAGATTAAGAGGGAAAAATAAAACTTTCTCTTTCACATCAGCGACTTCCTCCGGGTTCTCCTAAAGAGAGGAAAATGCAGGCAGAATGCACTCAGTGTCAGTCATAGGAGATATCCATGACAGTGCTGGAAATTCCCTTCTGGCCTGGGACAGAAGGCAAAGTGGGAGACAAAGACAGCCTTGATGGCAAGAATGAATCGGGCATCGGAGCCTGAAAGTCACCACAGTTGCTACCCTGAGAGAGAGGAGTACAAGATAACAGAGAAGCGGAGGACTCTCATGCATAATCAAGGAGCTAAATTTGGCAATCCTAGATACAATTCAGCAGAAAAAACCCAGGATCAAAGGGGAAATTAAGGAGCCTGTACTAATGACCAATAGTGAACTACTGAAACTGGCATCCAAACAGCAATGGGGAATTTCGCAGAAAAAACAAAAGCTCAGTAGAGAGACAGCTAAATGGTAATCTCAAAAGCCCTTGGGAAGTCAATAATAATTCTGATAAACTTTTCAACTCTAAAAGACCCAAGAGAAGAAAAAAGGAAGAACAACTGGGGTCCTTTTCTCTTGACATCATCTGAGCACCTTCCAGAAAATACAAGTTTTTCATCTGCTGTCCTCCATCCACAGAGTAAAACTGATCAAGGTAAAAGGAGGAAGGCATTAAGTGCCATCTGATGCTTTTTCTTTTTTACATCTGTTATTTTTGAGAGTACACACACACACACACACACACACACGTGCGCACACAAGTTGGTGAGGGGCAGAGAGAGAGGGAGATACAGAATCTGAAGCAGGCTCCAGGCTCTGAGCTGTCAGCACAGAGCCCAAAGCAGAGCTCGAACCCATGAACTGTGAGATCATGACCTGAGCCAAAGTAGGTCACTTAACCACTGACTGAGCCACCCAGGTACCCCAATGTCCTCTAATTCTTAAATCACCTTCAGAGCATGGCAAACAAGTATTTGGGCAGGAAATTAGCTGCCAGGAAGGAGTATATGTGGCTGTGTTTGAAAGATAAATTTGGATGGGCCTGGATAATATTTATCCTTTTCTAGTCAAAACTAGTGTAGGCACTCACAGATAGTCAAAACAGTCTCTTAGCCTGGCTGGTTATCTTGACAACACTGGGTAGTTAGGTCAAAAAGAACCTCTAAATAGTCATAAGAAATGGGAGGACATCGTGCTTTTCTGGATCATCATTCAGAAGCTGAAGTGTCAAATTCCCCTACCAATTGGATTCTGTTCATTATCATTCCAAGAGGCAATTTTTGCATTGCCTAAGCTGTCCTAGTGTATCTATAGTACCTTGTCTCAAATAGCACATCTAATTCCAGATATGTACTCCAATAAATACACTGTAGAAGGGAATCAAGATACGCCACCCCAAAATATGACGCTTTGGTCCAAAAATTATTTTGAGCTGAAGGCATCTGAATTCCTGAAATCCCTTTTGTGACTAAAAGCAGATCCTGCCTGAAAGAACCCCACTGTCATAAATCTAGATCCAGGAGTGGCTCTAACCTTCCCTTCTGGAAGATGAAAACTTGGCACCACACTCTAACAGAAATGGTCATAAAATTCTCATGTCCACCTATTCTCAGGGCTCATTTATCTTTCCTAAAAGTCATTTGTTCTCCTGTAAGTAGCCTTTGCCCCCTTTCTTTCCCCTGCTAAGAGGAGGTACAAACTCTTAAATATCCCTGCTCCTTTGGCTATTTAATTCCTTCTGTGTTGCACCATGCACATAAAATCAATAAATTTGTATGCCTTTTCTCTGTTAATTTGTCTTTTGTCAGTTTATTTCACAGACCCAGCTGAAGAAACACAAACTAAAAATGGAGGTACATCTATACACTCAGAATACATTAATGCCTTAGGTTCATTTGTGCCTATAGACTTTATAACGACATACAATGCTCTTTCCTGACTTAACAGAGCAAGCAGCTCCAATCTTACAAGCTCTAGAACTCATTCACAAACAAAATGAGATATTTGCTTTATTTTATGCAACATTTTTTCTCACATCTGCAAAGAGAACTCTAAATTAACTGAAGAATTTTAAGATATTAAGAAAACCAAGAGCATTACCCTATGCCAGTCAGAAACCAGTTTTGTGAAAGTGCACTTTTGGTTGCAGCTGTCAAATCTGCAAAAATCCTGGTGGTAAAGGAAGAGCAAATGGCTGGTGAATTAAAAGGTATTCGTGAAGTGGTTTCTCTGGCTGATGCCTGTATTGTCAAGCTCTGAAGTCACATTCCTCCTGACCTGGACCAGCTGACAGAGCTGGCAAATTAAGACATGCAAGACATGCCAAAATGAACACTAACGGTATCTCTACACGCAGAGGCTCTGTGATAAACATAACCCATCAGGGAGCTGCTGGCCAATTCTTGCCTATGTAGCATCAACCTACATAGCTCAGGCAAATCAAATCTATAGGTAATCCTATAAACTAAATAGGGACTTGCTATAGAAGATGCTAAAAAGGGGACAACCTTCATTACCTTTCCATCTTTTATGGAAATCTTTCCCCCAAACTTCCCATGGAAGGAAGGAAGGAAGGAAGGAAGGAAGGAAGGAAGGAAGGAAGGAAAGAAAGAAAGAAAGAAAGAAAGAAAGAAAGAAAGAGAGAGAGAGGGAAGGTCAGAGAAGAAATGTGACAGCAGGAAAATGGAAAGAAAAAAAAGAATATTTATGACAGAGATGAACAAATGAATGCCTAGATTACGTTGCTTTCATACTGCCGGGAAAATGTGGGGCTGAGAATGCCTCTGTGACCTTGCTTGTTGACCGCTTACTGGAAAGCAATAGTTCTGGAAGAGTTTCATTTGTGTGCCTTCAACAGGCAAAAAACCCCACAAAACAACAACAACAACAACAGAAAAACAACAACAAAATACCAGTTTGGTAAATAGCTGAATACCACCCCCCTGGGGCTGAGATTCCTACCAGGATAATAGTGCTTCATGGAGCACTACAGTGAAGAAACCTAACAAGGCTTTCTCGTGCTTCATTGACCAGGGAGCCTCCTTTAAATGTAGGCTTTTGTGAGGAATCTATTTTGCAGTTCACCAGTTTGGGAAGGGCTGCCTTATGATTTCAACTCCCACAGGTAAGGATGTTAACTTTTACCTCAACAGTACAGTAAAATCATACAACGTTCAGGTAGAAGTGGTTGGGCAGTAACAGAATACAGGATCTAGAGTGAATGTGACACCTGGCTTCAAGACATGAGCTCTGCCACTTACTGGCTGTGTGACCTTGGGCAAGTTACTCAACCTCTCTGG
Organism: Panthera leo; assembly: GCF_018350215.1. NCBI lineage: Eukaryota > Metazoa > Chordata > Mammalia > Carnivora > Felidae > Panthera > Panthera leo. Next base: position 35,083,789 of record NC_056681.1, on the reverse strand, counting down.
GCCTATTTCTTCCTCTGCAAAATGATAATCATGCCCAGCCCAGAGGACTGCTGTGAGAGTTAAATGAGATAATATATGTAAAGCACTTTGAACATTACCTGGTATTCAATATAAACTAAAAAATTCCATTGCTGCTGTTCTTACTGTAATTATTGGGGGTCACTGGTCAGCATTTCTGTAAAGGGCCAGAAAATACATAGTTTAGGCTTTAAGAAGGCCACATATGATTCTCTGTTTTATAGTTTTTATGTTTTGTTAACAACTTTTTAAAAATGTAAAAAGCCATTCTCAGCTCACTGGCTATACAAAAACTAAGGCTGAGGGCTGGGTTTGGCCCATAGGCTGCACTTTCCCAGCTCCTGATTATTTTTATTTTTACTTTGAGAGACAGAGAAAGCGTGAACAGGGGTGGGGCAGAGAGAGAAATAGAGAGAGAATCACATCCCAAGCAGGCTCTTTGCTGTCAGCGCAGAGCCCGATGTGGGACTCCATCCCACAAACCACGAAATCATTACCTGAGCTGAAAATCAGAATCAGACACGTAACTGACTGAACCACCCTGGGGCCCCTGCCAGCCTGATTATTAAACTTGCCCCAGATTATAGTGCTCAGAGGCAATAAGGTCTCATCTCAGATGAGGTGTCCCACCCATCTCCTCGTTCATCCTATTTTTTTAAAGATCAGAAAACACACGAACACATGTAAGCTCTTTTTACACATACACTATGTTCACAGTGGCAATTTCTGCCAGCAGTAAAAAAAAAAAAACAAAAACAAAACAAAAAAAAAAACAAAACTGGAGCTATGCGTTAAGGAGGGAAGCAGTTTAAAGCCGGTGACATTTTTCTCTCCCAGGGCCAAAAGGTGAAATCCAAACGTCACATGATACTTCTGGAGCAATTAGAGTAACTCACTTTGCATTCCCTTGGTGGAGTCATTTGATAACACTCTCAATTAGGGCAGACTGAGCGGCTCTGAGCTGGGTCTAGAGCATAGAGTCTCTTAGGAAACCTGTCCAGTTCATGAAACACAACAGGGTGGGGAGAAGGCCCCTGCGATGAAAACTTGTCCCTCACAAAGCCCCCACATTCTGTACAGGAGCACCTGGGGGACTCGTTCTGAAGATGAGCTGGTAACACCAAGAAAACCTACCTCAAAGATCATGGGGATTTACAATTACACCGAAGCCCAAGAAAAGATTTTAAAGACCAAGGAAATGCACGTGATAGAAATTTTAAATGATAAAATACAGTACATTAAACTCTATAAACAGTATGAGCCCAACTGTGTATGAAAGAAAATTGTGTGAATTAAAAAGACACATTGGGGTGGCTGGGATGGGATTGGAGGGAGCAAGAATGGGGTTTCCTTTGGGGGCTGGACGATAGGTTCTAGAACTAGACAGAAGGGGCTGTTGCACAACACTGTGATCTACTAAATGGCACTAAATTGTCCACTTACTTCTAAGTGGCACATTTTGCATTATGTGAATTTCCCTTCAATTTAAAAAAAGACACAGAAGACGGGGTAATGCACTCTGGCGGAGTGGGGGGAGGGTGGTTCTTTTGCTCTGTGTCCTCTTCTGCACTTTCTACTCGAATGTACTGGAAGTACCCGCTCTACCATAAGCAATACTCCCTCTGCCTTCAGAAAACGCTTGTGAACAATACAAAAATGCATGGTCCGTGCAAATGTTTAAAATGAATTTGCCAGTGTGCTCAGGGTTGCTGCAGACTGGGGCTCTAAGCCACACTTTCCTCCTCTTACTACCCCAAAGAGACCTCACTGATGCAGGTGAGAAAACCGCCTAAAAGGACAGCAAAATCTCTTCTAGCTCCAGTGTCCGGTTCCTGAATGTGAACTTTGACAAGGAGCTTTATTTTTTTTTTAACGTTTATTTTTGAGAAAGAGACAGAGAATGAGCAGGGGAGGGGCAGAGAGAGAGGGAGACACAGAATCCAAAGCAGGCTCCAGGCTCTGAGTTGTCAGCACAGAGCCCTATGCCAAGCTCGAACCCACGAATCGTGAGATCATGACTTCAGTTGAAGTCGGATGCTCAACCAACTGAGCCACCCAGGCACCTTCTTTTCTTTTTAAAGGTTTATTTATTTTTGAGAGAGCAAGAGCGCACAGGCAGGGAGGGGCAGAGAGAGAGGGAGACAGAGGATCCCAAGCAGGCTCCATGCTGACGGTAGCGAGCCCGACGCCAGGGCTCATACTCAGGAACCATGAGATCATGACCTGAAAAGTTGGACGCTTAACCGACTCATCCACCCGGGTGCCCCAGACAAGGAGCTTAACTTTGAAGTAAGTCTGGTGCCATGAGAATCGATAGTTAAAATCCACCACTGACTACTAAAGAAATTTGAGAATTCCAAAAAAACAAAAAACAAAAAAAACCACGAAGATAGGTGTTTTTAGAATGGCAAGGGGCTACAGATGCAGAACACAGGGACAGCAGGCCAGGGCTGGCTGGTCCACAGACACGGCCTGAGGGCCCCCAACTAGCAAGTGAGCTCCTTTATGTTGTAGGATCCACAGCGGGACCTGTGGCATACACATTCTCAGAGAACCTATTTTAAATAAATTTATTGCCCTTTCCCCCCTCTGTCTCGATGTCACTAGGCCCTCACTTTCTGATAACCGTATCCGTATATCATACTCCCAGCTAATCAGACTTAAAATCTGTCTCCCCCATAGCTTCTCTCCCCTTACCCAGAAACAAGCTCTCTGGAGTCCGTGTTCAGAGGTGTCTCAGGCCTCCCTCCATGGGTAACTGGTTGCAGCCAAGTGCAACTGATTTTCTCGAATTCTATCTCAGGACTTCTCAAACCATAAGTACATTCGGAATCTTAATCAAATGCGGATTCTGATTCCTCAGGGCTGAGGCAGGGCCTGAGATTCCGCTCAGAGTTCCCAGGTGCTGCTGCTGAGACCCAGATGCTGAGGAGAGATGCTCTCAGCCACATGTTACTACCATGTGTTGATCTGAGAATGTAGAGTATGTTGTATCCCTCCCATGACACCAGGCATGGCCTTCCATTGCCTCCCTAGAATCATCAGGATGGATTCCACAAGCATCTCAGCTTGGCACTCCCAGCAGGCCACAGGCTTGGCCTGACTTTCGAATTTCCCAATGAGAAGTGTTCACTCCAGTCTTCACCCTGGATCTACCACTGCAGGTACAATATTCCTCTGCTTCTGAATCTCTGCTCATGTCTTCACCCTGCCACATGCACAGCCTTCTGTCTTCGGGTGACTGCACACTGAGGACATCACCATAAGGGGACCAGCAGGCCCTCCCTCTTCTGGGTACAAAGTCCTGCCTCTTTTACGGAAATACTTTTCTCCCCCACTCCCTCTCTAACCACAGAACCTCCCATCCTAACAGTTTGAAGACTGGCCTTAGAGATGGGGATGTGACCTACATTAGACCAAAGACTTCCACGTATATACAAGTGCCCTCCAAACAACTGATCCATACTGTCCTCGGCATCTAATATACTTTCTCTTGCAAAGAGATTCCTTAACTCTTATAGAAGGAAATAACTTTAAGGGTCACTTGGTACAACTCTCTCTTTTTTGTTTGTGAGAATAAAAAAGCCCATGTAGTAGAAATGATTTGTCCAACATTAGAAATCATCACACACACATACACACAAAATTCTTGGATGAATAGCTGGATGAATGAAGGTACAAAGGAAAAAAAAAGGGCATCTTTTTTTTTTTTAGTTTTTTAAAAAAATGTTAACGTGTATTTATTTTTGAGAGAGAGAGTGGGACAGGCAGAGTGGGAGCTGGAGAGGGGCAGAAAGAGAGGGAGACACAGAATCTGAAGCAGGCTCCAGGCTCTGAGCCGTCAGCACAGAGCCTGACATGGGACCCGGACCTGTAAGTCGTGAGATCATGACCTGAGTTGAAGTCGGACACTTAATGGACTGAGCCACCCAGGTGCCCCAACAGGCATCTTTATTTAAAATGTCAGTGAAATGAACACATTAGGTAAATATCAGCATTCATCTTACTGTAAGTACATTCATGCTGCATGTTGGCTGAGGTCTAGATCTAAGGTTCTAAATGAGCCACAGACAGATCTGTCATTTGGCATACATGGCATTTAAAAATGAACATAGGGCACCTGGGTGGCTCAGTCGGTTGAGCATCCAACTCTTGGCATTGGCTCAGGTCATAATCTCATGGATTCATGAGTTCAAGCCCCACATCAGGCTCTGTGCTGACAGTGTGGAGCCTGCTTTGGATTCTCTGTCCCCCTCTCTCTCTGCCCCTCCTGATCTCGAGCTGTCTCTGTCTCTCTTAAAATAAATACATTTTAAAAAATCATTAAAAAATGAATATATTTGTCAACATTTTAACAACAGATTTCATGTAAAAAAAAATCCAGATGTCTAGTATCTTACGGACAAAATATCAGCATCTCCAACAATCTAGCAACCTTAAGGCCCATGTTCTTAGATAGTTGGAAAACTGGCTGAAGTAGATGCTGCCCTCCACCCCCTAGAGGGTGTATGTACCCCCCAACTCGCTACTGTCTACACTATCCCTTGTCATCACCTGGCATTTTTTCATTATTTACATCATCTTCCTGGCTTCTGTAGGCATCTGAGTTTAAAACTGGTGGTTTAAAGGAACTACAACTTTTGTTGATATGGCAATGAAGCACTAAGTTCAGAGCTGACAGAGCACCACCATGGATGAGACACTGAAGTACTGGGTTCTGGGACAGACGGTCTTTACAAGCACAATGAGAACCGAGGGAGCAAGAGAGATGGAAGGCGGTCGTGGGAGGCCCAAGGAGACAAGTTTCACCCACTCCACAGATTAACCAATGAAGGCAGCCCTCCCTCCTGAGGCAGAGAGAGGATGATGGTTTCTAAATTCAACCCAGCAATAAGCCAAATGAACTCCATTATCCTCATTTGGCAAGAAGAAAACACCTAGGAAGGACAGGGCACTTAAAGCTTACAACATGCGCCCACACACTGGCTGATTCACAGCTCTGTCCTTAAGAGAGCTTTTTAACCGGCCATCACTGCTTTGTTTCACATGAATTCAAAAACGGCTTAAAGTAAAAACAAGAACATGTCAACTTTCAGTTTTGGAAACATGAGAACACAAACACACACACATCCTATCCCAGACTTGAGCCTCAAAAAACACTGAGGCAAAGGGGTGAAAAACTTTAATCAATCAGAACACAGGAAGCTGAGATTAATAATTTAGCTACTTTAGCATTCCAAAGGCATTGGCTCAGGTGAGCCTGGGTAGCAGACCAAGGAGTTAAAGAGAAGCAGGATATAAACACTCCTTGCTAAGCTTCTCCACAGGGCAGTGCTTCTCACACTTGGGTGTGCACCAGAACCGCCTGGAGAGCTAAAACTGGTTACAGATTCAGTAGGGCCAGGGCCTGAGAATCTGCATCTCTGATTAAGTTCCCAGGTACTGCTGGAGCTGTTAGTCTGGGGACCACACTTTGAGAATGACTGGCATATATAATACAATTAAAATTGTACGCTGGGGCTCCTGGGTGGCTTAGTTGATTAAGCATCCGACTTTGGCTCAGGTCATGATTTCATGGTTCCTGCATTTGAGCCCCGCATTGGGCTCTGCACTGACAGCCTAGAGCCTGCTTGCCATTCTCTCTTTCCCTTGTTCTCTGCCCCTCCCTCACTCATGCATTTTTCTCTCTCAAAAATAAATAAACTTTAAAAAACCTGCATGTCAAGAAACAGCATCTTAACAGGGAGTGCTCTGAAAGAAAGCTATTGCTTGGGTCACAGACACTAATTCATTTTAATGGTGCTTTTTGTGTTCTTACTGAGTGAATTCTAATCAACGGCTAGGTCAGTAGAATCCACAGGTCTATAGATTAACCTGTTTGCTGTAGTCAATCAATTTGATAAAAACTTGTGTAAGTTCAAAATCACTGTGGTTTTTGGACTAAGTCCATTTGTATGCTAAACCAACAGGACTGAAACGTCACCCTGCATCAGAATCACCTGGCAGTTTAGTTTAAAACAGATTACTACTGGGTTCTGCCTCCCAGAATTTCAGATTCCATGGGTTGAGAGAATTAAGTGTTTATTTTTGAGAGAGAGAGAGAATGAGAATATCAGAATAATCTGAGCTGTCAGCACAGAGCCTGGCATGGCGCTCGAACTCACAAACTGCCAGATCATGATCTGAGCCAAAGAGGTTTAATGGACTGAGCCACCCAGGTACCCCATGGAATTTGCATTTTTAAGAGGCTCCCAAGGTGAGGCCAGTGGTCAGATCCCTAGGAGAAACTGTGTGTTTGGGAGGAAAAACAACAACAACAACAACAACAACAACAACAAAGCTGAGGGGAGACAGGTTCTTCAGGGCCTTTGCCATGAACCTTTGTAGTAAGCCTTCCACTCAACATTATTCAAGTTCAGCAAAGCGGTCTTGGTATTCAACCCAATTTACTAAACTAAGATTTTATTACCTGCAATAAATTATCTGACTTTACCTTTTTTTGTAAACAAAAGAGAACACATAACAGTTTTGTAACTTAATTTCTTTAGTACTTACTGATGGGCTTATTTGAGGACTTACTTACAAAGCCTAATTTATAGAGTTTGCCAAATATTTACAACCTGCGTGAAGTATAATGAGCAGTCTGGAAATTGTCTAAATTCAGTGTAAATCTTTGCATTTTGAACCTCATAAAAACAGCTTATTTTTGTAATCAAAGGAAAATTCAACTTAGTATAAAATAACACACTTATTTTTGGGGATTTTAAATGAGGGCTGCATTTCCATCTTATGTACAGTGACTCTGTGATTTCAGTTTGCTGTGCCGCACCAGCTGTAACGTAATGAAAGACATCTGAACTCCCTTCAACAAGCCAGAGACAAAATCCTTCCAAGCTGGTTGCATTCTTTTTTTTTTTTTTTTTAATTTATTTTAGAGAGAGAGAGTGAGTGTGAGCTGGAGAGAGGCTGAAGGAGACAGAGAACCTTAAGCAGGCTACCTGCTGAACAGGGAGCCTGACATAGGGCTTGATCCCATGACTGAGATCATGACCTGAGCTGCAATCAAAAGTCAGAAGCTTAACTGAGTGAGCCACCCAGGTGGCATCACCACCCCCCTGCACCACCCCCCTGCCCCGGAATTGCGTTCCTAACTAAGGAATGCAGTTGTCATAGTCAGTATTATTTGCAGAGATGAGAATTATCTGCAGAGGTAGGGGGAGGAGAGGGAGAGGGGGCAGGGGAGTGTGGGAGGGGCGGGTTTTATTGTAGTTTAGAAAAAAAAAACTGGAAACCACCATCATGTGGCTGCTTTTACTCATGGGCATTCATAGCTACATATCATACTCACGTATTACCCAAAGGCACAGGTGTTTGAGGAAGAAGTGCTAGCAATCTGTTAGCCATTCCTTTAAATAGAGGGTTTTTAAGGAAAGGAAATAAAAGCTAAATTTTCTAACTGGAATGACGGGAAGGATTTAGGCAAGCAGAAAAATAATGATCTAAATTGGAGAGAGGAAAGACACCAGGTTAAAACCTCCAGTCTTGTCATGGATTCTCAGCAACAGTCCCATGACATCTTGCAAAGTGACTCTAAAAATAACACCATGGAATCCCAGATCTTTCCATCACATTTTCTCAGGCTTCTTGTGTAAACAGCATTTGCCTAATTTTTCTTGGAGCTACACTGTATAAAACTGGAGGTGTATAGCAATGAGGGTTAGACATTTATCACCTGGGTTAGAATTTATTGATTCCATCAATATAAGGACCTCAGTAAAATGGGCATTTATCGAGCACCTACTGAATGTTGGGCACTGACCATTCTAAATGTTGGGGATGCAGCAGTGAACAGGACGTTGCCCGGATGTCAGGAGAGGAAGTGAATAAACGAATAAATGATATGTAAATAGTGATCAATGCTACGAAAACAACCCAGCTGGATAAAGGAGGGAGAGCCGCAGTATGGCAAGAATGGGAGCTAAGGCGATATTCCAGAAGAGACGTGAGAAAACGTGAGCAAGAAAGCAGTGCATTAACTGGCGGAAGAGTGTGTTCCAGGCAAAAGGAATAGCAAATGTAAAGTCCCTGGAGCTGGAGGGAGATACTGAAGTAGAGAGAGGGAGACACGGGCAGAAAGCGAGAGTGAGGGTGGCTTCCTGTAGGGCTTTGTAAGTCTTAAGGTGATGTGATCTGCATTCCGTTTTAAAAGCATCCCTCCAGCTGCTATTTTGAGAACAGACTAAAGGAGCAAGTCCAAGGCAGAGAAACCAGGAGAGACAGGACACTGGCCTGGCGCACACTGTAGTGATGGGGTGATGGGAAGCAGCTAGATTCTTGATACAAGGCTGTTTGTAATGGGCTGATGCAGGAGACAGAGGCGGCACTGATGGTCTCAGCTGCTTGCAAGGACTGTGGGTGAAGGGTCTAGATTTGGACGTAAGTTTACAATACCGTTAGTTATTCTGTAGAGGAGAAAGGATGTAGCATTGAGCTCGAATCTTCCAAAGAGGTACAGTCGCATGGCAAACTCTTGGCTCTTTAAGCAGAGAAGGCGGCTGAAGAAAATACAAGCCAAGCTACAAAGATGTCTTTTATACCCATACCTCCTTCTACTGTAGGAAAGCATAACCATATTTTCCCAGTCACATGTACAGGAAAATATTCTGTATTTGAAACCTCAACTCTGACAAACTCAGATACCATGCAATAGTATGGACTCTTAAGTGGCGCCTGGGTGGCTCAGTCAGTTAAACTTCCAATTCTTGATCTTGGCTCAGGTCATGGTCTCACGGTTCGTGAGTTCAAGCCCTGCATTGGGCCATGCACGGTCACTGGGGAGCCTGCTTGGGATTCTCTCTCTGTCCTTCCCCTGTTCGCTTGCTCGCTCTCTCTCTCTCAAAATAAATAAACAAATAAAATAAAATACCCACTTGAAATAAAAAGATAAGAAAGAGCAGAGAACTTCTTGGGGAAGAAAGTAAAATGGCTCAAAGTCAGGAAAAGTTCCTCCTCCACATGAAAGCTGGTCCTCAATGGACAGTACATGAGACTGAAAAGTTGGCCCATTTGCCTGGATGAAAGGTTTGGTAAACTGTTTTTTCAGAATGGTCAGGTCATTAGTGTCCTGAGAGCCCAGGAATTAAGAACAGAGTCAAGAATCTCATAGGATAAAGACTCCTAAGCAAGTTCTATACTAGAAAGTCTCTTGACTGATCTCTCACTAGTCAGACCAGCACTCGTCAGATGCTCATAAAACAAGCAAAACACTCTGACCACCCAGGGAATGCTAACCTCTCACAATTAGTAAGCAAATGTCCAATATGTTGGATCCTTTGTTCTAACCTTGCATGCTTACTATGAGTTACTTATGTTTGTTTCCAAACCTGTTCATATCCATTGTAATTAAAAAACTATATGAACCAGGGGTGCCTGGATGGCTCAGTTGGTTAGTCATCTGAATTTGGCTCAGATCATGATCTCATGGTTCGTGAGTTTGAGCCCGCCATCAGGCTCTCTGCCGTCAGTGCAGATCCGACTTCAGATCCTCTGTCCTCCAATCTCTCTGCCCCTCCCCCCTGCTTGCACTCTCTCAAAAATAAAAACATAAAAAAACCCATATGAACCAATGAAATACGCTTGTGGAAAGAAAGAGAGTTGTTCCTTCTCTAAGTTGGATATTTTGGAAAGATGTCTTTAAAGGCGAGTTGCTCAACATGTTTTTTTCTCAAACTGTGTGGACAACAATAGGATTAGAGAAAGGAGTCATAAAGTTGTAGGGTTCTGCACTCCCATTGCTTCATGAATGTCTTTAAAAGCCTCACTTCAACTTCAAAGAAACCAAACTGGATATTTGAGGCAACGAATGCCTCATGGGTGAGATACAGGCAAAAACGACATGGACCCCAATCCACAGACCCATACTGAATGAAGATACTTCATACCTGATATTAAGAGTTTGGCCAACAACCGAATCACATTATATGCTTCCAGTTAAAAGAAAGTGTCTAAGATACGTATGTGTTATTTTATGCTGACTTGTTTTAACGGACTTTTGTGAAAAACTGACCAGGAACACAGGGCAAGAATAGAAGGCAGTTAGCGTATCATGTGGCACCATGATTCCAGGCTCATAGCCTGTAATCATGCTTCAGTGGTATCACAAAGTCACAAGTGCCATTTCAGACACACGGGACATCTCCACATTTCTCACTTAACCAGATCGAATTTGTGAGTTCTGCCATCACTGTGACCCGAGGTCATTACATTTGTTGTATTCTGTATCAATCCTCTCACCTTGATGGCTTGTGTGTTCTGTTAGGGATTGTAACACATACATAGGAATAGGAATAAGATGGTGGGGACAGGGAAGATAGTGTCAGTGCTGGAGGTAGCATAATGATATGAACCATGCAGTTATTTTAAGTTTTGATATCAGGAAGTAGGCAAGATTACCCACATAAATGTATACTCAATAACAAGCTTTTTCACTCTCTTCTCCTCCACATGTCAAAGCTTCAGTGGAAATGCTATCAAGAAAAGAACCCCAAATCTTAACTTTTAGTACATACCCTCTATCTCAAAGATAGACATATATACTACCTACTCATGAGTATGGGTCTCCGAACATGGTTCTGAAGCAAAATGGACTAAGATTGATAGCAATCAAACCATGGAAAGCAAAAATGTTATGGGATTTACTGATTTAAGCCATCTTCCCAGGACTGTACTTGCCCACGGCATCAGGTGGGGTGGCACGGCCAGAGCATCACATGGGAAGTGAGAAGGCCTGGGCTTTAAACCAGACTCTGGCCTAGCCCGCTGTGTAGTCTTAGGTGAGTTCTGCTAACTCCTTGGCCTCACTCTCCTCATCTGAAAAATGAAGTGTTAGGAAGTGCTTTCTAAACTCCATTTCCTGTCCTAATAATATTCTGTGACCCTGTGATCCTAATAGCTAACACTCATCAAAGGCTTTCAATGAGGGACACTGAACTAAGCCCTTTCCAAGTAGTAACTCATGCAATCCTCATGACAATCCTAATGGCAGATACTTTGGTATTATTCCCATTTTACAGATGAAGATAATGAGGCACAGAGAGGTAAACTGTGTGCCTAAATCACACAGCTGCTAAGGGGGAAAGCCAGGATTTGAGCCCAGGCAACCTGATGCCAAAGCCCAAGCTTATACTGAGCCACCCTGCTTCTTGTAATGTGACGGGTTGATGAAAGCCAAGAAACACAGGTCTACAGAGCTGTCTTTTTGCAAAATGTTGGGCAGCTCAATACCTGCATCTGATTAACGAGACTTTTTCTTTGTGGGTGGTCAACATGGACTTCTGGGATTGAATGTTGCTATGGCAAATAGCCACTAAAAAAGACCTTTGTAGAAAATATGCAGACGTAAATGCCAAAAAGCGGGAACAATGTATGTTGACATCAGCAGGGTTCAAGAAACCATTCAAACTGGTGTTGATCTAAGCAAGATAATAAAAGAACTTGAAGGCTTTGCAATATCTATTCTCCCAAAGTGAAGCAACCTGGAACAACAGCACAAAACCCACAAAACCACCACAAGACAGAAACAAAGGCTTCCCTGTAACATGGAGCAACCATTCCTGGCTCCAAAGCCTAAGCCTGGGAGCTCCTCAGACTTCACCACACATCTGAGTCATCTGGGGCGGGGGGTGGTGCATCTTGTTAAAAAAGCAAAGATTCTGGATCAGGTCTGGGTGGATTGGCGACTCTAAAGTGTAAGGACCTTCTAGGTGAGGCTGTGTTGCTGGAATGTGGACCATACTTTGTGAGTGGGAGTAGAGAGCCTATAGGCTCTCAGAGTCTGTAGAACTCACTTCTGCCACCAGTTAGCTCTGGGTGCAGGGTTAAGTCTTAGAAGTCTTGTTTTGTCAGATGATGTTATCTGTACATTCCCCCCCCACCCCCAGCTCTAAATGATGACTTTCTTATTCAATCCTACATTATACGATTAAGTGGGAAAATGAAACGCCTCCCTTAGCCCCCAAACTCAGGTCTCTGCAATGGGAGAATCAAGGCTAAGGCCTCTTCACACCTACTACAGAAAGATAATGAGAGCTCTCTCTGTTCAGAGGTAAAACCACCCTGAAAACAAATGACTTGCAGCAAACTGATTTATGTTTGAGGCTTTCTACTTGGGACAAAATCTCTTTCAGACTTGCTTGCCAGGGCAATGGTATGCTAGGTATGGTATTAAAAGATGGATCATGATCCATTACTTCAATAACTTATAGGGGCAGGGATTGGAGCTTGAATATCTTTACCGTCTAGACCTGAACTCTCTACTATGATAGCTATCAGCCATATGCAGCTATTGAACACTTCAGATGTAGCTGGTTTGAATTGAAAACACACATCACATTTTGAAGACCTGATATAGAAAAATGTAAAATATGTCATTAATAAGTTTTATTTTGATTTCACATTAAAACGACGGTATTTTGGGTATACTGTGCTGAATAAACTATTTTATTGAAATTAATTTCACCTGTTCCTTCCTACTCTTTAAATGTGGCTGCTAGGAAATGTAAATGATATCTGTGGCTTGATTTACATTTCTACCGGGCAGTGCTGATCTAGTCCCCTGCTATTCATGTGGTTCTCCGACCAGCATCATCGGTATCAGCTGGGAACCTGTTAGGGAGAATTTTATCCCCATTTCAGACTTACCGAATCAGAATGTGCATTTTAACAAATTCCCAGGTGACTCCTGTGCACATTCTAGTGTGAGAGAGGTCCTGGGCTAGTTTTCCCTACAACATATCCACAGAGGTATTTGGATTCTTGGTATATGGAAGTGATACTCTAAAAGCCTGGTGCTTGCTGAATTTTCTACACCAATGTTCAGCTAGGCAATGGAAATAGATTTTTTTTAATCTTAAATTACTATACAACTTTTAATATATAAATCAAAATGACATTATACATAAAGATTATGCACACCATCCATATACATCTGGGGGGGAAAGGGAGAGAGGTGCTTTCACTGAGGCTACCTTAGTTACTTCCGGATTTTCAGCCACCATGTATGTGAAACTGATGTTCACCAGATCTGTGCCACTGCAGACACAAACTATTCGCCCTTCCAGATCATTCTCTGACTTTCCAACAGCTTCAAGAGCAGCCAGGATTTTGGGATCCTGTATAGACATATATATACACACAGGAAAAAATTGTTAGATCAAAGACTGGAGGAAACATTGCTCATCTGATGTAAAAATACACAGGACAAATGTTTTCTTTTTACCTAGAATGCCCAGATATCTAGCATTATTCTAAAGCTTGTAGAGGTAAAACTTATAACACTACACATTACTTGAACTCATTTGGTAAGAAAGGTATTATAATACTATTGATTTAGAAAACTAGGTGTGAGGGTCTGTCTTTAGGTTCTTGGTTGTAATTATTACAGGGCCTGGTATATGAAAATGGGATGGAAAGGTTGTGACTGGGACCTGGTTATGTCCACAAAGATCAAAGGGGTCTCTCAGCAGAGGACAGTGACTGAGGTCTCATGTAAATAAACATGGGCTTTGCCACGGCCAGCAATCAAGGGTCATTAAAAAATAAGATTAAATCTGTCAAGTAACCTGGACACAGAAAGTATGCTCATCTCTAGAAGCCATGGCATCTTCATTTGGAATGATGACAGTGTAATTTTACCCTAAATACCAAATAAAATAGCGTTTTGTCCTCCAGGAGAACTCAGAAGGAAATGCCAACATAGTTACACAGAAATTTTAACTAACATAAAAAGAGGACAGCTTTAAAAAAGACAAAGAGGAACAAAATGAGGAACATAATTTTGTTTTCAACATCTAAAAACCTGCAGGGCTATTATGAAAATGGGAATAAATACTGTGCTTTAATATTCTAGAAAAAAGCCAGCTTTTAAATTCCTAGCACCACTATGCAAACAGCTTCTTATTCAAACAAATCAATCACTGTGAAGAAGACTGATTTATATGCTCTGTCATCTTTTTCTCTCAGAGGCAAACTGAGCCTCCAAGGTGAGCCAATGTCTGCGTGCACAGGTGCACAAATATGAAACTACCCAAGCTATTTAAATTTCCACATCAACCACAGACCAGAAGTGACTCACTGTTTGCTGAAAAGAAAAAAAAAATGGCAGCGGAGGGAGGGGGCCCTTGACAAATTAATTTCTGAGTTAAGGAAACGGTTTCTTTGATGCTGATACCATGAAAGCATCCTCTCTCTGAAAGGTGAACAACGTTTCTAATATAACTAAATGTAATGCAATCCAAACCACCCAAAAGGTACAGATGAAAAGATTTCTTTAAAAAATTTTTTTTAAATGTTTATTTATTTTTGAGAGAGAAAGACACAGAGCATGAGTGAGAGAGGGACAGACAGACAGAGAGACACAGAATCTGAAATAGGCTCCAGGCTCTGAGCTGTCAGCACAGAGCCCAATGTGGGGATGGAACTCACAAACCGGGAGATTATGACCTGAGCTGAAGTCGGATGCTTAACCCATTGAGCTACCTAGGCACTCCATAGATGAAAAGATTTCTGAACTGTGTGTTTTCTTAACTCCCAGCTGATGAGTTTGGGCAATAACAGGTTAAAATAGCATTCTAGAAACCTTTTCCAACCTAAGGAAATCTGTGTTTAGAAGAACAGCAAACACCAATCACAGGTACCTTTGGGGTGGCTCCCAATCGAATACTGTTGATGAGGGAGCATTCTAGAACTTGTCCTTCCTGAAAAGAGAGAATATAATACAGCAGTGAGGCAAAATCCTGCCAGACTTGTGGCACAGATGAGGTACATGATGATGAAGGCAACACCAATGACAGTAAGGTAGAGGGGGAGTGAAAAATAAAGGATAGTAACTGCAATACCCAATGATCATAAATAGTCAAGACCATTCAATTTCAATATACTCCATTCAAATATACATATATATGTATATGTTCATATATATGAATGTAAGTCTGCATAATTATTTATTATTACTTTTATAATAAAAGTGCTGTTACCTTTATGCATATAATACTATATTACTGGTGTGTGTGTGTATATATATATATATCATTAAATATATGTGTGTACATGAAATATTAAGTGGGAATAATGCTTTTATAGAATTCCAATTATACTGTGTTAAATTCAGTTCAAAGATTCATTAAATGTGTGCACTGTGCTGTGTATTGAGTGAAGTCCTGGGGTATAACAAGATGACCATCCTCTTAATGTGCTTTTGAGACTCAGCTTGAATATCTCTTCTAGGAAACCTTCCTAATTCCCAAGATTAAATCAGATCTGCCTGTTTTTAACTCTTGTAACAACCTGACCTTCTCTTTCACAGCACTCAATGACTTCTACTTTTTTTTGTAATGCCTGCTTTTTCTCCTAGACTGGAATCTATGAGGTCTAAGATATTGTCCTTGATCAGCACTGTATCCCCAATGCCCAGCACATGGAAGTACGTTTTTAAAATCTTGAAGTAATGAATAAGCATAGGGTCCATGCTCTCAAGAGGCATTCTGCCTGCTTGCTGAGAAATAAAGTAGTTTAAACCAGAGAGCAGGAAAGAACAACTTGCTGTTCTTGTGCCATACCTTGCCTTCACTTCTCCAGGTCAGAAAGAAGCCAAATTCATCCACTTTGAAGAGGCAGTTGGGTTCAAACACAAAGGATTCCTGTTAAAAAGAAATTTGTTGATCTGTAGGACTCATACCACTTTGAATATAATAAAAATGCAAGTACCTTTTAGCCTCTAAATGAGGGAAAATGAGAAATCACGCTTTTGCATCCTAAACCTTAATGACCACATTTCTTATCATGGAGTATTTTCATCTTGAAAACTCTTTGCATTCACTTTTATGTTGAAAGACTGATCACAGAGAATAAAGTTTCTCTAGGACATTGCAAGAAGAACTCAGAGAAGGAAGAAGGACTCCCAGATTCTAGCCAACTGGTCTCCCTCCACAAAGAGGTACCATTGCCTGTATTTAATATAATGTAAAAAACCAGGAGATAATTTTTTTAGTCTATGTTTTTTTTTCTTTTTTGTCTACACAACTCAGCATTCAGATGCTTACTCAGAAAACTGCTGAAATTTTTGCTTTTACGTCCAACCTCATTTGGTGTCCAGTAAACCAGAGCTTGAGCAGGGTTTTGAGCTACGCAAAGTGTAGTCCTTGGACCAAGAGCATCAACTGTAGAGTCTAGGTTGAACTGTAGAGTCTAGGGCTCCAGCCCACATGGATTGAATCAGAGTCTCCAGGGGTAGAGCTCAGAAATCTGTGTTCCAACAACACCTCCAGGTGATTCTAATGCACGCTAAAGTTTGAGAAGCACTGTTATGGCCTTTGACACCAGAAACTATGTTTGAAACCTACAGAATCAAAATCTGAATCAAGAAGAAACGTTAGCCACATGCAGGGGCC
This sequence comes from Panthera leo, assembly GCF_018350215.1. Classification (NCBI taxonomy): domain Eukaryota; kingdom Metazoa; phylum Chordata; class Mammalia; order Carnivora; family Felidae; genus Panthera; species Panthera leo. The sequence continues at coordinate 35,067,326 of NC_056681.1, read as the reverse complement.
CAAGAGCAGCTATAATACACTTGGCAAAGGATCCCTGGTCTTTAGCAAGAAAGCGCCATTGTGCTTATGAGCGGCAGGAAAATTTTATAACAATGAAAGTAAAAGAATATTCAGGAAATGAACCCAGATACCTTCTGCCCTCTGATTGCATTGCACCAAGCCTTGGCACCCATGTGTCAACAAATCCACATGTCCTTCTCATGATCTAAAGAACTTGTCCTCTTAGATAATCACAGAGCAAACAATAGGGAACCTGTCTGCCAAACATGGATCAGGGCAGTGACTTAAAACAAATAAAGAGCAATTACAGGATTAAGACTTTAAGGGTAGTTCAGATTTCACCAATCAAAACAGAGCTCTCTAAATTTTAGGGAAGCAGAGACATTCATCAAGGTAAATCCAATGTCAAGATACTGGGCCACCATAAAGTGTCAGAATTTGGAGTCCCAGGGGCCTTGTACAAAGTCAGACTTCAAATTTGTTTGGGTGGTCTTCTGACAGGAGAAGAATATCATACCCATTTCAATTCCATGCCAGATACATGCTAAGCACTGCACACATAGCAATGAAAAATACAAAGAATGAGGGCATGGGATGACCTTTGCTTTTGGACTCAAAACCCAGTTCTGCCATTTATTTTTTATCGTCTCCTAGAAAAGCCCTAAGTCTCAGAATCCTTATCTAATAAATGGAGGTATTTACACATACCTTTCAGGCTTGTAGGAATTAAAGGAGTTGATAAACGTAAAGTACTTGACACACAATTACAATTCAGCAAACTGTAGCTACTATCCATAACGTATGGTTCAAATTTACATTTGTGGCAGCAAATTATTAACAACATGACATTGCCAATACATGACCCACAATGATAGCATTTTGAATGGTGCGACCTTTTTGAAAAGGCTTGACCCAGAAGATTACACTTTATATAGGTCTTAGAGCATGGGTAGAAGTTATCCATGAGGAGCAGAGAGCAGCATTTGCAAGGACATGTAGGCTTGATCCGACAGTGGGAACTTCTGAGGAGTTGGTGTGGTTAGACTACCTCACAAGAGTAGCAGTGGATGAAACTGGACACATAATAAGGCTAGATCAGAAGGGGACTGTATGCCACACAAAAGGTATTAAACTTGACCTACAAAGTGGTAGGGAGTCTGGTGTCATTACTGATTGAGAAACAAGAATCAGCAACTAATTAAAATAGGAGAATTCACACATTTTCAAATACTCCCCAAGCAGTATCTTTATGGTAGTACAGAATTCTGGTGCACAACATTCAAAAGTATGTCCTAAAATGGTATTTACAGAGTAGACCCACAATGAACCAGCCACCATAGTTATTATTTATGTGCACTCTATCCTATTCTAAATAAGGATCTGTAGTGATCCATGAAACATACATGATAAGAATAGTTTTTCAACTTATTTTGAGGTGGAACTTTCAATTCCTTGGCCTCTGTAACTGTAATGTTTTTTTTCTTTCTTTGTCAGTTACGAAGTACCCCCAGAGCTTATCATTACCGCCTTGAAATTTCAATTCCTAACATCCCACTCTTGGGCCATTTCACCTGATCCTTATAGCCCCTAGCACAACAGAACACATTCTCCTATATTCGTTTGACTTCTTCACCTCTTCCTGTTCAGTATCTACTGATTTATTGAACCAGAGTATTCTTGACTTTCCTCTCTCACTTCCATTAACGAGTCTCCTTCATATTTCATGTATATCCACTTTACTCCATCTTACCACCACTTCGGTCCAAACCATCATTATTGCACCCAAGGTCTGATCTTACCGCTTCTCTTCTTTCTTCCCACAACAGCCAGATCGACTCTTTAAACTTTTCATCAGTGCGTTAAACCCATTCAATGGGTTCCTGAATTATTTAGGATAAAATCGTACTCCTTACCAGGGTCTCAAAGTTCCTAGACAATCTGGGTCCTTCAGACTGTTTATCATGCCACTTTCTGTTGTTTTCCTTCTGCTTCACTCAATCCATGGGAACTCTTTTCCTTGAACTCCTCCCTAGCTCTTTCTAGCCTCAGGGCATTTGCACTTGCAGCTTCCACTACCTAGGAAGTCCCTTCCTACTGCCCTAGGCATAAGTAGAGCCTCTTTATCCTGCAGACCTGGCCTCACCTGTCTTCAGAGGGGATTTTCCTAACACCTCCTTAAAAAGGCTCTCATTTTATTCTCTATTACAGTATCCTGATTATATCCTCGATTGCACCAATCACAATCTGCAATTAATTTTATTTCTTTGTTTATTGACTTATCGTGTGGCTTTCACACCAGAGTGTAACTTCCACATGGCAGGGTCCTTGAGACATTCTGGTTCACATTTGCGTTCTGAGTGCCTAGCACATCAAAGGCACCCTGAAACTAAAGTCCTGCGCTCGAAAATAAATGAACACACGATATCCTGTTTCAAATAAAACATTTTTCAGTAGGCCAACAGACAAAACAGATAAACAAGAAATTACTCAGGTTGAGGGGGTTGTACCAAGCCCAGAATCCATCAGGGTCAGTCCTTGGAAGGCTGCCATAGACAGATGTACAAATACAAGGGCACTGCAATGAGGCTGTCTGCCTGGCAGACAGGCTCCTTTTTATAATTCATACAAGCTCATCTCAGAGTTTGGGTGTGGCTTTGAGGTACCTCCCAAGAATACCCACTGGACCAGGAGCAGTGTTTGAATGCCACTACAAGGAAATCATTTCCAAACCAGGATAAGAATCTGGACAAAGAAAAGAAAAATAAGGTAGAAAAGTAGAGTAAGGCCAAAACAAAAGATAGCTCCAAAAAGGCTTACCATAAGATCCCAAACAGTTAAAACAGGATACTAATTTGGGTCTGGGCTCCCTAGCAACCAAAGCAAAAAGGGAGAAAACACCATTGACTAGGAACCCATACAGTTCACAGATAAAAACACATTGGTTGTTAGGAAAAGCAGTTGCCAGAAGAGAAATTCTCTGTGGGAGCTCCAAGGAGCCCTGACCCATGCTAAAGACAAGGTTCCCAACGAAGTTCACAATAATGTTGTCTGCTCTGTCCACAAGATTCTTGGACTAAACGTGTTCAAACTCCCCATAAAAATCAGAACAAATCTGAGTATGCAGCAATCATGGAAGGAAACCTAATCTATTTAGGTTTTTCTCCACTCCCAGGAACACGCAGAAGAACCTGGCCCTCAGGGTGAGTTTAAGTACACAATCTCCATTCTTTTTTTCCCCTACCAGCTGTGTTAAATTTCACACAGAGTCACAAGGAGAGTTACTGACCACAACTAGGGTTGTGGCCCTGTGACCTAGCTGAGGCAGTAATATTCTCAGTCTCCTTGTCAGGAAAACGGCCCTCCAGACTTGGGCATGGCAGGGGGGTGGGTCATCAAAGGAAGCTGGTCTCCTTCTTTGCAAATCCGTTTGGCAGTTAACAAATGGCGATGGGATTCTCTAGTAAGGAGACAAACCAGAACAGAACTTCCTCCAGGGAGCTCAGAATTTCAGTTCTCACAGGACTCCTAAAATTCGACACAGCCACACTTTAGAGCTCAAGGACTAGTTAACTCCTCCAGCCCAACCTCGTTCTTTCCTTAGGCCCCTGGGAGAGACAGGGTGAAAGGCACAGGAATTCCTTTTGTGGAACTGTGAACAGGCAGGGGACCAGGGTGAGGCATTTTATTTGAGAGGCGCGAAGAATCACTCTGGCTGGAATCACTACAGGCAAAAACCTTTTTCTGCCTCAAGGAACCCTGCTCGGTGCTCCGATGGGCTTCCTGAGGCACTTCTGCCATTTCATCAAGGCTAGAGTATATATATATTTTTTAAAGTTTATTTATTTTTGACAGAGAGAGAGGCAGAGAATGAGCATGGGAGAGGCAGAGAGAGATGGAGACACAGACTTGGAAGGAGGCTCCAGGCTCTGAATTGTCAGCACAGAGCCTGACGCGGGGCTCGAACTCACAAACTGCGAGATCATGACCTGAGCTGAAGTCAGATGCTCAACCAACTGAGCCACCCAGGCGCCCCATGGGCTAGAGTATATTTAAAAGCTGTGTGTCTCAACACTGTCTTTAGCATATTTCCCCCTATTAACACATGCCACTTCAACATTACTTAATATCACAACCTGTCTTTCAAAGATTCAGGTCACTTTCGAGATGACGTACATTAAAATATTTTTCCTGTTTCAATTCTAAAAGTATTTTGGCGAAACAAAATTTAATCCCATTTCTTCATATGAGGAATGGCAGAAATCTCAGCAGACTGAATACTCTGAAGAGGAGGCAGGTATTCAGTGGGGCTTCCAGGTAACAGGTGGTTGAGTTTATTTTACTTGTGTGTCTATTTATTTATTGTTTTAAGTAGGCGCCACATCCAATGCAGAGCACACACGGGGTTTGAACTCAGGACCCTGAGACCTGAGCTGAGCTCAAGAGTCGGACACTGCTCCACCCAGATGCCCCTATTTGTGCTCTTTCTTACCTTTGCTCTCCTGCCCTCTTGCCCACCGTCATTACTCACCAGCATTACAAATGCTACAACTCTCTACTGTGGGGCCTCATCATCAAACAGGGAATGGTCAAGTCTTACCACCAGCTAGGGAAAGGGACTTGGGGCTGGCTAATCAATGTGTCAACACCACTTTACTTAAACAGCTGTGCAGAGGCTCTTTTGTGCTTGTGACTGGATGGGGAGATAAAGAGAGGTGGAATGGGTGGAGACATTCACATCATAGCAGGAGTCTCCTGTTTTCTAGAAAGGGGACTCTCTTTCTAGAGGTGGTGCTGGGGTCCAGGCTTTGTAGTTCACAGTTCCTGGGCTCCAGTGCCAGTCTCCTCAGCAGGCATCTGCTGGAGAATCTGGGTGGTGGTGCTGCCTAACCTCACCAAGCTTCACTTTTCCCATCTGTAAAATTAAGAAAATGGATCCCAACCTTACAGGGCTCTCACAATTGAGAAAGCCTAAGTACCTGGGACAAGCTAAGTGCTGAATAAATTGTAGTAGTCATTAGAAAACAGCTAGTACTATTTAATTTGGGGCTATTGTGCAAGACATTTCACAAATACCATCTCATTTAAATGTTCTGCCAATTCCGCAAGGCTTTAGACTAGATCAGTGCTGTCCAATAGACTTTCAGTGATGATGCAAATGTGCCAGGTGGGCACAGCTACACATGGTAGCCATGAGAACCACACGGGGCTATAAAGTACTGGAAACAAATCAACAAATCTTGTGCAACAAAGGTGATTTTTAATTTGTGCCTATTACCAGCAGATTTCTGGACGGTCAGTAAACGAACCCTGCGTTTGCAGGCTCCACCTTTGGGGAAACTTGGGGCTCACTGTCCTTGTTTCCTGGTTTGATAAGAACTGACAGGAAGAGAAAAGGGCTCTGTTAAAGTTGGAGAGAGACAAGTGACATCTGAGTTACCGAAACGCCACTAGAGGTCTTATCAAACTTCGATAACATTATAAACCACTGGCATGAAAACAGACGACAGACTAGGGACACAGGTGGAGTCTGCAATGGTTAACCAGGAGCTAGTGCTTTCTATCAAGATCCTGGAACTTCAGAGCCCAAGTGATGCCACATGGCCTATTTATTTCAGCTCTTTATTCCAGAGGAATTGGCTAGAGGTAGCGGAGCCTTTCTGATTCTGCACAAACGCTTCCTCTCTCAGAATCACAATTTTTTTACTTGGTTTCAAGTTAGAACTAAAGCCCTTGGTGATGACATTCTGTCAGCAGAAATGATTTATAGACCTGCTATAACAGATGGGTCCAGAAGTTGTTTTTTACCCTCATGGGTATGGTTTCCCCCTGGAAGGATCCAGAATGTTCACTGCATTTGTTAGTCTCCCTTCTAATTTATAGACCCTGTGAGATGATAGACACTGGGGCTTCTCAGCTCACATTCTACAGAGGAGCAGGAAGACACTGGTCATGGCTATTCCAACCCAGACCGTTGCTATGCACTATTACCTTGTGAAGAGACTGGTCACGTAACATTAAGAGCATTCGCAGCTTTTGTATTCCTTTCCATGGCCTTTGATTCTTTAGACAGATGTCCGTACTAGGTTAAACCGTTTAAACTGAATATAAACCTTTGCTCCGCCTATCTAATGCTCAACCAGAAACCAAGATGGATATATACAGTTTTGGTATGTTGATAAGCAACCCCCAAGGCGTCTGTGGCACCAAATACACAGAGTACTGCCTCTGTGCCCCTGAGCCAGCTTTTACTAGCAGATATGCTTACTGAGCGCCAGGCGATGCTACGTGCACTTCAGACACATTACCTTATTCACCTCCCACCATTCCTACGAGGAGGGTACTATTCTTACTCCTATGTTATAAAGGAGGCTGTCAAGACACAGCAATGTAGCGTCTGGTCCAGTACAGAATAGCTGACAGGGCAGAGCTGGGATTGCTGGCTCCACCAAAGCACACATTTGAATCGTACCTGCTCTGAGGCCCAGAAGGGAGGGTGCCATTGTCAGGGCTGGGCCCAGGTGACTGTTCAGCAGTCGTACCTGGAGGCTCCGCTCTTCTTGTCACCGAATGCCAGTAACCATCACTAGGGTTAGAAGGCGCTGGAGACTTTTCAGGTTTTATTACAGTATGTCTTGAGGCCTCCCTGTGAATCCCCCAAGCTGCACAGATGGTACTTATTAACAGGTTATTTCGGAGGGGTGTTTTTCACAGCTGCGTACAGCACGTCAGAGTGTTTTCTAGGATCTAGTACCAAGTCAAATGGTTTTTCCTGATCTGTTGCTTCCTTTATGACCCAGCAGACAGTCTCATGACAGCCTTTCCTGCATTGCTTTGGCCACTAGGATCACAAGGAGCAGCTCTGAAGCTCACTTTGGTCAACTTTATGGAACATTTTTGCTGTCCACAGAGTGACTGACTGCTAAATTTGCCTGTAATTTGAAGTCCTTCACATATTTCTTTCCCTCCCTTCAGGCTAAACCCCTGTTCCATTCATCCTATCTAGTGGTACGCATCTCTGCATCACAGCTTACTTTGGGATGTGGTAGAAACATGTGTCAATAGCACAAAAATCACTTCATGGACACCAGAAACCACTGGGCATTTCACACTGGTTTCAGGATCAGACAGACCAGATCCAGATGTGGCTGGACACTTACAAGCTTATTTGAGCTCTGTTTCTTCATTCCCAAAAGCAGGGAGAACAACCAGTAACAACTGCCCATTTCACAGGCTACCTCTGGGCATTTGAGTGCTTCAGGCATAATCTGAACCCAATAAATTTTTCTTGACTGTTAATAACATTGTACCAGTAACTATTACTAATGTTGCCAGTTATCGGTTACAATTAATCATCCAAGAACAAAGGAGGTAAATACCACCATCACTACATTATGGATGAGTAAACTGATCCTGAGGTTAGCAAGTTGCCCAAGAGGACACAGATAATAAGCAGCAGAGACACATCTCTGTGGCGGCAGGGAGAGCATCTCTTCACAATGAGCAACAGTACTACTGTGTGCTTACTTCCACTGCTCCAGAATGCAAATCTGGGAGCTGAAGTATGGAGGAAATCCAGAGTTTGTAAATTACTACTGCACGCGGCTCAGTGAAATTTTGTTTTTTGCACAAGGAGGTCAGGTCATGTTTGTTCCCCGCACAAGCCAGCCTCAGGCTAAATCAGGCACACAGGCTCAGCCCTCAGAACACAGTTTTAGCTTCTAGCCTCTTCGGTTGGTGAGTAGTGACCCAAGGAGATACTGTTGGGGTTAGGAGCCCCTGCCCTGCACCTCCCTGACGGGGTGGATGATGCTCTCAGACGGTGAGAGGGCAATCCAGGAAGTTATTTGGCAAGCTGCACAAGGTGCCAGACCTGTTGTTCTAAATTTTATAGGAACAGAAATGAAAATGTCTCCCCCTCAATAACCATCCATGAGCATGTAACTTGCTCATTTCAGCAATGATGGAGATACAGTGAACTCTTTTTCTGATATCAAGTGGAAAATTTTAATCATTTCACTTTTTCCATTTTTTCCCCCAACCATTTCATTTTTTCCTTTCTTCAGAAACAAAGAATGTCGGGGCACCTGGTTGGCTCAGTCAGAAAACTACGCAACTCTTCACCTAAGGGTTGTGAGCTCGAGCCCCATGTTGGATGTAGAGACTACTTAAATTAAAAAAGAAAGAAAGAAAGAAAGAAAGAAAGAAAGAAAGAAAGAAAGAAAGAAAGAAAGAAAGAATATCCTCAACATTCCAAGTGACCTGGCTTAGAAGAGTCGATGAAGGCTACTGAAAAGCAGCAAGGGAAAAGCATAACACCTTTCCTGATTTTTCAAGTTATATATCTTTTAAAACCCTGAAATTTAACTTGATGGTGCTTATTATTAACAAGGCCTCTGACCCTATTTTTGGCTGTGGTAATTTGTAGTCAGCTCAAGTAGGATTTGAATTGGCATCGGGGGAGGATGTGCGTGGAGGGGCCACATAAGAGAGTCAAACTCCGTGTTTCTGATTGCTTAAAGTATGGGAATCAGTATTTGTGAATTTCCACTTTCCCGTTTACTTCCAGATACAGACGTAAAGCTCTGGGATTAAATTTTTAAGGTCTGCCAGTGTGAGATACCAGACTGTGTCTCTGTCCCTCTCCCTCCCTGAAGAACCTCTGATGTGGGTATTCTGAAGCCAAATCTGGAATGTCACATTCTGAGAGAGCTCTTGTGTTGTGGCAGGACACTGGGACGGGCTCCCTGATTCTTGCCATGGAACACTTGAAGCAATTATTCCTAGGATATTCAGTCACTACGTCTTAGCTTGCAGAAGGAAGAACAAGGTCAACGAAACACACTTTTAGGAGGAGTGGGTGGTCACTGAAAGTAATTTACTTGGACAGGAAAACTGTCATGTTAGTCAAAACTTAGTGACTTTAGCAATTAAAATAAGGAAAAATTAAAGATGACAAACTTACTCAGAGCCAGGGAGGAAGAGAACTACTTTTGTAATAAATATTTACAACAAACATTAAAATCAAATATGTCCCCTTCCTCCCCATACCTCTCCCCTGCCACCAAAGATTCTCTCCTTGAGCAAACCTTAGGCGGGGTCCTCTGCATCTTCTTCCCAGCCAGACCTCCACTTTTGGGCTTCCATGTCTGTCTTTGCATTGATTGATTTTAGTTGGAATCCTGCTAAGTTGGTTTAGCCAGAATCTCCTACCGTCAGGATGCGATTACCTTTAATATCTGATCAGGTGCCTCAACTTCCACCGTCTCCAGGTGACTTCCACCTGCTCCTTGGCTATAAATCCCCCCCTTCCTCATTGTATTCAGAGTGGAGCTCAACCTCTCCCCAAGTAGTGTATAACCTCCGCTGCAGTCATCTCTTGACCATAGTCTGCCCTATCATTCTTCAACAAGTGCCCAAATAACTTTTTCTCTAACACCCCCCCACCCCCACCCCCACCCCCGGCCACCACCTAAAATTCTAAGAACAACAGGAGATGTGCTCTTGGCAGATGGGCTTGAAGCATGACCACAAGCTGGAAAATCCTTTTCAGTAAAATGCTCCTAATTAAACCACAATTTGTTCCAGAATTATAAACCGCACTGAGCAAATGATTAGAAATAAAGTGACAGAGAAGACATATATCTGAAGAAGCAGGTCGAGGAAAGAATGTTTTGAGCTATTGCTATCTGGAGATGGTAGTCCAAGTTGAACAGAGTCATTGAAGGGAAAGGAACCTCAAAGGACTTTCATGGAATTTCCCTCTGAATATACACATTTCCTACTTCAGTAATTCAGCTTTTAAAAATGCCTGCCTTTACACCAGCTGCATGCTATATCACTCCCTTACACTTTGTCTTCTGAAACAGCTTATATTTGGGCCTCAAAGACACAGTCCCAATGGATCTTAGGGCCAATCCTCTTTCGCTTCTTGCAGTCTGCAAAAGTGCAGAAATTACTGAAACATGTATACAAAGTCCACTGCTATCACCCAGAGAATTCTATAGTGAGACAAGAGCTGTAGAAAACTGCAGATCCAGGGGCGCCTGGGTGGCGCAGTCGGTTAAGCCTCCGACTTCAGCCAGGTCACGATCTCGCAGTCCGTGAGTTCGAGCCCCGCGTCAGGCTCTGGGCTGATGGCTCAGAGCCTGGAGCCTGTTTCCGGTTCTGTGTCTCCCTCTCTCTCTGCCCCTCCCCCGTTCATGCTCTGTCTCTCTCTGTCCCAAAAAGAAATTAAAAAAAAATAAAAAAAAATAAAAAAAAACATTGAGAAAACTGCAGATCCAAAGGCTTAGCATCATTCTACACTGAAGGGAGCGCTAACTGCATCAGGGATAAGGGAGAGGAGGCAGGAGCAGACAGGGAGAGCCTTCAAACCATGAGGCAGAACTAAGACCTGTGAGGGGAGAGAGGAAGGGTCTCCACCAGGTGGATGGAAGCCCTGGAGCAAGGACTGCCCACTGGCCTCAGCTGGGGCAGAAAAGGAACAGTTCCAGAATCTCTTCCAGGTCACTCACTGGCTGGGGATCTCAGCATGAATGTCATCAGCAGCTACAGCAGCTAGAGGTTGTCTGGTGACACACAGCTAGTGGCAGGGTCCCCCGGAAGGAGACGTAAGTGGCATACCTCCACGGCTGCCACAGACAGGACCTCTTGCTAACCGTTCTCCAGAGCCCCCCACAGAAGGACCTCCAGTTCCAGCTCCTTGGTACCCTTAGAATTCCTTAAACATTAGGAACCACTTAAAATAGGAAAAAAAAAAAAAGTGAGTCCCAGATGTGTAGCTAAGGAATCGCTGGATCGCTGGAGGTGCTTAATGAATGAATTCCCTGCTGGAGATAGAGCAGTAAATAAAAACAAAGTATCTGCTCTCATGGCTTATATTCTAGGGGGAATTTTTTTTTTTGAATGTTTCTTTATTTTTGAGAGAGAGAGAGAGAGAGAGAGAGAGAGAGAGAGAGAGAGAGCGCGCGCATGAGCAGGGGAGGGGCAGAGAGAGAGGGAGACACAGAATCCGAAACAGGCTCCAGGCTCCGAGCTGTCAGCACAGAGCCCGACGCGGGGCTCGAACCCACAGACCGTGAGATCATGACCTGAGCCGAAATCGGACACTTAACCGACTGAGCCACCCAGGCGCCCCACTAGGGGGAATTTTGACAATGAACAAAAAACAATCTATCAGAACTGATAAATATGAAGGAAAAAAAAACCCCAAAACCTAAAAGGCTAATGTCTGTGTATGTGAACTTGTGCGCGCATGCATGAAGAGCTCACAGAAGAGCAGTCCAGAGAGGGAGCTGCAAGTGCAAAGGCCCCGAGGATTGTGTGCCTGGTATTTTCAGGGAACATCCACGGCTCAGTGAAGTGGCAGGTCACATGGGGACTTATAAGCTATGGAAGGAATTCAGAAATTATTTGAAATGAGGTAGGAAGCCACTGAAGGTTTAACCAGAAGACAGGTATACACTCACTCACATTCTAAAAATATCCCTCTTAATTATTTCTCACAATGGCCCTGCAAGGTAGGTGCTATCATCCCCACTTTTCAGATAAGGAAGCTGTGGCTTAATGCTCAGTGGGTTTAAGACTGGCTTATAGTGCCATGTTTTGAGTAGCAAATCCAAAGGTAAAGATAATTTCTGTTTAACTCCAAACCTATGCCCTTAACCAACTATGTGTATTTCAGACTTTTCAAGAAAGAGCTCTCTTGTAAAGATTTTACCCTAAATACCATGTACTACAAACCTTTTCTTTGTTTGCAAACAATATCCTGGCGACCTGGCTTGGGGGAGTATCCAAAAACTAGGCTCCTTTTTATGTTTCACAGAGTTAAGAGGATCATCCGCCCTTTTAGGTACTTGGGAGAAGAAGATCTACAGAAGAGCAGGAGAGAAGCCAGCAAAGTGTCGTCAGGGAAATTCCTTAGTAGAAAGAGCACGTTGGCCTCCCACCTGGGAAAGCCATATTGGCTCAACCCACACACTTCATTACATGTTTCGGACACACTATCATTTCAGAGCAATTATTTACTATCTATGGCCTTAAGACTAAGTGTAAAAACCATGTGTTTATTAATCTATCAATATTAAGTATTAAGAGACAGACTTCCCTACTGAGGATATTTCTTGTCTATTTTCATTGATTGAAAGAAAATATTATGTTCCTTCCATAGAGTACATTGTACCTAGTTGGGTTTTTTTTTCCCCCAATAAACGAAAGGCTAAAGAAGTCCTGATTAATACTTTTCTATAGGCGGATACTTATTGATTATAAGGTAGAGGTATTAGTGTTCTGAGGAGCACTAATGAGGCACTTATCTGCTGGGAGGGGCAAATATCTGAAAAATAAATTCTTTCCATCCTCATCTCCTTAAAAGAATCAAATTAAGAACTCCTGGATATAGTAATATAAATAATTATGGTCTGAGATACATACAGCACATAGGTTACTAAAAGACTTAAGTAGCTTTCATATATATATGTGTATGTATATATACATATGTATGTATATATACATCTATATTCACACATACATATACATATATATGTGTGTGTATATAAATATTTAAAAATCATACATATCTTCAAAAAACTGTGTAGAAGAAGAAAAAAATTTCCTTAATCCTCTTAGGGTCCCTGGTTGGGCCTGAAAATTAAACTGACAAAGACAGATTAGCAAAAGAAGAACATACACATTTATTTACTATAAGTTATATGTATGATTAAAAACAAAACCATATGCCCCAAGTGGAGTCACTTACATTAAGACCCCATGTCAGAAAACCAAGACTTAATACCTCACCTTACTGCAATTTCAATCTCCCTAAGTAATGTGACCTGTAACCAGCCAGCCTGGGGTTTTCTGGTCAGCACTAGTATGTAGTCCACTGATAGATCCCCTCCGTCCCCTCAGGCAGGAGGGCAACTTTGCCTAAAACAATGCATTCTTCACTAGTAAGTCCCGTTTTCTGTTTCTTCTTTGCTTTAAAAAACCTTTCCCTTCCTGCAAACCAACAGAGCCCCTTCCTGTTTGCTGGATGCTTAGATGAAATTCATGAATTGTTGAATGAAGCCAACTTGATCTTCACATGTACTCAGATGATTTTTTTTTTTTTTTTTAACACAAGACATGGGAGTCTGCATAAGAAAATGAAGACCGGAAAAAACGGTTAAATCTGAGTATTTCTGTATTAGGTATGATGAACAGTGTGGATGGTCATGTAGAAATATGATAGGTCAAGGAGTATGAGATTAAGTGTAGTAAACTGGGAGATCTTAAGAAAGGCCTGTTTGTTCAGATTCTTCTCGGAGTACCTTTGTCTTTGCAGATAAGGATGCTTCCTTCTTCCAGGTAGAAGGAGGGCACTTGCTATTTTCTCAAACTCCCTCAGGTTAAAACACTCAGTGCACTAACGTGCCGTATTTTGAATGCCATCATTTGCACATGGCAGCCATTTCAAGGTCCCAAGTCATGGGACAGGTAGCTGTGATTCACGTGTGTTCTCTTTATCAATCAGTTCTGGGGACAGGCTCCATCAGTCACTACACATTGACTAGTAGGCCACTCCTTAACTAATTTAGGCTTCTCTTTCCTCATCTGTGTAATGTGAGAAACAATCCCACTTAATCCCTACCACCAGCTGAGGGTTTAAAGAGATGACTGAGGTCAAGTGCTTAGCACTGTGCCTGGCACACTGAGAGGGAAATAAAATCTATTATGTTGAACTCCTCTGGAAAGAGAAAAGTTTCTTTTCTTGAATGGTTTCCCCTCTTTATCTGCATCGTTTGGTTGGGGGAGATTAGCTGTAAAGAACTTTAAATACATTCATTTTTTTTTTTTTTTCTTTCCAAGGAAGTCTAGAACTCTTTGACGTGCTATGCCTCATGGTTCTCAAACTTGAGCTACATCATCAGAATCACCCCAGAGAGCTCTGAAAACAAGGATTGCTGGAGCCCACTCTCAGAGTTTCTGATTTGGTAGGTCTGGGGTGGGGCCTGATAATTTGCATTTCTACCAAGGGTTCCATGTGCTGCTGATCAGGGACCACACTTTGAGAACCACTGCAGGCTAGCACATGGAATCTTTCTGCTCAGCTGTGATTGGCTATGGCACCGGGGTGAGGGGTTTAACCACTGCAAGCCTTGGTTCTGCAATCTGTAAAAGGAGGCTAGAGACAGACCTAACAACAGGGTTCTTCTGGGCTTAAATGAAACAACCGTTTGTTCAACAGCATTTAGACAATAACACCCTTTGTAGAGCACCTAGTGAATGCTCATCATGGAAGAAACTTCTACTGTAAGGACTAAAAAGCACCCTCCCTAAAAATCACCAAAATCAGGGATGCCTGGGTGGCTTAGTTGGTTGAGTGTCCAACTTTAGCTCAGGTCATGATCTTGTAGTCCGTGAGTTCAATTCCCACATTGAGCTCTGTGCTGACAGCTCAGAGCCTGGAGCCTGCTTCAGATTCTGTGTCTCCCTCTCCCTCCCTCTCTTTCTCTCTCTCTCTCTCTGCGCCCCTCCCCCACTCACACTCTGTCTCTGTCTCAAAAATAACAAAAAAAAAATTTTTTAAAAAGACCAAAATCAGTAACAACAACAAAAACATTTCCTCATAGTGTTTAGGAACGGGGAATTCATTTGCATGAAGTGGAGTTTAAAGAAGTACAATTTTATCACTCACTGCAAATACAAGTAATACACAAAATTCTGCTGTCTACTTTTTGAGGCTAATACCCTGACCCTGTAGGTACAATTCATTTTAAATGATCCAGTACCTGGGAATAAGACAAAAAATGGCTATATATCCTCTGGACACTGAAGAGAGCACTGTCTAAGAGGCCTAACCAAGGAGGATTTATTGCTATAGAAGAGTGTACTTTTGTTCGACTTACTAGTTACTATTTTTTAGGGCCCAGATTCTTTGCAGAGTTAGCTAGATAAGTTGCCATTGTTTTCTGTTCCACAGAGATGCATGTGATTTGTGTCTGATAGAAAAGACAACCGCTACAGTTTAGTTTTATTGCTGCACAGGACAGTAACCAGTTCTGTATCTACTTGACAAAACTTGTGTCCACTTTCCTCTCCTGACTATAGTTGACCTTGAACAGCATGGGTCCACTTATATGTGGATTTTTTTTAAATAAATGCAGTACAGTACTATAAATGTGTTTGCCTCAAGTTCTTAAAAATAGTCATTTTTGAGAGCAAATGGGGGAGGGGCAGAGAGAGAAGGAGACAGAGAATTCCAAGTAGGCTCCAGGATGCTACTTCCTAGTGTGGAGCCCAAGACAGGACTCAAACTCACAAACCATGAGATCATGATCTGAGTGGAAATCAGGAGTCCAGGTGTTCAGCCGGAGCCATCCAGGTGCCCCCTAGTATTTTCTTAATAACATTTTTTTTTTCTAGCTTAGTTGATTGTAAGAATACAGTAGGTAATACATATAACATACAAAATATGCGTTAATCAGCTGCTTACATTATCATTAAGGCTTCTGGTCAGCAGCAGGCTATCAGTGGTTAAGTTTCGGGGGAGGCAAAAGTTAGTTGTGCATTTTTCACTGTATGGGGGTCACTGCCCCAAACCCTGGGTTGTTCAGGTTAACAGTACAATTTTCTACCTCCAGTGCTCTTAGAACTAGCTTTATCATCCCGCTGGTGTCCTCATTGAGGGGTTAAATAAATCTTGAAGCCAAAATACTTTCTATGAGGGTTGTGGTTTTAGTTTTTTTGAAAATTATATTTGGAAAATTCTTCACTTCACTGATGAACAGCCTGGGGTGTGTAGGCTGCCTGGGCCTTTTGGAGTTTCACTGCATGGCCCTCGACGTGATTTCAGAGCTGTCCTGGAAAGAGGCCAAAGTCAGCCTGTCCCACTCAGCCCTACTTTAGGTTGGTACTGATTCTGCACTTTGATACTCCACTGGATCTGATAACTGCAGTAACGGTTTCCCTTATCCTGGCAGATTCCATATGTGTGTGTGTTAGGGGAGGGGGCTGGAGGGAGAAGGGGGAAGGAGCTAGTATAAAGACCAAGGTTTTGCCATAAAAAGACAATCCACCAGGGCTCCTTGCTTCAGTTACAATAAAGTCCCATGGGTGAGAAAAAGGGGTGGCCCCCACTAGGGGATCTCTGATGTGGGAAGGGTGGGGCCTGAGGTGAGTCATGTATAAAACACGTAAATCTCTGCTCTGGCTGCCATCAAGAAGAAATGGCTGAAGTAAACTGTAGATTCCAACGAAGTGAGAGCAGAACTCTTTCTGTGTGTTGGGAAAGGAGGACGGTATTTTAAACTCTGGTTGTAGTTTGAGCTTGTGGTCTAGAACCATGCTGTTCAATAACATAGGCACTGGCCACGTGGAGTTAAGTATGTTTTAATTAAAATTAATTAAAATTAAAAACCCAGTTCTCTCAATCCCACCAGCCACATTTAAAAACAATTTTTTTTAATGTTTATTTTTGAGAGACAGAGACAGACACAGAGCACAAGCAGGGGAGAGGCAGAGAGAGAGAGACACACAAAATCTGAAGCAGGCTCCAGGCTCCAGGCCCTGAGCTGTGAGCACAGAGCCCGACGTGGGGCTCAAGCCCACAAGCTGTGAGATTATGACCTGAGCCGAAGCTCAGCTGTGAGCACAGAGCCCGACGCGGGGCTCAAGCCCTCAAGCTGTGAGATTATGACCTGACAGCCACCCAGGCACCCCTCACCAGCCACATCTGAAGTGCTGGACAGCCACACTTGGGAATGGGCAACACAGATATCGACCCTGTCTGTCATGCAAAGCTCTGTTGGTGACCACTCAGCTAGAAGGGCAACAGGATATTCTTCTTCAGGATAAAGCTCTTTTAAATTTTAAGTACATTCATTGCCCTTCAAAGTCATACAAACGTGAAGGTCTCTCAAAAGATTCTGGCTCCCTTTTTACCTCAAACTCTCACTTCCAAACTGTTCAGGGAGAGAAAGGACTAAAATTTTCTGTTTTGCTTGTTTGGCTTGAGAGGGAGAATTTTTTTTTTTTTTTTTTTTTTAATTTGGGGAAGAGGCATGTGGAAAAGAGGAAGTAGATAAATTAGAAAAGGACTCTGAGGGAGAGATTAAAAAAGAAAAGAGGGGTGCCTGAGCAGTTTAGTCGGTTGAGCATCTGACTCTTGATTCCAGTTCAGGTCAGGATCCGAGGGTTGTGGGATCAAGTCCCATATTGGGCTTGCATGGAGCATGGAGCCTGAGATTCTCTCTCTCTCTCTCTCTGCGCCCCTCCCCTGCTCATCCACACTCTCTCAAATAAAAGAAAAAAAAAAAAGAAAATTAGAGAAACAGGAACATGTATCTTAGTGGAAAAGGGGGGCAAAAGGAGAAGACCATGGGAAACATATCTGGCCAGGTTGGCTAATGAAGTTTGTTCAGCATGATCTCTGACGTTTAATCTTGAAGTGTGCCCTGTTGTGGGTCCAGTCCTCCTCGGCTACCACCAAATCTTAAATGAAAGATTCTTGGGATTTGATGATATATGCAAAGGATTTAGAGAGTGAAATAAACCAGAGCAGGGAACAGTCCTGAGAACAGAGAGGTAAGAAGGCACTGAGGATAGGAGTCATCACCAAGAGTATGTAAGCATGTAGGAATTCTAGGAAAGACTGGGGAGGGCCTGGCATAGCCAGGGGGATGGGGGTCTTCAGCCTTTTAACAGGTTATTAAAGGAAAGTCAGGAGACTGAGTTAGAGACATTTGGGTCACACGTGTTCTAAAAAGTATTGCTATTTCTCTCTTTGGCAATAGAAAAATCACCGCTTTGGTTTTTTTTAACTTTTTTTTTTGAAATCTGCTTTAAAGATTTAATAATAAGCATCCCTTAGGACACAAAATCTATTTTGCATTTAAGTAGCTTATAAGTAAAGTTACATAAAAAACAGATGTAGAGGGGCGCCTGGGTGGCTCAGTTGGTTAAGCGTCCGACTTCGTCTCAGGTCGTGATCTCACAGTTCGTGGGTTCGAGCCCCACATCAGGCTCTGTGCTGACAGCTCAGAGCCTGGAGCCTGCTTTGGAGCCTGTGTCTCCCTCCCTGCCTCTCCTCCACTCTCACTTTGTCTCACTCTGTTTCTCAAAAATAAATAAATGCAAAAAAAATTTAAAAAACAGATGTAGAAATGGCACAGGGATACCATAAGAGGCTACCGTGCAGGCTGCTGTGTCTCTAACAATTTTGCCCACCTCAAAAGAAACACAGAAATAATAATGCTTAAATGCAGTTGCGCTGATTACACTTATTGGCAAAATAACATGTACTTTAAAAATCGTCCCTAGTTGGCACTGCTTTTTTTCTGACCTAGGGAGGGTTCACCCACAGCTTGACAGACTCTCCTGCCTTCTTTAAACAAGCATGTGGAACGTAATTTAATATGTGGCTGCTCCTTCAGGCCATTATGATAATGTTAGTTGTCATATGGTGCTAAAGGCATTTATGTCCCTTCATAAACGGTCCCTTTGCTATGACGCCTTTGGGGCGCTTGGGCTGTGTTTTCTCCAGTTTCTGTTCCTCCCACTTGCTATCAGCTGTTGTTTCTCACCGCTGTTCACACTCACTGTGGAAACGAACCTTTTCTGCTTGCACTTTGTTGCCTTCAATATTTTGGTGGTCGTGGGTCCCAAGAACTGAATCTTACAGGACTGGGAAACAGTAATAAAAAAGTGGCTACAGTCCAACTCGAAGTACTATGGCTTTCTTGTTTGATATGTTATGAAGAGAGGCATTTGCTCTATTGAAGCTTTTTTTTTTTTTGCTGAAAATCTTGATATCACTTAATGTTGAAAGCTGAGCAAGATTGTATTCAATACGTGTTCAAGATTTTCAGAGGGACCCGGGTGAAAAGCAAATGCCTTTAGAAGCCCAGGGAATCAGTATTTCCTAAGTATGAGTGAGAGGTGATGATTAATAAGCAAAGAAAATCACCCCGAGAAATAAAAATAATTCAAGCGATAATGAACCTCTAGTTCATCAAACCACATTTCAGTCAAAAAAGTGTAAGTACTTTTTTTCTCCAATATGTTTCTGCTTATATGACAGTAGTCAAGATACTCAGCCAGTGGTTACATTTAATCTCTTCAAAATGACCTTCTCTGAATTATTAGAAGCCATGCAGTGTATTTAAATGATCCTAAAGGTTTCCAGTGCTTGAGGTGCTGCCTTCGGACACTGCCAATCTTTGGGACACTCTGGTGTATTCAGGGAGTGAAGTCCTACCAGTTCATAAGAAAGGGCAATGGTGGGGTGCCTGGGTGGCTCAGTCGGTTAAGCGTCCGACTCTTGACTTTGGCGTAGGTCACCATCTCACAGTTTGTGAGTTTAGGCCTCAAACTGGGCTGCGCGGGCAGTGCAGAGCCTGCCTGGGACGCTCTCTGCCCCTCCTCTGCTCACACTCTCTTTGAAAATAAACAAATTTTAAAAAATTAAAAAAATAAAAAAGAAAGAGAGGGCAATGGCTATTATCTTAGTGACTCTAGTCCCCCCCCCCCCCCCCCCCCCCCCCCCCCCCGATCTAGACGTGGTTTACTTGGGAGAAGCACCTGTAAATGTGTCTACGGCAGTCCTTGGTTTACTTGGCCACACTGAATAAAGTAGAAATAAGTAGCCAATTGCAGTAACTTACTTTGTATTAAGCTTGAACTCCATCAAACTGTTGACATGGGTCATTTTTTTTTTTTTATTAAAAGATGGAAAATGTCATACGATTTATACTAATATTTTCAATCTGTTGAGGCTCAGGTCCCCACACAGATCTTCAAGATTATCAAGTACCCTCACCATTTCACTTATCAAGAAAAGGAACAAACAACAAAACCAGACTGTGCTGGAACCACTTCTAACTCAAATCCTTTGTAACGCTACATCTACAGTGAGTTTGGCAGTTGCACGTGTCCTGGTAGACCTCAGAGACAGCAAGATAAGTAAAGTGTGGTCTTTGACCTCAAGAAACTCAGAGTACAATAGGAGACATAAAAACAGTAAATAAAATGTGAATGCAGTGTATAGTGTGCAAGGGTAGGTAGGTTAGTGGTAACAAAAAGGAGTTACCAATTCTTATTCAATGGCTTAAGGAAGGTATCAAAGAGGTGGAGATTTCTCAACTGGGTTTTGAAGGATGAGGAGGAGTTTACCAATCAAACTAGGAGGAACAAGTGCATTTTGGAAAAAGGAACAGCATGCACAAAGCATGTAACAGAAAAGTATCTTGGAATCGCCGGGGGATTTTTATGGCTAACACAGAGAGTGTGTGTAGGAAACTGGTGGGAAACAAGTCTGTAGAATGAAGTGGGAGCCAAATTAAGGATGGCCTTGTAGTTCGCTTTATTCCACAACAGGGAATCATGGAAGCATCTGAAACACAGCAATCACAAGTTCTGATTTAGATTTTCAAAAGATTAAAGAGAAAGAAATAGGAAAAAGACAAAGAAAACTGCCCAGAATTAGTAGTGGTTGCCTCCAGGTGGCAGAATATTTTGTTTCTTCTTATAGCAGAATGTGGCTAGCTGTTCCTCCTGGGAAGGAGTAAATTTTGTCATACATATAGCTGTCACTTCAATATTTTAATTCAATACTAGGAAGAGTAACCACATTGGGGCCAATCCTTTGCCTTTCTCAATTTTGTTTACTTACAAAGCAACCATGTATAAATCTAGAGGATATTATGATACACGGTTTGGAAAAACCAAGTCAACAAGTACAGTCACGCCAGCCCACAGACCTTATGAAAAGCCCTGACAATCTGAACCGCTGAGTGGGCCAGCACAATTAGCCACCACATACGTTTCATCAACTTCAAGAGGAACTAATTCTTTTTTTTTTTTTGACTTAAAAAAAATTTAAACCCAAGTTAGTTAACATATAGTGTAATAATGATTTCAGGAATAGAATCTAGTGATTCATCACTTACATGTAACACCCAGTGCTCATCCCAACAAGTGCCCTCCTTAATGCCCATCACCCATTTAGCCCATCCCCCCATCCACCTCCCCTCCAGCAACGCTCAATTTCTTCTCTGTATTTAAGAGAGGTTTGTCTCCATTTTTATCTTGTTTTTGCTTCCCTTCCCCTATGTTCATCTGTTTTGTATCTTAAATTCCACATATGAGTGAAATCATATGATATTTGTCTTTCTCTAATTTCACTTAGCATAATACACTCTAGTTCCATCTACTTTTTGCAAATGGCAAGGTTTCATTCTTTTTGAGTAACACTCCATTGTATACATAAACCGCATCTCCTTTATCCATTCGTCAGTGGATGGACATTTGGGCTCTTCCCATAATTTCGGTATTGTGGGTAGCACTGCTATAAACACCAGAGCGCACGTGCCCCTTCGAATCAGCATTTTTGTATCCTTTGGACAAATACCTCATAGTACAATTACTGGGTCATAGGGTAGTTCCATTTTTTAAAAAACATTTCTTTTAATGTTTATTTATTTTTGAGACAGAGAGAGACAGAGCATGAACGGCAGAGGGGCAGAGAGAGAGGGAGACACAGATTCTGAAGCAGGCTCCAGGCTCTGAGCCATCAGCCCAGAGCCTGACGCGGGGCTCGAACTCACGGACCGCAAGATCGTGACCTGAGCTGAAGTCGGACGCTTAACCGACTGAGCCACCCAGGCGCCCCGGGTAGTTCCATTTTTAATTTTCTGGCGGACCTCCGTGCTGTTTTCCAGAGTGGCTGCACCAATTTGCATTCCCACCAGCAGGGCAGAAGGGTTGCTCCTTCTCCACACAAGAGGAACCGATCCTGACTTTACATGAAGTCTTAACAAGTTTCACATTTCACTTTGCCTCAGAGGGAACAACTTCATCACCTTCTCTCCCTCAACTCACCTCAAATTCAAGTACAATCTAAGAAAAAAAGATGTGCTTACAATTGCTAATGAGGCTTCACTTTACTAACCTAAACTTTGTGAACAGATTGGTGGCCCCAAGCCCCTGCTCTATAGAAGGTCTGGAGCCACTGGCACCTTGCAAGGGCACAAACAATAAATGACAGAAATAGGGGCAAGCAAAGCTTGGGTCCAGTTGTTCTACATGAATGGAAAGAGCAAAACAAATGACTAGCACAAAGTCCAATCACTATTCCTTTTATAACAAATACAAAGTTTTGCATGGAAAGTCTGCCAAAAGCACTTCATTAAGCAACAACTGTTACTACATGAACCCATCTGTAAAACCAGGACAATAATAGCAACAACCTTAAAAGGTTGTTGTGAAGAATTAAACAATTATATACACAAGTGCTTAGAAGACTGTCTGGCACACAGTGAGCACTCAATAATTTATAGCATCATTATCATTATTGTATCTGCCACATGGTAAGTGCTCAATAAATTACAGTATCATTATCCTTATATCTCAAAACTTGCCTCTTTCCAACTATTCCAACTTATAAATCTCACTGGTACTCTTACTTATGTCAAAGACTGTTTACTCAATACTAAAATTAAAATGAAGTAATTGTAAGAATGTTTTGAGAGAAAAAATTAGTAACACTTCTTTACCTCTTCATATCTGTCAAAAACGGCTCCTTCTTGCAAAAAGGAAGGAACTTCCTTTTGCCAGTTAAATTCATAAGGTTTGGCCATGATTATATTCAAGACCTAAAATGAAAAAGAATATCTCATTAGCATACAAAATTTAAAAACAAGTAAAGATCAAAGGTTAATCACTTTATATGTTTGTGAAAGCTTTTCTTCATACACATAGAATAAGCCCATAAATTGTCTCTTTTTCCTTCTTTATTTCATCTGATTCCATCTTCCCTCCTCCTTGTCTCAAAACCTGGGGAAATATGGTTGACGCTTGAATAACATGGGTTTCAACTGGATGCATCCACTTATACAAGGATTTTTTAAAATAAATTATAGCATAGTACTTAAACATATTTTCTCTAAAGATTTTCTTAACATTTTCTTTTCTCTAGCTTACATTATTGTAGGAATACAGTATATACCACATATAACATACAAAATACGTGTTAACCAATTGTTTATGTTATTGGTAAGGCTTCTGGGCAATGGTAGGCCATCAGTAGTTAAGTTTTGGTGGAGTCAAAAGTTATGTATGAAGTTTTGACCACGTGGAGAGCTGGAGCCCCTAACCCCCATGTTGTTCAAGGGTCAACTGTGATATCAACAAAGAGGTGATCAACCAGAGGTGATCATTTGGGAAGCTTCCCCTCCCTCTTCACATCATATAAAATAATAAGATACATATTTTAATCAGATGGCATCAGATAAAAGAAAGAAATCATGAACCTGACCCTATTTATAGGAGAGGCCTGTTGAAAAGGGGTGGGTGGTTACACAAGCCTACACTATGAGCCTGAAGGTGGATGCATGGACAGGAGTTGATGCCTGGATGATGGGTCACAGAATCAAGGAGGAAGAGCTGGAATATTTTACTGCTCTTGGTTCTCACAATAACCCTTTCATCCCTTCCTCACTTGGGCCAGTGAGGGGACTACAGAATGTCTGCTTTGTAGCACAGGCAGCATGTATGACATTGAAAGAGAATGTAGGCACTCTTCAGGGTGGCTGCCTGCACTCAGGAAAAAGGGAGT
Organism: Panthera leo; assembly: GCF_018350215.1. NCBI lineage: Eukaryota > Metazoa > Chordata > Mammalia > Carnivora > Felidae > Panthera > Panthera leo. The sequence goes on along the minus strand of NC_056681.1, from coordinate 35,043,733 downwards.
GCTCCTTCTACCTACGCTTCTTAGCATCAGGCACCAACCTGTACCTGTACTAGCTGTGAGCAGAACATCTCAAATGAAATGTCAGCATCCAACCAGGAATCACCAAATATTTAAGCAATGCCAAGAACATGGAGGACTGACACCAAACATAATAAATAGAACTTACACCCAAAAAAATAGAGCTAACCGAACAGACAGAACCTGATTTTGACTTAAGCACGGCTAAGTGTGGAAGGAAAAAGTGCATTCAGTTCCAAAAACATAATTAACTTATTATTCTAGTAATTTCAAAAAAGATTGTTGAAATCAAACTCTGAACAGGTGAGCCTGAATTATAAAGAGAACTCAGATGAAGTGGTGAGCCAAGGGATTCTCATAGAACTCAACACAAAAAGAAAGCACAATGGAAAAATTTAGAGAGGTGGAAAATGAAAACCAAAGGTTGACCACCCACCCAGCAGAACAAATTCTTCTATTACAAGGAAAGAAAGCCAGTAGAAGGATGGGATTAATCACAGCAAAAGTGGAAGAACACTTCTGAAATCTGAGTATCTACGTGTTCAGTTTTGAGTCCTCAATGTGAATATCTACCTGAGTCCTCAATTGAAAAAAATCCACTGATGCAAGAAGTAGAAATGGTGGGGTTGGTGGGGGGGGGGGGTGGGTGTAAGATACACACACCTAGATATACCTTTGGGTGACAAGGAGAACAAAAAAACACAAAGTTCCAGAGATGACTGATAAGTAGACAGCAATCGGGCATGTGGTCTGCAGTATTATAAACTCAAAGGTCTGAGGGACAAGAATTTGGGATTAAAATTCGGTATCCATTCAAATAAAAGTTTAATTTTTAAGAGAAAATAAAGATATTTATGGACATGCAAGGTATCAGAAAGATTTAATGACCTACTCTGAAAGATTTGGGATAGTACTGTCCTCTGTCAAGAAGAAAAATAAATGTAGAGAAGGGATATGGGAAGTAATAGAGAAAAAGAAGAAAAAAAGAGCAAGCTTACTCTTAAGTTTTACTTACTATACAAAAGAAATGTAAAGAAATTATCATAATCTAGCTTCCAAATTCCTGATTATATCAGCATAGAGGTTGGAGCAGATGACGTGGTCAGAAGGCAGGAAGAATGGACCAAAGGGAGGTAAACCATTTTAGGAGTGGCGTGTAAGTATGTAGGAATCTATACGTTGGCAGAAAAATAGAAGTTTAAGAATTTTTCTGTAAGAAATTAAAAATGGAAAGTAAAACTTGCACATTATTAGAGGGGAAAATAGAACAAAGAAACAGGAGTCCCCTTTAAAAAGAAAATAAGTGGGAAGGAGAGAGAAAAAAGAACACATTATAAATAGAAAACATGGGGCGCCTGGGTGGTTCAGTCAGCTTGGGTCATGATCTCGCAGTTTGGGGGTTCGAGCCCCACATCGGGCTCTGTGCTGACAGCTCAGAGCCTGGAGCCTGCTTCAGATTATGTATCTCCCTCTCTCTGCCCTCCCCCCAGTCACGTTCTGTCTCTCTGCCTCAAAAATAAATAAAATTAAAAAATAATACAATAAATGGAAAACACAAAATAAAATGACAACATATCTCTAACTATAATACATATGAATTGGCTAACTTCACTTACCAAAAAAAAAAAAAAAAAAAAAAAAAATACAGAGGCTTTTACATTAGGTAGTTGTTTACCAGAAATATTTACAAAATAAAAATGATATAGGAAGCTCAAAAATGAAGGGATGAAAAAAATTGATCTCACAGGTACATGCTCAGAAGGAAAGAAAGCAGGTATCACAGGAACGTATCAGACAAAATAGATTCAGGGAAAACAAGAGACCCTGATAAATCATATTGAGAAAAGGGATGATCGAAATTATTGAAGTCATTAACATTAAAGCATGTGACTACACAGCATCAGAACATATACTGAAAAATTGGTAAAATACAGAGAAATTTGGCAAAGTCACAAACACATTAGGAGACCATGATTCTCAGAAATTAATGGAACAAAACAAAAATGCAAGAATATTGAGGATTTGAATATTACACTTACTAGTTTAACCAAAACAATTCAAAAAAAAATTTTAACGTTTTTATTTATTTTTGAGACAGAGAGAGACAGAGCATGAGCAGGGGAGGAGCAGAGAGAGAGGGAGGGAGACACAGAATCTGAAGCAGGCTCCAGACTCTGAGCTGTCAGCACAGAGCCCGATGCGGGGCTCAAACTCACAGACTATGAGATCATGACCTGAGCTGAAGTCGGAAGCCCAAATGACTGAGCCACACAGGCACCCCCAAACCAAAACAATTTAGATGACTTAACATATTTTAAATATGATACTGAGTTTAGATATAACCTTCCCTCTTAATATATAGATATGAAATATATAACATTGAGTCCTCAATATATAACATGTAATTATTATATAGTATTATTATCTATGTTCTTCACTTACTTTTTATATTGCAGCTACTCCCCACACATTTAAAAATCTCAAAATCGAATCTTAATTGGGCCAGAGGAAACCTCAGCATTTTTCAAAAGGCAGACGTTAAGGTGGCCATGCTCACTAGCCACAACTAGGCTACAACTTACAAATTAATGAATGCATAAAATCTATACACATACAAATTAAACACAAACTTACACAGACTTCTAAATAATTGAGTTAAGTGGAAAAGTCAAAGCAGAAATTACACCTTTCTTAAAAATGAAAGGTGGGAGCATTACACGTCAAAATCTAGGGATGTCATATGTAGCCAAAAACAATTTTAAAATGATCAGTAAAAGTTAATTGCTTTCTGCAGTGTCTGGGTCATTCAGTTGGTTAAGCCTCCAACTCTTGATCTCGGCTCAGGTCATGATGTCATGGTTCATGTTCATGAATTTGAGCCCCATGGTGGGCTAGGTACTATCAATGTGGAGCCTGGTTGGGATTTTCTCTCTCTCCCCCTCCCCAACCCGTGCTTGTGCTTTCAAAATAAACTTTATAAAAAGTTAATTGCTTTCTGAATAGTCATATATTAGGTAAACATTTGGCAAGTGTTGGGGCAAGTGTCGGGGAGAGAGAAGGATGGGTTAAGAAAGAGAATGAGGAAGAAGTATAAATTCACACTGTTCATGATAACAAGGAGGTGTAATTACAAAGAGGATAGAAAACACTAATACTACATATATCTTTAACCCAGATATCTGAAAACCTATATAAAGTGGATGGGTTTTTCAAAGTTAAAATAAAGTCGACCCAAAAAAGAATAAACTGAACAGTGACCTTGGAAAATTGAAAAACATAAAAGATTAGACCCAGATAGGTTTACAGATGAGTTCTATCAAATTTTCAAGGAAAAGGCAAATCCCACATACCTACCACTCTCCCAGGACATAGAAAAAAAGTAAATTACTACCTGACTCATTTGACAAGTCCATGATCAGGTCCTGACAATGACACCATAAGGTTAACAAAACACCAACCAACCTTAGAGTTCAATTCTCACAGAGAAAAAATTCTAAAATATGAATAAATCTATCCCAGAATGTTGCTAAATGAAGAATTTGGGATATTTCATCACTGAAAGCAGATCAATGTGATTCACTAGCTAAAGAGATTAAGGAGAGAAGTCTGGTACGTGCATATCTTAGCATACCTTGCAAACTGAAATCAACCTGAGTGTGAAAGGTCTCTAACACATACCATTCAATAAAAAATAGCAAGTCCCAGAATGATATGAAATATGAACAGTGTGATACCATTTACCTAAATCCACAACTACAGAAGGATATGAACAGTGTAATACCACCTACGTAAATACACACAAGACAAACCCATATATTTCTCTACGTACGTATTTGTGTATATAAATAAATAATTAAAAAATCTGCAGATGTATGACTCTACCTACTTCTGGGAAGGACATAAAGACTGGGGCTGAAAATCAAGGTATCTTTAGTATGATCTCTGTGGTGGACATTTTTATTATAGGAATATATTCTTGCATTTATGTGCCGCTTGCGTAAATAAGAATGCAAATTTCAAAAAAGGAAAACAAAAAAAAGCCCACATATAGGCAGATGCAGTTATTCTTTAGTCCCAAACAATTTAAAGCAGAAGAAAGAACAACATAGTAGGTCATGTTTCGAGGTAGCTTCCTCACAATGGCAATCGTTGTTTGGAGGAGGAATGATTCCATTAGTCATTAGTGACCAGGCTAAAAGCTGTCGAAAGCATGAAGGTCATGCTAACCAGCCCAGCTGAGGTAGGTAGCAGCCCTCCATTAATTAGCACCAAGGTTTCCCATGTAAATAAAGTCACGAAGATGAGCCAGGCAGCAGACAATGGGAGAAGGCAGAGATGCTTTGTCAGGTCCATGACTCTGTCTGCCCCAAAATGACTGTAATTCGGTCTGTCTTCCTACTTCTCTCAGTTCCTATCAGTTTGTCTTTTCTATGTGTCTTCCATGTCTATTTCCCAGTGTCTGTATTGGGGATGGATGGACGGACGGACACACACAGGGCCCCTTCACTCGAGGTGGCTTAGAAGCAACCTTCTGGTACAGTGATGTGCATTCATGCTTTCTATGCCATAAAACAGATCTGCAGAGCAATAGAGACCTGCAGACGCCCCTCAGGCTATCATGGATGTGTTATTCAGGGATCTGTAACAAGAATAATCTGTAACAAGAATAATGAACAAGATAATCAAGTCAACTAAACAATAGCATTAAAGAAAGATGAAAAAACAACATGATGGTGGTAAACCAGACTTCAGAAATCAGTGGCAAAACACTCCCCTTTGCAAAATTTTAGGCGCTCCATCATCTTTTCACTCCTGCCAACCATCTCTTTTAATATTTCCCTTCGGTTTTATTTTAAAGAAAATAGTAATGAGAGGCTTCTGATATAAAATGCTCATATCAAAAATGAAAAGAAAGCTTCTATCAGCTTTCGTCACCTTTCATTGGTTTAACTGGTTCTCCAAGGATCTCTTCAGTGAAAGGGCACACAATGCAGTCCTCAGTACGTGATGTTTCCCAGATTTCATTACTGTCTTTACCACTAAAATATTCATCTCTACCTTGGTTACCAGCTTCATCAGAATGTTCTCATTATGTGAAGGACTTGAACGGGGGCTGATGGAAAGAGGGCACTTTAGACCTTTATCTCTCAAGAGATCTGCAATGGTGTTGGTAGCTCATTTCATCGCTTACTTTTTCAGAGCTCTGGGGTTCCGAACAAGGTAAGAGGCATTCTCACAAAATGACACTGAAGTACCCTGAATCTTCCCAACTTCAAACTGGCAGGCAGGGGCTGTACTTTACACTGCCTCTGAAATACTTCATTGGGCTCAGCATTAGGGGCAGTGAGCGGCTGGCTTATTTTATGTAGATGGTACAACTCTGACCTACAGATTCAAGAAGTGGGCCAAGCCTTTAACAGCAGTTTGATACAGGTAATTGATTTTAAAATGGGAACAAATGAAGGTACATGTTGCAGTCCAGCCAACTCCAGAGAAAGTTAAAAGGACAGTTACTTGTTTTAAAAGGCAAGGGGAGGTAATGGCCACTCTATAATGATGTCCTTTTTGAAACCATCTCAAAGCTCCACCTACCAGCTAACTGATAAAACAGAAATGCTTTCCCTTTGCTGTGCCAAAGCCTCCTCTTCTCCCATTCTCTGGCTTGCCATCTAAGGCCTCACAAGATACTTCAAGGTTCAGTTGCCTCCTCCACCCCCCTAGAGCACCATGTCTCCATACACTGCCCCCAGGAAAGGTCCTCCTTCTCCTTGAGGGACACAGGAAGTAAAGGAGAATTTACACAAAGAATGGATATATAACTGGGCACCTTTTCCAGAGTAAACACTGGAGTGAGCAGCTACTGGAAGGAGGCCAATGGGCTTTTAAATAGTCTCATTGTTTCTCAATTCTTATGCAACTGGAAAAGATTAGCTATTGCACTGGCTGCAGAGGAAAAGCTCCCTGGACCGTGGAGGGGACAAGAAAGGAGGGGAGTCCTCGAAGGCCTTGCTTCATAGCAAGTGGTAAAAAGCTCCTTCTAAAGAAGATGATGAGAAACTGAAAGCGTCAGTATGAGGCCAACAAGGGAGCTCAGGCAGGCTACTGGGGACCAAAATATTCAAGTTAGACATGTGCATTTCACATGGAGATGACCCTCCATCCATTCAGGTGACAAGAACTGAGGAAGAACAGCTCTATTTGTTGGCCTACTCCACCCTGAATCTTTAAATCTGTTCTCTTGTCTCCCTGGCCAGACCTACAGGGTAGTCTTCAAGCCTTATGAGACCTCACCTATCCCAGATATGCTGGATCGATTATGAAGTCAACTCTGCCCATCCCCCACCCCCTCCCCAGACAGTTGGGTCAAAATTTTGGTAAAGAGTTTTTTTGTTTCTGGACATATGCCAACAGAGGGAAGTACGTGAAATCAGGTTTATTTAAGGTCCTGGGTATGGCAGGCTGAATAATGGCCCCCCAAAGATACCCAATATCCTAACCTCTGAAATTTGAGTGTTTCCTTACATGGCAAAAAAGGACTTTGTAGATGTGATTAAGTTAAGGATCTTGAGATGGGGAAATTATCTTGGATCACCCAAGTGGGCCCTAAATGCAATCTTAAGTGTCCTCATAAAAGGGAGGAAGAGGGAGATTTAACACACAGAAGATGAAGCAATGTGACCACAAAGGCAAAGACTAGAGAGATGCCACCACAAGCCAAGGAGTGTTGAAGGAAAAAGTCTCAACAGGAAGTTGAAAGGGTCAAGGGATGGATTCCCCCTTTTGCCTGGATAAAGATGGTCCTGTAAACACCTTCATTTCAGATTTCTGGCCTCCACAACTGTGAGAGAATAAATTTCTGTTGTTTTCAATCACAAGTCTGTGGTAATTTTTTGCAGCAATCCAAGGAAAGGAATAAAGATATTTCTACAGACATCTTTCCCAGGATCCAATGGTCTTTTAACAAATTTGCACCTCTGCAATAAATACAAATTTGAAATAAACCTTGCAGCTTCCCCCAAAGCAATCAAGTCAGTCTCCATTTTTTTGTTTCTATTTGTGGACAAATGAATTCAGTGCTTCAACAATGAATCACTTGCTTTCACATAACATACAGCTCTCAAACAAAAATGCACCATGGCTCAGATACGAATTTCCTGAAGTATAACTTTTACCTTTAACCTTATGACAAAAATATTCTATTAAGAATTGGTTGCTTCCCTATCCAACCATACAAATCTCACTAAACCAAATAACCCATGACCTTAAGTGACCCCATGATCAGAACAACTAAAGCTGCTTTCCAGAACACCGAGGGTTAGGATAAAATTTCCACTGACTTAAAGTCAATTAGTGACTATCAAGCACATGTCAATGTCTTGCTCTTCAATCTTTAAATAAGATATCCTTATATTTCTAAAAACAGATGGACAGCTATATCAGATCACCCAGAGCTTTTGTTCTTTATTTTTTTTTATTAAAATTTTTCAATGTTTATTTCTTGAGAGAAAGAGAGACAGAGTGTGAGTGGAGGAGGGGCAGAGAGAAAGGGAGGCACAGAATCTGAAGCAGGCTACAGGCTCTGAGCTGTCAGCACAGAGCCCGATACGGGGCTGGAACACACGAACTGTGAGATCATGACCTGAGCCAAAGTCAGACACTTAACTGACTGAGCGACCTAATCACCCAGAGTTTTTGAATAAATGGCTTTCCTTAAAATGAGAATCTGACACTGATATATTGCATCATTAATGACAATTTTCCCCTTTTGCTAAAAATACCTCCATTTTCATCAAGCCATTAGGTAGCATTTTCAAAAAGCATGTAAAGGCTGCAGGATTCAGAAAATGATAATAGGCAATGCTGTTGAGGGTTGGGGGTAAAGGCATTCTTGATAGTTTGGTGAAAAACTAATTTGCAATCCATTTCTATAGGCTTGAAATGTCCATACTCTTTGATCTAGTAATCCTACCAGTAAGATTTATCCTACATAAATGCATACAAAATCCATGCACAAAGATACTGTGATGCTGCTAGTGGCAGAAAAATAGTTTCTTTATATAAGTATCACTAAGCAATTGGTTAAATACACTACAGTATTTCAATATTCTGTACTCATTAAAAATAATGCTTCGAATGAATAGTTGTTTGCTGAACAACAGCAAGTTTAGAAGAGTTTCTAAAAACAGTCACAACTCAAACAAATATAAATGCTCTCAACATATTATTAAGGAGGTAAAAAAGCTGGTTACAAAATTGTATCCAAGAATGATCCCAATTTTTATGTGTTATATACAGCTTACACACACACACACACACACACACACACACACACACACACACACACACATTTTTTAACAAGAGAAAAAGATTAGCAAAACATATACAAAACACAAATAGTAGTTATGTCTTGGTGATAGAAGTTTAGGTGATATTTTAATACTTCCTGTGTTTTAAAATACTTATAGTGACTATAAATTTTTGTATTCAGGAAAAAAATGTTTGCTAAAGAAAAAAAGACATTAAATGTCTTTTCTTCATATAGATCCATGTTTTCCACCAGAATTCCTGGTAAGAACAAAGAGCAGGAAGAAACTAATAAATAAAACTGTGAAGTGTTCTTTTTGACATTTAAAACCTTGACTGCACATTGGGACCCTTCACACACCAATTATGACCGGTTCTTAGGAAGGAGTTACTTAGTAATACTGATTAAAACTTGGGTATTATGTCTAAAATTTCTACTCTACTTATCTTTGGAAGTGAAACAGATTATGGTTATGCTGGATTTAGTCTTTAATGAACTCTGAACTATAAAAATAAAAACATAAGGCCATTGCCATGAATCTACAAAATTTATCATAAATATATAATAAATTGGTTTATCGATAAAGTGCCACCTGATTCAAAATAATTCCTGGAGTTTATAAAACACACAAACTGAATAGAAATAAAATGAGAACAGCAAACATCTGGTCTTTGTCTCTATTTCCCCCTGCTCAACATTAATCATAAAAGGCAAACATAACTTTCTTAAAATTAATAATTATAAAATAGATTAATAAAAATACTAAGATGAATTTCCTTTACGTTTTTTATTTTAGAGAGAGAGAGTACAAGTTGAGGAGAGGGGCAGAGGTGGTAGAGACAGAGAGAGAAAATCTTAAGCAGGCTCCACACTCAGTCAGCACAGAGCCTAACAGGGGGCTCAATCCCCTGAACTGTAAGATCTTGATCTGAGCCAATATCAAGAGTCAGACGTTCAACTGACTGAGCCACCCAGGCACCCCAAAAATGAACTGCCTTTATAAATGTATTAGGTGATATTTATAATATTATATGCATCATTATTTTTAAGAATTTTATAAAAAATCTAGAAGATGCTTGTTTATCTGGGGTATTTAAGAGTGGCTTAATTTGAATATAATGAATAATTGTTAACATATAATTCAGTCTGTAATGACCAATTTTCAAATAAATCAGCATATGATGAAGTATATAGTTTTCCAAGAAAAGAACTGGTTTCAAAAGACTGTTTGGATATTGGTTGCTTGCCTACAACAATTTCCTTGAAAATGACATCTGAGTTCATGTGCCAGCCTCCCAAGAGCCCTTGAATAGGGTGAGTGTTCAAACTGTATTAAAAGTAGTTGTCTATGACTGGGGTTCTCTGACCTGTTGATGCCTTGCTACTCACCTCTTTCCACACAGTTAATTCCCATTGAAGGGCTCAACTTTAGGGAGCCCTTTAAAGATGCCCATCTTTAGGGAGCAACCTTGTGGGGAAAAGGACTCAGTGGCAGAAGCTAAGAGCTCTAGGGACTGTGGTTTCCTATTTCTAAATGTTTAGGGAGTCCCTGGCTTACTAGTATTTTGATCTTTCAGAAGAAAAGATATAATTTGCAGATTAATGATATTTATTTACAGTTGAATCATAGACATGGCTTCTAAAAAAGAAATTTTTGTTTGATAAGAAAAATAAATCACCTTCTATAATATGAAAATATGTAGTGTGTGGTAGGAACCTGGGATAAGGAAGATATAAATTAACTTCAAATCTGTTTTAGTAAGACTTTTCTTTTATACATGCTGTAAAAATTCTGCGAAGTAAAGGCATTTTATTTCTTTTGTGCCTCTGAAATAGAGTACCTGTTTTTAATGACTAAGGGGTTATAGCAAACAGCAAAAGTTTTTTTTTTACTACTGAGTATGTAAGATAAACAGAATTAACCTAATCAGCCCTGAGAATTATAGCAGTCCCAAGAAATAAAATAATTAGGCAAATGTGAAATACTTATAAACAAGGACTGGGCTTTTTTCCCCCTTGCTTTCTCACAAGTGAAAGAATGCATCTCTCTTTTCAAGACCAGAACTAACAGAATATATGGTGGTGTATAGAGTTTACCCTTACAGCCTCTCCCTTAGTAGCAGGTATTAGTCACACGCAACAATGTTTCAAAAGAGTTCAGCCCTCCTCACTCCCACAATAAGGGCCCTGATAAGGTCTGAGGAATAGAAAACAAAAAAAGATGGCAATATGATAGAATAAGTACTTTAGGTACGTTTAGATGGAGCTCAAACATAAATTCTACAAACAGCAGTCTCTCTTGGATCTTATTCATGGTGTTCTTGATTGTGCAGCTAAGGTAGTAGTCTATAGTTTTGTGCTTCCAGTCCAGGGGCTCCAGGGAGGGAACTAGGAGAATGGGGGTTTGGATTGACCTTTCCCTCAGGCTTAGTTTCTTCTTAACTAGAACACTCTTTAAACTACTGATGATAATATCTGGATAGCCAAGGTGGGGACTCAAGTCTCTTGGGGACTAAGGCAGGAGCATAGTGAAAAGACCAGAGAAGGCTTAGGTCACATGGACTTGCCTTAGATCAGTGGTTCTCAAAGTGTGGTACCCAGTCAGTAAACATCGTCTGGGAATTTATTAGAATGCAAAATCTCAGGCCCCACCCAGACCTTCTGAATTGGAAAATCTGGGGTGGGGCCCAAAAATCCATGCTGTGTCCAGCAGGCCAGGTGATTCTGATGTCAGGTAAAGTTTGAGAACAACTGCCTTATATCAAGTCCTCACCAAAAGGAAAAAGGTGAAGAAAGAAAGAGAAGAGAAGAGAAGAGAAGACAAGAGGAGAAAACAGGATCTTTTGATCTTAATCTATGGCCCAGACTAGCTCACTGAGCAAGAGACCTGCTAGGCATTTGGGAATGAAGCTCAGGTAAGAAATAAAGATAGTCCATTTTCCTAGAATGCACACTTCTCTTCAGAAGGCCTTGCAAATCAAGGATATGGAAATTCTGGGTCCCGGTACTCACATTCCCACCAAGATCAAGAGTAGATACCAAGCTGGCCTTAAGTAAATGGGTAATTTCTACAACCATTTCTTTCAAGCTTCATCCTTAAGGGTTAAGTCTCAAGAAACCAGTTCAGGGTGACAGGTGACGTAAAGAAAGCAAACAAAGGGTGATATAACCCAAAACTCAACTATTTATTTAATTTACAATGTAGATTTATTTAATCTACAGCTATTTATTTAATCTACAACATAGACAGTGAAGCCACCTACCAAATAACTTTAAATATTTCCTTCTTCTGGCCCAAACCTTTATGGTCCCTGATAACTGCAAACTATAAGTGCTAGTATTTCTCTTAAAAACTCAGAAGAAATATTGGGGAAATAAAGATTCACCCAGGAAACTCAATCTTTAAGAAGCTGCAAAGAACAAAACTGCTGAGGAGGAAGATCACATTAAAACATGAGGGTTCTAGGGATGCCTGGGTGGCTTAGTCAGTTAAGTGTCTGACTCTGGATCTCAGCTCAAGTCTCAATCTCAGGGTCATGAGTTCGAACCCCATGTTAGGCTCCACGCTGGGCGTGAAGCCTACTTAAAAAAACAAAAAACAAAACAAAAAACAACCAAGAACAACAACAACAACAACAAAACAATACAACTTGAGGATTCTAGAATAAACATGCCTGTAGCTGCACTGAAAAGCAGGGTCATTTCAAAAAACTCAAAAAGTGTCAGTTTGCCACTTACATTCTTCACTGGATTTATGAGACTTAACTCATTGCCCCAAATATACTGAGCCCTTTGCATCTTTCTCTTCCCTTTCCATGCCTGAACCTCATTTTTTATGTTTTTTTGTTTGAGAGAGAATGGGTGAGCAAGAGGAGGTGCGTAGAGGAGAGAGCTCCCAAACAAACCTAAAAACAACCAAGGCCAAGGCCAATAAAGTCTTTTCCTGTTACCCAAATGCACATGTCAGTTCCATTTTTGCGTGCACCTGCCCTTTTCTCCAAGATCCTGAAATTCTGTTCCCAGGCTCCTGTTCCCAACTCATACCCTGCTCTCCCCCTGACCCCCCATTGGTGCCCAATTGGAACTCAGTCTGTAGAATGAGTTTCCGTTCTTCACCTGGTTCTGCAGCTGGTTGAGCCTATGAATCACTTCTTGGCTGACTGTACATCCTAACCTCACCTCTGCTGGGTCCCATCCTTAAGCTGTGACCTCTGAGGTCAGCTTGAGGATGGCTCAGATTGGCACCTGGGTCCTCAAAGGTGGGGAGGCACCCTAGACATGTTCTCAGGGGGTATGTGGTTTTCTTTTCTTTTTTTTTTTAATTTTTTAACATTTATTCATTTTTGAAAGGCAGAGAGAGACAGAGCTTGAATGGGGGAGGGGCAGAGAGAGAGGGAGACACAGAAACAGAAGCAGGCTCCAGGCTCTGAGCTGTCAGCACAGAGCCCGACGCGGGGCTCGAACTCACAGACCATGAGATCATGACCTGAGCCGAAGTCGGCTGCTTAACCGACTGAGCCACCCAGGCGCCCCTGTGGTTTTCTTTTCCACAGAGCTTGCCTCTTTAGAGGAAACCCTACCCCACTGCTCATAAGGTCCTTCTCTCTCTTATGCCCAGTCCTCCATACTTTGCCCTTCATTTGCCCTTGGACTGGCTCTGCCATAATTACTAGGCAAAGCATCACCGATATGAATCATACATGTCAAGAGAAAAAAAAAAAAAAGGTCTCTTTAGAGGTTTCACCTTGCCTTGATTATCTGAGTGTTTCAAAGGAAAGATTTTTATTTTATCCTTGCTTGAATAATCTATCTGAATGTTGCCTCAGGCAGGTGTATGGGATAAGTCTGAGGACTGCAAGACAGGACTTCACAAAAACAGGGCAACTGCTTTGGACTAGGAGCAGGTGCCAATTCAAAGGCTTGAGAAATCCTTTATTTTAAAAACTATTTTCCTATTAAAATAAACACAGAGACAACGAGCTCTTAAATTTAATCAAGATTCCTGATATTTAAGTGTTCTCCAAGCAAATTTATAAATAGGCCTTTGCTATTATTACACAGGAGTCAGAAGAAGAGGATAAAGCCTAGGACTGTGCATATTGGAGTGGAGTCCAGACCATAAAAGGAGAAAATATGTTTCCTTAGGTTTTGAGCTAAAAGGTATCCAAATTTAACAGCTTTTATAATATTCACACACACAGAGGTACTACCCGACTTGAAAATAAGCTGTGGTCAAAGAGATTTAATCCGAATAAACTCAAATCTCACACAAATTCAATGACCTCCTTACTTACATGTTCAAAACTGTTCCATCTCCACTCTTCAAATGCTTAAACTAAGGACAGAGATGAAACTCCTAGAGATAGTGAGAAAAACAGTTACTTGGAATTTAAGGTTTTAGAAGGTTGATTTTTTTTCTATTTGTGCAAATTCTTTCAAAGACCCACAAACCTTTCTTCTTTGTTTTTTATGCAATTTTTATATAAGAAGTCTGAAAGGAAAAGGAAGCAAAAATCTCTAATCTCAGTTCATTTGTGAGAGAACGGTCATACTTTCAGGATTTTGGTTTCCTTTTTTCCAGATGTGGTGTCATAATTAGCCATGATCTCCAACGAGGCAGAAAACTTACCGTGTGTTGGTTTCTGTAAGTGAGAGGGCACATAGAAACTACTATTCCTCAGGGGCACTCGGGTGGCTCAGTCGGTAGATCATGCCACTCTTGATCTCAGGATCGTGAGTTCGAGCCCCACATTGGATGTCAAGTTTACTTAGAAAAACAAAAAAATACAAAACACCAAACTATGTGTACGTATTAGAACATACACTGTCTTGGCTTTGTCTGATAGGTCAGCAGGGATTGAACGCTTCATGTTTCACTGCCATTCACCAGCACCAATGTTCACACCACTTGAAACAGGTCTTCTAATAGGTCTTCTAATTAGTATGATCCAAATTTTATGGTTAAGTAATTTGGCCACACCCGAAAAACTGGGTCTGACTTGAATTATAGATTTCATTACTTCCACAATCAATATTAAATTAATAGCACCTGTATAGCCTGTGGGTCTAGAAAGAGCAGGGTGGTCAGAAATGGATGACCTGGATTCCGGTCCTATCTCTGCCCCAACTAGCTGCGTGTCCTTGAGGAAGCCCCTAAGCTCTCAGAGCCTTCATTTCCTTGCCTGTAAGGAGACTCAAACAGTCTCAGGGGCTGAAGCAGTCATTTTTCTGAACCCTTCTAGCTCCAGTTGGTTTGACTAAACATTACTTGGGCTTCAAATAAATGTAGATGTTATTTAAAAGCCATGTATGTCCTCCTGAAATAGATTTTATTTCCCAAAATTAAAGCCACATTCAAATGGCTCCAAATAAGATTAAAAACAATGTATTATTATTGTGTATTGAAGAGCAACTGACAAGGTAATGACACGGTGACATTTCTAGAACAGCTCTTCAGTAGCAAAGCAGACTTTAAAGATGCCAAATGCTTGCCCAATTCTGGTAAGGTCAACGGCCTTCAAATAATTGTTCCTTTCATACGATGTGTGCTTTTACTGGATTATTTTAAAATGTGTTTGCTTCCATTGCTTATATAGAAACTGAAAAACATCCCTCACTCTCACAAAGCCCAGAGGCAATGGGAAGGAGATCAGAGGTCAGAGAAGTAGGATGTGAAGCAATTCCCAAGGGTTCATGTTGTATTTTATTTTAGCAAATGTCTCCAACTTCTAATTCAAGCCATATCAGCAGGCTGGGAAAAAGAGCAAAAACGGAGCTCCTTGAATGAAATTCCCTGCCCCTTTGTTAGACAAACCCTCAGATTCCACCCCCTCCCCCCCCACCCCGTGTCCACACTAATAAGCAAAATTGCTGAAAATCATTTGGGCCCATGTGTCTGCAATCAATTATTTTGTTTCTTAAGGGGTACAGTTTGACCCAGCATATTTTAAAATGCTACAAGATTTCAGGCAAGTTTCAAAGACACCAGGAAGAAGTCAACAGCCTGACCCACGGAGGAGGAAAATGACATTCTCATTAGGCAAGAGAAGAGGACGTCCTTAAGTAATGAGATATGAACGCGGCTCCTGTCACAACTCAGCTCTGAATGCAGGTGCTGGGGGCTAACGTGCTGACCCGCCAAGCTTCACAAAGCTCTCAAAATAAGGGCGCTGGACATCCATGTGATAGTTACATTTTACCAAGTACGTTCACAAACTAAGTTGGAAATCATAACTCAAATGCAGAGTGTGGAAAGTGGAGCTCAGAAAGCTTAGATTGTCTCAAATTATGGTTAAGAACTAGCACTTAAGCCTTTTGATTTTAAACTCTCACTGTCTGACCTTGATCCTCATGATGAAAGTTCCTTAAATTCAGTAAAACATTTTGAATATATGGTCTCCAACCCAAATGAGGGAAAGTCATCTCTTCTTGGGATTGTATTTAATAAGATATTTTAATAAGAAGTACTTCAACCAAAACTAAGGACTACCTCCATAAAGGAGATGCCTATATTTCTGTCAATATCCAACTTCTCATTTCAAATTCACCCCACACAGATCCTTGTTACTCCAGCTTCCAAATCAGGAGATATTTTTGGTTATCTAAAAGAAAATGGAATTCAAGTTTCTTGCATTTATTTTTAAATGTTTTCATAATTTCTACTTTAAAAAGATCACTGTTATCTTTAATGCTTAGCTCTGTTTTTAGAGTCTTTTAAATGTGATAGAGAAAACTTAGTATTATCAAAACATCAAGATCTAACCACTTAGTCCATGACATTAGTTGGCCTACAGCGCTATTTTGGAATATTTGTGGTGGGCATTTTAATAAAATTTATGTGGTTGCCTATGCTTTACTCAAATAAAATCACAAGTGTGACTAAGCCATGATAAATATTTTTATTTTTCTTCTGCCCTAATTGAAACCAACCCTCGAGGCAAAACGGGAAAGGAAATAGGATTCAATTATGGCCATTACATGAATGAGTTAAATCAGGTTTTGTGGACAAAACATCTGAAGTTTAAAAGACAGGAACACTTATCATTAAGGCATATGTTGGCCATCTATGTCACACACTCCCATGGCCAATTTTCTTTAAATAGTAAAAATAAGCTGTGCTCCATATGACCATTTCCTAACTATCAATTCTCTGTAAGTATTTTAAAATATGAAATCCATGTTAAATATTCTGTCCAAAATGACGTTTGAGAAGCTGGACTTTTAAGGCTTTACATGCAGTATCCTTATCTCGTTCCTGAGATTTCTTAATCTCTGTAGAATTTAACCTCTACCATCACCCTATAGTCAACTCATCCTGGTTTCCCACTTTTGTCCTCCATCCTTGTTTGTTCTCATTCTCCCTCCTGTGGTGATCCTGCAATATCACTGTTCTTTGGTCCTCTCCAGAATTCCACTCCTCATTTTCAGTTGCCTCCTGCGACATCTCCACCAGCACTCCTAGCACTTTAGATGTCCCAGCTGAGCTCACTACTACAAAACGATTGCTTGGAAGAATGAGTCATACTATCAAGATCCATGTAAGAGTAATCAACACAAAGAT
Source organism: Panthera leo (assembly GCF_018350215.1). Lineage (NCBI taxonomy): Eukaryota > Metazoa > Chordata > Mammalia > Carnivora > Felidae > Panthera > Panthera leo. The sequence continues at coordinate 35,026,850 of NC_056681.1, read as the reverse complement.
CTTCATGTTGGTTAAACAACAACAACAAGAACAACAAACCTACAGGACCAAATTAAAAAAAAAAGCCGACATAAGAAACAACAGGTTTTGGCAAGGATACAGAGAAAAAAGAACCCTCATGCACTGTTGGTGGAAATGCAAACCAGTGCAGCCATTGTGGAAAATGGGTAAAAAGAGAACTACCCTTCAATCCAGTAACTGCACTATAGGTATTTATTCAAAGAATACAGAAACAGTAATTCAAAAAGATACATGCACCCCTATGTTTATAGCAGTATTATTTATAATAGCCAAATGCAGCTCAAGTGTCCATCTATTGATGAGTGGATAAAGAAGATGTGTGGGATATGTGTATGTGTGGGGTGTGTGTGTGTGTGTGTGTGTGTGTGTGTGTCAGATGGAATATTATTCAGCCATAAAAAATAATGAAATCTTGCCTTTTGCAGTGACATAGATAGAGCTACAGAGTAAAATATTAAGCAAAATAAGTCAGTCAAAGAAAGACAAATACCATATGATTTCACTCATATGTGGAATTTAAGAGACAAAACAAATGAGCAAAGGGAAAAAGAGAGACATGCCAAGAAACAGACTTTTAACTATAGAGAACTGATGGTCACCAGAGGGGGGTTGGGTAGAGGAATGGGTTAAATAGGTGATGGGGATTAAGGAGTGCACTTGTCATGATGAGGACTTACGTAATGTAGGGAGTTGCTGAATCACTTTATTGTACACCTGAAACTAACATAACACTCTTTATTAAATAATGAATTAAAAACTTCTAAAAACTGGCTTTTTTATATGAAAACCATCTGAACTTTCAGTGAATGACAGTCTTCATGAGCTAACAGTAAAGAGGTCATTGTTTGTACCCTAATGGGATCTGGGAAAGACAAGAAATCGATGAATGGCTAGAACAATCTCAGCAAACTCTCTCAGATCCTGCCACTGCTTTGCACTATTTTGTAAATTCAATGTCACAATTTTAAGAAGCATATCAACAAAACAGAGGAGTTGGTGAAGGAAGTCATGCCATTTAAGCAACAATTAATAAAATAAGTTTCCAGAGATTTCAGAGTCAATCTAAGCTCTTCCTATAACTGGGTGGGAACAGAAGGCAAGAACCGGTGAACTGGGCTGAGTCCCACAGCCCTACTGATGGAGCTGGGAAAGAACAATGACCATGAACTGCTGGTCCAATACCAATGCGATCCCCATTCTGACAGATGGCATGTGTTGAAACTCACTCATATGGAAGACGGAGTAATAGAGATATTCTGTGTTCATTCAGAGGAAAAACTATGTACCAAAGATTAGTGGTCTTAGGAAATGGGAACCCTCTTGCACTGTTGGTGGGAATGCAAACTGGTGCAGCCATTCTGGAAAACAGTGTGGAGGTTCCTCAAAACATTAAAAATAGAACTACCCTACGACCCAGCAATTGCACTACTAGGAATTTATCCAAAGGATACAGGAGTGCTGATTCATAGGGGCACGTGAACCCCAATGTTTATAGCAGTGCTTTCAACAATAGCCAAATTATGGGAAGAGCCTAAATGTCCATCAACTGATTAATGGATAAAGAAGATGTGGTTTATATATAAAATGGAATACTACTTGGCAATGAGAAAGAATGAAATTCTGCCATTTTCAGCAACATGGATGGAACTGGACAGTGTTATGCTAAGTGAAATAAGTCAGTCAGAGGAAGACAGGTATCATATGTTTTCATTCATATGTGGAACTTGAGAAATTTAACAGAAGACCATGGGGGAAGGGAAGGGGAAAAAATAGTTACAGAGAGAGAGGCAAACCCTAAGAGACTCTTGAATACAGAGAACAAACTGAGGGTTGATGGGGGGTGGTAGGGGAGAAGGGAAAATGGGCGATGGGCATTGAGGAGAGCACTTGTTGGGGTGAGCACTGGGCGTTGTATGTAAGCGATGAATTGCAGGAATCTACCCCCAAAACCAAGAGCACACTATATACACTGTATGTTAGTCAACTTGACAATAACATATATTTTGAAAAAAAGGAATGTAACTTTAAATCAGTATCAGGAAAATTATTTAACAATGAAAAGTGTGAATTTTCAGGTTTCAGAGTAGACACTTCTCATCACCTAAGGACTGAGATGTCCCTCTGTTCTTAGAAGTTGTAAAGGGATTGTTGCACTGAGTGAGATGGGAATAATTGCCCTCTAATGACTTTTCAGAAAATAAAGTAGGGTTAGTCCATCTTTAGATCTTATCAGCCCTTTTCCAGATTCTTCTGACCCAAAGTAGTCTGAGCATTCTCTCAAGTATGCAGTGAAATGCTTTCTGATGTTTATTCTGTATACGAATATTGGTTAAAATTCAAGTGATAAACAGATACAGAATGTTTGGGAAATGCTTGTATTTGCAAATAGTCTTGGAACTAATAAAAAACACAACTTTCTACTTAAACAGCCATCATCTTGTCTTTGATTTGTGAACTTGAAAGAGTCTTGCAAGAGCCAAGCCATCAAAAAGACCACAGAAAGCAGTTTAGAAAACAATGATTCACAGTGACTACACTTAATTAAGACTTTTTCCACCCTAAACTAGAACAAAATATATTATAAAGCCCAAGCTACAGGCTTCTGATTTTGGTCATTTTTGGTCATTCGTATGCCAGTCTCTGGGAAACAAAGAATTTCAATTTCAGGATACTGGCCAACATTTCAATTTTGAGAAGGTGCAGTTTGCTTGCCAAACATCCATCACTTTAATTTTATAAACTGGTACGCTATTCTTACTCAACACTTGTCATAAAACCATCGTACACTGCTTTGCTAAGCAACAGCTATGTGTGACGCCCAATTGTATTTTCAATATTAAATACCTGAAACTTATGGGTGAAATTTTCTACCTTGTTTATTTTTTTTTAACGTTTATTTATTTTTGAGACAGAGAGAGACACAGCATGAATGGGGGAGGGGCAGAGAGAGAGGGAGACACAGAATCGGAAGCAGGCTCCAGGCTCTGAGCCATCAGCCCAGAGCCCGAGGCGGGGCTCGAACTCGCGGACCGCGAGATCGTGACCTGAGCTGAAGTCGGACGCTTAACCGACTGAGCCACCCAGGAGCCCTGTTTACTTCTTTTAAACAGCATGGAGACTATTAGAATTATCAAGACAACTGGTACATCAGCAACAGGTAAATGACACTGGTGCAAAGGGAAAACATGTCTTTGAAAATTCTGTATCTGTTCTCTAGTTTAAATTATTCAAATCACTGTTTGGCTAAAGGGAAAGAAAAACACAAGGGATCTGAAGAAATGAGATAGAAGATAAACCACGAAATGCAGATAAATCATGCATAGTCTCATTCAAGAAAGTTCCCCTCTCTCCTGCAGTTTATATCACAAAGTAATTTTATTAAGGTTTTATGGAAAGGTCACTATTGCATTTCTGCAATATTAAAAACTATTTTAGCATACAGAAATCCTACATGAGCCTGAAATATTAGTTCAAGACTAAGTTTATTAAGGTTTTGGCATGGTTCAATATTAACGTTCTCCAAACGTTACAACCATTTCAAATCAGATAAACAGTGGGATATAAAACCATGGTTCATAAAAATAAAATAGCATCATTACATATTAGTTCTTGAAGATTAGCTTTAAATATATTCTAAACCTGTGAAGCAGCTTATCAGAACAGTTCATTGTGCACTGACGCTTTCATTTCACAAAGGAATCAGCCACAAACACAGTTAAGGCCTGGGTAGCATTTATCAAAGTAAATTGGTATTTTTAAGACAAATTCTAATTCAAGTGCCAATAATAATGTGAGTTATCCTCCTAGTCCCTTCTGTCTCCTAATATTTTCATCTATGAATGCCTGATGATTAATCAGAGAAAATCTTTTAGGTCTGTACCTGAGTCAGGTGAGTCTGCTGCCTTAAGTTCTTTAACTCCTATATTTCAGGGAAGGTGTAAGTTTTATCTGATATAATCAAACAGCAGAAGCCCGTTCTCCAGCAGTGTGTGAAATTACTGTCAGAGTTTTTGGTTTTTTTTTTTTTTTAATAAAATATTCATTGGTAACAAACACATTGGAAAATGATGATGCTCCCTGGTAAGTGAAAAGCACTCCCTGAAATTTACAGAGCACCCACAGTTTCACCAGATGCCCCATAAGTAGAGTCATTCTTTGACTCCAGGCATAAGATTGAAGACATCACTTGGCCCACAGCTCTGTGCCCAGGAAGATGCTATGGAAGCATTCCTGGTTACATGAATATACAGATTCTAGTGATGGGAAGTGTATACACAGATGCTGAGGGCTCATGAAAACAACCTCTCACTGGACCTCAGGCCCTCCCTTCTATTTAGTTTCCTATAGATTTGAACAGTTGATCTGAATCCTCTCTCTGTGAAGTCATGACTCATGATGACCTCCTTCCCGTAGTCTTAAAGACTTGGGACTCCCACTGCATTTTGTGGCTGTGTTTTAAAGTAGATGTAGTACTCCAAGGTGCCTTCATAGTTCTCTGCAAAGCAGTAGATCATATTCCAAAGCTTAAATGATTGACTACAGAACTGACATTTCCCTTTATGGTCAAAAGAATGAAATAGTTCTCAGCTATTCTTAGGCAACAAGCACAAAGGCTTTAAGCCTGCAGAAATGGATGCTAAGGATGCAGAACCAGACACCAAAGAATCTCCCCTAAATGCTACCTTCCAAACTTAAATCAGCCTCTTCCCTCATAGCTGTAACATCCTCCCCATATGCCAAATAAGGACTCACTTCTGCAAAAGTTTTTTGAAGTGTGAGCGTTTATGGGCAGAGATACATACCAAATATGTTTATAGGTTACTTATATTTTCAGCCTACTTAATTATTAAATCCAAATGAAGGCAGCTGCATCCAAAAAATACATAGTAAATGGGGTGGGAGGAGGGAAGAAGCTCGAACCCTAAACTCCAGCCTATTTTTAGATATGCCTCAATACACACACCTACACAGGGAAGCTCACAACTACATGAGACACACGGACTCAGTCCAGTGGGCAAGAGTGCACTCAGAGAGGAAAAGACTAATTTTAAGACCGGATTCAACCAATTATCATGAAACCAAAGGAGAATTCCACAAATCACTCTTCAAGAAATGTCCCCGTCTGAAGATGGTCATGCATGTCATTCTGAAGGGGTTCCCAAAGGTAGACGAGATGACATACAAAGAAGGCTCTGGGAACAATGCAGCTCCCTATATATTATTGAAGGAATTATTTCATAATAGACATGGATTCTATTAGCAGCTGTTAGCTGCTAGCAGAGCATTCTAGCCTCTGCCAACCCCTACATTTTCTATGAATTCTAGGACTAGGAGGACTACATTGTGCAAAGGGACCGAAGATCAGGCTTTATGTACTGAGGGCCACTCCAAGTAAAAATGATAATTCAATTTTTTCTTTGACCAAAAATGCATACAACAGCCCAAAGCTAGTCACATGAAACCAGTAACTCAGTTCTAACCAAATTACCCTGTAAAGAAATGAGTATGTTCATAACAAGGCTGGGTTTGGCTTGGTTAAAATAATTCCATGAGATTGACTTTAACTGTATTTCTAAATACTTCTAAAAAGTTTTCCATTGTTTATGTTTATTGTTACTGTTGTAATATTTTTTTAAGTATTCCTACCACACTTAAGCACTCTTTGTGCTTGATGGTTTTCTTTATAGAAAATAAGTCTGCAAAAAACAAAGTATCTTCATGAGGGTTGTTTTTTCACCAAGAAAGTCAATGCTTACACCCCTCTGCATCATCCCATGTGAAGCCATATGACAGGAAGGCCATTTTAAGTTAGACAATTGCTTATTTTTATTTATAACATACAGTTAGTTGGGTTTTACTAAAACTATTTAAGTAGTCTAGACTTAGTCTAAAAACTATCCTTTTGAGAGCCTAGATTATAATACAGGCAATACATTAACATAGGACTCAGTTTTAGAAGGAATGTATCTCATAGAATTATCTCAAGAACTAATAGCAAAAGAATGTATCTCAAGAATTAATAGCAAAAGCTACATAGTCTATTTGTCCTTAATCTATTTATTGCTGGTGGAAGGCAGTATTTCCAACATATGTCCAAATATCATTTTATGTATTTTCATAGATATTAATGATTTGCTAGCACACAATCTTGAAAGTAAATTTTTTTTACACAGGTATGTGAAGGATGAGAGGGAGAAAAAAAGATCATAGAATAAAAATACACATTTTCCCCCTTTGCCATTTCTGTCCCCAAGCCCATAGAATTCTCAAAGCCTTTGGTTTTCTATCCTTTGCTTATATGACTCCCCATCTTCCTCAGAATATGAGCCAGTCTGTGCACTGTGCTATAAGGCCCTCTATTATGTAGCCCTATACCACTCTCCTCCCTTCTCCTATTCCTTTCCCATGCTCACTTGACTCCAAACACACGGATTTTCTTCCTGTTCTTCATAGACGCCATTCATAATTTGTCTCAGGACCTTTGCATATACTGTTCCTCAGTTTGGACTGCTCTTCTGCGTATCTGCCTGGCTCTTTACATGCAGATCACTGTTCGCATGTCACTATATTTTTGTATATGCCTCTCATTTACAAAATAACATACCACCCACTACCACCACCAGGATTTCTTTCCCTCTACCTGTTCTATTCTTCTACATAAAATACATCAACATCTGATACCTATTATTCAATATATTTTGATATATCCTTTCAACAGAGCAGAAACTTTATATATTTTCTGCTGCATCTGTCATATAAAACATGTGTGAAATGAAGTTGGTGTTCAATATTTACTTGTGTAGAATAAATAAATGCGTTCCTCTTCTGACTTTGCTGCAATGAAGAAATTAACAGAGGAAGCTGGTGGTCCAATATGTTGGTTGACTCTATGTTGGTGACTTGGGGAGGGAGAGCAAATAATTAAATGGGACATTAACACAATGTAAAGGGAATAAATGAGGGTCCTAGGGTTAACTACAGTCTTCTGCCTCTTCTCCAAGGGACTGTGTTAGTTATTTCAGTGTAACCCTGCTGGACTAGACACTAACCAGAACTTGACAGTGGTAAGGCACAGCCTCCACACTTAGAAACCCAATCCAGCAGAGAAGAAGAGGTAGATAGATAATTCAACACAAACAGTACAATATTTTACAGGAATTTAGAGACAGGAGAAATAACCTCTACCATAATTTTGCTTCTGAAAATACAAACCACTTCATACAACTCTCTGACCTCCCACAAATCCGTATCGTTAGAAGACCCACCTCCGATCCCTGAAAGCCTGAAGATGGAAATTGATGGTATCTCTGAATATGACCAACTCTCAAAGGCCTGAATGGATTTTTATGGAGTTAAAGGGTGAGGTCTAACTATCATTTGAGACAACGTAACACCTAATTGCACAAAAGGTTTTACTCTACATCCCCTTCTGCATCCATGCAAGGGGCCACATGTCTAGTTCCAGCCAATGGGCTTTGACCGAAGAGGAGGCGTGACCCTTCTTGGCTCAAACATATATTGCTCCCTCCTGAGCCACCATAGACTGTTTGCAAAAACAGTCACAAAGTCTTCCCTTCTCTGTATCCTGCCCCTTGGCAAGGTGACCCTGCAGCTTCTCCCAACAAGATGTGGAGATTTCTCCAAGCGGATCTTGGATCTGGGTTTGGCATATGACTCAGCTTTGCTGCAAATCAGACACATGAAAAGCATGTACAGCCCTTCCACACTGGGGTATTCTTTCTCGTTTCTCTTTGAAACTCAGAGACTATTATGTTAAAAGACTAAGAAAGCCTGCTGGAAGAGGACAGGCCATATGGAGAGAAGCCTCCGTCAAACCAGTTATCCTGTTTGACACTCCAAACAAATACATGATTGGGGCTATCCTAGACCATCCAGTCCTGGCTGAGCCAGCCAAGACTAGTAACACCTCCAAATGAATACACAAAATTGTGGAAAAGAACACAATTGTTTTTTAAATCCACAAAATTCTGGGGTGATCTGTTACATAGCAAATGCTAACTGATACACCTGCTAGACAAGGATGGGTGGGGTGAGAGTTGACTCTATATGGCTCTGGCAGTATGTGCACATTTTAGTTTTATTATGTAAAAAAGCTATTTAAAAGGATTAAGAAGTTCTGAGGAAGAGTTAAAGGAATTCAGAAAAAAATCATAAGGGAGCAATAAGCTAGCAAAGCCATCCAGGATATGAGTAGAGGAGAATAATAAAATTAAAGTCAGTTACCTATGATATTTAGCAAGGACTTAAAACTTTAGCAAGGACTTAAAGGACTTTAGCAACATCATTTTTCTGGATGACAGTAATTATCAGGAGCACAAATCTGTCCATTTTACCACAAACAACTTGACACAGTAAAGTCTGTATTTGGGGCACCTGGGTGGCTCAGTTGATTGGGCATCCTACTTCAGCTCAGGTCATGATCTCAAGGTTTGTGGGTTTGAGCCCTGCATCAGGCTCTGTGCTGACAGCAGCCTGGAGCCTGCTTTGGATTCTGTGTCTCCCTCTTTCTGCACCCCCCCCCCCCCCCCACGCTTGCTCAAGTTCTCCCTCTCTCTCTCAAAAATAAACAAACATTAAAAAAAAAGAAGTTTGTATCTTATCTTTGAATCTCCCCACCTGCTTCTCAAACCCCGTACCTAGCAGAGTGACTGGTATTTTAAGAGGCGAGATTAGAGACTCTTGAATAAGGAATGAATATGGAATGAGGGAAGGAAAGACTCAGTTATGCTATGTGACAACAAAGTGTGTGTCTACACTTCACTCCACATCCCTTTCCAGGTTAGCCTTTGCATTCTCCCAAATTGTTCTTATTTATGGCTCCCCTTCCATTCAGAGGAATAAGTAAGGCAATGGTAATGCGATAAGTAAGAATCATGAAGGTTCTGAGTTAGGGCATCTGGATGTTATAATAGCATTTTGTAGCAAGGCCTGTAAAATAGCCATTTATAATATTTAGCCGTATTTTTACTTCTGGATGTTTTACTTTTGTTTAACTCATATGGCAGATATTTGTAAATTGGTACCCAAATAATATAGTTATGTAATATTTATTGACATTTTTGAGTGTGTTTAATGCTTCAATACTTTAAACTAAATAAGTAATATTAACCATCTAACCATAGAGTTTTCCCAAGGACCCTAAATTTAACTCCTCCTCAATTTTACAAAATCATTCAGTTCCATATTTCCAACTAAACACAAGACTATCATTTTAAATATAAGAACCGACACGTTTTGAGCAAAATTAGGTAATACACTATTATGTGATAAACATAATATCGTAAAACAATTTAGAATTCGGTTTAGATATGTAGTTACTTCCCAGTTCAGCTGACTTACTTTGACTCTCCTAGGCTGGAGTATTTTCATTCCATCATTTCAACCTAATATACCACGAATTGTTTTGAATGTGATAATGTGCATAGCCTACAAATATGACTCATAGACAGAAAAATATGGTTCCAAAATTTTACTTTACATGCCGAATATCACTTGGCTAATTTGAAGATTATTAATAGTCACATTTTCAAGGGTTTAACTTTATTTCCCATTGTGTTAAAAAATGTTTTCTCACATCTAATCTGTATCAATACTTTGTGTGACAGGTGTTAGGATTGCATTCATTTTACAGATAGGGAAACTAAGATCTGGGGCAATGAAATCATTTTTCCAAAGTCACAAAGCTATTAAATCATGAGGCCAATATCTGAATGAAGACCACCTCATCTCAGAGTGGAGAATTCTGCTTTCTCTCTAAAAAAAAAAAAAAAAAAAAACAAAAAAAAAAAAAAACAAAAACATAATAGAATGGCTCTTTTAAAAAGTGCAGTTTCTAAGAAAGTTTGGAGCATGATTTAATATGGGAAATTCCAAAGAAACCTTCAAAGCAGCATCTATTATGTAAAATGTGGTATACTTTTTTTTTTTTTTTGGGTCTCCTGGAACAGATGTTTCTTTGCCCTAAGCTAATAGTCTCCTTCCTGTCTCCTTCCTTTGCTGAATCGTAACTCGAGCAGGCCTTCAGGCACAGTTATTACGAACACACATCCAGCATACGGAACCACATTTCTTTTTTTTTTTTTTTTTTTTTTTTTTAAATTTTTTTTTCAACGTTTTTTATTTATTTTTGGGACAGAGAGAGACAGAGCATGAACGGGGGAGGGGCAGAGAGAGAGGGAGACACAGAATCGGAAACAGGCTCCAGGCTCCGAGCCATCAGCCCAGAGCCTGACGCGGGGCTCGAACTCACGGACCGCGAGATCGTGACCTGGCTGAAGTCGGACGCTTAACCGACTGCGCCACCCAGGCGCCCCCGGAACCACATTTCTGATACACCCGTGTCTGCTGGGATTTACAATGGAGTTAATATCTGGATTTACTGGACCACACTCGGTGAGGACTTTTGTCTCCCTCCATTTCAATGTTCTTCTCTTAGAGTGAACTTTCATGAAGGTAAGTTGGGGCCAAAGATAAGAAGGGTCAACGAGGAGCAGGCCAGGCCCACAGTATACAACGAATAAGTCACAAACACAACGGTATTTGGTAACACTAAAAATCCAAGCAAGGCAGGCATTAGTTTTTTCCTCATTTTTCTTTCTGAGGAGAATGCTTTTCTGGTTTCTAACTCCAACTAATGGGATGAAAAATCTCATTTTTCAAAAAAAAATTAGGGCAGCATCTCACACCCCTCCCTACCCATCCTACCTCCCCAGGTCAAAGAAGGGAGCAGAACATACTTGCCTTTTCACAGGTCTCCCTGCCTCCTTGTCCCAACTTGGGAATCCAAGGTGAAGAGCCAATGTGTTGGCCCAAACTCTCCTGGAAAATGGGAGTAACCAAATGCCCCTGGGCCTGAAGATCACTGATCTCTTTCCTGGGGGCCCACTCAGATCAAACTTCTCAGGGGACATCCCCTAGTACCTAATTAATCTTTACCCCCACCCCCACTCCTAGAAACTTCATAGCTCCCTGGTCTAGCCAGAGGGCTGATTTTTGTGTACATGAGTCTCTTGGTTCCTTCTGGCTCCTAGCAACCAAGTAAGTCAGTCCCCATCTCAGCCTATTCTAAGTATCCTGGCTTTAACCATCTGCAAAATACAAAAGGTGCTAGCTGGCCAACAGCCAGTCTGTAGTGGAAAACGTGGAACAGCTTAGACCTCCAACAACAGGGTGAAGTCACGTCAAGTGTGACAAAGCCACAGGACAGAACAGTACAAGGCCATTAACGATGACGGTTTCAAAGAGCTTTTCATAACACAGGTAAATGCTGGGGTTTAAATGGAAGAATGTATCACACAGTTTCAACTATTCAAAAAGATGCACACAAACAAAATACAAAAGACTTGAAGGAAAATACTCAAGTGTCAGCCAGAGTGAGGTTTCACTTGGGTGAAGGTTTCTTGCCAAGTTTTTTTTTTCTTTTTATAATTTTATGCACCTTCTATATTTTTTAAATGATCACATCTTATTTGGATTTTTAAAAAATCCTCCAGGGGCGCTTGGGTGGCTTAGGTGGTTAAGCGTTCAACTCTTGATTTTGGCTCAGGTCATGATCCCAGAGTTATGAGACTGAGTCCCATGTCAGACTCTGTGCTGGGCATGGAGCCTGTTTGGGATTCTCCCTCCAACCCCTCTCTCCTTCTTCCCCTCCCCTGCTCTCTCAATAGATAGATAGGTAGGTAGGTAGGTAGGTTGGTAGGTAGGTAGGTAGGTAGATAGAATAAAAACACATAAAAAATACTCCAATCTCCCTAAGGGATTACTAACATGATGATGGGCTCCTGGAAGCTGCTGAGTAAGACAACTGTTGATACTTCTGACATAGCTTTCATATCTCACAGTTCACCTTAATGTCTTGTTAGTCACTCATCTCTGTACTTTCTTCCCTATTTGTCTCTCTGCCTAAAATAAACCCCCTGTCCACTTATCTCCCCATTTTACAATCCTGTCTGGCTCAGATGTCACTTCCTCCTCCAAATGAGATCTCATTCTCTCTTCCCTTGAACCCACAACTTTTTACATGCACCTCTCCCAGCCAATGAAACTTTACACCTAGCACTGTAATTATTCCTAGCTCATGTCTAAGCCCGAAAGAAATTTTGGACACACAGGAAACTGAATCCATCTTTGCATACCCCACATGAAGTCTCACACATAGGGAGCATTCAATACTTACAAAGGAATATAGATGAAATAAACAGAAAAAAAAAATAAATGATTAAGCAAAGTATTTAACTTTAGGTTTCATTTTATAATCTATCCTTAGAGATTTTCCCATTCTCTAGCCAAATGCCAAACCCCAGATTCTGGGGCCCACAATTTCATAAAGTCATCAGCCATCCTGCTTAAGGGAAGATATCTAGCACACAACATATCTGTTAGTTACATGCAACCATCAAGGAAGGAAATACAATCAAACTTTTTAACTAGATGGGGAACTCCATAGGGCAGGGCAGGGGCAGGGTCTGTGAACCTTTATCATTTTGGAGTCCTCCTGGTGCATGGTAAATTCTCAATACACACTTCTTAAATAAATGACAAGAAATGAATGAATGAGCTAAGAATCATTGGCTGAGATGCCCCACTACAATCATATATGTATGGACGATGATCATTTTGCATGTTAGTTGCCAATGAAATCTCATAGCAATGACTGCATCAGATGACACTGGACCCCCAGCTCTCATCTTTGCTGGCTGCATCATCCTATGTAGCTCTCTCAAACTGCATGGGAGATTCCACACAACTGGAATTCTGCTTGCCTTGACCTTAAGCAAGTTTCTGTTCTCAGTGTCCAGATTTCCAAGAGAATAAGATGGAAACATTTGCTCTGTCTTGTGAAATTTAATTGAATAAAAATAGCATAAGGTTGCCTTCTAAGGCAATCATGCTAGAACAGTGGTACTGTTCCTGATTTGTTGAAGGAAAATATCACATATGTGGAAGAAAATTATCAACAGAAAAGAACTTCTGGAAAATAGTTTTATGGTTTCAAAACAGGAGTGCCTGGCCTATGTGCCTCTCAAGCCGTGGACTCCCACATAGGAAGGCTGTCCACAGTCATCTATCATGGCATTTGGGGTCCTTGACAGCTGACATCCCCCTTCCTTCATCCTCTGCAGTGAATGGTGCTCTAAAGGAAACAAATATTGGAAGACTCACAAGGGAAATGGTCTAACCACACCAAAGACCCTCCCTGACACTCATCAACTATTAACAATCTCACCAGCAGTGGTCTTTCTGTAACTGTAATGCAAGGTTAACAGTGGATACACTAGTAATTGGACCACTGTGGGAAATCTGGAATCAGAGGGCAGATGGTTTCATAGTGTGTGTCTTTCATCTGTTTTTGCCCTAATGATAAACCATAGCAGGGAAACTGCACGGGCTGAGACTAAGAACTCAGTGCTCCTACGTTCTCAGGAAAAGAAACAAAGCTGCTCTTTTTAGAAAATCAAATTGTTGCTCACAAACCAAAACAGCAAAGTTCTCTTCTCTTCTGTTTTGTTCAGGCCTCTCCAGCTCATCTATGGAAATATCCCATGCTTTTTAAAAACTGGGCTGAGCAGTCATTCAATATTATGTTGCTAAGTAGTCCTTTCTAAGTTAAACATGTTTACCCTGCATAAAGGCTGAAATTTTGCTCAACTGGCTATATTCCATGACTAACAGAGTGAATTTACCTCTTCTCATGCATGGAAGAAAGAGCACAGTCACACAATAGGATCCCATGGAGAAGTTGGCTCCTAGGAGCTGAGTCCATGGCTTCTCAGGCTGCACACTGCATCCAGATCGTGAGCCTGTTAAAATGACTGGTCCCATGCAGCTGGCCTGGGGTGAGGACTAAAATACACATTTCTACAAGCTCCCTGGTGATCTCCATTCTGCCTGCTGGTCCATGGGCCATATTTTGACTAGCACAGAATTGGGATTTGAATCTTACTTTCTGGGATTGCTCCTTATCAAAGGACTAGACTGTGGCAGTGAACTAACTAGTGGCAGGGATAATGTGTATATTAAGATGGGCAGAAAGAATGAAGCTCAGGGAAAAAATTGAGCCAGGCTGGAGGTTTGACTCTACTAATTACATGACATTGGGCAACTCCCTGAATCTCCATTCTTTGTTCTGTAAAATGAGGCAAATGATCCTTCTTTCACAAAGCACAGAGAATGAAAAATACAAACACGGGGGTGCCTGGGTGGCTCAGTCAGTTAAGTGTCTGACTTCAGCTCAGGTCATAATCTCGTGGTTTGTGAGTTCGAGCCCCACATCGGGCTCTCTGCTGTTAGCACAGAGCCTGCTTCAGATCCTCTCTCTCCCTCTCTCCCTCTGCCCCTCCCCTGCTCACCCACTCTTTCAAAAATAAGGAAAAAAAAGGAAAAATACAAATGTGTATATAGAGGCTTGACTGTAATAGGAACTTGTGACCTATTGTTTCCTGGAAGATCAGCAAAATCCATGTATTCCTCCCCTTCTGAGGCCCATACATACCCACATTCACCTGCCTCCCTTGCAGTTAGGTAGAGCAGTGCGATAGTGCTGGTGTGTGACATGAGAGTGGCAGTGATGAATGTCACACCTAGGCATGCCCATAAAATCCTCCTCCACACATTCATTCTCTATGCAATTTGCCTCTTCTATGTAGGTGGACATTATCTCCAGGAGGAACGTGGAAGCTAGATAATACAGATGTCAGAGCTCTCATCAGCTTCTATCCCTGAATAACTACAAACACATGGCAGCCCCAACCATTTCACCTGCCTTGTACTGTTAGATGATCAGCAAAACAATAACATGAACCATACGTTAGCCATTGTATATTTGTGGCCCTCTTTGTTAAAGCAGCTAGCCTAACTATGCAGTATCTCTCCCATATTTTTCCTTCCTTCCTTCCTCTTCCCTGCCTTCCTACTGCACTCTCCCTTGGAAGTGTCCCTCGTGTATCCTAAATTACAGTGTTTTGGTTAAAAGCATAAACTCTGAGGGGGGACTGGGTAGTTCAGTGTGTTAAGCGTCCAGCTCTATATTTCAACTCAGGTCATGATCTCACAGTTCATGGTTTTGAGTTCTGCATCGGGCTCCATACTGGCAGTGTGGAGCCTGCTTGGGATTCTCTCTCTCTCTCCCTCTCTCTGCCCCTCCCCGCTTGCTAAATAAATAAACTTAAAAAAAAATAAATAAAAGCATAAACTTTGAAATGGAAATACTAGGTCCAAAATCATTTCCATCCTTTCCTTGTACAGAATTGGACAAGGATGGCTAGATAAATTTCCCAACCCCACTCTCAACTATGGAAGAAGTAATCCTACCACTGCTTACCTCTTGGGAAGGTCACATGAGATCATGCAGGTAGAGCAGTTAGCCCTTTACTTGGACAAAGTAAGCACTCCATAAACAGCTATCTCTCTTCTGTTCTTTGATCCTTTCTTCTGTTTTTCTTTTTATTCTCATCTGAATAGGGTCCCATTTTATAATATGCCACCTGCTTCCCCCCACCCTGTAATGCTATGTCATAAGGACTTTCATAAATCATTGTCCATGTGGTTGATGTTAGCATTACCCATGGTATAGTACAACTCTAAAAGAACCTCCGTTACATTCGAAGAGTTCCAAACTAGAAAAAATTTAAGCATATTAAGCATGATTATATCTTTTTCACACTTGAATGAACAAATATTACAAAGCTAAAAGGAGGAAAGAGCAAAAGGACCAGGTAATTAGTACAGATTTAAAATTTTTTACACAGGCAGGGAATTTGCCATTTGAAAATGTGGACTGTACAGAAACTGCAAGACTGTCAGCTAATGAGGGATATTTACGTGATACATTCATTTTCATACTGGAGCAACAGATAAAACCTATCAGCCAGGAGAGAAACCCTCCAAAAGAACAGCTTCTGTTGCCTGGATATTCCAGAAACAAAGCACAGAGAAAAAAGCAAAAGGCAAGGTTTTCATAGGACAAATGATACGTTTCTCTTTAACGTTATGGTACATTTAAGGATAGCTTTCCGCTACAAAAACGCATTACTCAAGGTTGACGGAAATGACTGTTCCCAAACATACATGTGAAGGTTCATATATGCACACAATTTCAAATGTGTGTTCACATGTATAAAAACAGAACAGAGCCTGAATCTTATTATTTGGAGGCAAAAGACATGTTCAGTCTTAACGCCTAAGGAGTATGGCACCCATGAAGCTAGAGAAGATTCACAGAGCCCCTTTCACCCTGCTGGTGCATTTCATTCTCTTTTTATGGTAAATTAGAGAGATTGGCACTGCTGTTCTTTAGAGACTGCACGCATACAAAGTTTACTGAAAGACTGTGTCACGAGTAATATGAACTGAAGAAACCACAGCATTCTAAAGGAAAGCCAAGGCAGTGCATAGGAAACTTTGCACATCATTCCTCTGACATTGAACTTGCCCTTCCCTTTCTATAGGGAAATGGACTGTGAGAACAGTCAAATGCTGGCCTGGAGCAGAAACTGTGAAATTCACATTTAATGCTTCAAAATACTCTAAATGTGACTCTGTCCCCTGGGCCTTCTCTGTTGTCCACCCAATCAGTTATGAAGTCCCACTGGTTCTACCCCTTGGATCTCCCTGAAATCTGCCCCCTTTTCATGCTCCAGGCTGTCTCCATCACTTCTTTTCTGGGCTGCAGCAAAGCTTCCTAGTTATTCTCTACATGCAGTCTTCTCACTTACCCTTCCCATTATGCTCTACAAAGAAGCCTAACTATTCTAAAAATCCAAGTTGCGTCATGTCACCTGATTAAAACCCTTCAATGGCTCACCACCATCTACAAGAAGAAAATTCATTTAATGGCATGGCTTAACAAAGATTTACAGAATCTGGCTCTCACATCATACTTTTATTAATTACCCCCAAACACACACATGAACCACCCCCCACCCTCGCAACTATAGTGACCAACGCTGTGTATGATGTACCATCTGAACAGAATACTTCTACAGCCTCCACTTCCTCCTCCTTTACTAGGCTAATTCTACCCATCATCTAAGACTTAACACAGATGCCACTGACTCTGGGAAGTTTTTTTTTTTTTTTTTTTTTTTTTTTTTTTTAAGAGAGAGCGAGCACGTGCACATAGGGGAGAGGAGCAGAAAGAGAGAGGGAGAGAGAATCCTAAGCAGGCCCTACACTCAACATGAAGCCCAATGTGGGGGCTTGATCCATGACCTTGGGATCATGACCCAAGCTGAAACCAAGAGTCAGATGCTCAACCAACTGAGCCACCCAGGCACCTATTATTATTATTATTATTATTATTATTATTATCACCATCATTATCATTATTGTATTTTAGAGAGCACGAGAGGGGTATAGAGGCAAAGAGAGAGAATGGGAAGGCTTTTTTAACCCACAACTCCTGAGGAGGACCCCAGTGGAGATCCCCCATTTCTCCCAGCTTACCGGTAGACTCTGGTACTACAACTATGGGCTCTGGAGTCAGCTTGCCTGAATTCAAATCCCAGCCACACCTCTTATAGCTGAGTGATCTTCAGGTTACTTAACCTCTCTGTGCCTCAGTTTCCTCATTTATAAGATGGAGATAATCACAGTACCTATTTCAACAGGGCCCTTTGTGGACTAAATGAGGTCATATAGAAATGACTTAAAGAAAGCCTGACATCTAATTGTTGCTCAATAAATGTTAGGCAGAAGTCGTCACCAAAGTGGTACCAGAACAATAATGCTCCATCTATAGGTCTTCCACTGATGACTGCATGCTTTGCAGAAATAGAAGGAATTATCCTTCCTGCGTGCTAACTTGACCCATGTCAAGCACTTAATACATTATTCTTTAATAAATATCTACTGAGGATTCAAACAAATCAAAGATTTCCATCTTGTGGGAGAGTTTTCAGCCTCCTCTGAGTTACATGTGCAGATTTACTCCCATATAACTTTATAATCTTTTCCACGAAACAAAAACAAAAACAAACAAAAAAAACACAAAACACAAAAAAAATAAATCACAGAAAGGATGTGCTGTGTATCAGACACTGTACCAGGTGCCAAAAGAGGCAAAGGCAAAATCAAATGAGAAAAACAACTCTTATCACCAGAAGCTTACAAGATAAGTTCATTGTTGCCAGTGAGCAAGCTGGCAGTGAGGACTTACCCTTTCATTTGAACAAAGAGCAAGTTGACCTTGCCTCATACCAACCAAGACCATCTTTTGATTTTAAGGCTATGCTCACCCTAAAATGTATCACATCTACTGACCCTTGGGACCAGAACATCCCAAAAAAACAGTTTTACTAACAGCCCCAAGGGCAGAGCTCCTGTGGCCTATATGCTTTGCAAAGAACCACCTAGGAGGTATATGTCTTGTCAAAATGAAATGTACTTAGAAAATGCTCAAACAATGTTGTCCAGAATGCCATTTAATGTGGGGGACTCCAACTAGGTTGGAGAGTTAGCACCTTGTAAGTATTTTACCATAATAATTATGGCAGCATATAAAGCATCAGTAATGCTCCATCCTGGACTTCTGATCACCAATCAGCATCCTCATGAACAGAGTATTTTTTTTTTTTAAATGTACTAAAGCACCTAAAAGTTTTAGGTACAAGGCCCTGATCTTAGTTTCATCAAGTTACTTTCAAATGATATAGCAGAGCCCATCACAAAAAAAGTTCTGTTAAGATTTTTATACATTGGGAGGTCAAAACATGTCCCTCTCAAATCTAATAAGTATGTACTCTAAAAGCCTCAACTGATGGAGGCAGCCTGCACATTAAACGTGTCTTCTGATTCCAGGCGCAAGTGCTATGAAGAATTCCACTATTGTCTGCATTTGGACAACCCTTCTTGGGAACAGCTCAGTGTTTCTAATTAACCATCTCACTGGCCCACAAACATTTTATGTATTATTTACTCATACCACGCATTGTTCAGAAATGATTTGTGGAAGTAAACCAGATAAGCAAGTATCATCTTAATTACAGATACATATAATTATATGTATACAAAACAGTGCTGACAGAGTCAATGTCTTCTAAATGACCTCAAGCTAACATGCAAAGGAAAAGTCAAAACGTAGTCGTGAAAAACATGGACTTTGTTACCAGGCAGCCCTGGGTTCAAGCTATTGATGAGCTACATGAATTTGGGGAAAGTACTAACATATTTCAACCTCAGCTCTTTTACCTGTTAAATGTTGATATTACTACCACCTACCTGATAAAAGTTAGGGGACAATGAATATAATACGAGGTCTGCGATACAGTAAGCATAAACAAACATCTTGGTTTCTTCACCCCTGACTGCTCAGCTGGGCCTAAGAAAGTATAGTCGGAGTCCAAATAAGATCTCAAATGGGCAACCAAGAGACTTGAGAAAAAAAAAAAAGGTCACAGAACCCTTCAGAGAAGAGGTGGGGGATAAAATCCTCAAAACTAGAAGAATCCAAAGCTTTACCCACTGAGGCTTCAGGAACCTGAAAGTGGATGATGTAATCTTTTCTCTTTTTCTTAGCTGTTGGCTAACAGTGCTTTCTCCCACTGCACCTGATAAACCAATTTCTACAATGAATCATCAGAATATGCTGAAATCTGTCTAGAGGAAAGGCTCTCTGTTGAATAGAGCCAAAAATGTTTCCCCTTTTTTGAGATGGAAATTTAGGTGGCCTTCACTGGCCTTGCAGTTCTAATCTGGCACCAATCAACAAATAATTCATTTAAAAAGTATTTAATATTTTAGAAAACTCACTGAAGTGGTAAGAATAGGCACTTGCTACATTCTAGGTACTTGGTCTAAATATTAGAATGGAAAAGTTCCATTTCTTGAGCTTTGTCTAATTATCCTGCTCCTATTCAGGAATCATAATTAGATGATATAATCTGATTGTCAATAAAGAAAACTTAGTCTGAGGTCACCCAAGAAAGGGAAGATGTTTGCCTTCTTCCTTTCTTTACCAAGAGTAAGAGGCAAAACGGGATACACATGGAGATTTTGAATAAAAGGAAATACGGAATACTCTCCAAAGTCATGAATAGCACAATCATACAACGGAATACTACTCAGCAATAGAAAGAAAGGTATTATCTGGGGCGCCTGGGTGGCGCAGTTGGTTAAGCGTCCGACTTCAGCCAGGTCACGATCTCGCGGTCCGTGAGTTTGAGCCCCGCGTCAGGCTCTGGGCTGATGGCTCGGAGCCTGGAGCCTGTTTCAGATTCTGTGTCTCCCTCTCTCTCTGCCCCTCCCCCGTTCATGCTCTGTCTCTCTCTGTCGCAAAAATAAATAAAAAACGTTGAAAAAAAATTTAATAAAAAAAAGAAAGAAAGGTATTATCCGTACAAGCAACAGCATAGATGAAACTCACATGCATTGTGCGAATGTCAGATTCATTATACACTGTGTGATTTTATTCTAGGTCACTCTGGAAAAGGCAAAGCTATTAATGATGGAGAAGAGATCAGTGGCTGCCAGGGGTTAAGGATGTACAAAGGGCTTCACTACAAACAGGCAAGAGAAGAGCTTTTTGGAGTTAGGAACTGCTCTGCATCCTGATTATGTCAGTGGCTGTAGGACTCCATACATTTGTTAAGACTCATACAATTTATACCAAAAATATAAATTCTACTATCATTAATTTAAACATGAATTTTTAAAACTGAAGCTTAATCTTAACACTATTTTAAATTGTGGTAGAGAGGTGGGTTTTCTCTCCAACAAAAAGGGAGTTCATTAATAAAATCCTTAAAGAACCTACTTCTTCCCTCCAGATTTACTGGGTTTAATTAACAATAAAAATTGTGGGGTGCCTGGGTGGCTCAGTAGGTTAAGCATCCGACTTCAGCTCAGGTCATGATCTCACGGTTTAGGAGTTTGAGCTCTGTGTGAGCTCTGTGCTGACAGCTCAGAGCCTGGAGGCTGCTTCAGATTCTATGTCTCCATCTCTCTCTGCCCCCCTCCCAACTCTCTCTTTCTCTGTCTCAAAAATAAATAAATGTTAAAAAAACAAAATAAAAATGAAGACTGTGTAAAGTTAAGATGTAAAGAATGATGTTTGGATATAGGTATATACAGTGAAAGGATTACCACAATCAAGCTAATTAACATTATCACTTCACCTAGTTAACATTTCTTGTGTGTGGTGAGAAGATTTACGATATATGTTCAGCAACTTTCAAGTTATTAAGGATATTTGCCATGCAGTATGTTCAATCTCCAAAATTTATTCATCCCACAAGACTGGCCAGCATGTCTTCATTTACCCCAGTGCCTGGCAACCACCATTCTACTCTGTTTTTATGAGTTCAGCTTTTTTTGGATTCCACGTATAAGTGACATCAGGCAGTATAGATCTTTCCAGGTTGTCACAAATGGTAGGATTTCCTTTTTCAAGGCTGAATAATACTTGCGTGTGTGCAGGCACACATCTGTAAACACATATATACCCACCACGTTTTCTTTACCCATTCATTCATTGACACAGGGTTTTTTCCACATCTTGATGAACATAAATAAGACTACGATGAACATGGGAGTGCAGATCACTGAGGTACTGATTTCATTTCCTTTGGATTATATGCCCAGAAGTAGGACTGCAGAACCATATGGTAGACCTATTTTTCATTTTTTGAGGAAGAAGAGAACCCACTTCTCAAAACTGCAGTATAGTTGTGGATGGTCTCTGTAGATCTCCATTCTACCCTTTCCAGCAGGGGAGGCCAGCTCATTGTAAAATGTCCAAGACTCCTCTGCAGTTGGTTCCAATTAGAATTGGAAACAATTAGAAACAACTTAAATATCTGAAGGGCAGTGGCCACCCTCCTGCTGCTGGTGCTCCTGGCAAGCAAGGTTTAAAAGAGGTTTAGAGAGAGTTGCAGCACCAACAGTAACAAGTGGCATGCCCTTGTTCTCAAAAGTCCAGTGGTGGCCCACAGTTCCTCATTCTCTAGCTGTTCAGGCCATTCTGGAAGCACCTAAACGCTTGCTCTAAATCTTTTCTGCTTGAAACACCTAGAGTGGGTGCTTTGTTTGTTTTTCCTGCCATGATCTCTATTGATATAAACTTGATTTATAAAATGGCCCCATGTCATGATCCCTTAAGACAGGGTTATTTGGAAGTTCCAGAAAAATTCCTTTGAAATTCAGCAATCTATGGCTAAAGTACAGCTAGCTATCTTCTGTTTTCTAGATTTTTCAGTACCACTCAGTCCTTGCTTACCGTGTTGGAATGATGACATATTAATTTAACAAATTATTTCATATTGGCAACAGCACCAGGCTGATAATCCACTGTAGCAAAGCTAGTGGAATGAGACTCTGCTTTCCACATATACCTAACTCTCAGGACTGAGTTTAATTCTGGTTGGTCAGATCCAGGTATTCTGTCTGTTCCTGAACCAAGACCATTCCATCCCTAGCTAGGGGAGGTCACAGCCCACGTCACTACCATTCCTGACAAATGAAGACAGAACATGAACCTTCTGACTACTGAACAACTCATGCTCTTCAAGGGTTTTCTGTTGTGCATCCCTTGGGGAGTTTAAATGCATCTTTATTTCTCTGTTAACATCTAAACACATTAGTTAAGCCTAAAGTAAGTGCTGTAGACTTGTCTTAAGAGAAACTTCCCATGAGGCTTGGCAACCAGAGCCTGAAGCATTAGGAATAAGCCTCATTTTCAGATGCCTGGGGACTGAACTACATACACTTTACATTCTAGGGAAGATACTTGAGCAAATTCCACATGCCTATCCACCTTGCTCACATGCTAAAACAAGCATAGCATTTTGGACAACGTATGTGACAAGGTTCAAAGAAGAAATTCCTCACTGAGGGGAAGAGTCATGGATGCATGGTTGAAAACGTCTTGCACAGAAGATGCACAGTATGTTTTTATTAGAGGAATGAATTAAAGGTATGTACTTTGGGTTCTATGGCAGTAGACAAATTTGGCTTGAGCTCATTACATGTTTTTTCTACAGCACAGGTTCCTCATGGGCAGTGGATTTTGGTTCTTTGCCCCTTAACACCTTTCCCCTGTGTGTTGCTAAGAGTGTCTGACATTCTTCTTGAAATCCTCCCCTCTCTTCTTCTCAGTTCCTAAAGTTCCAGTAATATGAACTCCAGGAGGGTTACCCACAGCAAGTGTTTATATACAAGTACATGAAGTATTTAAAAAATAATCCTTTAAATCATTTTAACTTTTAGGTACTCATGAAGTTGATACAATGTCAGAGTTGATTAAATAGTTCATGAACTACCTATTTGGGAGGTATTTAATGAAACACTTCGTAATTTTAATATTGTAGTTTTCATCTTCTATTATGGAGCCAGTAAAAGTTTTTCAGAACTCACATATATTATTTTAAGTGTATTTATTTTGAGAGTGAGCACACATGCAGAAGGGGCAGAGAGAGTCAGTCAGGGAACCCCAAGCAGGCTCAACACTACCAGTGTGGAGCCCAATGCAGGGCTTAAACCCAGGAACTGTGAGATCATGACCTGAGCCAAAACCAAGAGTCGGATGCTCAACCGACTGAGTCACCCAGGAGCCCCTAGAACACACACATTTTTTGACAAGGCTGAAAACAGGCCTTGGGAACCCAGGAACTGCGACCAGAGTACCTAAAAGTTAAAATGATTTAAAGGATTATTTTTTAAAGTTGTTACACAAGAGTATGCACAAAGTGTGCTGTGTTCCATTTCCATCTATTTCATCCTAAATTTGCCTTGTTCCAACTGTGAAATCCTAAGTTGCTCATGCCTACCTAAGGTGGCCACTGCAGAGGGCTGTCCCCCTTCATTGCTAGTGGAGAAGGTTCTACTGCTGGAATTAATGGATCCTTTAATACATTTTTCCCTTTTAAAGGAAATTCTGCCATGTTCCTCTTCTAATTTATCCTTTTATTGAGACTGGTAACAGACATAGCAGTGAATCAAAACAAAACCCCCCAAATAACCCACCAACACTCTGCTCCCACCCATCTATTTTAAAGAAAGAATTAGGCCAGATACTAGAAAAAATAAGTTAAAACATTACTTTCAAGTAGCACAGGGGTTCAGACTGAGACAGTAGTTTCAAAAGAGGGGAAAACAGGAAGAAATGAGTAAAAGTGTAATTTTCTTCAAGGAAGAGTGGGGGAAAAATGCTGAAAGGCATCAAATAGGTAAAATACAACGAAAGTGATAGCTACCAAGTATTTAACTGAAACATGAGCAAATTTTTTTCTGGATTTGACTACAGATATGCGTGGAAGAGATTATTGAAAGTTATATAATATTATGAAGGTAAGGGAAAGTCGACATATGGTCTTAACATCTTCATCCAGAGCAGCGCTTCTCAGACTTTAACCCGTAAATAAATTACCAAGAGATCTTAAGCAAAAAAGCAAAAAAAAAAAAAAAAAAAAAAAAAAAAAGCGGATTCTGATCCAGTACAATGGCAGAGCCAAAGATATTACAAATCACACAAATTCTCAGGCAATAGGATACTGATGGTCAGGAGACCACATTTTGTGTAGCAAGGCTCTACGTTTCAGTAGCTTTTGCAGATTCCCCTTCAATTTGAATCAGCAGGCCAACATATATAATATGGTCTTATTTTTAAACAGTGTAAAAAGTTCATAGTCATAGAGGCGATTTTCTTCACTGTGTTCAACTTTTTTCCAAGTATATTTTAGAATTGTGGCCCCATTCCCTCAGCTTCAATAAAGTCTGGGACAGTGCTCAGAGTTTGCATTTCTAACAAGTGCCCTGATAATGGAGATGCTGCTGGCCCAGGAACCAGGTATATGGACTCACAGTCTTAATACATCCATCTAGAATCCTGCTGGAAATGTCTGCAAGAATTGATGCCAACAGAAAATTTTTTAGCATCAGAGAATCATTAAGTATTAGGGCTTCAGAAGACCTGAGATTATTTCCCAAAGTCCCATTTGAAAGGCAAAGTGCTTGCCTTACCAGAAAGATTGTGTGCCTTACCTAGAACAAAGCTGGTTAGAGAAGCAGAATGAGGACGTGAACTCAACTCTTTTATTGCTACCTTAGAAGTCTTGCCCCTATAACAGACTAGTACTTTCTCATCTTTTCCAAATATGCCTGAATCACTTACTTCTGGATCCCTGATGACCCACCACTGAACATACATTTAAGTCCTACTAATTATTTTATTTTTAGCAATAATCCCTAGAGGGGTGCCTGAGTGGCTCAGTCAGTTAAGCATCCAACTTCAGCTCAGGTCATGATGTCACGGTCTGTGAGTTCAAGCCCTGCATCAGGCTCTGTGCTGACAGCTCGGAGCCTGGAGCCTGCTTCAGATTCTGTCTCCCTCTCTCTCTGCCCTTCCCCTGCTCTTGCTCTAGCTCTCTCTCTTTCTCAAAAATAAACAAAAAAAGAGTCCCTAGAAAGTGATTTAAAGTGTGGCCTAAGGGTGTCCTCTATTGGAATTACAAATGGGCCTGCTTAAGGATTTGGATTCTTTGGGCTGTCCTAAAACTACTGAATTTGATTCTCCCTGCTGGTACCTGGGAATCTGCATTTTGACAGGCAAACCTACAAACACCCACCTTATGAGACTGTTTGATAAACAGATCAATAAGATGATGATTCTCAACCTGGTTACACGTTAGAATCCTGAGGAGAGGAGAGGGTTTACAAATCCCCGTGCCTGGGCTGCATGCAAACAATTACGCCGGAATCTCTGGAGGATGCTCAGGCCTCGGCAATGGCCACAGCTCCCCAGTGATTGCAGTGCACAGCCAAGGATGAGAAACAGTACTTCAAAGATGCCAAATACTCCCATACTCTATCCAAAGAAAAGATGTTAAACATCCAGGGAAAATGATCCCTTGTTCTAATGAATATAGAAAGCTGGTGGCCTAGAGTTCTCTGATTCAGAGAACACGTTTTTATTCCAACAAAATAAGCACTAAGATCTGAACTCATGTCAGAAGGGTCTCACTGTGGCCAGGCTTTCTGGCTGCCCAGAGAATTAGAAATTCTTATTATTCCCATGTGGTGGTCACTTTCGGCAGTTACAAAGTCCGGAGTTTTACAAGAAAATAATTTGTATGGATTTTCTGGTCAAGCTACTAAATAATAAATGCTCCCCTACAAATGAGAAGATGGATTTAATAGTAATGGCAGGTTCTAGTGACCCACATTAGTTCCCAGGGCTCTTTACAGAGCAAATGAGAGAAACTACAGGAGGACGGAATTTCTGCCAAGCAGAGTGTCTGCAATTTCTCTTTCCCGATTTCTAAGTCCAAAACGCTAACAGCGTGGATGTCTGAATTGCTGTCAAAGCATTTCACCCAGTGGGTTTCTTGAGGGTGCCTGTGTTCTAAATGAACAATCTAGTGACCCCTCCATAATCAAAAGTTGTTGGTTTAGCTCCCAAAGAACTTAAGCTTTATAAAAAGATGCCTTTCTAAAGATTTTAAAAACTTGTAAAGCTGGACATAAAAACAAGTAATATAGTGATTTAATCTATAGGACAGTTACTAACCTCAAGATAATGACTATGTAATTAAAAGCAAGTTTGGTGGTACTTCTGTTTGGCAATGATTTTAACGTTTTTGTTGCTCTCTCTTTCCTCTTTTATCATCCCACTAATCACCCCTCGGTGCCAACCTAGAAAAGGATGCATTATGATCCCTGCATCAGACATAAGCATCTCTCTCCATCCTCGTCCTGGACCTTGAATTTCTAGCAGAAACATCTTGAAAAGGTCCATATCCAACCGTGGTTGGCAACTTCCTGGGGCTACCTGTGAACAATCTGTGACCTTCTGCAAGTCACTTATGGAAACCAATTTGGCAATAAATTTCATATTTAAGAAAAAAAAAGAGCCTTTATGTCCTCATGGAATGTCAGGGAGTGTCAACTCTTCAAACTCCTTTAATAGTTAAGATTCTGTTCACTTCAATCTACTTCCTTCCCATCTCCTTCAACCTTGTTACGCTTACAGGCCAAACGAAAAGAAACCTTTGCCCAGTCTTCCGTCACTCCTCCCCAGGCAGGTGACTCCTATCCCACCCCATGGGAGACAAGTGGCTGGCCCACAGAAGGCATCAAGAGGTGGGAGCTACAAAGTTTTATAAATTCCTCCACTCTCCCACTAACCTAATTACTGTCTGAGCCTCCCATGTTGCCTTACCACACTCTTAGCATAAATCCTTGCAAATGTCTCTGCTCTTCCACTTTAAATGTGGCTCTCCTCAGATGGCACCAGCTCCTGGATCCCTATACCATAAAGACTGTTCCTTCTCCCGCCCGCCCAACCCCATTCGCCTATTTGACCTCAGAAGACAGAGTTCTATATCCTACCCCACCGTTTCTACAAATACCACCACATCCCATCTTTCACGACAGGTGTTAGACTTGGCACAGGTGGAGTTCACCTAGATAATGCTACTTTATGCCAAATGAGTCATTAAAGGTAAACAGCGCGGCAAAGGTGAACCTGTAAACTCTGCCTCCTTGAGGCAAGAACAGAATCCAGATTCATTTTTGTACTAAGATGCAAGGTTATAGCTCCATGTCACTGCTTCTTCAACTACTGGGGGGTACAAAAGTGCATAACCAGGCATTTTTCATTAAAAGATGTGTTCCTGGACAGGTCTTCGACATCCACAGGGAAGACTTCCATTTGCCTAATATTAACAGGTTATAAAACCACTATTGATTATGAGAAGGTAAATATTTCATTCTTTTTACTTATGCTATCAATTACATGCTCAACTCGAGTGAAGGAATAACTATGTTCAATCCCAAGCACAATAAAAATGCAACCTATTCATTTGCAATTTAAGCTCTCAGAATATTTTGATTTCTCTAAAATGATCTATTTCAAAGTCATTAAAACTATGCTTAAAAAGAATATTCAATGCCATGAAAAAGCACTCACGATATAATGTTCTTCAGAAAAAAAAAAAAACAGCATACAGACAGTGTATGTCCAAAGTTTTAAAAACAATATATGTATAGGTCTGGAAATACTAGAAATACAACAAAATATTACTATTTATATCTGAATGTTAGGACTGCAGTAAATATATTTCTTCTTTGTAATTTTATGAAAACTTTTCAATGCACATGGGCATTTTTAATTAGAAAAAAGTAAATATTACTTATATGTCTATGGTCTACATTCAGCAAATTAAAATGATTCCTATTTCTCCTTTGTTTGATTGTCCTACTGCAAATATAGTTCACTGCATTAGTGTGATTTGCTCAGATGCTTCTTTATGTGTAGAAAATGAACCAATGAGCACTGGCCAAAGACTTGGTGGTTTCCAAGTTCCTGATGAGGAAGGGAACTGATTTTAGGATTAGTATGAGAGTGGGAACACTTGCCTCTTGGACATATATATTTGAGATGGGAGAGAAGAAAAACGATGGCTTTAACACTTTTTGTGTACTTATCCTTTTTTTTATTTCTAAATATATTGCTTCCTTATTAATTTTTATATTCCTTCCTTCCATACTTTTTTAAAATTTTAACTATATTGCTTCCTACCTGCTAAGGCAAAGTGTTCTGCTTTAAGAAAGCCCTGTTAGAGCATACTTATATTTATTTTACTTCTTTAATATTTTCATTTGGAAAAAGACAAGAATTATACACTTCTATGATCATCTTTCTCTGAAAATTTATAAAACAAGAATATCAAGTCCCCTCCTTTTGTCTTCCAGTCAGACTTGGGAGAAGCAATGTTACTAGTAATTATATATGCACATATTTGTGTGTATATGTACAAACACCATGTATATATGTGTGGCAGCATATGTATATTCATATGCATAATTATAAAATAGATATACAAAAATACATGCTTTTAAAAAACCGACATCAGCTTTAGATAGTTCTTTGCAGTACGCATTCTAAGAACATAAAACATATTTCGTAAAGGGAGTCACTGACTTGAATGGCATACACGTTTTAAAATTTAATACTGTCAAATTATGCAAATAAAAAACCGACATACTATATGCTCTGCTTAAAAACTTTCTTTAAAAGTGATTGTGATCAGGGCGCCTGGGTGGCTCAGTTGGTTAAGCGTCCAACTTTGGCTCAGGTCATGATCTCATGGTTTGTGGGTTCGAGCCCCACATCAGGCTCTATGCTGACAGCTCAGAGCCTGGAGCCTGCTTCGGATTCTGTGTCTCCCTCTCTCTCTGCCCCTCCCCCGCTCATGTTTTCTCTCTCTCTCTCTCTCAAAAAACATTAAAATTTAAAAAAATAAAGTAAAATAAAAGTGATTGTGATTATTTTTAATATTATAAAAGTAATAAAAATAAAAATTAAAATTAAAACAGTCCAGGAGCCTGGAGTGGGAGGTAAAAGTGCCTTCAAAGTAAATGGTGGGTTGTTGTTTTTGTTTTCTTCCTTAAGCTAAGAGTATTATCTTGTTATTCCCTCATGCTTTTCATATGTTTTACAAATATCCTTTTGAAATTGCTCAGTATTTAATAAAAACAATTCTCTAAAATATGTGCAAATATACGGGGGTGCCTGGGTGGCTCAGTCGGTTGAGTGTCCGACTTCGGCTCAGGTCATGATCGCACAGTATGTGGGTTCGAGCCCTGCGTCGGGCTCTGTGCTGACAGCTCAGAGCCTGGAGCCTGCTTCAGATTCTGTGTCTCCCTCTCTCTCTGCCCCTCCCCCACTCAGGCTCTATCTCTGTCTCTCAAAAATAAATAAACATTTAAAAAAATTTTAAATATGTGCCAGTATAAAACAAAAGTCTTCCTTTCCCACTGTACCCATTCCCACAACATGTATAAATAAGTTGACCATTTCTGATTTCAGTTTCTCTAGTGTACCTCCATACCTGTAAAGCAGGGGCTGTTCAGTACAAGTATGGCATGAGCCATATGTGTAATTCAAAATTTTCTAGTAGTCACATTAAAAAAATTTTAAATGGTAAAATTAGGGACGCCTGGCTGGCTCAGTTGGTAGAGCATGCGACTCAATCTCAGAGTCCTAGGTTCAAACCCCACGTTGGGCATGGAGATGACTGAAAATAATTTGTAAAAACTACACTGAAAAATAGTAAAATTAATTTTAGCAATATATATTTTACAAAATATATCCAAAATTATCAGTTCAACAGATAATCAATACAAAAATTATAGAGCTGTTTTCTATTCTTTGTTATTTCATGCTAAGTGTTTGAAATCTGACGCATATTTACACTCACATCTAGATGTGCACAGGTCAGGGGCTCAATAACCCCACATGACCAGTAGTTACTGAATTGGAGACTGCGCCTTCAGATAATATGTTCAAATCCTGATTCCTTGTCAACTTAGAAATTATCATTTGACTCTATGTATGCCTTTCTCTCTCTTTCCATCACAGCTACTGTTGTTTCAATAATCACTTCTCAACTTACTTTTAGACCCTTATTTAAACCTTTCCACACCCCCTTCTATCTGGTTTTCTCCTTATTTAGGGAGGAGTAAACTACACTGTTACTCCATTATGACTGTAAGTGGAAAACTTATTTATTTTTAAATGCTTTTAAATTTCTTTTTTTTTTTTTTAATATTTATTTATTTTTGAGACAGAGAATGTGAGCAGGGGAGGGACAGAGAGAGAAGGAGACACAGAATCTGAAGCAGGCTACAGGCTCTGAGCTGTCAGCACAGAGCCCGATGTGGGGCTTGAACCCATGAGCTATGAGATCATGACCTGAGCCAAAGTCCGACACTTAACCGATTGAGCCACCCAGGCACCCCTAAACTTCTCTTAATTCATTAAATGAGGAAATCTTCTCCCCCCACCTCTGTAAAATGAGAGGTTAGGGTCTATTTCCCTTCTGCTCTCCTCCCTTTTTTGCCTCCCAACCTTTCCCCAGCAAAACTATTACATTGTCAAAGTTTTATCATTTATACCATGCTCGGTACTAGAACTTTCTTTACACATTGATTTTGTCAATTGGAAAATGAGTAACATTTGCAGTATGAAAATTACATAGTAATTACTGTCCGCAGAAACCAGTAGTGTATATGAACACAAAGAAAGGCCATATAACACTGTCACTAGTCTTGTGCAGCTCAAAGAACTATAATAAAGAAAACTGGGGAGAGGAGGGCCCTCCTTCAACACTGGAACCTAATCTGTTCTCTGAGAACAAGCTTTCCATTATAGAATTTCATTTGCTTTTAGGATTTTAGAATTCTCTAACAATCCTATTCTGACTTTGACAGCTTTTTTCCAAAGAAAGATTTCCCAAAGAAATACTGCCTTGGAATTTTTTTTTTCATTGCATTCCATGGTTTATCTACTTGGAACCCACATTTGGGGACCCACATGTGGGGTCCTTGGAACCCACATTTCCCTCTGGCTTTGCTGCATTAATTCTTTGAGGACTGATGTGGCAAATGTTTTAGTTCTTACAGGTCTTAAAATGCTTTTATTTTTCCCTTCATACTGAATTTGAAGTTTGGCTGAGAATAGAATCACAGGTTTAAAATGAGTTTCCCTGAAAACCACAAAAGCATAGTGCTCTTGCTTCTAGAATCATCTTTGTGGTCAGTTTCTTATCCCACTCCTTTTTCTGGAATCTTTTAGCATCCCCTCCTTTTCCTTGGTGTTCTGAAACATCATGAAAATATGTTTAGTCCATTCATGTGCTTTTTACCTACCCTACTTTGCATTCTGAGGACCCCCGTGGTCTAAAGATTTGGAGAATTTAAAGTGTGTGTATTTCTTCCACTTTTTCAATTTTCTCTTTCCAGATCCTGTATTAGAAGATGTGGGAACACTGGATTGATTCTCTAACATTTCAACTTTTCACTTGTATTTTCTAGCTGTTCGTTCCTTTGCTGTTTTTCTCGAATGTTTCTTCATCTTTCACCACGATACTACTGTTTGAACGGCAAGCATTATACTTTAGTTTCCAAGAACTCCTTCTTATTCTTAAACTATTTTTCTTCCACAGGAATCTGTTCTTAACTATCCTGATGATAAAATGTAGAATTATTTTAAGGGTTTACTCTTCTGACTTGTTTCTTCTGATTCTGTTGACAGATTTATTCATGTTGATCCTTCTCTTTATACTGTTTCTTCCCAGTATCTGTTGATTCTAGTTTGTTTGATCCTAGTTTGTTAATGAATGATCTAGAAGCCAAAGAGGAATTCAGATCCAAATACTTATCTTCATGGCTTCTTCATTTCTATTCATCAAAATACAGACCCATTCCATTTTTGAAATAGTTGTTGGTGACCCTTTAATCCTGGCGCCTCTAAGAACCATTAACATTTGGATTAAAAACTGGGTTTTCTTATTGCAATTTTTAAGAGTATGGCAGGTAGAGGTCTAATGGACATTATTCTGGGGTTAGGTTTCATCTGACAGATAAAGGGTCATGATTATAACTTAGTCATAAAGGCTACATTAAAAGAGATTCTAAAATTAATTCAGTATCACAGAGCTTAGTTGAAGAAAAAAAAAATTTCCCTTAAAGTCCCAACAAATCAGTAAGTGAATCTATTCATTTCATACTATTCCCATGTGTACCATTTTAGGATGTCCTACTAAAGCAAAAAGATGCATTTAAAATTGTGTAGGCACCTCTATCCTTTCTTATTAGTCTATACCAAAGATAGGACAAGTAAGTGCCCAACAGGGAAGAGAATAAGTACCACCTCAGAGAGGACGAGAATCGCAAGATACCCAAGTAAAAATTAAAATGGCCTCTGTCAGCTATTTAATTACTTTTCTCTCAAACTTGTAGCAGAGTCATCTCTTAAAAAACTTGCTTACTGAGTAACTGTTCTCTCTTCAGGTACTCTGAGTTCACCAGCGCCCTGCCATGAAACCTTGCTCTAATGTGCATTCATCCCCCATCAGAACAAAGACTTGCTTACAAAGCTCAATGTTCAAGTTGCCTTCCATTTATTTCAACTTCACTCTCCCCTCAACCTTGCTAACCCACCAAGGGTCACGTCTAAAAGTCCTCTCCTTTCCTTAGGAAAATGTACTTCTGAAAAAGTCCATTCTGAAGTGATTACACATGCACATTACATAACCTTTACATAAGAATGTGAATAATGAGATTTAATTTTCCAACTCAGATGGAAAATACTGCTAACACTGGGGATACTTAAAAAGATACGCTGCCTGGGGGGAGAAGACTATACAATGTTAAATATCTGTAATGAAATGTAACAGCCACCAAACAAGACCAGATGCCTCAGCAGATGGTACAACTTGACCTCCCAACATCCTTTCTCCTGATTTCAGTGGGTGATGAAAATGAACCCAATAAAAAATACTTGCTTGCTGAGGCTTCCTTACAATGAGTGGTAGCCTTGTGACCCTGTTTACTACCATGAAAGGTATGTTGAGATTTGCCAGCTGGAGGGGACAGGGGTAGATGGCTAAATTTCTGCTTTTCTAACATATATACAATTGCCCCCTGCTTACTTCTTTTGCTTTCTGCTCAGAATACGCATGTGACACCTGAAGGTGCAGCAGGCATCTTGTAACCATGAGGCAATGAGTTCAGGATGAAGACTTATCAACTAAAGATGGTGGAGAATAGATCTGGACAGAGGCTGGATCCCTGAGGGAATGACTTAGCTCCTGAACCTGCAGCCCTCAACTACCTACCTCTGAACTTCTTGTGATGCGGGAAAAACATGAACCTATGTGCTGAGATGCTTTCTGGATCATAGAACTCATTCCTGATGAATGTACTGGCAATACCTGAATTTTAATTTCCCTCCAGTCGCCTGTATACAAGGTTTGAATGCTTGACTAAAATGGCAAGGACTTTCTCTTCTACAAAACCTCTAAATTTTTGATACAGGCCCATGATCCCTTACCAAAAACGCTTGAGGTCTGATAGGTTTCAAATTCATAAAGGTAATATGGCGCCTATATCATACATTATGCATTAGCCCCAACAAATCTATGCACTTAATCCAGCGGTTGACCAATTATAGCCAGAGAGCCAAGTCCGCCCTGCTACCTATGGTTTAAATAAAGTTTTGTTGGAACACAGTGATTCCTTCAATTACGTATGGTATCCGGCTGCTTTTGCGCTAACGACAGTGGTGGAGCTGAGTGGCGGCCACAAAGACAGTACGGTCCATTGAAACAGAAAAAGTTTGCTGATCCCCAATCCATCAGCTCTTTATGCAGTAAAACCTACGGCTATTCACCCTAAGTGGGCTAAATAAAGATTATCTATAACCTTCTGTTGGTTCAGGCATCATTTTGCCACAAAGTTTCTGCCAAATTTATAGGAAAACTAAGTTTTGAAAGCTGTAATATTTTCAGAATTACAGAGAAAGGGACCAAGGTTCTGTAGTCAGAGGAGAGAGAGGTGGTTCCTCAGACTGGTCTAACCCACATGGGGGTGTTCCAGCTCACTCGCTAGTCCTTTAATGTCTAAAAGCCCAGAATGGTCACTGAAGGCCCTAGGAAATAAAGAGACAGTGCACACCGCAGTGAAGAACCCATTAGCTGATGAGTAAGAACGATTCCTAATCTTATATTCTGCTGACTTTGGGTATCCACTGCTCTTCTCTGAGTCTCCGTTTTCAAATCTGTCAAGTGGGACCAAAATATTACAGACTCTGCCACAGGCACAGAGGAAGGTGAGATTGTGACAACGCTATGAATGAGGCAAGGCACAACACACCCATTTGTTAGGTATATTCTTGCATAAATGAGATCTACTTCATTACATATGTAGGCATAAATATGTATTTCACTAGATGGGTGTCTTTGATTAATAGCTTTTCTCCTTTTACTAAATAGCATTTCATTGCAGAAGCATCAAATTTCTCTGGCTCTCCACAATTTAGGTGGTTCCTTATATTACTTAATTCTAAATTCTAGCAAGTGGACATTATATTTTTAGCTTTTTGCTATTCTACACATAATTTGAGTCACATGCACCCTATTTATCAGAGAGTTTCTCTGAATACCCATTAGACCATCTCTAACAAATATCTAAAAATTTCAAGAGGACTTTACTATATTCGTTTTTACTGCAATGTAAGTATTACAGAACATTTCTGTAAATGTGATCAATTTCAAAATAAGACTTAAACGTTTTTAGTCCTACATTATAAGCTTAAATGTCAAAAATAATATTTTTCTAAGACTTCTTTTTTAATGTTTATTTATTTTTGAGAGAGAAAGAGAGCAGGAGAGGGGCAGACACACACACACACACACACACACACACACACACACACACACACAGAATCCGAAGCAGTCTCCAGGCTCTGAGCCGTCAGCAAGAGCCCGATGTGGGGCTCGAACTCATGAGCCATGAGATCATGACCTGAGCTGAAGTCGGATGCTTAACCAACTGAGCCACCCAGGTGCCCTTAATCTAAGACTTCTTTTATCATACAATCTACATAGTTAAAATACTGATTTAGGGGCGCCTGGGTGGCTCAGTTGGTTGAGCAGCCGACTTCGGCTCAGGTCATGATCTCGCGGTCTGTGAGTTCGAGCCCCGCGTTGGGCTCTGTGCTGACCGCTTGGAGCCTGGAGCCTGTTTCAGATTCTGTGTCTCCCTCTCTCTCTGACCCTCCCCCGTTTATGCTCTGTCTCTGTCTCAAAAATAAATAAACGTTAAAAAAAATTTTTTTTTAAAAAATACTGATTTAATTTTCAGAGTTAAGATGAAAAATTGATTTTGTTGGCTCCTATATATTTCACAGTGCTCAGTCCACACACTTGCTTATACAATTTAGACTAAAAACATGTATATTTTAATGATTTCCACAAACTGACAGACTTTGCTTAAAATCTAGTTCTCTAATAAATACAAACTAATATGCAGTTGTTTTATTTATGACATAGCCTAAATGTCACACACCTAAATCTTAGAGGGGTCCTTTTATTAAATTTGACAGCAATTACTCATCATAGAACTGTATCCTGCCCAGAAGTTGCTCTAGCAAGGAACAGCTTAGGTTTCAAAAGGCTGTTCTTGAGCCCAAGGGACCACAGACAGCATCTCTGAGAGCTGGGCAGACTGAACACTTTTGTTTTAATGTGGCTCTGTTTGTGCTGGTAAGAGCCTCCCAGGGGAAGACTCCTAGTAAGGGAGTACCTGTTTTTCCTAAATATGTGCTGCTAAAGCCCCCTCCTTAGGAGGTATAGTTTGCAACAGAGGCATATATGTGCAAGCCTAGGTTTTGAGGTATACACACATTCTGAGTCTCCAGGAACCCAGAGAAGTGTACATGGGCAGCTTCCAAAGCACCCGAATATGGTCATAAAACTCACATCTCAGTTTGAGCTCATAGATTCATAGCTGCTTTAAAGAATCAGACTTCATGCCCACCTCATTTGAGCTTATCATCAAAGAAAAAGAAAAAAATATGACATGCAAAACAAAGGCAGAATTACAAACAGCTGAAGGAAATTAATTCTGAAAATGCCATCAGGAAGTGTGAGAACTAAGAAAATGCCAGTGTCTATGAAACATGGATGAAGAGTCGATAAATAACAAAACAACAAAGAGGCAAGATGTATTTTCGCTGGAGCTAGGGCAGGGATGAACAGCTGGAACAAACTGGCAGTCACCAATAGCCCTCTGGGTCAGACGCAAGTGTGTATTAGCAAGAGCAGGACCCCTAACCTGTTGCCTACCCAGGAAAACAAAGAAGATAATGAGGAAAATGTTGACAGGGAAACAGAGGAAAGAGTCAGTGACTGAAAACAGAAAGGAGACAAAGAAAGCATAGTCTAAACAGGTGTAGCAGATCCCAGACAGACTCTTCTCCCTGCTGGAAATAGCCATGGAACAGAGGGTATCAAGTAAGGAACCACTGCTGGTTACTTATCCCAGAGCTTCTACTACAGTATTACTTGGGTTGCAGGGTATCTGAATCTTAAGAACCATCAGGATTAGTCTAGACTGGTGGTTCTCAAACTTGGCTGCATATTGGAATAACCTGGAAAGCTTCAATATAATATTTATGCATAGACCCCACGGCAGAGAATCTGATCCTAAGGTTCTAAGGTTGGGTATATCAGTATTTCTTTTTATTTTTTTTAATGTTTATTTTTTAGAGAGAGGGGGCACATGAGCAGGGGAAGGGCAGAGAGAGGGAGAGAGAATCCAAAGCAGGCTCCACGCTGACAGCAAAGAGCCTAATGCAGGGCTCAAACTCACGAACCACGAGATCATTACCTAAGCTGAAGTCAAGAGTCGGACGTTTAAGTGACTGAGCCACCCAGGCGCCCCAGTATCAGTATTTTCTAAAGTTCCCATGTTCATTTCAATCATAGCCAAAATTGGGAATGTCACAGACTAATGTTGACCAAACTTTATGCACATTAAATTAAAATACAGGCATTTATTGAATAGATCTAGGGTGGGACCCGAAATTCAATAGTTCTAACAAATTCTCAGATGATGCTGTTACACTGGTCCTTGGAGCACACTTTGAGTAGTAGTGAGGGCCTCGTCCTGCACTGTCCAGCGTGACACCAACCAGCCACTTGTGGCTGCAAACCCTTGAAATGTGACTGGTGTGACTGAGGAACCACATTTTTACTCTAAATTTAAAACCTGAAACTTAATTACTGGAAAATAATTATACATGGAAGCAATTTGGGTATGTGAATACTTGTGACTTTTTTGAGATCCACATCCAGATCAAGTACTTCTTATAAAAATTTGCGTCTGAGTTGAGACGTAGTAGAAGCATAAAATATAGACTTGATTTCAAAGGCTTAACATGA
The DNA here is from genome assembly GCF_018350215.1 of Panthera leo. NCBI lineage: Eukaryota > Metazoa > Chordata > Mammalia > Carnivora > Felidae > Panthera > Panthera leo. The sequence continues at coordinate 34,989,090 of NC_056681.1, read as the reverse complement.
AACCAAGAAAATAAAGTATCTCATTGGCAATTTTTGTATATTGGTTGTTACAATAATAGTCCAGATATACTGGGTTGCATAGGATATACTCTCAAAATTAACTTTAGCTGCTTTTCTTTTTTAAACATGGCTACCATAAAATTTTAAAATCTCTATGAGGCTACCATTTTTATTTCCTTTAGACAGTACTGGTCAAGATTGAAATCAATCAAGGCTTTCCTATTGTATGTTGCCAGTAATGGTCTAATGGGTGGTCTAATTGGTTAATTAGTCTATGTGACCCACAGCAAGCTGATTGAGAACTAAGAGGAAGTCAGCGAGGGGCCTTCTAGAAAGCCTGTTAGAGGACTTAATAAAAAGAGAAGGCCACAGGAGCACCTGGGTGGCTCATTCCAACTTCGGCTCAGGTCATGATCTCATGGCTCATGAGTTTGAGCCCCACATCGGGCTCTGTGCTGACAGCTCAGAGCCTGGAGCCTGCCTAGCTCAAAAATAAACAAATATAGACAGAGAAAGACAGAGAGACAGAGACAGAGAGAGAATGAGAAGTCCACAAAAGAAAAAATCCCTTTGCACCTGCCTTCTTCCAGTTGTATTTAAATGCAGTTAGAAGAAGACAAAACACATAGAGCTTTGGCAGCCATTTTATCACCATGAAGAAACAGGACTCTGAGTTCTGGATGGCCCTTAGAGTGCCAATCAAAATAGGATCCTCTTCCTTTGAATTTCTTCTTAGATAAAAAAAAATGTCCTAATAATTCAAATAAATGCTTTTTAAATGTTACTATGCATATGAATTACCTGGGGATCTTCTTATAATGCAGACACCCTTTCAGCAAATCAAGGGTGGGGCCTGGAATTTTAAATTTCTAACAAGCTCTCAGGTGCTATCTGTGTAGCTGGTACAAGCACCATACAGTCATTAGCAGGGTTCAAACCAAAAGCACTTAGGTTCTTTAGTACTTGCTGCTAAAAACATTTCTAGTAGAAACAGAAGGCCAAGCCGACTTCTGCCCAGTAGCTCCTCCATTTGCAAATTGTGGCTGACAGCATGATCAGGATTGACCAACTAGGAACCCAGGACCGAGGAATCTGTCCCTTTCTCAAAAGATACTAATAGCTATTATGGGAGCCAGGAGGCAGAAGGCAAGGGTTCTGTGGTCTTATGAATTTGGAAGATGCTGGGATAAAAAGTTAAAACACATTTCTCTACTATTGGATTTTCCATGCATGCAAATCACTACTAAGCTAGTACATGCTTTAATTTTTCAAGTATCGTTAACTACAGACTTGATTACTAAATACTTTCTCTTCACAGGGAATATCACTGGATTAATGTGATCCATATTACATCCATTCACATATTGTGAAATGGTGTGTTATTTAGATCATGACTTAGAAAACATCAAGGCAAGAAAATGTAGTTTGTGTAGTCCTAAAATGTTTAAGAACCATGGGGTTTGAGGTGAAGTCATCTAGACTCAAATTACTCATTGTGCTGCATCCATATACACTGTGTGATGGATGGACAAGCCACTTACACTCCGTGAGCTGAATTCCTCACACCTAAGACAGGAAAATAACACCTGCCCACATCACCAAACTATGGTAAAGATAATATAGGCTCATACTTCTCAAAATGACAATTCTTGTATTTGGAACAGAGTTTAAACTTTTTAAGTATGTATTTAGAACTACATAAACACATCGTGGAGTAGAGTAACTCATATGCAGTCTAAAGATAACACCTGGGAGAAAAAAATCTTGGCTTTCGGAACCTCTTGTGGGAAATCATTCACTTCCCTCTGCTCTTACGTGTACTTCATAGAAAAGCTGCATGTGTTTGGAAGTGCTTTAAAGCCAAAAAGCTCTGAGCTTGAGGATGGCTTGTGGGTACCACTTGGCAAGTGCAGGTGAACTACTCAGCAGGTCTTCCCATAGGGAATCTAACCCCCGGTGTGGTCACCACTTTCCAGTTTCCAGATTCAGATATGAGAGGCTAGGATGCCCACAGTTCATAAGGAAGGCTTCAAAGAACCGATTCACGTTAAAAAAGCCAAGACATTGAAGAAATGTTTAATGCTGAAATATTAATATACACTGAGGAAAACTGTAATAACTCTATTAAGTGGATGATATTCCTTGACCAGTAAAATTATTTGTTGTTTAGATGCAATGACACACATGAAACTATTCTCCTGTGGGTAGCAGTACTGATGATAATCTGCCCATTTTTGCCTGTTTCCATTTTCTATACTTTTGTAATTGACTTTCCTTCCCTTCTAACTAATGTGTCTTTGGATAAAGCTTTATATGGAATCATCCTTTTGCTGGGAATATATTCACCTGGTTCTTTCAGTGTTGCTATAGGCTGCAGAAAGCACGGATATGACACAGACGTGCTCATGTCTTGTCTGTAGGTTAAAGACCAAAAATAATAATAATTTATGCATTTATATATATAAATGCATGTGAATAACAGCAAGTTGAGACCATTGTCACTAAAACCTCATGAAAAGCATATGAATCATTTCTGGCTTAGGGAACACAGCAGGCAGAATAACAGCTCCCTAAAGATGCCCACTTGCTAATGCCCAGCCTTGTGAATATGTTGTGCTACATGGCAGAGAAGAATTAAGATTGCAGATGGCATGAAGACTGCCAATCAGCTGACCTTAAAACAAAGATTATCCTGGCTTATCCTGGTGGACCCAAAGTCATCACAAAGGTCCTTCAAAGGGGAAGAAGGAGGCCGAGGAGTAAGAAGAAATGACACTGTGAGAAAGATCTCACAGACCGCTGATGGTTTTGAAGATAAAAGGGACCACAAGCCCGGGTGGCCTCTAGAAACTCCAAAAGGCAACAAGGAAACAGATCATCCCCTAGAGCCTTCAGATGGGAATGCGGCGTGGGTGGCACCCTGATTTTAGCCCAGTGAGACCCATTTTGGACTTCTGACCTCCAGACTTATAATAAATTTGTGTTGTTTTAAGCCACTAACGTTGAGAAATCAACTATAGGAGATCAGAGCAAAAGTTGTGAAGGAACCAGCCTCGAGCTGGGCCTTAAGGAATTTGAAGACATAGCTATGATACTCAAATTTAAAATAAATATATAGCTCTTGACGTGTTGAAGGATTCACTAGGTCAGATTTAAATTTTTCATACAACGAAACAAAAAGCAAAAATAACACACTCTTTATGTCATTTTTACTAAATCTCACATAAAAGGCAGCCCTTCTTACACACTCCAGTGATATGCACAAGAGGTGCCAAAATTAACAAAGAGCTATGCTTGGAGAACTTCAAGTGATTACTGCATGCATTTATGCTTAATCTTACAAACTATCTTTTTATCCCACCATATCAGCAAACTATTCAAGTTAACATGGTGTAGTAGAAGACTTTCGAATTTGGTATTAGTCTCAACCAAACTTGGTATTAGCCTCAAAGTCAAGAGGATTTAGATGGCTTGAAAGAAAAATGTCAATCACATAAAGAAGTTCCAGCTCTGGGGTAAACACCATTCTGCGTGAGTTTTACTCATTGTGTGCATGTGTGTATATACCTACATACAGATGTTCTGTGTATGTGATTCTATGTAACACATATTGTGTGTGTGTATATGGTATAGATGTACATATATAATACAGACACAGTAACGGATAGAGATACAGAGATATGTAATATATACAATACAGACATTCATCTTATATTCATAATTAATATAGCTAACAGGTGGCTGATACAATTAGAAACATCATCTACAATACTGCAATTTTCATTGTTAAAAGAACCCCTGCACTGATCTGACTTGACTACATAAATACCTTGTTGCTATAAGCCAGGGACTCATACAATGAAGGAATGCATTACAGGCTTTTTGTAAAGAGGCTTCCTTTAAGAAATGAATAGAAAATATTTTTGTATAGTTTCTATTGAGAGGGAATGGAAACTGCAGGAACACCGTGCTTCCCGGTTTATGTAAGCCCACAGATCTCGGACCACAGTGCAGTGTCCAGGAGGGGAAATCTGATCACCTGGGGGCCTGGAACATCTGTCTCCCCACCAACTTCGGGAGGCCCAGGATGTATCCTACCATAATCACTCTGTTCTGCAGTTTGTTTCAGATGACAAGCAGCCCCAAGCCCCTTTGGAAGTAGAAGAAACAAGCTTCCCAAATAAATATGAAAGGTACGTATTCTTAGAGCACACAATATGCAAGCAACCGGGTAACCCAGTCCCATTAGGGAGACATTCAACTCAACAACTCAATTCAACTGAGAAACTGCCCAGGAAAATGAGAAACAGGGGTGTGACCAGTGGGGGCATGGGCCAAGTTACAACTATTTTAAAGGCCTCAGTTCCCACCCTACCCGGAGGGGATGCACAAGAGTGATTTTCCATCTGTCCTTGAAGAAGGTTGTGTCATTATTCAAAAAGGTTTTACACAGTGCCTACAATATCTCAGGTGCTCTGGTATACATGCTAATGTTCTGAAATTTCTTGCTGACCCATAACCCCACAAAGTACTTCAAAAACATTTAGTGTAGGCTCTAAGTGACAAGACAATTAAGCTAGGCAGAGACTTGGTTTAGAACTATTTCTAAAACAAGCTTCCCAGGCCCTTAACCTGGGGCCTAGAGAATTCAAGGTGGCAAGGAGTCCATGAACTAAGATGGGAACAAAGGTTCATCTTTATTTACACTAGCTTTTCATTAAAATCTAGTCTTCTATAATTATGGACGTAGGCAACAAACCCTAAGAGTCTTAGCAGGATCTGTGATTCTGTCACCAACAGAACCACAGATATTTGAGTATCACATTATGGTTGTTGAAATATCTTGAAATTCTGTGTACCCTCATAACTACCTTGAAATTATAGTGGCTAATAGGCCTACTACTAAATATTATTTTATGCATTAAAGATGAATACCTATTACAATATCACAATTCACAGCTACAGTGCAATATAACTGATTTTTGATAATCCTGGGTTATTATAAGCATTATTCTGCAAGGGATCCACAGGCTTCCCCAAATGCCCAACGGGTTCATGACATTAAAATGTTAAGACTTCCCTGAGCTAGAACCAGTCAATTCACCCAATCAATTTCAAATTCAGGCAAACTGAATGGGATCCTACATGAAAATACAAGGCAATTAGAAGTATTTTCCCTTTTAACCCATGTATTCACTCATGCAAGCAGATAGCATATACCTTCAAAATACCATGGCAGGTGATGGGGGAGATACCAAGATAGGGAAGATAACACTGTCCTCAGGGAGCCCAAAGCCTTGCAGAAAAAAAACGACACAGGTTAACTGTACACAGACAACTTTTCTACAAGGGTATTAAACATTGGATTAAAGAACATGTGCAATTGAACATCACTAAGAGTGTTTAGCCAGAAGTGACTTGAATGGAGATTTTTCTTTAAGAAAACTAATCTGGTAGAGCAATCTGTACAGTGGGCTGGAGGGAGGTTGAGATTATCAAGGAGAGGATTATAGTAACCCCAACAAGAGATACCATGGGTGATGGAGTAAAGTGGCAAGAGGAAAACTCACTGGTGATTCATAGCACAGAACTATGTTGCTTCATGCACACGGCTTCATCTGAAAAGCCCAAAGAACTTAACTGTCAATAACAAGGTAATGTTTAGTCAGACTAACTTAATATACATTATGTATTGTCATACAATTACTTATGCATTGTATCATGCATGCATAAATGCATATTGGATCATGCAATTATTTAAGATAGTGTTTTCAAGAGCTCTGTAACATGGGAAGAAGATGTTTTGTCATGCTAAGTGAAAAAGCACTACACAAAATTATATAAATTTAGAAGTGTATGTGGATTATCACAAAAAAAAAAAAATGTCTTCAGTTCTCTCTCTCCCCCTATACCCAATACCTGTGTTAGTCTACTGTGTGTGTCTGCCATGACAAATTACCACAAACTATGTAACTTAAAACAAGAGAAATTTATTCTTTCACAGTTCTGGAGGTCAGAAGTCTGAAACTAGCAGGGCTATATTTCCTACAGAGGCTCTGGGGGAAGATTCAATTCCCACTTTGGTTGGTTGGGGTTGGTTGATTGGCTTGAAGCCATATCAGCATAATCTCTGCTTCTGTCTTCACATCACCTCCTCTTCTGGGGGTCTCTTGCAAACTCTGCCTCTCTCTTATAAAGATGCTTATGATTGCATTTAGAGCCCACCTGGATAAAAGTCCAGGATAAGCACTTCCTGTCAAGATCCTTAGTTTAATTACACATTTTGCTCCATGACGTAACATCAACAGTTCCAGGGATTTAACATAGACTTCTAGGGTCATTTAGTGGCCAACCATAATGTCCTTTGTCATGTGATTCTGTAGCTCCTCCCAGCAAGAAGTAGAGTCAGTTGCCTCATCCCTAAATCTGAACTGACCTTGGGATTTGCATTGGCCAATAGAACACAGCAGAAATAATCTTGTACCAATTCCTAGCCTAGATCTCAACAGACCTTACCAACTTCTAGTCTCTGTCAATAACATGGAAATGTTTAGCTAGACTTAATTTACATTATGTATTAGCATAAAAAAAAAAAAAACTGTCTCCACCACGTAAATGGGCCTTCTGGATGATGAGAGACATGTGGTCTAGCCAGAACATTCTCAGCTTACAGTTGGCAAACTCCCAGGGGTCTGAGAGAGGCCATCCTTGACCAGACAGCTCCCAGATAACACATCAGCTGAGGCAGACCCATGAGCAAGCCCAGCTGAGATCAAACCATATCCACTTACTCAGAACTGGCCAATGCACTCAGACTCAAGAATAATAAGTCCTTAATGTTTTCATCTATTGACCTAGGTACCATAAGCATTTTCATTATTGAAAGAAAAATAACCACTACCACTTACTGTCAGAATTTGAGTCCTGCAAAACTGAATGTTATTTTGTAAATTCAAAAGGGGGCTTCACTTAACAAGTTTAAACTTTTCAAAAGAACAAAAACACAAGAGTTTAACTTTACCTAAATACAAACTTTATGGACCATCAAGTAAACACAGTGGACTCCTGAATAGACAGACGAAACTGCTTTCCTAACAAGGCCATGACAGGCTTCAGCCATGTGCAGACTGATATTACCTCCAGGATTGTAGCCATTATTACCTATTTTTATTATTACCATTTTTCCTCTTCAGGAGTTCAGAAAGAAGATCAGCTGATTTTCATCTTCAAAATTCAATTGCTAAAAGTAACTAATCCCAATTGGATCCATAATTCTGATAAAAGCTAGTCGTCAGATTAAAATCTTTCCATGACTAAATCTGCCTCCTTACTAGCAGAACTAAACTGATTTAGAGTTCAAGTTTCTCAAAAATATTTTGGAAATGTCATTATGTTCTCTGTGACATTATATGGCATTCTTTTACAGCTTTTTAATTGAATTCAATTTGTAATGGGAAATGAAACCTAACTCTCTTGAGGGGTTTCTGGAAGATGTGGGAAAGAAAGGGAAATGATTTAGGACTTAGATGCAGTGATGTTGCAGAATGCCATCCCTGAGAGTTTAAAGCAGACACTTCATGATGAAGCATCACAGAGAGGGGCAAGATCACTGCTCATAAGGGACAACTTCTCTCTCAAACATGACAATGAACTGACAATTCAATGCCAGCATTTGGCTGAGAGGACCTCTGAATGCCCAGTAGAGAGACATTCAAGTCCTTACTAACGTAAAGTGACATGTAATGAGGGCTTACTATGTTCCAGACACAGTTCTTATGTTTTACATAAATAAGCTCAAGGAAGCTTCATAACAACCCATGAAACACTAATTAATAATAAATAGTTCCCATTTTATAGATGAGAAAGATGAGGTACAAAGTAACCTAAGTTCACACAGCTAAGAAACAGCATGGCTGGGATTTGAACCCATGCACTCTGGTTCTAAAGCATCCTCTTAATAACTGTCTTACTACCTCTCCTTCATGCCATGTTCTGAAGAACTGACCTCCCAGATAAACTCTAAGAGTTTAAAAAACAAAAACAATGAAAAGACCAAAATTTTTAAAAAGGATGCAAAATTGCCACCCCAAACAATCTTAAGAGAGGTCAAAAAGGACCTTGAGAAGTAATCTGCTCCAGTCCCCTGTTGGCAAATGCTTCTCTCAACAACTCCTTCTCAAACACAGATTTGGAAAAATGGCTGCACCACCATCACAGGAGATTTCCGAATGCACCTGACCACCACTGAGAATCACAGAGTCACTGAGAACCCCCACAGAAGTCATTCTTCGACAGCAAGTCTTGCCTCTTCCTTAGAGAAATTTCTTCTGCATTAATGTGAGCAGCCATAAAGAACAAGCTTAGCAGTCTTCCCTTCGTATAAAATCCTCCGGACTCATAATCCCACCAATGTCCTGCTCTCTGACTTCACCAAGTCAATTTCTTTAGCCTTTCTTTCTAGAATGTCTATCCTGCTAATGATTTTGATTGTTCGTCTTTGAACCCCCTACAATTTTTCTAGGCTTCCTTTTGGGTTCCTAGATTGCTTTGAAGCCTTATATTAATAGTCTCCCTGTATCCTCTTCCATCTTCCTGTAACTCAGAAGTCTTTTAGAATTCTGACTCTGAATTGGCCTTCGGACTTGTTTTGGCCAACAGAATGCAGAAATGACATGTACCAGTTCTAAGTCTGGCCCTACAAGAAGCCTTACACGCTTCTGCTCCCCCTCCTGGAACTTCGCTCAGCCATCATAAACAAGGCCAGGCGAACCTGACAGAGCAAGAGAGACCACACTGAATAGAGCTAAGTCATCTCAACTGAAGTCAGACAAGATTGGGCCCAAGACTGGGTCAGCCCCCAACTGACCCACTAGCCGACCACAAATGCAGGAGAAAGCCCAATGAGCCTAGCCCAAACCAGCTAAAATGCCCAGCTGGCCCATTAACTCGTGACCAAAAATAAGTTTATAGTATTAATAACAAGTTAATAAATTTGTTATTGTTATAAATGGAGATTCCGGGGTGACAATTATGCAGCATTATCAGGGACATGGGTAACTGACAAAATGCCTGATAATCTGGTCATGCCTCAGCTCAATTCTGATTCTGAGGACTTTGTCAAGATTCCTTCCTGCCTGATTCCTACTAAGACTAGCTCTCTAGGAAAGGAGTCCTCATTTGGGCCTCTTCAGGTTATGCCCTTAGTTTAAAGCCTCCCATTTCCATTGGTACCTTGGGCATAAGCCCATGAATGTATCTGCGGATTCCTCACACAACTATCTCGAACTGCGCAACCATATTCAGCATTGGTCAACATTAATCACAGTTCTTTCATTTCCATTTGTTTTATGTTTGACCAACTTTGTTTCCCATTCTGTCTCTGGTTTACTGGTCTCTCTTATGGAGTTTTAGAGGAGGGCGTGTGTACAGACGCACACTCCTGCACACATATGCATGCCCTTAGTTGTTTGCCATGAGAGAAATAAAACAATGACTGAAAGACTGATTCACCAATCCCTGCTTCTCGGGCAAGAAATTTGCCCCACCCATAAAGTTTTCACTTGTATCAAGACATCAGAGAAGCCTTCCCGTTAAGAGTAATTCTTTTGTAGTCAAACAATAAAACTAATTCCACCGAAAATTTTTTCTACCTGTTTTTCATTTACTATTTTGCTCATATTTCAAAGAAAACTAAGCCTAAATATTTCTTCCACAGGTAATCATCCATCATGCTATAACCTTGAGAAAAGAATGGATATAGAAGAAGGAATGTAACTGATTCAATGCACTTGATAAGATTTCTGTGACTCAAATCATTCAATTCTTTGCCACCACAGGGAAACACAGTAACAAAGTTCTGATGGGGGCCACAGGACATGAGAGCAGACAACAAAAGTATAACCTAAGCAGCCGGGGCTATTGGGCTGAACTCACCGGCTTGTCACCCCTCTCTCCCTCTTGAACTCAGAGATTCTCCCCAGCCCCCAAATGAAAGTAAAGGAATAAAGAAGATAATTGATAACTGAAGAGAAGAGAAAGAGTCCAGAGTAAACAGGATTACAAGGTAGAGATAAAGGAGACAGGGGCGCCTGGGTGGCTCAGGTAGTTAAGCGTCCAACTCTTGATTTCAGTTCAGATCATGACCTCACAGTTCCCAGGTTCGAGCCCCAAATCTGCATTAACAGTGCAGAGCCTTATTGGGATTCTCTATCTCCCTGTCTGCCCCTCCCCGCTCATGCTCTGTCTCTGCCTCTCAAAATAAACAAACATAAAAAAAAAAACACTTTTTTTTAAAAAAAAAAAAAAAAAGGACGCAAAAGTGTGCTGAGATCAGAGCAGGGAAAGTTGCAGCCTAGAATATGGTGGGAAGGGATCACAATGGGCATGGCTTGAGCTTGGCTGGTGCAGAAGCTAATAAATAGGAAGAATTAAGCTTAGACATAGCACAGAAGACTTGAAAATGGTTGCATAAAAAATAAATTCTAGAAGGCTAAGGATATAAAGTTATTTACAATGAACTGACATTGCAGAGAGAGCAGAAAACTGGGCAGAAGGGGAACAGAAGGAAACAACACGGTTAAGGAAATAAAGAGATATACTTAACATTCCATACTATGCCCCTAATTAAAATCAAGTTTGTAATGAATACATAATGACATGGGAAAATGATCATGATCCAAGATGTGAAAAAAGAACAGAGAAAATGCTCTAATGTTTGACAATGTAGAAGAGGACACTATTCAGACAAGTGGAAATGACAGAAAGTTCCAGGAAAGGACAGTGGATCAAACACCACCACCACCACCACCACCACCACCTTACCTGGTGGGCAAGTCAAGAGACCTTCAAATGTTGGAGGAAAAATAAACAGAGGCTCAAGAAAGCTATGTAAACTAACACAGGCCACTAACAGAAGAAGGATACACAGTAATGTAATTATAAAAAAAAAAAAAATCAAGGTTGTCACTTATAGGAGTTAAATCCTTATTATTACATCAACAGCTAATGTCCAAAACTGATTAAATACTGGAGGATGAGAATATAATCTAGATTATAGCTATGACCAACAGAAGATTTAAAAACAGAGATGGTTACAGGGATTGATTGCAAAGAACCTGGGTTGGGGGGGGGTGTTCAGGAATTGGTCCATTTTGTCCATCTTCACTATGTTTTCTTTTTACACATGCATACATTACTGTTACTAAAAATGAAATTTAAATGTTACACTCTTCCTATTGAATAATTCAACATAGATGACCCAGTTGTCAATCCATAGGCACCAGAAGGCGATTTTTTGAGGTAAGTCAGAAAGTCCGTCAAACATGATCTATCTTTGAGCACCATCATTATAGCTAAGGAAAACTGCACTAAGAGCCTCAGTAATGAGGAACTGCTGACAACTCTGTTTTCCCCTTATGCCCCGGAAAATCAGACAGGTCTTGTGGTATCAAAATCAGTTGAGGCAGCAGCCGCCCGGAAATGTGATGTTGCGGGGAGACAGTGTCATTGCACAAAGGACTGGAATGGTAAGATCAGATTTGGAAATCAAAGGCTGGGCTATTTCCCAGCACTCCTGCTCTGGGCTGAAGGACAGCTATGCCTACATATGGAGGACACCCTGGAGTGTCCAGCCCACCTCCTCCAACGCAGCGCACAGGCAGCAGCCTGTATTCATCAACCAGCCAGTCCCTCAGGTTGTCAATACAGAACTATACCCATTTTCAGAAACCACCTTTGTGGGCCATGAGGGGTTGTGCTTGTGGTGAAGTGACAGCAGAACATCTTCACGGCTGAATGTGAAAGAAGTATATTCAAGTGCTGCATCCACAGTCTCCAAGCCCATCCTGCAATATCCTGACCCCCCACCCCATACTTCTTCCCAGCACCATGATTCCAATGCCAGCTCCCACCTGGACCACTCCAGGAGCCTCCTCACAGCAGGGCAAGGTCATTTCCTTCTTCCCAAACCACCAGCCCCTGCTTGCAGCTCCGCAACCAACCCAACTGTCTCAACCCACAGTAGACATCTACATGATACAGAGTCTTGCTCCCTTTATGCTACTCCATTCCTTTCTGATGAAAAGCTTTCTTTGGCTCATCACTGCACACCTTAGTATGTGCCCAAGAGAGTTAGGAGCAACACTAATGCCCCTATTAGTTCTTATTAAAATGCTAAGAAAGAGGGGAAAAAAAGATACCATGGAAAAACAATCTGCAAAACACCACATACCAGAACTCCCACTGGGAGATTCACAACTAACGTTAGAATACGTTGGGTTCTGGGAATCCTGTGGTAAAGAAAATTGTCTAATTTTGTTTAATCAGCATTTCATTCTGCACAAAACCATCAACACCACTTGGAATTCCTCTCTTGTTTAGCAAACTTTGGCAATACCACCGGTTTGTGATCTCAGGAGTCGGGTGGTGGTGGGTAGTGTTATCAAACCTGAACATGCATGAGGACCAGCTGGAAGGCTTGTGAAAAACCTACGTTGTTGAGGCTCATCCCAAAGATTCTGAGGCAAGTAAACCGGTGGAACCCCAGAGTCCACATGGTGCTCCTGAGTAATGCTGCTGGCCTTAACAATACCATGAGAACCAGAGTTTCTAGGAAACAAATTCAAACGCCTTAGCACAACATTCAAGTTCCTCCTCCTCTTTTATTTTGAGAGAGAGAGAGAGAGAGAGAGAGAGAGAGTGTTGGAGGGAGGAAGGGAGGGAATCATAAGCAGGCTCAATGCCCAATGCACAGAGCCCAATGCAGGGCTCAATCTCACGACCCTGAGATCATGACCTGAGCTGAAATCAAGAGGTGGATGCTTGGGGCGTCTGGACAGCTCAGTCAGTTAAGTGTCTGACTGTAGCTCAGGTCATGATCTCATGGTTTGTAAGTTTGAGCCCCATGTCAGGCTATGTGCTGACAGCTCAGAGCCTGGAGCCTGCTTTGGATTCTGTCTCCCTGTCTGTCCCTCACCTGCTCATGTTCCGGCTCTGTCTCTCAAAAATAAACAAACATTGAAACAAATTTTTTTTGGAGTTGAATGCTTAACTAAATGAGCCATTCAGACACCCCAAGTTCCTTCTTATTTTAATCAGACCTTCTTCACTTTGTTTTTCTCCAATTACTTCCCTTTGGTTATTTTACGCTGTAGCCCAAAGAAATACCTCCTCTATCCTAATTGTCCTTTCCTGCCTCCATTATCTCCCTCTGCTCAAACGCTTTTATCTTCAAGATCCAGGACAAACAGATGCTTGGTGGGCTTGGCTTGGCCTTCTTTACACAGTTTACAACTTCCTGTCCTGATCTGTAATTGCTTAACTTCTACTGTAGTCTAGAAGCTGTAGGAAGGCATATTCTGTATCTGACTTATTGTCTAGATCATATCTGGCAGAATGCTTTATAGATTGTAAGGGCTCAAAAAGCACTTGATAAGTAAATGAATGCATGGCTAGCAAAAGCAGCTGATTTGAATTAGGGGAGATTCTTAGTAACTCTAAACTGCAAGATGGGTGTGCAAACCCACCCTGGTTAAGTGAACTCTGCTACATTCAAATTCAATTCAGTGAAAATACACTAAGCACCTCTTCGAAATTAGGGCTTTGAAATGAGGCTTCCCCAAACGGTTTTGTAAAACGTATTTATGGCACAACATGAGCAGTTGTGTATGGTGGCCCAGGTTAGAAATGTGAGAAAATGATCCCTAAACTCACAGTATAAAGCCTATGGAGTCACTTAAATACACACACATGCACCCCTTGATCTGTGAAGTGGTAATATGGATATATACACACACACATAAAGTCGTGAACTAAGACTTACACATTTCGCAGTACGTAAACATAATAAATAAACAAAACACAGTGGATAAAAGTGAGGATAAATAAAGTATATAATACAGAAAAGACCATGTTCTGAAGTTCTTACTTTGTCTTTTTTCATCCACTCGCTCAAGACCCGTGAGAGACTGACCCATCGCTCCACAATCTGTTTATTTGTGACATAGTAAATAGATCAGGAAAAAAAATATTTAGGGAAGTAACTAGAATGAAAACTAACACATAGGTATCATAATGCCTCGTGTGGGGTAATACATAACAAGAGCAAGCTGTGTGCTGTTGGGTAAATAGAAGTATTCCTGTTGTCCTTTCCCAGGAAATAACTTCTGGTTTCTTCCAGGCCAAGTTTTATCCAAAATCACATAACCTAAGCCCCCTTTGGAGGAAATGGCATTCAGCAGTTGATCTCATCAGACATTGCCGGTTTCCATAGAAACTCTTGTAGGATGCTCCTGCTTGTCTGGACTAAGTGCCTCTCCCATCAATTCAAAATGAGTCCAGGAAAACTCTGCCTTGGTGCCTGACATCTCCCAGCCCTGCTCTGTTGCAGAAGAACAGAGAGCACTTAAGTCAGCATCTGTTACCCTTATCAGAAGAGCTGTCTCCATTACGGACACACAAAATGAAAGATTAAACATTGCCTTGTCCAATTAGCCTTGGTCTAAATAGGCTGTTCCCTGCAGGAGTCTCATAAAAAAAATGTTCCTGAGGTTCATATTTCAAAAAAATAAACAAAAAGCAAAACCAAAAGGAAAGAGCCTGGATACTACAAAAGGAACCCTGTGTCCTATCGATTTATATCATTACATAATTACCAGCAGACTTTGAGGGTAATGTCTTTATGCTGGAAGGTTATTCTTTTTTGTTGTGGGAGGAGGAGGGGAGTAGCAGCAAGAATTTTAGCCCTTGGAAGGAATATCATTTAAACTGTCTTAGTTTTTGGAGGACCTGGGTGGCTCAGTCGGTTAAATGTCCTACTCCGGCTCAGGTCATGATCTTGCAGTTTGTGGGTTAGAGCCCAGCATCAGGGTCTGTGCTGACAGCTCAGAGCCTGGAGCCTGCTTCAGATCCTGTGTCTCCCTCTCTCTCTCTGCCCCTCCCCTACTTGTCCTGTCTTCCCCATCTCAAAAATGAATAAATGTTAAATACATTTTTTTAAACACTCTTAGTTTTATCTAGCATACCTGCTCACCATAACCAGGTTCACCTGTGCAAACAAGAGACAAAGTTAATCTGCAGTGTAAGAAGTCAGCAAAGTTATTACCCTTAGGGAAGGGCTAGTGACTGGAAGAGGCCATGAAGGGAGGCTCCTGGGGGATATCTTATTTCAGTATCAGGGTACCTGGGTGCATCCACTTCATTAAAATCCAATGAGTTGTACACTTATGATTTGTGTGCTTTTCTAATTGTGTGTTAGTTACACTTCAATGAAGAGATTTTATAAACAAACAAGTAACAGACAAAGCAAGGCATCTAGGCAATGGAGATATCTGGCCTGGAATAGATAAAGGCAATCACAGTCTGCTAAGTTTCCTGCTGAACTAAACTGGAAAGGTAAGTTAATAACAAGATCCAGATTACACATGAAAGATGCCAAAAACAGTGACTGTGGAGCCTAAATCACATTCATTCTTCTTCAATAAGAGTTTGTCCACGAAGTGTGTCTACACCAAGCCTTATTCTTACCCACTAGATGATGTAAAACAACTGGTGTTTATAGGAGGCATTTATGGGATTATCTGCCCAACAACCTGCCTCTATAGCTGGGAACTTGGCCAGCCATGGACAACTGGTTCTGTGTAACCCTCGGGATCAGTTGTTAAGCCCTTCCTGGTATTCCCAGGGATTTTCAAAAACAGAATTGGAAAATTGTCCTCCTGGATTCCTGAGACTCTAATATGTATAGTTCATTGGCTGTTGGAAGTCACATTTTCCACTAAAGGGAGAAGAAGTCTGGTCTATATAAATACAGTACATTTACATCAATATTGCAGTCAAGGGGTCTTAGACGCTGTTATATATTTTTCTATAAAATCGGCATCAATGTATTTTATCATTTATGGCTTAACAAAAGCAACGGTGAAGTCAAGATGCTTGACTTGTTAACCTCCAAAGGTATCTTTGTTTCATCCAATGGTATTTTTATCCACCCAATTGCAGTCACCCATGCTCATAAGCATTTGACTGACCTTATAAAAACCACATGCAAGTACCCCTTCCCCTGCACAATCATTGGTAATCTGCTCTACAGTTATAATTCTCAAGCCCAACAATTCCCAATCTCATGGAGACCTGTGACTCAAGGACTCTATCGCTCTTTCATTACCGATCACAGTTCTCACACCTCTCTCCTTTCTTACTCACCCCAAACCCCACTGCCTATCATATCTTACTTACTCTTTCTTCCCCCACCTCCAAACTTTCCCTCCATCATACTCCCTTTGCCAATTCCCCAACATGGTTACAGCGAATTCTTGGTCTACCAAGCAACTATGGTCATGGAGTTGAACTTAGGTGGAGAAAAAGCCACAGCAACACTGATCAATCTTCACTTTCAACTTAAGATCAAGACCCTTAAATGAACACTAAAAGATTGTCTAACAGTCTTTCTTTAGCGTGTTTACTCTTCTACTCTCTTAGAATACACTCTCCTCAAAACCTCTAATCTCCCCTCCCTGCACCCCTTCTCAATGATAATATTGACCCAAACTCAACTTCTTAAATATGTCAACATAAACCAACTTCAGTTCCTCACCCCTCTCTCTTTCCTCAGACCACTCCAATGAGAATTCTCACCTCCTGTCAACATCCCCAGTGACCTCCCCATTGTGAAATTCAATGGGCTTTTTTCTGTCCTCATCAACCATCTCAACAGCTTTGACCCAATTAGCCACTCTTTCCTTGAAACATTCTCTTCTCTTAGTGACAGCAATTCCATACTCTCCTATTTATTCTTGTGCTCACCAGCCCCTTGTTCTCAATAATGACCTCTTTTGCTCTGCTTAACCTTCACACATTTCGGTGACCCAGGGCTCTTCTCTCTATATTCTCTCTTCCTAGGTGATCTCAGATGGTCCCAGAGCTCCAAATGCCATCTATGTTCTTCACTCACCTTTCCGTCTCTAACTCTCATACATCCAATTGCTCCAGACTCCTATATCCAATGACTTGCTTGACATTTCCACTCCAATATGAAGCATATTAAAGTTTAAAGCAGAACACTTGATTTTTCAAAATAAAACCCATATTTTTTCTCTAGTCTTTCCCGTATGAGTAAATTTCATACCATAAACCCAAATGAATCCTTGTCTGTAAATCCAAATGAATCATGTACCCCACCCTAAGTCAGCCTCTATCATACAATCTCATTTTATTTTCTTGATGCTTATCACTATATGAAATTTGCCTGCTCTTTCATTTGTTCACTTATTTAATGTTTATTTAAAATAAATAAACAGACGGAGAGGGAGACAGACAATCCGGAGCAGGCTCCACGCTGCCAGTGCAGACCCTGACATGGGGGCTCAAACTCACAAATCATGGGATCGTGACCTGAGCCAAAATCAAGAGTCAGATGCTTAACCAAATGAGCCACCCAGATGCCCCACTGTTTATTCCCTTATTATGTACTTCCCTCTACTAGAAAATAGCCCTCTGTAAGATCAGGGACAGGTGTTGTTCACTGCTTTCTTCTAAGTGTTTAGTGCTGGTACACTGTAGACACTAGATAAATATTTGCTGAATGAACAAATCATAGACACAAAATACAAAAATAAAAAGACCATTTAGAAAACACTAATGAAGAACAAACTATAGTTTTTTCTGAGTCAGCATCATTATCATTTACTATTAAAACATTAAAAAGACAAAATCTGAAACTCATTTCTGAATTACCCAAACAAAACAAAAATGAGATACATTTTAGTCACTCCAAGCAGACTGTAATTTGGCTAAGAAGCAAAACAAAATCTGCTTTCATTTTAGCATTACCAGCCTTTGACAACATAAATCACTGTCTCTAGCACTCTGGGGCATGAATGACATCTGTGAATTAATAAACCCTTTGATGCTAAAAGAAAACAAGTTGCTCTTACTAAGTTACATCCAACTATTGAATCTAAATAAACACATGACAAACATTTTCCTCACAGCTTTATCTTTTAAACAATCAGAGAGAACAGACCAAAACAGGATCTTAGCAGCCAGTTCTGCATGACTGGATTGGACACTTCCAAATAATTTTAAGGGACTATTTTTCTCCTGTTCTTATGTACTTTTGTCCCCTCCAGAACTTGGATAGTACACATACAACATACACCTACTATTAAAACACTCTGATTTTCAAAGAATAAGATTTGATTGATGTGAGTATATTATCTATGAACCATAAACCCAATCTTTACTCCTGTCTGCTATATCAAATATTGAAAATGATCTGTTAACTTTACCCAGCTGTCCCTCCCATAGTTCAGCTATATAAGTGAAGTGTCCCCAATTCAATTAAAGAATTTCCCAAATTTGGTCTTAACTAAAAAGATGTTGGCTTAGTCACTTGAGCCAGGTCTACAATGGGCTTGTTCTTGCTTAGTCTTTCCAACAACGTACAACTTAGAGAAAAATGAGCCTAACAAATAAGCCTCATCTAGTATTAGCTTCTACAAACCTATGTCCCCTCTTAATGATCATAAAAATCTCACATTGCCCTACTATAGATCTATTTTATGAGAAACAGGAGTAACTCCTCTAGGAGAGCTAAATTGATTAAGGTAAAGGTTATATATAATCAAATGCACCCATGTCACCAGTACCACAACCAAGATACTGGAAGCTTTTATATCAACCCAAAAGTTCCTTCAGGCCCCCCTGATATCCCCACCCCCACACCCTTCCCTATATACACACCAGCCACAAACGCCAACCTGCTTTCTGTCACAACAGATTATTTTTCTGCTCTAGAATATCCTATAAATAACAGCATATGTACCGTTTTACATATCATATCTTTCACCCAACAGGGTGTTTTTGAGGTTCACCCCAGTTATGGTTTGCACCAATAACTTGGTCCTTTTTCACTGCTAAGCAGTATTCCATTGTATGCATACATCATAATATGTTTATCCATCACCTGTTGCTGGATATTTGGTTCTTTCCAACTTTTGGTGTTATGACTAAAGCTGCTATGAACATTCATTTACAAGTCTTTGTAAGGACAGAAGTTTTCATTCTCTTGGGAAAGAAACCTAGGAGTGAAATTGAAGGAGTCATACTGTAAGTGAATAACTTTCTAAGAATCTGCCAAATGATTTTTCTGTGGAAATGCACTAAAAATAGGTTTCTTTTTGCTTTCCTGATTTACATTTTAATATTGGAACTTTCAGACCCTACACATCAGTTTTCCTTTCTCTGCCCCGTAAGATGCTCACGTGTTCTCAATCTCCATGAAAGTTCAGCGTGCTGGAGTCACCCCACAACGGGAGGCTGTTACACACAGCCTGTAAGGAACAACTGTTACACACAGCAATGCTTTTGTTTTTTAAATATGAGATACTGAGTGAATTGGGGAGGGTTCCCTTAACAGACTCCCATGTGGGTATGACTAGTAAATCTCGCGAGAAGGAAGGAACTTTTTTTTTTTAATGTTTATTTTTGAGAGGGGGTGGAGGGAGAGAACGAGTGGGGGAGGGTCAGAGAGAGAGAAGGAGACACAGAATCTGAAGCAGGCTCCAGGTTCTGAGCTGTTAGCACAAAGCCCGACGTGGGGCTTGAACTCAAGAACTGGGAGATCATGACCTGAGCTGAAGTCGAATGCTCAACCGACTGAGCCACCCAGGCTCCCTGGAAATAACTCTCTTCTAAGAGAGTTTATATGAATCATATTCTCCCATATAAGGCATTAGAATTGAATTTGCTCAATATTCTCCCTACGGAAGACCTCAGAGATCCCATTTCTCCTGCTCCAGTTTCATGAGGCTGGTATCCATGAGAAAAAGCTGAAGGTTTCCACTAGACTACCTTATTTCCAGAGTATTCAATATTCTAAGTAGCATAAGGGAAGAAAACTGAGCTCTCACTTAGCATTCTCCCAATTAGGATCTCTCCCAGTGATTTGTCTAGACCAAGCCATGCAGGAAAGACAGATACACATGGTTGAAATAAATGTTCTGATTAAACTATTCATCCCAAATTGGGAAGAATTACTGCTCACTCATAAATAAATGCACTTGCAATTCCTTTCCAGATTGTTATTTAATGATTTGTGAGGACAGGCCAAGTGTATTATGAATATAAAGTAAAAGAGGCCACAGAACTTTTACAGTCAGATAATCCTAGTCCAAGAGCCATTCACCTGAAAGGGTCTACTTCCCCACCTCTTCAATCTGGGCTAGACTGTGACTTGCCTTGGTGAACAGAACGTGGCAGAAATAATTGGGGTGTTTTTGCACCCACTCACTCTCTCCCCCTTGCTCTCGCTCCATGTACTTTGCTACTGCCGTGTGAACAAGCCCAAGTCAGCCTGCTGGAAGGCAAGAGCCAAAGGAGGAGAAATGAGCCATTCCAGTTAATGCCATCTTAAACCAGCCAATCCTCAGTATACCCAGAAGTTGACCACAGATTTTTTTTTTCAATATATGAAATTTATTGTCAAATTGGTTTCCATACAACACCCAGTGCTCATCCCAAAAGCTGCCCTCCTCAATACCCATCACCCACCCTCCCCTCCCTCCCACCCCCCATCAACCCTCAATTTGTTCTCAGTTTTTAACAGTCTCTTATGCTTTGGCTCTCTCCCACTCTAACCTCTTTTTTTTTTTTTTCCTTCCCCTCCCCCATGGGTTTCTGTTAAGTTTCTCAGGATCCACATAAGAGTGAAACCATATGGTATCTGTCTTTCTCTGTATGGCTTATTTCACTTAGCATAACACTCTCCAGTTCCATCCACGTTGCTACAAAAGGCCATATTTCATTCTTTCTCATTGCCACGTAGTATTCCAGATTCTTAAGTGAGCCCAATGGAGATCAGTAGAACTTCCCTGCCAAGGCCAGTCGACATTGCCAATCCACTCAATTGTGAGTTAAATAAATGGTCATTGGTTTAAGCCACTACATTTTGGTGGGGGGGGGGGGGAGTAGTAGTCTGTTACAGCAAAGGCTAAGTGACACACTGATCACTAAGGGAAATAGCTTCTTTCCCATTAGCAGTGCATAGACTCTACTCCCACAACTTTTCCTTATCCCTCATGGCCCTGAGTCACGAAGTTCTGGCGTCCTACTTAACCTATGCCTGCCTTTACCTACACTGCCTGTAATGCGCTGAACAGTGTCTCCTCAAAAATTCTTATGTTGAAGCATTAACTGCCAATTACCTAAGAATGTGATTGGATTTGGAGACAGGGCCTTCAAAGAGGTGATTCAACTGGAATGTGGTCATTAGGGTAAGCTTACCTAATCCAATCTGGCTGGTGCTCTTATAGAGAGAGGAAATGTGGACACAGACACCAAGGATGTGCAAGTATGGAGAAAAGTCCATGTGAAGATACAGCAAGATGGTGGCCATCTGCAGGCCAAAAACAAAAGCCTCAGGAGAAACCACTCCTGATGATACCTTCTAGCCTCTAGAATTGTGAGACAATAAATTTATGTTGTTTAAGCCACCCAGGCAGTGACATTTTGTTATGAGTGCCCTGGATGACTAATAACACGGTCTGGGGGTGGGGGGAGGGATGTGAAGTTTCCCATTTTTTTCCCTTGTAGTCACTCTTATAATTCCTTTCTTAAGCTTCAATGAAAATCTTAAACACAAAGAATTATTGTAAAAAAGATTTTTAATGCATACTAAAGCTACCAAATAAAGTACAAAAATTAAGCCCATCACTTTTTGGGAAAGAAGTTACGCCCCACACTCTCATAGATGGCCTGGGTCTTTTGCCCAAAATCCCTTTCTTGCTACCTTGTTTTATTAGTCTAATACTTGTTCCTGTACACTTATTTGGGTTTTCCACTCAGTGCTTTAAATGATTTTATTAATACACATACATGTATATAGCCCACACACAATGCAGTCTGCTTCCAAACTCTTATTCTAATGAGGGTCAAACAGAAAACACATCTCTGTTTCTCATAGTTTCCTAGTGTGGAGTGTCTAGGGGTTAAAGCTGATTTCTCCAGCACCCACCCCAACCCCCTCCAAGAGCAAGCTCTCAGCTTCTATTAGATGAGGACTTTGAGGGCCATCTGGAAATGCTTAAAAAGCAGTTGCCGAGGATTCACAGATAAGACTTATTTCCAAAAGGAAAATCCCACATATTCTCAAAGGAATGGACCAGAGGTCAAACACACTGGAAACAAATGTGAGTCACCCCAGCAACTGATCCCGGTAGAGTTACAAAATCACTCTCCCACCTCCTCATTCTTTCTACCTTCTGACTTCATGATTTTGATGCCTAGGTCAGAGTTTTCCTTTATAGGAGAGGTTTGTTGTTGTTGTTGTTGTTTTAATTGCTTATATAATTGAAGACCATGACTAATACAATTGAACATATGCACAAACCAGGAAACAGTATCTAGTTATCACAGCAAATAGGAGGTTGTACATTTGCTTTTTTCCAAAGGGCCCCTTAGAATTCTAATGAGCAGCTTTAACCCAATAGCCTGCATACTGGGTTTGCTTTGAATACCACCAATGCAGCTCTTGTCAATGTTCCTAAGGAATGATCTTAAGCAAGAAAAGCCTTTGGATTCTACCAGGCCTATAATAACCCCCCATGCAACTACATGACTATTCACTGGGTTGCTCCTTTGTCCTGAGGTGTAGTACCACAATTCAAGAATCACTACAGGACAAAACAGTAATAAAAGAGGAGGAGGAGTCCTGAGTGGACAAAACAACATTGGGGGGAAAAAAAGGCTGAAAGACTCACACTTCGTGATTTCAAAACTTACAACAACAAGGACACAGAAATCCCAACAATGTGATACTGGCATAAGAATAGGCATATAGAACAATAGACTCAATAAATAAATGCTTGAGACTCAATAAATAAATTCACACATTTGAGACTCAAAAAATAAATTTATACATCACAGCCAACTGATTGTCAACAATGCTGTATGATTTCACTCACATGTGGAATTAAAGAAACAAAACAAACGAACAAAGAAAAAAAAGAGACAAACCAAAAAAAGGACACTTAACTACAAAGAACAAACTGATACTTACCATTGGGGAGGTGGGTGGGGGGATGCATGAAAGAGGTGATGGTGATTAAGAGTACACTTATGGTAATGAGCAGTGAGTAATGTATGGAATTGTTTAATTACTGTATTATACACCCAAAACTAATAGAACACTGGATGTTAACTCTACTGAAATTAACATTTTTAAAGTAAGTAAAAATTAAAAAAAAAAAAAAAAAGAATGCCAAGATCTTTCAATGGATAAAGAACAGTTTCTTCAATAAACAGTGCCAAGACAACTGGATATCCACATGTATAAGAATGAAGTTGGACCCTGACTTGACATTAAAAAAAATTCACTCAAAATGGATCAACGACATGGTTATAATAGCTTTAAACCACAAAATTATCTGAAGAAAACATAAGAGTAAATCTTCATAATCTTGAATTTGGTGATGGATTCTTATATACAACAATGAGAGCAAGAGCAACAACAAAAAAGTGAATTCAACCTCATCAAAATTTAAAAAAAAATCTGTGCATCAAAAGACACTGTCAAGAAAGTAAAAAGACAACCTACAGAATGGGAGAGAGTATCTGTAAGCCATAGATCTGATATGAATCACATATAAAGAACTTTTATCAAAGGGCAATCAACCTACTTAAAAAATGGGTCAAGGACTTGAACAAACAAATCCCCAAAGAAGGTAAACAAATAGCCAACCACCTCATGAAAAGATGCATATCATTAGTCATCAGGGAATGCAAATCAAAACCACATGTGGTATAATTCCATACCCATTAAGATGGCTGTAATAAAAAGAAAAGGAAAATAGGTGTTGGCGAGGATGTGGAAAAATCATAACTCTCTTACATTGCTGGTGGGAATGCAAAATGGCACAGCTACTGTACAGAAGAGTGTTATAATTCTTCAAAACATTAAATTCAGAATTAAAACAGGACTCAGAAATTCCATTCGATACCCAAAGCAACTGAAAGGACTCAAATACATACACACATGTGCAAAGCAGCACTATTCACAATAGCCAAAGATGAAAACAGCCCAATTGCCCATTAATGGATGAATGAACAAATTATGGTACACACATACAACAGATGTTATTGTTCAGCTATGACAAGGAACGATGTACTGACATATGTAATATAACATAGGTGAATTTTTAAAACATTGCATCCAGTGGAAAAAAAGCCAGACATAAAAGGTCTCATATATGATTCCATTCATATGAAATATCCAATAGCAGAATGGTGGTTGCCAGGCACTGCAGAAGGGGAAAGTGGGGAGTAACTGTTTAATGACTGTGGAATTTTTTTGGGGGTGATGAAAATATCTTGGAACTAGATAAAGGTGGTGGCAGTTGCACAAGACTGTGAATGCACTAAAGGACAAAGGATTGTTCCCTTTCAAATGGTTAATTTTGGTTGTGTGAATTTCATTTAGGAGGAAGAGGAGGAGGAAAAGGGGAGGAGGGGGAGGAGGAGGAGGAGGAGAAGGAGGAGGAGGAGGGGGGGAGGAGGAGGGGGGGAGGAGGAGGGGGGGAGGAGGAGGGGGGGAGGAGGAGGGGGGGAGGAGGAGGGGGGGAGGAGGAGGGGGGGAGGAGGAGGGGGGGAGGAGGAGGGGGGAGGAGGAGGGGGGAGGAGGAGGGGGGAGGAGGAGGGGGGAGGAGGAGGGGGAGGAGGAGGAGGGGGGAGGAGGAGGGGGGGAGGAGGAGGGGGGAGGAGGAGGGGGAGGAGGAGGAGGGGAAGGAGGAGGAGGGGAAGGAGGAGGAGGGGAAGGAGGAGGAGGGGAAGGAGGAGGAGGAGGGGAAGGAGGAGGAGGAGAAAGAAGAAGAAAGAAGAAAGAAGAAGAAAGAAGAAGAAAGAAGATGACGACGACGACAAGAGGCAAAGTAGCCAGGTCTTTAAGACCGAAGCCCCTGAGGATGGCAGAAAGGTGCACCAGAAGAGACAGTGGTATTGGCAAATGTGGATGGAGGAAGCAGCAGAAATACTGTCAACGCATGAAAAGAAGATGGTTCAATATAGGGATGGTCTTCCTCACAGAAGAGCAGCATCTGTGCATAGTCTGGAATCCACAGAAAAGTCACTTTGTAGAGTGCCAGAGGGCACAGCACCCCTGGGTAGGAGGTCCTTAAAGTAAGGACAAAATGGTATCTGAGTTCCTCAAGGCTGGTTCTTTGCAGACTGTTTATTCCTTTACTTTTGTACTGAACAAAGAGCATAGGGCTACAGAGGCGCACAAAGAGGCCAGCCAGTTAACTAGCAACCAGTTTGAAGCCTCAGCAACATCCACAGGAAAGGAAAACACGAAGAACATACGGAGTATAAGACAGGTCCCATACACGCACCATCTCGTCCTCAGGAGAGCTTACAGGATCATCTCCTATAAAGACTTCCAAAACCCATGAATCAGGCAACAGTCTGCTTGCTCATTTTCCAGATGGGAAAACCAAGGCCCCAGGTTTCAGAGTTCCCATTCTGACTCCAACACCACCATGTGTCCACCCAGGTGAGAAAGTACAGAGGTCACCAGGAACAAGTAAACTTCTAATTGCTTAGGGACGTGGGTTTGACTTCTATTTTTCTATCAGTCCTGCAGGGACTCTTTGACATATCTCCGATGAGAAAATGGGCTGCACCTACCCAAATTCTAGACTGCTATATTATTACTCAAGGAGTAGGAAAACCACTACCATCACAGGAGCTTCTTGCTGCTAACTTTTTCTGAGTACTGCCTTCTCCCAGCTACCTGAATGCTCACTGTTAAACCGCAGGTCCTCTGGCCACACAGGAAGAAGGGTCAGCAGATCCTGTTAGCATTTTCACCAACCGAGCCACCGGGGTCCTCTTCCAACTGCTCTCCTCCTGCTTTTGTGACACTGAATCCGCCCCCACCCACGACAGGGGCCACAAAATACAGCAAGAAATGAAGCAGTTGATCTGTGAGGTGGTTATGGCCCAAGGTCACAAGCTGGTTCCTCTCCTGGGAGGGTTTATTTTAGTCCTCAGGCCTCAGTAAATAGCCCTTTCCCACCTGAGGACAGCAGACCAGATGCCTTGCTCCTGTTTTCATTTCAGAAAAGTAGGTAAGGAGTTTTTAAATGCAGCCATTTCCACTGGGCTTTTGCCATTTTGTTGATACAGCACAAAAGTGTACAAAGACTGGGGCGCTCTACTGAATTTATTTTTTTCCCTCCCTTTTACAGAAACAAACCAAACAAAGCAAATATTTACATTTGGCAGGGGGAAAAATCCATATTTCACATCTGGAAAAGCCTCTGTATGCCCAACTCAAAATGGGTGTCTGTAACACTGAGGGGAGAAGTTCTTGCTGTCATGACCACTCAGGTTTTTGGGAAATGACACAAAGAAACAATTTTAATGTCATAATGACTTCATCAGCAGCATTCTCATGAGCTACATGTGAAAAGCCCAATCCATGAAATGGCCAGCTGGCCATTCATTGCCTAAGCAGAAGACTTTAGAGTCTTCTTAAGGGCAGCCCAGTCTAGCTGACCAGGGAAGGGAAAGGGAGAGAGCCACTGTGCAGAAACGTGCCCAGTAATGAGTGGTCTGTTCATCCTAGAGCATTCCCAGATCATGGCAAAGAGGTTGAGATGTGTATAGTATAGGAGAGGGTCCCTGTGGCAGATGGTATTTCTAACATTCTCTTCACACAATGGGACTTTAACACTCCTTCCACTGAGAGGTGGGCTTTTAAGTCTCCTCCCCCTTAAAACTGGGCAAGTTTGTGATTCACCTATAACCAAATAATATGATGGACATGATGCAGCATGACTTCCAAGGTCAAGTCATAAAGTGATGCTGCTTCCAGCTTGTCAGCTGGAATCATCTTGCCAGAGCCCACGTAAGCCTTCTGGCTGCCCTGAAGCCGCCATGCTGTGAGGAAGCCCACAGTTGCCCGTGAAGAAAGACCATCTGGAGAAATCCTGAATCTATATTAAGAGAGAGGGGGGCAAGTCAGCCATCAGCTACTCCAGCCTCTTGCTCTTTCAGCTTCAGAGGCCATCTGAATACAACCGCTGGAGTGACCCCAAGCCAGAAGTGCACAACAGAACCCACCCAAACCCCTGACCCACAGAAGTGAGTGAGTGCTGCTGTTTCAAGCCGCTACATTCTGAAGTGATTTCTTACACAACGATAAATAACTAAAACAGACCCCAGCATATAAACTGCATCATCAGATACCTTACTCCATACACTGGAAAATGCAAGTTTTGAACTGGGTCACAATCTAGCCACCACCTTCCATTCTTACTGTGTATTTAGTACTCCAGCCTCATCGGTTTCCATGCAAGTACCCCAAATTTTTTAGAACCTTCTTCCCTAACACACATTATGTACATATACACATCTTTCCATTACCCAAGACTCCATCCTTTCCTCTTTAGAATCCTTCCACATACTACCGTTCATTCATGATGCTTTTTCCTCTAAAAAGTGATACTAGAATTCCACACTCCTGAAGGTTATTAGTGACAGCTTACCTGCCAAACCCAATCGTTTTAACCATACTCCACGGGTATAGGACATTGGCTCATTAAGGGAAAGTCAGCTCACTTTCTCTGGAAAACAGTACTGCCTCATTTCTTTATTGAGCAGGATTACCAGGGCGATTCAGGAGCCCTAACAAAGTCTTATCTCAAAGGAAGTAAGCCTGTTACCAGAGTTTTTCTAGAACATTCTGAAGTTGCTCAGTGCCACTAGCCAAATGTGGCTTCTGAGGACTTGAAATATGGCTGGTCTGAACTGAGATTTAAGTACAAAATATACACCAGATGAAAGAAATGTAAAATCTCAATACTGTTTATATTAATTAAATGTTAAAATAATAATTAGGATGTACTAGGCTAAATAGATTATTAAAATTAACTTCAGCTGTGATCCTGGACTTTCCAGCCTCCAGCTCAGGCTGCTATAACAACCAATTCCTTTTTACTTTTTTAATGAGGCCACAAGAAAAATTGGAATCGTATATGCTGCTCACATATTTCTATTGGATCACACTTTTGTGCTCTACTGAATTAAAGGTACCCAAGGAAACACCATATATATTTCCCTAAAAACTCCATAGAAAAAAATACTCTTAAAGGCAAAGGTGAAATATTAAGGAATACAATTAAAAAGGATGGTTAAGAGAGAATGAAAACTAACAATTAGTGTGTATGCTCAGAAATGCTGCTAGCAAGAATAAGTTACAATCATACAATCAGACAATATCCTTGCCTCCTGGTTCAGGGCACTGAAATCATTATTCAAGCTGACATACATCTAAGGAAAGCTTTGAGATTTCAGAATTTATTATTTTTTTAAGTCAAATATATGTAGAAATTTTACTCACTGCAAATTACCTAGGTATCTCTCTGCACTGCAATCTCTTTCGGACTTAAAAATATTTGAAGCAGTAGCTTATTAACTTCCCTGGGGAAGAAAGTGAATTTAAGGTGCTTCTTGAAATGCAGAAAACTTGTACCAGGAAATATATGGCTGAAAGTCTTAAGGGATGACAAGTAGGTCTGTAGGAGTGAAGGAATGACATGGCATTTAATGACATGGTTGCTGCTAGGCAGAACAGACACTCCCATGTCCTGTCACCACTGGGTCCCTTTTAGCTGTCCTGTGTGCCCATCTCCTGGCTTGTATGTGCTTTGCTTCTAAGAGATGACACTTGCAATTTTTTTAATTTTTGAGAGAGAGTGTGTATGTGTGCACCCGTGCAAGCGGGGGAGGAGCAGAAAGAGAGGAGACACAGAATCTGAAGCAGGAGCATAGTCTGATGTGGGGCTAGAACCCACAAACCATGAGATCATGACCTGAGCCAAAGTCGGGGGCTTAACCAACTGAGCCATGCAGGTACCCCGGCACTTGCAGATTTCTTAAGAGGAATATCCCTTAACTATTGGAGCTGCTTCCTCAGCAGATGCAAAGACCCCAAATGCTCTCAAATTCACAGCCTCCCCCCAAACCAGTCCACAGCCAATGGTTGCTGCAAGGATGGGGAAGCTTGGCCCCTTGCTCTGGGGCAGAAGGAAGTGGTTCTCAGGAGCAAATATGCTCCAGAGTTCCTCCAGGATCACGGCTGAGACAAGGACTTTGCTCAGAAAAATCCCCCTGCTTCCTTCTTCCCTGTCCCTCTCCAACTCACTTGTTTCTCCTGGGAGCACTCCCTTAATAAGACACTCGTGCAAAAATCCCTCATCTCAAGTCTGCTTCTGGGGAGCTCAGCCAGACTCTTGTCATGCATGAATGGGCTCTAAGAAAACATGAAACCAGATTCTTGTTGTACCACAAATAAGAGCTTCTATGTATAATACTTAAGAGTTCAAAATAACTGCACTACCCACAATTTACGAAGAATCATCTTTGTTCCCGAAGAGCACTGCAGCAACCCTAGGACACAGGTCTTAGATCTAATAAATTAATTAATTAAAAAATAAAATAAATATAAATAAATAAATAAATAAATAAATAAATAATAAAATAATAGCTGGTACCATACATATAAACATACGGCTGTCACTATATATCTATGCCTATACCTCCAGCTGCAAGACACATTAGGACAGCCTGGAAGGCTCCAAAGTAGAGGCAAAAGGAAAAAGAAGTCAACATTAAAGTTTGGGGAGTTTCATACCTGACAGTAACAGTGTACATTCTGTATATAATCAATATTTAATAAAAAACAATTTAAAATCATTCAGAAAGCAAGGAGCCCCAAATTTAGGTAAATCTTCCAAATTTCAATACTGCAGGAAAGAAGGTATCAAGGGTTGTTTTCTTTCTTTCCATGATATTTGAAGACCACCTTTGGTTTGACTTATAAATTCCTCTTTACCAAGAGTCATCTCGAAGCTAGAAATATAATGGCAAGAATAATCCAAAAATAGTCATTTTGCTCTCTATGTAAATATTTTCTATTTTAGGAGTTTAAGCCTAACACTGCTAAAAAGCCAAGTTGAATGGGACATAAATAAGAATATACACTTTGTACCATTACAGGAATTAAAATATATTCTGAATACCTCTGGTGCAAGCAACAGGCTTAACACAAATGCTTAGAACTAATGTACAGTCATAGGTACTCATGATGGGAATCACAGAGAAATAAAGCAGGTGTTCAAGATAAAACCAGAAGACTTCCAGCTCCCAGGTCTAGAGGTTTCCAATTTTGAATATGGAAAGACATTATAAAAGAACAAGATTTCAATTCAATGTGAAAATGAAATGCCTCATAATACAAGATACTCAACAACTGAATGTTGCTAGAGTTGAGCTTTTTTATTTTTATTTTATTTTTTATTTTTATTAATTTTTTTTAACGTTCATTTATTTTTGAGACAGAGAGAGACAGAGCATGAATGGGGGAGGGTCAGAGAGGGGGAGACACAGAATCTGAAACAGGCTCCAGGCTCTGAGCTGTCAGCACAGAGCCCGACGCGGGGCTCGAACTCACAGACCGCGAGATCGTGACCTGAGCCGAAGTCGGCCGCTTAACCGACTGAGCCACCCAGGTGCCCTGAGCTTTTTTAATAGAGGATGGAGGAAAATAAATTCTCTCTTTGGGAGGAAGGCAAGACTAAGGTAAGGGTAACCACCACCTGGTGACATGTGGGGCACTGGGTCCAATCAGGTCCTATTTGAAGAGGGAATGGAAAAAGAGTCCACATACTCTATTAGCTGTCTTGGGACCTGAGTCCATCCAAAGTCTTTGTAAAATCCAGTGCCTGGCATTATACCACTTCATATGGAAAAACTTCTTCTTGGAACTTAAAATGTTTTTTTTTTTTTTTTAATTTTCTTTTCAACGTTTTTTATTTATTTTTGGGACAGAGAGAGACAGAGCATGAACGGGGGAGGGGCAGAGAGAGAGGGAGACACAGAATGGGAAACAGGCTCCAGGCTCCGAGCCATCAGCCCAGAGCCTGACGCGGGGCTCGAACTCACGGACCGCGAGATCGTGACCTGGCTGAAGTCGGACGCTTAACCGACTGCGCCACCCAGGCGCCCCGGAACTTAAAATGTTTAACAAACAACTTCTAAGCTATGTTTTTAAACTTCCGAATCAAGTGTTTATTTTCACCACACACATAATTCATTTCTAATAAGCCGATGAAAAGGATTTCTTATTTAAGAATAACAACTATTGCACAGCAAAAGCAAACAGTCCAAAAAGAATGTAATAAAGGCTAAAAAGCAGATGTCATGCCTATCCTGATTTAAAATCCCTAGAGAGTTATTTAGAAACCCCTACCCCAACTCTGGTTTTCCTGCTAAAACATAGTCTATGAATCATCCATGGGAAGCAGTAAAACACAGTGCACTCAACTAAAAATAGGTAGGGACACTCAATAATAAATCTACTCTCTTGATAGTCTTGTGTCACCATTAAATACTGATCACTTAGAGAAGTGTGATTCTTCTCTCCCCTCACAGAAAGGCTGGAAAAAAATCAGCCACAGACCCTGCTGGAAGGTAACAGAGTGTGTGACAGGACTTGCAACGTGGTGAAAAAAGTAACATTGATTTAAAATGCCTGTAAGCTGGGGTTCACCTCTCAGGATGAACAGTGAAGTTGCTGGTTATTTTTTATCATGCATCACTATAAAATGACTTCTTGCCTGTTGAAGAAATGATACATAGTCCAAGCGTTTCCCTTATAACATAGGACTCTCTACAAAAAGTCCTATATAAGTTCCTACAGAAGTTACAAAAAATAGGAATTTGATTAAGAAGTCAGAAGAAAACTCATATTAATCAAGATCCTGGCTCTAGAATAAAGCATTGGCAACATCTAGTTTATAAATAAAAATAATTGGCCACACAGAGCTATTATTGGCCCCCATTTCAGCATTTCTTTAGAGATTTATAAAATGGAACTTAGAGAGGCACTGGGAGAATTTATTTCTGTCATTTCCACAGGTAGTTCCCACAGAATGGATGGTGGATTCTAGCTGACAATGAGGGTAATTGTGATTTTTTTCCACATTTGTGGGAATCTTCCTAAACATTATCTGCATGGGACTGAATACAAGTCCTACATTTTTCCTCAGAAATAACTGCAGAGAACAGGAACTTAAATGATATCTAATGGCTCACTAAATGCCGGCAATACTACCACAGACAGCGAGGAGAAAAGCTAGTGAAGGGTGAAGTGCCCTAGGTTGGTGGAATGAATGAACTGGAATCTGGAAAATTCCAGGGGACTGATGCTCCGTTGCACGAAGGAAAGTAGCTGTCAATCAGTTTTGAGGGGCACTTCAGGGTGGACATCGGTATAAATGAAGGGGGATTCACCTTACAGATGCTAAGTTCTAGAACCCCACAACTAGAAACTCTACCACAGCATGCAGAATACTCACCAGGCAGATGTGGAAGGGACTGCAAGTGATGTCCACTTAGTTGAACTCACAGCGCCGTCCTCTGTGAAGCAAGCAGACACAGAGCAGTGAAAAATCAATGAGAGGAACCTTTAGGATTCTCATGTAAGGAACAGCTTTGTGCACTTCAAAATCAGAATCTATAATATTAAAAACACACACACACATCAGAAAGGCACATTAATACATTAGTGACATTACTTTCCAAATGAACAAAGACACACAGTCATCAAATCAGAAATGTTACCGCTACGCCAGCCTACAGGGTTTATAGACCCTCTTCGCTGTGCTGATCTACTGTTCAACCTCTTACCGTGATAATTAAGGAACAGTTGAACAAGACCATCTAAGATCTTTTAGAATATAAATCTTTTCCTGATTAACAGTCAAACGTCCTTAGATGAACTGTAAGAAAAAGTTTGCCACTTCGATGAAGAACAGTGCTGAACACCTAAGATTTATAACGGATTTGCATCTTTCTACAAAAAGTGTATTTTTGCTACATGTTTTTTGTTGTCTTTGTTAACAAGTTGGTGATGTAGATTCTGGATTTGACATTAGATTTCTGGTTTGGTGGAAATTTAGATTTTGAGATCTTTCCAAGGTGGGGTTGGGAGGGGTGGGAAGTTCCAGGTGGTATCAGAAGTACACAGAAGTTAAAAGCAAATCCATTCGCATTTGGGAGGAGCAGAGGTGGAAAATTTGGCAACTGAGGGGCACCTGGGTGGCTCAGTCAGTTAAGCATCTGACTTCAGCTCAGGTCATGACCTTGTGGTTCATGAGTTCAAACCCTGCGTTGGGCTCTATGCTGAGAGCTTGGAGCCTGGCGCCTGGTTTAGATTCTCTGTCTCCCTCTCCCTGCCCCCTCCCTGACTCATGCTCTGTCTCTCCCTCTCTCTCTGCCCCTCCCCACTCATTCCCTGTCTCTGCCTCTCAAAAATAAACATTAAAAAAATTTTTTAAAGAAAATTGGCAATTGAAACATGGGAAAATGATGTCTGTAAAACGTGAACTGCGTTATTGAGAAAGTCATCATCGATGTATAGAGATGTCTACAGTAAGGTTCTAGGTAGGATGGTTCATCTATGATGCAAGACTATATGCCATTAAAAAGAAAGAAGCAGGACACCTGGGTGGCTGAG
The DNA here is from genome assembly GCF_018350215.1 of Panthera leo. Classification (NCBI taxonomy): domain Eukaryota; kingdom Metazoa; phylum Chordata; class Mammalia; order Carnivora; family Felidae; genus Panthera; species Panthera leo. The sequence goes on along the minus strand of NC_056681.1, from coordinate 34,955,519 downwards.
TTGGTTGGACGCCCGACTTTGGTTCAGGTCATGATCTCAGGGTTCAGAAGATCAAGTCCCATATCGGGCTTGTTGCTGTCAGCACAGAGTCCACTTCAGATCCTCTGTATCTACACCCCCCGCCCCCCCCTCAAAACTAAAAATACAAACACATTAAAAAAAAAAAAACAGTTGGATCTATATGTACAGATTTAAAAAAATCAGGTCACAGTATTAATTTTCAAAAACTCAAGTAGTTGAGTAATATGCGTACTATGACCCCAATGTGTTAAAACAAACCTCGCTAACCTATGTGTAAATCCTATTAGATGCAGAGAATGTATCTGGAGGGATAACAAGAAATTTGAGTGTAGCTGTCCCAGAACTGGTGCTGAAGGACATAAGAGGAAAAAAAAAAAAAAAGGACCTTTGCATTTTAACCTAACATTTTACCATTGTGTGCTATTTTACCACGAAACCTGTTACTTTTATAATTGAAAGTGAAAAACAATCCAATTCATCCCAAATTTTCTAGAAGAACAAAATATTCCATTTTAAAAATACAGAAATAGAGAATATCTAGTATCATGTGCATCTGTTTATTGATTTAGCAAATATTTACTCTGACCCAGGCTCTAGGCATGAATTGTATCATATATAATCCACATAAACACTCTAAAATGTATATACTGTGATTATTCACATTTTATAGAAGAGAAAACTCAGAAATGACTCTTCAGAAATCACACAGAGCTGGCATTCAACCCCAGGCACCTTGACACATATTTAGCCTCTATGGAACTGCCTCCTCCATGGCACGCACCCTGTTTTCATATTAAATTTATATTTGTAATGAAGTATTGTAAGAAAGTATTGAAAACCATCACAGCTATCCCTAGCACCTTGCTCAGTGTCTAGCATATTAGTGTGCTCAGGAAATCTTCATTGAACAGGTGAATAATTGGGTGGCCTGCCGATAGCCAGGAACTTCAACTACATAACTATGTTATGCCTCTTGGGACTATGAAACAAAGCAGAGTTCCAGAAACACTCATTGATTAAAGACCCTGCTGTACCATGCTCCTCATTTTGAGAAACTACTTGCCACCCAAGTCCTTCTGTAACAAAAGACTTAAAGACAAGATGTGTTTTTCCTCTGCCTTCTCTAATTCCCTAGGGACAACCCATCGTTCCATACACCTTTCTAATTCTGTGCGTGGCTAGGATACTGCAACATTTGAGGAAGTCAGTGATGAAATACTTAACCACAAAGGAGTGAAATGGTCTAAACAGTTTGTCATGAACTAGCTATTGGCATATGGCAGATGAACTTTTATAACTGACTTAGTGTCGCAGTCATATATGAATCAAGGCCTCAACTTACCGCCTTTTTCATTCTAACATTACTCCAGGTGTTAAAGAGTACAAATGAGTTCTTGGTAAAAGAGAGACTGTGTGTGTAGAAGTCTCTGGATGTCTGTGTTTATGTGTGTCTTTGCATATGCTTTTGGTCTATTCTTCTGTAACACAGAAAGAAACCTAATAAATAGACAAAATTCCCAAATATTAGAAACCTATTGGTGCTGGTAAACAAAAGCTGGTTTTCATTCAATAAGGGTGGCAGCATTATTCCATGTGGAAAGAATCGACTCAACAAATGGTGCTGGGACAACTGGACATCTACATGCAAAGGAATGAAGGTGGATCCCTACCTCACATTATACACAAAAATCGGCTCAAAATGGATCACACATGTAAATATCAGAACCCAAACTATAAAACTAAGGAGTAAATATAATACAGGAATAAATCTTTGTGACCTTGGGTTAGGCAACAGTTTCATAGATCTGGGACCAAAAGCACAAACAATGAAAGAAAATATTTGACTTCATCAAATTAAAAAATTTTGTGCTTAAAAGATCACTCTCAAAAAAGTGAAAAGACAACCCACACAATGGAAAAAGATTTTTGCAAATCACTTATCTAATACAGGACTTGTATCCAGAGTATGTTAAGAACTATTTCAAATCAACAAAAAGACAAAAAAACTCAATTTAGAAACGGTAAGTGATCTAAATAGATATTTCTCAAAATAAGATACACAAATACACAAATCATCAGAAAAATCCAAGTTAAAAACCACAATAAGCTATTACTTCACCCCCACTAGGATAATTATAATTGGAAGACAGATTACAAGCGTTAATGAGAATTCGGAAAAATCAGAATGCTTGTACATTACTTGCGGGAATAAAATGGTGTAGCCACTTTTGAAAGTAGTCTAGCAGTTCTTCAAATGGTTAAACATAAAATTACCATATGGCCCAGTAACTCCACCCTAGGCCGGTACCCAAGAGTAATAAAAACATATGTCCATATAAAAAGATTACATGTACTTTTTCATAGCAGCATTATCCATAATGGCCAAAAAGCAGAAACAATCCCAAAGCCCATTTTCTGATCAATGGATACACAAAATGCAGATGGAATACAACAGAATGTTATTCAGCAGTAAAAGAATGCAACAGGGATACATATCATACATACATATATATCATACATACATATCATGGACAAACTTTAGAAAGCATTATACTAAATGAGAGAAGCCAGTTACAAAATACCACATGTTGTAGGATTCTGTGTATATGAAATATCCTATTCTAGGCAAATCCATAGAAGACAGATTGGCGGTTGTGTAGGACTGAAGGGGCAGGGAAGACAGTCAGTGCTCCTGGACACAAGCAATCCTAGTGTTCTTACGTTACACCATGGCAGTGGTTGCACAACTCTAAATATACAAAAAAAAAAAAAATCCAATCGTACATTTTAATGGGTGGACTTTATGGTACGTAAATTGTATTTCATTAAAGCTTTCTTTTTAAAGACTGCATTTCAGTGAGTCTACCCATGAATACTTGTTGGCTTCTTTCAAAAACGACAGAACACTTCTTCACACTGCTCAAGGAAACCCAGTAAGTGGTGAATATTTACACTTCTACAAGATTTGCTATCACAGTTCTCCACGGATACCTTGTGATGGGAAACACAATTGCATTTCACTCTCACCAAAGAGAAGCACGTGCACGGAACTACTTCCAAACCGTAACAAAGCACCAACATCTTACTGCAAACCACCAGTAACGACAGGCCACAGCATTTAGACTTATTAGCATTAGAGTCTTATTTCAAAGCAACAGGGACGCTGTAGCCGAGGGTCAAGTTTTGATTTCTCAGTAGATGGGGATAAAAATGTGCAAGTATTTGAGGGTGACAATGCCAGGCCTGTTTTTGTACATCTATATATTGAACACAGAAGGACTGGCATTTAATGCCCTTTCTGAGACATTCAATATCAGGATTTTGTTTTCAAATGAAGAATAACTTGGCAAGACTGAACCAAAACAGATTCATTGCTCTTTGATCTGCTCTCGAACATGGAAATTGTTTTGTAAACAGCGTTTGAGAATACTCACGTCAGCAAGCGTATAGCATCACAAACCACCTCAAACCTTTGTTGCTTAAAACATGTAACTATTTTGGTTCAAATAGTGATCTCAAGTTTGCAAGAATGGCAAGAGGTCAGAACCCAACACGCTAGCCTCTGCTGCGTCATATGCACTAACGTGGCTTTGGGCAAAGCTAGTCACACGGTCAAGCCCAGCTATAAAGGATGGAGAAAGTCTCACCCATTAGTGGGACACTGCACATAACAAGGGCATAGGTGCAGGGAAGGGAAGACTTTGTGGCCATTTTTTACAATCTATCACAGCAGTGTGTTGTAACATGAAACACATTGCCATTAAGGGTCCATAGAGAAATATCTTACAATAGATTACAGTTTATTATTAATGGCGTAGCTTACATGTAAAATACAGTTAACTTACAATGGTACACGGAGAGCTAATGTACAACTGCACATATATTAAGACTTATCTTCTCTTTATGGAAAATGTCATTTTTCGGGGCGCCTGGGTGGCTTGGTCGGTTAAGCGTCCGACTTCGGCTCAGGTCATGATCTCACGGTCCGTGAGTTCGAGCCCCGCGTCGGGCTCTGTGCTGACAGCTCAGAGCCTGAAGCCTGTTTCAGATTCTGTGTCTCCCTCTCTCTGACCCTCCCCCGTTCATGCTCTGTCTCTCTCTGTCTCAAAAATAAAAAAACGTTAAAAAAAATTTAAAAAAAAAGAAAATGTCATTTTTCTATCGAACATAAGTATATTACTGTAAATACAGTTGCACAGCTATTTACCACAGTAATATTACTATATTGCCATATAGTTTTAGGGTTTGTTTGTTACCAATTATATTTTCTTTTTAAGCAAATACATTTATATGGAAAAGAGTAACAAATTCAGGTGAAAAATTTGGCCAAATCCATACAAGTGGCCCATGAATAACCCAAGTTTAGAACCCAGTATTTGAGGGTGACAACGCCAGGCCTGTTTCTGTACATCTATATATTGAACACAGGAGGACTGGCATTTAATGCCCTTTCCAAGACATTCATATGGATACAAACCACCCACATATCTGAATGAAATGCAGATTCTGTCTGGGATAGGTCTAAGGTGGGACCAGAGATTCTGCAGCCCTAACAGGCTGTCAGGTGATGCCAATGCTGGTTCCAGAACACGCTGGGAGTAGCAAGCAATGGCAGGGGCCTGACAATCAGATAAAGCTGAGGGCAACCTTTACCGGCCATGTGGTCTTGAGCAACGGACCTTGCCTCTCTGAAACCGTCTCCCCCTCTGTCAAAGGCAGGTCATACTAAGACCCACCTTGGAAGTCTGGGTCAGGATAAAAGGAGAAGAAACACACACCAGGTACCTGGGGCAGTGCCAGCCAGCCAGAAGTGCTCAACACTGGCTTGGTCTTCTTCCATAGTTAATGACTTCCAAAACAGTCCTCAAATGGAGCTGTAGGTTAAGTAAGGTAAACAGCAGGCCAAAAGGATAGCCCAGAGTGGTACCATGTCACAACACTAAAAGTAACTGGATTTTAGAAGCATTTCTCACCAATGCAATCACATTTGCTATTTCTGCATATTGTATTAATATGTTTGTCTCTTCAGTCACTCAACAAACATTTATGGAGCACTCACTGTGTGCCAGACCCTGTTCCCAGCTCTGAAGACAGGCCAGTGGACAAAAACAAAACTCCAGGTCCCGAGTTCACACCCTCTGATTCTGTCTAACCGACATGCACTCTCTCCCCACCAGGCTATACTGGAGAGGCTTCCATGGGCCTTATCTGGCTACATACATGTTTAAATGATCACCTTCTAGTTCCCCACAGCCCCCCAGCTGCCCCATCACTGCCACCCAGACAGCCCCCTCTCCTATGCCTTCCTGTTCGCCCTCTCCAAGTTAGTGAGCCCTAAATTAAAGACGTAGTCAGCAACATTTATAAGCATGGAGTGAAGAGGATTCCGCCTCCCTGCTCTGCATATTCACCCTGTACCACTATTCAGTAAACATCCTGCCCGAGAGCAATTCAGCCATCCCTTTGCCCCTCACTGGGTCTCCAACTGCCAGTTTGAGAAACGGCTCTAAACTTGGCCCAGGAAACTTAGAGCTTCTGTATCTGTCATTTACTGTGGCTAATCAGCTTTAAAATGTGTAACTGAGGGCTCTCTGTAGGAGATCATGAGGTGTTTGGGGGATTTTTTGCCCCCTAAATAATGGTAATGGTTTTGCAATGACCCACCTACATTCTTTCCCCTAGTTTCCCCTATGTATTGGTTTTCTATGATCGCATTACAAACTGGCACAAACTTCACAGCTTTAAACAACACACATTTACTGGCTCTTAGTCCTAAAGGTCAGAAGTCTGGCGCAGTTGCTCGGTTCTCCACTCAGTGTCTCACAAGGCTAAAATCAAGGTGTCTTCCAGGCTTCCTTTCTGGAGGCTGAGGTACAATCTGTTTCCAAGCTCAGTCAGGTTGTTGGCTAATTTTACTTCCTTGGAGCCATAGGACTGAGGACTTGGGTTTCCTTGCTATCAGCAGGGGGCCACTGTCAGGTCCTAGATGCCACCTATACTCCTTGCCGCATCACCCCCACCATCTTCAAAGCCAGAGACAGAGAACCTTCCTTGTGTGGAATACTTCTCTTTGAATCTTCTTCAGTCCTTTATAAGGGCTTTCCTGATTAGGGCAAGCCCACCAAGGATAAGCTCTCACTCTTAAAGCCAACTGTGCTATGCAACATAACTGAATCACGGGAGTGATGTAATCCTAGTACTACAGATTATTCAGGGTGCATATACCAGTGCATGGGCGCCTTGGGGCCATCCCCGAATTCTGCCTACTACACCTAGTAACTGTGAGCATGCATTTGTTTCTGCGTGTGGTTTTCTTCTCAGGACGGGAACTGAGGTCATGTCACAAGAAAAGCTAACTGGCCAGTGGAGAGAATACATGAAAGTTAAAACCGGAGAGTATGGGTTTTTGTTGTTGTTGTTGTTTTTAACAACTCTCACTTTGGTCACTGGGAGTAGTTAACGTTCTTAGGATCCCATTAGCCAACCTAAGAATGCATGTACTCTCCAAATTCCAAATCCAGAGCAGAAGTTTCTCCCCTTTCAGTTAAACTGAACCATCATGAAACTAAACATCTAGAATATTAACATTTGAGTAGGACGATGAGGTAACAAAGATGAAAAGCAAGCACATGCCATGGGCTGAAATTGCTTAAGTTAAATTACATTTCCTACATATTATATTTTCTACAATAATATTTACAGGGAAAGAATATAGAAAATTCAAAGGATGCTTCATACATCTACAAGCACAATGCCTATTAGATTTTTTTTTTTTTTTACAGAAAAAAGCAGCTTTTAAGAAATATCCCTTTAAAAACAGGTTAGAGAGCAAAACTGACCGATTTAGGAGAATAACAATAGCAATAATTACCAATTATTGAGAAATTACTACATCCAGGTATTAACTCACTGTTTTATGTGTATGAAGTCATTAACTCACACCAAACCCTATGGTAGACACTTTTTACGGAAGAAAAAACTGAGGCGCAAAGTGGTTACATCGTTTATCCAGGGGTGCATGGCAAGGAAGCACAGAAGCAGGACTTCAAACCCTGATGATCTGGGCTAGTACACTTAAAAAAAATTTTTTTTAATGTTTATTTTTGAGAGACAGAGACAGAGCAAAAGCAGGGGAGGGGCAGAGAGAAAGGGAAACACAGAACCTGAAGCAGGCTCCACGCTCTGAGCTGTCAGCACTGAGCCTGAGGCTGGGCTCAAACCTACAAGGTGTGAGATCACTACCTGAGTGGAAGTTGCATGCTCAACCGACTGAGCTGCCCAGGCCCCTCTATACGCTTACTCTTAAGAGCTGCATCTGGCTGTGCACCCATCTGTGCTCCCAGTGCTGGGAAACAGGGGTGCTTTCTGCACCTACCATACAGCACAGGTGAAGGCTCAGTACACATGCACTGCACTCAGATCTGGCTCATGGCCATGGCTGGGGGCAAATGGGGGCTGCAGCCTCGCCAAGGGGTGTGTTTCTGTAATTTGCATAAAGCCCTCCTCCCCCCCCATGTACCAGTAACCGCCTTATTCAAGGAAGGCTATGAAACAATCCAAGCATTCTGCTATCCCCTTATAGCTGTATTGGGGGGGGGGGGGGGGGGCGGAGAGGAAGAAAAATGTAACTGGTTCCTTTTTTATACCTTCCAAACCCATTTTCCTATACCTGCATTCTGAAATTCAGAGATTATGAAAAGATAGGAACAAACCAAAAGCGAACACTAGAAGCAAAGAAAAACTACTGGCTCCATTTCCTTTTGTAGAAAACAAAGCGAGCTTTTCTCTAGGTAAAGAGAAAAGACAAAATCTATACTTGAACAACCTCGTTTCTCTTCCATCAACCCAACCCAGACAAAGCAGGGGCAGCATGGCACCAGGCGCTACCAGTGACACGGACCTCAAGAAACCCATGCTTAGCAGTCACAATAATAGGTCACTGGAGGCAGAACTGGGGTGGGGAACACAATACTGCATCTTGACTTCTGCATTAAAGGTATGGTTACATTCAAGGCTCATTTCCATAACTAGGTTGGATGAACTCACAAATCAGGTGACATTTACTCAGCGTTCTTTCCTGGTCCTCGCAAGGCATGACCAAGGGCTGTCACCTTGCCAGGGCCCTCTGCGCGAGGGAAAGACTACCATGATACTTCACTCAGCCCTCTCTAGGTTTTGCCTATGGTTCCCATCTCAGCTCCAGTGTCCTGGTGGTAGTCACACAGAAGAAGTTACGAAAATAAAAGTTTAACTATGACTGCATAAGTATTCAAAAATTACATGTAATCTCTAATTTGTAGTATATTTAATATATTTACAGATGTATTTTCTATATTATGTATAAATAGAAATTTTGTCCGAGAAGCCTCCCTTTAATATGATGCTTTGCAGTGTGGCTTGTTGGGGGTGGGGGGGGGGGGGTCTTGATTTTTTTTTTTTTTTTACAAGGTTTTATTTGATAGAGTTTCTCATGCTACCTAATTTGACTTAAAATTGCCATGCACTGCAGCCGGAAGATTTAAATATGTTTGAGATCAGACAGCCCTCAAGGTCCCTGGCTGCCTGTGGTCATCAGTGATCCTCAGAACATTCGAGCAGGGTCTTAGTTTCAGAAACCTGGATATATGCCAACTCAGGTAATTATTCTCTGCCTACCTAATTTCCCCAGGCAATTTAACTGAAAATGGTATTATCCGTCACCTCAGTTCTAATCTGCTCTGAAGTGTCCCCGTGTCCTGCTTCTTCCCTCCACTATAAGCTAACTGAGCTGGTTTCTTTTTGAAGCTTAAGTTGAAAAAAAAATATTTCTGAATCTCTCTAGGGGGAAAATATCAGATAAATAGGAGCCATTTAATTAGTCTCAAACCAGTGTACTGAATAGCGTTGGCAGCAGTTGTAAGACACCCCTCCTTGCTGCCTAACCTTATGAAAAGTCTCTTTTATAGACAGAAATACAAAGGGTTTCTTACTGAAAAACTGACCAAAAAAACCCCCCAAAAAACTGGGGGAGGGGAAAGGGAGAGACCCTGAGATGATTTCACTCTCCTGAAATGATTTTATTTTTTATTAAAAAAATTTTAATATTTTTGAGAGAGAGAGAGAGAAAGAGAGAAAGAGAGAAAGAGAGAGAGAAAGAGAGAGAGAGAGACAGTGAGAGAGAGAGAGCAACAGAGACAGAGCGAAAAAGAGAGAAAAAGACAGAAAGAGACAGTGTGAGTGGGGAGGGGCAGAGAGAAGAGGAAGACACAGAATTTGAGGCAGGTTCCAGGCTCTGAGCTGTCAGCACAGAGCCCAATGCAGGGCTCGAACTTACGAACCAGGAGATCACGGCCTGAGCCGCAGTAGGACACTTGACTGACTGAGCCACCCAGGTGCCCTGTCTGTTTCAAAAGGCACTGTCCTTTTGTTCATTTCCAAATAAGCTGATTTACAATCAGCAGAACGAAATACACCATTTAACACAGGAATGCCTGAAACTCAATGAAAATGCAACAGAAACATGCTTTTTGATTACTTCAGACAAACATGAACTTACATCAGTGCTAATAGAAATACAATGAAAGCCACAAAGGTGAGTTACAAGTGTAATTTTGAACTTTCTAATAGCAACATTTAAAAAGTAAGAAGAAACAAAGACTACTACTCAGCAGTAAAAGGAAAGAACTGATAACAACAACTTGGATGGATCTCAAGAGAATTTTGCTGAGTGAGAAAAGCTAATCTCAAAAGGCTCCATACTATAGGAGATTCCCTTTATATGACAATCTTTACATGACAAAAGTACACAGATGGAGAACAGATTAGGGATTCCTAGGAATTGGGGGTAGGGGGGAGAATGGGGGAGAGGCGGGTTGCTATAGCTACAGAAGCTTAGCACAGGGAATCCTTTCAACGCAATTCTGTATTTTGACTGTGGTACTGGTCATATGCATCTACACAGGTGATTAAATTGCAAAGAATTACACACATGCATGCATAAAATGATGAAATCTGAATAAGGTTAGTGAATTGCATGAATGTCAATGTCGCAGTTGGGCTATTATACTATAGTTTCGAAAGATGGTACCACGGGGAAAACTGGGTGAAGGGAACAGGGGATCTCTCTGTATTATATTTTATAACTGCATATGAATCTACAGTAAGCTTAAAATTAAGAATTACAAAATTCATGTACATGTAATCAATATAAAAATGGAGATTCCCCACCCCCCACCCCCTTCTAAGTCTTTGGAATCTAGTGAGTCATTCACACTGATGGCACATTTCAACTCAAAGTAGCCACATTTCAAGTGTTCAATGGACACATGTGGCTATGGGGCCCAGTCCTGGGCAGCAAAAATACTTTAAACTAAGCCTAATATCATTTCCCAGTCCTGTCAAGTGGCACATTCTAACATGAAATATCTTTGCTTTCTGAAAGTCTCTTACATGGCCGGTTTGTAATGAAACCCTTGGTGCTTGAACAATCACTGGAAACGTGACCTAACTGGGAAAGAAAATTTCATCAGTGGTACCAACCTGAATCTGGTTTGGACCACAGTTCCACAACAAAAATAATCCCTGTAAAAGAGACATCTAGTAGCTTCTAAGAAATAATGCCTGGGGCGCCTGGGTTGCTCAGTAGGTTGAGCATTCAACTTCAGTTCAGGTCATGATCTCACAGTTCATGATTTCGAGCTCCACGTTGGGCTCTGTACTGACATCTCAGAGCCTAGAGTGTGCTTCAGATTCTGTGTCTCCCTCTCTTTCTCTTCCCCTCATGCTCCCCCAGAGCTCATGCTCGGTCTCTCAAAAATAAACATTAAAAAAAAGAAATTAAAAAAAATAATGCCTAAGAAGAATTTCAAGAGCTATGGTATATTGACTAGTCTCAAGAACTAAGACTTTTAACTATTTTTGAAACTCTGATTTTTTTTCTGTTGTTTTCTCTTACTTCTCCTTGGTGATTAAAATTATTAAAATGAGAAGGTCTTGTGGGTTTGCTCTTCAGAGCCATGAAACGGTGAGACTCAATCTTCTTTTACAGGTAGTCACGGAGGAGAAAGAAACAAGGGATAAGTGTGTAATGGCAGCTTTGTAAAATACATAAAATTAGGCCAAATCTCTTGGGACTCTGAAAAGTAAAACAAGGTGCAGACCTGGTTCTCAGACCAGGTCTGACAGAAAGCTCAGGGCTCAATCTCAAAAGACCAGTGCAATCTCCATCCACTACAGAAAGTGGGAATGCAATGAGAAAACACTATTCCCAAATGGAGACTTGGAGAGTATAAAGAGAGCGGGTTATGGAATGAGAGAAACGGATCTTTGAGAATACAAGACAATTAACCTCTCCTGGACCTAGTTCCCTGGTTGTAAAGCAGCAAAATTATCTACCTCACTCACTGTTGTAAAGTTAAATGGAAGAATACACGAAAAGTCCCTATCACATTCCTGCAGTCCCGAGTGGGCGTTCAATTACAGTCCTTTCCCACTCGTTTCTATACTCAAATAACTACCCATGAGAGAAAATAATCCTGTGCAAAGTAAACCAAGAATAGTAACATCAGAAACTCAAGAACTGATGCTCTAGAGTAATGCCAAGGAGAAAAATGTCATTTTAATCCATTGCGATTTGCTTTTATTATTTTTTTTTTTTTTGAGAGAGAGAGAGAGAGAGAGAAAGAGAGCATATGAACAGGGGAGAGGGGCAGAGGAAGAAAGAGAATCTTAGGCTCTCCACTGAGTGTAGGACTCGATCCCACAACCCTGGGATCATGACCTGAGCCAAATATCAAGAGTTGGACACTCAACCAACTGAGCCACTAGGCACCCCTGTTCTGATTCACTTCTAATCTGTTGGTAGGAAGGTGATTTCATACCAATCTAGGTTTATAGCATTCGTGAGATAGCCGTAGAGGAGCAGATACACCTAAGGTAGAGGCCCCCAAATAATCTAAAAACTGGCAACTGAGCTGATTTCAACAGAGAATCAAGACCTGAAGAACTTTTATATATTCATATTATTCACAAACATAAACTGTATCTTCCAGTCAGCAAGTGAGAATAGGAAAGAGAATATGGTACAGCTCAGAAGAACCACTCAACGCTTGATGTTCTCTTGTTACGAATGACAGAATTTTCAGACTGGTATTTATGTTTGTCACATAGTTTTTGGCAACAGACAACTGATCAACCATCTGTTTCAGGAGAAATCACATTGTGAGCTGGCCCACTGACACCCGATATATAGCAGTGCAGCAGTAACTTGGTTTTTATTGATAAGACTGAATTCTGCAAACTCTCCAAGACTCAGAACACATAGTTGCAATGCCAGAGCCCTAAGATGGGTACCCTAGTCAATAGAAGGGCTCCAAATGCACAACTTAGGAGTAATTTGTATGGACAATACCATGCTGTTTCCTGTTCATGTCTATTTGGTTTTATGAGGAAACTAAAGCAGACAGTTTATCTACACCTCTAATATTCGGCACAAAATCCCAGTTTTTATAGTATTATCAAACTGTGTCAGGAGGGTCCCTCTGAGGATATGAAACAGCTGCTAAGAGATTATGGGGAGGGTTTCTGCCATTACTACTTTTGACATAAGAATCAAAGTCCATCAAGCTACAAATACCACTTGAATCAGGAAAGAGTCTCTCTAGAAAACCACAGCACCTGAAGTAAAATGAGATGAGTTACTAAGACTTAGATGTGCACACCCACCTAGGACATTCAGGCTTCATCAATGCCTGGGTTCAGAGGCAGAAATTATCGTTTTAAATATTTATTTATTTTGAGAGAACAAGAATGGGCAGAGACAGAGAGAGAGCGAGAGAGAGAGAGAGACAGAGAGAGGGCGGGGGAGGAATCCTAAGCAGGCTCCATGCTGTCAGTGCAGCTCAATCCCACAAACCATGAGATCGTGAGCTGAGCCGGAATCAAGAGTGAGACGCTTAACCAACTGAGCCACCCATAACTGGTTTTAATAATCAAAAAAAATTCCAAGTTCTAGTATAAGATGTTGATATAGGAAGATCCTGAACTCATTACCTCCCATAGATATCATTTCTACAGCTATACATGGAACAATTTCCTCTGAAAAAACAAAACAAAACAAAACAAAAACCCTAAGAACTGGCAGAGTGACCCCTTCAACATTGGGCACATGAGAGGAAGACCATACTGAAGCGGGTAGGACAGGCTGAAATACAACCAAATATAACCTTGTCATGCATTCCATCCCCAATGTGGCAATGCACAATCAGGGGTGAACCCAAAACCTGCAGCAAAGGGTTCGTACCCCACATCGAGCAACCCAACTTTTAAGACCAGCACCTGAGACATGAGCTGCCAATACCTCTGGATTTGAGAATAGGGCTCATACTCACAAGAACCCCAGGAGGATGAGGAACTAAGGAAGAGTTCTTAGAAGGCCTGTGGGCAGACTGCAAACTCACCCGCCAGGGCCCAGCACAGAAGCAGTCCATAGAAAAGTACCTAGACTTCACGTGACAGAGACTCGTTTCCTAAGTTTAAAGCACTCTACTTTGCTTTGCTTTGCTTTGCTGAAGCCAAGAGAAACCATCATACTTGTTTTGTTTCCTTTCCGGCCAGTCCCATCTTTATGGTTCAATGGGGGCCTTCTTGTATGATCTCTCTCTGCAGCATGTTTTCCTTTTTCTCCTCTTTATTCTTTTCCCCCTTTTTAGCAGGTGCTGCCTTTGGAATCCCCCCCTGCCTCACTGCAGCTGTCAGTGTCCTCTTCATGCTCTATCTCCACTGCACACAGAGTGCCAGTAGCACCCAGAGGGGAGCTTCTACACACATCTCATGTCCCGGTTTTCATGTCTAGTGACCTGGTTTTTGCAGCTGCTGCCCAGGGAACGCCCCTCAATTGCCCGGCTCTGGAGGCCAGTGGAGGGGCTTACATACATGAGTCCCATGGGAATGTAACAATCAGAAAAACCATTCTTTACAGACTACTAGTACTGGGGCACTGCACAGACAGCAGACCAAAACACAGTCCGACCTTCCTGCCAAAGAGGCCTATCTGCTTGTCCTGGAGCTCGGCTTGAGGGTCAGGCTTCTGGTCTGGTGCACTCAGAGGAGCCCACAGAAGTGCTCCCACAAACACAGGCTGGTGGATGCCACCTTTGTGATCTCTCTCTACCTTGCTCCAGTTCGTTGGTACCTTCCAGAAAGGAGCTTATGTCCTTGTCTAGTGCCCCGATTTCAGCAGCTGCTACCAGGGGACACCTCTAGATCTCCTGGCTCTGGTGACCAACAGGCTTCTATTCACGGGTCCCACAGGGCTGTAACCCAAGAAAGAATGAGTTCTTAAATAGCTACTGCACCCAGGGCACAGCAAAGGACAACAGATCCAGGAGCTCAGTCTTTCTGTGAAAGAGGGCTATTAGCTTACCATCATAGCTGCAGCCTGACAGATAGGCTTCTAATAAAACATACATCTAAGGGGTGACTGCAACCTTTCCTGAGGTTTTGGAGGACAGGCACTATTCTTGCACTCTCCCTCTGCCGTGCTCCAGAGCACCATCACCTCTAGGATGGGAGCTCTTGTACATTACATACCTGGTACCCCAGTTTTAAGCCTGGTGCCCTGGTTTTTACAACTGCTGCCCAGAGGATACCCCTTGATCACCTAGCTCTGGTAGCCAGAGGGGCCCGTGTTTCTGGGTCTCACGGGGCAATAACCATAAGAGAGACCGTTCTTAGCAGGTAATCACCCACAGGGAAACACACAGAAAACAGACTGCAATACCCCCAGCCTCTCTGTGAAAGGCCTACTTGCTAGTCCTGGACCCCCAGCCTTAGCAGCAGGATTCATGTTTGGCGTATATCTAGAGGCTACAGAAGTACTCTCAGGGAACACAGGCTAGGAGACACCATCTCTAGATACTCTCCTTCCACCTCACTACAGCTTTCTGGTACCTCCCAGAAAGGAGTTTTATGTACACATCTGGAGCCCTGATTTTTGCAACTGATGCCCAAGGTACACCTTCCAATTGCCTGGCTCTGGGGGCCAGTAGGACTTATGCTGACAGTTTCACAGCATTCCTTAAAATGCGGTGGCCTGAGGGTCTGTTTCAGGTGCTGACATTCTCTCCTTTGGGACACTGACTGCTCTTGCCACACCCTCAACTACTGACATCAATTAAAAATAAAATAGGTTCCCTGGACAATCACAAACATTTGAGAGACCACCAAGAACTAAAGCAAGATTGAACAATAAAGTTCACAAGACCAAATCTTCAAGAATGGGAGAGGTGGCTGTATCATCTACTGTATAGAACCAACACAGAGAGTCAAGCAAAATGAAGCAGCAATGGACTATGTTCCCAACAAAAGAACAACATAAAACCTCCGGGGGAAAAAAAAAAAAAAACTTCATTAAGTGGAGATAAGTAATTTGCTTGGTAAAGAATTCAAAGTAACAATCTTAAGGATGCTCACCAAGCTGGGGAGAAAAGGAGATAAAACACACTGACAATATAACAGACAATACATGAGAAAGTTCCAAACACAAACCACAGAACTGAAGAATACACTAACTACACTGAAAAATACACTAAAGTAGTTCGATAGCAGATCAGAAAAAGCAGAGAGGTGCCTGGGTGGCTCAGTTGGTTAAGCATCTGACTTCAACTCAGGTCATGATCTCATGGTTTGTGAGTTCGAGCCCCATGTTGGGCTCTGTGCTGACAGTTCAGAGCATGAAGCCTGCTTTGGATTCTGTGTCTCCCTCTCTCTCTGCTCCTCCCCTGCTCATGTGCTCTCTCTCAAAAATAAACTTAAAATTTTTTAAAAAATTAAAAAAGAAAAAGCAGAAGAAAGGATCAGTAAGACAGGTCAGAGAAAGTCACCCAATGTGAGCAGGAAAAAAAGAAGGGACTTTAAGGGACTTCTGGAACAGGCCAACATTTGCGTTACAGGCATCTCAGAAAGAGGAGAGAGAAAGGGGCAGAAAACCTATTTGAAGAAATAAGACAGACTAAAGAAATAGGAAGACTGAAAACTCCCAACTTTGGTAAGAAAACAGATATCCAGACCCAGAAAGCCCACAGATTCGAAATATGATAAAGTTAAAGAGACCATCACCAAGATATATTATAATTAAAATGTCAAAGACAGGGAGAGAATCTTAAAAGTAGCAAAAGGAAAACAACCTGTTCTGTACAAGGGAAACCCCATAAGTTCATCAGTGAATTTCTCTGAAGAAATGTTGCAGGACAGAAGACAGTGATACAATATATTCAAAGTGCTGGAAGAAACCACCTAAGCATACTCTACTCAACAAAGTTATCATTGAGACTTGAAGGAGAGAGAGAGTTTTCCAGACAAGCAAAAGTTAAAAAATTCTTTTAAAAGTTCTTCACCACTAAATCAGCATTACAAATGTTGCTAAATGGAATTCTGCCAGCTGAAAAGAGGGTACTAATTAGTAACAAGCATATATCAAAGTCTAAATCTCACAAGAAAAGAAATATATAGCAAAGGCAGTGGGTTAATCACTTATAAAGGTAGTATAAAGATTAAAAGACAAAGGTAGTAAAAATAATTATAAATACAATAATGAGCTGAGGTATACACAAGATAAAAAACTGTAAAATGTGATATCAAAAACAAACATGACTAGGGGAGAGTACAAATGTAAGCTTTAGAATGTGTTGCCAACTTAAAACAGACTGTTATAAATGTAACTTGTTACATGTAAGTCTCAAGGTAATGACCAAGCAAAACCTATAGTAGATACACAAAAAAATAAGAAAGGAATCTATGCACACCACTAACAAAGTCATCAAACCATGAAGGAAGATAGCAAAAGACAAATGGAACAGTGGAACTACAAAACAGCCAAACAACAATTAACAAAGGTACACACCTATCAATAATTACTTTAAATATAAATAGACTAAATTCTCCAATCAAAAGGCAGAGTAACTGAATGGATAAAAAACAAGGCCCATCTATATGCTGCCTATAAGAGACTCACTTTAGATATAAGAGCACACAGAGAATGAAAATGAAGGTATTTCCATGCAAATGGAAACCAAAAGAAAGCTGGGGTAACCATAATTATAGCAGACAAAATATACTTTAAAACAAAGACTGTAAGAAGAGACATTATGTAATGTCATTATGTATTATGTATGTCATTATGTAATAAGGGCATTACATAATGATAAAAGGGTCAATCCAAGAAGATATAACATTTGTAAATATTTATGTACCTAATACAGAAGCACCTAAAAATATAAAGCAAATATTAACAGACATAAAGGAAGAAAAACAGTGCAATAAAATAACAGGAGACTTTAATACCCCACTCACATTAATGGACAGATAATCCAAATAGAAAATCAATAAGGAAACATCAGCTTTAAATGACATGTGAGACTAGATGGCCTTAACAGATATATACAGGATAGTCCATCCAAAAGCAACAGAGTACACCTTTCTTCTCAAGTGCCCATCAACATTCACAAACCAGATCATTTGTTAGGCTACAAAACAGGTAATAAGAAATTTAAGAAGACTGAAAATCCATCAAGCATCTTTTTTCACCATAATGGTATGATACTAGAAATCAACCACAAGGAAACTAAAAAATTCACAAATATGTGGAGACTAACACATGTTACCAAACAACCAACAGGTCAAAAACGAAATCAAAGTGAAATAAAAAATATCTTAAGACAAAGATGAAAGTACAACATACCAAAGCTTATGGGATACAGCAAAAGCATTGCTAAGAGCGAAGTACATAGAAATAAATGCCTTCCTCAGGAAGCACAAAAAAATCTCAAACAGCCTAACTGTACACCTGAAGGAACTAGAAACAAAAAAATAAAAATAAAAACAAAACAAAAACACAAAAAAAGACCCAAAATTAGAAGGGAAAAAAAAAAACGATCAGCACAGAAATAAATGAAAGAGACTAAAAAGACAATAGAAAAGACCAGAAAAAAAAAAAAAAAAAGAGCTGATTCTTTGAAAAGATCGACAAAACTGATAAACCTTTAGCTAGACTCTCCAAGAAAAAATAGAGGACTCAAATAAAATCAGAAATGAAAGTGGAGACACTACTAATATCTTAATACTATAGCATATTATGGACCATAAAAGGTGACTACAAACAATTATACACTAACAAACTGGACAACTTAGGATAAATGGGTACATTCCTAGAAGCATACAACCTACCAAGATTGAATCAGGATGAAATAGAAAATCTGAACAGACCAATTACTGGTAAAGAAATTGAACTAGTAATGTTAAAACTCCCTACAAATAAAAGCCCAGGACCAGACAGCTTCATTGGTGAATTTACCTAATATTCAAAGAAAAATACCAATCCTCAAAGTCTTCCAAAAAAAATAAATAAAAGAGGAACACTTCTGAAGTCATTGTAAGCCCCACATTACCCTGACAGCAAAACCAGATATGGACACCATAAGAAAGGAAAATGACAGACCATTAGCCCTGATGAACACAGATGCAAAATCCTCAAAATATTAGCAAACTGAATCCAGCAATAAATTATAAGGATCATACACCACAATCCAGTAGGATTTATTCCAGGTATGCAAGGATGCTTCAGTACCCACAATTCCATCAACATGATATACCACGTTAACGGAAAGAAGGATATAAATCCTATGATGATCTCAATAGATGCAGAAAAAGCATTTGACAAAAAATAACTTCCATTTATGATAAAAATTCTCTGGGGCAACTCGGTGGCTCAATTGGTTAAGTGTCCAACTCTTGATTTCGGCTCAGGTCATGATCTCAGGGTTGGGAGATCAAGCCCCACGCCAGGCATGGAGACTGCTTAAGATTCTCTCTCTTTCTCCCCTTACCCCCACCCTGGCTCATGCACGCTCTCTCTCAAAAAACAAAAAAGAAGGAAAAACTCTCAAAGTGAGTGCAGAGGAAACATACCTCAACATAATAAAGGCCATGTATGAACAAGCCCACAACTAATATCCTACTCAACTCTAAGATTACATTCTCTGTTGGTGGGAATATAAATCAGTACAGCCACTACGGATAACAGTATGGTGGCTCCTCAAAAAAAAAGAAATGTAACTACTATACGATCCAGCAATTCCACTGCTTTGTATTTATCTGAAGAAAATAAAAACACTAACTCAAAAAGATATATACACTCCCATGTTCAAAGCATCATTATTTATAATAGCCAAGCTATAGAAACAAGTGTCCATTCAGGGATGACTAAAGAAAATGTGGTATTTATATAAAATAGAATATCCAGCCACAAGAAAGAATGAAATCTTGCCAATTGCAACAACATGGATGGACCCTGAAGGCATTATGCTATATTAAATAAGTCAGAAAAAGACAAATACCACAATATGTTACTTCTAGGTGGAATCTAAAAATAAAAAAAAATGAAGTTCATGGATACAGATGGGTGGTTGCCAGAAGCAGGGATGAGGGATGGGTGAAGGGGTGTAGGGAGTCAAAAGGTACCAACTTCCAATTATAAGTAGGTCATAGTAATATAATGTACAGCATGGAGACTATAGCTGACACTATATTACATATTTGAAAGTTGCTAAGAATAAATCTTACAAGTTCGCATAAGAAAAAAATTATATAACAGATGTTGACTTATTGTGATCATTTTGCAATATATATGAATATTGAATAATTACCTTATATACCTGAAACTAATGTTGTGTGCCCATGATACCTCAATAGAAATTTTTAAAAATCCTTATTAGTCACATACATTAAAATTCCCTTGTTCTGGTGTATAGATCTAGGAGTTTTGACAAATGCATAGTCATGTGACTACCCCACAATCAAGACATAAAACAGTTGTTACCCCCCAAAACTCTTTCCTGTTGCCCCTTTGTAGTCAGCCCCTCCTCCAAACCATGGATCTGTTTTCTGTTCTCATAATGTCACCTTTAGTGTATGGAATCCTACATTCTGTAGTCTTCTGAGTCTGATTCCTTTCACATAGCATAATGCATTTTGTGATCCATCAATGTTGAGGTTTCCATCGATAGCTTGTTCCTCTTAACTGCTGAGTAGGATTTCATTGTATGGATGTACCAGTCTGTTCTTTCATTCCCCAACTGAAGCATGTCTGGGATGTTTCTAGTTTCTGACAATTACAAATAAAGCTACCATAAATATTAGCATACGAATTTTGGTGTGAACAAAGTTTTCATTTCACTTGGGAGTGGGATCGCTGGGTCATATTTAAATATATGTGTAACAGAGTAAGAAACAGCCAATTTTTCTCACCAAGTGGGTGAATGATTATAAATTCCTACCAGCATGTAGGAGAATTCCAATTGCTCTGTATCCTCATCGACTTGGTACTATCCATTTTTTGCCTGATTATTTCAGCCTTTCTAAGGGGGGGATGGTTCATGAGAGCTTACTGTGATTTTAAAATTGTGAATCTTCAAGATCAGATTTCACAGCACCATATATTTCTACCTTTAAGTCTGTAATATACAACATTCCTTTTGGAACTAAAACAACAAGCCAAACAATTAAGTAAGTTCACACAGTTACAAATGAAGATGATCTTCTCATTACAGAAGAAATGTTCCTTCTATAAGTTTGCATGTGTATATCTAATATCTACAAATAATAATTCATCAATAATAACAGATTCCCAGGACATCTCACTGGCTCAGTTGATAGAGTATGTGACTTGATGATCTTGGGGTTGTAAATTCAAGCCCCACGTTGGCTGTAGCGATTACTTAAAAAAAATAAAGTCTTAAAAAATAACAGATTCCCAAGTAACGATAGGAAATAACAATCTAATTCATAACTTTCATTAGTGTAAAAAACCATGAATTACTGACAATTAAACATGTGTCATATAGAATTGTATATATACCATATACACAGAGATATAAAAGGGTATTGTGTCAAGTACGCGGATAGTTTAAATTTGATCACAAAAGGAGTATTTACTAATTTAGAAAAAGGATACTTAAAACTATACCAACAACACTACACATTTGCATAAATTAATGAGCTCATTACAAATGTTGGCTGTTCCAAAAAAGATCTCCATTTTTCAAAAATTTGAGTCTTTGTTCTGTTACAGTTTGTACTTTAAATTAACTAAATATATGGTTTAGAATTTTTACCATGTCTTATTTTTACTTTATTGTAGTATTTATGTGTCATCTTCTGCTAAGAATATTATACATTCTTTATCTATTCCCATAAATGGAACAGGAAATTAAATGTCTTCCATGAAAAATAGTTGCTTTACCCATTCAACAACTATTTATTGCATTTCTAGCAAGCGGGGCAGGGCAGGGGGTGTTCTCTTTTAAACAGGGACTTCAGAAGGGGCTCTTAAGTGGCATTTGAGCAAAGAAATGAGAGAAATAACAGCGTAAACCTTGTAAAGAACTGGAAGAAGAGGAAACCAGTAAGAAAAGATAGCAGGTGCAAAGGCCCTGAGGGGAATGTGTGTTTTATAAGATCGATGTGTGTGAGCAAAGCAGAGTGAGCAAGGGGATACTAGAAGGCAATGAAATCGGAAAAAGGGAGCCAGATCATTCAAAGATATGGATTGAATCTGATTCTCCATTAAATGTGAAGCAACTAGAGAGTTTTAAGGAGCAGAGTTACATAGTTTGACTTAAGTTTTAAAAGATCCATACTTTGCTATTTGGAAGACTGTAGCAAGCCAAGGGTGAAGCAGAGAACCCAGTTAACAGCCTGCTACAAAAGTCGAGAGGAGTGAGGACCATGGCTTGGTCAATGCTGGTGACACCTGACATTATGAAAAGTTGTCAATTCAGTATATATTCTGAATGTAGAGGCAATAGGATTGGCTGCTGGGTTACATGCAGAGTGTAAAAACAAAACAAAACAAAACAAAACAGGAGATGACTTGGAAGTTGAAAACTAGCATCAAAACTGTTAAAATTGCTTGGTCTGGAAAACAATGAATAGTTTCATTTCAACAATGATATTTAAGAAACTGCAACACAGTAAACTGTACTGACTAGCTGGCATCCAATTTTTAAAATGCCAAGAATGAAGATAAAAAGCTGAGACTATCCAACAGCTAACTTTTGGAACATTTGCTGCCATCAGACACTACAGGAGAGTCATGGAGAATTCCAGATAAAGATCAAAGTCAGAATACCATTATTTTTCATTTGCCCTTAATGACTCTTGTGTAATATATTGCATATCAGCTATTATAGCAGAGTTTGGCAGATATTTTGCAGATGAATAGATTAACAGATGAACAAGGTGATTGAAGTATAAATAGATGAGGATTAATGCAGTGGAGCATATGAAATGCCATGCAGGAAGAGCTAAAATTCAAAATAGTAAATAATAATTCCAGGGGCGCCTGGGTGGCTCAGTAGGTTGAGCATCCGACTTCAGTTCAGGTCATGATCTCACAGTGTAAGGGTTCGAGCCCCGTGTTGGGCTCCGTGCTAACAGCTCAGAGCCTGAAGCCTGCTTCAGATTCTGTGTCTCCCTCTCTCTCTGCCCCTCCCCTGCTCATGCTCTGTCTCTGTCTCAAAAATAAATTTAAAAAAAAAAACATTAAAAAAATTTTAAAAAGCATAATTCCGGAAGTTTCATATACTCTATCCATTAGCTGAATTCATAAAAATCTGGATAACCTGGAGTTTAGAATAGAAAATTTTCATTTCTGGGGCACCTGGGTGGCTCAGTCAGTTACATGTCTGACATCGGCTTAGGTCTGATCTCACCTGAGTTCAAGCCCCGCATCAGGGACTGCGCTGACAGCTTAGAGCCTAGAGCCTGCTTTGGATTCTGTGTCTCCCTCTCTGTGACCCTCTCCCACTCACACTCTGTCTCTCTCTCTCAAAAATAAACGTTAAAAAAATTTTTTTTTTAAAAAAAGAAAATTTTCATTTCTCTCAGAAAGTGAAGGATACTGTTAAGATTAAAACCATTTGTTATGAAGATAACCTAATGTTTCAAGACTTGGAGTAATGATTTTGAAGAAATTCAACATGGTTTTGAAGGAGTAGACAGACAAGTTACAAATGCCATTGGACAACTTTCCCTTAGATTTCATGATCTCCACCACCTGAGATTCAAGGGTGAGAAGCAGTCAAGTGCTATGCTAACCTGGTCCTTCAGGACTCCACCAGAGACAGGGGACACTGAAAACGCCAAAGGGGAGCCAAGTACCCACCATGCTGTCCATTAGGGTTATTCTCCTGATCTTACATAGTGTTTACAAGCCTTATAGTGTTTAATAAATGCTTACTGAATGAATGAAACTTTCTACCACCATTACCTAGAGAAAACCATAGGATAGTGACTAATACAGAAACTCCTCCATTTTTACAATCCTTTTCCCAAGGCTGGCCCAGTATATTTCCCTAGTTATGATTCTGGGGGTTTGTCAAGGTGACTTGGTGTTATAATCCAAAAACTCCAGCATTAAAAGACAAAAAGAGTAGAAACTATTTTGGAATCTCTTAAGGAAGTTAAAGTACTTCACCATTTAGTGACACTTGAATCATTAAATTGTGCACCTAAAACTAATATTATACTACATTCACTAACTGGAATTTATTTTCTATGTTTGTTTATTCTGAGAAAGAGAACACAAGGAGGGAAGGGTCAGAGAGAGAGAGAGGGAGAGAGAGGGAAAGAGAGAGAGAGAAAGACAGAATCCCAAGCAGGCTCTGTGCTATCAGCACTGAGCCCAATGCAGGGCTGGATCCCACAAACTGTGAGTTCGTGACCTAAGCTGAAATCAAGAGTCAGATGCTTAACAGACTGAGCCACCCAGGTGCCCCAACTAACTGGAATTTAAATTTTAAAAAAAGTTAAAAAGAAAAGAAAAAACATTTAGTAACAATTTATTAGTAGGATCTCACTGGTAATGTAGGTTTCGTCCCCCCCCCCCACCCCGCCCAATACAACAAACAGTATAGACCAACTACACCTAAACACCTTTGAAATACTAAGACCCTCTCAACTTTGAGGATTCACCAAGGGTTGAATGAGGTTTTAAAAATTCCTCTATTTCCATAGATGGCCTTCAAGAAAGAGAAATGGTATGTTAAATCAAAATTGGGGAACACAGTGATATGGTAAAAGAATTCACGGGCCGTTCTTCAATCCCAATTCATCGACAGGCCATCCCTCCACTCCCCGTGATTAAAGCGCAGTGTTGATCACTCCCATCTCTGGAGCCGAGATAATCGAAGGACAAATGGGTGACCAAAAATATCCCATTAATATGGCTATTCAGCCACATCACCGTATTCATTTCAAATTGAGAACCATAACTCTACTTAATAGCACAAAGCCCTACATGTATTTGCATCTTATGAGCCATCAGTCAGGAGACTGAAGCAGCTGGCTAAATCATCTCGCCCTTATTTAATTTACCATTCTCCTCTCACATTCGTTCTGCTGCAGAAATGGCATTGCGGTTCGCTTTCAATAACTCCCTGACAACTCAGAAGCAGGAAGAATAAATTTTCTTTGCTGATTCCCTGCATTCTATGAAGAAAGAGAAGCAGTAATCATGATACCATTAAATTGATGCAAAACTACCTTATTTTCTTTCTTCTACTATTTTTACAGTAAGATCAATGTTGACTAAAAGTACACTGTGTAGTTTTTCTCTTGTTTAAAGATTCTTTTGCCCTATTTGTTTCTATGTGTTTTAGAAACAGACACCCTCACATAAACACTGCCCCTTAGGGAACAACTGTCAAATGCAGACTTAAAACACTATTAAGAAAAATCTGAATATAAATGATGTAAAAACTTTGAGACTGTATCTGGAAAGACTTACTGTGTTTGCCATAGAAATATGATTAACTTGCACCATCAGAGTGCTCCTTTTGCTGAGAAAGGACAAGAGAACTCAGATCAGGAAGCTCCCATAAGCCACTACAAAGTTTTGTTTTGTTAACTTTTTGAGATGGGAGTTTGAGGAGGTAAGCCTCTCCAGTTAATTCCTATATGGGTCTCAGTGCAGTCTAGACTAGCACTGTCCAACAGAAATAAAATGCGAGCACAAGTGTGATTTTAAATTCCCTAGTTGCCATGTTAACAAAAAGCAAACACAGGGGCACCTGGGTGGCTCAGTCGATTAAACATCCAACTTCAGCTCAGGTCATGATCTCATGGTTCACAGGTGCGAGCCCCGTGCCCAGCCCTGTGCTGACAGCTCAGAGCCTGGCAGCCTGCTTCAGATTCTGTGTCTCCCTCTTTCTCTGCCCCTTCCCTGTTTGCACTCTGTCTCTCAACAAAAAACAAAAAAGTAAACACGGGTCAAATTTTAATGTTTTCTTTAAGCCAATGTACCCAAAATATTTTAACAAGTATTCCACATACAAAAATTAGTAATATACTTTTTTATATACTGTTACTTTTTCTATATTAAGTCTTTGAAATCCAATGTGTATTTTATACTAGCAAGCACATCTCAGCTTGAACTGGCCATATGTTGAGTGCTCAAAGCCACATGCTATGTATGAGTGGCTCTTGCACCAGACAGCGTAAATGCTAGAGCAGGTCCTAGAGAGAATCTGGAATTGATCAATGCATAGTCAATGGGTTTTGAGTGGTAATCACAGTCACTCTGTTACGAGGTGACTGGAAGAGAAAGAATTGAAGAGACTCATATAGTCCTTGGTCTCGAAGTACCCAAGATTCTGTAAGTTCTTAGAATAACTAGAACTTCACTCTCCTCTTATCATTAGAGCCCCAGGCATTTCACTGGTTACCTCAATGTGCAAAGGGCTCAGAAGTTAGTCACATTTGTGAAAAATACTTATTGGTTGTCCTCCTACTCGGACATCTTACTTTCTTGACATCTTGTATTCTCTATCATCTGTTAGTTGTTGCTATACCCAACTGATGAAACTCAAGTTTACATTTAAATCAGAACTCCAGCTCTCATCTTGAAATGCAATCATAAGCTATAGCTTAAGGTACCTCAGAGAACTCTTCCACCTACTGAAAAGCTCTATAACAAATATGCTGTTAGACACTTTGTGAACACTGTCTCCAGCCCACTGAGGGCAGGAATTATTACCCTCACTACAGTAAAACAATGCTAGAAAGAGAACAGCCTGCTCAAGGTCACAGGACCAGTCCACAACCTTCTACAGCCCTTCTTTGTCTTGGTTTAATAATCACAATCAATGTCCTGTATTCCTAAATTGCCCACCCCAATGCAAGAATCTTCATATAGGCTGAATTCTGAACATCAATTCCCACTTTATTCCTCTGGGAACAGAAACCAGCAAGAAAATAAGAACCATCTGTCACTACTGAGCTTGTGAGAAGCAGAGGAAAAACTTTTCTCCATCCAAAGTCCAAGATAAAGAAATTCACTGAGTACCACCCACACTACACAATCCTCCCACCCAGGTGTCCATTTATATGCTCAACAGTCATTGTAATTGCAAATTTGAGGTCACCCCTGATAATAAGGCCCTCCTCTTCCATTCTCAGGGCACTCTGGTCCCCAAAGTCATTAGTGCAAACTTGATCCAATTGCTTTTGATTCTGTCTGCACACAGATTTCTCTGTAGGGACCGCTGCTATTCCAAGCTTCTGCTCCCTTTGCTTAGATGGTTGCTAAGGAGAAGAGACTGCTGCCTTTGTAATTACTACCTGAAATTCCTCTGTAATCTCAACCAGTACTTTTCTTAACATCAAGCGCCCCGCACTGATCAACAGGGTAACCTCTGCTTTTGGCATTCCTGATCAAGTCTCAGGGGCTTCCAATTGAGGTCATAAACAATTGATGCCCTCTACTGCGAATGCAAACCAGTTACTTCAGGGACCTCCAAGCTTTGAGGACCCCTCCCTGGATAACTGTGGGTTTGGGCAGAGAAGCAGTAGTTTAGAGGTTCCAAAACCAGACTTCAAACAGAAAACCAAAACCAAAAACAAATAAACAAAAACCAAGCATTTCCCCCTTTACCACATCTCTCCATTTCAACTGCTTCTGGGAAGACAGGCACTCCACAGTGATGTCTGTATGAAAAGGGTTTTCTGCATTGGAAAATTTTTCAGGCTGACTTACCTCTGAAATCTTTTTTCCAAAGCAGTCAGCCCCCCCCCCAAGTAGAGCCAGGCCCCACAGTCAAGCAAGATGGGTCCCAAATCAAGTTGTCCTAAGACTCTGCTCCTCTAAGGATGCCCACGGACCAGCAGCATCAGCACCATCTGGAAGCTTTATGAAAAGCATGATCCGTATTCTAACAGTGCCAGGTGATTCGTATCCATGTTAAAGTGTGAGAAGCCCAGTCCAAGACACCACTGAAAAGAATCTGATTTCTGATTTTATAAATAACTGGACAGTTGATACAAATTGCAAGTACCCACTGAATTCTCATTAGGCTAGGAATTGTTGGGTTTTGTTTTCAACCTATTTTTCGAACCTAAAACTGAACTGAAAATAAAACAGCTCCCAGAGAGAAACCCAACTTTTTTCCTGTGGTCCTAGGATCCTGCCATCCCTTGAAAGTCAAAGTTTACACTCCATATGTGCACAGAGAGACACCAACAAGTAAAATATTTTTCCTAATGAACTTGAGGACAACGCATGGAATAACTGCCAAACAAGCCAGCAAACGTAGTCTCATAATTCGCAAGCCTTTGACACATTTTCCTTCTACGAACACTGCAAATTCCATTAGGATGACTTGGGAGATTCAGTTTTTTGAAACAATGATGGATTTGAATGGAAGGAAATGGTAAAACATGTAGATTTTAAGGTATGCAAAACCATGTTTTACAGAAAAATGTAGCTAAACCCTCCTGAGTTCACCCTTCAGTGGTTTTGCAGTAGGGGTACATTTATAATGTATATTTTGATAAGAATGCCTATATGGTATTGAGACAAGTGATTTTGGAGTCCTTTTATCAAACATTTTATCATGATCAACACCCTTCACCTTGTTGTTCCAGCAGACGAGTAAAAATCATTTTTTCTAATGTGAAAATTTACATTTTACTTCACAATCCTACTAAAGGCAGTTATGTCTTCACTTATCTGTTTAAAAACACAAAGAAATACCAAGTTAAAAATGAACGTACATAAGAGTAATATAAAACTTTTTTTTAAAAAAATTCATGCTTAAGGATACTTTTTCCACACTTTACAGAACAAATATAATTTTGCTTTTGAAAATTTTAGTATTCTGATTAAAGGTCTATGTCAGCAAAAACCCAGGACATAGATGAAAAGAAGCCACATTATTTAAGAAATCATCAAGAACCCCAGCAACCAAATGGCCAAATACTATCTCAAAGTTACCAAGTTTTCAGAAAACCAAACTCCCAAAAATCACAATATATTTTCATCTCTTGTCTAGTAGGTATTCCTTATGATCCTAGAATTCTGTTTTTTCCTTGATAGATGCCTCTCATTCTTGAAAAAACAAAAAAAGACATTCTCCATTCCTTTTTGTTTAAGAAAAAAAATTGCACAAGGCCAAAAATTCCAAACATATTCTGGTTCTACTTTCTCTTTGGTCTCTTGAGCTTCCTGTTGAAAACCACCACCTCCTTTCCAGCGGCTGCCATTTTATCACCCTGGATAAACTAAGTGGAAAGTACCTCATGTTATGGCTGCTATGAGCAGGTCAACTGGCCCCCCACCCTTCCTTTCTCTCTCCATGGGGGAGAGGAAACAGAATGATGGGCCGTGGGGCCCTTCAGATCTACCAAGCTGGCCTCAGTGAGCAGCATCATGAAGGGTGTCCAGAGTGTGAACTCCACAAAGATGGGGACCACACCTGAGGAATCCCTGGCATGGCCACTCAAGCCCTGTTTATGGAACTTCCCAGCCCCTCCCCTGGTGGTGTCTCCTACAACTCTGCTCTACCATGGCCTAGGCAAGAGCACTATCTCCTTCCCAGCCCAAGTGTTCAAGATGAGCCAAGGTTGGCAGAGTGGCAAAGCCATGGCAGCACCTTTGCTGCTGCTCCTAAGTCAGATGTTGGTAACTCAGAGCCTCCATAGTGTGTGATGCAGCAAGCCAATAGAGCCAACCTTCCTTAAGAAGGTGAGGAATTTGGTTGCATGAATCCTTTTGCTACAAACAAAAACCCAAAAGCTCAGCTGCAATACACTGAATTACAAAAGTGAGAAAAGCAGCTCAAACGTAAATGCTCTGGTAAGATCTTCAGATCCTGTAGAAACCGTATGCCAGGGCACAGCAAGGGCAAGAGTGCATATCAGGGAAGCACTTAAGGGCAGCAGTGCTGGAAAAGGGCAGAGCAGACTGAGGTGAGAAGGAGACCCAGGACCACGAAAGGGGCAGAGTGGCAGGGCTTCTCAGAGCCAACAAAAATCCAGAGCTGTGGCCTACAGCAGGAACACGGAAGTAAGTCTGGATGCAGCTGCTTGGGCCACATGTATATACCATTGTCCTAATAGACCATAGTCATCTGTCCTCCCAAGAGACTCTAGACCCCTGAACTCTGAATTCCAATCAAGCAGCAGCATCGTCCTGCTTCTCCCCATCCCCTCCCCAGTCTGTTCTTTACCCAGAAGGCATAACCATTCTTTAATACTTAAATGTGATCATGTCCTTTCTCTGCTCAGAATTCTCCAATGGATTCCCAATATAATCTGAATACAACTCAAAGTCCCTGCGTACCCTATTTACCTCACTTCCTACCCCTCTGCCCCTTTGATTATCCCACTCCATCCAAAATGGCTTCCACACTCTTCCTCAACCCCCCTCATACGCTGCTGTGTAGGGTCCTCACGCTTGCTAGTCCCTCTGCCTAGGATATCCACATGGCTCCTAAACTTCATTCAGGTCTCTGGTCAAATGTCACCTTCAGGAAGGCCTCCTCTACAAACCTATCCAAAATGGCAGTCTCACCTCTGTCATGCTTTACCCCCTCGCCCCCAGCACCCACCCATCTTGTACTCACTCACAGCTGCCTCCTCCAAGTGCTTATGATTCTTTGCCTAAAACCTTTCTTTGGCCAAGAGCTGTGTTCATCTTTGCACAGACAGGCAGGCCAAAAATGCCTTTGGGGACAGCCCTCAGCCAGAGACAAGTGGCGGTTAGCGGGTAAATACCCAACCTCCAAGTCCTTCTATGGGACAATTCCAAGGCCTGTTCTTCACGGTCTTCCAGAGGTCTGCTGTGGGATTGTGTCCCAGTTGCCCACAGAGATAACCAATCTGATAACACACCCTTTATTGAATCCCTTCATTTCTTTGTCTCACCTCCTCACTCTCCTGCCAGAATTTCCTGGGATCGCTTTTCCAATAAATGACTTGCACTCAAATGTATTGTCACAGGATTAGCCTTGGAGGGAACTCAAATTCAAGATCCCACCCATCCCCTCCTGCTAGCACAGTGCCCAGCACATAATAGGTGCTTCGTAAATATTTATGGAATGAATGAACTGCCATGGCTAACTTTTACCTTGATGATGCTGCTGATCAGGAAGCATCCTGTGTCCCATCTAAAAAGCTGGTTTTATATACAGATGATTAGCCCTTGTTTCAGCCAGAACATTGACTCTGAGAACGGCATAGGATCCACATAGCTTCCTTTTGAACACCATTGCCATTTATGACAGCCATTCCTCTGAACAGGTCCACCATCTAGAAAGATGTTCTTTCTCCAAAGTTAATGGATATGGCAACTCTCAAACCCTAAACTATAGTGTGTAAAAAGCAGCAGATTAGCACTGAAAGTCAGTCTTAAATGCCCTCCAGATGCAAAATCCTTACACCTCTGTGAGCCCTGGAAGCTCTGAAGTCAAGAACCGGGGCTAGTTCTTAGGATCAGGACCAGCTGCATAATTTGCAGGACCCACTGCCAAAGGAAAGCATGATGCCCTTTGTTAGTAGGAATTTCAAGATGGTGACAAGAGAGTGTTAAACCAAACACAGAGCCTGAGTCTGGGCTCTGTCTAACTGCACAGGTCCTATGCCCATGAAGTTGGCCCTACCAAGAACTCATCAAAGATAAACTATCAGACACCCCCTAACACTGCTCCCTTGGCAGTGATGATTCTCAAAGAAAAGAGAAACAGCAGCAGCTTGTTTTAGGTTAAGCCACCACAAGACTACATAACTTATTGTAGCAGAGAGGCCTGGGGGCACCTCTTAAAGCAGTTCAGTTCACATCACCTTCAAGACTTTACAAACACCCAAGGAATCAATCATGGCGCACAGCTCCCCACCACCTGCTCCATGATTCAAACTGCTGACAACTCCAGTGTTGCAATTACCCTGTTGGGTCCCATAGTTTAAATGCACAATATATAACTAAAGAGAAAAAGAACCTTCTTTTAGATGCCAGAGGATGCAAAAGACCTCAGAATCTAGTTCAAGAAATCCATTCAGGTTCATCACTCGGGGGTCTGATGGGCACATAGCTAACAGGTCAGAAGAGTTTGGTAGAAAAATTAAAGGGGTTTAAACAGCCTGCTAGTACCATACCTAAGCTCCAGGGATGTGTCTATTTGAGAGAAAATACAGATTGAGGTGATGCTGGGACACAGCCATGATTAGGGCAGACCTGTAGAAATACGTCCAAGGTAGAAAAATGGTGTAACAGCACCTTGGCCTAGGAGATGCTTAATACATCTTAGGGGAGGAAGAGAAGCAGTCCCCTAATGTGCACTGTAGATCACCAAAAGAAGGACCCAGGATATGCTGCCAAACACAAATGACCACAGGACCCTTGATGGGCCAGGAAACTAACTAACTGATAGGGCTCAACAGGATAAACTGAGAAATGGTGACTTAGAGCCAATTAACCCACAAACCCTATTTCCTAATATGCCAGGTGGCTTGTTTTACTACACAAAATCATTTCTAAAGTTTGCTTTCAATCCTGCCTGTACAAAATGCAAAAGAAATGATGGTCTCCATTTGAAATGTTAGCATTTAAGCAGAATTTCATTCCATGAACAATTGCTGAGTTACTTTCTATGGGGTATACGATATTATGATCTCATGCTGGGGACTTCTGGAACCATAAAGAAGCACTTTAAAGTGTATCAAGGAGCTATGGGGTAAGTAGACATTTCAGGATTAAAATTCTCTTGTTCTATAGAGATTATGTGACTTTGTATAGTCAACAATAACCTTTGTGTACTTCAGCGTCCTTTTACTGTAAAAGGAGAGAATACCCACGTCCCAGGGGTATTTGTGAGGGAGAAATCAGGATGATCAATGTTCTCAAATGTCTTATGTTCAAACAAAACTCAAGATGTCCCCCAGAAACCAGGGTCTCATCTGCAAGCTCTGTGCTCAGGCCCACATCCTTGTAGCTAATTTTGACTCCTCTTTGACACCTGATATCCAGTCTGTCACAAATCCAGATGGCTCTTCATTCAAAATATCCCAAATCTGATCACTCCTCACCAACCCTAGCCCACCTTAGTCTTGGTTCTAGGTGTGCTCACCTCCCTCCTGGACTTTTGCGAATTTCCTCCCCTGTTTCCCCCTCCTGGCTGTGTCCCTAATCCATTTATTCTCATCATAGCAACCAGAAAAGTCTTGTTAAGATGAAAGAACTGGGGCGCCTGGGTGGTTCAGTCAGTTAAGCATCCAACTCCTGATTTTGGCTCAGGTCATGATCTCACAGTTCGTGGGTTCGAGCCCCACATCAGGCTCTGTGCTATCAGCATGGACCCTGCTTGGGATGCCCTCTCTCTGTCCCTCCCCTGCTCCCTCTCTCCCAAAAATAAATAAGCTTTCAAAAATAAGTAAAACAAAAGAACTCTTCCAAATAACTAAGTTCCTTACTTTGGTCTAAAGCATTGGTTCTCAACTCAGGTGTGACTTTGCACCACAGAGGACATTTGACAACGTCTGGAGACCTTTTTAGTTATCACCCTTGGAGGGCGGGGGTACGCCACTAGAATCTAACAGGTTGAGTCCAGGGATGCTGTTGAACAGTCTGCAGTGCACAGGACAGCACCCACAAAGAATTATCCAGCTCAGAATGTCAGTAGTGAAGTGGACAAACAGGGCACTGAAGTGGTCTCAATTCCCTCCACCTGCACCAATACAGGTAGTCCCCTTCCCCCACACCCCCTACCACAGAGCTGTATCCTTGCCATTCCTGCACTAGATGAGCCACTCCCACACACAGCCACTGTTCCCTCTGCCTAGAATGTTCTTCCTATAGATATCCTCAGGGCTCATTATTCTACTGCCTTCAGGCCTCCGCCAATCATCTTGTTTTAATTTGCAGCTCCCCTCACTCCCGCTCAGCACTGTCCTCCCCCTCTTCTCCACAGCACATACTATCCAGCACACCTGTCATTGTACTTCGGAGTTTTTTCTGCCACCTTCTACCTCCTGGAGTGCAAGCTTCTTGAAGGTGGGAACTTTTGACTGATTTATCCATATTAGGTACTTGGCACATAGTAGGCACTCAAATATTTGCTGAAATGAATAACTGGATGTATGGATATTACCCAGTAGAGGTACTGCATCTTGGCTGAGAGATAGCTTCTAGTCTGAGTGGGGAAAAGTATGTATTTAGATTTATTACCAAGGCTGTATTCATAACCCATTTTGTATGAAAACAGAGCTTTAATAATAATTCCCAAATGGACTCCCTAATGCTATCATGACAAAGGCACGGAAGGTGGGACGCCTGGGTGGCTCAGTCGGTTAAGCAGCCGACTTCGGCTCAGGTCATGATCTCGCGGTCCGTGAGTTCAAGCCCCGCGTCGGGCTCTGTGCTGACAGCTCAGAGCCTGGAGCCTGTTTCAGATTCTGTGTCTCCCTCTCTCTGACCCTCCCCTGTTCATGCTCTGTCTCTCCCTGTCTCAAAAATAAATAAAACATTAAAAAAAAAATTAAAAAAAAAAAGGCACGGAAGGTAATAAAGGGAGCCTAGCTCATCCACCTTGAAACTTCCTTCAGTCACAATAGACAGATATGAAGGATTAAATTGCTAGTTGGGGTCTATGGCAACTGTAGTTCTCCAAATTAAACATCAGTGCATGTTGTTGGAAAAATACAATTACATTTATGGAAGATAAAGGGACCGAAAATTTATACATCAGGACAGTTCCAGAAATCCCAGCCTGAACAATGTTTTTATGTTCAGTATACTATCTCCAATCAGTAACATTCCAAGATTCCATGAAATACTTACCAAATACAGCAAGGCATTACACACGGGGCCAAACAGAATCGAGCACACACAGTCCTTGCCCTCAGAGGGTCTCCAGTCTGGAATGGAAGTTAAGACAGTTGTGTTGTTGGACTGAAGCACACCATGACCACAGTAGGCTGCTACTTTGGGCATTATTAGAGAAACACAAAATGTAATGGGGTCCTCCAGAGAGGGGGTGGGCGGGAAGCAAGGAACGTGTGGAGTGGAAGGTGGCCCTGATGTTTCCTGGAGGGTGAGCACACCCACACAGGCATGCCTGTGTCTTTGAAGTGGCAAGTTTCCCATTTGGTGGGAACACAGGCCACCTGTAAGGAAGTGGCAGGAAGTGAAGGGTCACTGAGGCCAGAGCACAGAAGGCTGAAGACCTGGGGGCAAGTGGCTCCCGTCCACTTTGAAAGGACCAGCAGATGGCTAAAACAGCAAGCTCAGAGGCAGCTGTGATGGCTTCATTTCCTGGGTTTCCCTGTACCTTCCCAGGAGGCAGCCTAGCTGGAGGGGAAGGAACTGACCTACATACGTGGGTTGGTAAAGGAAGCTGAAGATAACTAAATACTCCTAGCTGGACGTAGAAGGAACCTGGCAGAGAGAAAAGACAGCGGATCTGTGCAAAGAGGGCCTGGACCATCCCACAGAAAGCGGGAGAGAAGCAGCTATTAAACCACCCAAGTCTTCCCACACCCAGGAGGCACAAATAGGAAGGGGAGAAAGTGAGTTCAAATGACACCATGACCTCGGGGACTATTCAAGCCATTTTATAAAATTACAATGTCCAACGTTTTTATTCGGTTTATCAGTTGGTTTCAGAGAAGTAGAATCAAAGGTGTGGGATTATTTTCCACAGATGTTAGAACAGTCCCTTCCCGAACAGAGCCTCACCCCAATCAAAACTTCTAAAAACCAAATGGAAGTTCCTAGATTGTGTTGGCAGAGGCTAAGCTCTCATTAACAGAGTAATCAAGAATGGGTTAGAACAAATACTATTTTTTTTAAACTTTCTTTTGACCCATCTATTACTGGATATGTAAAATACGAAGTCTGAAGCCAAAACAATATGAAATGGCTTTAAGATCTGTTAAATCGGATTTCTAAAAAGAAGTACTCATAGTGAAGGGATGAGAAGGGCCCATCCATCACCCTGTGCGAACATTCATTTATTTGACAGATATTTACTGAACCTCTGGTGGGGGTCAGGCTGAGCTATCAAGATCCTAAGGCCACTTCACTGAACAAAATCTGCCCCCAGGGTGGCACATACGTTCTAGAGAAGGGAGAGAAAGTAAACACTAAACCCAATAAATAGTTAAATTATGCAATCTGAAAAATGCAAAGCGCTATGAAAGAAAGAAAGGTAGAGAACAGGATGGAGGTTAATAAGAAGGTACATAGGGGTGCCTCGGTGGCTTAGTCGGTTAAGTCTCCGACTTTAGCTCAGGTCATGATCTCATGGACCTTCAGTTTGAGCCCCACTTCAGGCTCTGTGCTGTCAGCTCGGAGCCTGGAGCCTGCTTCGGATTCTGTGTCTCCCTCTCTCTCTGCCCCTCCCCCGCTCATGCTCTCTCTCAAAAATAAACATTAAAAAATAACTTAAGAAAAAATAAGAAGGTACGTAGACTTGAAGGAGGTGAAGGAATTAGCGAAGGAGATGAGAGGGGAAGGAAGCCCATTAGTGACAGAGTAGCAGCCAACACAAAGACCCTCCAATGAGGGCATGCCTGTGTGTTCAAGGAACAGCCTGGAGGCCAGTGTGGCTGAGCTGAGGGTGCTAGGGATGAGGTAATGGTGATGACAAGAGGTCAGACCATGCAGGCCCATGGTCAAGATCCTGACTTGTACTAGGAATAAGAGGAAGACTCACTGGAGGATGCTAGGAAGAGGGGGACTGGGTCTGACATATACTTAACAGGTCACTCTGGCTAAGGTGAGAACAGATCAGCAGGAGTGGGGATGCAGGAAGTGAGCCTGGAAGAAGAGAGGCCAGTCATCCAGGTGAAGGAGAATAAGGCCCAGACCAGGGTGACAGCAATGGAAATGGTATTCAAAAAAAAAAAAAAAAGGTACATTTGGAAGGTAAAGCAGACAGCATTCAACAACATACAACGTACTACATGTGGATTAGAGAAAGGAAGGAGTGAAGGATGATTCTAGGAGCAAGACTGAGTAACACGCCCTTGTTAAATTTCAGTATAAATACCCCCAAAATCTCTTGACAAGGTTGCCATTCAAACTCTAGGTTTCCATTTAGCACCTGCTATTTATTTAATAAGGGATTCCAGTCCAGGAAGTGTGTAGTCACAGAAGCAAAGTATTTATGGTCAGCAAGTTTCACCTACATATGGCTCTGTTCCAACAGAAAAACGAGAGTGGTCTGTACTAGAGTAAGCATTACATAAAATAACACATGTGACCACCAAGGTACTGTTTCTGCTAATAAAGGCAAGCACATACAAGCATGTGTCATGTGTATGCAATAATTCAGAAAAGTGCCTTACAGCCCATAAAGCAGTCCATGATGGCAATGTTTTTTTTTGAAACAGGATAACCCTCAAATGCTTTCTTTTGATACTAAATTTCAAAACAACATAAAACCCACAATCCTAGTAAGGTCACCAGTCTGAATTATTTTTAGAATTAAAACTACGGATGGCTTCCCAAACACAGCACATTCATCAAGGACATCACGACATGGTATCCACCACACCGGGAGTGTTTCACCTAGAACTTCAAAGGAAGTGCTTTCTAAGGTGAAGAAAGCATCTCTCTCTTCTCTCTCTTCTCTCTCTTCTCTCTCTCTCTCTCTCACACACACACACACACACACACACACACACACACCTTGAGGCTCATTCTGAGCCAAATAAGGCAATATACCCAAATAGGAAAGACTGAACTGAAATAAAGAAGTCTGATCCCTTTTCCATTTTTTGCCCATTGCTACCGTATCAATGTGAACATCCATGACCAAGGATTGCCCTCAAAATCCTCACAGTAGGTGTTGGGAGTTTGAGTCATGGTGTGGAAAAGGATGCCTTCTACCATCAATGTCATCCCTTCGTTGAAAGTTCCCATCTTCTAGTACATTCCAGCTGCATCAGAGGTTTGAAATTAACTTTGTCCCTTTTAAAACCCAGGAAAAGAAAAATCTGAATGGGCAAAAATTACAGAGCAGGGAGGGGTCGAAGCAGACTGTTTGGTTTATTAATACATTCGCTACAGAGTAATAGCTTCATAGATTAATCTACACATATCTAGAAAGACCAAGGGCATAAATATATTAGGATGAGTCATATGAAATTATTACTCAGTCATTTTGATCAACAAAAATATCAATTTCATGTGGCTCAGCCTAAGACTCACCAGTGATAGATCAAGATGTCCAATTCAAAATTAAGATGTTTCTCAAAAGTGCACATGAACAAGAAAGTGAGATTACATTTTCCCTAATTTGCATACAACTTTAAACATTTACATATAGTATTTCCAAAAACCATAGAAAACATTTCAAACATTATTCACCACTCTCCAATTGCAATTACAAACAAGAAAGCTTAAAAATAATCATTTAGACTAGACCAGCATTCTTATCAAAATAAATATCTCCAGTTTGATGGTCCCTTTTGCTACTGCTCCAAAACTTAACCTTAAAAATCTGGCAGAAGGGGACCTGGGTGGCTCAGTTGGTTAAGCATCTGACTTCAGCTCAGGTCATGATCTCACAGTTCATGAGTTTGAGCCCCGTGTCAGGCTCTGTGCTGACAGCTCAAAGGCTGGAGCCTGTTTCAGATTCTGTGTCTCCCTTTCTCTCTCTCTCTGCCCCTCCCGAGCTTGCACTCGCTCTCTCAAAAAAAAAAAAAAAAAAAAAATACACACACACACACACACACACACACTAGAAAAAAATCTGGAAGAGCTTTCTCTTACCTTACCTGTGGTCATGGGAAAGAATTTCTACCTCCTCTGGGATATCACAGCCCATGCTACCTGCTCTACCTTAGAGTTGCCTCCCTGATCTTATTCTGGAGGGGCCCCACCAGTCCCTTCATTATTCTATCCCTCACAGCACTAACTGAAGGAAAGAAATGTGGCCAAGAAAACTTCCTGCCACTGCATCGTCAGAGATGGGCTCCATGAGCCAATCTGGAGTCACCCCATCAAACTCAGGGGCATCCTGGTCAAGGCACAAATAACATAGCATATTTTCATGGAATGGGCAAGTCCCCGGCCTCACTGCGCTGTAAGAGGTACTTAGACTGGCAAGTAGAAGCCACCTGTGTTTGAACAACAACCTCCAGGGGCAGGAGGGGTTCTGAACCCTATTCTCACTGCAGTTTAATAGACACACAGATTCATCTTGGTTTTGCTGTGAGGCAGAGAAGCAGTTTGACTCCCTGGCCCCTGAGGAATGAGGTGATGGGTTCTGATGTCCCCACGGAGTGAAAGCTTCAAGTCTCAGTAAACATACTCTTCCTTATTAATACAATTTGAAATGAGCAATTACATGTGACTCAAACTGAGTCCCATTTTTCTTTCCCTTCACCCATGTACCCTCAAACTGTTCCCCCCCAACCATGCCTCAGAGCAGAGACAGGACTCAGGGGAGATGGCAGGGTGGGAAGAAGTACACAGGTCAGCCCCTTATGGCCTGCCAGCAAAGGGCAGCAATTTCAGTCCCAGGTGACCAACTGGTCCTGCTTTGAAAACTGAAAACCCCAGTCCCAGTCCCTGAAAACCTCATTTCATGGGGTATGACAGGCCAACTCCATTGTCTGTTCATCTCAACCTCAGCCACAAGCTTCCTGTCACTGGTTATTAGAGTCAAGTCGGTAAACTGCCCAAGTATGTACTCAATAAATACCACAAACACATCTTCTGTAATAACCCACAGGGTGCAGAGGTACAATCTGAGGGTAGACTCACGGATGACTGAGTAAGTTCCCACCAGCCTTCACTTTTAGACAAAAAAGGAAAAACAAGCCTCCCTTAAGTACTTCTGCACGACCTAATGTTGTTTCCAGACCAGCCAGCTTTAAAGAGTTTCTTAACTGTTAGAGTCCCAAGTGACTGATATCAGAAGGATGAGAAAGAACCTTTAACCCATTACTTTCATGCAGTGAGCTCCAAGCATGGCGCCCAAAGCTGAATGGCATTTAAAGAAATAGCTCTTCGACCAGTTATTGCTGTAAACCACTCCCACTTATGATCGATTCATTCAAACAAAGTGTGTTTGTTGAACATTTACCCTGGGCCAGGCTAGAAGGAGATGCTATGAAAAAAGAACAAAACAAAGGCACCCCACACATGCCCCTCACCATTTTCAGGACTGTTCTTAAAAAAAAAAAAGGGGGGGGGGCACCTGGGTGGCTCAGTCGGTTGAGCCTCCGACTTCGGCTCAGGTCATGATCTCACGCCCTGTGACTTTGAGCCCCGTGTCGGGCTCTGTGCTGACAGCTCAGAGCCTGGAGCCTGTTTCAGATTCTGTGTCTCCTTCTCTCTCTGACCCTCCCCCATTCATGCTCTTTCTCTATCTCAAAAATAAATAAACATTAAAAAAAATTTTTTAATAAAAAAAATCAGTGACTTATTCTGCTTTTCTTTTCTTCAAAATCACTTCAGGATATGGGCTCAAGATCTGAAAGTAATTCCCAAGTCCCACTACTATTAATATTAACCTCCTTCTTATAGCAACAAAAACCCCCCAAAATGGCTATCCTTTTCGGATAGTGTATTAGCGTTATGCTTAAAAAAAAAATTACAGAACAATCTGTCTCATTTTCTTGTTCTACTGAGATGGTTATAGACTGAATGTTTGTGTTCCCTACAATTCATATGCTGAAGTCCTAGTCCCCAAGGTGATGGTATTTCGAAGTGGGACTTTTGGGAGAGAGTCAGGGTTAGATTAGGTCATGAGGCTAGGGCCTCCTAATGGGATTAGTGACCTTATAAAGAAGAAACACAAGATCTGTTCCTCCCCACATGATATGGGAGGCCATATGAAGACACAGAGAGAAGATGGCTATCTACAAACCAGGAAGAGGAACATTATCAGACATTGAAACTGCCAGCACCTTGGTCTTGGACTTCCCAAACTCCAGAAGGATATGAAATGTTTGTTGTTTAAGCCACCCAATCTATCTTTTTAAAACAGCCAGAAATGACTAAAACAGAGACCCAGAAAGTGTAGGGGAAAACATATTACTAAACAGTCTTCAAGGAAACATTTTTGATGGTGGTACACCTTGAATAGTGATTGGCAGAGCAAGAGAAGACAAGGCTTACCACGGAGTCCCCTATGACCAATGCCCTATGACACTAGAAGTCTGTTTAGAGACATTAAGTGGATCTTTCTCCTGCAGCCACATCTTTTGAGAGAGCATGCGAACACATGCATGTGTGCACACACACACACAGGGGAGGGGCAGAGAGAGGAGGAGAGAGAGAATCTCAGGCAGGCTCCACACTGTCAGCACAGAGCCCAATTCGGGGCTCAATCTCACAAATGAAGAGATCATGACTGGAGCCAAAACCAAGAATCAGACAATTAACCTACTAAGCTACCCAAGTGCCCCTCTCATGGCCTCATGTTGATCAGCTATTCAAAGTCTGGTCAAGGTCATAATTTCCAAAGAACTTTTCCCAGCAACACAATCAGGCACAAACATACAGGCCTTGCAGCTTAAGGGGTTCATTCATGGTGGACTTAACCACTTCAAGTCTCACCACAGCATTTGGCAAGCCCAGGTCTGGACAACAAGTTCAAAGACATTTGTTCAATTATTGCTCAAGTGCTTAGATAACTATTAAACAAAGTTTTCCAGGGTACAAGAGCAAAAGCTAATCCAGATGGAATCACATTACAGACTCCCTGTCAATGAGATAATTGTTAGGAAATCTATGGTCCTTTTTCCCCCTGCAGAATCTGCATCTGGGAGTCCTCGAATGGGTGAGGATGGGTATGAATGGGATCTTCAGCCAGGGGAGTTGACAACAATGAAGTAGGACCCTCATGTCCCTAGTGACTGCAGTCCACCCCTCAGACTGGCAAGAGTGTCCATCTCTGTGTTCAAGACAGAAGTTGTATTAGACATTCTACCTTTTCAAAACCTTGTGCAGAATGGGATTTTCGGTCAGAGCAGTACTCATGCTAAACAGGGATAAGGCAAGGAGTGGCCCTAAAGGACGGACTTTGGTGTGCATTCTTCCCCACTGCTATCCTCTACAATCTGATCCTATCCTATACCTAACAAAGTGCCCCACTTGGGGAATTCAGACCATAGCATCAGCTTTATAAGGCAACAGTTCTCTGTCAAGTGGTAGATTCTCCTTATGATACTGAAACTCTGAACAAGGAATAACAGTGCTCGTGAAGGGGAACACTTTCGACACCTCCCCCGGATCATGTGATGGAATAATCCACAATGATGCCAACACACAGATTTTCATGATGGTGGGTATGTGGTCCCTTAGCTAGTTAGGACAACACAGGTTTCTGTTCAGAACTTTATGTTTCACTTACCTTGATGTAAAAGGAGTGATTTCAACACAAAAATTCCAGGGCCCATGTTGATTAATGTCTAACATTTAGGAATACTACATTTCTAAACAAGGCACTGGAGGCCCGCACTCAGATTTTATAATGAATGTTATGTTCCTATGTTCCCCAATAATTCTTGTATGTACTTCTCCCTCTTTTCCTCATGTTCAACAGAGAGTAGACTATACTGGGTAGGGAAGTGTTCTGTTTTATCTAAGGCAAAGATCTTCAAAATTTTCAAGGTGAAGGGAACCTGAGGTTATCCATGCCAAATCCTAATTTCGAGGAAGATGACAAAGTATAGAACACTGAAAACAAGAAAGCTTCAAATAAAGTGCTCCTTCATAACTCTGTTTTCTCCTTTGCTAAAGCAAGCATGTACATCAAGAGACTAGATGCCCACAGCCCTAGACTGCTAACCTTTGGCACATCTAATTCAGGATCTACTGAAGAAATATGCATTCCTCAGTGGAAAACCTGGGCAAACCAGCTGCATTTGTTTTCTATTACTCCCATAATGAAAAGCACAAACCTAGTGGCTTAAAACACAAATCTGTTATCTTAAAGCCAGAAGTGTCACAGAGGTCTCACTGAGCTAAAATCAAGGTGCCCACAGGGCTGTGTTCCTTTCTGGAGGGCCTAGGGGAAAAATCTGTTTCCTTACTATTCCCAGCAACTAGAGGCCATGCACATTTCTTGGTTCCTGGCTCCCTTCCTCCATCTTCAAAGCCAGCAATCCTAAATCAAGTCCAAGTTCCTTTCATACTTTGGATTTCTCCTGCCATGTCTTCTAACATTCCAGTTCAATCTCTTGCTCTCATTCATGTTCTTATTCTGACAACAATCAGTTAAGGTTCTCTGCTTTCAAGGAGTAATGATGAGATTGTGACCACCTGTATTATCCAGGCTAATCCAGCCATCAAGGTTGTCCTTAACATTGATCACATCTGCAACACCCTTTTTGCTAAGTAAGGTAAAATTTACAAATTCTAGAAATTAAGACTCAGACATCTTGGTGGGGGGCACTACTCTGCCTACCATATCTGCCCACCCTTCTGACTCTCATCATTAAATGGACCCATAATCTATCTGATGACCAGGTCAGAAACCTAAAGGGCATGCCTAACTTAATCCCAACAATTTATATTCCACATGCAGTTAGTAGCTAAATCCTATGGACTCCGAATCCTGGGTCATGTACTGTGCCCACTCTCTATACTCTCTGCTGTGCTCAAGATTGGGATTTCCCCGGGGGCGCCTGGGTGGCTCAGTTGGTTAAGCATCTGACTTCAGCTCAGGTCATGATCTCACAGTTTGTGAGTTCGAGCCCCACATCAGGCTCTGTGCTGACAGCTCAGAGCCCAGAGCCTGCTTTGGATTCTGTGTCTCCCTCCCTCTCTGCCCCTCCCTTGCTCATGCTCTGTCTCTGTCTCAAAAATAAAAAATAAAAAATAAATTTAAAAGGTTGGGATTTCCC
This sequence comes from Panthera leo, assembly GCF_018350215.1. NCBI lineage: Eukaryota > Metazoa > Chordata > Mammalia > Carnivora > Felidae > Panthera > Panthera leo. Next base: position 34,912,331 of record NC_056681.1, on the reverse strand, counting down.
CTGAATTCTTTACCTCTTTTTCTTCTGCCACAAACCTCAATTTGGTTTTCACTTAATTACACTGTCCTTCTAAAGCCATGTGCTTCAGGGCAAGGTGTGCTCCAGCCCCAGGTCCAGGATATAAGTCTTGATTGGTCTAAGCGATTCATGGTGGCCCCTAACACCTTTGCCATTTTTTGACACAAGCATAACATATAAACTGTAATTCATGGAGTTAACCAACACAGATGTCACTCTACCTTGAGATTTCTTGTTAGGGAACATAAGTATTTTGTTATTTGAGCCAAACTGAAGTTCTTTGCTGTGAGAAACATTCTAAATGGTACATCACTCATTGAAATTCTGTTAAATCCTACTTATTATTTTATTGCTCCTAGTCTCTCATCACCTCCAACCTTTGAGATGCACCCTCCCCATCGTCTACTTAGAAGAATACCTCTTCATAGCCATCAATCTTGTCAGGTGTTCCCCAATTCAAAATGTTTCAGTGATGTCCCATTACCCATAACATTGGTTCTCAAAAATCTGTACTTCTATCCCTCTAGAACAGCCTAGAAATAACTATGCAACTAAAAGTCAATTTTAAGTTAATACCTTAATTTTTTTCATCGTATAATCAAGAGTTAACAATGCAATTACAACAATGGATGTTGTAAGTGTCGACTTTTAAGTAAAATAGCTATTATATCACTCAAAGCCATAAGAATCTAAATCCTATAGTGAATTGGTACTTATTAAAAGGTTATTTAAAAATAATTTAAAAATAAGTTCTTTAACATTCACGTTTTATCATTTCCTTTTCACATTTCCATTCTACTTCTGCAAGTTTTATCCTAATGAATTGATCTTTATTCCAAGTATTTTATTGACTGAACTATTTATTATACATCCCTACACCCACCAAAAATAGGCCTATCATTTAGAATTTTAAGTTTTGGGTTAATTTGAATTTAGCCCCTACGAATGAAGTAATTTCTTTGGAGTTATACAGTTACCAGTAAACAGCTGAAAAAAATCACATAAATATTACAACATTTTGGTCAATAACTATTAAAGAGTAAAACTGGACTTGAAATGTACCTCTTGACATGATACATAGAGCTTTAAAAAATTAACTCACACATTCATGGGCAAATATTCCCTAATGCTAAGATAACAAAGGTATAGCATCAATTTTATTCCAATTTTTATTTCTATACACAAATGCTGATAAATCCTTTTAGCCTAAATAAGCAGAGGAGTGTAGAAGAGTAGCTGCAGCCACAGCACTGAAATCTCTAAACTCCTTTGGAGCTTCAAGCCAAAGACTGTGGTCCATCATCAAATTCGTTTGTCTAAGTTTTCATTTATTAATTTTGAGAGAAAGTGTGCGAGAGGGAGGGACAGACAGAGAGAGAGCAAGAGAGAGAATCCCAAGAAGGTTATGCTCTATAAGGTCAGAGCCCGATGCGGGGCTTGATCTCACAAACCCATGAGACTATGACCTGAGCTAAAACCAAGAGTCAGATGTTCAACCAACTGAGCCACTCAGGTGCCCTAAAGTTTATTTTTAATTACCCATCAACTGATGAATAGGTCTTGAATTCTGCATAAGCAAAGCACCCTCAGGGTTAGCACTTGGGATGTTTCACATTACAGGACTACATACCATATTAAAATTCCAAGAAGACAAGAGGAATGCCTTCCTTCAGTAAAAAGGGAGAAAAGAAAGCAAATGCATTCTAAGGAAGATCAACTTTAGCAAAGAGCACATATGAAGTTAAAAACCTCGACAGCTATTCCCTTAAGAGTCTCTGAGCCCTTGCATGTATCCCAACAGAATATATTTATGCCCAAAGGTATACCTAAAGTCTTTTGGAAAATGGCAGACCAGTGGGGAAAAAAGTCAAAGTGTCCCTGTATGGAAAACACAGATTTGATGTAGGCTTAAGTCCCATCGCCCACCTCAATCTCTCTACACCCGTTTGAGAAATTGCATTACGTATGCTGGGTCTAAGTTTGCTTTTGAGAGGAACATGTGTCACAAAGACTTCCTTCCTTTACTACACTTTGACCTCTAGCCTGCTATTTTAGACCCAAGAGATGAGTCACTGAAATTTATACCGGCACCTTGCCCCTGTCTCAGGCCGTTTCCAGGGACTCTGCTCACTGTGTGACATAAATTAACAGCAGCAGCTTAACTAGCCATCATACCTTTAGGACGCAATCCTGTGTAATCTGACCACCCCACCATTATTTTTTATTCCCACCCTCTAGGAACAGTATTCAACAATACCAGCATTTCACACATACAGATGAAATTCATTTTACTACTCTATTCTTCTGTTCCACTGCTAACTGCTCTTCCTGAAGCTTTCCTCAATTTTCTCCTCTCCACCTCAGCTACAGAATGAGTCACCATCTTCCCTTTTAGCATGCTGCTTTTACTTCTGTTGGATATTCTGCACATTCTTCTCAGTGTCATGACGACATGTGTGTAAATCTAGTCTCCCTGTCTCTACGGCGGCTGCATCCATTCATTCCATCCTCATTTGACCCCTGGGTCCTGAACATGCCTCCTTGAGAATTTTTTCCGTGCTGCCAGTCTATTCCTCCTGTTCCCTGCAGGATCATTCTTCCTCAGTTTCCTTCATCTGCACCCCATTGCCCACTGTGTATCTACTAGGTTCTTGCACCTTGCATCATGCAGTACTGGAGGCTTCAGCTATACCCAACTAAACGAATACCACACTCATAGAACATTTACCTTTTCCCAAGTCGGAGGGGAAAAAAATAACAATTTTCTTGTGTTAGGGTTGCTATTCTTTTTCTGAAGTTTGCCACTTGGCTGTTAGTAATAGCCAGCAAATGATAAAAATACATATTAAGGGAAAGACACAGAAATCACTTACACGTAGTGTAACAGTTTGTGTATATGCTCATGGGTTAGAATTTTATGTTCTATAGAAAGATCTTATATTTACTAGCAAAATTGGTGTTCTTCATACAATAAAACCGATCCATATTTCTCTGCACATTTATGCACACAGGCAGTTATACACACGTGTGTAATAGGAATATATACACATTAGATATCAACACGGAATTTCTATCTGTCTGATATCACAGCACGTCAAAGCAGCTCAGTGGAAACTCTGAGGCATTGCTGGTGGGCATGTAAAATAGTTCAACCCTTTGGGAAGCCAGTTTCTTATGCAGCTGAACATGCACAGGGCCTAGTCATTCCATCCTTTCATTTGTAAGAAATCCTAGAAAAAGCATAAAGACGACCAAAGCAAAAAAGACTAAAAATCAAAAAAGACTAGTGGTTGCCTGAAATCAAGTGGCTGGGAGGGATGGGTTCCAAAAGGGCTTGAACCAGTTTTCTGTATGACTGTGGTCATGGCTACACTGGTACACACATTTGTCAAGACTCCTTGAAATGCAAAATGGACACTAATAACGGATGCACGCTATTGCATGTGAATTATAGTTCAATATAATTAAGTGTCCCCATGGACTTTTCACCACATTTGGAGATAAGCCTATGGAATGACCTGATTTGCCATAAACACATGCTTATGTGGTAGATATAAATTTTACTTTGAAGGACTTTGCAGAAGCAGCAAGGGGAGAGAGAGTTTCTCTTTCCATATGCAATAACATCGTGATTCATTTTAAAGATTTCAAGGAGTTGAAACATTAACACTTATGATAACTGTCACATTTTTAAAGATGGGAAGTAGGGCTATCAGAGATAGGAACAAATCAGGGGGTTCCAGGAATGAGAGTTGTGTTTACTTTGATACCCCCTAAGCTTTACGCCCTGTAGGTAGGTAGGTGCTCCAAGTAAGAACTATTTCTTCCTGATGCCAACCCACAGATTACTAATTCCAAGACAAAATAAAGGGACTTTGGATGGTGTACTGAAATTGTAAATATTCTCAGTAAACATAGTTTATAGGAAGCAACATCCCTGGACACTGGGACTAGTAAACACATAAAATGATCTAGAAAGAGATCAAAAAGAGTTCATCCTCTCCCCCACCCCCCACCCACTAGGGTGACCAAACAATATAGTTAAGGGCTCTTCAACTTGACTGTATATCAGAATCTCTTGGAGACCTTGTTAGAACAAAGACTTCTGAACCCCACCCCAAGAGCTTCTGATCCAGTAGGTCTGGAGTAGAGCCTGATAATTTGCATTTCTGGCAAGTTCCCAGGTGATTCTAATGCCGCTGGCCTGAGAACCACACTTGAAAACCACTGCTAAATGCTCTAGTCTTTTGGACCAGTGAAAATTCTGGAACAGCCTTACCCATGAATAAAGCAAAAAGGGGTCTAATTTATTTCACTAGCTGTGCTATCAGCACCAACAACAAGAAAGGTCAAAAAGGAAAATATTCACAATTCTTGGAAAAGATGGACAAATTGTTCCTGCTTCAGATACCTTTGTATATGAATGGGTTTTTCCTCAATTCTTAAGTTACTAAGCAGCTTATTTCTGACATTAATTTTGCCACTCTCTTATCAGCAAAAGCGGATATTATACTATGTTCTGCTGATAAATGGCAGTGTTGCAAGTTCAAAATGTACATCACTTTCTATTGTCAGATGAAAAAGACAAAGATACAAGAATTGTGAGGGAGGGACCAGAGGGTGACAAGAAGAAACTACATGAAAAGGTGGGGGGGGGGGGAACCACAAATCACAACAGAACGAGAAACTCCCCAAGGGAAAAAGACTAGAGTTTGAGAGATTAATAGTCAAGGGACCAGGGAGGGGAGAAACAGCTTAATGAGTGTGAAGTTTGTTCTACAGATGAAAAGAAAACCACAATGTGAAAAGCACTTGAAATACACTTGAAATAAAAACAGAAGAAAAGTCAAGTGAAGAGAGAAAGAAGAGCTATTTTTAAAAATTATTCAACATTTATAAGATATACCAATATCAGGGAAAATATTTCCATCTTATTTGTTGGATAAAAATCGAATTCCAGGTTAACAGAAATCAATTGCAGTTATCCAACACTTTAGAGGTGACAGCCTGAAGGGTGACAGCTGTGTCACTGGGAGGAAGAGGTAGACTTAGGGTATGGTAGGCAGAATGATGGCTCTGTGAAGAAGCCCACATCCTAATTCTTGGAACCTATGAATATGTTACTTACATGGCAACAAGGACCTCAAAAACATGATTAAGGGTCTTGAGGTGAGTGGGCCCAATGTCATCACAAGGGCTCTTACAAATGGTAGAGGGAAGCAGGAGAATCAAAGGAGATAGGACAATGGAAGCAGAGGCCAAAGTGACATGGTCTTGAGCTACTGTGGAATGTGAGTAGCTTCCAGAAACTGGAGACGGTAATGAATTCTCCCCTAGAGTCTCCATAAACAACACAGCCCTGCAGACCGGTTTTAGACTTCTGGTCTCTAGAACTCTAAGATGATACATCGGTGTTGTTTTAAGCCACTAATTCATAGCGATTTGTTACAGCAGCAACAAGAAACTAATACAAAAATCTTGAGTTCAACCCAGCCTCCCCAAGAGTACATGCCTCCTCTAATGGAGGGAACACAAGTCCCAGTTTTGCCAGGTTCCCTAATTTGTTAGGACATGCGGAAAATTTGTTGGCATAAAGTTACAACTAGTAACACCATGTAGGACAAAGTGTGACCTTAACATTGATTGTCATTGGTTTTTGAGGCAGGGAGACACATCCAAGCATGTGACACAACTAGACAAAAGACTAAGAAGATGGATAAGCCAGTAAGTCTTTTCTGGCTCAGTGCTTCTCTTCAGACCCCAACCACATCAAAGCATGTCCACACAAAGAGCTCAGCTGCTGATAGAACCCCTACATTTCGGACCAGAATACACAAAGCAAAGTGTATAACATTCTCTGCTCCCAAGTCATTCAGAAGCTGAACTTCAGAGTTCGATTTTTCTTACATTCTAGATTCAATAGGGCTTAACTGCTCTACAGAGTCATTCTGGAAAATTATCTTAGAAAAATAATTTGTTCTTCGCAGATGAAAGGAATTATTAAAGGGGTGAATGTTTAATATATTTTTTAATGTATTTATTTTGAAAGAGAGCACATGTGCACAAGTGAGCAGGGCAGAGGGGCAGAGAGAGAGGGAGAGAGAATCGCATGCAGGCTCCACACAGTCAGCATGGAGCCCAACACGGGGTTCAAACCCGCAAACCATGTGATCATGACCTGGGCCGAAATCAAGACTCAGATGCTTAATGGGGACACCCATGCACCCCAAATAAGATGCACCCCAAAAGGGGTGAATGTTGAAACTATTACTGAAATATGGCCTACTACATGGTAAGTTAAAAATGAAGATAAAAAGAAACAAAATGCCAAATGATTTTGCCTCAAAATAATCCTTCTATTAATTCTAAGTTGATAGGAAAGAGGAAAAATGAAGTTAATCACATTCATGGAGACAAGTGGCCTCTCAATATTCAGACAATCAGCCAACAATACTTACTGAGTGAAGGCTCTCCAAAACACTAAACAAGAAAAGGTGAAAAGGTAGAAAATGTAAAAGAAACGTTAAGAGAGGGCTCTTGCACAGAGGAATTTACATCATTAAGACAAGGCTAATATATACCATAATTAGTGAGCAATTATCTGCCCTGAAGAATGATGCCAAAAGGTTTTTAAGTCAATATAATAGGCCCTCACAAAACGGAGGAACAGGCAGACATTTGACGTGAGAAAAGCTTCAAGATGGTTGGGCTTCATGCTGACCCTTCAAGAACAGGTAGGATGCACGTAGACAAAGGGGAAGATACCCCACTCAACAGAAAGGAGTTTGGTGACTGCTCTCCTGTCCTAGAAGCTTAAACTTTTAATTGAAGGTTAAAATATAATAAAAACTTGCATAAATGGCAGCCTTTTTTTGGGAGGATGAGCATATCATAAATGCAGGAGTTCTGCAGGATTGGAGACATGATCACTGATATTTCTTTCTATTTCAGAGGGAAGGATATTATTAGAGGGGGAAACTTCCCCCACCATTTCCCACAATTCTCTACCTTGTCACACGTTTGTACAAGTTATACACACACACACACACACACACATACTCCACCCCCACCCCCCCCGCCCACCTCTTACTTAGGTATTTCATCTTAAGATATAATTGAAGTCTCCTACTGGGGGAAAGCTGCTTAGATTTAGAAGCTGAATTTATTTTTCTTAAAACGTGGCTCTGAGTTATTTTATCAGTACTAACTTCAGCAAGTGTTTGCCAAAATTACTCCTGTCCTTTCATCTCTGAAAGAAGCAACAATAAATTAAGTAGCTTGGAAAACAATAGAGTAAGCATGCATATAGGGATTGTTTTTTCTGGCCTAGTTAACTTTACATAGATAGTTAACTTTCTGTATTCTCCCTAATGATATATAGCCAGTCTCTGGTTTAAATTTGTTTTTTTTCAATTTTTTTAATGCTTATTTTGAGAGAGAAAGGGAAAAACTGAGCAAGAGAAGAGAGGGAGAGATGGTGGGAAGAGGCAAGGGGAGGGACGGGGAAAGGGGGGGGAGAGAGATAGAGACAGACCCACTGAGACTCCAGGCTCTGAGCTGTCTGCACTGAGCCCAACGTGGGGCTCAAACTCCTGAACCAGGAGATCATGACCTGAGCCAAAGTCAGATGCTTAACTGACTGGGCCACCCAGGTGCCCCTGGTTTAAATTTTTGAATAGATAACTGTTGAGTATTTGTTCAATTTGGTTCTAAGGGTTATATATTGTGCTTTTAAAAACTGCTGGGATATTTTATTGCATGCCTTTACAAGCAAGAAAGTAAACTTCCTACTAAATGATGTACCTTTAAAAAAATCACTATAAATTTCTATCGAGTATTCTGGGGCAAGACTAAAAAAAAAAAAAGCTTCTGAGCACCTACCATATCATATCTCTAACTCAGTTTTACTCTGGGTTTTTATAGCCAAAAACAGTCGAATAAACCCATTGCTTATAGTTCACTATTCACTGAAAAAGCAAAATATGCCTAAATGTAAGTAACAGTTGAAGACGCTACATGGCCTTTCAGAACATGAGTCACATGCTCCATTAAAGTGTGTTACAGTGACTAATGTGAATGAAAAAATAAAAAAATGGAAGTTTTAAGGCACTTTAAAAGAATTCCATTTGAGTACTTTATAGCCCCTGAACAACTTTATGAACTCATTCATTTTGACCATACCCTTTCTCCTAGGCTACTTTCGGGTATATATTAAAACACCACTTCTTTGTCACCAAAGACATTGTGGGGTGTTTTTTTGCTTCCTAGTTACAGGTCATTCTGAGAACCTGGCATTTCAAGCAAGTTGCCATCTGGACAGTGGAGGTTTTACACAGCTCTGTGTATCCACATCAGCGTGGATCCAGATCAATCCTGTCCTTCGTGAAGTACTGGGGTGAAGCAGACACAACAGCATACAAAAATGGAACATCAGGAGTTAAGACGGTCCTGGGATCAAAGCTTTCTGTTCCAGATACAGGCTTCCAGTTATGGAATGAATAAGTCATGGGGATGAAAGGTACAGGAAACGTAGGGAATATAGTCAGAGAGACTGTAATAGTGTTGCATGGTGACCGACGGTAGCTTCACTTGTGGGGAGCACAGAGTCATGTACAGAGGTGAACCGCTATGTTGTGCACCTGAAACTAATGCAACATTGTATGTCAACTATACTCAAAAAGGTAAAATAAAAATGCCTCTAGATTTGGGGGCGGGGGGGGGGGGGGGAAGAGTGTACCAACATCTATCAGGCTTAGTGAGGAGGTAAATATATCCTCAAATAAAATCTTCACAGCAAACAGCTGGCCAGAGAAATTAGGTGTGTTGACCCAAAGAATCTTAGAATATGGTTACCTCCAGATTTCTACATCTCAATTTATATATTCTCACCAACCATGTTGTATAATGTTAGAAGAATCAACCAAGTCATTGGGAAGTAATTCGTGCCAAGTAAAAACCAGATACTCTACTTTACTGTTGTTAAAACTTTAATTTTTTATCAGAAATAGCACGAGTTAGTCTAAATAAGCTAAATATTAACTTATTAGAAAGTGTTATACAATCTATATTTCAAAGTAGGAGAGTAAATGTGTATGAAGTAAAATTGATCAAAGTGTAGTCTGAAAAAAAATAAACTGATCAACAATCACTTATTTGATCAAGGAGTTCTTTTGTGGGGGAAGAGTCACAAAAGCACAAACAAGCTGAGAAAGCACATGAGGAACTTTCTCAGGTGACAGTAATGTTCTGTATCCTGCCAGGGATTGATTTATACAGGTGTATGCATTTGTCAAAGCTCAACTTATATACAATTAAGAAGATGTGCATTTCATAAGTTAATTTCACATAAAAATATTGAGCTCTAGTTGAAATAAACATGTTGAAATATGCAAACTGATGCCTGTAGTTTGTTTTTAAAGGCATCAAAATTAAGACAGTGAGATGGATCAGGGAAAGGTAGATGGATATGTGAGGATATAAAATATTAATGGTGGAATATAGGTGGTGAACAGAGTTCTACATTGTAAAACTCCAATTACCAAATGTGTGACATTCTCCTTTAAAACACTGAAGAAAATGGGAAAGGAATCACTGAAGAATATAAACTATCACACTGCCACCCCAATGACCACTCTCTTCAAGAGTTTACATGGTATCTAGGACACAGGAAGAACATTTAAGTTGAAAATTCAAAGCACAAATATAACAAGCTGAGACATGGAAGCTGTTTTAAACATACACATACACACACATCTGCCTGAAACTGGTTGATTACATGGGAAAACTGTGTGTTGAGTGCAAGAGAAGTAGCTACCTGCAGTTTCTAGATCTAAAATCAGCGAGGCGCATCTGGCTGGCTCAGTCAGTGGAGAATGTGGATTCCGGGGTCGTGAGTTCATACCACGAGCTGAGTGTGGGGGATTATTGGAAAAAAAAAAAAAAATCAAGGCACCCAGGAGGCTCAGTAGGTTCAGCATCTGACCTCGGCTCATGATCTCACGGTTCGTGGGTGCAAGTTCCACACTGGGCTCTGTGCTGACAGGTCAGAACCTAGAGCCTGCTTCAGATTCTGTCTCCCTCTCTGCCCCTCCCTGACTCACTCTCTCTCTCTCTCCCAAAAATAAGCATTAACTTTTTTTTAATAAAATAAAATCTTAAAAATTAAAAAAGAAAATCAGTGAGCTGAAGTAGGGCAGCTGCAAGCCAGGCTGTGCAGAAGATGCTGTCCGAAGACCCAGGTCCAAGACATGAGTCAAACCCAAGGCAGTAAAAGGCTCCTAATGGGTGGGAAGTGACAGCAGAAGAAGCAGAGGAGGTGTGGGTAGTGGCAGCAGAGCAGAGAAAGAGGTTTGTACTGAAGGGGCAAGGGGCAGGGCTGCAGGCGACCAGGAGTCCCAGGAAGGAACTGCTAGAGCACCTCATCGCAGGTTACAATGCCCCACGTTCCTTCCAGAGAAACCAGTAGGTCACACATCACTTACATCATCTATGAACGGGCCAGTGTCTACAGTTCGTCAATTCACCTCCATCGCATGCTCAGTTATTGGCTTTGCAAACTGATCAGCTGGTGCTGACTAGACCATGTCTAATATGTTAAAAATAACCACCCGAGTAGGTATTGATACTGAGGCTCCTCACCAGGCAAAGTGTGGTCGCTGAACCCGGAGCATTAGCAACACCTGGGGGCTTGTTAGAACTACAAAATCTCAGGCCTCATCCAACACCTGCTGTTAGAATTTACCATTTAACCCAATCACAGGTGATTCATATTCACATTCAAGTGTGAGAAGCAGGGAGAGAGCTTACAAGCCTGCAGACCAAGCCTTGATAACTCAAAGCTTCTCAATAGTTTTTGTTTTGCGGGGGTGGGAGGGGAGAGGGGAGAGAGGACATGCACGCAGGGGAGAGCACAGGGCAAGGGAGAGAGAGAATCTTAAGCAGCCTCCACACACAGCATGGGCCCGACCCCATGACCCTGGGATCATGACAAGACCTGAAATCAAGAGTCCCGACACTTAACGGACTGAGCTACCCAGGCACCCCTCAATAGCAGAGCTTTAACTTCAGACACAGAAGACAGGTACAGGCAAATAGGTGAGTAGTAAACCCTGGACAGTGGTCCGCTGTAAGCACCTTCCTCCGACAACAGCCCCTCTTTGGGAGGCTTCAGTCCTAGCCTCCATCTGTGCAGCACAACCACCTCCAGCCCCAAAGCATGCCCCCCCACCCGCCCCCACCAAGTCTATCAAAATGAAACACAGTTGAACCAGTTTTGAACATCTGGCCAGGTTTCATATCCTGCAATATTCTGCCTGTCTCTGGAGAGTGGATCACTTTGCATGTAATTGCTGTTCGATTGAAGAAGCGTATAAAGGGTTTTCTTCAACAGGTAACAATCAAGAGTTCAGGCAGCTGTCTGTTCCAACAGTCAGAGCCAGCTGTGAAAGTTCTTCAATCCCCTTAAAAATAGCCACAGAATGTCACATTTTATTCATGTACACATCTGTCTAAAATTGATTTATTTTAATGATGTTTTGTTTATTTCAATCATTATAATAAAGACTGTTTAATGCTCATATCTGTGGCTTGTCGTGGTTCACACAAAGCTAAAGGTTTCACCTTTTTTCATAGTGACATGTCTTTAAAGGTACTAAAACATCCCTGACAAAATAAAGTACACAAACATGAAGTATTTTTCTAAAGCCATCAGAAGCCAGTTCTTCTGTGCTAACTGCAAGTTTTATACTTCACCATCACTCCTTTGTCCCTGAATACGGGTCATCACAGGAAAATGGTTTTTAAAAAGACTGTCACCAAACACATAAACCAAATCTGAAGTTATTAATTTCCATTCTATTACTTCAGGAAGGAATTTTACATGGTGTCTGATTAACCTTCCAAGACAATGGATCAGTACATTTCCAGTAGGTACAAAGTAAATTTTCATCCTCACTTATTTAAGAAGAGACTTTCAAAAACAATCATTCTGCCTACCTTAATACAGTTGAACCAAAAATGTGGAAATCCAAACATAGTATTGTAATAGGTCCTATAGTTTTATTGCTAATTACAAAAAATAAAAATCAATTAACTTTGTAGCAATTTATGCATGATGGAAAAAATATTCAATGTTCAACACTCTGTGCTTTATTGCATCATACTGAAGTATTCACAGAAAATATTTAAGAGACTGGTTAAAAAATTTTTTTGCTAGACTTTATTTTTTAGAGTAGTTTTAGATTCGTAGTAAAACTGGATGAAAGGTACAGAGATTTCCCATATTCCCCCTGCCCCCACATACGTAATTTTTAGAACAGATTTGCAAAATGCTAAATGACACAGAAAAATACTACCAATCAAATCATATGAGAAATGCCCTACTGAAAAATCTACTTGAGTTACAGTTAGGTTTAGGGAATTTTTTTTAAAGAGACAATAAATCCGTATCTAATGCCAGAATTACCGCAAGACAGTGTCTAATACACTTTGTCTTAATTTTGTCTTGGGTTTCTCCGTTATTAGAAAGTCTGAAGAAAAAAATAATAAATAAAAAAATCTTCATAAAAAAGTTTGAGTGGCGTGAGAAATTTAAAGACAACAGTATTTTCTTTTCTACCACTACCCCTTCAGGGACCATGAAAGCAAAATTGTGGTAGCCCTTCTACAAGCTATTTAAAAAAAAAAAAAAAAAAAAAAAAAGCAAACTTACCCAAAACTACCCCCCTTTGTAAATCTTAACTGCCACTCATACAGCCATTTTTCAGTATGTTCTCTTACCTGAAAAGGAGACAGTAGGATTTAGACTTCACCCAGTCAGAAACAGGCTCTCGAGAGTATGCCTGATGCAGGCTGAGAAGTGCAGGGACGACCACTCTTTTTAGGATAAGCTCACTCTTTCCAGAAGGGAAGGAGGGGGGCAAGACGCTGGGGATGAGCAAGCTCCCGCACCAGCAAACGAACGTTAACAAGACTGGTCCTCTCCGCAGAGTCCCACCCCTTGGCCACAAAGTGAGAGGCCAGGCGAACAGTGCCCACAGCCACAACAAAATATCCAGACAGAGCGGCTAAGAGAGACGCTGTTCACCCTTCCAAGCAGAACAACAAATGCAAGCAAATGCTTTTTACAGGCATCTTGCCGAGGAGCTGCCCAGGAATGAGTAAGAGGCCCTGCACACCAGAAGTACCACTTGATCAGACGTTGGGGTTTATCAACAGGCAGGGTAAAATGTGCAACCTCCCCTTGAACTCTTCCCGAAAACAAACCTTTAGGTTTTTTTTCTATAAGGAAGGCCACAAAAGATTCAAGATACAAACGTTAAGGAAAGCAGAACCCAATGCCCACAATTGAGGAAATGTAGTAACTTACATGTTGCTGAGAACATTTGTTTCCACTTCCCCATCTGGCTGCCACCTTTGCCTGTTTTCCTCCTTTATAATCCCACAGGGTTCAAGAAAGGAAATCAAACTTTTTGAACTTTCAGGTTACTAGTCATGTGGATATAAAGAAAAGAATATCCAAAGTGAGATCTGGAGATCATCTCCCTTGCCTAGATAGTGAAATAGACTTTTGTCCTCTAAATAGATCAAGAGGATTTTAATTATACATCATGTTAAGATGCTAACACATACTTATACATACGGGATTTATCCACCCATCAGCGCTAGCATGGCAATGAAAAAAAAAATCAGCTTTTGCCAACATGTGCCAGAGAACATAAAACGTTTCACAAAACGACGTTCCAGGGTAAAGTTTTAGGATGGTCAACCTACATAAACATCACTAGAATCGTATACTGCAGGATTTCTGAATTTTTAATATGTTCACATTCAATCTATTAAGTTTTTTGCATTGCTTCCCAAACTTACTTAATCACGAAACCCTTCGAGGGCCATTCAGAGAGAACTGTATCTCAGGAGACTAATTTGGGAAATGCTAATAACTAGATTCCACTTGCCAGTTTTTAAGCAACAAACCTGACATCGTGATTAGTTTCCAAAGCACTTAGAAAAGCTATTATCAGGCTTCCCATCTATCTCAACTTGCACTATAGCTCTGAAATTACAATGTGATCCATTTCCAGATTACTCATCATCATCAGGCTAAACTTTTCTCAATGAAAGCATGTGGAATGGAAGCATACTACTATATTCAAGTTACACAGGAAAATAGGAGGTAGAGGATGGCATCTATCCTCAAGAAGCTGGACATGTTGCTTTAGACCTCGACAGTTATGATAGTGGGCACACGGCTACACCATGGTTACCCATTTGCCCTCAAAAGTCGAATGTCAGACCTCAGATATTAACATCCAGCCAATGTATCCTACGGAGAGGGCACCCCAGGCAAAAATACTAACACCAAGCCAGGTGTAAGCATTAAAATCACCCAAATGCAATACCAATTGCATCCATATGTGCATAGGTCAGCCACTTTGACACACAGACTCACAAAGAGGAAAACGGAGTCATCTGCCACCAGCAGACCATGTGTAAACACCTGACTCCCACTTCAAACACTTCCATTTATCTTGAATCTTAGGGTCCTGTAATCCCCACAGATCCCCACAGTCTACCGCCCTCATTTGTATGAAGAAGCAGGATTTCAGGATAGAACCAAAACAGACTGGTGGTTCACAGCTGTTGCACCGAGATAATTAAGTGAACTCTGAACTGTTGTCCAACCGCCCCAGCTACTCCACAGCACACTACTCCACACAAGCAATTTTTCCCAACTATGTCATTTTAAAGGCGAAAATCTTCCTAAAATGAGTTACATTCCTCTAATCCTTCCAGTAAGATACTGAATAGGATTTTCAAATTGCCTTAATTCATATAGATTCTACTGAATAGAATTCTCTATTGAAGAGACTAATACATTGAGAAACAATTATTTTACTTAAAAAATGATTGAAAGAATACAGGATGGTGTGATGTTTAGCAAGGAGCTTAATTTCCCTGAGCCTTATTTTCTTCATCTGTAAAACAAGCAATAAAAGTCACATAAAATAATAATGTCATGAAGCTGCATGAGAATCAAAAGAAAAATACAGGGGCGCCTGGGTGGCTCGGTCGATTGAGCATCTGACTCTTGATTTCTGCTCAGGTCACGATCTCACGGTTCGTGAGTGAGTTCGAGCCCCACATTGGGCTCCGCACTGACAGTGTAGAGCCTGCTTGAGATGGTCTCCCCCTCTCTCTGCCTCTCCCTCCCTCAAACAAATAACTTTAAAAAAAGAAAAATACAAACTCCAAAGCTCTGGACAAATTCAAGACACATATCATGTTATTACAGTATCTCAAGACGTTCTTTTAGCCACTGTTTAGCAAAAACCAGGGAGCTAACCAGAGTCCCTGTTTACCATGAGGAACACCCATCTGTGTCTCATTATAATAAATGGATATAGGCTGAGATGTCTTAACCATTGTGAAAGTAACACAGGTTTGTTTAATTAAACAGTTCAGCCCACAGAAGACAAAATTAAAAGTAAAAACTCCATCTTTCATATTAATTACCACCTCTGCTGAGCTTTAGCATGCATTCACCTGTAATCACTTTTAGGTGGCTCATATTCAAAACAGTTTCCTTCTAATGAATGAATCTATCCCATTTCAGTTATGGTTTCTAATAACCAGGTGATCTGAATTCTACCATTTCATTTTTTCAGGCTTCCTGGTTTGATATTTTCCTTTGCTGTTCCTTTTTGGAATATACTTTAAATATGAAATGGAGCCAGGCAATGATGGTGTACAGCATGTTATGAAAAGGTTATAAATCTCACCACAAATAATATTTGAAGTGATGAAGGTGTTAACGACCCTTATTTTAAAAGTCATTCGACAAGACACGTATTCAAATCATCACGTAGACCTTAAACCTACACAATGGTAATATACACCAATTATGGCTCATTAAAGCTGGAAAATAAATACAGCCCTACTCAAATACAGCCATAAACAAAATTATGACTACACATGTGAAGTGTGTAAAAGGACCACAGCCCTCTGATACCTTTAACCTCTCCATTTTCTCCTTTTAAGTTCAATTGACCAGTGCAATAATAAAAACATTCAAGAAAGAGGGGAGGGGAAGGTGTACACTCTATATTCAATTTTGTTTAAGTACGCTCCACACCCAGCATGGAGCCCAATGCAGGGCTTGAACTAACAACCCCAGGATCAAGACCTGAGCTGAGATCAAGATTCAAATGCTTGGGCGCCTGAGTGGCTCAGTAAGCCTCCGACTTCGCCTCAGGGCATGATCTCACAGTTCTTGAGTTCAGCCCCTTAAGGAGCTGGCTCCCTGTTGTCAGGGATCCTGATCCTGTAGTCCCCCTCTCTCTGCCCTTCCCCCCACTCATGCATGTGCTCTCTCAATATTAAAAAAAAAAAAAAGACATTTAACCGGCTGAGTCACCCAGGCACCCCTAAAGGTGTACATTTTAAACTTACACAATGTTATATGTCACTTCTATCTCAATAAATCTAGAAAATAAAGTCAATACAGGTATAGTAACTATGCAAAAAGAAAATTATAGATCTTAATATAAAAACAACAATATAACCAAGAGATTGGATGAAAAGATGAGAGGAAGTAGGACTGTTCATTTTTTTTTTTAATTTTCATATCTAGGAGTCAACAGATACTGTATAAAGTTAGTAAATCAATGAATATAAGGTTTGTTATTACTCACAACTGTGATAATTATCACACACACAAAAAGACAGTTTTATACACTTAAATTATAGAAAGAAAAAAAGCGCGGATAACCCAAGACACAAAGAAAACCTCAAACTCTCAGAGCAAGCCCTACTTCTGGGGAGACCCACCTGTGCCTTCAAGCTCTCTGTTCCAAGTAAGGGCTTTCTGCCTCAGCTTTGCAGAGCCCCCACCAGTCGGGGCACTAGGGGAGCTGTCCTTGAACCTTCCTTGGAGTTGCTCCAAACATCACCAAATTTGGCAGACATGCTTTAGAGTCTGAACAATTAGGGGTTAGCCATTTCCTTCTCTCAGTGAAGATTACCCCCTCTCCACTTTTCCGTGAAGGTTTTCATCTCTGCAGTTCCAGTGAAAAGAATGGACACGTTCACCCAAATTCCCTTGAACCAGAAACCCTCACCTCCCAACTTGCTTGAAGTTTCTAATTGCTTTCTCCATTCTTTAGTTTTCCTGCCTCGCCACTGCCTCCCTCTAACCGCCTCTTTCCTTTCAAATCTCTCAGTGCCAAAATCAGCGGTGTGCTGAGCTAGGCTACACTGCCAGCAAAAGACAAGGGTGGGCCTCTCTTCCCATGTCCAGTGCTGGTGGGAGCACCTCACCATGGCAGTCTGCAGACAGTGCGAACCAAGTTTCCTGCCCCCTCCCGAGAGCCAGGTGTTAAGTGTTAACTAGCACACCACCAGAAACGCCTGGGAATTTAAAAAACAGGTTTTTTTTAGAACTGTGTGGAAAGGAAGAACGTAAGAATGTTTAATGAGAACAAGACTTCTATTTTGGCTTTTCTTAATGAGTTGATAGAGAGACAGCTTTACCTATTTGACACGGCCAGGTAAGCAGCCTCAACAAGACAGAGCAGTGTTACTGGAATACCATAAAACCAGTGAACATGAATGAAGGCTGTGTTTCCAGGGTAAACAGCACTCTTTACCAATTCCCTTTAGTATATATTATACAGCATCTTTCCCCGTAGTAGCTCTAAACTGTACATTAAGCCTATTTTTTGACTCTCAGTACTAAGGACTTTAAGGAAGTATCAGCATGTTCATATCCTGGGACATAACGAAGAAGAAACCTTTTAGGTTCAGGCAGATCTGACTCTTTCCTTTCTCCTTCCGCTCCCCAAAATCCCAAAACACACACACACACACACACACACACATCACACTTCTACCTCCTTTCCCCCCCAAAAGTCTATTAAAAAGTAAAACAATTTAAAAAAACCAATTATATAATAGCACCCTTGATCCTTTCAACCTCCATAAAGATGGA
Organism: Panthera leo; assembly: GCF_018350215.1. Classification (NCBI taxonomy): domain Eukaryota; kingdom Metazoa; phylum Chordata; class Mammalia; order Carnivora; family Felidae; genus Panthera; species Panthera leo. Next base: position 34,894,327 of record NC_056681.1, on the reverse strand, counting down.
ATGGAAAGCCAAGGACTCTGTATACTCAGGGTAAAGTCAACGCATTGTTCTAGGGAACAAAAGATAACTTAGCAGAGAGGATTATTTTAAAGCATGGTAAGGACATGCTAACAAACACTGCCAACTCCATGTGCCTAGACCAACCACCTACTGAATCATGAAAGAAAGGACAAAAGCAAGAAAAAACAGTCTTTGAAGAAATAAACTAAAATTAAAGATAAGAACTTTGGGGCACCTGGGTGGCTCAGTCGGTTAAGCGTCTAACTTTGGCTCAGGTCATGATCTCGCGGTTCATGGGTTTAAGCCCCGCGTCAGGCTCAGTGCTGACAGCCTGGAGTCTGGAGCCTGCTTCAAATTCTCCCTCTCTCTCTCTCTCTCTCTCTCTCTCTCTCTCTCTCTCTGTCCCTCCCCTACTCCTGCGCGTGCTCTCTCTCTGTTCCTCCCCTACTCCTGCCCTCTCTCTCTCAAAGATAAATATTAAAAATTTTTTTTAAAAGATCATATGAACTTATATACTCACCAATGTTCCCCTCTTTGTTAGCTGCAATCAACATCTTTCATGGCATCACTGGTTATCCCTATAAATGTCCTCTTTCAATATTATCAGTATCACTAAATCATAGCTAATTATCAGTAAAAGTTGAAATAGTTATGTTTAAAGTTAGAATGGAATCCACAAACAAAAATGCTTCCTAAGTTCTTTTGTTTATATATTTTATCCTGCTCCAAGAAAAAAATACACAAAGCATAACAGAAACACTGCCAGATATTATTCAAGACAGAGAACTTCATTTTTGTCTCACTCTTTAGAGTCAATAAAACACGATTCACTTCACAGAACAGAGGTTGTGAACTGGCAGTGCTCTACGCCGCAAGTCAGACCTCCCTACTATCACTGTCCTGATGTTGGTAACTAACAGAGCCTGGCTTTTAAGGTAAGCTGGACAGCATCAAATGGTGGTTAAGGGTATCAGCCTGGAATCGGATACACCTGGGTTCACATCGGAGCTCTCTGATTTTGTCCAAGTTACTTATTAACCTCTCTACAGCTCTGCTTTCTCGTCTCTAAAATAGGAACAGAAATACCCACCTCACAGGGTCACTGAAAATTTTAAAATAAGAAAATCTACGACAAACACTCAGCATATCATCTGGTATATAGGAGGCACTCAACAAACTGGGATAATAAATTATTACCATCACTAATATTACTGCTTTTGCACAGCATGCCAACCACTCAGACAGTTGCCTCAAAAGTACAGTGGTTGGGGCCAGAGTTTCTGAAACTTTCACCTGCACACACAGTACCTAGGGATTCTGTTAAAAATGCAGACAGTCGGGGCGCCTGGGTGGCGCAGTTGGTTAAGCGTCCGACTTCAGCCAGGTCACGATCTCGCGGTCCGTGAGTTCGAGCCCCGCGTCAGGCTCTGGGCTGATGGCTTGGAGCCTGGAGCCTGTTTCCGATTCTGTGTCTCCCTCTCTCTCTGCCCCTCCCCCGTTCATGCTCTGTCCCAAAAATAAATAAAAAACGTTGAAAAAAAAATTTAATAAAAAAAAAAAATGCAGTCATTCAGGAAGTTTGCAGTGGAGCCCGAACTCTATGGTTCTAGCCAACTCCCAGGTGATGCCGATGAAGCTGGTCTGGGAACCACACTTCAAATATTAAGGATTTGGACCACCTGGATATCCCCCTGCCCCAGCACTCCCCACCTCCATGAAAACACACAGACACACCCGGGTACAGCTTAGCTAAAATGCAAAACACTGAATCCACAATCCAATGTTACCTTCCCTATAAAAATAGAACTCTTTCCTTAAAAATGGTAAAAGCTATGAACCACTCGGGATAATTCCTAAATATAGAATACAATTATAAGAAAGGCAAGGGACTGCTTAACCTGGGGAAATCAGGCCTGGGTTCAAACTCTAGATGCACTGCACATATGAGCTCTTAGAGTGGTTTTGGATTAATTACAGACTCCTTATAAACTTCAATTTCCTTATTTGTAAAATGGGGATAATGGTATCTATAAAATGTAAGACATCTTAAATAACAGTTGTCTCAAAAGTGCTTACTATTTATATGCATATCCCACGGCCTGACACATAGTAGGTGCTAAGAACGTGTCGGCTGCCTTTCTGTTCCAAACTGCACTGTTTTAATCACTTTGTAATATAATTCTGGCGTTCTTTCTGCTTTCACTCAACTTGGGCCCTTTGACTCTCTAGCAAACTATCTGAAGACCTGCTGCTACTAAAAGTCTTTTTCATGCTATTTCAAGCTGCCAGCATTAGTAATTTCCCAAGAGAAAGAACCTTATTTCCTAGTATGTTCTACTAATCCTCGAGACTGAAGTCTGGAAGAAAACTATCTGTTTTCCACATAGCTTCCCTTTATTCTAAGTCTCACAGGCTCTTTTTTCTTGCCAGACACAAAAAGGAAAGGAACAGAAGTCCTGGACATCTTTTTTTCTGTCTCTCAAGAGACTGTAACTATCTTTTTCAGTCAGGGAAACTTATTGTGAGAAACCAGTCACTCACTCCAAGATAACTCTCTGTATTCTCTTCTAGTTCCAAAACCTGGAATTGATTCTATTACTTAAGTAAGGTATAAAACACACACGTGCATGCGCGCGTGCACACACACACACACACATACACACACACATTTGCTGCCCTCCCCCCATCTTGTTGTGGTTTCCTGTCACCAAGCAACAATGATATGATGCCAAAAATATCAGTTGCCCAGTTTAACTCCGTTCCCTCATTGATCTGCCATATTACTTACTGAGTGCCTGCCAAGTGTATCCTGATGTGTAAACAGACATGACCCACACCCTTGAGGATCTAACTATCCTGACCTTCACTAATCTTATTCCTAAAACCAGGCCACACTTCTAAAGCTAGATCTGGTTTCCAAAACAGAGCCCGGGACAGAGTAGGACAACTACAGACTGCATCTAAATAAGCCATGGCAAAACTGTTAGTGATCAGCCCTGGCCACAATCTACTAATGAAATGCATCAGGGCACCACGCGATGAAATCTGCAAATAAAGGTGGTTTCCTCTAAGCCACCAAATAGTGGCCGATCCTGCCCACAACACGGTCCTGGCTGGAATGGCATGGCAGCCCCTCGGAGACCCAGACCCCACAGTAACGTTAGTGTGAACAGCGGTTCCCACAATCTGCCCCGACTTCTGCCTGACCGTGAGCACCTAACCAGGCTAAAATCTTACCAGAAGTTTTCTGAAGTTCACCAGCACACTGAACAGCAAACAGTGGTGACATTTCTCCAGCCACACAAGCCACGTTTAGGATCTTGATGCCTATTTGCAGCTATAATGCTTAATTTTAACATTTAACTATAATATTTTAAAAAAGAGGAAGCCAGTTTTTTCCCCCATATTCAAGTCTATTAAAACTTTCATCAAGCTGAGCTCTATTACAAGACTCATTGTACACAGAAGAGACACTGCTAATAGAATCATCTTGATTAAGAATTCATATAATGTAAAGAACATCAGAAAAACGTAATCAGAATATGTGGAAATTATGCGATCAGATAATCAGCAAAACCTTCTGATGCAGATTAATTTATTGTTCACATTGATAACTCTAATTATGTCTGTGAATTGGAAGATCCCTTTTCGTTATATGAAAACACACTAAGTCTCCTTATTTATGTTAAACTGGGAGAAGAAAAGATACCTTTTACTTTTCCCAACAGAATAAAAAATATAATAATCCTATATTAATCATGGAGATTGCATATATAAGGAAATGTCATCTTGGTAACCGAGAAAGGGACATTAGTCCCAATGATCCTCTAACGGGTGTTTGAAAGAGGTCCAAAGCTGTCTGATATTTCAAACCAACGGGTATGTGTCAAGGATGAAGCAAGGCTCATTTAGGGCCATTTTCTAAGTAGTCTGTTTTAAAGTCCAGGGATAACCACACCTTCCTCTAAAGATAACAACTTAGGTAAAAATTACCCATGGTCCTTTCTACAGAGCAATCTGAAAGGTTTTCTAAGGACCAGATGAATACTTTAGGGTTAATAATTCAGACAATAGCTTTACTTGGATTGGCTGAACTAATACAAGCCTGAATTCATTTCAACATTCCTCTGCTTCACTTTCCCCAAGATAATTCTGAAGGCAGCACAACATCTTCATATTTTAGACGAGAGATTCCCAGGCTGTAGGAGCCACTGCCACGGGTAAACTGCAGAATGATTTGAGGTAGTATAAGGATTGAACCTAAAATAACACAGAATTTCCCAGCAGGAAAAATGACTATCTCTCCCTTCCCTTCTCTTCCCTTCCCTCCCCTCCCCTCCACTCTGCCTCTGCCTCTGCCTTGCCTTGCCTTGCCTTCCCCTCCCTTCTCTCCCCTCCCCTCCCCTTCTCTCTCTTTCTCTGTCTCTCTCTGTCTCTCACTGTCTCTCTCAATAAAGCAAGGGCAGGACTTTGACTCAGGGGTTTGGGGCAAACACTGGCATCTACTTAGGATTGAATGACACTATTTGGTTTTCATTTTTTACCTTTTATTGGATGTCTCTACTATTTCTGGCACCTAGAGTTTTCCATTTAAGGTAGTGATTTAGGGGCGCCTGGGTGGCTCAGTCGGTTGTGTCTGACTTCAGCTCAGGTCATGATCTCACGGTTTGTGGGTTTGAGCCCCATGTCAGGCTCTGTGCTGACAGCTCAAAGCCTGGAGCCTGCTTCAGATTCTGTGTCTCCCTCTCTCTGCCCCTCCCCCGCTCACGCTCTGTCTCACTCTATCAAAAATAAATGAATGTAAAAAAAAAGGTAGTGATTTAATGTTTTCTTTTTAAGTACATTTATTTGTGACCAAAAAAGCGAAAAGCATTAAATAATACAGGTGGAATATATTCATGGCACAAAGCATGAATGACTGATACTTGGGAAATACCATAGTGTAGGGATTAATGATATAAATAATGATATATTCAAACTTGATCCTCTGGCCTGTGAATTATAAGGTAAAAAGATTTCTTCATGGGCTCCTGTATAGGGAAAAAGAAATGCTCCTTCTGTTTTGTTTTGTTTATTTACAAATGTAGCCAATTGAAAAGTGTTTTAAACCCATGTGATCCTCTGGAAGCCAGAAAGTCAAGTGCACTATCTTGAATTCCATTATATATTCCTTCCCTCTCTACTTAAAAGATCCCAATATTTTAATTACTAAGAGTTTAAAATGAGGATGCCATTCCTTTTCCATATGACACCAACCAAAATGTATTTACAACCAGGCATATGGCTCCTCCAACATTTTAACATTCTGCCCGATCCATGTAGCATCCCCAAAATGGCTGTTTTCTTGATATGGCTCTAGTAAATGACTTTTTGCTTAAACCAGAGCCACTTACACACAATGGCTTTTAAAAAATCTGCTTGAGGGGCACCTGGGTAGCTCAGTCAGTTAAGCATCTGACTTTGGCTCAAGTCATGATCTTGTTGCTCATGAGTTCAAGCCCCGTGTCAGGCTCTGTGCTGGCAGCTCAGAGCCTGGAGCCTGCTTCAGATTCTGTGTCTCCCTCTCTCTCTCTGCCACTTTCCTGCTCTCTCTCTCTCTCTCTCTCTCTCTCAAAAATAAATTTTAAAAAACATTTAAAAATTTTTAAATAAAAAATCTGCTTGAATATTGCTATGGTCTGAATGTTTGTGTTCCCCAATACTCATAAAATCCTAACCCCCAAAAATGATGGGATTAGGAGGTGGAACCTTTGGGAGGTGCCTGGCTCAGGAGGCTGGAGCCTTAACGGATGGGATTAGTGCCTTATAAAAGAGGCTCCAGAGAGCTCCCTAGACCCTTCTACCATGGGAGGACACAAGCAGATGTATGCGATCCAGAAGAGGGCCTTCACCCCACGAAGCAGGCACCCTGATCTCAGACTCTCAGCCTCCAGAACTGTGAGAAGTACGTGTCTGTTGTTTATAAGCCACATTTATAAACATGCCATAAGTCTGTGGTATTTTGTTATCACCCAAATGGATGAAGACAAATATAAAAGCAAATGAGCCTCCCTTATTTATCTTTTTCTTCATATGATTTTCCCTCACCTGGGCTCCAGGGGAATTTCCTCCCTATGTTCATGTAGCTTAGTGTGACTCCCTTGAGTGAATCACAGAATGTAGTCGGGAAGCCACTCCCTATTCTTCACCCCACTCCAGCTTAATGGGCATTTTGGAATAAAATGAGGAAGGACAGACAATACTGCTCCGTGATACTGGTTTAGCTATCCACACGGTTCGGCCAAGCTCCTAAAGGCGAGTTCACTGTCTGTGCCTAATGTGGCTTCCTGAACAATAAACTTTAATTGTCCCATCGAATCCCACAAATTATCATCTCTGCTGGAACCCAACTAGAAAAGAAGAAGAAATGACCCTGTATCTAATGTGAAGGAAAATGGTTAACAATGAAATTAATGATGATTGCAAATGTAACCTTCAAGATGCACAGAGCCAGTAATCCCTCCAAGAACAGATAATACAATCTGATTGCTTCTGAATGTCAAATGTACCTGCAAGAAATAGCTATGTAAATTTCCAGGGCAGGCTCTGTATGAAGAGTCCAAAGCTAATTTTTAAAATCTAAGTCATTGTTCCCATCCCTCTCAATTCTGTCAAATTAGACCTTTACTTCTCTCGTTTTTTAAATGACTACACACTCACACCTCCGAGGCAGTTCTTCAAACAGGGCCATGGGGCCAGGTATGTGTGTGCAAAACCTCAGGTCTGTGAAACCTTGGCATGTTACTTAACCTTTTTGTCCCTTAGTTACATCATTTACGAATGGGATTAACAGTGCCCTACCTCATAGGTTTGTTGAAAACTGTACTCATGGCTAGTGCCATGTCAATGTTAGATGTTATGAGTCATAGTCATATGTGACCTTTACATGACTTCTTCAACGCACTGACATGGGTATCACCACATGCCCGTTTTAGGATAAGGAGACTGATTTCAGAGGGCCGTAACAAGGGCAATGTTTCAGAGTCTATCAGCCAAGAAATAGCATCATTTCTACCCTTTGCCCCACCTGAAGCACACTGAAGATTAAAAGCAAAAGCACCTACAGCAGATGACTGAAGGGGCACTGAAAACACATACAGAAACTTCTTTCTAATGACTGTCATCATGTTTTAAAGTATTGATAATTTATTCTGACATTCCACAGTACATATGAATAGAACACTTTTACAGACTAAGATAAGGGGAATCAACCAATAAACAGTCACCAGTTATTATGTTTGCTATTGGCTGGCTCAAACCACTCTCTCCTTACGTGTGACTGCTTGTCCGTAGGGTTTTTATTAGTCTTGACAAAAGTGAGGAAGAGTAAGTGGGCATGACTGAGCTATAGCCTATTTGTGTCATGTGTCTTACTCCCTGATAGTTTCACAAGAAATGGAGCAATACCATTGTCCCAAAGAGCAACAAGTGATGTCACAGACCCACCTACACAAAAGTCTTACCCCCAGCTGGGTAATCAAATATATGCGTGAAATGTCGTTCTAGTTCCCACATGCTGCTAAGATCTGGCACAATACATGGCGCATAGTAGTTGATCAATATTTGTTGAATGACATGAAGTAAGTGTGCTTATTTGACATTATTTCCTCTAGTAAAGGGGGCCAGAATGAAGCACATTCAGGAAGTCTATATTCTGATGAACATCAGCCCACCGTGGCTTATTCAGACACCACGCCAACAAAATTCACCTGTTTGTGTGTAACTCCAACATGTCAAAAGTTCTGGCCAAGGCATTATTATTACCATCCCAAATGTGGCACAACTGCTAATGATTACTCCATATCCATTCTCTTCTCCGTCAGTAAGACAACCTCAAGTGTGCTCAACGAAAGACTACATTTTCAGGCTGTCTTGCAGGTAGGTGTGACTATGTACGTGAATGCTGGCCAACAAAGCACAAATGAAAGTGCCATAAGGAACTTCCAGGAAGGCTGCAGAATTTGAGGGGGCTGCCTCTCAACTGAGAAGGCTCCTTTCTTCTCACTACTTCCCTTTTGCTGCACATCTGGGCTGCAGACACGAGGGCCTGAACTAACCTGGCCCCGAGGGACCCTGAAAAGGGAGCCACATGGCTAGAATGGTAGGACACAAAGGTAGGAATCTGGGCTCCTGATCACTGCAGGACACGTTAGCGTGTCTAACTGAAATTGTCTGCTGTGAACTTTCCATCTTAAGTCATTGCTATTTTACATTTCCTGTTATAAACAGTCAAAACGAATCCTAACTGCGACACCAAATAGGGCTCCACAGAACACACTTTTGGAATCCCTTACCTTATATCTTTCCAGACTTCTCGACACCATCAACCCTATTTTGAAAAATTATCTTTTACAAAGAAAAGGAGGCATTGCTTTATTTTACATAAAAAGAAACAGCAACCTACAGTATATATGAACTAACTTGGATTTGAATTTAAGAAAGAAAGAAAGAAAGAAAGAAAGAAAGAAAGAAAGAAAGAAAGAAAGAAGCAACCTACTTTGCTATTCCCCAACAATGATGAACACCCACTTACCTAAACACCCATTTTGCTTGTGGGGCTTTAGGTGATTATCTGATCATTTCCTAATAAAGAGCAGAGAGTCAAATATCAGGAAGTGAAACTACCAGATGAATTCCATCCATGCACAGGTACCTCCCTTACTGTATCACTTAGCAAATGAAAACATATCTGGCTCCCCATCTTAACTGTTCCTCATGGCCCCTCTTTAAACATGCAATTACAAAGAAATTTATTTGTGTAGGCTTCTTCCTCGGGGAAATCCAGAAATCAAATTGCTTCGCCAACAAGGCCAGGAAAACAAATCATTTGTGTTGTGGCTGAGCCATAAGGCTCACATCATAAACACAAGCAGAGGCTGCACAGCTTTGCTCTCACAAAGCCATTTGGGAGAAGATTTTTATGGCAGCAGCTGAAATGTTTCTACCAAAACAACACCTACACTTTGCTAGAGTTATTTTCAGAAGAGTAGGTTTCCCCTACTGCTGTTTAAATTGTTGAAATGTTTAGTTAAAAGCGTCGGTTTGCAGGAGTCTGAGGCTGCAGCCCCAAGAGGGAACTTAGCTGCCACTTTGTGGCTGGGTAACCTAGGGCAGATGACTTAACCTCACTGACCTCAGGTCCTCCACAGAAAGTGGGAATCTGTGGACCCTAGAGAGTCGTCCAGTAATGATGATGTAATACATGCTTAGCACAGTGGCTACCTAATGAGTGCTCCAAAAATTAAAGCTGTATTTTTTCTTATCAAATTTGATGTAAATTCCTTGAATACCTTGGGGAATTTTATTAATGTGGGTAAAGACCCACATTAATAAAAAAAAAGATAAGAACCACATGATCCTCTCAATAGATGCAGAGAAAGCATTTGACAAAATACAGCATCCTTTCTTGATAAAAACACTCAACAAAGTAGGGATAGAAAGATCATACCTCAAGATCATAAAGGCCATATATAAAAGACCCACAGCTAATATCATCCTCAATGGGGAAAAACAGAGAGCTTTTGCCCTAAGGCCAGGAACACGACAGGGATGTCCACTCTCACTGCTGTTATTCAACATGGTATTGGAAGTCCTAGCCTCAGCAACCAGACAACACAAACAAATAAAAGGCATCCAAATTGGCAAGAAGGAAGTCAAACATTTACTCTTCACAGATGACATGATATTCTATGTGGAAAACCCAAAAGACTCCACCAAAAAACTGCTAGAACTGATCCATGAATTCAGCAAAGTCGCAGGATATAAAATAAATTTACAGAAATCGGTTGCATTTCTATATATGAATAATGAAACAACAGGAAGAGAAATCAAGGAATAAATCCCATTTACAATTGCACTAAAAACCATAAAAACCAAGGAATGAAGCTAACCAAAGAGGTGAAAAATCTATACACTGAAAACTATAGAAAGCTTATGAAAGAAATTGAAGAAGACACAAAAAAATGGAAAAACATTCCACGCTTATGGATTGGAAGAACAAATATTGTTAAAATGTTAATGCTACCCAAAGCAATCTACATATTCAATGCAATCCCTATTAAAAGAACACCAGCATTCTTCACAGAGCTAGAACAAACAATCCTAAAATTTGCATGGAACCAGAAAAGACCCCGAATAGCCAAAGCAATTCTGAAAAAGAAAACCAAAGCTGGAGGCATCACAATCTGGGACTTCAAAATGCATTACAAAGCTGTAATCATCAAGACAGTATGGTACTGGCACAAAAACAGACACTCAGATCAATGGAACAGAATAGAGAACCCAGAAATGGACCCACAAACATATGGCCGACTAATCTTTGACAAAGCAGAGAAGAATACCCAATGGAAAAAAGACAGTGTCTTCAGCAAATGGTGTTGGGAAAACTGGACAGTGACATGCAGAAAAATGAACCTGGACCACTTTCTTACACCATTCACAAAAATAAACTCAAAATGGATGAAAGACCTAAACTTAAGACAGGAAGCCATAAAAATCCTAGAGGAGAAAATAGGCAACAACTTATTTGACCTCAGCTGCAGCAACTGCTTACTTGACATGTCTCTGGAGGCAAGGGAAACAAAAGCAAAAATGAACTATTGGGACCTCATCAAGATAAAAAGCTTCTGCACAGTGAAGGAAACAATCAGCAAAACTAAAAGGCAACTGATGGAATGGAAGAAGATATTTGCAAATGACATATCAGATAAAGGGTTAGTATCCAAAATCTAGAAAGAACTTATCAAACTCAACACCCAAAAATAAATAATTCAGTGAAGAAATAGGGAAAAGACATAAAAAAGACACTTTTCCAAAGAAGACATCCTGATGGTTAACAGGCACATGAAAAAATGCTCAACATCACTCATCATCAGGGAAATACAAATCAAAACCACAATGAGATATCACCTTCACCTGTCAGCATGGCTAAAATTAACAACTCAGGCAATAACAGATGTTGGCGAGGATGTGGAGAAAGAGAAACCCTTTTGCATTGCTGGTGGGAATGCAAACTGGTATAGCCACCCTAGAAAATGGTATAAAGTTTCCTCAAAAAATTTAAAGTAGATCTACCCTATGACCCAGCAATAGCACTGCCTAGAATTTACCCAAGGGATGCAGGAGTGCTGATGCATAGGGGCACTTGTACCCCAATGTTTCTAGCAGCACTTTCAACAATAGCCAAATTATGGAAAGAGCCTAAATGTCCATCAACTGATGAATGGATAAAGAAACTGTGGTTTATATACACAATGGAATACTACTTGGCAATGAGAAAGAATGAAATATGGCCTTTTGTAGTAACGTGGATGGAACTGGAGAATGTTATGCTAAGTGAAATAAGTCATACAGAGAAAGACAGATACCATATGTTTTCACTCTTATGTGGATCCTGAGAAACTTAACAGAAGACCATGGGGAGCGGAAGGGGAAAAAAAAGTTAGAGAGGGAGGGAGCCAAACCATAAGAGACTCTTAAAAACTGAGAATAAACTGAGGGTTGATGGGGGGTGGGAGGGAGGGAAAGGTGGGTGATGGGCATTGAGGAGGGCACCTGCTGGGATGAACACTGGGTTTTGTATGGAGACCAATTTTACAATAAATTTCATATATAAAAAAAATTAAAAATAGAATTACCCTATGAGCCAGAAATTGCACTACTAGGTATTTATCCAGAGGATACAGGAGTGCTGATTCGAAGAGGCACATGAACCCCAATGTTTATAGCAGCACTACTGACAACAGGCAAAGTATGGAAAGAGCCCAAATATCCACCAACTGATGAATGGATAAAGAAGATATGGTGTGTGTGTGTGTATGTGTATATATATATACATATACATATATATATATAAAATAGAATATTACTCAGCGATAAAAAAAAGAATGAAGTCTTGCTGTTTACAATAATGTGGCTGGAACTAGAGTGTATTATGCTAAGTGAAAAAAGTCAGAAAAAGACAAATACCATGTTATTTCACTCACATGTGGAATTTAAGATACAACACAGATGAACATAATGGATGCAAAAATAATATAATAACAGAGAGGGAGACAAATCATAAGAGACTCTTAAATACAGAGAACAAACTAAGGGTTGCTGGTGGGTGTTAGTAGGGAAGGGCTAAAGGGGTGAGGAGTATTAAGGAGGAAACGTGTTGGGATGAGCACTGGGTATTGTATGTAGGTGGTGAATCACTAAATTCTACTCCTGAAATTATTATTAAACTATATGTTAACTAACTTGGATTTAAATTAAAAAAATAAAAGTATGTGACAGTAGGAAAGAAAGAAAGAAAGAAAGAAAGAAAGAAAGAAAGAAAGAAAGAAAGAAAAAAAAAGATTTAAGGACCTATACATAAGCCATGGTTTAAAATCTTACCACCATTAATATAAAAGTCTAATGGTGGTAACTGTGTGTATGTAGAAGCCATAGAACACTATTATCCACAGACCACTTACCTAGCTCGTCGGGACCCTCTAGGATAGAGTCACAGCAAGGAAGTCACTAAAAACTCTGAAGAGCTAAACTAGACATCGTAAAGTCCATTTACTGGCTATATTTAACTTCTTAATAATGATAAGATTGAGCGTTCACCACGCCCTGGGCACCGGGCAATACACTCATTGTGGATTAATTATTTCTCTTTCACAATTACACACCCGGAGATGTGCCATAGACACTACAATGTGATAACAAGATCCGCACTTTAGAACTAAAGAGCTGATTTCCCCGCTGCTGCCAATCCTGCAGGCACAACACAGACAACAGCCCTCAGCTGAAGAAAGCTGTTCCATCCAAGCTCAAGCACTACTCTGAGCTACTCTGGGGTCTAAGGCTTCTGTTAAGATGGGCTTGCAACTCAACTTCTCCCTCTTCCCCAGTCCCAGATCCTTCCTTTCTCCTTCTTAGGTGTTGATCTAAGGAGAAAGCATAAGGACTTTATTTTTTCTCTCTCTTTTTTAGGCAGGCTCCACGCCTAACGTAGGGCTTGAACTCACGACTCTAAGATCAAGAGTTGCATGGTCTGCTGACAGAGCCAGCCAGGTGCCCTGGCACAGGGACTTTAATTACTTCCATTCTTCAGAAGAAAAAAAAGTGAGTCTCAGAGAGGTTGAGAAACTTGCCCAGAGTTACACAGCCTTGGTATTTGAACCCAAGCATTCTGATGCCATGAGCCCAGGCTATAAATCATTCTGCTCTACTGGTCGCTGGAGTCTGCATTTCTTTGTCCTCACAGTAGACCGCAATAAGTGAATTAGAATGAGAGAGTTGTGACAGAAAACAACCTCCATGAACTTCTCAAAGACAACCAGGTAACACAAGCTACTTTACATTTTTCAAACCAAGGGATGGGTTTCAGAGTGACAGAATGGCTGACAGGCCACAGAGGGAACAGAGAGGCAGCCTGGACATCAGCAACCATGGGGTGCTGCTAGCTTGTGTAGGCCAGAGGGATAAGGGAAGGAAGTGGGGTTTTGAAAGCCAGGAGACTGGGCCCAACTGGCCAAGACTAGAACAGCAGCACAGGTTGCTGTGGAAGAGCCGGAGGGCAGTCTGGTGGGGGCAGAAGCTGGGCAAGAGACACACAGCTGTTCCTAGAGATACCAAATAAACAGAGAGAAACAAGGAGAGATACCCTTCTGTCTCCCCTTGCACACCAGGCAGCCAGGGAGCTCGGGAAACATGGTGCCCTGTAGCATGGAGAACAGAAGATGGTCAAGGAGTAGATCTAAGAACAACTCTTGTGTTTGAGCAGCCCGAAAATACAGCCTAAACATCAACTGGCAATGAGGTAGTATAGAGAAACACTCTGAAAAGAAAATACAAAGCAGATCTATCAAAACCTACTTTCATGGCAGGCCCACGACCTACATCCTCAGCAGCCCCCAAGCAAACAATAACAGCAATAATGACTCACTTACACAGCCCTTTACAAGGCGCACTGCTTAATTACTGCACAGTTCAATCACTGTGGTCTGAAAAAAATGATGCTGAGAAGTTTCAGTGATTCTGTTCAGTAAATCTGGGCAATAGATGTAACATTCTGAAAGCATTTCCATCATAAAAATAGCAAGTTTACTGGACAATGCTTAAATGGGTAGAATTTCATGATCAAGATCTTACTTAACGTAGAATGAATTGTTCCCCGCCACTGTGAGCTAAATTAGGTGTTAATGTAGCTCTATTCTGGAAGGCTAGATATGCCTTCACGATTTTATCTGCTGTCTGACAAAGTAGGAGCCAGAACACAAATTCTTTCCTCTCTTCTCAGAAGTCCTCTGCTGACTTCTGTCTGATGCAGCAGAAATTCTCGGGGGGAGGGAGGGAGGCGGAAGAGAGAAAAACTCCCAAAAATGAAAACACATTACCAGGAATCTCCAAGATTCCTCGGCAGCACAGATAGTAACACAGGAGTGATACAAAGATTAGCATGGACCCTGTGCAAACTTGTGAAGCATTCCATATTTTGCTCTTCTTTTCTAATGTTCACAGGTGGGAAACAGGCTCTGATAAGTGAAATGACTTATCCAATCGAGGGCCCCTTCCCACTTCAAATTTTTCTTCCATCTCCAACTTTTCCTCCAAAAACATGGATCCCCAGTCACAACAGTCAGCAACCACTCAGGGTTTAAGTATCCACTTTGCCCCTCTGAAGACCTCTAACATCTATTTTAAAAATTATTTATGCTCTAGTCCCTCCAGAAGGAATGTTATTTGTTCATAAAGATTGTGAAGAAATGTTGGTCCCTTCCAACCCCATTTTGCCTTGCCCCTCCCTCCCCCCAATAAAAAAAGCTACTTTGAGGTAATTAAAACCCAAATAGCTTGAGGGAGGATCTGGGTTCAAGGCTCAGCTTTGCTTCCAGGTAGCTGTGTGGATTTAGTTTGGTCAATTAACTTCTCTGGGCCTCTGTTTCCTCATTTCCAACATGATGCAACCAGAAGGAGCTAATAATGTCCACAATCCTTTCAGCCCTGAAATGATTCCACAGAAAGATAATAAAAGTCCTGTGCAGAACCAGATGAACTCTCACTTGACATGGCCTGGACATCTGCTGGGGAGACTGCTTATCAAAATTAAAAGTACAATCTGTGGCCATGGCATTGAGAAACAATCTGACCTCATTCCTTGCTCTCAGTTGACTGTGATCTCACCTAGCAATTCTCAAGTTGGGTTCTCAGGTAGTCTGATTGCCAAAAGAGCATGATTATTCTCCCTTCCTGTATCTACACCTTCTGCCATGTAACCTTGTAGTGCCCTCCCACTCTGGGACCGGTCATGTGAACTTTTCTGGTCAACAAGATATCAGCAAACATCATACAAGCAAATGCTTGAAAAGTGCATATACTACTGGGCTATTTCTCATTCTTGCTCCTTTGTCATGGCCAGGATAACATGCTAGGTCTAATGTGCTTGATGATGAGACACCTATGTAGCAGAGATGAGTCATCTGAGTCTCCCTAAAGCCATCCTAGATCAGTCAACAGCCAGCGGAGGCTCCAGACATGGGAGCAAAGACAGCTAATATCAGAGGAGCTACATGCCCAACCCACAGCTGACCACAGACATGTGAGATTAGCTGAACCCCCAACTTGTAAGCTAAATACATTTTTACTATTGTGTTCTACTGAGGTTTTATATTTTGTAGTTCCTTGTTACACAGCATTATTGTGGCAGTAGATAACTGATACACATTCTTTGGATACCAGATGGAATGGAATGACTGTTTCCAGATCAAAGGTTCTTTAGTGATGAAACAAGTCTGGGATACACCGCGTACCTAAAATTTATATTAGCGGTTCATAACACTCAATTAATGCCTTTAAGGCTCTAAGTGGTCCCACAGTAAATAAATGTATTTAACTTTGTCTAATTCATGTTTTCCCCAACGTATTTTACCACAAGTGTGATGTGCTAAGAAAATCCCCCCCACCCCAGTCTCAGATCCCACATCTGGATTGAGCTTCTATCCACCCTTCTTGCTAGTTATTAGGCCACGTATTTTATGGTCCCTTCCAAGACAGTTAACGAACACTTCAAAAACAAAACAATAAACAAAACAAGAACCTAAAGGCACTTCGAAATCATGAAAGCTTTTATTGTTTATATCCAAAGTCTAATGAGAAATGAGGGGAATGTTCCAAAAATATCTGAAACCCATATATCCTTAGTCTAATATCAACTTTCTCATGATTCAAACTTTAACAAAAGCCTAATGCTGACCTGCCATTGAACATTCTTCAGAGGCTCCCCTATCATGGTTCACAAGCCTTTGATAATCTCTTCCTCCCCTCTATCGCTTTTCTTTCTTACCCCTACTCTCAGGTGTACATACTATCCATGAACCACTTTCAATTCCATCACATGGGCCATGAGCCAATGCTCTGAAAGTCTCCAGAATTTGGTGTTATTTGATGTGAACTTGAACTGTGCAGCTTTGAAATAATATGCTATAATAGCAATCATATGGTCTCTCATTAATTT
Source organism: Panthera leo (assembly GCF_018350215.1). Classification (NCBI taxonomy): domain Eukaryota; kingdom Metazoa; phylum Chordata; class Mammalia; order Carnivora; family Felidae; genus Panthera; species Panthera leo. The sequence goes on along the minus strand of NC_056681.1, from coordinate 34,877,799 downwards.
GAATTAATGTTAAATCCACACAAAACATTAACATTCTTGGAGATTTAACATTTCGAAGCTGACTGGACCTAGGGAACGCTAAACTCTGTTTACAGAGTGGCCACAGGGTGGCGCCACATTAGCTGATAACCAGAAATACCCACCATCTTTTGTCAGGATTATTCTTGAATTATGAGAGTTCTGAATTTGCAAAGACTTCAGAAACACAACCCTCACATAAAATGTGACCTCTAGAAGGTGGAGTTTCTTCTGCTAGAGACTCCTCCTTATTTCTTCACCACACCCAAGGCCAAACACACAGAATTAATCCAGCTAACTTCAATTCATCCTTCATGCATCAATGGAGACAGCACTTCTGCCTGGAAAATTTCGCCGAAACACCCAAGAACAGATGGCAAGACCCTACCATAATAGAATTTACATGATAATATACAAATGCCTATCACTGGATCTAGATTGCTTCATGGAAAAGATCCTAGCTTATTCCATCTTAGATCCAGAGCCCAATATAATGCCAATGAATATCGCATGGGCTCATGTGTGGATGCATGAGTGGGGAAATGAACAAGCAGGATGGGCCACTGAATACAAAAGGCTGATTTTTGCTGTATCCTCTCTAATCCTCTCCTCTGCCCAACATCAAGGAAATATAATTACAAACACTAGGCAATAGCTGAGGAAAGAAGGTAAAAAAGAACGTTGATAACCATCATCAGCTGGATAAGACTAATCATTATGAATCTAGAATTAATACAGACCCACATTGTTTGAAGTGAAGGCATTTGTCAAAAATATAGATAATCAGAAGAAAAAAAAAAGTAGGATGCAGTAGTGCCTTTCTCTTCCTACTCACAGAACATCTGAAGATGTAACTTTCACTTTTTGAAGATAAACAGTTTATTAACCCATTTGTTGAAAGTGAAGGACTCATTCCAAGAACTGCACTATATAATGAATGTGACTTCTCTGATGTAGCAAACGAAGATGCAGGAGAGAGCTTTCATTGGGTCAGATTTCCTGCTTCCCATCACAAAACTCTCCAGATATTTTGTTTCTCATTCACTTTCACCTTGGACACCAAGTTCATGAGCTTTGTTACTCCATGAGTTGTCCTCTTCAATGGGGGCAGAAATTAATGCAGACACAGATAAGAAACTTTGAAGTCAATAAAAAAGTCTTGTCTCTGATGATTCTTCTCACATGGCTTTCTACTCCAGACCAAATACCCACTATTCCTCTGGCACTTTTAGGCAGAGCTTGGAAAATAGCTCTGCCATTGATTTAAACATCCTGCCAACTGACACCATTCAGTAATCTTAGGGAATGTCACATGGATGATCTTTTGGCTGTGTGTGTATACAGCCTTGTTCTCTGGGCTTTCATTTTATTTGAACTTTCTTTTGACTCCTTATAGACCCTATATTTGAAAACAAGGGATGTACAGTATTGTCACGAGCTAGAAATATCCAAAACAATTTTCCATGGATTGTTTTAACCCTCAAGTTAGGCAAAGTCATAATCTGCTGTTGCTGTTTATCAAGTTCCTTTGTGCTATTTTCCCTACTGTCTGAACTCTTAAATAGTCCCACTAAAAATATAAATAAGAACCTGGCCATTTAGTTCTGTCATAAACTGAATCAGTGGTGGCAATAAGGAACACCCTAGTGGATTCTCCCATATCTCAACATTAAAGATGTGTTAACAGCCCAGCTTCTTGGAGCAGCTCTGTCCTTTGGAAGCCTGTTAAACTTTCAAGAATTCATTTCTGCCTCCTACACCCTGTTTTTCTGCATGCATTCTTTCAAAAGACATCTGCATCCCCTGGGAAGAGATGAAAGTGATATCAAATAAAACAAAAAGCGAACTTCAGAGGCACTTTTCAAGCAAGTGCTCCCAAATAGTCATTTCGTTACTTTATTCTTCCCTTTCTCTCTTTAACCGCCCCCAACTTTAAACCACTCAAGGTTTTTTTTTTTACTCTCTCTCTTTTTTTAATAAAAAGCACCAACCAGGTAACCAAACCCAGATCCCCTCTGCAGAAGGGAGGTCAGGCAGCTGCTTCCCAGAGACCACGAACCATTGCCACCAGGACTCCCACAAGGCACAACCAAATCCACCCTGAGCTTCTTGCCAATGCTGTTCCTTAATTGGCCATGAATACGGTCAGCCCCAGCAATTTCTGTGCCCTGTATAGCATAATCTCCTAAAACATCAGCAGAGCATTTAAGGGCCAACTTTTTAAATAGCATCCAATTAATAATTGTAGTAATAATGAAAGAAATGCCAAACTGCCATGTGACTTCTGAAGCCTAAAGTGGAAGCTCAGCTAAATGAAGCAAAACTATTCTTCTACACCCCTCCCCCCTTCACTTTTCAAAAAGCCCATCTAGCAGAGGAAATTTCTGAAACTAGATAATGCAAAACGTTAAGATTTCCTATTTCTGGTTCCATGCACTTGGTCAACATTTATTGATATCCCTGGATATAGAGACAAAAGTGACTGGCAACCAATCTCAAGATTCAAAACCAGAAGCTGCTAGCAGAATTTGTTCATTCACTTAACAAAGGATTACTGGGTACCAAGCACTGAGGATGCCACAGTGAACAATATGGACAGAAATCCCTATTCCCATGCAACTTCCATTCTGGGGTAGACCAACAATACCCAAATAAGTACATAGTCTGGACACCAGGAGACACTGAAGCCTACAGAAGAAAGAGGCAAAAGTAGAGAAAGGGACCAGAGTCCCCATTAAACAGGAGGGTAAAGGAAGGGCCCTACCATTAAACAGGAGGGTAAAGGAAGGGCCCAGTCAGCAAAGATTTGAAGGAAGTAAGGGAAGATGTCCTACAGACCTACAGATACGGAGAAGAGCTTCCCAGGCAAGGGGAGAGCACAGAGGTCCTGCAGGAGATGTGTCTGGGGGCGTGTGAGGAACGGCAGCTGGCAAGGGTGGCCAGCATGGAGTGGATAAGGGAGAGTAGTAATGGATGATGTCACAGATAAAATGGAAGGGGTCATGCCAGGCCTTGAAGGCCATTATAAGGGCTGTAGCCTATGCTTCGAATGAGGTAGGAAGCCACTGTAGGCTAGGAGCAGAGCAACGGGACCTGACTTCTATTAAGAGGATCACTTACTTGGGTTGCGGTCTTGAGAATGGACTGCAGGAGGGCAAGGACATAAGCAAGGAGACCAGCTTGGAGTCTACAGCACAATCCAGGTGAAGGAGGATGATGATGGCACCAGAGGTAGTGATGAAGGGAACAGAATCGGATTATATTTGAGATATGTTTTGAATTCAGAACAAACAGTTTACTGATGAACTGGATTTCAGTATTTGAAGGTAAAGTTTTATATTTTCTGAGTTAAAATGCCCAAAGCCCAAATCTGTGTTCACTGTGTTTATTTACTCCAACAGGTCTGATGATGCACTAATTGCTATCTCCAGTCTTTATCTTTCAACTGACCCACAGTTACCTGCCCCAGCTTCCAGGACACTGCATTCCTCTGGTCCACTCAACCTCAGCATGACCATCTACTCCCAGCCATGGTCTTGGTTCCATTCATTCAGGGTTGGCGTCCCTTTGTTTCTTCCCTCTTTTGTCTTCCCCACTGTGAATCCAGATATGAAACTCTACCAGTTCTTCCTCTGACCCTATTTTGTGCACTTCCCTCCCTCTCAGTTCCTATTGCCAGCCCTCGGGTGCCAACCCCTACGATCTCACAGGTAGCCTTGCTGGTTCCAAGTTCTCTCTCACCAAAAGCACCCTGCTGGCTGTCGTCAAAATAATATTCTGAAAGTACGGGTTTTATGATGTGACTTACCCTGACTACAAGGGTTCACTCCCTGCACCCTGGCCTCCAAGGGTCTCACCCAATGGCTATAGATCTTGCCATAGTCCTCTGTTCTCTGATCTCTGGTCCCTACCAACAGGAATTCGACTGCCTCTGGAGTGTGAAGAGACATTCTTGCTCATTCTTGCACTTTTAAAAAAAATATATTTTTGAAGGGGGGGGGGAGGTGCAGAAAAAGGGAGACACAGAATCCGAAACAGGCTCCAGGCTCTGAGCTCTCAGCACACAGCCTGACGTGGGGCTCGAACTCACAAACCGCGAGATCATGACCTGAGCCAAAGTCAGACACTTAACCAACTGAGCCACCCAGACACCCCTCCTTCTTGCACTTTTAACTTTCATATGTGCGCTTTCCCAGCCAATAATGCCCTCTCTCTCCCTTTTCTGTGCAACCTTTCTTAAATCTTCTCGTCCATGGACACTAGCTCAAATTCTGCCCCCTCTATAAAAATGCCCCTAACTAATCCAGCCCCCATCCAGGTCCTATCACAACCCTTTTATTAGGACCTCATGTCTCAGATACATGCCCTATCTCCTGGCTAGGAGTAAACTTCAAGGTCATACACCAACTTGTATCTGTTTTCACACCTCTATTGATACATATACATAGTGTTCATTGTGTATTTACTGAATTCAATTATTCGAGTGAAATAAATTAGCTGAGACAATATTCTCCTACTCTTTATCTCAATCTCTGAACGTGGGGAATTGAAAAGCCCTAGAATTCAAAGGACAGAATCTTTGGCTAAAAGTGTCTGTTATTTCTTACTCTCTCTGTTTTTCTTCTGCCATGTTGATCATTCCACTAACTTGTTCTTAGATACTGTGCCCCCGAAGAACTGGACGAGAAGTTACGGCTGGGGTTATCTTGTGGAGATTACATTCATAGGCACATCATATCCCAAGTGATAATCTCACCGATCTCTGACTTATAATCAAACAAGATCCTGGCTTCATGGAAGAGTAAACAGGAATGGAATGAGCAGTTCTGGTCCCAGTCACAAAATATGGCCATCACTGAGCTCTCTGGGTATAGAACTAGGGCCACGTGGTGGCAGAAGCAAAAAGAAAATGAAGTTGGCATGTAATCAGACACGTAGGGTCTATTTCTGGGCAGGAATTCCTGCTGCATCTCAGAAACTACCATGTAGCTTCCACCAGTATGTTCTTAACGACAGGGCTTCACTGACTCACAAATCACTACTGCAGGGGGACTCCCTGAGAAATTACATCCTTTTAGTCCCCAAAACAGGCTACTCTTAACTTCTCTCATCAAGATAAAGATTCTCTCCCTTTTTAATCCTTACTTCTTCAAGGTAACCACCTCCCATTTTTAATGCATGCAAACAGCAAATAACTTGCCAGGACCTTATGTGAGCCATGTGCAGCCACTGTGGCCCTGAGGAAGACAGACACATTCCTTTACCTTCTGGCATCTACAGTGGGAGGCAGATGGTGATCAAGTAGCCACACAGGCATAAAATCACAAACTAGAATTAGTGCAACGAAGGAAACAGAGATGGAACAGAGGATGAGACTTAATCCAAAGGGTTCCATGCTCCCCTGAGGAAGTGATACTTGAGCTGAGATCTGAAGAGTAAACTAAACGTTAAATGACAGATGGGAGGAAAGAAAAGAGACTTCTTGTCACGGGACATGGAAGGACACCAGGGCAGGAGGGAGAGTGGTGTACTGGAATAACTTCAAAAAAAAGAAGAAAGGTGGAGGGGGGGCAAAGCAGGGAGAGAATGGCTCAAGAAGTTAGAAGGCAGAGGTAGGTCAAGTAAAGCTTTGTGGAACATGGAAAGAAATCTCTAGCCTCAGAGAAATGAGCAGTCCCCAAGACTTCCTTCAAATCCTCAGTGTCCAATGGGATGCCTAGGTGGCTCAGTAAGTTAAGCATCTGACTTTGGCTCAGGTCATGATCTCACCATTCGTGAGTTCGAGCCCTGTGTCAGGCTCTGTGCTGACAGCTCAGCTTAGAGCCTCCTTCGGATTCTGTCTCCCTGTCTCTCTGCCCCTCCCCCACTCATGCTCTGTCTCTCTCTTTTTCTCAAAAATGAATAAACGTTAAAAAATAAAATAAAATAAAATAATTCTTGGTGTCCAAATGTTCTCTACTCACCTGCCACTGCCTACTCTGACCACAGTTCCTTAGTGAAAACCCACCCCCCACCCCCAGTCCCTCAAAGAAAAGACTTAGTAACATAAGGCCATTGGCCCTCTCATATGACTGGACCACTAACAACCAATATGAATGTTTTCTTGGAGCATGCGAACTTTGGAGCATTTGAACTTGGGAGTTCTTAAGACACAGATGACACTACAGCCAAATGATGATAAACATGGAACTAAAAAGTTTCCATGAATAGTGAGAGTGGAGGGACATGTTAGTCACGTTGAACTATGTGAAAAACAAAAACAAACAAACAAACAAAAACCCTGAGTGTAAATTGTCACTCTTCCCATTTACAGGTCAAGTCTATTTCCCCTCTCCGAGAAGCTGGCCCCATGACTACTTTGACCAATAGAATGCAGTGGGAGCAGTCAGCTGGGACTTCTGTGGCCTGGCCTTAAGGGCCCTGGCAATTTCTGCTTTTGCACATTTGTAACGCTCCTTCCTCAGAGCCAGCCTCCATGCTGTGGGAAGCCCAAGCCCCACTGGCTGGCGCTACACAGAAGAGAACTGAGGTACTCCAGTTGGCGTGCTGGCTGAACTCCCATCCTAGAGCCAACATCCTCTGCCTGCCCTGGGAGAGAGTCACCCTGAGGATTCCAGTTCATCTGAGCCCTTGGATAACTGCAGCCCCAGCCAATACCACACAAAGCAGAAGAACTGCTCAGGAGAGCCCATTCAGCCCAGACTTCTGAGGGATACCAAACAGTGGTTGTTGTTTGAAGCCAGTACGTTCAGGCGTAATTGTTACAAAGCAAGACATAACTAAAACAGATACACAGCAAGGTAGCGAGTAAGAGTAAGAATGAGTAAAGCAGATATACAAAGAAAAGCAGAGACAGCCCCTGTTGGACAGGGAGATCAAGCTTCATTCTGGACCTTCCCACCTGCATTCCTGACACTTCACTGGACTTTGTTCCTCTCTTTGTAATTCATGAAGCTCAATTTCTTGACAATAAAATGACCTTTAACATAACCAGTTTAAAGGATTTCTATCCACAAAGGTTTCTACCCTCACACCCATGTATTTTAGTCACCATTTTGCTCATGCTCTGCAAAGGAATTCTTGTTGATCTGTGTCTGACTTAGTAAGCAGCACTCAGAAATTCATTGTGTAGAACTGGTAAGTCTTCACCAACTACCTGCCTTAGGGTATCGATTACTTATTCCTCAAATTTTAGAGACTAGAATAATTAGAAGGAATAAGGTTCAAGTATCTCTTATGGTAAATAAAGGTGTCAGATATGTTCTACTGAACAGGTGACTGTAGACTACAGATGGTAATATAATCATTAGTAATTGAAAAGATAATCCACGATATTTCCAAATAACCCATCATATTTCCACATTTCAGGTAATTCTAAAGTGATGCAAGGAGAGTCTATAGTGATAAATTTGGTGTAAGTGCCTACAAATCTGAGTAAAGGCACACACTGAGAGAAGGTATCAATGAGTCTGTCCCCTGACTCTGAGACACTCGCAAATTAAAAACACGCATTGCTCCGTATTTAGAACATGTGCTCCTTGAGGTCTAGCAATATGTTAAGGTTCTTAAAGTCATTATTTTTGTTTTGTTTTGCCTTCATTCCTTATGTTTTTAAAGCGTATGTGCTGTCTATTATTTTAAATGATGAGTGGTAAGGATTAGATAACTATTCTGTCCCTTGGCCTCGAGTCCAGGCACCTCTCCAAAGGCCACCAGCACTTGGCCAAATAATCCTATGCGTCACTAATTCTCCGACCCACCAGGAAATTCCACACCTCTTTTCATACCATTCCTCCCCTTCTCTCCCTGGTGAGCCCACTATCATCCTTTAAGACCCAGCTCAATATCACCTGCTCTATGAAGCATTATCCAACACTCACCAACCTCTCTGCCTTTTCCTGCCTACACCCTCATTTAGGTACACACAATCTTCTGATATGCCTATAATACTTAAAATAGTTATCATAATTATTTGGTTGAACTTCTATTTTTCCAACTACACTGTGATTTCCTTGAAAGCAGTGATCAAATACTATTCATTATTAACTCCATGGTGCTTAGCAAAGTGCCTAAATCACAAGGGGCCCTATGTAAATATGTATGGAGTGAGTGCTTTCTGCCATTATAGTGCCTTATTCTAAGCAGCCTGAAATGCCTTTCACATGAGGTTTTTTAAAAACTCTCCAAAAAATGGATTATAACCCATTAGAGGGATAAGAAATATAAGGAATTAAGAGGGAAAGATGTACTTATCTAAAATTAGAATACATGAGAGAATTCTGAAATTTCCAGATGGATAGATCCATTTCACCCTTCTGTTTGTGTGAATTACATATTATTCCACCTTATAGAGTCAAATACATTATAATTAACTGCACACATGGTCATAATAAGGTAGAACTTCTAATTTTCAATTCACTACTCAAACAGAGCTACCCATAGAGCAGACAAAAAAAAAAAAAAGATGATTAATTACAACCTAAGGCACCCCTCCAAAAATGTCTTCTTTAATAAGTACCCCTTCTTTTGTTAATGCATCCTACATGCTGAGTGTCCTTAGGGCTCAAGTACAATTTACACTTCATTATGTTATATCTTCATAACATCTCTGGCTGTTTCATCTCATCCAATTCTGTCTAGAGAGCAAAGTCTTCAAAGATGGTATCTCAGTCAGGGTCCTAGCTGGAAACAGATGGAACACTCACAGGACACAACTGATGGCGTTTAATAAGGGATTATTTGAGGGTGGGGTGGAGGGAAGACAGCCAGGGAATGTGAAGTGCCCTAAGCCTGAAGGGGTATGAGGACAGAGCTATAGGGACCCAGAGAAAGTAGAGGAACTATAGGAGAGGGCCATCTGACGGACTATGGCTTCCAGAAGGGCCATAGAGGCAGCCATCAGCCCAATGGCAAGAAGAGACCTGGAGGAATGAACAGGCCAACCTCATGGTCCTCCCCCTGCAATCTCCCGCAACAGCCGCCAGATGCATGAATGCGACCAGAAGCCAGAGGGCAGGGTAACCCACCAAGGCAGCACACATTCCCCCTGAGGGACATTCCCCCTGAGGGACAACAGCAGGCCAGAGAAAATGGAGAGTGGACCTGGAAGGGCAAACAGAGTAAAGCCAACACAGCCAGAATCCTCATCGGTACTTAATTCTCAGCCCCATCCTTCCCAGACTACAGCACTAGGAGTATAGATGGAAAGAACAAAGAGCCAAGACATGGTGTTTGATAGAATCACATGGCATGCGCAAACGCTCCACTTACATCCATTCCCATTTCTTTCTGGGCATGCAGGAGTCACCTCTCTACATTCCGTTTGTGTTAGTCCCCAAGCACATCAAAGAGACCTTACAGCAGGAAGTGGCTGGGAGTTAAGACCTCCAGGAATAACCCGCAGAGTGTGACATAAGAATTGGTAAATAAATAGCCCAGATCCTCCCCCCCCCCCGCCCCCTCCAGAGGACTACTGTGAAGTATATTCTACAGTCTCCAGCAAACAGCAGTCTTCTTAGTTGCCTTCAGTGGAATCAGCTTGTCAGCACATCCGACACTGGCTGCATTTCCTTCCTTATCTCACTGCCCCACTCCCCCACTCCTGCCTCCAGGGACTACCTCCGGAGACTGCTACTTGCGCTCCAATCCCTGTCTCAGGCCAGCTTTGGGAGAAGCACCTAAGACAATGCGTGAGTCATAACCCACCCCTCTTGGAATAGACTCGCCACAAAGAACGTGTAAGAGTTATGCGCACGTGCATGTGTGTGATACAGACTCTGCCTACTTTACTCTGCACCAAAGAAAAAAACATACTGAACTTGAAGTAAAAAATATGACTTGCAAGTCTCTGACTTGGCTTTGAACTAGCTCTGTGAACCTCAGAAATAACCACCTTCCCAGGCCTCCAATATCCTCATCTGTCAAATGAACTCAGATAAAGTCCTTTAAGTTTCTTGCCCAATTTTAAAGTTTGCTAAGGATTTGCAGCAGTAAAAGGGATATAAATAATGAGGCCCATTACTTGAATGGACACTGAATTCCATTCTTTGGTGTATTTTCACAAAAAGCCAAAGGCATTTTGCATCATCATAAAGAAAATAACTTTCAGAAACTAAGAATTTAATCTATCAACCAAGTGGCTATTAGATACCTATTTTAAATGAAATTTCCTAGATTTGACAGCATACGTATAGTCAATTATTTTCAAACTCATAAATCTTGTATAAATGTCTATTATAGGATACACCTACAAAAACATCAAGACTGGAAATTTTTTATAAAGTAATACCTCAGAAAATAAATAGGGACTGGCTTTGTAGTTCTGCTCCTGCTGTAACTTCATGTGTCTCCTGGGGCAAATCATTTCACTTCCTCATTCCCTACACCCAGCGGCACCTCCACGAGAGGGAGACAGACCTAGGGCATTCCACACACCATAATCAACTGTTGAATTAAGAAATGGCTCTCAGCTTTAGTTTTATTAAACAGAAAAACAGGAATGGGATGGCTGTGCTATCTATATCATCTTGACAATGTCTTCTTGCCCCCACATTCCCTCTTGAAACGAAACAGAATATAGTGACCTAAAATTCTGTGGCTCCGAATGATTGGATCCCTCTCTGGAGAGCTATTGCCTCGGCCCAGCATGTCCATCCTAGAGCAGAGCTTACCTAATCAGTGGCAGAAGTCACTGGATCCTGAACTTTCACAAACTGGTTATCAAAACAAAAACAAAACAAAACAAAACAAAAATTCAGTGCTGGACATGCGGTGCCATGGAATGAATGAGGCCCATGTTCCTAGCCTCCATATTTAAAATAATGGCAAAAGTCATTCCAACCACCAGTCATGAGCAAGGCCATTCTGACTGGTGACCAAGACCTCATCTCAGAACTATCTGGAAACATAGGACAAGCAAACAAAAAGCTTGTGGAAGGAATGGGGGAGGAAGCAGAGGACATGGGAAGGGAACATGGTAAGAAGGTATTCAAAACCTCGTTTACTTCTCTTTCTTAACCAACATATTCATAACAAATATACTATTACATCTGTAATGAAATGAAAAACCTGAAAGTAACCACGAACCTCTTGAAAGGACTATCTGGGACTATGGACACTCTTGCTACTTTTTCTCTTGGGCACAAAGAATTCAAAGTATGTGCATCTTGGAAACAGGAGAAGCACAGCAAGAACCAAGAGAAAAGTTCTAAATTTGTATCGTTGTGGGCAAACTATCAAAAACATGGCTTCCTTCCAGTTTCCTCCAACATGAAGAATGGCAACTGCTTCTCTATGATATTTCATCTGAGTTTCAAGGTCAAGAGGGAGGAAGAAGGAAGAAAACAAGGCTATACAATGTCACTAAAAAGCGAGATATTAAATTACCATATAGCAGTTACAAATTTCAACAAAGTTATAAGTACTAATTTATTATTTATACTGAAATGCAAAATTGTTAAGAAATATAAAATTACCAAGAAGTAAACTATTACAGGACTTTGGAAATGTCAGCACGAGTAATTATAATGGACCTAATTGTCTTCATCAGTGGTTCTCAAAGTTGGGTGCATAATAAAATTACCTGGGAAATTTTTTTAAACTTCTGAAGCCCAGGGCATATCCAAGGCTAATTACATCAACATCACTAGGGGCTGGACAACCAACAACATTTCTTTTGAGAGAGACAGAGAGAGAGAGAGAGAAAGAGAAAGTTACAGGAAGTGGCAGAGAGAGAAAGAGAGAGAGAGAGAGATTGAGAGAGAGGGAGAATCCCAAGCAGGCTCCACACCACCAGTGCAGAGCCCAATGCAGGGCTCAAACTCACAAACCATGAGATCATGACCTAAGCTGAAGTCAGATGCTTAACCGACTGAGCCACCCAGGTGCCCCCAACAACAGTGTTTTTTAACCTGCCCAGGTGACAGTGATGTGCACAACAGTGCAGAACAAGTGACCTACGTTATACTAAGTTAATGTTAATGTGGCTTGAGGCAAAAGACAGTGTCTTGAATGAGTGCTTCACTTCTCAACCACCCCCCACCCCAACCTGGTCCTTACAGGGGGACATCTGGAGCACAAAGCTTCATCTCTCCACTTCTCACCTGCCTGAGGTGCCTCTCTACTCTTTCAAGCCTACCTGGAACTGGACATTGATGCCAGGTACAGGGCTCAGGAGCACCAGAACACCAGGAAGTACAGGGGCATCAAAATTGTGTGCAGCAGGGAGAACTGGTGTCTGCAGTGCCTTTGCAGTTAGGAATCACCCAATGGCAAAGAAAACTCACTGAGAGTAGGTCAAGCAATGCTACCGAAACAGGCAGCTTCAGCTCCTTCTTCCCTGGTCTTATTCAAACATCCATTTGTTTACTCAAATATTTACTAGACAGGTGGCTGGGTCCTAAGCTCACCCTAACTCCCAGCTTATAGGGAAAACAGATCTGAAGAAGTAACTGCCACTCAGTATAATTAGAAAAGTGGAAGTAGGTACAGGCACAATGATAAAATACACAGAAAATAATTACCTCGGGGGAAAGGGTTTTCCAGACTACAGGCATAGCATAAGCAAAGAGCCACAAAGATGAGACAATAAGAAAACAGGAGGCTGTCTCAAACTGCATATGGAAAACGCATGAGAGGTCTGAGGTCTGAAGTCAGAAATGCAAGGTCAGTAAGGGCAAAACAGCCAAGAGCTTGGGCCTTACCCCAGAGCCAGGTTTCTCAACCATAGCACTTACTGACATTTTGAGCTGGATAATTTTTTATTGGGGGGGGGGGGGCGGTCTGTGCACTGTAGGATGTCTGGCAGGATCCTTGGCTTCCTTTTACTAGATAAGAGCAGCACCTCACACCCCTAACACAGTCAGTAATTCTCCAGACATGGCCAGATGTTTCTCAGGAGAAAAGTCACCCTTCTTGAGAACCACATCCTAGAGGCAGTCTAGAACTGTTGTGTAGGCAGAACTAAGTCAGAATCTGATAGTAGTATGGATGATACAATGGGGTGGTGAGACATCATGAACCATCAATCCAGCACAAGAACCTGTATATCTGTGTACACGTGTAGAACCACTTTGGGGCACCTGGGTGGCTAGGTTGGTTGAGCGTCCGACTCTGGATTTTGGCTCAGGTCATAATTCCAGGGTCATGGGATTGAGCCCCATGTTGAGCCCCACACTGAGCTCCATGCTGAGTGTGGAGCCTACTTAGAATTCTTTTTTCTTTCTTTCTTCCTTCCTTCCTTCCCTCCTTCCTTCCTTCCTTTCTTTCTTCTTTCTTTCTCTCTCTCTCTCTCCCTCTCTCTTTCTCTCTACCCCCCTCTGTCCCTCTCCCCTGTTCATGCTCTCTCTCTAAAATAAAAAAATAAATAAATTTTAAAAAAGAACCACTTTCATAAGAGTGTCAGAGAGTCTACACTCACAATTGGCTCTGATTTACTAATTTTTACACTAGGCTTTCAAAGAAGAATCAAGTAAAGTTTTTTTTATTATGCTATCTTTACAATGCAAAAACTTGCCAAAGTTGGCCTCTAGGTGGTGAGATTCTGGGTAACTGCTCTTTTCTTTGTATTTATCTGTATCTTCCATGACCTGAACAAATAAAAGAACAATTACTTCTCAAGATACCTTTCTTAGGTAATTCCTCTATGAAAATAAAATACTGCATGCATGACAATCAGTTGCAAAGAGAGAAGCAATGACCCCCCAATCTGCATACACACGCTCTCTCTCCCACTCTCCCTGCCTGTGCTTTCAATGGTATTATGACAGTATGAGATGCAGTTTTCCATGAACCAAAACATGCACAAGGGTATCTTTACAGAACATTCCTTTTTTTCACAGACCTTTTAAAGTAAGGTATGGTTTCAGTTATCTACTGCTGTGTAACTAACCACTATAAGACTTAGTGACAAAAGCAATGATCATTTATTATTTCTCACAATTCACTGGGTTGGCTGGGCTCATGGGTGATTCTATTCCATGTGGTATAACTGAGGTCACTCAATAGGTTACATTCAGCTGGGACCTTGATTGGGGCTAGAACATTCAAGATGGCCTCACATCCTTTGGGGTCTTTCTCCACATGGCTGATTTAGTCTAAGCTTTTATAAAGAACCAAGGTTGGGGCACCTGGGTGGCTCAGTCAGTTAAGCGTCCAACTTCGCCTCAGGTAGTGATCTCACAGTTCATGGGTTCAAGCCCCGTGTCGGGCTCTGTACTGACAGCTCAGAGCCTGGAGCCTGCTTTGGATTCTGTGTCACCCTCTCTCCCTGCCCCTCCCGCTCTTGTGCTCTGTCTCTCTCTCTCTCTCAAAAATAAATAAACATTAAAAAATTAAAAAAAAAAAAAAAAAGAACCAAGGTTGGCTCCTAAGAAGGAGCATTCCCAAAGGACAAGCCCTAATATGCTTATCAAGCCTCTGTTTGTATCATGCTTGCTAATATCCCATTGACCAAAGCATTTTGGCCCAGTCTAGAGTCAATAAGGAGAATACATAAAGGCATGAGTGATGAGAGGCAGAGTCCACTGGAGTCACCAAGGTAATAGTCTATCACAGTTGGAACAGGGTTTCCTTATAGATCATGCTCTTTTACCCAGACCTCTTAAACTAAACATCAACAGACTAAAACACAGAGATTATAGATATGAAACAATCCATACCAAATTACAACTAAAGCTACCACACATCTTCATGACTTCCTTAGGCCAGCTCTTAGTACAGAAGTAGAAATCATTCAATCTCATATTTCCTAATGGAAAAGGCATGTCAGAGAAAAATCCCTATTTTTCCCTGAAGGACAGAAATACCAATGATGAAAGATTCCCTCACTAAAGATTAGATGCAGTTGTTTGGATAATCTTGAAGATTCCATGATGAAAAGACACTCACTGAATTAAAACAAACATCCAAATCTATTGTCAAATCCCTTCTTCCCAGTTTTCTTCTTAGGGGAATGAACCTCCTTTGAAGAACTAAGTACAATCCTAACAAATCATTCTTTAGGTTTTCATGCACTGAAATTGGAATGTAAAGTCACATACCAATTCTCATATGTAAAATAATAATTTGCTTTAAACTAGTAATTTACATCAAGAGTGTTCTAATGCATACAATTTATTATTTTACTATTTTTACCCATGTGTATTATAAAAAATGCATTCTCTAGAGGAGAAAGTCATCTCCACATGACAACCCTAAAGTAGAGCAGTAAACATAACCCCCAAAATGGCAGGGATGCCCGGGAAAATACTGAGTATCCATCTGAATGGGTTTATATTATAGGTGGGTGCCTTCAGATAGGACCATTTAGGAGGTGCTTCCTGGCTCCAATGTCATAAATGAAGGATGCCCAGACCAGGATAAACTAAGCCTGGGTGAGCTCCTAAACGAATCTGACATGTAGAAAACAACAATGAGGTTGAAAGATGAATCTGGGCCACTCAATCTTCAGAGAGAGTTCAGAATATGAAAATCCTTTTAATAAAAACTACAAATAAAAAGTATCTGTAGGCCACTTTCAAACAGTTCTAAGCAACATTTTGGGGGAATCTGGTACAAGAACAGCACCTACAATTCTGTTTGGCTCAAAAAATACTGGTCAAATGAATCAAACATAACCTACCAGGAAAATGGCGTTGGAAACTAGCTCAATGGTTTTCCATAAGTTCTTTGTAAAACTGAGGGACGGCAGGAGATGCAGGAGCGGCAGGGAGCAGACTACTGCTTTATACCTTGGGTTTTCACATGAATAAAAGCTACGTCTGCTATTTAAAAAAATCCACTGCTACTAATATATCCCAACATTCATGTTCTATGAATAAGAAAACAGAGACCCAAAGCAACGAAACAACTCAACCAAAGTCAAACACAAAGAATGGCAGTGTCACAACCAGACCTCAGGTCCATAGAGAAATACTCGCCTATACAGTCAATCCTCAATATTTGCAAATTCACCTACTCACCAAAATTTATCTGTGACTGCAAAAGCAATACAGGCATCACTTCAGTGGTCTTTGCTAGACATGCACAGAGAGACAAAAATGTCAGCTCCCATGCACACAATCCCAGCTGATGTCATACAAGGCTCTTCCTTCTGTTTTCAGCTCTCATGCTGTAAACAAGCATCCTTTTCACAATCTATTTAGTGCCACATTTACCACAAGTTTGTGATTTTTGTTAGTTATTTCACTGTTTAAAATAAGGGGCCCCCAGCGTAGCGCTGAAGTGCTATGTAATGTTCCTAAGCACAAGAAGGCTGTGATGTGCCTTGCAGAGCAAATACATGTGTTAGATAAGCATCATTCGGGCATGAGTCATAGTGCTGTTGGCTGTGAGTTCAATGGGAATGAATCAACAATACACATTAAATAAGATTAAAAAAAAAAAAAGAAACATTCATGAAACAAGATTATATATTGATGAGTTGATGTAAATGTTGTGACCAGAGGTTCAGAGGAACCTATCCCTGTATTTCCAATAGGAGCAATGGCTCAGGGTTCACTAATCCAGTGTGTTCATGGAGGCTTTATAGAACATAACCACTGGTAACAATGAGATAAACTGTACATAACTTATACCTCTATAGTTGTTCTTATTGAGGACCTTGAAAACTGGGTACTAGTACTCTTGAACCAGGTATCAGTAAATACCTTAAGTAAAAGGGCCTCCCATACTCACTGAGCACCTTGGTTTTTCTCATAACCAGTGCCATGAGCCTCACGATTCTATGGGGATTTAAATTTTTACTCATTTGTTTGGAAATCTTTTAGTATTATGAGACCTGTTACCTAATTTGATAAAAATAGAACAGCAAAAGAACCATCCTAGAAGTTATCTAGTCCAAAGGCTACTAACCTGAGTTCCATGACCACCAGAGAGGTTCATAGGTAAAATCCAATGTGCCATAAACTGGGATAGGAAAAAACAATTACATGGCTATTTTCACTAAGCTCTAACTGAAATGTGGCATTTCCTGTGATTAAAAATATAAATTGGGGTGCCTGGGTAGCTCAGTGGGTTGAGTGGCCATCTCTTGATTTCAGCTCAGGTCATGATCCCAGGGTCATGGGATTGAACCCTACATCGGGGGCAGCACTGAGCATGGAACCTGCTTGGGATTCATTCCCCGCCCCTCCCCCCGCCCCACCCTTCTCCCCACCCCTCTCCCACTCCGCTCACTCTTTCTCTGTAAAATAAACAAACAAAAAATACATCACAAATCACAGTATTGCTTGTACTTGTGATTTGGTTTTTGACAAAAATTCCAGATACTTTATCATATCAAATTATTGCAGATCTTGCAAAATATAACTGTACTCACCAATAATTCCAAGTTATAATAGTAACTGTTCATTTAAAGTGTTAATAAGATGTACATATATTATTATGCCACACATTTATTTATTATTTTTACATCTGTATTTCAAATATAATGGTTTCCTTTGTAGTTCTAGGTATTTTGTTTTATGCATTTAAAAAGCTATTTAGAGAAGGGGCCTATGGAGTCTTCACCAGACTGCCAAAAAGGCCCATAAGAACTCTGAAGCACCTCTCCCATCCCACAGATAAAGAAAGGTGAGGCAGTAAAAGAAAACAGCCTTTGATGCTCCCATCACTGGTTAGACACAAACCCAGGCCTGAGGCCTCTCAATACCCAAAATGGATGAGGCTCTTTGAGCTGCTCAGCTATTCATCCTAAGTATAAAACCTGGGGCACTTTATCCCCCAAAGTGTGGCCAGTGGCTACGGGAGCCCTAAGATTAAGCATCAATATGAAGGCAGAAACATGCACCTCAAGAGGGGAATGGGAAGGATTTTAAGATGCACAGGAGTCCCTCCCAGCCTATCCAAGATTCAGACCCCATCTCCTGGAGAATCACTGCTGCCCTACCTCACAAGGAGCAGAATCACCATGGTGGGGAGCCAACATCTCTGATGCGACTGTGTGTCACTCAGCTGGGTGGCACAGAGCAGAGGTGCAGGATCACATTTCCCGCCATCACCCAATCACCTCACAAGCATCCTAGGCACCAGCCACAACACATTAACTGCTGTACACCAAGCATGCAGAGCTCTTTCCTGCCTCCTAACACACTTTCCTCTGCTTACAATGGCCCTCCTGCCTTTTCTCCCTGACAAACCATTCTGGTCCTTTGATACTCAGTTATGCATCATTTTCTTCCTCTATCTTTGCCAGGTAATCATCCTTGTCTCAATACTAGACTGTGAGCTTTGTGAAGATGGGCAAGGAAGGTAACTGGGCTAGAGGAAAGGAGGTCCAGCATCTATTGTGGGCAGACAAGATAGACAATGACAGTACGAACAATGTTAACATTTATTGAACATTTAATATCCACCACACACTGTTCTAGGTAATTTACATATATATTGTCATTTGATCTTCCAAACAGCCGGTAGGTACAATTATAATCCTAATTTCACAGATGAGGAAACTGACGCATAGTGAGGTTAAGTAAATTGCCTAAGGTCGCACTAACAGGAACGTACAGCAGGGATCTAAAGGAGGCACTCTGATCCAGAGGCTAAGTAGGCCTTTAACCAGTGCCTGCATCATAAGGAGCAGATCTAATCCCTTCATTCAATAGGTGAGGAAGTTACAGGTCTCAGAGATTAGGCAATATCTTATTACAGAGGACAGGAGGTAAGATTAGAATCCAAAGCTCAACTTCCAGGAGGCTGCCTCTTAGTTTACTTTGGATTTTTGTTTAGAATAAGAGAGAACCAAATGAAAGGGAGGGAGGAGGGAATCACATTCATAGATCAGTTAGTCAATGGGCTTATAAATCAAATGACTGGTCAGTAGACGGATAGGGAGATTATCAGACAAGCAGAAGGAACTGATCACTTTCAGGTATCGCCAGCACAAAGCAGACCTGACTCACAGTAGATAATGTTACTGATTGCTCCTTGAGCCATGAAAAGATATCAAGACATGCAACTACTACCACCCCTGAGTGTCCTCTAATTTAATGTAATTCCACAGGACACTGTGTGCTGGCCAAGAGGCCCACAGTTGAAGGAAAGGCAACAGGCTTAGAAAAGATGAGCTTCCTTCCCAGGAAACCCTTAGAGATTCCCTTCACAAAGAAGAGATGACTTTATTTTTCAGTCTAATTTAGCCCTCCTGTATTTCGACAGGCATAATGAATACGATGTTCTGTGTTAACACAGAGAAACAAGGGCGAAATTTGCTTTGCCTGGCTTTTATGTTAATTTCTTGCTGACCTGATCACAACTGCAATTGATCCTACTAAGAAAAAGATTATTTCTTTCCGGATAGTGGCCCTGGTGCAAAATCAACAAAGATTTCCGACCTCCAACATGTGAGACCAGCTTAGTTTGCTCCTGACCTAGAGAACTAAACAATAACTTGCAAACATCATTCACAGGTTTGATGGAAAAACAATTCAAACACAAGAAACATCTGCTGTGATAGATACTCTTTCAACTACTGTAAGGAGGAAACACTTGTGGTGACATTACTGCCTATTTTGTATGGCGGAAACTGCTTTCTACTTTGAAAGTTATTCATTTGCTGTAAACTGGCTAGATGGCACATCAGTTAAGGTAATTATCTTTTAAACTGGAGATGGGAAGATGTAAGCAGACATTCCAAAGTACGTATGCATCCTCCTCCCACCAAATCTACTGAGTTGTCACCTAGATGGTTGAAGACTCATCATTGGTTTGAGGTGGTGCTGGTGAACTGCAGTCTTCAGAGACATACCCTTTTTCTCTTTGTCATGGCAAGCCTAGGACTCACTCTGTGGTTCTTCAGCAGCAGCCCTAGGTAGGGTTGGTCCTCAAATGCACCAACGAGGTACAACATTAACAGCTCCCAACATCAGAGAAAGTTCACACCTGGCTAGAAGTCAGGCTCCCCAAAGACACTGAAGCAAAGCTCTAGCTTAGACCTCTGGCTGCATTTTCATTCTGAGCAGCAATTTCTGGTACAAGAAAGTTAATCTGTTTTCAAGCTTGTTGCTAAATACACAATTTAATATTAAAAATACAATACACAGAGAATGTCAAAATGAGCCAAAAACAACAAACTAGATACAACCAAGAAGAGTCCCAGAGGCTAAACATGGTAGTAAAAGCAAGAAACAAGTATCTATATATAGAAAAGGACTATCTTAACCAACAAGAAATCTTTTTCTTCTTTCTTTGGGATCTAGCTCCATGTATGGTAATTAAATTAAGAGACTATGTTGTTAAGATAGTAAAGAGGCAAAAAGGGAGCTTTGAAAAATATATTTCATGTTTAAGATGTTACTACAACAAGGTTCAAATGCTGGCATGAACAGGTTCGATTTTCTTCTGGAACCTCTAGCAGGAAGGTGTGAGAAGGCAAACATATACAACTAAGAATCTACGTCAAATATCCAAAACTGTGTGGCTTTCCACCAACTGAATATTTCTGGGTATAAAGAGGTAGTCACAGGGTGCCTTCTCAACATTGTCCAGTTTGGGTTCCTTCTTAGGCATACCTTAAATCAAGGACTTGAGAACGAGTAGTTTATTTGGGGAGGTGACCACAGGAAGCCAGTAGTAGAATGGAGAAATGACACAGGAAAGCCAGTACAGGGTTTGACATCAAGCAAGTTATCATTGTGGGCAACTGGGGTCTAACCCCATGGGGAACTCTGGAAGATGGTAGAGACTCATTCTCCAGTTATCCCCATTCAAGAGGCAAGGGAGCTGGAGTATTTGTACATGGATTCCTTCTTAACCCACATGTGCATCAATGGATAAATGGATAAACCAAATATGGTTCAGACACACAACGCAATTTTATGCAGCCTTAAAAAGGAAGGAAATTCTGACAGACTACAATGTGGATGAACCTTGAGGACACCATGCCAAGTGAAATAAGTCAGCCACAAAATGACTAATACTGTATGATTCCACTTACATGAGAAACCTAGAGTAACCAACTTTGTAAAGACAGAAAATAGAATGGTAGTTGCTAGGGGCTGGAGAGAGGGGGAAATGGGGACTTATTATTTAACAGGTACAGAGTTTCAGTTTTGCAAATGTAAAGGTTCTGGAGATGGATGGTAGGGATGGCTGCACAACGCGTGAATATACTTAGTGCCACTGAACTGTACGTGAAAAATGGCTAAATGGTAAATTTCATCTTATTTGTATTTTACAATTTTTTTTAAAAAGTCCGCAGGGTGCTATGGGCAGAGCCCCCAAAGTAGGTTTATTCTAATAACCCCACTCAGAAACCTACCTCAAAGATAGGTACTCAAACCTACTGTCAAAGGGATCTGATAAAGCAAAAGATGCCTGAGGACAACCATCAAGAGATTTGGGGAATGGGACTATCCTAGGTAAAAAAAAAAATAAATTTATTAATTTTTTTCTGATTATACGTGATCATGGTTAAAAACTCAGCAGACAGATAAAAGAAGAAAATCTCATCTGTAATCTCATCACAAGGGTGGCTCTCCCTGGATGTGCAACATGGAGACCCATGTACAGAAAGAACAGACCTGGAAATCAGGCAGCTCCCAACCTCAGCCGCCAGTGGGCTCTTGTGGCTGGCAGAGCTGGGCTGCTGACTCCTCTGGATCCCACTCTCCCCACCCGTAAACACCAGACTCTGTGCCAACGTCTTTGAACACCTCACTACTCAAGGTCAATGGCCCAGCAGCATCCACTTTCCCTGGGAGCTTGTTAGAAAGGAAGAGTCTCAGGCTCCACCCAAACCTGATGAATCAGAATCTGCATTTTAACATTTGGGTTAAAAAGCAGGTGATTCAGGTGTGCTCTGGAGTTTAAGTGCTGCTCTAACACAGGCCTTCTACTTCTACCTATGATTTCTGAAAAGCGCCAGAGCCGCTGAACCTCTAGCGCCTCGGTGTTAAAATTTCCACCTTCTCTTGCGGAAAACAACCTCCCTGTCTAGCTTTCAAATGAGGTAATCCAGGATCTGGCACAGAGGAGATGCCAGGTCAATGTGGGCCAATATTGCTAGCATTAATATTACATACAATGTCACCTGAAAGAAAACCCATAGAAGGTGACAGCAAATTTAAAAATTTCCACCCGAAATAACAAATTCTATTTTATTTTGCTGGAATAGAAAACAACTTATCCTCAGGCAAGCTAAAAACAATAAAATGGTTTTCTCCCAAAACTGAATGCCTCTTTTGTAATACAGTTCACTATTCTTAGACTTTTTTCAGACCTGGAAAAAAAAAAAAAAGTAAATGAAATGACATGTTGAAACTTGCACTGACCCTCTCACATTTCCAAGGCTGCTGCTCTGCTATGCTTAATGTCTTTTTTTTTCTTCTTTGCAAGCAACAAATAGGACTTTGTTAGCTTGTGCAGTGATGCAATTCTAAGTGCATTAGCCCTCTCACCCACAAAAATAATCTGATTTCAGGAACAAAAAATAAAATTCACCACTAAAGTAATAGGCTATCATAGTAGAGTTGTTTAAATTGGGAGAATACTATCTACTTTTGCTTGGATTTGAAACACTGAAAATACGGAGGGAAGGGGGAAGGTATATGGGGAAAGGAAAACAGACTGAGCTATGAATTAGCCATATAACAGTTTAAATCTTAAGGCACATATCAAAAGTCTTGACACATGATTATTCTCTGCTCCAGTAATTCTGCTTCTAGGATTTTATCCTAAAAATGGGCAAAAAAATGTTTTATCTTCAGTGAATAATATTCCTCATAGACTTGATTATAACAGCAATTTTTTTTTAAAAGAAAAAAATAGTTTATGGACTAGTTAAATAAAAATAAACTGTCACTCACATAAAAGTAGAGTATACCATTCAGAATAATGTTTTTGAAAAAATATGTTTAATAGGGGTGCCTGAGGCTCAGTCGGTTAACCATCTGACTCTTGACTTTGGCTCAGGTCATGATCCCACAGTGTGGGTTCAAGCCCTGTGTCAGGTTCGGCACTGACAGCACAGAGCCTGCTTGAGATTCTCTCTCTCCCTCTCTCCCTCTGCCCCTCCCCTGCCCTCTTTTTCTCAAAATAAATAATGAAATAAGCTTTAAAAATATGTTTAATAGTACAGACACACACACACACACACACACACACACACACACACACACACACCACAGACCCTCTGCCCTCTTTCCTGTTCTAAACTTTCTTCACAGCGCTCACCACCATCCGATACATAGTGACCTGTTGGTTGATGCCTATGTGCCCCAACTAAAACAAAGTAAACTTCAGGCAAAGAGGATTGTTGCGTTCACTTCTGGGTCCCCAGTGCCTCACATGTGCCCGTCAAGTAGTAGCCACCCAACAAATATGAACTGAGAAATAAATGAAGGACCAAATATATGCATAGGAGCTTAGGCATACAGAAACAGACACAAGACAATGGAAGACATTCCCAAAATCACTAACAGGGTTATGGCTGGGTGGTGAAAACACACATGCTTTTATTTTCTCCTTGATGCTGATCTATTGTTTCTACATTTTAGAACATCTTCTAAAAAGAATAAAAGGGATGCTTGCATGGCTCAGTCAGTTGAGTGTCTGCCTCTGGACCTCAGCTCGGGTCATGATCTCACACTGACAGTGCAGAGCCTGTTTGGGATTCTCTTTCCCTCTCTCTCTGTCCCTCCCCTGCTCATAAGCTCTCATGCTCTCTCTCTCAAAATAAATAAACATACTTAAACAAAAGGATAAAAGATATAAACCCTTTTCTTATATGCATGTGTGCATTTGTGTCATTTGTGTGCATATGTGTGTATATGTATGTATTTTCACACGTTTTTTGGCTACCTAATAAGAATATCATTTATTCCCCAAACTGTCAAGTTATACAATAGGGGGGAAAAAATGAAACACTAACTCTCCACTTCAGGTGAATAAAATGAAATATGGGACAAGTAGTTTTAAAAAATCAACGTGGGGGCACTTGGGTGGCTCAGTCAGTTAAGCATCCGACTTAGGTTCAGGGCATGATCTTACAGTTCGTGGGTTCAAGCCCCACGTCAGGCTCTGTGCTGACAGCTCAGAGCCTGGAGCCTGCTTCCGATTCTGTGTCTCCCTCTCTCTCTGCCCCTCCCCCACTCACGCGTCCCTCTCTCTCAAAAATAAACATTAAAAAAATTTTTTAATAAAAAAATTAAACATCAACACAATGAATCCATTTTTGCTTCTTAGCACACACACTTTCACTAAGTCCCATACAAGCATATAAAGTGTGATACGATAATCCTTAATTAACTGTTGCTATTTAATAAAAAATAAGTTTTTTGGTTTTATAAATTATATGTTGTTTTTGCAATTATGGTGGAAAATGACAATTTCACAGGTATCACAATGGTGTCCTATTGTTTTATTTTTATTATAATAGAACCAGCAATTTCTCTAGAAGGCAGCAAAACTGGATCACAGTGTTCTCACTGGTCTGAAAGCAGAATTGCCATCAAGAGACATACCTGGCAAATGAATAAAATCCAGAGCATCAGAAGTATTCAGACAGCATCCCCTGAAATAAATTAAACTGGCCAGCCTGAACATTAGAAAGCGCAATCATCAGAGAGGTTTAAAATGTAACAAACGGATTTCCTAGGCAATCTTCAATGTTTCTCTTTTATATTCTAACAAGCAATATAAAACTTCATACTTAATAAACTTTTAAAAATCCAATTCAGGGTATACAAAAAATTGTCCATTTTAATGACGATACTTGTCAACTAACACTGCAAAACAAAGTTCATATAAAAAGATGATACGTGCAAATAAAGGTCTCCATGTGAAGCAGAATGCTGTATAAATGCTGTAAAAAACAGGATCAGGAATACTTCTCACTGGGGAAGAGTTAAGGGAGTTTGTGAATTGGTCAAAACACCAAAAACCCCTTTGACACATCAGTACTTGAGACCCCACGCAAGCTCACTCTCAGCCTTTCTTCTCTTACCTTTGCTTGCTTCCCAAATATTTCCTTTCATCTGGTAAAGTGTCAAATAACTGTTCTACCAGGTTTCTTTGTTTCTTTGCCTTAATTCATCACACTGTGATATTTAACTCTGAAAAAAAGTACAATTTAATTGCGTAATTTTTTTTTTTTTTTTTTTTTTTTTTTACTATAGACAAGAAGTTGGCAAACAATAGCCAGTGGTTGGCAAACTCTAGCCCACGGGCTCAATCCAGACTGCCATCCAACTGCTTTTATAGCACCCATGAGCTATGATTGGTGTTTACATATTAAAATAGTGGAAAAAATCAAAAGGAGAATACTATTTCATAACACATGGTCATTATAGGAATTCAAATTTCGGTGTTCATGAATACGGTTTTCTTGGAACACAGCCACACCCCTTCATTAATCTATTGCTTATGGCTGTCTGGCGCTGCAACACTTAAGAGCGGCAATAGAAAGTACAGAGCCCACAAGGGCACCTGGGTGGCTCAGTTGATTGAGCATCCGACTTCGGCTCAGGTGATGATCTCGCGGTTCGTGAGTTCAAGCCCCACGTCGGGCTCTGTGCTGACAGCTCAGAGCCTAGAACCTGCATTGGATTCTGTGTCTCCCCCTCTCTCTGCCCCTTCCCTGCTCATGCTCTATCTCTCTCTGTCTCTCAATAATAAATAAATGTTGAAAAATTTTTGAAAGAAAGAAAGAAAGAGAGAGAGAGAGAGAGAGAGAGAGAAGGAAAGAACAAACGAACAAACGAACAGAGCCTGCAAAGTCAAAAATACTCTCTGGCCTGTTTCAGGAAAAGGTTCCCAACTCCTGCTCTGGTTTACACAATAGCAACATATAATACAGATGGCAGGTCCCTGGGTTTTACTGCTTTATGTATCCTATTTGAAAGAAATGAGGTAATTTGCATAGGAATATCTACATATCATCTACCTACCTACCTACTCACTCACCTATTTCGTACAAACTGGGATGAAAGATCTGAAAGAGAACTCAGCAAAGTGCTACTGATGTTACCTCTAGAGCAAAATGTGATACTAAAGACAGAGGGTGAAATTAAATAAAATGTTCACTTTTTACTGACATATGTCATTTTATCCTGGCAAACAGGTACTACTTTTGTGTTAAAAACGATTTTAAAAAGAAATAAAATTCAAGGGGAACTTTTCACATACCAAATATTGACCTTTCAAAAGAAGATAAAATTAAACAGTTGAAATGTCAAAACAGAGGGGGAAAAAATGGATTTCTAAGAGTTTAGCAGCATGATCATTTCGAACTGGTGCCTTCACAGTGAAGCGCATCTTTAACCATGGAAAAAATGTGAAATGTTACCCAGTTATGTCACATTAAGAAGAAGAAAAGCCATAGTAAGGAATTTGAAAAGTACACAGACTTCGAGGAGTGAAACACTGTTCAGAAACTAATGATAAACAGGTAACACAGGCTATATATTCCGAGGGACTGTAGCTTCAGTGAATCACCTATAGAGACGAAGGACATTTCAGTATCTCCAATATCCATTCTCTTCACTCCATAGCTTTGGTTGAAATTAATTCATTACATGCTGAATAAAGAAATACTGCTCATAACTCTTGGTTTCAAAAAAAACATTTTCCCCAAAATATACTGTAAGGAACATAAAAATCATTAAGCCATATGCTCAAGTGCACAACATTTTTACTATTTCTTAATTTTAAGTGGACACTAAAATCTTCCAGAGACCAGACAGTGCATCCAGACAGGGGCATGATGTGGTACAGTTTCAGTGAACCACTACATTTATAATTCAATTCCTGCACATTTATAAATGCTGGCTTTTAAATTGCAAGCCCAATGGCCCCTTTAACTACACTTAGATGCACAATAATTGACAGCTCATTACGACAAGTGGTCTCAAGAGTGAAGTATTATAGCTAATGGTCTGTAAATGCTTTCGCCTCCAAACTTGGGCCAACACTGAGGCAAGCAAAACTGGGCTTTTCCTTAAATGCATTTGATTTTAAATGCCTGTATGACACAACATTACTCAAAATTAATCTTCCTATTTCTAATGTCCGAAATGCTGAGTATTTAAATCAAGAGTGCACACCTAATTAATCTGTTTTCTTATGAAATACACTGTAATATGACAATTTCTAAGAACCCACATCTTGAAGAGGGGTAGAAATGACTTTAAAGCAATGGAGTAAAACCATCTAAATATCCAATAATAGAACATTCCTGAAATGTTATAGTTCCTCATTATTTAAAAGTATGCAACCATTAAAAGCCACATTTAAAACACAATTATGTAGAAGTAATCACAATACAATGTTAAGAGATAAACGCAGGATAAGAATTATATGCCCAATATAATTCTAATTTTATAAAAAATACAATCTATGTCCTATGTGATACAGATAATATTAAGTTATAGTGATTTGTGTGTGTGTTTGTGTGTGTGTGTGTGTGTGTGTGTGTGTGTGTGTGTGTGCATGGGTGATGGAGCAACAGTGGTTTTCACTTTTATGTTTTCTTGAATATTCCAAGTTATCTACAATAAGAACCATTTTTACAATTAGAAACAAAATTGTCATGAAAGTAATGTTCCTCTGTCTTTATTCCTGTTGGCATATACATGTATATGTAAATATATATATACACACACACACAAATATACATATGGCATACATATGTGTATTGTGTGTGTATACGTACATATACATACATCAAAAATCACCACTAAACTAGTGGTAGTGTCTCCACAATTGGGAAGACCCAAAAATGTATTTCAGGATTAAGTGTTTTTTTTAATGTTTATATATTTATTTTGAGAGAGAGAGCAGGGGGGTCAGAGACAGAGGGAGAGAGAGAATACCAAGCAGGCTCCACGCTGTCAACACAGAGACACACAGAGGGTTCAATCTCTCACAAACCACGAGATGATGACCTGAGCCAAAATCAAGAGGAGGACACTCAACCGACTGAGCCACCCAGGCGCCCCTTCACGATTAAGTTTATCTTTAAGAGCAAACATTCACCAAAAAAAGAGAAATACTTAAACAAATAACATTTCTACGCAAAGGCCTGAGGAAAAAACAACGTAGGCAGGAACACTGCGGGTAATAATTAAAATTAACGCTGTAATGTTATCTATCATTTTCAGAGTTTAGAACAGACAAATCCAGTGTCAGAAATAAACCTTAAAGATGGTCAACTTAATATAAGTAACTGGGAAAAAATGGAAATAACATAATTGCAAACATTGCTTTCCTAAGACTGATGTCCCTTACCCATATTTGTCAGGGCTGCCTGTGTTGGACACATTTTATTCAAAACTGCGGCAAAGTGCTGTTTCCGCTGAAGACTCATCTTTGCCTCTCACAGGAAAAGCAAACAACTCTCCCTGAACAATTTCATAATATTCCAGCGAACACTTTACAACAGTGTTCAATAACTGGCCTGCTTGTCTTAAGAAATTACAAACAAGCCAGTTCCTGCTTTTAGACCAGACAAAAGCTGGTCCAGGCCTTGGGAACTAGCACCCTGACTGGCACTGTTTAACTCTGCAGGAAAGAGAACGAGCATCTCAGAGAAATCGTTCACGGGAGTGATGAGAAACTAGGGCAAAAACTAGGGAGCAGGTGGACTAACACAGAACAGGAGCCCAGTGCCCTGCGGAGAAGCCAGAAGCCAAGACAGAAGAGTCTGATCACTGTGAGTGGTGGTTACCGAGCAAATAAATAAATAAATAAACAAACCAACAAACAGCAAAGGGCAGTTAAAGAATGAAGGGGGAAAAATAGAGAGCTGGAAATGTGCCAAGCCAGGGAGCGTGGAAGTTTAAAGAAGCATGTGTGCCCTCGCCAAGAGAACAGCAAGCGCTCAAGGGCTCACTGGAACTGTAGGGGACACAGAAGCAGGCTGGTGCCACGCTGCCTTCTAGAATTTGATTGGCAGGGTCTCCGTGATGGGTGGATGAATGGCCATAAAGGGAAAAGCTGAGAGGACTTCCAGAGAGGCCTAAAGAGCCAGGGGACTGTTAAGACAGGTGAGATCACAGAGCGAGGGCCGGCTGGGGTCGACTGTGAGCCAGGCTCCAGGGAGGCAGCACTGGACCTGGGGCATGATGGGTCTGCGCAGGTGAGGCCCAGTGCTGCTCAGGTCAGGGGAGCACAGGTGTATGGGGAAGTACACAGTGACAGGGCAGCTGTTCGTTCAGGGGCCGCACCATTTGGGGAAGGCAGCTAAGGTAGAGGCCTAGCACGTGGGAGGAAGCCTGACTTTATTCCCCAGGCTCTGGGGAATCAGGGGCAATGTCAGCAGAGGGCTGGGAGGCCAGACCAGTGCCCAGAGAGGATGAGTGAGTGCAGGTGAGCTGGGGACAAGGGGGCAGAGGAATGCAGGAAACCAGCCAAGAGGCAAATGAAATCATCCATGCAGGAGATGGGTAATACTGACCCTGAAAATGGTCAGAGGATGGGGGTGAGAAAGATTTTGGAACTGGAATGGAGAGCAACTGAAAATTACTGGCTATGAGGAAAGAGAGAAAAAGAGATGGCCAGTGGGTGCTGGGAGAGAGGAAAAGAGGGAGAGACAAAGTCTTAGAAAAATAGCCTTATCAAGGCCATACAGATGAAATGAAATGTGAATGAGATATGCACAGACAGCCTTGAATTCCCCCAAACCCTCCTTTTTCATATTTTTTTTTAATGCTTATTCATTTTTAAGAGAGGGAAAGAGAGCATGAGTGGGAGAGAGGCAGAGAGAGGGAGACACAGCATCTGAAGCAGGCTCCAGGCTCTGAGCTTTCAGCAGCACAGAGCCCGACACGGGGCTTGAACCCATGAACCGTGAGATCATGAACTGAGCTGAAGTCAAACCTTAAGCGACTGCGCCACCCAGGTGCCCCAAACCCTCCTATTTTTTCACTCCAAGGTGGCTCGCTGCACTGTGGATCCATCATGGAGGATGCACACAGTAGGCCCTCAGGAAAGCACCGCGCTCAGTCCGCTCCCTGGCTTCAGTGAGGCACGTCAGCCTTCCCGGAAGAGGAGCACAGGGGGCTTCCGTCCCTGGGCAGCTCCTAGAGCTCCGCTGCCGGCTGCAGCCCGCCTTCCACAGCAGACCATCTGCCGGAGGAAAGCGGAGCCGCCGGATCATGTGTCTGACCGGCTGGCATGACTGCGTTCTCAACAGGATCGCACACACGCCCAGCGCTTCTTGGAGGTACATCATCTGATGCCCCTAACAGGCTGTCATGCGCTGAAAGATTGAGGAAAAGAATTCTGACATCGCCTAAGGCAGCAGCGTGGTTTGCGTTTTAAAAATGGGTTCGGTGGCAAAGAACCCTCCTCAGGAAACATTCCAAGATGAGCTGTAAAACCTACTACACGGAGTAAACACTAGCAGATGGGTGCCCACGAATGCTTAATTATCTTCAACTCATTAACCTTGACAAATTAATAAAGGTGAACTCATAAACTTGAGGGCTTACATAATTTAAGTAGTTCCAAATCAGAGAATGTATATAAATAAACGCTGATAAAAGCATTTAAATAGGCTCCTTTTTCATCCTTCTTAAATCTAAATGGTAAAATAGCTATCAAGTGACAAGGGTTTCTCCCCCTCCCCCCTTTTCTCTCTTTTACTCTGTAAGGGAGACCAAGATAGGTTCCAAGCTATTAAACTATTTGTGATGTACAACTCATCATCATAATTGGGGGCACACTTTCTTTTGACCTTTACAAAACTTTCATTTCCCAAATGTGACAGATAAAAAGTGCTTTTATAGCACCAATAATGATTTTTTCCTATGGGAACTTGCCAATTAGAAGTTGAAAAAGAAGGAAAGACCACACTGGATATACGTTTAGAATCTCAATGCACCTAAAATATAGCTGAAATACTTAAGAATCCTGCTTAGAGGATAGTTCAGGCAAGTTAAGAATCTAATCTGGGGAAATACATATTAAAACCAGCGCCAGGGCAATTATCTACTCCCCTTAGCACCTTCATATAACACTAGGTGCCCGTAAAATGTGTTTAATCGAAAGTGGATGGTCAGCAACTGCATCTACAACTAGTAGTCTAAGTTTTTAAAGATTAATAACAGTTTGACTGAAGAAATGTAATCCCTGTCTCTTTCTCTCTGTGTCTCTCAAAAATAAGTAAACACTAAAAAAAAAAAAAAAAAATTTTTTTTTAAAAGAAAGGGGTGCCTGGGTGGCTCAGTCGGTTAAGCATCTGACTTTGGCTCAGGTCATGATCTCACCGTTTGTGAGTTCAAGCCCCGCATCAAGCTCTCTGCTGACAGCTCAGAGCCTGGAGCCTGCTTTGGATTCTGTGTCTCCCTCTCTCTCTGCCCCTCCCCCACTCATGCTCTCTTTCTCTGTCTCTCAAAAATAAATATTAAAAAAAAAAATTCAAGAAATGTAATCCACAGCACACAAAGCTGTTTCAGTAACACACACAACCCATAGCACAGAGAAGCAGCAAGTGCTTACCAACTCACCAGACATCAGACATCGTGAGGACTCTTATTTTTCTCATGCCCTCAGTGCCGAGTCTGGAGGCTCCACACACGAGGTTCTTGAGTAAGGTGACAGTTGAAACTGAAACCACCAGGATACCACAACAGCCTTTGGAGAAAGGACGAGTGCTACCTCCATGCTTTTCTCTAACAATAAATCACCCTTTAGGGGAACTTGATTTCACTCTTCCTCTGACTCAGCCTTTCATTGCCTATACACACAAAGGTCAAATTCATTCATTCATTCACCTGTTCATCCACTCAGCAAATATGTATCGATTTCTTCTTAGGTCAGGCATTTTCTTAGCCCTCCACTATCCCACATGGCAGGTAGCAGCCACATGTGGCTAGTGAGCACTTGAAATGTGGGTACTCCAAACTGACATGTGTTTATGTGTCAATTACACACCAAATTTTCAAGGCTTAATCTGAAAAAAAAAGGAACATAAAATATCTCAATAATTTTTATGTTGATTAAATGTGGAAATAATACTATTTTAGATATGCTGAGTTAAAAAGCCTTATTAATATTAATTTGACCTTTCTCATTCTGCCTTTTTAAAAAAAAATTTTTTTTTTTTTTAAATTTTTTTTTTAAACGTTTTTTATTTATTTTTGGGACAGAGAGAGACAGAGCATGAACGGGGGAGGGGCAGAGAGAGAGGGAGACACAGAATCGGAAACAGGCTCCAGGCTCCGAGCCATCAGCCCAGAGCCTGACGCGGGGCTCGAACTCACGGACCGCGAGATCGTGACCTGGCTGAAGTCGGACGCTTAACCGACTGCGCCACCCAGGCGCCCCTAAAAAAAAATTTTTAACATCTATTCATTTTTGAGAAACAGAGTGTGAGTGGGGGAGGGGCAGAGAGAAAGGGAGACAGAATCTGAAGCAGGCTCCAGGCTCCAAGCTGTCGTCACAGAGCCCAATGCGGGGCTTGAACTCATGAACCATGAGATCATGAACTGAGCCAAAGTCGGACACCCAACCGACTGAGCCCCCAGGCGCCCCTCATCCTATCTTTTTAAAAATGTATTTATTTATTTATTTAGAGAGAGGGACAGAGAGATATTCATTCTGCTTTTTAATATGCTACTAGAAAATTTAGTATATGATGATGACCAAGACTTGAGACAAAGCCTTGTTTTCAAGGACCTGACATTTTCATAGAAGCCGCTCATGGTAAACAAAGAAATAAATAGTAAGCAATATTAGGTAATTTCAGATAATAAATAGTGCGTGATGAAAATAAGGCAGGGTAAGAGGACAGAGTGACCAAAACAGGATATCTTAGGTAGGGGGTAGGGTGGCCTTGGAAGTCTTCCCTGGGGAGGTGAAATGTGAACAGGAAACATGAATGATAAGAAGATCATATAAAGATCTGGGGAGGGATGTAGGCAGGGGGAGCTGCACGTGCAAAGGCCCTAAGGTGAAATGAAGTCTGCAAGTTTGAACAACAGCAAGAAGGCCAGTGTGGCTGGGGCACAGCAGGAACAGTGGTGGAGGAGGTTAGCAGGCAGAAAGGAGCCAGGGTACAGAAGTACTGATGGAAAGCTTAAGCCCACTGAACCTATAAATTCCATGTAATTCAACTCAAAATTCCTTTAGGGTATCTCATGGAACTTGACAAGCTGTTTCTTTAAATTCATGTGTCAAGTAAAGGGGCGAAAAATAGCCAAGATTTTGACCGATGAAATGCCAAAAGTTACCATGAAGCTGTAGCCAGGGCTAAGACGAGGGTGAGGAGAGTGAACTCGCTCTTAGCACCTAAGAGTAAACACTCCCTAAATTCGGTGTTCTGAGCACCTCTCCTGCTGTTCCCTAGTCTTAGCAATGTGGGACTGACCTAAGGATAGATGAAACAAAACTACTAAAGTAGAAGTGGACAGCCAAAATGGTTCCAGCCAGGTAAAGTCTCAGAATACACGGCTTTGTGTGTAGGTGTGTGTGTGTGTATGCCTATACATAGAAAGATTCTAATTATACATACATATATATACACACACACACATAATGCATGTGTGTGTATATGTGTGTATGTAACATATATGCACGTATGTGTGTGAATATATGTGTGTGCATGCATGTCGCGTATATGTGTGTGTAGACACACTTGTGTGTGTAAATGTGTGCATGTGTGTAAATGTGTGTATATACACACATATAAAGGACACATACATGAAGCGAGAATACAAAATATAAATGGAAAAGAAAAATAGCACCCTCAGGAGAAGAGCTACATCTTGAGAGTGAGAGAAACAGAGTATAGTGAGGGGATTAGGCCACTAATATACTCACAGTTTTTAATAGGAGTATATTTAATGAGTTCATTTAATAATAAACTCACAATTTCATAGATTTGAAGCCATACATAAATACACATACATACAAGGGGAACACAACATCAGAAATGCTAATTTTATAAGTGAAGAATGAGACAAAATTGTTTATATATTACCTTTTTTAACTATAAATATATGTGGTCAATACGGCAGACTGGAAATGCCCAAAAATGATACTGGTTATTATGTTCTGAACTCCTGTTCCATTACTTCTAAAGTGGTCTTTAATATTTAGTAAAGAAAGCATAGTATAAACCAGAAAAAGACTGAATTTAAAGCCTACAATTATACTTACAATGTGTCATTTAGAATAAATTTTATCAATACTGAACAGCACCATGTTGCCTAGAAGTATTCACTAGGATTAAAGAGAATCCAGCCTGTCAATAAATCAAATAACTGAATAAATTCATGTTAACTGTACCAAATTTACATTTTAATTATACTATAAGAAATTGTTTAAGTCTCCTATTATTCATAGAGCCCTGCAGTGTGGAGACATGGTTATTACTAAAGCCGACAGAGTTTGAGGAGAGTCGTATATGTATTATACCTGGAAATATCTTATTTACCTCAATTTAAAAATTGTTCATATTTCGCTTTAATTTCTTTGAGAACCATCGGCACTCCTGTGGTTTCAAATGATTACTTGGGGACTCAAAAATGGCTAAGATGAGATATATGGAAATTTTAAAACAGTATGTAGATTCATCGTCTTAGAAAAGGAACTAAGCCTTGGAATAAGGTTCACTACTTAAAATAAAGAACTGGAGGAGAAAAATAGAAAAAGTCCTTGACCTTTGGTCAGGCAAAACAGGTCAACAAAGGATACTATGTGCACAACAACTGCCTCAGAGACAGGAGAGTAAGGGAGGGAGACCTGGCAGCCAGGTACTGTGTGAAGTTCAGCCCCAGCATGGACTCCTGTGGATCAGCAACTTCCAAAGGCTGGTGTCACAGCTCCCCTTTTCCAGGCAGCAGAACTCAGTAAGCACGGGCCCTTAAATGTAAGGCTGGTCAAGGCCCTAAGAAAGAAGGCTGTCCTTGTACAGCAGTGTGCTTGGAGGGGAAGAACTGTCATTCCTCAGGCATCTCAGAAGCTGTGTTAATTCTCCCCGGGTGCCACACAAGGATTCCAGAAGGCTGCCTTTAATTGGGGAAGCAGGCGGTTAAAACAAACTGGGAGGATTCCAGGTGACATAAGGCAAAGTACCCCGCCGCAGTGAGGCCTTCACCAGCCAGGGCTGTGAAAATCTCACTGGCCAATGCTCTAAGCTGCTTCTCCCTGTGATGCACAAACAGAACTTGATATTCTTCCTCCTCTAACCAATCTCGAATTATCATCGCTCAATTCCTTGCCGAATAGAAGGAGAAGGGGGAAGGCTCAGAGCTGGAAAGGAGCTTCAATTTTGGTATTTCGCACTTAACTCTTAGTGTAATGAATGAGCTGAGACGAACTATCGCTACCCACTCGACATGCTCAATACTCATTCTCACCTCTAATCCTCTCCTCTCATCCTCCTCTCCTCTCACCTCTAATCACCTTTTCTAACTTCTCCTTCAAATGCTCCATATATCGGCCACTGCCTAGCTCAAAGCCCAGCCATAGTTACCCTCTTTATTCTCCGCTCCTTGCATCTGCAATACCCCTCTGAACACCTTTTTCAGCATGGTCCTGTGTCGAGCCCAAATGATCTTGCTAGAAATGTGCGCCTCCAACAGGACTGTGTCCCTCCAGATCAGACATCACCTCTTCAGAAGTCACGCTGTGAGTTTGATTCAGGTCCTGCCCTTTCTATCCTGCCGCATGCCACACAATTCTGGGTATATCTGCCGGACCAAGTTTGTTTGCTGTTCTATTAACGGGAACACAGTACAACTAGAATTTCCCATTAATACAATATAGGTAATGACCCAGGGACACTGAATCAAATGTTCAGAAACAAATGGAAGCTTAATTATGTTCGGAATTATTATAGCAACTTGGTGTATTAGCTCATTTAGCAATTTAGTAACTTGAGTTATTAGAAAACAAAATGTATGTTAATGATTTTGGTTATTAGTGAACTAATAATCCACAAAAGGGAAGTGTCTCTAGTAATATGTGACCTTCCTCCAACATACCCATCCCCTGTATTTCCCGACCAAGATAAAGCTGTGTATTTGAATGTCCCACCTATAACATTATGTGAAAAAAATAATAAAATTATACACTTTACCCGGAAGACAGAAAGCAACCTTAGAATGGAGACTACATCCTGCCTGCACAACCAGAACGCAAAGTTCCATTTCCCAGCTGCCATGAGGTCCTCAAAGAATGTTCTCTTGGGGAGCTGCCAGCGTTTTGTGTTGCTATCTGAGGAAACATTTTGGGAGGTGCCCATGAGCTAAAGCAGCAGAGGACTGCAACTCTGAAACATTTCAGGCATTTTAATTTTTATTACAATTTAAACTATGTGAGCACAGCCCTCAGAAAAAAGAAGACTTGATTATCAAACTTTTTTCCCCCCCTTTAACGAATCCATTAGTTTTTCCTCTAAGTATAAGCCTTTGGACCACTGGATAATAGCTTGACGCTCACATAAATCATGTTCAAGGCACATGGGACCACCACGGCCTGCCCCTGACAACACTGTATTTCAAACCTTACAATGTCTCACATTAACTGCTTTAGGGAACTAGAAGGAAGTTTTTCAGTAGTCAATTTCTCCGGCAAGGCTTGTCTTGGTGGGAAGGAGAAAACCTTATCCTGAGCATGTTGAGAAGCTGAATTTAAAAAAAAAAAAAAAAAAAAAAAAAAAAAAAAAAAAAGGAGGAAATCGTTATAATTATGGTGAGAGCTTTTGCATACAAATTCAGTTTTCCTTGGGGAAATTTGCATACTCTCTATAAGGAGTCCCCATGCCAAAAGTACACATTATGCTTTTCAGCTCCAGTCTTTAAAAGTGATGCACTTGCCCAGGAATTGCATAGGGGAACAGTCCATGAATGTGTTCCAGGGCTGGCCCAGATACACTGTTTCTAAAAGAAAGGGCTTCACAACGTAATTTATAATATTTAAACGGTGCACTATCTATGGTGAACGAACTGATGGTTATCAATCAGACTGAATAAAGAGTAAGGCATCTGTGTCAACAGGTCTCCAAAACTTAACTAAACTCTTGTTCATAAGATAAACACGTCTTGACAGAGAAACATGTTTCTCCTTAGATTCTTAAATTTCCAACTAGACAATAAAAAACAGTCATAAGGACTCAGCTCAGATTCAAGGATATTTTTGTGATAAAGGAAATAAGAAATAGCTGAAGGGAACCTCCAGAATGAAGACCCACTTTTCATTTGATCTAAATTCTAGGCAAAAACATGTCTGCCTTTAATTGTAGAAAAATACTTTAGATAATCAACCATGAAAGAAAGGTACTAGTAACACTCCCCATTAGCAGGCTTTAAGAAACACTAAATGTACATTTCTACTTCATCGTGGAAAAAATACTTTGGGGAGGCAATAAATATTCTAGATCAACGTAATCATTATTGTACGGAAGAAAATCTATCATGTGGGAGTTACTTGGAGCAGGCTATTCTTCTCGAAGAGGCTATTTTTGCAATAACAATAAATAAAACACTCTATTCCTAAATGAATTGCCCACCAACAGGAGAAAATGAGCCCTTTGCATTAGAGGCAGCCTATTTTTGTCAGGTCTTTCCAAAGCTAACAGTTAGCAGTGACTTTGGGGACTGTGAATCCACAAGCTTCAACAGCAGTTGACCAAAATTAAAGGTTTATGGGAACAGGTGGGCAAAAGGCGGAAACGAGTATAAACATTTTACACCTCAGAATCATTCAAGATGATCACCAAGGGTTGAAATCATCTGTCACCTGGCTCAGGCACCAGCTTTATACACAGAACTTTTATAAATGGAACACTGTGAAAAATAACAGAGAAAGGAATTTTTAGAACAATCTTTTGTAAAGTGCAAAAACATTCATAATATGTTAAGTGGAAAAAGCAGGTTGCAAAAGCATGAGAACTCAATCTTATAAAACAAACAAAAACAAAGCCCAGTCTGCACTGCTGTCTATAGGACAACTCTAGCACCATGTTAGTAGGTGCGCTATATGTCCAGAGGTATACCAGATGTTCGTTCCAGGTATATGGGAGTCCTGAGGAGATCTAACTCTGAGGAGGGTGTCTGTGACAAAGCTGAGTCTAACATTATTCAACCTGGCATTCACCCAACATATGTGACCATGGAAATGTTTTATTTCCCACCCAGAAAACCCATTAATGTTCTTAACCAGCTCCAGTTGGAAACAGTGTGTTAAACTAAAAACTTAAAGAATACAGGTAGATGTGGGGGCACCTGGCTGGCTCAGTCAGAAGAGCATGTGACTCTTGATCCTGGGATCATAAATTCGAGCCCCATGTGGGGTATAGAGACTGCTTAAATAAATGAAACTTAAAAAAAAAAGAATATGGATAGATGTAAAGAGAATGACAGTAAAATACTAACAGTGGGGATCTATGGGTTGCAGAATTTCAGATTATAATAATTTTCCAAATTTTCTGTAACAACATCTACAACTTTCGTCACTTGAAAATAAAATGTAGTTTTAGGACAATTAAAGTGCCACACTGTTCAACTTTCTTTTTTTTTAACTATTCAATGGGCACCTGGGTAGCTCAGTCGGTTAAGCATCCAACTCTTGGTTTCAGCTCATATCATGATCTCACAGTTCATGGGTTCGAACCCCACATCTGGCTCTGCGCTAACAGTGCGGTTTCTCTCTCTCTCTCTCTCTCTCCCCCTTCCCCACTTGTGAGCACTCTCTCACTCACTCTCTCAAATAAACTTTTTTAAAAATTAAAAGAAAAACTACTCATTGATAAAAAGTACATTTGGTACTTCAAATGTCAGTATGCTAATGTGGAGGAAAATAGAAAGATCTGGCAATCTGTGGATTGCCACGTGTAGACCAGTTATAAAAGAAATGCGGTCAGCTTAAATACCGTTCTCAGATTTCGGGTGTCCTATGAAAATAAATGAAGCAAGGAGTCCAGCCCTGGCAAAAGATGAAGGAGAACCTCTGCCTCTCTAATTTCCTGTTTATTTTCTCAGATGCCAACCATTACATGCAAGCTCTGCGAGAAATGTTAAACGTGTAGAGATAATCTAAACACTGTTCAGTCTCTTTATTTTCCCCCACAAAAGGCAGTGCAAATAGAAAAGAAATCATAGCTTGAGAGGTATTTCTATGTATCTGAGACCATAAAGCCCATATGAATGAAAAGATATTTAAATCCTTTGTTTTAAAGATCCAAGTTTTGGGACACCCAGCTGGCTCAGTCGGAAGAGTATGCGACTCTAAATCTTGCAGTTTTGAGTGTGAGCCCCACACTGGGTGTAGAGATTACTTTAAATAAATAAATAAATAAATAAATAAATAAACAAACAACTTAATTTTTTTTAAAAAATCCATATTTTGTTGAAATAAATGCTAATCAGTATAAATTTTTTCAATCAAACATATATTTTCCATATTTTCAATTGTAATTTTTATTGCAAATTTAAAAAATACAATTCCAAACAAAATAGTTGAAAGACCATATATTAGCCTTGACAGTGCCTTCACTTTCTATGTGGGTTTCAGAATGTTCTAGAAATTAACACACCACAACAAGAGTTGAATTCTGGTGAGTAACATATCCGTTCATTAATAATAGAAACACTGCTAAGCTTATCTGTTGAAATTTGTCCATAAATGTGAACAATGGATGCCCAGAATCTAAAACCTGGAAGAAAGCAGTGAACCTGCCTCTCCCCACCCATCATGGAGACCACTGAGGGTCATTGCTAGCTAGGGTAACATTAATCCCCTGACAGTTTGCAGCAGACTAAGGTTTTGGAGGCATTAACTGAAAACTCCCTGAGTCAATTAAGACAGTGACTGGTATCTCGGCCCTGAGGAACAAGGAGATCATATTTATGTGAGAATGAACTCACTCCATCTGTGCCTGGTACACACATCTTTCCCTTTGCTCTATCAGGCTTACACTTTAACTTGTTCTGCCTGTTTTTGAAATAACTCTTGGCTGATGCTGGGGAAAAAAACTCCTGTTATTTTACCTGAACACAGCTTTCATAATTTGATAAGCACTGGAATATGTGTATTGTGTGTGGTTTTCGGGGGGGGAGGGTCGGCAGGGGGAGGAGGAGTTCAAAATGTCTATTAAATCAAGCAGCAATCATTTTAGCCCACTGCAAAAAAAAAAAAAAAAATCATTTTATTTCCCAAACTTGTGCATTCAGACTCCACATGAATTCCCCACAAGTGGAAATCTTGAGATTTCCTTTCTAAATAGGGCAACTACTAAAATTATATTTTAATGTTTTAATATTTATATCAATATTCTCTAGAGCAAGTTACCAAAAATGTGATAGCTTTTTATCAAATCAACGCCTAGAGAAGATACTCTGGCACAACTACTGTCACTCATTTAGGGGTGGCATCTTACGCACACCCATGAAAATAGGGCCTCAGAGACACAGGTCCACAGGTCCTTTGCCTTGAAGGGGATCACGGTATATCGTTTTAAGGGTCAAGAAAATGATTCATCCCTAAAGAATGTATATACATTTTCAAGTCTATTCAGGCTAAAGCTGGTGTTAAAAGCAGCTACTACGAGTCTGGTATTTTATTCCTGGAGACTCAACAAACTGTATCTGCTTCAAGCACTCCCGATCCTCTCAGGTTTTCCGGGTTTTTGCTATTCTCTCTCTTTCACTCAATTGACTTCACTTTCTCACTGGGCTTTTCCCCACGGATGTTCCCTGCTAAAGCGTCATCCAAGATTGGGCAGCTGCATCTGCATCAACCAGCTTTATAATTAATTTAAACTATCTGACAGGACACAGAAAAACTGTCTTTCAGTAATTTTAGTTTCTTTTTCTTGCTTTCCTTTTTTGGCTGCCATATTCCATTTTAATGGCAGGGTAGATGTCTGACATTCCTGACAAAGAAATGAGAAGACACTGTTCCCTTTCAATTCTTAAAATGACAATAATTAGTATCTTCATCCTCATCATCTCCCTGCTTCACAATTCACACACCACTAAGGAATCCAAGCCTGCATATCCCATTGGTCAGACTTTCCTCTGAGCTCTCTGTTCGCTCAAATCTCAGTCTCCTCTTTGACAGCCCTCTGTTTACTCCTCTTGCCTTGCAACACTTGTCAGCTGGCTTCCAAGATACCCCCACGCCCTTGCCTCTCCTCCAACTTCCTTGGCTCTCTCCCTGATTGCTAATATTGATTCCTCCTCGTGTCTCTGCCCTTTAGGGTGAATGGCCTTGGGCTCAGCCCTCAGACCTCTCAACTTTCCACAAGCATTCACGTCTTTAGTGACCTCACCCAGACTCACACCTCCCACGTATACACACCTTCAGCCCAGGCCTCTCCCTGAATTCCAGACCCTAACATCCAACTGTCTGCAGGACATCTTCATTTGGATGTCTAACGAAAGTCTCAAATCTAACACACCCAAAACCAACTCCTAATCGTCCCCATTTTCAAACCCCTGGTGATGCGGTCTTCCCCCTTCTAGTAAACAGCAACTCCACCCTCCCAGGTGCCCAGGCCCCAAACCTTAGAAATACCCTTACCACCTCTCCCTTTCTCATAACCTATGTGGAATCCCTGAGCAGATCCATCCGACTGAATGACCCTCCCTCCAAAATGGATCAAAGTCTGACCCCTTCAAACCATTTCTACCCTTCGCACCTTTGTCCAAATTAGTATCATCCATGTCCTTCCTGCCTGTCACAATAACCTGCTACCTGATTTTCCTCCTTCTGGACTTGCCCCCTTACACTCTATTCTCAATTCAGCAAAGTGAGTGCTTGAAAATAGAAGCAACAGCATGCCACTCCTGGGTTCAAATCTCTCCAGTGGCTCCCAATTTCACTCAGAGTGGGAGCCAAAGTGTTCACAGAGGTCCTTGACAGTCTCCCCCACTGCTTCTGCACTGGAGTCCCCACACCCCAGCTTAATCCAGTCACAGGGCCCCCCCCTCCCGCTCTTCCTCATGTACAGGAGGCCCATTCCCCCCTTAGTCCCAGGGGCCTCTCTGCTCTTGCTCATGTACGTGAAACCCACTTCCTCCTTAGTTCCAGCACCTCCCCCCCTTCCTCAGGTACACATGAGGCCCACTTCTGCCTTAGCCCCAGGGCCACCCCTCCTGCTCTTCCTCATGTACACGAGGCTCACTTCCACCTTAGTCCCAGGAACCCCCCCTGCTCTTCCTCACGTACACGAGTAACAGGAGCCTGTAACTTCCGCCTTAGTCCTGGGCCTTCCCTCCATTTCTTCCTCATGTACCTGAGGCCCGCTTCCTCCTTTGTCCCAGGGGCCCCCCTGCTCCTCCTCACATAGACAAAGCCCACTTCTGCCTTAGTCACAGGCCCCCGCCCCCCTATTCTTCCTCACATACACCAGGCCCACTTCCTCCTTAGTCCCACCCATCCTGCTCTTCCTCATGTACAGGAGGCTCACTTCTGCCTTAGTCCCAGGAACCCCCCCTGCTCTTCCTCACATACAGGAGGCCCACTTGCACCTTAGTCCGAGGGCCCCAACTGCTCTTCCTCCCTCTCTCTCTTCCTCCCTCCCTCTCTCTCTCTCTCTCTCTCTCTCTCTCTCACACACACACACACACACACACACACACACACACACACGGCCCACTTCTGCCTTAGTCACAGGGGCCTCCCTGCTCTTCCTCATGTACATGAGGCTCACTTTTGCCTTAGGGTGTTAGCATTTGCCATCCCCATCCCCAACAGCCGGGGATCTCTTCCTGAAGACAGTCGCATGTCCCTATCTTAGCAGCTCAGGGTCTTGACTCAAAGACCACCTTCTCAGGGAGGCATTCTCTGTCCATCCTTCCTAAGACTACAGCACCTGTATGCTCCTTATTCCCTTTTCACTGCTTGATCTTTCTCCGAACGATGATCGCTAACTACATACTGTAATTTTATTAGTTTATTGTCCTGTCTTCCTTACGAGAATGTAAGCATCAAGCTGAGTTTTTACTTCTTTTTGTCCACTTGTGAAGCTCCAGTTCCTAGAACAGTGCCATTCCTGAGGTAGGGATGCAATCAGTAATTGTTGAATGAGTGGAAAAAATGCTCCTCTATAACCTATTATTTTTTATTTATAAAAGGTCACGATCATCTTTCCATATAAATAAATACACATCTAATGCAAAGGGCTAGGAACAAATTTGGTCATGAGTGGGTAATAGTTGAAGCTGGGTAATGGTTGTATGGGGATTCTTTTTTTTTTTTTTTAGTGTTTTATTTATTTTTGAGAGAGAGAGAGTACAAGCAGGTGAGGGGCAGAGAGACAGAGAGACACAGAATCTGAAGCAAGCTCCAAAATCTGAGCTGTCCTCACAGAGCCTGACAAGAGGCTTGAACTCCCAAACCATGAAATCATGACCTAAGCTGAAGTCGGACACTTAACCAACTGAGTCACCCAGGTGCCCCTGTATGGGGATTCTTTATACTATTCTTCCTACATATATTTGAACTTCCTACAGTAAAAAAATTTAATACACAACATTTGCTTAATTATTTGTAATGACTATACGGTATTCCACAGTCTACATTATACCATGATTAGGTAACCACTACTATACTGAAAAATATTTGCGTTCCACCTTTCTTTATGTAACAGGAAGTGATAGAAAAATCTTACACAACTATCTAATTATAACATTACAATAAATTTCTAGAAACAGAACAGTTTGCACACTTAAAATATTATACATAATGCCAATCTTCCCTTCAGAAATTCTGAACCAAAATATGCTCCCATTAGTACAAGAAAGCAGCACTTCTCAAAGCATGGTCTACAAAATGGTACCAGACTGCAAAGAGTTCTGGCCCACCAGGTAGGTTCAGAAATTGAGAGTAAACACTTAGAAACTTGTATAGGTATTGACAGAATAATTTTACATCTGATAAACATTTTATATCTAGAAATATATTTGAGAGTTTATTTTGTAAACTTTTCATTTTCTTTTTTTGACTATTTATTTTTAATGTATTTT
Source organism: Panthera leo (assembly GCF_018350215.1). Taxonomy (NCBI): domain Eukaryota; kingdom Metazoa; phylum Chordata; class Mammalia; order Carnivora; family Felidae; genus Panthera; species Panthera leo. The sequence goes on along the minus strand of NC_056681.1, from coordinate 34,833,871 downwards.
ACAAATATATCAGCCAAAAACAGAGTGGAGGCATATGGTCCCTCACCTCAGTTTGAGAAAAACTAAATTATAGTACTTGCTTCCCCACACCATTACCAATTGCAGACATATTTTCTTTGGGGTTTTTTTTTTTTTTCATCATTTTGGTCACAGAGATATGCCAGTGTTGACTTAATCTGCACTTTTGATAGCTAGCAGGTTTGCACACCTTTTCATGTTTGCTGGCCCTATACCCATTATTTGACGAATTACCTGCTTTTTGTTTTGTTTTGTTGTTTTAGAGAGAGAGAAAGAGTGCGCGATTGGGAGGGTGGTTAGGGGGTTGGAGAGAGAGAATCTTAGGCAGACTCCACCTTTAGCATGTGGGGCTTGATCCCACAACCCTGGCATCATGACCTGGGCTGAAATCAAGAGTTAGATGCTCAACCAACTGAGTCACCCAGGTGCCCCTATGAATTACCTGTTCATATTTTTCCCCACAGTTCTATTAAGATGTTCATCTTTTTTTTTAATGTTTATTTTTGAGAGAGAGAGAGACAGAGTGTGAGCAGGAGAGGGGCAGAGAGAGAGGAAGACACAGAATCTGAAGCAGGGTCCAGGCTCTGAGTTGTCAGCACAGAGCCCGACATGGGGCTCAAACCCACGAACTGTGAGATCATGATCTGAGCTGAAGTCAGACACTCAACTGACTGAGCCACCCCACTCAGGCACCCCAAGACGTTCATCTTACTGATGAAATTGTAAGAGCTTATGGTAAGAGCACTTTGTATATTAGGGATATCAGCCTTTTGTTGATCCTGTGTTATGCAAACAAGTTTCATGGTTTAGATGGTTTTCCACTACACTAAAATATTAAAGACTTAAAATGTGTATAGAGTTTCTTTTTTTGAAACTTTCCTTCATATTTTCTACTTACAGATGCCCTTCCCACCATAAGATTGTAAAAATATCGACTCATATATTATGCACATCCATTTATATCTTACCTTTTACATTTATAATTTCTTTCCTCTAGAATTATTTTCAAATGAGTTGTCTGGTAGGGATTCTGTTTCATTTTCCCAGATGACTAGGTAGGTGTCCCAACACCTTTTGCTGAATAATGTATCTTTTTCCTTCCAATCTGAAATGCCAACCCTATCACTTACTAAGTTACCATATACACTTACCTATAGACTCTCTGTATTTTATTCATTGATATATTCTTGTGCCAATACTTCTGTTCAATCATTACTGACTTATACTATTCTTTAATATTTGAGATGGCAAGTACCCTGTTTAATATTTCTTATAATTCTGGCAGAGTTTTATAGGTTCATTCTTCCAGATCGTATTCAGAATCATTTTGGCAGGTTCCCCAGTTTTGATAGGGATTGATTGCATCATGTTTGTGCTTTAATTAAGCAAAATTGATGTTTTTATATTGTTGTACTGAAACTTACTTTCCAAGAACAAACTATCCTTCTCCACTTATTTGAAACTGATTTTATGTCCTACAATTGACTTTTCTACCTCTCTTCACTTAGTCCCTCAGATGTCTAGGTAAGTTGCTCCCAACTTCTATACCATGACACTGTAATTGTAAGTGGAATCTTTTCTTCAAAAATCTTTTCTAACATTGATGTCATAATTAACTCAACAATCTATTTTTTACTTATTTTGTAGCCAATCAGCAACCTTAATCAACAATCATAGTGCTTTTAGCAGATTTTCATGTGAGTCTAAACATGGTCTGTTAATTCCATTCATACTTTCAATCCATTCATTTAAAAAAGAAAAGCAAGTAGTTACATACATCTCAAAATACTGGTACAACTGAAAATTAATATATAAAAACATGAAGCTCCTCTGAGGTACATAAAATCTACTAGTGTATATAAATTGCATAGGGGTGCCTGGGTGGCTCAGTTAGTTAGGTGTCCAACTCTGGCTCAGGTTGTGATCTCATGGTTCATGAGTTCAAACCCCATGTCAGGCTCTGTCCTGACAGCTCAGAGCCTGGAGACTGCTTCAGATTCTCTGTCTCCCTCTCTTTCTCTGTCCTTTGCCCGCTCACACCGTCTCTTTCTCCCTCTCTCAAAAATAAATACTAAAATTTTTTAAATAAAACACATACACATGCATATATTCTTGTATAAGATAGAAACTGAGAGGTCTCTAAAAGTTAAAATTTACTGTGGAAGAATGCAGAAAGACATATTGCAGAATAATGGAGAGCTTAAGGAAATCTTCGTAAGAAAGTAGCATTTATTTTAAGCACAGAATGTCAGGATGTGAAAAGATCAGAGGGATAATATTCTAGAAAGAGAAAAAAAAAAACCCATATGATCAAAGGCAAGAGGAGAAAAAACCCAGACAAAGTTTGGCTGGAGCACAGAGAATGCTAAAGGTTGATAAGTGGATCATTCTGAATACAAGATTAATTTGCTTCTTGTTTGGTAGAAAATGGTGAGCTATGGCACAAATAAAGCTATGCTTTAGGAAGAAGAATCTGGAGGCAGGATGCAAATACAGGGCAATTTGGAGCTGAGAAGAACTGAGGCAGAAAGTGTAACAGTTTTAAAACACAGGGGTCTATGTCCCCTCCCCTTGAACTTGGACTTTGTGACTGCTTGACTGATAAAATCCAGCAGAAGTGACACTGGACCTGTTCTCAGGCAAACCTTAAGAAACTGACACCTTTCTGAGGAACCCTCGTGCACTGGTAGTGGGAATGCAAATTGGTGCAGTTACTCTAAAAAACAGTATGGAGGTTCCTCAGTTAAAAACAGAATTACCCTACAATCCAGTAATGGCACTACTAGGTATTTACCCAAAGAATACAGAAATAGTAATTCAAAGGGATACATGCACCCCGATGTTTATAGCAGCATTACCTACAATAGCCAAGTTATAGAAATAACCCACGTGTCCATCAACTAATATATAGATAAGAAGTGGTGTGTGTATGTATGTATGTGTATATATATCTATATCTATATCTATATATCTATATATATATACACACACACAATGGAATATTACTGAGACATAAAAAAGAATGAAATCTTGCCACTTGCAATGATATGGATAGAGCTAGAGAGTATTATGCTAAGAGAAATAAGTCAGTCAGAGAAAGACAAATACCATAGGATTTCACTCATATGTGGAATTTAGCAAACAAAACAAATGAGCAAAGGAAAAAACAAAACAAAACAGACAAACCAAGAAACAGACTCTTCACTATAGAAAGCAAGCTGATGGTTACCAAAGAGGAGGTGGGTGGGAGGATGGGTTACAGAAGCGATGAGGATGATAAGGATCAAGGCATGCACTTGGGATAAGCACCAGGGTCGTATGGAAGTGTTGAATCACTATATTGTACACCTGAAACTAATATTACACTGTATGTTAACTAATTAGAATTTAAATAAAAACTTAAAAAAAAGAAACTGACATTTTTCACATCCTATCTCTTGGGACACTCACACTTGCAACTTAGCCACCATGCTCTAAGGAAGCTCAAGCGGTCTGTGGAAAGCCTACCTGGAGACAATCTGAGGTTCCTGGTTCTTAGCTCCCAGCCTACAGCTAGCTCCACTTGCCAGGTATGTGACTGAATCATCTCAGAAGTGGATCCTCCAGCACCTAGCAAAGACCCAGCATTTGCCACAAGGAGCAGAGACAAACCTTCTCTGCTGATCCCTGCCCTAATTGCAGATTCAAGGTTGCTGTCGTTTTAAGCACTTAGTTTAGGGTGGTTTGTTGCACAGCAACAGTAACTAGGATAGAGACCAATTTAGAGGTTCTCACAATAGTTCGGATCAATAGCATGAAGAACAACTTGAAAAGTTAACTGTGACAAGGGGGTAAGGGCTAGACACCAGTGCTACTTTGAAGACACAGTCAATAGGAAGATGGCAGCCTAAAATTAAAATTTAGCCCCTGAGTTATTTTTCTGATTAAGAATTAACCAGGGGCAGGGGTTGGGGGGGCGCCTGGGTGGCTCAGTTGGTTGAGTGTTCAACTTCAACTCAGGTCCTGATCTTGTGGTTCATGAGTTCGAGACCCACATAGGGCTCGCTGCTGTCAGTGCAGAACCCACTTCAGATCTTCTGTCCCCCTCTCTCTCTGATCCTCTCCCACTCACACTCTCTCTCTCCAAAATAAATAAACCTTTTTAAAAAAGAATTAACCAGGTAGGGGCACCTGAGTGACTCTGTCAGTTGATTTTGGCTCAGGTCACGATCCCAGGGTCATAGGTTCGAGCCCCACATTGGCTCTGCACTGAGCATTGAGCCTGCCTGGGATTCTGTATTCTCTCTTTCTGCCTCTCTCCCCTGCTTGCGCTCTCTAAAATAAAATACAAAACAAAACAAACAAACAAAAAAACAAACAAAACCTTTTTTTAAAAAGAATTCACTGGGTAAAGATAGGTATTTACTAATAATTTAGAATTGCACATTGTAGTGAATTAGAATATGTGAAAGCCACAGTTAGCAATTTCTTCTCCCTACCCACCCCCACACTCTCCACTGGAAGAGTGTATTTTCCTGCCACATCAATATTGAGCTTAGCCATGCAATTTGCTATATCAATGGTATGTGAGCTTGACATGATACTGGGTCAACTCCAAGGACAGGCCCTAAGAGACACTGCAAGTTTCTACTTGGTCTTTACACTTCTGCTATGGCAGAAGACCATGCGACATTCAAGTCTCAGGAGAAAGACACCAGGAGCAATCCTCAATCCAACCCACAGCTTGGAGCTGAGCCCAGTGGAGCCTAGCGTAGGTCATTCAAACCCCAGCCAACCTCCAAACACGCAGGCCAGAAATACTTATTGTAATAAACAACAGAATACAAGTGATAAGTCATTGCAATAAATAAATAAATAACTGCTTCTGGTTGTATGCCACTGATTTCCTATATAGATGTCACGGTGTCTGACAAATACATTTACTAATATTTGAGAATGGCCCACCATCTCATCACAAACGTAAACGATCATAATCCTAGTTATCATTACTTAGGGACACCGCTCAGTTGAAGAAATATGGGTAGATACATGTACCGATAATTCAAATGCTTCCATTTGGGTTATTAGGTGAGGCAGCATTCTGTCCATGAAACCAAAAGAGAATGTTTTAGTAAATTACACAATGTTTTTGTCCTCATCGTTGTTTTCTTACTCATTCACTGGATGGGGGGTGGGGGGGGCGGAATGTTTCTGGTACAAAGCAGCAAATGTGACAAAACAGGAGATCTCTAAAGACAGGCTTTTGGGATTCATTGCACAGCAGCAGCTCTCAAAGTATGGCGCCTACTGCCACCTCAGGGAAGCCAGGAGGTCAAAATTATTTTCATAATGGTCCTATGACATTATTTGCCTTTTTGCATTCCCATTATCTCACAAGGTGGAGGTTTACAGAGGCCTCATCATGTTTGAAATCTCCATTGACGGACTGCAGAAGCAAGTAAGAGAATCCAAGTATCTTCCATTAAGCCAGAAATGAGAGGTTTACGAAAATATAAACAGTGCCATGCTTCTTACGAAATGTATCTTGTTTTAGAAAAATATAGTTAATTTTCCATTTTAAAATATTTTTTAGGGGCACCTGCGTGGCTCAGTTGGCTAAGCATCCGACTTTAGCTCAGGTCATGATCTCACGGTCTGTGAGTTCGAGCCCCACATCAGGCTCTGTGCTGACAGCTCAGAGCCTGGAGCCTGCTTCAGACTCTGTGTTTCCCTCTCTCTCTGACCCTCCCACACTCGTGCTCTGTCTCTCTCTCTCAAAAATAAATAAGCATTAAAAAAAATTTTTTTTTAATTTTTTATGTTATGTGATGGGTTTATTACTTACTTAAAATTAATTGATACAGAAATAGTTTTGTGTCCCCTTTTTCCTTTCTCATATGGCAAATAATTATGATGTTAAGGCACATAAAGTAAAGCTGTTCGAGACCCTCTTGATTTTTAAGAGTATAAAGGGATCTAAGACCAAAAAGTTTGAGATACACTCCATACTATGGCACAGAGTATGCGCCAATGCGTTCAAAAGTACAATGGGGGAGCATACTTTAAGGAGAGTAGAAGCAATAGGCATGAGTTTGTGGGGTTCCTACAGGAATGGTCTTAGACTTAAATATCATCACCTTCATAATTTAGGTAGAAGTGACAGCCATGTGGCTTTTTCCATTCAAACTTTTTACTTTGTTCATAATAATCCTGCTGAATAGTGCCTTTAAACAGTAAAGAATATGGCAGGAGAGACTGAATCAACTGTGACAGGTTACACAGTGCTGACACTAAAAACGTCTTCTACTTTGTTCAAGCTGCTACATACTGCTTCTAAGATGCTCCGGCATTATTAAGAGAAAAAAAAAAATGTCCGTATACTTAAGTCAACAGAAATGAACTGTTGATATAAGTAGTTATTCGTGTTTATTAAGCACTCTTCCCCCAAAGGACTCAAACATTTCAAATGTATTAGCATGCATTAAAACCTCCACTAATAACCTCACAAAGTACACAGTTCCTGTTTCCACATTTTAGAAGAGGAAAATTTTATTAGTTAATACACAGTAAACTACAATACAGAAATATTAAATCCCTAATGCCTCATCTCTGCCCACCAATCATTCACACATCATGCAAAACACAAAATGGATAATCTCTTGAACCACCACATTTGAAGCTTTTGAATGAGCAGCACATTAAACTGAGATAATTTCAGAGCACCCTTTCCACCTTCACTATCTCTACAGCCTACCTGAAACCCTTAAGCCTGGAAAAATGCTTCCTAATAAGACTGTCAGAAATCTTCTACAGGGGTGCCTGGGTGGTTCGGTCGGTTAATGTCCAAATCTTGATTTTGGCTCAGGTCATGATCTCACAGTTTGTGGGTTCGAGCCCCACGTCAGGCTCTGTGCTGACAGCATGGAGCCTGCTTGAGATGCTTTCTCTCTCTCTATCTCTCTCTGCCCCCACTCACACATACTCTCTCTCAAAAATAAATAAACGAATAAAAGATTTTCTACATGTTAATGAAGCAAAAATTAGTCACTGAACTTGGATACTCAGGCACTACAATCCTCATGGCTAAAAAACTCACTCAAAATGCTGAATCTACATTTTATAAAACTGGCAAATTGTTTTTCCAATGAAGAATTAAGCTGCCTTCTGGCTCTTAGGTCTATCTGTAAGCAATATGAGGCAATGTGGGGAAATACGTGCCCTACCTTCTTCCACAGCCTCGTCATAACTACATACATAACCTATGCTAATAATTCAGTGGAGAGGCAGATAAAGGGCAACTAACAAGGAAAAATGTCAGTTAATTAACTGATAAGAAATAATGATATTTATGTGCTGAATGAGGGCATACAAGAGTAATGTCAGCTTTTGTAACAAATAGATCCAAAAATATACAAACTCTCAACACAAAAGAAGTTTAATTTTCTCTCTCTCTCTCTCTCTCATGCTCACATAATTTATGCTCCTTCTTCCATTGCATACGGTTGTTACTGCGAAAGACTGAAAATATTGCCATCAGCGATTTTCTATTCAAGAATATGTGGGTGTTCCTGGCTAGGGAAGAGTGCTTCTTCACACAACAATATAGACCTGATTTCTTCAGTCCTGTCTCCCTCACCATCCACTACAGTCCATGGTCATCTCCATCCAAGCAGAGGAAGAACGAAGGTAGAACATGGGTTTAGAAGCCTTGTCCCAGTTCTGACACCCATGTTGACACAGATGGTCACACAGCTGCTGTGTGCCTCAAAGTGAGGAAGCAGCACACAAGAGGAACAGACTATATGCTCAAACACAACGTAAAACAACATGCCACAGTCTACTTATTCTGGGAAACAAGTAAAACAGGCCAATCGACCTAGCTGGCAAGAATCAAAAATGTGATTTTCACAGGCAACAGTTTTGATTAGATTCTCAGTGTAAAGAAACAGAATTACAAACACCAATCTCTACCAAAAATAATAAAAAAGAGTTGTCCCACTACTAACACAGTGTGAGGTGTCCATAATTCTTATATATGTATTCTTTCAGGTAAGGATAATGAAAGTATTTCTTTCCATAAAAGAAGATCAGAATATCTTACTTGTGTCCTGGCTAATTTATGGAATCACTGATTTCTGGTTCTCTGGATGCTCTTTAGTTACCTTGTTATCATTATTCCACGCAGAGGGGGATGGCCGCTGGAACAGGTGAAACTATTTACATATGCAGAAAAGCTGTTTTCCTCATTTCTCTTTCATTCTCCACAGTCGATTCTGTCACACCTACCACCAAGGCCACTGGCCCTGGTCACCACAGCTGGCTCTGTCCACAGCCACTAGGGCTACTGACTGCACCAGGGATGGGGAGAATTCTAAAGCACCTTCTGCCTCACTGAGTTATCACTCAAGCCAGGGGGTACAGTCCCAGGTTTGGCAGACCTTAAGTCCTGTGCTTCCTCTAGCTGGCAGAAGTCCGAAAAAACACAAACACGGGAGTTTCTGTTTGGGAAATTAAGAACAGGGTACTCTCACCCACCCAGCTTCACACAATGATGGATTCCCCTAAATTCAGGAAAAGGATTCAGATGCCAGGCAGCCCCAGTAGTGACAAAGGTCTATTACAGACACAATAAAATATTAACAAATCAAATGCACACAGACCCCTGTTGGTTGTCATGGAATGGGAGCGGTCATGAGAGAGAAAACTGGAAAAAGAATATGGGGAGAACAATTTTCTTTTCCAGTCGTGCACTAGGGAATTCATGTCCATAAAATCCCCCAAGATTCTATAAGGCAAGCCAGGCTTTATGTCCACTCAGTGGCAGGACCTCATGGGCGAAGCTACAAAAGTATGGACCATCATCCCCAACACTGCCTACAAAACTTCCTGTGATGATGGAAAGGTTCTATCTATGCGCTGTCCAGGATGTAGCCTCTTGCCACATGTGGCCACTGAGCATCTGAACTGTGACTAGTGTCAATGATGAACTCAATTGTTAATTTTCCTAATTAAAATTTACATTTAGGGGCGCCTGGATGGCTCACTTGGTTGGGAATCCAACTCTTGATCTCAGTTCAGGATCATAAGTTCAAGCCCTCGTTGAAAATAGATAGATAGATAGATAGATAGATAGATAGATAGATAGATACAAATTTAGGTTTCAATAACCACATGTGGCTTCGGGCTATCTGTACCTGACAGTGCAGACTAGCCTTTCTGGTGGTGTCTAACCAATCCACTGCCCCAAGTAACCTTATCTAGTATCTTTTTAAAAAATGTGGATATTTCTTTCCCATAACTATTGAAGAACATTCATTCTGGCTCCGTTTTCGTTAGATCATGGGTTCAACCCTACCTTGATTTAGGTACCTTCACTATGTTCTAGAACAATGTTTCTCAATGTCTCTGATTACAGTGACCCATTTTTCATGTCAAAACACATTATTAACCATTTATAAGAGTGGTGCTTTAACTCCTATTAAGAAAACCCATTAGAGTAAAAAAAAGCTCCTCATAAGTCAGTAATACTTTATATTCATGCATATTTCTTCATCATGATAGCAGCTATGTAGATAGAAAACACAGGAGATGGTAATTTATTCAATACATGAGCAATCCTTGATATTACCATAGATTCTAGGACATCTTACAATATCCCACAGCATCCTGGGCTCCATGACCCACACAGGTTAGGAAACCTCTTCTAAAGACACATCCCTAAGTGGTCAGCAGATCTGTGATGATATGTGGCACAAATGAGGGTCTCTGTTCACAAGAGGGGCTTTGGATTAGTAATGGAGAATGAGAAAAAGTAACTTTCCTAATGCATGGCAGTCAAGTATTTTCAACATCTATCTGATAGCAGATGTACAATATAGATTATTTATGCTGTACTGAAGCTCGATCATCCTGTTAGCTTCAAAGAAGATCAAGGTCTTACAATTTGGGTTTCCTAAAAGTGTACTGTTATAACTCAACAGTTATATGATGTTCATCAGCTCTCTTCCTATCATCATTTTGTCAAAAATACACTCACTCTCTGATTAACTCATTTCTCTGTGTCAACTTGGAAACCAAAATCTAAAGAAATAATTTGAGGAAAAAAATTTAAAGCAAACATTTACTGAGTGGTTCCCAGACTGGAGTTGGCCATGTTCTGGACAAGTTCATTTTAAGCTGGAGGTGAAAAGTGACTTTTGTTTTTTAAGTTTATTTATTTTTTTATAATGTTTTTCTTTATTTTTGAGAGAAAGACAGAGCAGGAGTGGGGGAGGGGCAGAGAGAGAGAGAGGGAGACGCAGAATCTGAAGCAGGCTCCAGGTTCCAAGCTGTCAGCACAGAGCCCACACACAGCCTGACGAGGGGCTCGAACTCATGAACCATGAAATCATGACCTGAGCTGAAGCTGGATGCTTAACCAACTGAGCCACCCAGGCACCCTTATTTATTTATCTTTGAGAGAGAGAGAGTAAGAGAGCACGCAGGGGAAGGGCAGAGAGAGAGGGAGAGAGAGAGAAACCCAAGCTGACAGCTCAGAACCCGATGTGGGCCTTGAATTCACAAACTGTGAGATCATGACCCGAGCCAAAATCAAGAGAAGAGACGCTTAACTGACTGAGCCACCCAGGTGCCCCTGAAGATGAAAAGTCACTTCTGTGAAGCAGATGGAAGAATGAAGAAGATGCCATTAACACCACAAGTCTGTGATTGTAAAATGGGGAGAAATGTTTCCACACTATAACCTCTCTGCTCAGAAATGACCAAAGAACTAAAATCTTACAGTTGGAGAGGAAACTGACATAGAAGGATAATGGCACAAAGTCAGGTTTGACTTCTGTGATCTTGGAACATCCCAAAACCTATGAGGAGATCCTGTGGCTTGGGTGACAGCCCCATCAGACCCCACCATAACTCATGTCTCCAAGGACCTCTCAGGACATGCCACTTTCCTGAGAACATTTTAGAACAGGGGAGCTGGCTGATGTTGGTTCACATTACAGAGTAAAAGGTACCGGATGAAAACAAAAGCAACTGCTAGTTTTGGAGCTCAGCCCATGAAATCTAGACACCTCTTGGAGACTCCATAGTTTACAAAAAGCTCCATAAACCTAAGAATGCCCACAATTTCATTACAGCTGTAAAGTATCAAGAGGTATAATATAAATTATTTATGTAGCAGTTAATTCCAATTATTATTCTAGCTTCAAAGAAGATCAAGGTCTGACATAGTATCATGCAAATCACAATCCACACTCTGAAAAAGAAGTCTCACAGAAGAAAACATAAGATATGACAGATTGAACCACAGACCATTTTATACTTCCAAACTCTGGGCTTCCTACAATGAAGTCACCCACTGAAAAAAGAGGAACATAGTTCATCAAGATAGGCTGAAATTAATCTATTTCAATTTTTAAAATGGATCTACTGAAAGACATTCACTTACTACACTTCACGTGCATTGACTGCTATAGACATCAACAATTCATTCAAAACGGTCATGCTTTAAAAGACTGGGAAACACAGTATTGAATTGAGAAAGCTGAATCTGAGGTTTTAATTCAATTCACAATGGCATGCATTAGCAGCATAAAAATTGCTTCTTGATTAAGTAGTCTCGGGTGGTAATTTACTCAAGATAACACATTTTTTTAAATGTCACAAATTAATTTTAAAAAGCACACACGCCTACCTTTTTAAGAAAGATCACGTTTCACGATTCCATATCATACAGTAACCATCTCTTCCTGTGGGGGTGGAAAAGAAGAAAGACCATCCACTAATAACAGAAAGTAGCAAAGGTGAACTTTTAAGACCGTAACGCTATAATTTCCTTATGTTATGCCTTCATTTATAATATTAAACAAATAGAAATCTTTCAAGTTAGACTTAAAATATTTCTTCATTTCTCTCTAAATGAAATATTTTAAAGATTCTGATTCCAATGATTTGATTTCTGAGGAGCAAATGAATAAAATCAAATGGATATAGATAAAAATAGGAATTTTTCAAAATTAGAATTAAAGTATTTACTTCCCATCTATCCCAATGACATATACTCAATACTTTCATTCCATGAAGTAAATGTATAAAATTCCACTCCTGTTTCTATTTTTCCAAGGGGGAAATGAGGTGAAGAAGTTGTAATAGCCTGTGTAGGTAACAGAAGGTAACAGAATTATAAGCAGCTGTTTCCTTCTGTTGTATACTTTTTATTTTCCAAGCTAATAAGCCATATTTACAGGCTCTGTATTTCTTAGCTAAGACTTTTGGATCAAGAAAAATATATAAAGGAAACTAAATCAAAATAAGATCACTGTGATTTCATTTTACATTTATTATTTTCAATAAATAATTGACATAGAAAACCTGCTAGTCCCTAATAAATACTAAATATGATTTTTCTCTTCAAAATTACTTGTTGGCAAAGATTAAAGTATTCCAATATTTTAACTTTATATACTGAAGTCCAAATAAGTAAAAGGTTTATAGTCTAAGTTAATCATCTACTCCTTAAACTGTTTCAACCAAATCTAATTAAAACAGCCAATGGAATCACGTCCACACGAATGTAATTGTGACTCTGACCCTGATACATTAGATTCCATGTGTAAAGCAATGTAACTCCCAGTGGGGATAATGATATGGAGAGTTTTTGAAAAACAATGACCATAATTTCTAACCCAAAAGAACTCGAAAAATTGGAATGACTGCCAATGCATTTAATTCATGGAGATCACGCTCCGGAGTAAATGGAATCACTCATACACACACATTGGATGGGGACTCCCTAGATTAGCCTGTGCTCATTCCAGTTGTCACCTTTTTTTCAGACAATAAAAACCCCCTTTAAAGTAAGAAATCTTGCTGAAAGGCATGTGACTCCTGTAACCACATCCATACCTGCATATGCCCTTCCTGAGTACGACCATCTTGGTCACACTTAGCTCCAGAACGTCTCTCCTTAGAAGCAATACCAAATCCCTACATGGACTCCCAAAGTCTGCCAGCATCTGGGGCCTTGTCTCTCCTGCTTCTCTTCACTTTAGAAACAGCATTACTTTGGCTCTCTCACTACCAACACAGGACAGTTAGGGTAACAGCTGCCTATTCTGTTTTCTGAAATTACCTAAGGTCTTATAGGTGCAGGTAAACTCTGCTGGCAACAACAACAAAAAGCCAGGACAAATCACGATCGATTCAGAAACATGGTTCAACATGCACAGGCTGAGCGAAATCATAATCTACGGCCCAGTAACAACTGTATGGAGGTCCTCATAGATCTTCAGTTCATAACTGGCCATCCAGAGGTACCCGCGTGGCTTAGTTAAGCGTCCAACTCTCGATTTCAGCTTAGGGCATGATCTCATGGTTATGAGATCAAGCCCCACGTCGGGCTCCGTGCTGAGCAAGGAGCCAACTTGAGACTCTCTCTCTCTCTCTCTCTCTCTCTGCCCCGCCCCCTGCTCACATGCACTCTATCAAATAAATAAATAAATAAATAAATAATAAAATTGGCCACCCAGAAACAAGAAGATATCTAGGATTTGCTTTGAAAGAATCCAATCAGGGTTTGGACAAGGAGAGGTAACAAATCAAAAAAGCGTCAGTGAGTTTGTGGTAGTTCAATGAAGGATACATGAAGGTTCACTGTAATATTTGCTCTACTTTTACATTACCATTAAATTTTCCATAATAAAATATTAAAAGATGGTCATCTAATTAAAGTTATGTGTGAAAATATGACAAAGAGAGAAATGCACAGAGCATAAATATCACAATCTTCCTGTTTTCCAAACACCCTTCATCAAAAAGGGGAAATAAATTTAAAAATTTTAAATTAAATAACATACTACAAAAGATGAAAAGCCTTCAGTTACAATTTTATTAATGAAGTAATAATGGCCTTGAATCTTTCTTTAAATATTTTAAAAGCCAAATAACAAGTATGTACTTACCTACCATAAACTTATTTTTTTATTATTATTTCAAGTATCTCTGCTTTTAATTAAGTGACAGAAACATAGAAGCATGGCTTTTCTCAGGATTGTCAGACATTGTTGCTCATTAAGTATGACTTTGATTAAAAGAAGTAGGAAAATGGATGACCTATAATTAATATCAATGCGATCTGTTCCATGAACTAAAAATCTTTGTAACTAAGATCCAAGAGGGGATCATTAAAAGAGAAAGAGAGAGACAGACAGAGGGATTCTATTGGTATAAATTTTGGGTTTGCAGATATAAACTATCAGATCTGCAACCCACTGATGTAGCTGAATGATCTGTTCCTGGGGAACAGCCAAAAGATGGGCACTCATACGACTCACTACTCATGCAGCTAGAATTTGAAAGAGACTAGGAGGGGTCATATGAGGGTAGTCGCAGCTTTCACAATAAGCAGGGAAACTCACATGCCAAGTAAAATCATCGTTACAGCCTCAGAATTTGACTTACTGACCCTGCCAGACACCACTATTGAAAATCTGACACTGGACATAAATTAAAAAGCAGGATTTATATCATAGTTTGGGAAAAGAACATGTGTAAAGCTTTACCAAGTCTTCTCCAAAGATGAACCAGGGGCAATAACAAACTTTGGCTCCCTCTGAACAGAACAGCACAAGACCAACTCTAAATCCTAACATGAGATTTGATCTTTTTTTTTTTTTTTTAAAGAAGCTGATAGTTTTCTATTTTCCTTTTTAAGTTTTCCTGGCCTAAAACAATCTGTTTCCTTTCCAATGAAGAAACAATGCCAAATTCTGAAAAGGAAATTTGTCTGACCTAATGGGTAAGCACATAAAAGCTGGAAAAGGGAGTATTATGGGAAAACCAGAGCAACTCGGCCTTATGGGGCAGGCTTCCAAATTTATCAGCAAAATGATCAAGGGTTAGAGAAGGGAGTGTGTGGGTAATAATTATTAACAAGTTGCATGATGGAGGTCAGCTAAACAAAATTCACTTGTTTTCAATTTGAAACATCACAGTTCCAGTGGTTTACTACATATAGGCTAAGAAAAACTTTCACTAGCTTACATCCATACTCAGAAATTTTTCATATTTTATTCAATTAGGAATGGCATTTAATTATGCATTTAATAGATATTTGTCAAATAAATGCATTAATGAGGTGGCAACTAATACCTACCAATCATGAAATCTCAACCTAAGGTCATTAGAAATAAAATTAGAATTTTTTTAGAAATAAAATCCTCAGGTATAGCAGTTATGGCTATTTGTCTAACCAACATGCATAACCTTAATTTTCTTGTAGGCGGCAATACGCCAGGCTAAAATGGTTTGTGCCCCAGACTCCCTTGCAGCTAGGAGTAGGCATGTGACACAGTTTTGACCAATGAGATGCGAAAGAAAGGGCTCTAACAAAGTCTGTTCTCATTACATGAACCCATTCCCTTCCCTCTTTCCTGGGAATAGCTACTGGGAGGTGTAGAGCCATCTCACAACCACAAGAACAAAAGGCAGACAAAAAATGAGTAGAAAGAAAGCAGAACGAACCCAGTTCTCTTGTGGCTTTGCTGAGATGCTACACCTCCCCAAAATGCTTAGGTTCCTAAACTGGCATCTCATGTTAGGAATGACAAACCTCTGCTGGTTCAAGTTGCCATTTTCTATAACTCACAGCCAAAAATATTCTAACACGAGATATGATTCATCCCCCCCACCCCATGCTATGTTCTCAAAGCCCCTCCTATTTCCACTGACTGATGCTCCACAGAACTATCCAATAACACAGTCACGGAACTATTGCTGACTCATCAACAGTTTCCACTCATTAAGAGCACGCCTCATAGTAAAAGGCAACAAGCTTGAGGGTGAGCAGTCATGAGGAAAACCATCAGCAAACAACAGGCCATGTCATTCTACCAAGCCACACGGCACCCTCCTGTGGACCACCTCACTCTGTCAGGGATACAAAAATTTAAAAAAATTAAATTAAATTAAAAGATGCCAAAAAAGAGAGCAATGTTATTCCAGTGATCAAGAAATGGAACATGCTCTACCTAAAGACTATCTACAAAATCTGTATGTCTCAACAAAGAAAAGGAAATATTTAGAGGTATGGCCAACTAAATTCAACATCAGAAAGGAAACATCTCAGGAGCACCTGGCTGGCTCAGTGGGTTACGTGCTGACTTTGGCTCAGGTCATGATCTCGCGGTTGGTGGGTTCAGGTCCTGCATCTAGCTCTGTGCTGACAGCTCAGAACCTGGAGCCTGCTTTGAATTCTGTGTCTCCCTCTCTCTCTGGCCGTCCCTGACTCACACTTTCTCTCTCTCTCTCTCTCTCTCTCTCTCTAAAACAAAATAAACATAAAAAAATTTTAAAAAAAAAAGGAAACATTTCTAAAAAACAGAAAACAGGAACAGGAGGATACATCTTGAGGGCTGAAGGGCTGCCCTGCATCCTAGTTCAGATGCCTTTACTCTGTGCTTCCACAGAGCCTCAGCGATGTACTTTCTGTGGAACTTAAAATTCTAGTCATTTCTCTTAGATTGACCTCTCTTGATAAAACATAAACTCCTAGAGCTGAGGAAAGCTGGCATGTAACAAGTACTGACAAGTACCGAATGAATGAATGGGTAAAACTACACATTACCAACAGACTTTATGAAAAGTATGCAATCCTTTTTTTATTTTTGATGTAGAAATGTTTTAATGGCCAAAGATGGGGAAAAATACAGAGTACTTTAATAGTAAACTCACTAAATAATTAATATAGTCACAGAATGGGAAATATTCACCATGTAAAATAAGCAATGATGGCTTTGACAAATGGTTTGGAGATGTTTTCCTGTGATATTGCTGAATGAGCAAAAAAAATGCAGAAAAATGCACATAACATGGTCGTAATTTTGTAAAATAATAATTTCAAACACCCTGAACATGATTTTTTAATATATTGTCTGTATGAGAATTCATGAGTAAATATATTTGTTTTTCTCTGGGATAACAGCAAAGGCTACTTCTTACGTAATTAACATGAATAACCTGGACACAGTCAGAGGGCAATAGCCAGAGGAAGAAAAGGAGGAAGGACATGAAGAAAAACTGGAAAAGAAAAGAAATTAAGATTTTGTGTATATTTAAACATTTTTGAAATTAATAGCAGTGATCGCTTCCAGACAGAATAGAAGTAAGCATGGGAATGGTACTACTGTAAAATGTACTACTGTATGAATTTTTTACAGTATTTTTTAAATATACTTTTTCTTTCTTTTTTTTATTAAATATAATTTATTGTCAAATTGGTTTCCATACAACACCCAGTGCTCATCCCACCAGGTGCCCTCCTCAATGCCCATCACCCACTTTCCCCTCATGCAATCCTTATTAAAAAAATATTTGTGAGCATCATTTCTAGAAATACAATGATGGTATGAACTGTTCAACTGACCCAACATGACATATTCAACTGTCAAATGTCTAGAGAAATGAAAGAACTACACTCAAGAAGTAGCTAGATAAGCCAGACAATGTGTTAGGCACTTTGCAGCCACTATTTCATAACCTTCACGACCCACCAGTTAGTTATTGGGGGCTCCCCTTTCAGACGGGGACAAGTTCATAAGGAGCTAAGGAGCTCACCTAAGGCCACGTATCTATCTAGTAAAAGGCAGACTTGATATTCAAACCCAAAAAGGTCAGCTCTCACTTTTCTGCTGTACCATGCTGCTTCCTCTCTCTGATCTTTACTCAAATATTGTTTATAAAATGTACACATTAGCCGAGGTAACAGTCACAAGAACCTTCAGTTCGTGACCTCAAAAGCACACGCAGGGTAAGTAAGGGTCCACTGTAACCTCAAGCACAATTATTTCTTGTCCATGTCAGAAATCTGACGTGGTTTGGCATGACACAGATAGTGACCTTCTCTAGCTCATCTTACAGCTGTAAGGAATTACCAAATTTCTATACACATGGCATATTAAAAACAAGGTACTATATGACCTAGAAATGATGCAAAATAAACCCACGAGTCGATGGCTTCAGTTTCTCTCAGAAATCAATAGCTCTCACACCCCCACCCACATAGGGACACACATGAGCTACTCTTTCCAGGGCACATTAATAGATCATATGGCCCCAATATCTTAGAGACTGGTTGGCAGGCGGGCATAACACCTATCGTTTCTAAGCATACAAGATATCAGATATATTGAAGCAGTTAAAATAATAGGCTCATTTGAACCAAAAGAGGAAAAAAATCTACTGCAGAAAGAATTTTAAAAATAGGTAAATTTTGCAATAGACTACTAACACTTTTCACTGAATAAATAATTCCTCCTCGAAGTTGATGAAAATTTGGTGAAAATATTTATCCAGTAAACATCTTAATGAAATAAACTGTTATGACTCCAATTTAACAACTTCATAAATTCTGATGGAGAAATAGACTCACCACCCCCGAAACATTTGGTAATTATTTTTACACAATATGTGCACAGTCTATGATATACGTGCATAGATGGAAAAGTGAACCACAGTGCATTAGACTAAACATGAGCTTCTCTGTTCTGCCATTTCAGGTTAACATTTCTACTGATTTTTAAAC
This sequence comes from Panthera leo, assembly GCF_018350215.1. NCBI lineage: Eukaryota > Metazoa > Chordata > Mammalia > Carnivora > Felidae > Panthera > Panthera leo. Next base: position 34,815,297 of record NC_056681.1, on the reverse strand, counting down.
AATACAAAGTATTTTGTAAGTCATGATTTTCATCAGGACAGCTAGAAATGGATTCTACCCATTTTTTTTTTAAGTTTATTTATTTTTGAGACAGAGAGAGACAGAGCATGAATGGGGGAGGGGCAGAGAGAGAGGGAGACACAGAATCCGAAGCAGGCTCCAGGCTCTGAGCCATCAGCCCAGAGCCCGACACGGGGCTCGAACTCACGGACCGCGAGATCGTGACCTGAGCTGAAGTCGGACGCTTAACCGACTGCACCACCCAGGCGCCCCTCTACCCATTTTTTTTAAAACTTCAATTGGGATAGTTATTATGTGATACAACACATTTCCAATTTTTCCTCTCCCTTTTCATTAGTTATTAGGTATATTTGAAATTTTTTTCCGTACATAGATCTTTGGGGGAAAAAATCATAATTTAGTATAAGGATGCTGAATCTTTTTCCAAATAATGGCTGGATTATCTTTAAGAGGACATACTCTTTTGGGAATGCAAGCTGGTGCAGCCACTCTGGAAAACAGCATGGATGTTCCTCAAAAAATTAGAAATAGAACTACCCTACAACCCAGCAATTGTACTACTAGGTATTTGTCCAAGGGACACAGGTGTGCTGTTTCAAAGGGACATATGCACCCCAATGTTTATAGCAGCACTATCAACAATAGTCAAAGTATGGAAAGAGCCCAAATGTCCATCGATGGATGAATGGATAAAGAAGATGTGGTATATACATATACAATGGAGTATTACTCAGCAGTCAAAAAGAATGAAATCTTGCCATTTGCAACTACGTGGATGGAACTGGAGGGTATTATGCTAAGTGAAATTAGTCAGTCAGAGAAAGACAAATATCATATGACTTCACTCATATGAGGACTTTAAGAGACAAAGCAGATGAACATAAGGGAAGGGAAACAAAAATAATATAAAAACAGGGAGGGGGGCAAAACATAAAAGACTCTTAAATATGGAGAACAAACAGAGGGTTACTGGAGGGGTTGTGGGAGGGGGGATAGGCTAAATGGGTAAGGCGCATTAAGGAATCTACTCCTGAAATCACTGTTGCACTGTATGCTAGCTAATTGAGATGTAAATTTTTAAAAAATAAAATTAAAAAAAAAGGACATACTCTTTTTTTTTTAAGCTAACCCCTTTCAATACTTTCCCCTGACACAGAAAAAAAAAACAGTATTCTCAATTAAATAACTCTATAGCACTCAGTTTTTCTTCTGTAAAGTTATTTTTTGAAGTATTCACTCCTGGGGCACGTGGATGGCTCAGTCGGGCAGCTGACTGTTGATTTCAGCTCAGTTCACGATCTCACAGTTTCTGGGTTTGAGCCCCAAATCAGGTTCTGTGTTCACAATGCCAAGGCTGCTTGGGTCTGTCTCCCTCCCTCTCTCTGCCCACCCCCCACTCTCCCCCACTCAGGCATTCTCTATCTCTCTTTCTCTCTCCCAAAGATAAAGAAATGTTAAAAAAAATTTTAAGTATTCACTCTTCACCAAAGGCTAATGATTTTAATAGACAAGCTTCATTATGAAAGAAAAAAGATAATGAAGTTACTTTTACAAAGACAGTGTCTGGTAATAAAGTATAACTCTGTACACAACTTCTTTTAAATATCTTGCTTAAAACTCCAAGCTTTCTATCACATTTGGACTCCTTCGTGAATGCTTATCTTACTTAAAGCAAACCCCCCAAAACAGGCCAAAAGCATTTATATTCCCCCTTGCATTTCACCCCACAATCAGGCACTTCCCCATTTACAAAATGAAATATTGAGGTCCACATTAAATTAACTGCCAAAAGTAGTTTCCAGTGCTAGAACTAAAAACAGTCTTGAATGTTAAAATCCCTCTTTTCTTATGCACCAGCTCACTTTCCTTATTTCTTTTTCTGCACCTTAAAGTAATTCTTAACAACTGACTAAGGCTCAGAAAATTACATCAAACTCTACTCTACAAATAATGTTTGAAAGTTATATTTAGCAGATTTCTGATTATATTGGATACAATCCTGGTATAGCTTTCCACATATAAAGTCTTGCCATGAAAGGGAATTCTTATTAGTCTTTAACAGAAAAATAAAGTGAGCAAATTAAATATAGATCAAAGGAAGTTCTACTATGAAAAGACCAATTTTTCTAAGTCATGGCAAAAAAATGTATCAATAAGCAAAAGCAATCTGGGGTTTCTCATTCTGGCCTCTAATGGTTACCTGTTTATGATTAGATTAAGAGCACTTTCCTGCCTTCTTTGTGCTTTTCAGTTACTCTCTTTTTAGGTTGATCATGCATAACTTTCATAAGCTCCAAGGTTATTTTTAAGCATTAGACAGTACCTATTTAGAACTTTTTATTCAGATAAATCATTATTGTGTAATAAATGATACATGTTAATATATTTTGAAAGTATATTGGTAATCAATTCCAATCAGGATTAAATCTATACCGTTAAAATCATCATGCTGTCACCTATAGACTCTAGTACAAAAGCATATTAAATATTTTGAGATTATTTTCTACTTCAAGATAAGCTGACCAAAAGACTGATAAATACATTTTATATTTATCTGTATCTGCTCCATAAATTAGGAGAATTACCTGTTTCCTGTTCCAAATCTTTCTGCTTTATTTATGCTATTCATTCATTGCCAACTCTTAAAATATATTTGAGTTAACATCATCATATGTCATTGCTTTCTCTGACAGCTATATCAGAACTATAAATACATACATTTATGTGTATGTATACATATACATTAAATAAACATTCACCTACACGTATATACTTATACACATAGTACATATACATATGTATGATGTGTACATATAATATATATATAAAATATATAAATACACATATATGATCTAAACTGTTTAGAGATTTCCACCACAGATGCCTTCAACCCAGTTTCAGGTTCCACCTGCCTTGGCCAACCTGACCAACAAGACATTGATAAAAGAAATTGAAGATGATACAAACAAATGAAAGGTATATCATGCTCATAGACTAGAAGAATTAATATCATTAAAATGTTCATACTACCCAAAGCAATCTACAGAGTCAATGCAACCCCTATCAAAATACCAACAGCATTTTTCACAGAACTAGAAAAAATAATCCTAAAATTTGTATGGAACCACAAAAGACCTCGAATAGCTAAAGCAATCTTCGGAAAGAAGAACAAAGCTGGAGGTATCACAATCCCAGATTTCATGATATACTACAAATCTGTAGTAATCAAAACAATATACTGGCATAAAAACAGACACGTCGATCAATGGATCAAAATAGAGAGCCCAGAAATAAACCCACGCATATATGATCAACTAATCTATGACAATCTATGACATTAATCTATGGCAAGAATATACAACGGGGGAAAAGACAAGTCTTTTCGATAAATGGTGCTGGGAAAACAGGACAGCTGCATGCAGAAGAATGAAACTGGACCACTTTCTCACACCATACACAAAAATAAACTCAAAATCGATTAAAGACTTAAATACGAGACCTGAAACCATAAAACTCCTGAAAGAAAACATAGGTAGTAATCTGTTAAACATCACTCTTAGCAACATATTTATGGATATGTCCCCTCAGGCCAGGAGAAAAGCAGAAATAAACTCTTGAGACTACACCAAACAAAAAAGCTTTCGCACAGCAAAGGAAACCATCAACAAAACCAAAAGGTAACAATAGTTTTAAATTACATTTTTTTCCATTTAAGTGACCAAATTTGCTAATCAAATTAGCAGAAAGTGTTACAGATTAGAAACCTCATTCCTCTTATTGTATTGGTCATCCTTACTTTCCCCAGAGACCAATATCCTGTAATCACCATGAGTAAATTCATTAAGCATTTATTTTATACTTAGCATTTCTCATTACTGTGAAGGGAGAAGATTATAAAGTGTGGTAGGTAGTTCACAAGTTATAAATGTAACTGAAAGTATAACACTTATCTGTGCATTCTGCTGTAGAGACAGTAATTTCTAAATTTTTTTAAACAGAAGTAGAAGATGAAGTCTCTTACTGTTTCAAATTTTCAGCTAAAGTCTCAATGCTAAAGACAATAAGTAAGGATTTCCCTTCATGTGACCACAGAACTTGCTACATACGCCAAACCAGTCCAGAGGTCACCCCCCAGAGTCTCCATATGAGAAGACACTTCTTCAGAGAGAATTCTCAAGAACAAAGAGTTGGTTCCCTTTCCTTCCCATCAGCTCAGACCAACTGCCTACAACAACCCCTCACACACTGGAGCAACTTGCCAGGAGGGAGGCTGATATTCTCTCCCTTGGCTGAATGCTTGCCTCTGCACAGAAACTCCTCGCCTGTTCTGTGGGCCATGCATGAGGCTGGAGCACAGGAGCCTGGCAGATGCTGCCTTCAATATTAGAGCAAGGCAACAGAGTCTCAGTGAAAGGGGAAATGGGCTACACTACAGAGCTTGATGGTGCTGACATGTGAGTCTTCCTATAGACCAAATGGATACTACACATTGTAGTAAGGTTTGAGTGATCTTAAAAAATCTCCACCCAAATAGGCAGCCTGGACAAGGGCTCAGAGATGCTCCAGTGATACACCAGTGGAGGATAGGAGCTGAAGATTATCCATGGTTACCCAGGAGCTGCAATGCCCACATCCAGTAATGGCATGGTGTCAATGAACTTGCGTGGAACCTCCACAAAAACCCATCAGGATGTGTATGAGGATGAACTGGCCATGAAAACAAACAGCACCAGCTAAGTAAAACAGTCTTAAACCTTTTTTCTGCCCCCTGCCAACTATGGAGGAGCCAGAGACCCTGGATAGAGAGAAGAACAGAGAGGAGAATTAGACCAGAAATGACCTTTCTTCCTCACTCATGATCACCAAGCCACTGGTCAGACTCAAGGACAGAAAACGGGAGAAGCTGTACCCTGGATGGAAAAAAGGAAGTTTTGATTCATATTATAAACACATTTTCCTAATTTTTGAAAATTAGGTGGTTTCAATACTTCAAACAAAATGACTCAACAGCTATGGAATCTGCCAAAAATATCACCCAACATCAAGGTGGGAAAAGAATAAAACTGCTTTCTGCTTGTGTCTCACTAAGTGTGACCCACACAACAAACCAGTTACATTAATAAGCATCCAACCTATACAAGACTTTTTTTCATAAAGTTAAATTAGAAAGAAAAACTTCTAATTAGAAATTAGAAACTGAGAAGATACAGAAAATCAAGATGCAAATGTAATATGCCTCTTAAAACTTTATCTCCAGAATACAGAACTATATCAACAGCTCCTTTAAACGTAATGGACTAGGGGCACCTGGGTGGTTCAGTTGTTTAAGCATCCGACTTCGGCTCAGGTCATGATCTCACAGTTCGTGGGTTTGAGCCCCGCATCAGGCTCTGTGCTGACAGCTCAGAGCCTGGAGCCTGTTTCAGACTGTGTCTCCCTCTCTCTCTGCCCCTCCCCCACTCACGCTCTGTCTCCCTCTGTCTCAAAAATAAATAAACGTTAAAAAAAATTTTTTTAACGTAATGGACTAAACACTCCATTCAAATGGCAGACTGTCAGAATGGATAAAAATAGTAGTAATAATGATAATGATATTAATAACAATAAAGCAAGAATCAACTATACTCACCCAAGAGAGAGAAACACTTTAAATAGAAATACACAAATAGGTCAGAAGAAAGGGTAAAGTTACACCATGCATTCAAAAAGTAAGCAAAAGACCGCTGAACTGGCTATATTAAGACAAACAGACTTTAACATAAGAAGTTTTACCAGAGACAAAGAGGAATAGTTCACAATGATAAAAGGGTTGATCTGAAAGTTCTGTAAGCCTAAACAGTTCACTTATGAGGTAAGTGGGACAGGTGACTTCTTCAAGGCCACTTAGTCAAGCTAGGGGAACGACCAGCTCCAAGTCCCTTCTCCCAATTCCCTTTTCCGAGCCTTCTTCTTATAACCAGTACTTCTAATCTGGCTCATTCAACATGAAAGTGACCAGCCTACTTAGTTGAAACATTCAACTCAGTAGCCATACTGAAGTTTGAGACACAGCTTTGGAAAGGAGATGACATGGAATGGGAGAGAGGGAGTTGGATCTTAAGCAGGGTTTGGCACCAGATTCAAGCACTGCAACTTGCTAGCTATGTGGCTCTGAACAAATTTACTTCAATGAGCCTGTTTTCTTTTCTATAGAATGGGGATATCACTGCCTACCTCAAAGGATTCATGTAAAAAGTGACAATGAGAAGGAGGTCAGGAACTTGCCCAAGGATACTCTGACAAAGCTGGGACCCCACAATACTCCAGGCATAACCATTCTGTGAAACCGTCTCCCCGATGAGTTACGTCCAGAAGCCCCTGGTGGAATACCTAACCTTTACTAGGCACTTGAAAAATGCTGGTTTTCTTCCCATACGTTGACGCCACACTTGAGAGAGTAACTCTGCAAAGATATTTTCTATGTGACGTCCTAAGCTATAAAATACATCCTTTTTGATCTAGATGAGTTTCAGATAATCACTTTTTCTTCTGTCATGTTGGCTTCGCCTGACTCTTCATAAGGTCGTATAGTCTAAGTGAGTAAAGCAGACAGGGTAAAAATTGCAATGACAATTTAATCCAAATAACCTCTTATACCATAAAATGAGTCATGCGATAGACACATTTGATAACATCCCTCCAAAAAATACCAAGCAAAGCAAAAAAAAAAAAAAAAAAAAAAAAGCATAAGCATACCATTATGTTCAAAGGAAGAAACAGATTCCTCCAGATGTTGTGATTATAATAACCAAAGAGTCACAGCCTCGGGACTGTAAACCTAACCCTTGGTTTGGTGAAGGATTCTTCAGAAAATGAACTCTTTCTTGTGGGTAAGTCTGGGCTATACAAGGCCAATACCTACATAAAATGTTCATGTATCCTGACAATTTTTCTGGATTATTTTTGTTGCGTAATTGAGGACATTATAGAAACAGGCATTTACGATCACATTGGGCTTTATATTTTCAGGGTCTAGGCAACTCTCCTAAATGTCAAGGTTATAGTCAAGATCAATATAATTTAAACCCAGGAAAGTGGGGATCACCAAGGTAGATGCTCACTGTGCTGCCTCATGCAACCACAAGAAATTTAAGAGTAAGACCAAACTTGATAATTAATGTTAAAAAATGCATTGCTTAGCTACCAATTTTAGAAACAGCAGAATGCATACAAATCTAAAATAGGACATACAAACCCGTGAAATAAAGAGAAGTATTATGACAGCATATGGTCAGTGTCCCCATCTTACAAATTCATCTTACGATACATTTAAGAATCTACTGTGTGTTAGCTACTGCACAAATCTAATTTAAAAATTACGAATGAGTTATGATTGCTTGAAAGAGCCAAAGGACTCATAATTAGTGTATTCAAATAAGTTCAGATGAATTCATGTGGTCACGGAAATTCCACACACATATAAAAGGAGTCAAGACACGTTATTACCTTGACCCCATTCAATACTGTAGCTCTGTCAGGTTCTGGGTAGAGTATTCTAAAAAAAATATATCATATCTAAGCTGTCAAGTTTCTGCATGACTTAACTAATAGTACTATACAGTCTAAACAGCACCAAGTCAGGCAAAGCATTATACTGCGCCTCATGTGCAAAAGTATTTATTCTTCACACAAAAGAATATTAAAAGCACCAACTACCTAAAAAGAAATTAAAGTATCTCCTGAACTACTTAAAAGCTCAGTTAGAAGTTAAAAGCAAAGAAAGAAGAACCAAAAGCATTTTTATTTTGTTTTAAAAAACTAACCCCAGGACTTAGATTGATAGCAGCAAAATTCAATAAGCGCACATTACTTATCAAATTGCAAATCAGGCAGTGCTTCAAGTTCCTAATTATGGGAAATGATTTAAGCTCATTTAACATGAAATGTTTCAACTCTATGACTCCTTAAAGAAGCATGTTAAACTCATACAGAAAAAAATAAGAGAAACAGACTAAAGGCAATATATGATTTATCTAAATCCCTGCCTACCAATGAATTGACAGGAAAGTTCAAGGGAAACAAATCCCCTGTAAACTAAACCAATTTAAGACAAAAATCACCTTTTGAAATTAGGAATATGTGTTCAAACACCAAAATTCTTATTTAGAAATGATAAAAAGAGCACACATGTTTTGTATCATTATTCTGATCTGACCATTCTGTTTTCCTAAATATTGCCAAGTACAGTTGATCCTTGAATAACAGGAGTTTGAATTGTGCAGGTCCACTTATGTGTGAATTTTTTTCAAAAAAAAATTTTTTTTCAAAATTTTTTTTCAAAAAAAAGTCCTACAGTATAGGACTGTAATGTATTTTCCTTGTGATTTAATAACATATTTTCTTCTCTAGCTCACTTTATTGTAAGAATACAGTATATAATATATATATATTTTTTTTTTAATTTTTTTTTCAACGTTTTTTATTTATTTTTGGGATAGAGAGAGACAGAGCATGAACGGGGAGGGGCAGAGAGAGAGGGAGACACAGAATCGGAAACAGGCTCCAGGCTCCGAGCCATCAGCCCAGAGCCCGACGCGGGGCTCGAACTCACGGACCGCGAGATCGTGACCTGGCTGAAGTCGGACGCTTAACCGACTGCGCCACCCAGGCGCCCCTATAATATATATTAACACACAAACTACATCTTAATGATCTGTGTTATCAGGAAGGCATCTGATCAACAGTAGTCTATTAGTAAAGTTTCCTGGGAATCAAAATTACAGGCAAATTTTCGACTGCTTGGCCAGTTGGTGCCTTAAAGCCCCATGTTGTTCAAGGGTCAACTGTACATTCTTTTAAATACCTTATTCTACAAACAAGTAAAAGGTACCTGCTATGTGCAAATATTGTGCTATGAATGAGGAAACAGAAACAGGCAACCTCAGTCTAAGGAAGCTCAGAGTGTGTGTGTGTGTGTGTGTGTGTGTGTGTGTGTGTCCGCGCGTGCACGCGCGCGCGTGTGGGTGTGCATGTGCATACATGCGTGGCTGTGTTGGGACAGAACAGTGGCAGTTAAAGTAAACATAGTGTCATGAATACTATGGGGACAGCATTTATTAAAAAAATAAATACTAGAACTAATAAATCATCTAAATTATTTTGTTCTGTTATACTTCCATTTGTTTTGGTTACTCTATTCATAGGATTGCTTTCAGCTGCATGTATAAGAACCCCTCCCCCCCCACCCAGTATTAAGGGCTTTGGCTGCCACATGAGATACCAAGACTGGGTGGTTTAAATAACAGAGACGCTGGGGACACCTGGGTGGCTCAGTTGGTTAAGTGTCTGACTTTGGCTCAGGTCATGATCTCATGGTTCATGAGTTCAAGCCCCATGTCAGGCTCTATGCTGGCAGCTCAGAGCCTGGAACCTGTTTCAGATTCTGTGTCTCCCTCTCTCTCTGCCCCTCCCTCACTCACATTCTTGTCTCTGTCTCTCTCTCAAAAATAAATAAATGTTAAAAAATTAAAAATAAAATAAAATAACAGAAATGTTGGGGGCACCTGGATGCTCAGTCGGTCGAGCATCTGACTCTTGATTTTGGCTCAGGTCATGGTCTCACAGTCTGTGAGATGGAACCCCATCCCCCGCCCCCCACCACCCCTGCATGGGGCTCTTTGCTGACAGCACGAAGCCTGCTTGCGATGATTAATTAATTAATTAATTAATACAGAGATGTTTTTTTCTTATAGTTCTGGAGGCTGTGAGTCCAAAATCAAGGTGCCAACACAGTTGTTTTCTGGAAACTCTCCTTGGCGTAAAGATAGCCACTTTCTCACTGTGTCCTCACATGGCCTTTCCTGTGTGTGCACACACCTCCCTGGTTTCTCTCCAGAGTCCTAATAGCCTCTTCTTATACGGACACCAGTCAGATTGGATTAAGTCCCAACCTAATAGCCTCATTTTAAACTTATCTCTTTAAAGGCCTTTATCTCCAAATATAGTCACATTCTGAGTTAGTGGTTAGGGCTTCAATGTATGAATTGTGGAGGGACACAATTCAGTCTATAATACCCATCAAAGCGACCTAATCAGTCACTTATCCTTCTCAATTCACAAGAAACTCACAGGTAAGTTGATTAGAGCTGGTAAAGCCACTTAAATAAGTCATCAGGAAACTGGACTCCTACTTCCTGTGCTCACTGTCACAACCACAAGATGGCATCTGCAAGTCTAGGCATCACGTCCAGGTGCCAGGAAGGAAAGGAAGAAATCAGGAAGGAAAAGTCTACCCAAAGATGTCTATCCATATCTTGCTGGCCAGAACTGGGTAAGCAGTCCCGGCTGCAGAGGAGGCCAAGGAGGGGAATATTTTCAAGTGGACACACTGCTACCCTGAATCAGAACCACAAGTTCATCAGACAACAGGGAAGTACTGTGTCCTGCGCAGCTGGCTGACCACAGATGTAGCTGTAGGGATGCCCTTAGTTGGAAGCCTGTGTGTCTGTACTATACTGATCAACCTTGCGACCTTGAGTAAGTGCTCTAATCACTCAGTTTTCAAAGGTGGTAATTACACCTAACCTGCAGAATTACTCAGAGAATTAAATAGGGTTGCATTCCTTTGTCAAGCCCAGGGCACACTGTCTAAGCCCTAAAGGGACAGTGGATTTGGGGCCTGGTCTTCAAGTATCCTGGGAAATAACAACATTCTGAAAAATCACAAAGCCACCCTGTAATGACTCAAAAGAATCAAAGAACTGACTCCATTTCTTTATAGGGTGCCTTTTGACACATCCCGGTCCACAGCATGGCCTATGAGCCTACGGTCCCCAACTGTGCATGTGTGTGTACACATGAGTAACAACTCCTTTCTGATGGTCTTCGCAGCTCGAGTGAGGGGAGGAAGCACTGATTCACTAGCTCTCTGTTCCTTGCATCATACCCCTTCTGCAATCAAACAGCTGCTCTCGGGAATTTTTCTTGAGATATTCCAAACCACTGTCCCTATTCAGCAGTGAGGTATATCTTTCAGGTAATTTATGCCTTCACCTCTCTGACAAAGCCTGGAAGAGCCTTGGTTGGGTAAAAAGTGCAACATTTCCAGCCGCATTGTTGCTCTTAATCGAGGAGTGGCTTCTTCCTGGTTATCAATCTTGATGTAAAAGCTGTTGGTTTGCCACATTTATCAATGCAAGCTGAGGAAATAAAAATTAACATGTAGCAGAAGGGTGCAGGACAGCTGGCTTCAAGGGCGGCCACTTTCACCAAAGGTTCACACCCAAATCATCTGCGCTTCCAAATGCACTCCTTTCCCTCTGGTAGCGGCACAAGAGATCTCTGTATGCTGCTGATGACAGAGGGGAGAGGAACTTCTAACTAGATACTTTGAAGTTCTTTCAAAGGGAATGAAGAATGGACAGAATGAGGCCAGCCTTAAGGTTCTCAGAGGGCCTCACAGGTCCAAAAAAGGCTAAATGAAAGGAAATATTCCCTATCTGTATTTTCATGGTGCTGTTGTGAAACCTACAGTAGCTAACCTACCATCCTTCTAAATGTTATCTCCATTTAAATCGGAATGATGATATATCCAATAATTAACATACTTCGCCAGCACCTTTTTCAACACAAAGCTAAAAGAAATTTGCTACATCAAAAAGATGCCAATTACAAAGAAGGAACCTATACCTCTTTCTTTTTTTTAATGCTTATTTACTTTTGAAAGAGAGAGAGAGAGAGAGAGAGAGAGAGAGAGAGAGAGAAGGGGCAGAGAGAAGGAGACACAGAATCCAAACAGGCTCTAGATCTGAGCTGTCAGCACAGAGCCCGATGCAGGGCTCAAACTCACAGACCAGGGAGATCGTGACCTGAGCTGAAGTCGGACGCTTAACTGACTGAGCCACCCAGGCACCCCAGGAACTCTACCTCTTAAACCACAACTGACACCGTAAGCTTGGTGGGACGGGCAGCAGGGTTAACACCATCACAGTCACTATCATCGTAGGATTCAAACCAACATCATAAATAAAATGCTCCTCCTGATTTGGGAACTACAAAAGATGCTCTCTTAAAAACAATATTCAGGGGCGCCTGGGTGGCGCAGTCGGTTAAGCGTCCGACTTCAGCCAGGTCACGGTCTCGCGGTCCGTGAGTTCGAGCCCCGCGTCAGGCTCTGGGCTGATGGCTCGGAGCCTGGAGCCTGTTTCCGATTCTGTGTCTCCCTCTCTCTCTGCCCCTCCCCCGTTCATGCTCTGTCTCTCTCTCTGTCCCAAAAATAAATAAAAAAAAAAAGTTAAAAAAAAATTTTTTTAAAAATAAAATAAAAAACAATATTCAGCAGCGTATTTTCCTTCAATTAATTAATAGCTCTCCTGCTCGCTCGCTCTCTCTCTCTCTCTCTCTGTCTGGCACTGATATGTTCACAGGCCATTTTGAAAATAAAATGCTACAAGAAAATAAATACAAAGCATTTTAGATTACCAAGAGTCCCACTTAATAAAAATAATCTGATTAAATAAATACATTTTTCCTGTGAGTTTCTAGTCAAGTAGGAAAAAAAAAAAAAAAGCTTCTCTGATTAGGAGATCTAACACGCCATAAGAAAAATAAGCAGAACTTGATTAAAATCGAACTCATAACATAGAAAAAACAATGTGAGAGTGTGCCCAGCAGGAATGAATGATAAGCTATCTTCAGGGAAATGTCTCCTCTGGTTCTGGGATACTATCAATATCAGAACTTCTGCCAGGAAAATTAATGAATGTAGAGTTTTCAAACTACTGATCATCCTTCCAAACTGATCACTGTGCTACTTCTCAGAGGCCAGTGTAAATAATCAGGGAATATGTTTTCCCTCCGTTGTAAGTCTGCAGATGGTTTCAATTTATGTAACATGGCACCTCTTCTGCTGACTCATCAGACTGCTTCCTTAATTTGCCCAATCTGCAGACTCTGCGATAATGGCATTTAGTTATTCAATCACTTAAGAGACGATGATTTAGTCTTCCAATATGCGCCAGATTTTTCCTTTCCCCCAAGAAAGTTGTACTGTGGCTAAAATTGTCAAACCATTCAACAGGAGGACTAAGGTGGGGACACCCAACCTGGAGCTGAAATCCAGTCAGGGAAGGAGACAACTGTGGGAGGTGTGCAGGATTCAGCCAGTTGCAGAAGGGGGTCGAATGCAAAGTCAGCAAAGGCACTATGGCCACCGACCTCGTGTTCTTAGAATTTTAATGTAGCTTAGTACAGGTGATGCAAATTAAAGCATTAAAACTTCACTGTTGCGGTCTGGCTGGGGATGGCTTATATTTGGCAAATCAGAGAAACAGAATTCAGTCCTGAAAACAATAAGGAGCTGTTGAAGCATTTCAGAAGTAACACTATGGAAAGATTTGTTTTGTGCAAATTACTTTGGCTGAGTAGAGAATGGGGTAAAGTGGCAGAGATGTATATTTATAAAGTAGCTATTTATCCACCTCCTCCAGTAAACTGTAAAGCCCTGAGGGCAAGAGCTGCAACTCACTTGCTGTTACAGTACCTGATACTCACTTAATAGCCAGCACAACACAAGGATAAGGAATGAATGAGAGAACAACAGGGAGGCAGATTAAAACATTACAGGTAGAATAGGGGCACCTGGGTAAGTGTCAGACTTTGGCTCAGGTCGTGATCTCTCAGTTCGTTAGTTCAAGCCCCACATCGGGCTCCGTGCTGCCAGTTCTCTCAAAAATAAACATTAAATTTTTTTTTTTTTTAATTACAGGCAGAATCAATGCACAGAATGTTAAGAACAAAACTCAGGCACAGGAATGGAGAGAAGCAGACAGAATTGCAAGGTACTCATGAGATAGACTCCACAAATCAGTGACTTGTTTCACGAAGATTTAAAACCCAGGATGAGACATGGATTTGGAGCGAAGTTGAGGACTTCTCTTTTGGACACACTGATGTGAAAGTATCCATAGGATTTGAATGTTAAGCTATCCAGCAGACAACAGGCTACAAGGGGAGCTCAGACAAGAGGTCAGGGATATAGGAGTCATCAGCAAATAGGTTGTAAAAATGGTAGAAGTGGATGAGTTATGTTGTACAGAAAGAAAACAGAGCAAGAGGAGTCAGGAAGAGACCTCCAGAGAATACCATTTTAAGAGCTGGGTGGTGGACAAGAGGTTCAGCAAGCTCTGTCTCTAACACATAAAACTGTAGAAGTTGAACAAGCAAGCACTTGCAGTCAAGGACTTCGGGAGTGTGTAAGGTAACAGCAAAAGTGAACTAATCTACAATCCCTCAGGTTGGCAAAGTGACATGACTTCCCCAGAGTCACCAACTCAGGGAATTTGCACAGTGGTAGCTGCTAACAGCTAGTGCCTTGCTTTCTTATACCATAACATGTGGAGGTAAGAAGAGATGAACTCTGATATTCCTTTCAGCAGTAAGATTTTATGATTCTAATCAAGTTTCACTGCTTGTTCATTCAGAACAAGTACACAAACCAAACAGAGCAGTCTACCTTTTCAAACAACAGGGCCACGGAAACGAGGAAATAAATGAGCCCAAAATCTCAGAGTCTTACTGCCATGTTGAACAAATGGAAAAATAAAGCTTGTTCGTTTCCATTCAGTGATGCTAATGATTCAGTTAAATTGACTTCTTTGAAGGGAAATTACTGCTAATAACCTTAATTTCCTCCTAGTCTCTTCCCCCAGGTACCTGACATTTTAAGTAAAATATTTTCATAAAATATTAAAAGCAAAAGAATTATATGTTACGTATCCAACTCCATATTGACAGACTTTATGAATCTCTTCTGTCTCAGCTGTCTACAGCCTATACTTTTGGTTCTTCAGATAAACCCATAAAGTTTTCCATTCTATGCATATGCCAAGAAACAGAATCCATTTCAAATGAACCAAAAATTACCAAAAAAAAAAAAAAAATAGGTTTCTCTAAGGCCCACCACACAAATCTTACTGATGTTAGCCATGTGGCATGGTAGAACACTCCCATCTTCAATTTAAATGTAATCACTGTAGCTGTTTGCTCTTTTTTGCCCACCAAACCAGGCCATGGGCTTTCCACCCTGGCCTGACCTCTGATACCTCTGCTAAGGAATGGCAGGTGGGTGGAGTCCACCATTTGACTCCCCAGACCCATTTGCCATCCTTCTCCAGCCTTGCCTCCTCCCCTGTGCCCTTTGGTTTCTGACTGGATTCAGCTAATGGATGGCACCAGACAGAAGCTTGGGGGGCAAGGGAAGCGTGAGGCAGGCATATTTATTCCCCCACGGTGTCCCTGCAGGCACATTCCAGGTCGACTGTGTCCCCCCACGAAAGGACACAGCTCATGCCAGACAGCCCTTCTTTCCCCTTCAATCAGAACAAGAACAGCTCCCCACCGTTGCTAAGTCCCTTTGCAGCACCCACCTGGTTGTGTTCCCTACACCTGCCCATACCTTCCAAAGGGTCCCTTTATTAAACCCTCTGCAGGACTCAGTTTACACATGCCATCTGTTCCTTGGCAGGCCCTGAATGACACAGAGTTAAAGAGTGACCAGGTGGGGCCCTCCACTGTGGCTCTCACAGACATTATCAAAGGAAATTGTCTGTAAACTGTAAATCATTGCAACATTTCCATGAGCAAAACCTAGTACACACTTTCTTGAATAGCAAGGTTTCGATGCCAAGGAAATATAAATGAATCCTACCATATTTCTACAATTCAGCGTGCTGTAAAAATAAACATGCAGAAGGCACACAATCAGAATCCGAATGTCACTGCCAACCTAACCAGAAATTTTTTTAAATGGATATCTGGAGAGACATGAGAGAACCAAAGCCATCTTTAAAAACAGAAATATTTCACTTTCCTACACTTTATCCAGATCAAGATTACTAAACCTGATCCCACGATACTTTAAGGTCAAGCAAGTCAGTCTTTCAAGGGATGGCACAAAATTCTAAAAAGTACTAATTCACTTCGTGTTATTGGTCACAACTATAGTTGTTGAAGTTGTGACTTCTGAAAAAAATTGAGAATCGGTGACCTGGATTTTCTGCATTTTCCCAGTATCTCTCTTTTAAATGAAAATAAAGAGTGGTTTCTAATGTATATATATATCATTTGTCTATATATCATTTCTAAATATTACCAAAATTACCTTCAGGTATCTATTAAATAATAAATCTCAATAAAATAGCATTACCTCTGAACTTTATAATTCTCTAAGTAGAAAGTAAATGAGATTCTTAAATAAGTAAGTATTTGAAAGTCAAAAGCTATAAATACGCCTGGACAGAATTTTTAGCAATGAAATTAACTTGATTTTCTCAGGTCAAAATCAACCTTTGTTGCCTTTCCAGTGCCTCACTTCTCTGACCACATATTCAAGGGCACTTATGACATGTCCCTGGTGTGAGAAATCTAGAATTTCACAGCTAACCAAACTGGTCAGAATACAGATTTTCAATTCAGAGTCTACAAGGTATCTTTTTACTAAGGAGTTTTTAAACCGGCCTCTGAACTGAGAATTCATTTTGATTAAGTATTGCATTTTCAAGAAATTTAAGGACATAGGCTATTTCTCAAGTCATTTCCTGGTGCACGGTATATAAATGAAATCCCACTGAATTAGTGAAACAATGTAACAACATGAGACAGGCTTCAGTTAGAGGATATGTTCATAATTTGAAGTTCCATGAGATAGAAATTCCTTGGAGGCCTTTCTTAAAGGCAATTTGGCATTGCTCTCTCAAAATGTAAAATATGCATACCCCTTTGACCAATTAGTTCTATTTCTAGGAACTTAGCTACAATAAAATCTTGCACTTGTGCACAAAGACCTATGTACAATGATCTTCCAATCTTCCAGTGTGCAACAGTGAAAACAGGTGAATGGTTAAATAAAATATGGTGTACCCACACTACCAAAGTTTCTGTAATGTTAGAAGGAAAAAGATAACCAGTACAGTGACATGGGAAGAGCTTCATGACATACCTTAATTGGACAAAAGCAAGTCACAAAAAAATGTAGACAGAATAATGGTACTTATATAATAATAAAAAGATGAATATATACTTACACACATAAATGCACAGAAAAGGGAGAAGAAACAGGCACTCTAAGCTGTTGCCAATGATCATATTTGGGGATAAGTGCAGGTGGGTAAGAGTATTTTACATTTTGTTTCTGTGTTTCTATATTGTCATTTGGATTGGTACATATTAATGCATCACATTCATCATCTTAAAAACCAGTGAAAATAAAAAATTAACAGAAATCCTAGAAGGGGTTTGGTGATTTGCCCAATGATAATGCATCAGCAGATATGGGAGAAATCCATCTCAAAGGGACTTTACTCTGATTTGATCACTTGTGATCACTCATTTAAGAACCAAAAGGAAAATGAGGGCTGTTAAGTAGATTGCACCTTGCAAAGCTAACCTGCAGAAACAGATCTACATTCTGTATGTCCAGGACAGGTACAGCAAACACCAAATAGCTGGGGGGTTGTGGGGGACTGGTTTGAGTTTGAGACTGTGACGTATGCAAAAACCTGCATGTCCCCATAAATGAAGTCACCTAATTCTCCACACTTACGGTGTTCTTGTTTTATTTTTTTTAATTTTTTTAACGTTTACTTATTTTTGAGAGAAAGAGACACACACACACAGAGCACAAGCAGGGGAGGGGAAGAGAGAGAGGGAGACAAAGAATCTGAAGCAGGCTCCAGGCTCTGAGCTATCAGCACAGAGCCCAATGTGGGGCTCAAACTCATGAACCATGAGATCATGACCTGAGCCAAAGTTGGACACTAAACTGAGCCACCCAGGCACCCCAAGGTATTCTTATTTTAAAGCAGCACCATGTAATCGGAGAGAAAACCATGTCCTGCCTCCCTTAACTTTGTAAATTTGCTAACGTCTTAGAATAATGAGGGTGAGGAAAAACAGGCAGAAATTCAGAATCTAAGATCTATATGCACTGAAAATAAATGGCCATAGCAACCTTTGTAAGAAATTTAACAGGAAAAAAAGCCACGCATGAATAGAGAAGATGCCATGCTTACTTAAAGATGAAAGTACAGTACTGACCCTTTCTAGTACTCAGCGTTTCCCAGTGCAGTTGACAAAAGGACCAAAACAGGACCTGATGGGCAGAATTCGTTCCACAAGTGGGTTTTGTTTGGCCACCCCAGGGGTTGACATGCTTGTTTTTCTTTAATTCATTTCTAAACATTTTTAAATGAGATCACACACTTAAAAATAAATCTGGATTTCATGCTTCTCTTAAGATTGTAGAGAATTTCCATGCCCACCTGGCGCAAACGTGTCAGCCCTGCATGGCAGCTGTTCCCTAGGAAGGGGCACTACGGGCCTCCTGGATACATGAGACCCCTACCACTCCCTAAGGTCTCTAACACCCAGGCAGCTACCTATTGTTTACCTGGCCCTCAGAAAAATAAGAGTGTGCCACACCCTGGATGGCACCAGGAGGGACCTTACCAGGTAAAAGTTGGCCCTGCAGAAATCTAAAACTCTTTTTTAGGCTACCCCAGAGTAGTAGTTAGTAATCTCCTTCTCTCAGACTCTGGCCCATGCACCTGCAGAAACAAAACTATGTAGGATTAGATGAAGACCCGTGGTGTGATGCTCAACTTCCTATTTCAATGCCATGTTTACAGCAGGGTTGCCAGAAGCTTCTCTGTCATCCCTCACCCCAGTCACTTAAAATAATGGTCACAAAGCTTTTGTTTCCCCATGTTTATTTATTTTGAGAGAGAGAGAGAGAGAGAGAGCGCACAAGCAGGAGAGGGACAGAGAGAGAGGGAGAGAATCCCAAGCAGGCTCCACACTGTCAGTGCAGAGCCCGATGTGGGGCTTGATCTCACAAACCTTGAGATCATGACCTGAACCAAAATCAAGAGCCAGATGCTTAACCCACCAAGCCACCCAGGCGCCCCAGGTCACAAAGGTTTTTATGGCAACAAATCCTTCGGCAGCATGTACCTCAGCTGCAGATAACAGCCCAATGGTTAGAAGTCGGCGTTCCAACATCAGTCTCCCTGGGTTTGCATCCTACCTCTAAACTGAACCCCACAAAGTCACTTTACCTTCCCAAGCCTCCAAGTGTAAAATGGAGAGACTACCAGTAACCACCCAAAAAAGGATTAAATGACAGGGCACACTTTAATTGCTCAACAAATGTCTGTTGTTTTGTTGCCGCTGTTGCTGTTACCATGTAAAGTGGAGACACTGAGTGCACCCACTGAAGCCCCAGTGGGAAAACAGGAGCCACCAAGCCTCCTAACACCAGCGACCTCCAAACTGCTCTCGTGGATACCTCTCTCCTTCCAGGCCTCGATGGCTTACTATGGTCTCTTGTACAAGCCTGGCGGGAGGCACAGATGACCTAGTGACAGCATCTGACTCACTGAGTGACAGTCACCGAATTTGAGGCAGTTAGGGCTGAATTAATGTCACATGTCCCTGTCCAACCGCAGTCACAGAGAATCCAGAGGAAGATCTAGAACCTCACAGCAGCCCAAAAAGGTGCCCAGAACTTTCTGTAACTTGCAGGGAGAGCAGAGCAAGCGTCCTAAGTTCTACAGGAACTGACTCAGCCTGCTTTGTAAGGATAGGTCCAACATCTGCTCCTACAGAGGAGGAGAAGGAGAGGGTGAGCAGTAACCCTAGCAGCATCAGAAGGACTGATAACAGTAGCAGCAACAGCAACAGTAACACAACACCCAGTATCGTGCACAGTACAGTGCCGGGCACTTTTGTCCTATGGAGTCATTCTCCCTGTGTTACAGACAGGGGAACTGAGTAGATGCCCAGGGTCACACACTAATAGATAACACAGTCAAGATTTGAACTCAGGTCTGCCTGATTCCAACACCTCAGGGTCTTAGCAACGTCACACTGCTGAAAGTGTGCAGCCCCTGCCACCCCCACCACCCCGTGCTTACCCTCCACCTGTCTCTAAGACGAAGTGTTTCTAGAGCAGTTGTCCTTTACCTTCAGTGGGGTCACAGACCCCACCCTCAAAATCTAGTGAATTGTATAGACCCTTATGAGCATAATATTTTTTTAAGTGTATTTATTTATTTTGGGGGAGAGAGAGAGAGAGAGGAAGAATGAAAAGGGGAAGGGCAGAAAAAGAGAGAGAGAGAAGGAGAATCACAAGCAGGCTCCACACCGTCAGTGCGGACCTCAATGCCAGGCTCGAACTCACGAACCACGAGATCATGACCTGAGCCAAAATCAAGAGTTGGACACTTGACTGACTGAGCCACCCGTAATATTTTTAAACGCATAAAATTAAGTGCACAGTTGCATGGGTGGCTCAGTTGGTTAAGCATCCAACTCTTGGTTTTGGCTCAGTCATGATCTCACCATATGTGAGATCCAGCCACGTGTCAAGCTTGTGCTGACAGCACGGAGCCTGCTTGGGATTCTCTCCCTCTCCCTGGCTCTCTGCCCCTCCCCCATTCACACTGTCTCTCAAAACAAATAAACTTAAAAAAAAAAATAGGAAGAGGGTACCTGGGTGGCTTTGGCTCAGGTCATAATCTCATGATCTATGAGTTCAAGCCCCACATTGGGTTCTGTGCTGACAGCTCAGAACCTGGAGCCTGCTTTTGATTCTGTGTCTCCCTCTCTCTCTGCTCTTCCCCCACTTGCACTCTGTCTCTCTCTCAAAAAAAAAGTAAAATAAAATAAACATTAAAATTTTTTTAAAAAAAAATGAGGCACCTGGGTGGCTCAGTTGATAAAGTGTCCAACTTTTGATTTTGGCTCAGGTCATGATCTTGTAGTTCATGGGATCTAGTCCCACGTCGGGCTCTGTGCTCTATCCCTCTCATTCTTCCCCTCCCCCACTTGTACTCTCTCTCTGTTTCTCAAAAATATAAATAGATAAACTTTAAAAAAATCAAGTGCAAAGGAAACTACATTGGAATATTCTTATCGAAATAATTAAAGAAAAACAAACTGGACATACCTAGTAGTATATGTGCTTTTTTTGCAACCCATTAAACATCAAGATTCAGAGCGACAATAATACTTAGTCTGTCACTTGGAAGTAAGTGCAAATAAAGATGTAATTCATTTGCCAGCTATACTCACAGACCCACCAAAGTCCATCCTGAAACCATTACGAGGTAGACCCAAGAAGAAGAACTCCTGTTCTAGAAGTGAGCGCAAGCTGTCAAGTGTAAATCTAATGGTCTGTGTGGTCTCTTCTCTCTGGATGAGCCGCTTATCACTAATTACTTCAAGTGACCCTCTTCCTCTGGTTCTAAAGAAATGGCTACTTCAGCCATGTCAGGGAGCCAAAAACATCCTTTAATTGTTCAGGAGGAAAAGAATGCTTTAAGAGCAATGGATCTTAGAGCAGTGATTTGCCTGGCCCAAGGGTGGTGTGGTAGCTAGAGGTAGAATTTCCCAACCCTCAGCATACCAAAGGATCATGGGAGAGGAGCCCTGAAGGAGACTCCCAGTCAACAGGATAAGATAAGGCTATCTGGCCTTCACTTGGTATGCGACCTTCTCATTGAAGGATTTATAGGTAGTAGGCTACAGAGGTGTTCAGAGAAAAACTTTCTTTTGATTTATGTATCTTTCAACTATTTTGATTCCTCAAAGAACAGAAAAGAAAAAGTGGATAGAGTTCATGCAGAGAAAAATAAAAACTGCTGACCATTCATCCTCTTGCACAGAAGGATCTCCCAGCTAAGACCTGGAAGGTAGGGTTTTAGTGATTCCACTTCCTCTATGAACTTGGGATTACACCTTGAGCATATGAAAAGCGTCCAAAGGCATGAGCTTCCACAGAGACTTTTACAAAGTGGGATTTGGGGGCAGTTGTTGCAATTAAGTGAAATTGGCCTTCAGAATAAAAAGCAACTCTGGGTGATTTCTTTTTTTTTTTTTTTTTGAAAGCAGGCTTAATTCCCATGAGGGCAATGCAAACTTTTCACTCACCTACTCAGTAATGCATTATCACCCAGCTCTACTTCCACTGGGGGAGTAGAAGTAAACCACCCATTTTTATATTTGGTTAGCTAAAGAATCACAGCCTCTGAATGTGCCAGACCTTTCTATTATTCTAAGGTATAACTAGACAAACAATACTACACCTTGAGGAAGTATTTCTACTTGAAAGGGGAAGGCTTTATCAAAAAAGAAACTATGACACAGAAAAACAAATAACAAGGAATGGGGGAAAGACCTATGTAAGGTTATTGTATTTCCTAAACACCACGGGGGAGACAAAGAACACAGATTGGACAGTAATGAAAACTAAGCAGTGTCCCTGCAGACACAGTTAATACCTGAACGCCACCAGCAAAACCACAGAAAGTCGCTGCTGCCCACCGTCAGCAATGAAAAGCTGTATTTATTTCTCGATAGACGGTGGGTCTTTTTGGCTGACACTAATATGGCCTACAAGTTCACATTACAAGGGGAAAATCACCTATTTTAGAAACTTCAGTCTGGACATGAAATACTAAGTGTGATCATTAAAGCGTCTCCATTAGTCCTTGACCTCATTCTGCGTATAAAACGCAGAAGTTCTTGGTTTGACAAGACCTACTGTGATAGCCAGTTTATTAAAAGCCTAGGTCATGAATGCCGATAAACACGCGGTTTCATCTCTACTTTACAAGTGGTCACAAAGGACGACAACTTAGCTGCAATCTGGTAAATAATTTTAAGTTTCAAAGAATATCTTTGCTTCTCCAAAAATATTTGAGTTCACTATTAAGGGCATTTGTGGAGAATATGAGAAATAATCTTTCTTTTCTATGACTACATTAAGTGCTGTGATTCAAAAAGATAAAAATTTATTCTCAATACAAGACTTTAAAACGTCAACAATCAAACTCAGCAGCTAATTACTAACAATTTTTTAAAATAATCCATAAAACGGGAGGGGGCACCTGGGTGGCTCAGTCAGTAAGTGTCCGACTTCAGCTCAGGTCATGATCTCGCAGTTCGTGAGTTCGAGCCCCGCATCGGGCTCTGTACTGACAGCTTGCTCAGAGCCTGCAGCCTGCTTCAGATTCTGTGTCTCCCTCTCTCTCTGCCCCTCCCCACTCACACTCTGTCTCTCTCTCAAAAATAAAAATAAACACTAAACAAATAAATACATAATCCATAAAACGTATTACTTAATTGTGATATTTGAGTTTGCTGACCACATCTGAAAGTTTTAGGATGGAAATGCAACACAAAATCCAGAAGCTGACTTCACTCCTATCACATCCGTTCACAAATTAGCACGCCAGTTTGATCCGTTTAAGGAAAATACAGCAGCAAGAAAAGTCACTTTCATCCCAATTTTAACTTAAAGGGGTTGGAATAACTACTAGGTAAACACATTTCAATTCTTAATAAGTATAACTGGCCCATGTTACCAAAATCAGCAGTACACACGAAGGCAAAGACAGTTGGATGCACTCTTGGGAAAGACAAAAGAGCAGGGTCAAAGGCACTGGCTAGGTCTCTGCTGGACATGAAATAGCTCAAAGTGACAGATTTTAAAGATTTTAAACGTCCACTTCTGCAAAAGCTTTTTGGTAACCCTACCACTCTTGAAACCTCCAGTTTTCGCTATCTCATAAGCAAAAACATACCACCTCAAGATTCCAGGGACATAAGCAGTTTAATATCATTCACATTTTTAGGCACACAAATATAAAACTCAGAAGACAGTATTTGAGAACAAAGCTCTTCTGTGTGGGTGTGCATTTGTAAAATAAAGGTAGAATTATTCCGACAGATAGAAATGTGTATCCAGTGATCAGAGTCTTAGAAATTCTGTTTTGACAGTTACTTGTAGAATAGCATTTTCAACAGCCATTAATTCAAAGCTGGGTGGTGATATCATCAAAGCTAAATCAAAACGAAGTTCGGATGGTTGAGTAATAACACAATTAATCTAATAGAGGGTGCCTTTAGCTCTGCTATGTTATATGCAAAGGGTTACTAGCTCTGGCAGCAAATCTCGTAATATAAAAATGCCGATAAAAAATGCTCTTAAGAAGTAAATTTCTATGAAAACAGGTGTTCTCCCAAGATGGCAATCATTTATTAAACTTCTACAGTTCAAAATGAAGATGACATAATAGATTGAAACACCAGCTGAAAACTATGCAAGACTGTCCTATGAAAAACACAGCATTCTAGATTACATAACATGGATAATGGCAGATTAAACCACTCGCCCCTACCTAGCTGGATTTCTGTGCTTCTAGAGGACTCTACAACTTAGGCCACTGAAGTTTGAAGAGTACATAACATTAGGTTCTCAGTTCAACCACATGTTTTTGAAACCAAGAGTCCTGAAAAAACTAAAAGGATAAAGTTAAATTTTACACACACACACACACACACACACACACACACACACACACAGTTTGTCCTGAAGAACACAGTTCCTTAGACACTTTCTTACCCTCTTTGTAGATGGCCCAGGTAAATTCACCAGTTGCTTTTCCTAGTCATGTTTACTCTATGAATCTTATTTCCCTTTAAAGAGGAAACTCAATACAATTTTAGGTATCATAGAGCTATGTTTGAATGATATTATTGCCAGCCAAACAATTATTAAGCATCTATTTCCACACACTCATAACTTAACTTATAGACCACCATGTATCATATTTATGGCAAAAAAAAAAGTGACCTGCCATTAATGGTTTGAACGAAATTAAACTTAAAACATCTGTGTTTATAACAATAGACTCACTACAAGAGTATAAAAAAAAAGAGGAGTAGGAAGTGATCTCTCAAATACATGCAAGTGTTTAAAAATATAATGGACATTTGTATTTTCTCTAGAAAAATGATACTTTATGAGAGTTTTATGATTCTAGATTAAGGTACATTTAGAAACAACTGGAAATTGAATTCTGTATTTCCGTATTTCTATACTGTCCTGCCTATAAAGTCTACAGTCAGAAGTACTGTACTATATAAACAGGGTCTAATTAGTTAAGGAAAAGGCAACTTTAAAATTCTGAAAATAAGACAGCCTTTAATCTCCATCACTCATATGCCTTTAGGAGGCAGGAACACTGCCCCCCACTGAATGCTGGCCTGTCAGTGTTGTTTTAAGTGGAAATAATCATTTCTATTACCTCTCCAGAAGAGGTAAGAAGATCCCCATGCATACACATTTACATGCTTTGCACAGTGCCAACTATTTCCAACCAAAATAATCATATACACGTCGGGCCGAGCTATTTCTAGCCAGAAGCGGTGTATGTCTGCACCGAGTCTGAGGAAACCCAGTGGGCGATGATTATAGAGGAGGGGGTGGCGCGAGGACCCCTGCCTCCCGCGCGCTCGGCGCCTCGCACCCCGCACCTGCACCGGCTCCCCGGCAGGGCATCCGGGTGCGCGCGCGCGCGTCCGGGACGCACCCGCCGGGAGCAAACAAGCCCGGCGGGCCCGGGCGGGCGGGAGCATCCTCGGGCGGGACCCGAAATGCCTTCTCCTACCTGTCACTTGGCCCGGAGCTGCTGCCGGGGATGCGGCCACGGCCGCCGCCTGGAGACCCAGTGTGTGCGCGCGCGTGTGTGCGCGCGTATGTGTGTGAGATCTTGTTTGCGGTGCGGCTCACTTACTGCTCCCCGCGCCACCAGCCCCCTCCCCCCCTAGAGAGCGGGCCGCCGAGCCCCCTCCCGGCGCGTCCGGTCCCGCCCTCCCGCCGGCCCCCGCCCGCCCCCAGCCTCCCCGCCTCCCCGCCTCCCCGCCTCCCCGCCTCCCCGCCTCCCCGCCTCCCCGCGCGCGATCCTCACCTCTGCCGAGGGCGGGGGGTCTCCGCGGGCGCTCCTTGCCGAACCCGAGGGGTAGCGCCGGCCCGCTCCGCCCGCCCGCCCGCGGGGCTCGGCGTGTCCCCGACCCCGGGCCCTGCCCCCGCTTCGTGGCCGGCCGCTCCCTCCGCCCCAGCCCCGAGTCTCCCTCCCGGTTCGCCTCCCGGCTCCAGAGCCCAAGCTGTCGCCTCGCAGCCCCAACCTGCCCAGGCTACGGAGCATGCCCAGTGCGGCGCGCCCGGGCTGGGCTGGGGGTGGGCAGGGGCAGGGCTGGCCGCCCGGCTGCCGCGAGCCGGCGGGCGGGGAGGGGGCGCCCGGCGGGCCGGGGGCGCAGCCTCGCGGCCTGGGGCGAGCGACTCTTGGAGGGTCGCGGACCGCGCTAGGAGGAGGTGGGTGGGGCATCCGGGAAAGCCGCCTTGCGGGGCACTCCTCGGGGGTCTCCCCGGCAGTCCACCGCAGCCCCAACCCCGCGGCACGTGCCCAGTGTCTGGGGGTCGGGGTGCGCGCTGGGTGGCGCGGGGCGCAGAACCTTGGGGGTAGGGGGGAGTGGCACCCTGCTCCGCTAGGAGACCAGCAGCGTGGGCCCCGGGGCGGGAGTGGCGGTGAAAAGTGGAGGGGGGTCAGGACTGGCGGCAACTGGTACCCCAAAGCGGCTGGCGAGAGGTGGGGGAGGTGTTTATTTGATTACATTTTGTTTTATAAACACATAAAGCGCTTACAGGGCTTCGGGCACTATTCTAAACGCTTTTTATTCAAGTAATCCTTAAAACAATCTTCCAAAGCAAGTGCTATTATCCCCCCCCCCTTTTTTTCTCGAGGTTTAAACTGAGCCACAGAGTAAGTGGTTCCAAAAAGTCCTCCCCCAAGTGCAACCTCAGAGACGCAAAACCCCCAGACTTTGGTCCCTGGAACGCCGGGGCTCTGCTCCAGCCAGTTCTTGGCTTGCCTCTGTCCTACGACGGCACGCAGTGGATCCGGGTCCCCTTCGCACTCAGACCCTAACAGAGCAGAGTCTCGCATCACTCTTTGTGTGGACCCTCAACGCGTTGCTCCAGAACTCCCGGGAGGGCTCCCTCCTCCCCCAGGCCACTCCACCTCCTCCTCCCGGCCGGCGGGCACCAAAACCCGGAGACGTGGCACCTGCGCATTGGGGACTGGGGCCACGCTCGCAGCTAAACTGGGCATGCTCAGCCGCCTAAGCAGGTCCGGCTGGCTAGGAGGAGAGAGCGAGCCTGGCTGCCCGTGCAGTGTGGGGAATGGACGGGGGGTGGGTGTCCAGGCTCTTGATGGGCAGAAGCAGTTGTAGATACCAAAGTCTCCTTCCTCCGGCACATCCTGGCCTTTTCCAGGCAGGGCTAAAAGGGGGCTGGCAGCTGGAGGGGGGGGGGGGGGGGATCAAAAGTTTATCAGCTGGGTATCCTTAAGTGGGAGGGGGCTGAGCGCCCACTGACAACTCCCCAGCTGAGCGGCTAAGCTGGAATTTTAGCTGAGCCCTGAAACAAGCGCCTAAGTGAGCTGAGCCTGTCTGCTTGTGCACAAGCCAAGAAAAATAGCCTAAACCAAGTTTCCCAGCCAGTCTGGAAAGGAAAGGAAGGCAGATCCCAGGGAAAAGCTGAGTGGCTCTTCACTGTGCAGGGGTCTTCAAGATGTGGTGATGTTGAGTGAGGCCAGGGTACTCCAGCAGCTCTACTCAAACTGTAATGTGCACACAGATCCTCTTGTTAAAGAGCAGGTTTCGATTCAGCAGTTCTGGGGTGGGACCTGAGATTCTGCATTTCTAACTAGCACCCATGTCACGCTGATTTTACTAGTTTTCAGATCAGACTCTGAGTAGCAAAAGGTTAGGGCAGTATTTTTAGGACTGTTCTCTATTTATATTTATGAAAACTAAGGTTTAGAAAGGCTAAGCAAGTTGCCCTGGGTCACACAGCCAATAAGTAGTGTAGCTAGTGTCAAACCCAGTGCCTCCAGGACATCCTGTTGATGTTACTGTATTCCCCCAGTATCACTCATACACAGATGAGCTACAAGCTATCATCTATGTGTCTTGACCATTTTTACAGTGGAATTTCATTGAGTATGTAGTGCACTTAAACATATAGCATCATTTAGCCTCTGCTGTATAAAGCCACACCAAAATGTAGTAGCCTGAAACAACTATTTATTAGCTCACAATTCTGTGAATCAGCAGTTTGGGCTGGAAATCAACAGATCAGTTACACTGTTTTCTGCTGGGCCCACTCACTCTGTTGCAGACATGGAAAGCTTGGAGCCTCATCAGATGGCTGGGAGGAAAGAGTGTTCTCTCTATATGGCTTCTTCACATGGAGAACTTCTGGTTTTCAGCAGCAAGGCAGGGCAAGCCTCAACTTAAAATAGCATTTCATACTTCCTTTGGCTGATGTCCTATTCACCAAAGAAAGCCGCATGGCTATGTCCAGATGCAAAGCATGAAAAAAAATAATAATAAACTTCATTCTTTGATGAAAGGAGATGCATGATGAAAGGGTTTGTTTGTTTTTCCAATCTACCACACACACCAACTTCCATAAAACTAGCCCTTTTGCCCTAGAGTTCACTCAAGGTTGCATAGATTAAGCTTATCTTTAATTTTACATATTGCTAAACCATGCCATAGCAATCATTTGTTGTTATGCTTAGGCCTTCAATCTAATAGTGAGTTTATTAAGGAATCTTACTTAACTCAGTTGTACTTAGCACAAAGTACTGAGTTCAATTCAATTCTAAATTCTCTTTCCCTCCCTTTAATGCTATCTTAGATAGCCATTCACTCAAGAAACATTTTTTGAAACTTTTAAATGTGCCACGTACTGTTCTTTGCCCAGGATACCAAGGTAAACAAGAGGCAAAATCATTGCCCCTATGAAGTTTAGATACTATTGGAGGAGAAAGACAAGAAGTAGCATATTATATTAAAAGTATGTTAAGAGCCTAGGTGGTGCAGTAGGTTAAGTGTCCAACTCTTGATTTCACGGTTCATGAATTCAAGCCCCGATCTCACAGTTCCTGAGTTGGAGCCCCGCATCAGGCACTGTGCTAATATTGTGGAGCCTGGTTGGATTCTCTCTCTCTCCCTCTCTCTCTGCCCCTCCCCAACTTGTGCTTGTGCTCTCTCTCAAAATAAATAAGTAAACTTAAAAAGTATAAATCAATCAATCAATCAATAAAAGTGTATATAACATCTAGTAGTATTGAGAGTCAGGGTAGAAAGGATAAACAAAAGCTGCATGAGGTGACTAGCAATGGCAGCTATTTTATCTTATTATTATTTTTTTAATGTTTATTTAACTTTGAGAGAGAGAGAGACAGAGACAGAGCAGGAATGGGGGAGGGGCGGAGACAGAGGGAGATATAGAACGCAAAGCAGGCTCCAGGCTCTGATTGTCAGCACAGAGCCTGACGTGGGACTCGAACCCACACACCATGAAATCATGACCTAAGCCAAAGTCAGACGCTTAACTGACTGAGTCACCAAGGCGCCTGGCCGCTTTTTTAGATAGGGGTCACAGACAGCTTCTCTGAGGATGCAGCATTGAATAGAGACCTAAATGAAGACAGAGATCTGAATATCTGGGGAACAGCATTTTCAGCAGAGGGAACAGCAAAATCTCTGAGATGAGAATGTGATTGGCATATTCAGGAAACAGAAAGGAGGCCAGACTGGCAGAGCAAGGGATAGAATGAGTGGTATTGGGGTCACAGAGGCAGCAGGGGCCAGGACCTGGAAGACCACAGAAAGGACTTTGGGCTTCAGTCCGAGTGTGATATAAACCCATTGAAGTATTTTGAGCAAGCTCAGGACATATTCTTATCAGTGGTTTAGCCAGCTCACGTTGAGATTGCCTGTAGAGACAAAAATTCAAAAGGGGAGCTGAGTAAAAGGACACAGCAGCGGTTCCACTTGGACAGAGTTTATCACTTTCAGGATTAAAACTCAGACTATGCTGGGGCACCTGGGTGGCTCAGTGGGTTGAGCGTCCAACTTCGGCTCAGGTCATGATGATCTCACAGCTCATGAGTTCAAGCCCCGCGGCAGGCTCTGTGCTGACAGCTCAGAGCCTGGAGCCTGCTTCTGCTTCTGTGTCTCCCTCTCTCTCTCTCTGCCCTTAACCCACTCACATTCTGTCTCTGTCTCTCTCAAAAATAAATAAACATTAAAAAAAAAAAAACAAAAAAACCTCAGACTATGTTAAATCTTCAACTTTAAACTCAGTTTAAGTCCAGTCTTCTCTTTATGCCTTGCATGCTCTAACTGGGTCCACTGCTCCTTGAACCAGAAGGCTGGTGCTACAGGATCTAGTCCTTAAACACTTTCTCTCATGCCACCTGCCCTTCAAGGTCTAGCTCAGCCAGCATGTTGGGCAGGAAGGAAGAAGAAGGAAATAAATGAATGTATCTACTCTTGACCTGTGGCCACTGTGGTCCTCTCTAAGTTCACTGTAGCTGCTTCTCTAAGACACCAGTGACACTGGGGCAGTGCCCCATTGCCAGTACTCTGCTATAAAGGACATAAGTAAGGCCCTTGGAGGGTCCTTCTGGACCCCACCCCCAGCACTGTTCCTTTTAGTCCAAGCCCACAACGCTGTCCACGGTGGCCCAGCGCAGTGCATCTTACTGCCAGGACTCACATGCCATCCTACTGGGTGCACCTACTGGGTGGGCCACCCACAAGAAAGTTAAGCCGAGCAGCCTTCCACAGTGCCCACTGGAAGCACCAGATTGAAAGGCTGGTAAGAAAGAAGGTGGGTAAAACGGAGTCATTTCTGCCCTGAGGAGGCAGAAATTATGGGGCTTTCTCCAGAGTAGGAGACCCTGAGCACCTCTTTGTGCTCAACTGCAGGTTCTAGTTATCAGTTTCAGGGCCACATCTTGTTATGAGAATTAACATTCACCACCAGAAAGGCCCAAGCAAACTGTCAATGCCACCAGTTCCTTACCATTTTCATAAAGTCTTACTTGTTATTGTTGCTTTATATGAAAGGAGGACAGTAGATAATCAGGACCTTCAGGTTAATAGCCACAACTGTGCTGGCAAAAGATCACATTGTATTCTTTTTAGAGAAAGGGCAGCACATCTCTTGTCCTGATTTAAAGTGATACATTAATCACTGCTTCCTCCTAGCTTTTTACATGCTGTCCTTTGTAAATGAAAAGATCACCACTGGCCCATTTGTCCAGTTTGCCTTAATTAGGGACATACAGCTTTGAAAGTGGGCGGCACAGGACCAGCCTGACACAGGCGGTCTTAGCCCCAGGGTATCTCTTCCCTAACCTGCATCCTGTTCCTCTGTGTACTGAGGGAAAAAACAACTTGTTAGAGGCATTGAAAACCAAAGAAAAAGGTAATGGGTAAAATCGCCCAAGGATTAGGTTTATGTAGAATATGACGTCACCAAAAAACCTAGTAAAGTTTCTGTTAAATCAATTGTTGATTGGGGTCTAAAGAGAGAATAGAAACAAAAGCAAAATAAAGACGACAGTTTAATTCCATTCCAAACAATTTAGCTTAAGAATGGAATGGGGGGGGGGGGCGCCTGGGTGGCTCAGGTCAGGATCTCACAGTTCCTGAATTTGAGCCCCACTTCAGGCTCTGTGCTGCCAGCTCAGAGCCTGGAGCCTGCTTTGGATTCTGTGTCTCCTTCTCTTTCTGCCCCTCCCCCACTCGCACTCTGTCTTTCTGTCTCTCTCTTAAAAGTAAACATTTTAAAAAATTAGATTAAAAAAAAAAAAAAGAATGGGATTGTCAGGGCGCCTGGATGGATCAGTCTATGGAATGTGGAACTCTTGATTTCAGCTCAGGTCATGATCCCAGGGTCATGGAATTGAGCCCCGAGTCAGGCTCCATTGGACTCCACACTGAGAGTGGAGCTTGCTTGGGACTCTTTCTCCCTCTGCCCTTTTTCCCGCTTCTGCTCGCGCTCTCTCGCTCTCTTTCTAAAATAAATTTTTTTTGAAAAAAATGGAATTTTCTACCTGTGAGCTAGGCTTAGAATATGACTAGACTGCAAAAGTTCAAAAGCACTGGTGTGATGATGATGATGATTGATATTATGAAGATATAACATATATGCAATAAAATATGAAAATTCCAAGTGAGAGTGCAAGGAATTTTTACTTCCATAAACTCCTATGTGATCACCACTTGGATCAAGATATTTTCAATTTCCAAAATTTTCTCTCATGCTCTTTCCCAGTCAGTGCCACACACACACACACACACACACACACACACACACACACACACAGACACTCTGCCACCACCACTAACACCACCACGGGTAATCACTATTCTAACACCATAGAATTGTCTTCTCTGTTTTTGAACTTCATATAAATGGAATCAGGTACAACGTACTCTTCTGTGTCTGGTTTCTTTCATTCATTATTATGTGTGTGAGATTCATCCATTTGTGGTTTGTATCTAGTGTTTATACCTTTCTATTGTTGTACATACACTGCATGAATATATCAAAATATATTCATCCGATCTATGATGAGGGTAAAATTTTGCAGTTTTTAAAAAGTGCACTGGAGGGTCCTCGAAAATTGGCCCTATATTCCCATACTACTTCTTTGTATTTCCCATTACTGATACAATATAGTATATTAAGTACTCAGTACTTGTGTTAATGGGTTGTTCTGTGAAAATAAAGGTTATTCTTTGTCGTGGTGAACTTCTAAGTGTTTCATGCATGAAACACAGTAAAATTGTGTCCTATAACTGGATAAAAAAAAAATAAAGGATTTTTCCCCAAATAATTCAAAAGGCAAATTATTTTTTCCGATGCCCAAACATTTGTAATCATTTCCTTGAAGTGTGATGAATTCGTGCTGTTAGATGTAAATTAAAAAGCCTCACACATGGATGTCAGCATGTAACCTACAGGATGTGATTTACAAATGAGAACACTGTTCCTACTTACCTGATGTTTATGGCAAGATTACATAAACTGAAATGAGAGCGTATGGAAAATATACACACTGCTTAATGAGGCTGCCACACTGCTGGCCTAATTGCATAGCTTTATATTTCTCTCCACTCTTTAAATGTGAATAGATCAGTTTTGTAAATACAATGATTTGTTCTTACCATCTCTGTTATGCTGCAGCAAGATTAGAAAAAATACATTAATTTACAATATAAATATCAATCGCACATTCAGCAAGACTCAATGTTCTTTTCTTTCCTTCACTGACTCCATGTGGTTGGAATCAAAACAGAAGTATAATTCAGTTAAATTTACTGCTCCTCTGTGTCTCAGGAAGCTCAACATTTTCATCCATGCACAAGAATGAATTTCTCTGACTTTTTCAGTCACGTCTGCCATTGTGATTCATGCAGGTTGAGATTAAAACGATGGATTCTTACAATTTCCACCTAGAAGTGACTTAGAGGATCATGTGATCCAGTCACTTCTACTAATTGATGAATGTGTTAAGTCTCAGAGATGCTGTGTGGCTTTTGTTCAGGTTAAATGCCCAGCTGGTAACGTGTCCAGTCCCCAACTTCCATTTCAGAAGTTGTAGGAACATCAGTTCAACAAAATCCAATCACATAACAAAGACAAGTTTAATTGAATATTGACAGAAATCTATAAAGCCTAGAATTTACCTCTTGATCAATTTTTTTTCCTCCTTGTATTTTTTAAAATTTTTTAAATGTTTTATTTATTTTTGAAAGAGAGACAGAGTACAAGCAGGGGAAGGACAGAGAGAAAGGGAGACACAGAATCCAAAGCAGGCTCCAGGCTCTGAGCTGTCAGCTCAGAGCCCGACATGGGGCTCGAACCCATGCGCCATGAGATCGTGACCTGAGCCAAAGTCAGATGCTTGACGAACTGAACTTGTGAACTTGCAAGATCATGAGCTGAGCCAAAATTGGATGCTTAAGCAACTTAGCCACCCAAGAGCCCCTCTCCTTGTATTTTATAAGTGTTTCCCTCTCTTTGTATTTTATAAGTGTTTCCTCAAAGAAGTTTCCCTTTATAAAATAAGGTGACAAATGCATTAGCATAGAATTAATGAGAAGACTGAGTTTCTGGCCCCAACATGAGCTTCTGATACTAAAGAAAGTACTACCTCGGATTTAGGGCTACCACTATGATAGGCCAGGTTGTCCACTGCACAATAATGCAGGGGCAGAGGGGCAACTGGCAGCTGAGGTGCACCCTTTTCCATGCCTTCTCCCTGACACAGGGCTGTATTTACCCATCAGAGAAGGGATACATTTTTCTAATTTCCAGAAAGTCATGGCATAGGCCAGACCCTATAGGGCACACGCAGCCGCCAGACTCCCCTTATATGTATAATATTCTGCTAATTAAAGCAGATTTGCAGGCAAATAATTAACAACAAAGGATCTGTGTAATATTTGTGCTTCCCTCTGCCCCACTCCTATTTCAAAATAATGTCAATGCAACCAGAAATGACTGTGTCCATCTTGGTGGATCACATATTATTCCATCTCAACTTCATGGTGATGACAGAGTAACAGAGCAAGTGCCAATGCACAAGTCCATTTCACACTCCTGCTAGTGCCATGTCTGCTAACATCTCAGTGCCCCAAGCAAGTCACGGGGTGGGGCCCAGTGTTAGGGACAGAGGAGGGTGACCTGAACACGGTGGAAGGGTGTGGCAAAGGGAGAGGTGAATAACTGAGGCCATGATTGCCATCTACCACCTTGTATTATCCAAATTTTTGCATTCCTTAAGGACACGGGCCATTTCTTTTTTAGCTTTTAATCCCCAGGGCTCAACCAGGTGCTTGGAACATAGTGAGGTAGTAACAAATGTTTGGGGAACTAAAAACGAATGGCCCTGCAATCCACTGAGTGGCTGAAACCAGAACCAGTGTCAGTTTTTACTTCTTCCGCAGCCTCACGTTATACCTACAGCAGCCATTAAGTACTATTGATTGACTCCATTTTAAAAATATCTCTTAAATCATTCCTTTTTCCATTCAAGACACAGGACTAAAGACCAAACCCTCCAGGAGAAATTAAACCTCTTATAGCTCCCCAAAGCACCTTGTACATTTCTATTTTATAGCACTTGCCTCATTGTTGTAGACTTCTCCGTTTGTCTGTTTCACCTGAAAGAAGTGTGAAACTCTGGAGGGCAAAATCAGGATTCAAGCTCATTTTTTTTTCTTGCCAGAGAAATAACAGTATATATTTTAAAATTGGGGGGTACGCGCACAAGATTCAAAATTCCAAAGGCATAAAAAAGGGTATGTAGTGAAAAGCAAGGGCTGCCTCCCACCACCAAACCTTCGAGTACAGAGAGGAACTCATATTCCCATGCCTTATTTATTCTGCCTGTGAGTTTACCATACCAACTTACAACATGTGTTCTTCCCTTTTCTCACACACTACTCTGTTTTTTAAACTTATTCTATTTTAGAAATTATATCTACACATGTAAAGCAGTCTTAATCTTTTGAATAGCTTCATGTCATTTCATTGTATGGATGTGCCAAAATTTATTGGATCTGTGGGATTGGTTACCCCCCCTTGCTAGAAGCAATAACGAAAGCAGTAAGTTTGCACTTCCTTCCCACTCCTCTTACACCTCTTTTCCATCCAACATTTTAGCTCTTTGCATTATTTTTGTAATATTTATGTTTATACCTTTTAAATATATCTTCACTTCCTTGGCTTGCTTTATTCGGTGTATAATAATATCTTGGACATCTGACTGATAAGGTTATCGGTAGACTTATACCACTTTTTACCTCCTCCCTTCCTTTCCTGAATGCTATTTCCATTATTCCTACATTTTCAGGGATTGATTGGCATTTGATTTAGTCCTATCCTTAGGAGTAAATGGATTCACCAGTGGTCTATTTGCTCTATTTTTCTTTTCCTTTCAAGTTTGCTGACACTGGCCTTGAAGAATTTCTTTTTAAAGGGATTATAGGATCCATATTCCCTAATGATTGCATGTCAATATGTCTGTCTGTTCACTGTATACTTAAATGATTGTTTGCTTTGTATAAAATTCTTAGTTATCTTTTCCTTCCTTAAGACTTTGTAGGTCTTGCTTCTAGCATCTGATGTTTCTGGGAGGGAGTCTCAGGCCAGCTTGATGATTTCCTCCTTTCAGGTGGTTAATTTTTGTACCCACATTCCCAAAGGAATCTTGATCTTTGAAGTAAAACATTACCAGAATATTTTTGCATCAATGGTTATATTTAAATGTGAGAGATAGTATGCCTTTTCAAGGTGTGAATTCAAAGTTATTATGTCTGCAAGATTTTCCTGGATTATATCTTTAAATATTTTATGTTCTATTGTTTCAGTTCACTATTTCAGAGATGAGTTATATATGCATTTGATTGTCTTGTCTGGTCTTCCATTTATCTTTTTAAAATATTTTTTAAAATTTTATTTATTTATTTTGAGAGAGAGAGGGAGTGAGTGAGAGAGAGAGCATAAGCATAGGAGGGGCAGAGAGAAGGAGAGACAGAATGCCAAGCAGGCTCCACACCATTGCCATCAGCACAGAGAGGCATGTGAAGCTCAACCTCAGGAACCCTGAGATCATGACCTGAACTGAGATCAAGAGTTGGAAGCTTAACTGACTGAGCCACCCAGGCACCCCCCATTTATCACTTTTCTATTCCTTTTTAATTCTTTGTTCTTTTATGTTCTATTCTGCTCGCTGTGTCTTAATTCCATCTTCTTTGTTAACATTCTCTTTCATTTTTTCTCATATCTGCTCTTCTTGTTATGTCTCGTATCTTCTCTGAGATCTTTGTGAAATAAGTTTACATTCTCCTCTTTTCAGCCCACAAAAAAGGCAGCTTCAGGGCTATTCCTGAGGCAGGGTCTCTCTCCTGTCTGCTATAAGAAACTGCTTCCTCCAACTGTGTTGTGTCTGTGTGAATCTTCATCAGCCTTGACTCTCTGGTAACAAACTTGGCCCAGTAAAGCCCTCACCACCAGCTGATAATCCGCCTTCCTGTTGTTCAAAACAAAAATTATATGTAAATTACATCAAAAGAAAAACAAAACAAACAAACACTCCTCCCACCCCACCCCTCCCCCAGTGTGGGCCAATTTGCTTTGGAGAGCTGTCCTCTACTGCCTGTCTCAGATCTATTGCTGGGGTGGAGGGGGAGGGTGGGGGAAGGGGGAGGGGGAGGGTGGGGGAAGGTGGAGGGTGGGGGAAGGTGAAAGGGGCTGGGGGAGGTTGGAGGGGTCTTCTTTCAGCATTTTCCTGTACCCCTATTTGATCTTCATTGGATGTGGCAACCCTTAGTTACATATTTATAAAGAGTTATAGAGTCATGTTTCTTTTCCTCATTTTCTTTTGTTTTAGGGTGATTTTGAACAGGAAAAGGACATAGCATTTTCTTTACTAGGACATTTTAAAACAGGAAAAGAACAGCAATACTTCTGTTAGAGTAGGCAGTTAGATAGACATGAGCAGGAAGGGAGAAAAGAGGAGGACAAATGGACAATTGCCAGGGTCCACCCAGTTTCCACCCAGAGACGCCCCTTCTCTCTTAGACCGGCCCCCTACGCGGTTTGGGACAGAACAGGTGGCGGGACAGCCCCAACTCTGGAGCATGAGCACCTAAGACCGTGCTGGCTAGTAACCCTTGAGGCTATTATAATGTCCTTATAATACCATTTGTGCTGTGGTTTGGGCCCCTCCACCGTGGGTTGCACTTAGGCACTCGTGGGAAGGTGACTAACACAAACTTGCACAAAAGGTTGGAGGGGAGGAAACCAAGGTGGGTCCAAGAATGGGAAGGAGGAGACCAAATAAACCCTCATAAAAGGATCCAGGGAGAAACTCATCTGGCTTCCCCATCCTGGGGTCAGCCTGCTCCTCTGCCTCTAGAGTGTCCTGTGACTTGTTGCTAAATGAAAACTCTTTGCTACTTTAAATCTCCCCTGGGTCTCTCAGCAAGACAAGAACCACTGAGGAATTCCACAATCCACCCAGGTAACACTTCCAATCTTGTAACTCATTTTTCTTCTATTTTGTATTTAATAAATACTTGCTAAAAGAAAAGGAAGAGAGGGAGTTATATTAGTTTTCTCTTGCTGTTGTAACAACTTATAAATGTAGTGGTTTTAAACCTTTATTTATTATCTCACAGTTCTGTAGGTTAGAAGTTTGAAATGGGTCGGGCGCCTGGGTGGCTCAGTTGGTTAAGCGTCTGACTTTGGCTCAGGTCATAATCTCCCAGTTCAGGAGTTCAAGTTCCCCAAAGAGCTCTGTGCTGACAGCTCACAGCCTGGAGCCTGCTTCGGATTCTGTTGTCTCCCACTCTCTCTGCCCCTCTCCCACTTGTGGTCTGTCTCTCTGTCTCAAAAATAAATAAACATTAAAAAAAAAAAAGTTTGAAATGGGTCTCACTGGGTTAAAATCCAGATACCAGCAGGCTGCCATACCCTCCAGAGGCTTGGCGGTGGTGAGGGTGGGGGCAGGAATCCATTCCCCTTCCTGTTCTAGCTCCTAGAGGCAACTGGCATTCCTAGGCTCATTCCTGGGCTTCTGAACCCTTTCTTCCATTCCCAAAGCCTAGGAAAGGGTCAAGCACTTTCATATGGCATCACTAGTACTTCCTTTTCCTTCTCCCTTTTCCACTTTTAAGGAACTTTGTGATTACATTGGGCCCGCTTAGGTAATCTAGAATATTCTCCCATTTCTCAAAATCCTTCAATTTATTACATAAGGCAAAGTCCTTTTTGCCATGTAAGGAAACACATTCATAGGTTCTAAGGACTAAAACATGGGCCCCTTTGGGGGGAAGGGCATTATTCTGTCTACCACAAAGGGAAAAAGGGAGTGAAAGAAAAGGTAAGTAAGTTCCCTGTTCTTACACAAATTTAATTCTATACTGTAATAGTGAGGTTCTACTTGACTTTAACAAGGCTTTAAATTTTCACAGTGTTCAAGCACCTGGCCTACCTGTGAGGTAAGTGAAAACATCTTGTGCTTTCCTGAGGGAAGTTGAAAATTATATTGTGATTCGTATAAACAAATATATGCCTTGATTAATCTTGTTTTTAGGAGAAATAAAATATATGATTTAAAACATACTATTTGAAAAGTCTGTTAAAGCATTTCCTAGATGTCTTGGTTGCCAATGTAGTAAACAGGATAAGAGGTCAAATATAAATATAAAATTGACCTTAAATAGAAAATAGTGTATCTAGTTTAAATATAAATATTATATATAAATTAAAATATATCATAGAACAGGTAGAAAGGCAGATAGATATAAAAGAAAATGATAAACAATAAACCGTGAGAATAAATGAGGAAATATTTCAAATTTATGAAGATAAGAGGCATTCCTAACCGTACCTTTTGACATCTGAATTTATCATTGGGAATAAGATGAAACATATGGGAAACTGTACAAAAATATTAACAAAAGTGACAGTCAGAAATTATGCAAATGAAAACATCTAGAACCTAGCTGTAAAATATATTGAAAGAAGTAAACTACTGATTACAACTTGGATTAACTCCCTGGCATGTTATTGAAATAGATAAATTTATTCTTCTAAAAAAGGGAATGAGGAATAGTTCTGAGAATCTCCATGTAGATTATTGAAAATCCCAAGGCAAATCATTTCTCTGAAGTTGCATATCGCATGTGGAAAAGGTTCTTAGTTTTGTTTAGATTCTATTTGAAATGCCAGTAGCTTCTGTGCTATGCCTGCTTGCTTGAAGAATACAGATCTAGAAGCTTGGGGTGACACACAGCTTGCGCATTGCTCCTCACTATTTTCAATACTGCACTGATGCTTTTTTTAAGTTTATTTATTTGAAAGAAAAAGATCACATGTGAGCAGGAGAGGGGCAGAGAGAGGGGGAGAGAGCGAATCCCAAGTAGGCTTCATGCCCAGTGCAGAGCCTGACGTGGGGCTTGATCTCAAGAACCCTAGATCATGACATAAGCCAAAACCAAGACTCAGATGCTTAACTCACTGAGCCACCCAGGTGCCCCTGCACCGATGCTTTTATAAGGAAGTATGACTCTACTTTCATCTGTTGAAAGAACAGCTCTGGGCACATTTTTCTTTTGCCTACTTCAATGTCATTTCCATGAGGGCACAGCTACACTTTTTCAGTGAGCCAGACCCAACTGATTATGAACATTAAGGCCGAGTGGATTCAGCCCTTGGGCTAAATTTAGAAAAATAATAATAAAGAGAAGCAGAAATGAGTTAAGTAGGTTTAAGTAGGTACAGACAAGGGATTCACTAGTGCAATGGAGTTTTCCAGGTGCTCTTTTGGTGAATTTTGGTAATGACCATCAAGGTAGCTTCTCTCCAGTTTCTCTCTCTCTCTCTCTTTCTTTTTTAATAGAACACTTCTCCAAATCACTTTTTTTCCCTAATGACAGAAGGAATGCGTGATTACTGTGAATAGTTTGCAAAATAGAGAAAAATACAAAGAAAAACAACACAAATCGTCTGTGATCCTGCCATCTTGAGATACCCAGCATCCTTTCTCCAACGCCCTCTATACTCTTATCCTGTCTTATATTTGTTTATAGTCCTCTTATTTCATTACTACTACTACTGCTACTATTACTTATTGTCTGACCACCTCAATTGAACATAAAGTCCATGAAGGCAGGGAGTTTATCTCCCTGAGCACCAAAACAAGACTCAGTAAATAAGTATTGGCTTAATAAATGTTTTTTACATGAATAAATACACACTTTGGTGTATCATCTTCCAGTCAGTTTTCTTAAAAAGACATACACACACAGGGGTGCCTGGGTGGCTCAGTCGGTTAGGTGTCTTGATTTCGGCTCAGGTCATGATCTAGAGGTTCGTGGATTTGAGCCCTGCATTGGACTCTGTGCTAACAGTGGGGAGCCTGCTTGAGATCCTTTCTCTCCCTCTCTCTCTGCCCTTTCCTTGCTCTCTCTCTCTCTCTCAAAATAATAATCTTTCAAAAAATGCTTAAAAAACATGTATACATAAGTTGTTTATAAAGTACTATTTTTGTTAATTTTTTTGTTTTTAAAATTTTGATTCCAGTATAGTGAACATACAGTATTATATTAGTTTCAGGTATACACTCCACAGTTTTGTCGATATCAGGAAAAATGTTGATTCTTTATTAGATGCTTGGACTGATGTTGAGCTCTGTGGTGTAGAGGCAGCTTTTAGGCAAACAGGCTTGAGTGATGGAATGTAAAAAAGGACCACAGTGACCACCTGGCTTAATACAGACAGGCCCATCCGGTGACCCACCCCAAAATATCCAGAGGCCCTACATGCACCCTAATGTTTCTAGCAGCTCTATCAACAATAGCCAAAGTATGGAAAGAACCCAAATGTCCATCAACAGATGAATGGATAAAGAAGATGTGGTTGGTATATGATACAATGGAGTATTACTCACCAATCAAAAAGAATGAACTCTTGCCATTTGCAACTATGTGGATGGACAAATATCATATGACTTTACTCACAAGAAGAATTTAAGATACAAAAGAGATGAACATAAGGGAAGGGAAGCAAAAATAATGTAAAAGGGAGGGGGACAAAACATAAGAGACTCTTAAATACAAAGAACAAACTGAGGGTTGGTTGCTGGAGGGGTTGTGGGTGGGGGGATGGGCAAAATGGGCAAGGGGCATTAAGGAA
This sequence comes from Panthera leo, assembly GCF_018350215.1. Classification (NCBI taxonomy): domain Eukaryota; kingdom Metazoa; phylum Chordata; class Mammalia; order Carnivora; family Felidae; genus Panthera; species Panthera leo. The sequence continues at coordinate 34,773,818 of NC_056681.1, read as the reverse complement.
GACACTGTTGGGATGAGCACTGGGTGTTATGCATAGGGGCTGAATCTTTGGAATCTACTCCTGAAATCATTATTGCACTATATGCTAACTAACTTGGATGTAAATTAAAAAATAAATAAATAAGTAAATAAAAAATAATCCAGAGGCCTTAACTGACTAATGGGCTACTTACAACCAGGCACAGTTACCAAAAAAGGGAGAATTCCATGAGTGGCCATACCTCCTCATCTTCCCTCTTTAAAATACAGCCCCACCCACTGCCTCCTGGCAGACAGCCTCTCCTTTGCTGTCCTGCCCCCTGCTCCCTTGGCATGTATTTACTAAACTTCTATCTCCTTTGTTCTGCCTCAGGTGAATCCTTTCGCTTCCACCCAATCATCACCCCACATTTGGGAGCCCACATCTGATGGGGACAGACATTATCTAGACAGTGCAAAGCATGCCTCAAAAAGATTTTATCCTCAAGAGAAACTTCATCTACATATAACATTGCTTGATTTATTATTATTATTATTATTATTATTATTATTATTATTATTTTATAATCTGCAAAAGACCACAGTGTCTTTTTTTCCATTTACACAAGAATTCCTGCTTTTGCACCTCCCTGTAAGCTTCCCAGGGACCTCAGGCAGGGCAGTCTGCCGGAATCCTTGACCCACAGCATTCCCCCCCTCCCCATTCTGCTGAGGTCCTCTCGAGGAAATGCCCTTTCCCCTCCAAACTGCCTTTTCACATTCTTGTAGGTATTTCTTTCTTCTTCCATAAAACCAGAGGCTGCTGGCTGGCTGGTGCTAGAGACAAGCTCACCTGGACCTCTTTCTAGCTGGGTGACCTGAATCATATGTAGCTTGCTCATCTGTAAGAGGGGGATAATGAAATCACCTTACTCATCAGGTTGGTTTGAGGTTTAAATGAAATAAAATGCTGTTTTAGTAGGGTTATCCAGAGAAACAGTAGATATACAGAGAAAGAGGGAGATAGGTAGAGATATATAAAGAGATTTATTCTAAGGAATTGACTCACATGATTATAGAGACTGAGAAGTCCCACAGTCTGCAGGAAGCAAGCTGGACACCCAGGAGAGCCAATGTGTAGTTTCAGTCTGATTTGCAAGGCCTGAGAACCAGGAGAGCTGATGGTGTCTGGAAGCCAGTCTGGAAGTTCAGCAGGCTTTTGAGACCCAAGCTCATGTTTCAGTTTGAGGAGGAGCTGCCTCTTACCCAGCCTTTTTGTCCTGAATAGGTCTTTAAGTGAGGGGATGAGTCCCACCCACATTCAGGAGGGCAATCTGTTATATTCCCTCTACCCATTCATCCAGAAACACCCTCACAGGAACATCCAGAATAATGTTTGGCCAAATGTCTGGGTGTTCCATGGCCCAGTCGAGTTGACACATAACATTGACCATTGTAAGTGCTTAGCACAGTACCTGACACCCATAAGAATCCAGTGAGTACTACTCAGGAGCCTTTATACTGCTAATTCTCATGATCTCTTTCCTCCTCTGAGATGTCACTTTCCCTATAACGTTTTGGTGGGAGTACTGTGAAGGAATGATGCTACCTAGTACATGTAGCACAGTAATACGTTTTATTGACTGTTTATGTCCATTTTATTTTCCTAGATATGCTGGGGAGGAAAAAAAAGAAATCATCAACATCTTCAGCTGCTGAATGAATGAGGAGAACTGGGGCTTTTTCTTCCCTGCCCATGAGAGAATGGAGAGGGGACCTTACCCCACATCAAACCAAGAAAAAAAGAAAATGCTCTGAACAAACCATGATGAAAGATTTGGATTTGACCATTAGAAGGGAAGACTCACTTTGAGCTACTTACAGTTAAGTGGGGTTTGCGGAGGAAGTTCACGCAAGCTTGAGATGTAGCCCCAGGGTTTGGGAGACTGAATGGACATTAAGTGTATTTTCTGCTTCTCACAAGCAGATAGATATCAATGACGAGAACCAAGGGCACAGGAGAAGGGAGCCAAGTAGGAAGGGACTGTGATGTACTACAGTGATATGAAAGTGGGGCAATCTTCAGCATATCCTGTTCTCTGAGACCCTTAGAGGGCACCCAGAAAGCCCTCAGCAATACCCAGGGCTCTACTTGAAGCATGGACAGAAAAGGAAGCAAATCATGTGGCTGCTTTAAGCATTGCAATGCCTGACTGAGTGAAGTGGCTAGGGACAGAGGGAGACTTGCTACTCTCCAAAGGGACCTCAGTGGGTCAGAGACAAAAGGATGCTAGATATCATCCCAAAAACAACACAGCACCATCCTAGTGAAGATCCCCTCAGTGTAGACTGTCAGCAGCATACCCAACCTGAGTAAGACTGGGCCACATTCCACCATCAAGACAGCCAAGTCTGTATTCCATTTCTCCTTTTTCCTCATCTTCCCTATAAACTGAAGGATTTGAAAACTAGAAGGAGGAAAAGGAAACATTCCCCCCAAAACTATTTCCTTTCCTCCACTTTAGGGTGCTGGTTTGGGAAGAGAAATTAAAGCTTACCATGATGCTTCTCTCTCTCCAAATCTCCAAATCAGGAAGTAAGAAGATACTCTATAAATCAGGTTTAAATTAAAAACAATTTCAAATAGAGCTTTACATTGGACCAGTCTGAATTATTTTTAAATAATAAAGTATAGTAGGATATCAAAAGTGTACCACTAGTATTGAGTTTTCTCTTTCTGAGTACACAATAAAACTGCATTTCTCATTCATCCAGGAATTATGCAGAGCCGTGCTTTAATTTGGCCAATTCATTATGAGCAAAAGTTACAAGCATTGTTTCCAAACTGAGAAAGTGAAATTCCTTGGAGCCCCTATAATGTCTTCTTCCTGGGCTGTGGCTCCTTGAAACATACATATTAGATTAAAAAGTCCTAAGAAGTGGGGTGCCTGGGTGGCTCAGTTGGTTAAGCGTCCGACTTTGGCTCAGGTCATGATCTCACAACTTGTGAGTTTGAGCCGCGCGCCGGGCTGTGTGCTGACAGCTCAGAGCCTGGAGCCTGCTTCAGATTCTGTGTCTCCCTCTCTCTCTGCTCCTCCCCTGCTCATGCTCTGTCTCTCTCTGTCTCAAAAATAAATAAAAACATTTAAAAAAAATTTTTTTAAAGTCCTAAGAAGTAAGCAGGCTGGATCTCTCCATCTCCTCATGGAAGGGAGATGCGTAGAGTTCTGGGCTTACAGCAGGTTTTTAATGAACAAGAAATAAGTCTTTATTGGAGTCACTGGGATTCCTAATCAATCTGTAACCGTGGGATGACAACCTATTGATACTAGAAATGGGGTGCCACCATAACAAAAAACTTAAAATATTTGGTAAAGGCTTATTAGTCAAGTGGTGGACAATAAGTTAACATGTTTCACTAGAAAGATAGTAAAGCATGCATGTAAGAGCAAAATGTTTGTTAAAACATTTATCAGAGGTAACTTGGGGGATATATTAGATTTCTATTATTGCTGTAACAAATTACCACAAACTTAGGCTTAAAACAAGTCAAATGCATTATTTCAAAGTTCTATAGATCAAAAGTCCCACACAAATCTCGCCAGGTTATAATCAAGATGGCAGCAGGCTGCATTTCTTTCTGGAGGCTCTAGGGGAAAATCTATTTCCTTGCCCATCTGGAGGCCCCTACATTTCTTGACTTGTGGCCCCCTCCCTCCATCACCAAAGTCAGCAAGGGTAGGTACAATCCTCATACTGAAGGTCTCTGATTCAGTCTTTTGCCTCCCTCTTCCCCCTTTAAAAATTCGTGATTAGATTGGGACCACTAGGTAATTCAGGATAATTTCCCTAATGTAAGGTCCAGGATTAACAATTTTATTCCATCTGCAACCTTGATTCCCCTTTGTTGTGTAAAAGAACATATTCACAGTTTCCTGGAATTAGGATGTGGACATCTTTTGTAGTCATTGGTCTGCCTAACCCAGGTGGCATATGAGCCTAATGGACTTGTGCTCCAGAGGTAGAGATTGGAAAACAGAACCCTAGGAGTTGATTGCTATTGGTTGCATTTGGCAAAGATGTTACAAGAAAGACATGAGCTCAGAAAACAATTGGCAATTTGCAACTAGAAATTAGAGAAAATGATTCTAAAAATTCAGGACTTTGAAGATTTGGAAAATGCTTCTGCTTCCACTCCCCAAAGAAAAAGATGGGATCTAAGAAAGAGATGTTATGCAACAAAATATTAGGATAAACTTCCTGTTGTTTTGCCTCAAGGCAATGAAGACTCTAAGAGTATGGCACCCAGTAAAGCTTTTCAGTTGATTAAAATGACTGAAGGCAAAGATAAGAGTAAGTGGATAGCCTTCTTACTGAAGCCCTATACCTTCAAGATAGGCCCTGTTGAGCTGATGATGAGACTTGGCATTGAGTCAGTGAAGTGAAATAGGCTTTGGAATCATAACCAAGAAAACCTCCATTGTGGTCTTCTGTCACATGGAACTTGATGGCAGGCAAATAGATCATAAGGCTGCTAGGTTTTTGAGAGAAATTTGTTGCCAAGAAAACATAAATCTTTAGATATTAAGCAACCTTTGAGCCCCTAAGGACAGTCTTCTCAAATGTCAATCTCAAATGTGGCTGAAAAGGATGCTAGAATAAGAAGCTTTAGAGGTCAGAGCCCATGGACACAGTTCTCACGGACATGTTGCCTATCTAAGAACGTTCTCCACCCAGGACAGGGCTGGGGCTAAGGCAAGGCAAGTGGTGCACTTGCCTCCGACACCAAATTTAGAGGGATGTCAACAAACTCGGTAATCAGGATGACTAACGCTTTAAACATTTTTAAAGTATGTAAAATTTATATTTTATTATTAAAATTTAATATTTAAAATTTGAAGTATTTAAAAAATTTTTAAATGTTTTATATATTTCTTGTGAGAGAGTGAGTGCAAGTGGGGGAGAGGCAGAGAGGGAAGGGGGCAGAGGATCTGAAGTGGGCTCTGCTCTGACAGACTGACAGCAGCAAGCCCAATGTGGGGCTCGAACTCATGAACTGTGAGATTGTTACCTGAACCAAAGTTGGACGCTCAACAAACTGAGCCACCTAGGTGCCTCTGAAGTATTTCAAATTTTTAAAACATTTTTAAAAATGAAAATTAATGTAAAGAAACCAATAAGAAAATATCACCATTCTTTTTAAGTTTATTTATTTTTGAAAGAGAGAAAGAGAGGGAGAGAGAGAATCCCAAGTGAGCTCTGTGCTGTCAGTGTCAAGCCCGATGTGGGGCTTGATCTCATGAACGGTGAGATCATGACCTGAGCTGAAATCGAGAGTTGGCCACTCAGCCAACTGAGCCACCCAGGCACCCCAAAACATCACCATTTTTTTTAAAAAATGTTAATGTTTATTTATTTTTGAGAGAGAGAAAGACAGAGTGTGAGCAAGGGAGGGAGGGGCAGAGAGAGAGAAACACAGAATCTGAAGCAGGCTCCAGGCTCTGCACTGTCAGCACAGAGCCTGACCAGGGGCTTGAACCCACAAACTGAAAACATCACCGTTTTTAATTAAGACACCACCCATGGACTGAGGTGAGGGTGTGGTCCGTGAAACGCTCACTCGGGGAGCTGTGCAAGGGCAAGCCTCTCTCCCCTGTTGGAAGCTTCTCCTGAGAAGCACAGTGCGGAGGCACATAGATTCCCCAATCGCCACTTGGACCTCTGTTGCCCTGAAGAGCCATCAGATTCGTAATACAGTTTGAGCGAGTAAGGATATGTCCTTGACGTGCTACACTGCTGAGATTTTAAGGTTAATTTATCAACTTGGCCTAACCAAGTTTACCCTAAGCAGAAAGTGGGCAGTAAGCTTTCGAGAATTTCCAGGATGTCACTAGGAGTAGGGGTAGCAACCCAACCCAAAACAGTTGGGGTTGCAATGGGGAAAAATAAAAATAATTTCATATTTGTACTCCTATTTGAGACTGTTTAGCTACATGTATATATTTTTAAGGGACTTGGAGGAAAAACCATAAAAATGAACATTTGGATTTATTACATAATGTTTGAGAAATACAATGGTGCTGATGAACAAATGGAATGTGTTCCTTGTGAACCTCAGGACTCAAACAGAGTCAAGTTTCTTTGCGAATAAATCAATCGAGGTCTTGCCAAGTATCAGCCTTTTAATTAGTTATTAAATGAACTACCCTCTTAAAGAATCTTGGTTTGAACAAGGTGATGGCCAGAATGGCCCAACATATTACTTCATATTGAGATGATTGAGAAGCAAGTGGAGAAAGGTTAATTTTCCTTTTTTTAATCACTTTTCATTTTATAGGTAATTATCACTTGTGATTCAATAATTTGTTATTAACCTCAGTGCAAAATTAACCCCAATCTTCATTACTGAATTTCAGTTCGTAGGTGTAACTCACATTACTCAGTGATATAGTGCTGAAGTTTATGAAATGTGATTTTTTTTACTGTCAAATTACATTTATTTATGTTTTGGAGCTGTTTTATCTTCTCCTACTAATAATCTTCAAGTGGTAGTATCTTTTAAGCTAATAAATTTCTCTGGATCCTGGTTAATCTGCTAAAAGTTTAAGGATCTAAATAAACATTTAGATATACTAGGATAATTCATCTATGTAATTCAATCACTGATCACTGCTGATTTATTTATCATTATTATTAGTTTTAGTTTTAGTTTTTGTATACCTGCAAACTTTTTTTTTTTATTTTAGAGAGAGAGTGTGTGTGCAAGGTGGCGGGGGGTGGGGGGAGAGGAGCAGAAGCACAGAGAGACAGAATCCTAAATAGGCTCCACACTCAGCACACTCAGCCTGACTTGGGACTTGATCCCATGACCCAGGGATCATGACCTGAGCTGAAATCAAGGGTCGGATGCTCAAATGACTAAGCCACCCAGGCACCCCATGTATACCCATAAACCTCTTAAGAACCTTTAGCACTTAGAAACCCAGGAACAGAAAAACTGGGGGGGCAGTCCCTAAAGATCTTGGAAGTTGCCCATGCAATTTTCCAAACAGTAACTTTTTTAAAAGCATGTCTCTGAATTCAAAAGAGAAAAAGCCTCTTTAAAGGGCTGGCTTCTCTTGAATATGCTTTTCCAGTTGTTTGTAGCCTTGGAAGATCTATAACTTAGAAGACCTCATGAAAAACAAATGTTATCATTTAAAAAAAAAAAAAAAGGACAAGGACAGACAGTTTATAGAAGAAATAAACAAAGAAAAAATGTTCAGCCGCACTTGTGGTAATTAAATAAATATAAAAATTTAAAGCAAGATAGTATCCTTTAATCGTTGAATCAGCAAAGGCATTCTTTTTTTTTTTTTTTTTAAGTTTATTTATTTATTTTGAGAGAGAGTGCATGCAAGCATATACACTGGCGGGGCAGAGAGAGAGGGACAGATAGAATCCCAAGCAGGATCTGCGCTATCAGCATAGAGCCCAATGTGAGGCTCCATCCTGCAAACCAGAAGATCATGACCGGAGTCAAAATCAAGAGTCTGATGCTTAACCGACTAAGCACCCAGGTGCCTCAGCAAAGACGCTCTTCAATGACCATACTGAATGCAGATGAAATACTGTAACCTGGCTGGTGGGAGTATAAACGTTCTTGACAATACTTTGCAATAATTATATACTCTGTCACTGTAAATTCACTTATAGTAGTCTCTTCCAAAAATATCATTAGTTCTGAGGACAATGACTTATGCATTAAAATAGTCATCTCAATGAATAATGATTTCTGAAAAAAAAAAAAAAAAACAACTGAAATGAACATAAATGTCCAACCGTAGAAGCGTGGTTTCACACAATTAGAGCAGCATGGATTCTTTGAAATGGCCAGGCCTTGATTTGCTTCCCAGCTATAAAACCTTGGGCATAACAGTCTCTCTGAACACCACAGTTTCTTATCTGAAAAATGGGAACGATAATACCTAAGATTCATGGATATTGTATGACAAAGGTTTTAAAAAAACTTTCTCCACTTTCCTTTTCTCTAAGCTGACAAATTTCAATGTTCTGGAGCTACGCTCTCCAATACAGTAGTCACTAGCCACATATAGCTATTTAGATTAAATTTATTAAAAGTAAATATAATTTAAAATTTAATTCCTTAGTTGCCCTAGCCACATTCCAAACTCTCAGTAGCCATGTCTTGATGGTGGTTACCATACTGGACACAGTGTGGATATAGAACATTTTGTTATCTCAGTAGTTTCTTTTAGATACCACTATTCCAGAGTCTTTCTGTGTTTAAACTAGAAAAGCCCACTGAAAACACTAAGACAGGAGAATATAGTAGTAAATGGCAAGAATGCTTCTAATGTAGATAAAACATAAAACTTGTGCACCCTTTTTAGGCATTTATATTTTGACAATATACTTTGACTTCTAAAAATTATTCCTGAAATTCATTTAGGAAAAATTGTAAGTTCGACTATAGCAGAAGAATGATCACATTACAACCACTAAGCCATACATGTGATTATAAAACTTTCATTGCTTCTTACTTGGGTTTCCTCGTTTTTCTTAAGTTATATTAGACAGAGTCACCTCTTGATTCTTCCAATTTTCAGTCAATTCTTGAAGAAGTTATTGCTGGGGGCACCTGGGTGCCTCAGTCGGTTGAGTGTCCAACTTTGGTTCAGGTCATGATCTCGCGGTCTGTGGCTTCCAGCCCTGAATGGTGCTCTGCACTGAGAGCTCAGAGCCTGGAGCCTGCTTCGCCTTCTGTGTCTCACTCTCTCTCTCTCTGCCCCTCCCCTGCGCATGTTCTGTTTCTCTCTCTCTCAAAAATAAATAAACAAACAAAAAAAAAAAAAAAGAGAGAGAGGGAGAGAAAGAGAGAAACAAGTTGTTTAAAAAGAAAAAAAAAAGAAGTTATCACTGAATTAGTCACAATCAACTTAGCTTGAAATAATCTCCCTTACTTCTTATTGGATATATTGCTCTGCTTGAACAATTCTATGAATTTGGTTCCCCAATTAATATAGAATTTTCATGCCACCTCAGTGAATAGAATAGATAGAATGGGAAAGATTTTTAAATAATAAGGATATTTGGTGTATCTAAGATTTTAGATGCTTTCTTCCATGTGATTGACGCATACCTTATAAGGTTTGTGTGTGTGTGTGCGTGTGTGTGTGTGTGTGAAGTATCTTCCCCCCAAAACCTAAAATATCCTTAGACGTAAAAGAATACCATGATAATTCAATCCTTGATTATTCCATTTTATTAAAATTATATTTTTATAGTTTTTCATACATTTTTAAGAAGCTCAACTTAAAATTCACAAAATAAATACAGATAACAACAACAATCTCAAAACTAACAGTTGAGAGTAGAGATTCATTTCTAGAGAACTTCCAAATTGTCTTCTCTTTCCCGTTTGTTTTAAGCTGTGAGGTGGAGCAGGACGTGGGTGTTGGGAGAGGCTTTGTTTCTTTCTCTTTCTTTTTTTCTTTTGCTAATATCATTATTATTTTTATTATTTATTTTTTCCAATTCACCCAAATAATTTTCTTGAGCATAGGCGGAACACAACACATGTATAAGTAAATGAAATATGGTTCTTTTGACATCAGTGCAGACCAAGAGCATTTCTTTGTTTTTTTATTTAATTTTTTTTTTTTTTTACATTTATTTATTTTTGAGAGACCTGGAGAGACAGAGTGTGAGCGGGGGAGGGGCAAAGACAGAGGGAGACACAGAATCCGAAGCAGGCTCCAGGTCCTGAGCTGTCAGCATAGAGCCTGATGTGGGGCTCGAACTCATGAGCTGCGAGATCCTGACCTGAGCCAAAGTCAGATGCTTAATTGACTGAGCCATACAGGTGCCCCGAGCATTTCTTAACCCACCAATTTTATACAGTCAACTCAGCCTTCAGATCCACACTTGACTATTTGGTTTACTCCTCCTGGACGTGTGTCTGGCTGCCTTCCCTTCCCTTTGTTTGCTCACATCTTGCCCATCTTCACATGTCTAGATCCACCTCCAGGTCTTCCATGCAGCCAGAGAGGGTTTACAGACTTACCTGAGTTTGAATTTGGCTCAGGCTCTTTCTAGTGCATTGACCTGAAGAAACACTTCAATTCTTGATAACTTACTCATCTGTTACAGAGATATATATAAAAAAAGCACCTTGTTTGTGGATTGTTTTGAGAATCAAATGAAAAATAAGGCACTAGGGGCTCCTGGGTGGCTCAGTCGGTTGAGCATCCGACTTCAGCTCAGGTCATGATCTCACAGCTTGCGAGTTCGAGCCCCGCATCGGGCTCTGGGCTGACAGCTCAGAGCCTGGAGCCTGCTTTGGATTCTGCGTCTCCCCCTCTCTCTCCCCCTAACCCACTTACATTCTGTCTCCATCTCTCTCAAAAATACATAAACATTAAAAAAAAAGCGCTCAGTAGGGTTCCTGGCACCTATGAGAACTCAATTGTAGTTGTAAAGATAAGGATTTCTTCACCACTCATTTCCACCAGGTTACCATCTTGCTACTGATTTGACTTCCCAATGATTCTGATTCTAGGAAGCAGGTGTGCTGACAGTGCCTAAAATATTATACATGCTAGAAAGGTCTACCTTTCATCATACTCTTTTGAGTTTGAGAACTATGAGTCAGTCTTTTGAGGCTGATCTATTTTATGCACCAGCCAAGCTGAGTTTTGGAAAATGCACACTTAGGACTAGCCCCTAAAATGGAATGAGCAAGTAAGACATTCGCTGTACTATTAAGCAAAGAGATCAACCTTCCTGGAGAAACCCAGTCTCTTGAGTTGCATTAGCTACAGCTGACACAATAGCCAGTTTTATTATTCATTGCTATCCATCATCCTGTATGCTTAGTGTCCTCCACATACTGACTGATTTTCATCATAAGGATGCATCCATACTTCTCATTAATTCTTAGGCTTTCCAAATGTTTTATATCACTCCATCACAGAAATAACTCAGTAAGAGTTAAATCTCAAACAGCAAGGCAAAACAAAACAACAACGAAAACCAAAGGCTAAAAAAAGAAGCACCTGGAATCATTAGTCACGCTAAATGCTCCAGACAAAACTGTGAACAAAAATTCCCCCCCTTGTGTCCTTTCCCTGTCTCCAGAGCCATCCGTCTGACCCTCTTACATTTCCACCTGGTGTTCATGCTTTCTTTATTTTTCCCCGACCCCCATCAAAGATTGCTGTAAGGGGGAAAAATCCAATAACCTCATTCACATTGAGATGTAAATTAGCAATTGCCTGAAAGATTTAATAGGGTCTCTCCCATGGGGAGTTTATATTTTCATGTAAACTAGAGGACCACATCTATAAAAATACAATTTCAGAGATCAGAGAGTGAAGTAGAGAAGGTGGCTGTAGGCGTTTCTTGAACCTACATGTGTGAGAGCCTTCAGAGTGGAGCCCAGCGAGGTCTGTGAGGAGCAGGCCAGGGGCTGAAGAGCAGTGGAACATTGTGGGTGTTCCTGGGTGAGGCAGGGCACACTGGGAGGTGGAGCACAGGATGGGAAGGCTCAGTGGCAGTTGGAAGGGGTCCGTACAGGAGAGGCCCAGCAAAAGCAACACCAGTGGGGCCCTTGGCAGACAGGAGGGGAATCTGGGAACAGGCAATATTCGGACATCCCGACAAGGAGAAAGCAGTGCCAGGGAGCACAGACTTCCCTGGGCTTTGGGGTTTCAGACAGGTTCAGTGTTCCAGAGGACCGGGGTGAAGAGTTCTGAAGTCGCATGCCAGAGGTATTGGGGCACTAGCCAGGATAGTGTGGCTAGTGGTCTAGTGACTCTAGACCAGAGTCAGGAGTCACCATTGTCCTTGTAGCGCCTGGCAGCTTAGTGATACATTCTCCCAATTTCTTGGCTTCAGGGCTCACTCAGAAGCAGGTGGTCTGCAGCCCAAATGATTTAGAACAAGTGGGCCATGGCTCTGAGCTGAAAAACCCTTACCTGTCTCCTTTGGCACATGCAGGCCTCACCCATTCTCCAGGACTGACCTCCATGTGCTTCTCAACTCTGGATCTGTTTTCTTCCAGTGTGTGGTTTTGGAGCATTTGCTGCTCCTCTGACTGAGCTTCCTGGGCTCCGCACTTTCGATTCTTGATTCTTGTTGTTCTGGCCTCTCATTCCTATTCCTCACCAGCTGACTTCTCCCTGTGCTCCCCACGTGCCACTGCTTCCAGCTTCTTGAAGTTGCTTCCCGTGGAGTAATTTATGTTGCACACAGAATAATGAAGAGATGCCTCCGATAGCGTCCAAACTATTACCTTCTTCCAAGCCAACCTTAGGCTACTTTGTTTCGATTCCCGTTACTGGGAGTCCCAGAAAAACTTGCGGTAGGAAGAATCTGCACCATGCCTGGCCGTTAACAGACATGAAGAGGAGGTCTGTCTAGCAGCATGAACCTTCCACCACTTAGAAGATAATCAGCTGCAGAATCCCAAATCCACAGGTCCAGTCAGCATCTGTCACTGTTTCAGGGCCTATTCCAGATGCCATGGGTCTTTGTGGACCCTGAAACAAACTTGGGGAAGACTCAGGTTCTATTTGTTTTGTTTGGTTTTTAATTCTATTAGTTTTTGCTTTTTTTTTTTTTTTCTCACTCCATCATGCTGCATAACAGTCTCCAAATCTCAGTGACTTGAAGGAATATGCATTTTTGCAGTCAAATTTCTCTCCTGGAGCTTGCTGGACCAGCTTTAGACAGCAGAACAGCTTTAGATCTCCTCCACGTGTCTATCATTCTAGGACTTGGGCTGGAGGAATAGAGCAGACTCAAGGCACATTGTTCTCGTGGCAAAATACAGGAGGACAAGAAAGCAAGCCAAACAAGATGAGCACCTTTCAAACCTTTGAACAGACAGAACAGGTGTAGATTATATCTACTCATATTCCATTGGCCAAAGTGTGGCCAAGGTCAAAGTCAGTAAGCTGTGGAGTAGTATTGTCTCCTCATAGTGAACCAAGGCATGACCCCAGAGCAAAGATAGAATTGTGGAGAAACAATACAATCGGCAACACTGGCCTATACAGTATTAAGAAAATAATACTAAGAGGAAGGGAAGGAGAAGGGCAAAGAGGAGGAGGGGGGTAAAGCCTTTGTTGGATGCCTTCTTTGGGCTAAGCACACCGCATGCATTATGTCATCATCCATCCTCTTGACAAATCTCAAAAGTAAATGTCTTTTTATCCTTCATGTGATAAATGAGGCACCTTCGGAACACAGAGGCCAAGTAAACTGGTAACAACAGAAACAAAAATAAAGATGAGTTTGTAATGATTAGGCATTACATCAATTTTGAAACTTTTCTGCTATAAATACTGGGAAATTGAAGTGAACTCAATTTAATCATGCCATTAATTACTACTGTGCAAGAAGTCCAGAGGTAGGGGACCCTAGGTTTGATTATTTCAGTAGTTCATCAGTATCATCAAAGACCCAGGGGCCTCTTTGTTTCTGTCCTATGATTCTCTGAATCTGGACATTGTTCATCAGTTTTTTTTTTCTTTTAATTAAAAAAAAATTTTTTTAACGCTTACTTATTTTTGAGAGACAGAGACAGAGCACAAGTGAGGAAGGAGCAGAGAGAGAAGGAGACACAGAATCTGAAGCAGGCTCCAGGCTCTGAGCCATCAGCACAGAGCCCAGACTCTGTGGGGCTCAAACTCACAAACTGTGAGATCATGACCTGAGCCAAAGTCAGATGCTTAACCAACTGAGCCCCCCAGGCACCTATTGTTCATCAGTTGTTAGCAAGATAGTCACAACAATCCCAGGCTTCACATGCAGGCGACGACTTCCAAAACCTCGCTTTTATGTATCCCATGATTCAAGTCCTCACAAAACACTTTCCTTCATATCCCATTAGCCATAATTATATTCTATATCTATGCTTAAAGCAATCACCTGACAAGAAGGAAATAAGTCAGATTGACTTAGGCAAATTATGACTTACCACTCTTAGGATTCAGGAGAATCCTGGACTTCTAAAGGACATGGAGCTCTGAGGCATGTAAATAAAATTGGGGGTCTGTTAATGAGGGAGAAAGGGGAAGTAAGGCTGTTGGGTAGGCACTCAAAATGCCTGTCACCATCTCTTATTATGTGGCAGCCACTGTGCTGAGGGGATCTGAGGGTGAGATGCTTCCAGCAGCTCATGGGAGGGCCTCTTGATGGAGTCCATGGTGCATTTAGTAGTATTTGTGTCCCTTTAATGCTCATGCAGAGTCTTATCTGCTACCCTCCCAGACACTCCCTGCCCCTATGTCATGATTCAGTAGTCTGTATGGGGTGACATAGAAATGGCCCATTTTGGCAATGTCCTGTATAACTAGGGAAGCTGGGCACTCACTCTTACGCTCTCACTTTCCCCCCCCATGGGAGAAATCACAGGCTGAGAAAATCTCACTTGACCCTGAGCTGTGCTACATTGGGGGAGGGCTGATGTGGGTAAAGGCAAGATATTCCTCTTACCCTCTCCAGCGAATCTGAACCCATATATGTTTTTTTTTCTCCAAGAGTGCACTGGAATTTCTCCCCTGGAAACCTGGATTTCCACAAAGACTCTGTAATCTGTGGGTGATTATCTGGGACAGTGTTCTTCAAGGTCTCCCATACTATGGCCAAAGGGGCTGAGCTGCTTCATAGGTCATGGCAGGGTCCACAGCTGAGACCAACATGTCTATGCCTACTACTTGATGCACAGAAAGGCAAGATTCCTCCCATATTGGCATACTGTGCTGGATCCTACAGCTCCCATTTTGTCCATGGATGGATGCCAAATCTTTGTTGTTGGGATGGAGACACAATCGTGGGATGTCTTATTCTGCTGTGTGGCTGATGCCACTCTTTCCAGCAGTCATCTCTCCCAAAGTCAGAGCTCTGAACCAAAGTCTAGATATTCCTGCATTATGTTGGTTGTAAGAGGTATCTTTTTATATTTTATTATCTCTGGAATCATAATGCAACTAACAGCCAGTGACATGTTAAAGCCTCCCTGCCAGCATTTCCCCCCCCTAAAGGCACATAAAATAATAATGTAACAAAGTATCTTAAAAACAAAAGCATACCTTGAAGAAATATTAGACCCAGGTCAAGATAGTGTTTCAAAAAGTGACACCAAATTACCCAGCCCATGTCTCCAAATACCAGTGCCCTGATTCATTAGTACTGGGTATTTGTGGGAGAATTTCCAGAGGCCTCTTTGGTTTGCCTCTTGTCCCTGGTTGACAAGGCATGGAGAAGTCCAGAAACAAGTCATAGTTTATACCCTAATGACACATTCTTCCTTTTATGAGTCTCAACTTAGGATGACATCGTCTCATGGATAGTTTTCTCTTACTTTATACTATACTCTGAAAACCCATGGGGGAATAAGGCAGGGAGCCATACCAGAGCCTGCTGTCCCCAGCTGGCCTCACCAGCCTTGAGACCATGGTCGCTTTCATCTAGAACCTAATTCTGATCAGGATCTGAGTACATTCTGTCCATCTAGTGAGTATAGCCACCTAGTGCCACCATTTTCCTATCATGTGATTGACACAGGAGAAGACTTAGATCCCATCTTCCTATACGGTAAAAGCCTTCTCTGTCCATGAACATATTGTTAGGCTCTTGCAAATCAGGCTTCCCTCTCGTCTCCCCCTTATTCTGTCCCCTTTACCATCAGGATCTCCATGGCCACTTTAGGTGAGTTCATGTCACTTGATTCTTCTGCTCTTCTCTGGGCTTTTCTTCTGGCCAGCTCTGCTATAAGCTAGGGGAATGTAAAGGACCTTAAAGCTTTAGCAGAGCCATCCTTACCAGTGCATACTATTGGGTTGCATCCTGAGATGCACGAGATGAGACATGAATGAAAAATAAACTCACTTCTCAAATAGGACATGCATGCTCACACATAAATATAATAACAGAATATTCTAAGGGTCAACACAGAACACTTTAGAAACCTAGAGGGTGTAGGCGTGGGAGGGAGTATTCGGATGGACAGTATAAAATCCCTTAAACTCAACCAGGTTCTTCAAAGCATTTTAGTGGGAATGCAATGCACTAAAGTCAATTATTCTGTACAGGGAAGACTTGGGTTGTGCACCTTGAGAGGTGGGATGAAGGTAGTTTCATTTGGAATAAAAAGGAAGAGGTGGATATGAAATATGAAGGGTCTAAAGATGATGTCTTAGCTCAGATTCCCTAGAAGCAGAATATGAGATGTTCTCATGAGAAACCTTCAGGATAGCACCAAGAAAGTAGCTAGATAGGATTAGCTTCACTGAAAGTCTAGACTCAGCCTAATCTTATGGGGAACTCTGGGGCATGAATACCACCACAGAGATGTTCTTTTCTTTCTTTCTTTCTTTCTTTTTTAAGTGTATTTATTTATTTTGAGAGAGAGCATGTGGGAGGGGCAGAGAGAGAGGGAGAGAGAGAGAATGCCAAGAAGGCTCTGCACTTGTCAACAAGAAGCCCAATGTGGGGTTTGAACCCACAAACCATGAAATATGACCCAAGCTGAAGTTGGACGCTCAACCAACTGAGCCACCCGGACACCCCAGAGTTGTTCTTTAAAGCACCTTTCCTACCACCTTCTCAGGAACTTATTGGAGACTCCTCCAGAAAAAGGCACAGCTTCCCAAGCTATTCCAGATAAAGTGACTCCCACAGGCCAAGGGCAAGTCTCCAGAGAAGGGTGTACCTATGAACTGTAAGCAGCTAACACTTGCAACAGTTGGGGATCTGGATGGGGCACTAAAATCACTAATAGCAGAAGAATTTTGATAAGACTTAGTGGCATACCACTAAACCTAGTGGTTTTTGTAAAATGAGCTTCTTGTGTTTACATTTTCTGTTTTTATTTATCTATACAACAAATATATGTGTTTTAAAGCTATAAAGAAATATACAGGAAAAAAAAAAGAGTGAAAAAGACTTACTTGCTTCAAACTCAACTAAAGATGCCTTTTCTCTCCCTTTCCACTCTAGTGGAGATATTATAGATGAATTTCTATGACTTGATGATAAGCTACATCAGGAGAACAGTCAAGCATTTCATCAAGGTTGTATATATCAAGACTCAATTCAAACTTGCTTGAGAGAAGAGAGACCTTACTGGCTCAAGTCACTAGAAAGGATGAGTTTGGAACTGATCTGTAGGGCAACTGATGCAGGATTCCAGACAAACTCAAGACTCACTTAGTTGTTTGGCACAGATTTTCTTTGTGCATTGGGATCTTTTTCTTACTCTGTGGGTAGGATGAAAAGGAACAGTATTGGACATACAACTTTAGGCTTATCCAAACTAATGACCTTGAATTAAAACAAGACTTCTTGGGTGCCTGGCTGGCTCAGTCACTGGAGTATGCAACTCTTTTTTTTTTTTTTTAATTAGAAAAAATTGTTTTTAATTTTTATTTATTTTAGAGAGGGGGAGGGGCAGAGAAAGAGGGAGACACAGAATACAAAGCAAGCTATAGCTCCTAGCTGTCAGCACAGAGCCCAAAGTGGATCTCGAACTCACAAACTGCAAGATCATGACCTGAACTAAAGTCAGACGCTTAACTGACTGAGCCACCCAGGTGCCCCATGGGGTATAAAACTCTTGATCTCAGATTGTGGGTTCAAGCCCTGCATTGGGTGTAGATATTACTTACAAAATAAAAATCTTAAAAAAAAAATAAAACAAGACTTCTTATACTCCATTTCAGTATACGTAAATCTCAGGGAAGAACTCTGATTGGCTGCCTCGGGTCACATGTCCACAACTTGACCCAATCACTGTGAGTGGGATATGTAGACTGCTATGGGTTGACAAAGATCTTTTCTGTTTACATCCTGCCACATAGCCAGGCCTCCTTTCCCAGCTTCCCTTGTAATTGATGCAGCCATATGACTGTGCTCTGAATAATGGAACATGGAAGGAAGTGATGAGGTCACTTCTAGGTTTTGCCTATGAACACCTCTCATCCAGTCACTGAAGGCCCAAGATGGAAGGAAATTAGGTCCCTGATGACTGTGTGGATGGCTGTGTGCTGTCCAGCAGCATTCACCCTGGCTCTTGCATGAGCAAGAAATAAATTTGTGTTATGGCACTGAAATTTAGGGCGTTACAACAGCCAGTATTTCTTGCTCTAACTACTACAGGATATATAAAGAGTGAGACTGGCTTTATACTTAGTTTTGTGAACAGATGAGCAGACAACTGTGACCTTCATTGCCAAGTATTAGTTATTAGATCTGATTGCATTCTAACTGACTGCTTGAGTCACATACTAATTGCTAATGACACATGGATAGTTTACCAGATGTAGCCGAGCCTGAGTCATAAACCTTCATTTGTAACCAAAGGTGTGGGATTCCATGATTGACAGTACCCTTAAGACCACGCACGATGGGAACGGAACCGATCCTTAAAGGAAACAGGAGTACTCTACAATGACATCATCTAAAGGGAACTCATTAATGCCAACTGCATGCACAATGACTGCAGAAGAATAGGAGTATCTTCAAAGAACCTATAATTCTTAATTTAAAATACTGGGGTTGGGGTGCCTGCGTGGCTCAGTTGGTTGAGCGTCCGACTTCAGCTCAGGTCATGATCTCACGGCTCGTGAGTTTGAGCCCCGCGTCAGGATCTGGGCTGACAGCTCAGAGCCTGGAGCCCACTTCAGATTCTGTGCCTCTCTCTGTCTGCCCCTCTGCTGCTTGCATTCTGTCTCACATTGTCTCAAAAATAAATAAACATTAAAATTTTTTTTAAATAAATAAAATACTGGTGTTATTTTAACACCCGTGAAACATGTTAGAAACATGTTTATAAAACCATGTTTATTTTTCTCAATAGCTGAACATAATCATCTTAACCTAATAGTTGATTGCTCTTCTTTCTCTGTGTGATTTTGTGTTATTCTTTTTAAAATTTTTCTTACTATTTATTCATTTTTGAGAGAACTAGAGAGAGACAGTGCATGAGTGGGGAGGGGCAGAGAGCCAGAACGTGAATGAGGGAAGGGCAGAGAGAGAGATGGAGACACAGAATATGAAGCAGGCTCCAGGCTCTGAGCTGTCAGCATAGAGCCTGATGTAGGGCTTGAACCCACAAGACGTGAGATCATGACCTGAGCCGAAGTCAGATGCTTAACTGACTGAGCCACCCAGGTGCCCCTGATTTTGTGTTATCCTACCAGCAGCATATATTCCCTGTTCCAAGCAGCTAAGTTTCCACCTGTCCTAACATGGAAGGTCCATCCCCATAGCTGTAGAGTGGTGGCGCTCAGGTTCAGTGTGCATCAGACTCAGCTGGAAAGCTTGTGTAAATGCAGATTTCTGTGTACCACATCTCGAGATTTTGGTTTAGTAAATATGGACTGAGAATTTGCATTTCTCACAGCTTTCCAGGTGATGCTGATGCTGCTGTTCTGAGGAACAAATTATGAGAGACACTGCCTTATGGAAAATGGATGGAAGAGTCGGCATGTTTGTGTGTTGACAACTGCAGATGGATTTTAGCTGGACATTAGAAGGTCACTGTAGACCTAGACGAGAAATGGCTGGCCTCAAAGCAAACATCAAAGGAAATCAAAAGAATCTCTGTTACAGGGTTGGATCCTCACATAGTCATGGATAGAACTGAAAAGGCTTTGATTGAGAAAGTTCCAGGAGGACTTCATGACTGAACAAAGCAATTCAGCCAAAGACAAGGATCACATAAATATCCTTACCTTCTTCCCAGTTAAGCCCATGGCTTCACATGTCCTCAAAGAAGCTGCCATTAGCTAAAGAAACGACGCGGGGGCTAGCACAAACTAACAAAAAACAGATTTGAGATCTATGTTTAGGATCAGAACTATGTAATGATGTGAGTGTACTAAATTTTTGAAGCCATTGCATTGCCAAAGAAACTGTGAGCCAGGACTGAAAAAGTTTGGCTTGTTTGAACTTTAAAATAACCTTCTGTCTCCTTCACTTGATTGTAAAATACATGAAAAGAGGGACTTTTTTTGCCTGTGTCTTTAAGCCATTGTACCCAAGGTTCCACTGCACCACAGGGGCTCACACAGAGCATAAGCTTAGTAAATATGTGCTGGGGAAAAATGAAATAAAACAATGCAAAGCTTCAGAGAACTGAAAGTTGTACCAGCTAGAATCAGGCTATGAAAGCTGTGTATCCTAAAGAAAAGCATACTTGCTGTGCACCCTGGATATGGCCATGGAGGCATATGGACAAAACAGAGACACCTTGAGGGCAGATCTGGGGACTTGGGGAACAAGGACAAAAGGGCTGCTCCCAGACAGCAGAATCCAGGCTCTGTCAACATACTCCCTCCCCTTTAGGGTACTTGTGGGGAAAGGGAGTTCACGGTGTCCGCCTAGTAGGATCTCAGATTTGCTACGTGTGTATCTCCCATAATTTCCTTTTATGAACTGAAGGTTTATTTGGTCTCTACTGGATCATTGTACAGCGTATGTTGTGGGAATTTGCAGATGATTTGTCTTTTCAGATAACAGGGCATTGGACTATCAGGAGCCACATCTGGATGGGGTGGTCTCTGCCGTCCCCCATGATCCTAGAATTGGGCTAGAGGTAGGGGATGAGTGGAGCTTTGAGTTGTCTCCCTTGGGGTCGGGATATGTTCTTGCATGGGAAGAAAAGTGGACAATATTTGAGAACCACAAAGAATGAACTGTGAGTTCACCTCTCTTTTCTGGGCTCACGGATAGCCTGCCTTTCACAGGCTCCTTTGAAGGAAGGTGTGGCCA
Organism: Panthera leo; assembly: GCF_018350215.1. Taxonomy (NCBI): domain Eukaryota; kingdom Metazoa; phylum Chordata; class Mammalia; order Carnivora; family Felidae; genus Panthera; species Panthera leo. The sequence goes on along the minus strand of NC_056681.1, from coordinate 34,753,080 downwards.
CATGACTGGAATGTAGTTGTCTTAGTTCGGGCTGCTGTAACAAAGTACCATAGACTGTGCAGCTTATAAACAACACACATTTATTTCTCACTGTTCTGGAGGCTGGAAGTCTGAGATCAGGGTGCTGGTGTCAATCCTCTCCCAGGATGGTAGACTGCTGACTTATTTTGTATCCTTACAAGGCAGAAGGAGAATGAGCTAGCTCTCTGGCCTCTTCTTATGAGGGCACTAATCCCATTCATGAAGGCTCCAACCTCGTGACTCAATTACCTCCCAAAGGCCCCACCCCCAAATACTATCCCATTGGGGGTTAGGTTTCAACATATGAATTTAGGTGAACACAAACATTCTGTCTATAATAGTAGATGATAGAACGTTCATGAAGGTTTTCAGGCTTAGAACATAAAGATCTCCCATGCGTGATTCTCCATGCTTTCTTGGTATGTGTACTATGTGGAGGTTAATATGCTGGGCACCCCTCACAGCCACCTGTTGAAATGGCAGCATTTCCATCAGTATGAGCCTCTGAATGATGGTGTAAGGTACCTACCACCTACTAACCATGGACTTTGGGTTTTATGAAAGGGAAATAAATTTTTATAGTGTGAAGTCACTGGAATGTAGGGCTTATTTGTTATAGCAACTAGGATGACCCTTATTATTCTCCTTTAAAATTTTAAACTTTTGCTAATGTAAAAGCAATCCATCCCTGCCCTGGAACACCCTTCAACATCCAAACTAACAAAATCTACCAATTATCTCAAGGTCAATTCTACCTCTTGCCTCAATCTTTTCCTTTTTTTTTTCTTAACACTGCCTTGTATTAGTTTCCTGTGGCTTTAATTAGTATCACTGGTCCAAAATCAGTGTGTTGGCAGGGCTGTGCTGCCTCTGGAGATTCTAGAATAGAATCTGTTCCTTGCATCTTCTACCTTCTGGGGGCCACTCCTTGCTTTGTGGCCAGGCTTCAAGGCCAGCATCTTCAAATCTTTCTCTGCTATCTTCCCACTGCCTTCTCCTCTGCGTGGGGGTAATCTTTCCTTGCTTCCCTCTTATAACAATACTTGTGATTGCATTTGAGGCCTATGTAGATAATCTAGGATAATCTCCCGATCTCAAAATGCTTAACTTCTCACAGCTGCAAGTACTTTTTTTTTTTTTTTTTGCTTATTGCACATATTTCTCATAGAATACAAGTTGGAAGCTAACTTCACCTAGTTCAGAATTTTATTATATATTGCTTTGTATTGATCTTGGTTTCACATGTTTCCTATCATATGTAATGCTTATACCATTTAATAATTTATTCATTTATTCATTCAACAATTATTTATTGAATATGTTGTCTATGACCATAATATGAGATTATAAAGGTAAACAGTGGTCAATCACACCACCTAAAGGAGTTCACAAAATGGTACATATTACTATACAGACTCTGGCAACATGGTGTGATGCCAATAGGAAGTGAGTGAAAAGTACACCATGTACTGTGACACATAACACAGACAATACCAAGCTGAGACCTGAAAGAGCTACTCTGGTAAAGTGGGCAGTAACTGGGGGAAGAAGGTGGACAGGGTGAGTAGAATACGCAAAGGCACTGAGGTTCCCAAGAGGATGTTTTGTACATGGAAGCGCAAGTGGCTCCTGATCCAGCTGGAATACAGAGTGAAGGCAGTGGAAGGTCACAGAGAGGCAAACAGAGGCCAGACCATGAAGGGACACCCTTGTATATCCTGACAAGGATTTGGACTTTATCTCAAAAGCAAAGTGGAGCGCAGGGTATCTGAAAGATGTTAAAGTGAGGATTAAGCAAGCAATCACATTGGAGCTTTAGAGACCTCACTGTGGCAAGGTTTAAAGGATGGACTGGAGTTAAGCTGTAGTGGTCTCAGGAAGAGAAGCTTCTCTTCTCTAGATACTCCTGGCTTATTTCAACATCAAAACCTTTCTTCAGTACTTCCTATGAAAATTTGGACACTATTTTGAGTGGAATTAAGTTTTTCAGTACCAAATATGTTCAAATAGCAAGATCCTTCTGTCATGAAGAAGCGCTGAGCTTGGACTGAATTAGCCATCAAAAGATAAAATGTCAACACTATCCAGTAGAACCTTCTGTGATGATGGAAATTCTCTACATCTGGTCTATCCAACACGGAAGCCACTAGCCACATGAGACTATTATTGTATGCTGGCCCATTTACTGAGGGTAAGTCACAGCTAACTTTGATCTAAACTTTTCAACAAATAGGTACACGCTTGAGTGCATGCACAAGTGTTTCTTTCTTTCTTTTCTTTTTTCTTAAGTAGGCTCCACCCATAGCATGGAGCCCAATGCAGGGCTTGAACTTGCAGCCGCAAGATCAAGACCTGAGCTGAAATCAAGAGTCAAATGATTAACCAACTAAGCCAACCAGGTGCCCCTATTCGTAAGTATTTTTGAGCATTATTATGTATTGCAAGGGAAGCGACAGAATAGGCACAGGCACAGAGACAGTGGATGCTGACTGGGGGGGGACCATGGGGCCAAGTTGGAAGCCAGGGTAGGGACCCAGATCCATAAGTCAACCATAGACCAACGGGCCTCTTTATGACTTCTTGCAAGTGTGGAGATGTTTAATGTCCTATCTGTGTTTGTTAACCTCTTCCCTCCAGTGGTTGTTCAGATGAAATGTCAGAATACGTGTAAACTGTAAAGTGCTACACAAACTTGAGGTAGGTTTTAATTATTGCTGTTACCTTGGAGTATGATATTAAAAGATTCTTCCACTTGTGCTTCCTTCTGCAGCACATATACTAAAAAAAAGATTCTTCCGCTTGAATTCCTTTAGACTGTCACTTTTGTTATTCAGTTGGAAACTTTCTGATATCCACTGTGATTCTCCTTTGACCTATGGGGTTATTTGTAAGTGTGTTATTTAATTTCCAAATATTTGACGTTTTTCTAGCTATCTTAAGTTACTAATCTAATTCCATAGGATTTCAAGCTCTTGAAATTCATAGAGAGCTGTCTTCATGCCCCAGCAGTTGATCTACCTTGATGAATTTACTGCTTCTACTTGAAAAGAATGTGTATTTAGCAGTTATTGGGTAAGGTGGTTATAAATATCGATAAGGTCAATGTGGTTGATACAGACTCTTTTGTTTTAGAAAAAAATTAAATGTCCAATCGTCTGAGGAATGGAAGTTAAATATGGTACATTCATACAGAAGACTATTTTATTCCTAAATTTTCATGAACAATTTCACCCTGGATATTCTCAAACTTAGAAAGTTCTGTAACTACTCACCATAACTCTGGATTTTTCCCTTCAGAAAAATTCCCTGAGTAGATGAGAATGACAGACAGTTATTGATGGCTAACTTTGCACAAATCACAATGAAGTATTTATCATCAGAACTTCTGAAGCCTCAGAACCCTTCAAGCCTCAGCTTTCCAAGTATTTACCTGAAGGCTTTCCAAAGCTAGTGACCCAGGAATCTGGAAATGGTTACATTTTGCTCTACTTCATGATTGAGCGCACACTCTATTGCATCAGCTAATTCCTCTAAAAGGGTGAGAAGCTGGGGGGGGGGGGGAGGGGTCTGAGCAGTCTATCTTCTACAGCTGCTGTTCAACTATGAGCTGTAGCTTCCATATAAGCTAGAAGGATGGCCTGATATTGAAGGTTCAGTATAGACAGAAATACAGGAAACATTCATTTAAAATCAAATGGAGTTTGATGAATGGTGCATTTTATGACTCAGAGTTTTTGGCTACGAGCAGCAGAAATGAACTCTGGCTGATTTGAGTTCCCCAAATTAGGAAGAGTAGGTAGTGCCTGTAAAGAGGAGGAAAGATAGATAAGTGGGATTCGGAAATGGGCAGGAAACAAGGTGAGTCCAGGTGTGAGGACTGCTCTGCCATATTGCAGTTGCCGTGGCCCCTGGGAACATAAGCAGCTGCTGCCTCCCAAGCAGGAAAAGGATTCAGAAATTAGCAGAAAAAAAGAGATAAATGCCCACTGAATAATAGTTTCTTACTGTCTTTATGATAGAATATATTCACATCACAAGGCAAAAAGAGGGCTTTTTTTGTTTTGTTTTGTTTGTTGGTTTCATAGTTTGATTTATCAAGAGAAGTAGGTAGCACTTTAATAGAATACTTACTCTGCACATTGGCCCGGATGTCGGAAGAATGGATTCAGTATTGGATTTCTTATGTACGAGCTGTGTTGTCTCTGTCAAGTCCCTGTTTTCTTGACCCTCATTTCCTCACCTGTAAAGGAGCAGATTAGAGTAGATAAACCCTAAATTATTTATCAACAGAGAAACTCTCTCTTAGCACTATACAATAGAACTTTCTATGATTGTGGAGGTGCTCTACATCTGATCTGTCCAACATGGAAGCCACATGAGACTCTTGAGCACTTGAAGGGTGGCTAGTGTGACTGAAAAGCTGAATCTTCAATATTAATTAATTTTAACTAATTTAAATAGCCACACATGACTAGTGACTATCAGACAGTTCAACTCTAAATTATAAACCCTGTAAAAGCAGGGCCTTGTCTGCCTTGCTGATTTATCTACCGTTAGGGCCAGGCACAGTAACTAGCTGAGCATCTGGTAGGTAGCAAGATTCCTTTAAATATTCATTGGGCCACAACGGTGCCAGTCACTGCGCAAGGTACTGGGTGTCAAATGTGAACCCACCCAACACGAATCAACGTTTTCATGGAGCTTACATTCTACTGTGGAAAACACACAATGAAAATATAAGTAAAATTTTTAGTGTGTTGGATGGTGTTAAGACCCAAGGGAGAAAAATAAATCAAGAGGTTGATAAGGAATATGAAGGCTGGAGCAGGGGGGTTGTTATTTAAATAGGGAGATTGGGCAATAAGAAGGTGACATTTGAGTAAGGACTAGCTGAGGCTAGAAGTTAGCTGTGTAGATATCTGGGACAGCACACTCTAGGCAAAGGCCCCAAGGTGAGATCATGCCTGGAATGCTTCAGAAACTGCTAGATGCCAGTATGCCTTTGTTGTAGGAGGGAACAAGTGGAGGGATGATAAGTAAGGGGATTAAAAAAGTAATGTGGTATATGAGAAGGGTGGGTGGTGGAAAGTGGTCCCTGTAAAACCTGGTAATTTTTTTAAAGACTGATGGAAATTATTGGAGGCTTTTGAACAGAGAACTGTGATATGATCTGATTCATGTTGTAAAAGTCTCACACTGGCTGCCCAGTTAAGAGTGTTTAGGCCAAGGTAGAAGGACCATGCAGGGAGCTATTCCAAAGATCCAGGCAAGAGGTGGTGGTGACTTGGAACGCAGTAGCAGGGGATGTGGTGCGAATGATCAAATTCCGGTTTTAGAGGTAATGCCAGCAGCACTAGCTAATGGGTTGGCCATGGGCTATAAGAGACATGAGGCAAAGATGATTGGAATTATTTTGCCCTGAGCAACTAGACTAATGGAGTGGCTGTTCACTGGGCTGGGCAGGACTGTGGACGAGGCAGATTGGAGCACTGACCAGAAGTTCCACTGGCATCTGTTGAGTCCAAATCTAGAATGAAGAATGAGGGTACTCTCTGAATCCTCCAGCTCCAGGGATATAAAAGTCTCTCATTAGACCAGAAGGTATTGATTGCCCACCTTATGGGACCTAGAGTAGCATGGTCATCTGGACCTTGCTCTGCTGTTGTGCCAAGGTGTGGAGATTTTCCCCAGCCCCCTCCCCTCCGTCCTGGAACCCTCAGCTGTCTATGACTGCCCATTTCTCAAAGGGCAAAGCATCCAGCCGGCCACTGTTTATTCTGCCTGAAGGAAGTTGTCTAGACAATGTTTCACTCCATGCTAATAAAGTTTTGCTTTTTTATTTTAAATTTAATTTTAAGGTGGTGAGTAGATTGAATACATTGTGTTTGTTCCCCAAGTTGCTTCCACTTTGAGGCTAGAAACCATTACACAGTTTTAACACAAAAGAGACTTTCAAAATGTGTATATCCTGGGGATGGACGTGCCCTATTGTTAGGACATTTAAAAATAAATTTGCCTTTATTTTACAAAAGTTTGCTTAAAACCAGAAATGTGTGATATAGAAAGTAAATGCAATTAACTTCAAAATGCATGGCACTTGGGTTAAAAAATACAATTGAGGGGTGCCTAGGTGGCTCAGTCGGTTAAGTGTCTGACTTCGGCTCAGGTCATGGTCTTGTGGTCCGTGAGTTTGAGCCCCGCGTCGGGCTCTGTGCTGACAGCTCAGAGCCTGGAGCCTGCTTCAGATTCTGTGTCTCCCTCTCTCTGACCCTCCCCCGTTCATGCTCTGTCTCTCTCTGTCTCAAAAATAAATAAAAGTTAAAAAAAAATACAATTGAAAAAGCTTGCTTCTTTGCTTCTTCCTTTCTTCCTCCCTCCCTCCCTCTCCTTTCTCTTCCTTCCTTCCTTCCTTCCTTCCTTCCTTCCTTTCCTTTTCCCTGGAAAGGATTTTCTAGGTTTTGGAGTCTTTCATTTATGAAAGTCTAGAAGTCTGGCATTTGTGTGTTCTTGGGGTGGTGCCAAGAAAATGAGATGTTTGCTATCTGATAAGACTGAAGGTTCTTTGGGGCGCCTGGGTGGCGCAGTCGGTTAAGCGTCCGACTTCAGCCAGGTCACGATCTCGCGGTCCGTGAGTTCGAGCCCCGCGTCAGGCTCTGGGCTGATGGCTCGGAGCCTGGAGCCTGTTTCCGATTCTGTGTCTCCCTCTCTCTCTGCCCCTCCCCCGTTCATGCTCTGTCTCTCTCTGTCCCAAAAATAAATAAAAAATGTTGAAAAAAAAAGACTGAGGGTTCTTTGATTTCCTGAGAGAGCACAAACTTGGAGAAAGAGAAGCCTACAGGAAGGTAACTGGAAAGGAATCCCCCATAGAATGACTACATTCTGCCAAGCTTTCTCTTGACAAAGCAACTGCTGAAGAGGGACTGCATTGTTAGGCCAAGAAGCCACTCAGGACATCTCCCTATTTGCTCATTGGTGAGTTCCTGGCTGATATTCCAGAATTTGCATTTTTGACACGATTCCTCAGAACATTTTTACACACATGAAAGTTTGAGTATATTTGCTCAAAGATGTCCTGTTGGTGAGTTTTGCATGGTTGAAAACTGCACAAGTTTGAAGCTGACAGTCCACAAAAACTAGAACTCAAGGTGGAATGAGAGCTCAGTTATCTGGAGGTCATTTATTATCTAACTTGAACTGCCAAGAGCAGAGCCTGAGAAACCGAAACGAATGTCACAAAAATCATAAACCAAAACTCACTTATCTTCCAGAAAATCTCTTTAGACCCTCTTTTGGTGGACATTTCTTTTGAGCTGTGTGCTCTAAAAATGTTATCTGATCTTAAAGTCTTCTGGAAATTTGAAAGAGCCATTAAAATGGGGAAGTGATTTTCTGGAGCAGTGGTTCTCAAAAAGTCTGATTCTGGTACCAACAGCATCAGCATGCCCTGAGGACTTGTTGGAAAAGCAAAATTCCTGGGACACCCGGGGCTCGCGGAGGGGGGGGGGGGGAGAGGGGCGGCGCTCAGTTGATTGAGCTTTGGACTTCAGAGCCTTGGTGAATTCAAGCCTCACGTGGGGCTCGCTGCTGCAGTCAACCTATCAGCACAGAGCCTGCTTCAGATCCTCTGTCCCCCTCTCTCTGCCCCTCCCCAATTTGCGCTCTCCCCAAAGTAAATAAATGTTGAAAAAAAATGCGAAGGTCCCATCTAGCCCTCTCCTACGGGATTAGAAATTCTGGGGGTGGGGCTCAAACTTCTGGAGTTCAACAAGCCCTCCAGGTGATTCTGAGGCAAGTTCTAATTTTGCTTCTGCTGTCAGGGCAGAAGCAAAGAGCAAAACTGATGACAAGGGAAAGGACGAGTAAAACAAATATAGGACCCAACAGGCAAAGAGAGGTCTTAGGATCCCATAGGATTGCTTAAAGGAGTGAGGAGGGGCAAATGTCAGTAAGAGGGGCCAGGATGAGTAAAAGACACAGTCATGAAACACTTAATTGTATGGCTGAGGCATAGATTTTAAAAGGATGGTAGAGAAGATTCTAGAAAGGCAGTGAGGGGGGATCATTACAGGCTATATAAAGAATTTGGCTTTTTTACTTCAAAGTAATGTAGAGCCACTGAATTTCTAATGGTAGACTAACATGGTTAAAAAACAAAAAAAAAGTTTTGTAGTTGAAGGGAAGATTTCATTTCTCCAGAGATGCGGAATAAATGAGGCACTATTACATTCAGTTAAATGGTGAATAGTGCCCTGGGAATAACCCTGAAGTCACAGACCCAGAGTTCTGCTGTAACAGGATCTGGTCTGACCAGTTGTGGTGTACCTGGAACTTTATTTTGAGACAGGAATCTTGGCAGAAAATGAAAACAGTCATGTTAACATTTCAGAGTATCTTTCAGTGTTACGTAAATATAACTATCTCTCTTCAAAAAAGCTTCCATTTCATTCTAACAATATTTCTACAAGGTAAAATTTGGTTTCCCATTTTCTCTTCACACTTTTGAGCTTTTACGCACAATTTTATTATTCATACTAATAAATGCTAAAATGAAACCACAGTTTTAATATTCATACCAACTGCAGTGGAATTCAGCCTATGGAGAACAATTACTCATTAGTGGTCATGATTTTCTTTCACTTTCTTCAGTTTTTTGCATTTCTTTTTAATGAGTTTGTAGACTGCCACAAAATTACATGCCATGTTGCTCTGCCTAGTTGAAAGCTGGGTGGAAATACTAAAATAAGATACCCAAAATGTCCTTCAGAGGGGAGAAATACAGTAGATACATTAAAATATATATTTCTATGAGCATTATTCAGTAGCTGCATTGCTTGGTGCTCTATGTTTAAGTTATCAAGCAGTGGGGCACCTGGGTGGCTCAGTCAGTTGAGTGTCGTGCTCTTGACTTTGGCTTACATCACGATCTCACGGTTGTAGGATTGAGTCCAAAGTTGGGCTCCACACTGACAGCGCAGAGCCTGCTTGGGAGTCTCTCTCTCCTGTCCCTCCTCTGCTTGCACTTGCTCATGAGGTCTCTCTCTCAAAAAAGAAAAAACAGGGGTGCCTGGTGGCTCAGTTGGTTGACCATCTTACTTCGGCTCAGGTCATGATCTCACGATTCATGAATTCTAGCCCAGCATTGGGCTCTGGGCTGACACTCCAAGCCCAGAGTCTGCTTCAGATTCTGTGTCTCCCTCTCTCTCTGCCCCTCTTCTGCTTGCTCTCTCTCTCTCTCTCTCTCTCTCTCTCAAAAATAAATAATAAAACATAAGAAAAAAAAGAAAAAAAATCAAGCAGTAAAAAAACCCCCAAATAACACCTTAGTGGCTTTAGGAAGTTAAGATATCTCATTTAAATGCTGTGTCAAAAGGAATAACAGTATTTTAAAACAGTCATGTTAATTTGAGGTAGACTGCTGTCAGGCTAGATGAATATCTGCCCTGCCATGGGTGAGAGAATGTGCACTTTCACACCTATGAAATGCAGCTCTTGGGGTTTCCATTTAGTGCCTTGGCCCCCCTGCCCTAATACAAAGAGAGATTCTACTTCCGGTGACCAGCACAGTCTCAAATGTGTTTTAGTTCTTGCTGGTGCTGGTCTTTTTGAAATAGAAAAGAAAGATGCAGGTTGCATTTGATGGCCTCTGCTAAAACTTCTAAAAGCATTCTTCTAAAATTCACAAAATGTTCTCTGCAGTTTTTCTATCAATGTGGTCTTTTGTTTATTGCAAAATAGAACATCTACTTATATAATTGAAACAAACAAAAAACACATTACTAGCATTTTTTGTTTAATGTTGGTTGCATAGAGACATGATGGATGTTCCTTTCATGATGTAAAAAAGAATATGTATGTGAGTTATGTTGGGGAAGAATGCCTTTAATTAATAAATCTCTCTCTCTCTCTCTCTCTCTCTCTCTATATATATATATATATATATATGGCTTTAAAAATGTGTTTTGGTCTTAGAGGTTAGTATGGTTTTAAAATGGTGTTACATAGGGGAAGGGAAGCAAAAATAATATAAAAACAGGGAGGGAGGCAAACCATAAGATACTCTTAAATATAGAGAACAAACTGAGGGTTGCAGGAGGGGTGTTGGATGAGGGGATGGGCTAAATGGGTGATGGGCATTAAGGAGGACAAATGTTGGGATGAGCACTGGGTGTTATATGTAAGTGATGAGTCACTAAATTCTACTTCTGAAACCATTATTATACTATATGTTAACTAACTTGTATTTAAATAAAAAATAAAAATACAAAATATAAAAATATTCCACAAAATCATGACAATAAATGTTGTTTCCTACTGCAAAAGAAAGAAAGAAAGAAGAAAGAAAGAAAGAAAGAAAGAAAGAAAGAAAGAAAGAAAATGGTGTTAAAATTCTCATAGATCTTGAATAACTCACTTGCGGGCGCGCACACACACACACACAGATTATTTCACATCTTAAAGTGCTATAGTCTAAAAATAGGTAAGGAAAAAGTCATCACCATTTCATAATCTTTACTATTCCTATGTCCCTCCAAAATGAGAAGGTAATGGTTTTAACCTTATTGAATCCAATTTAAAGTAATGGGCACACATATTCAAAATGTTCAAAACATTTTAACTTTTTTTATACATGAAGGGAAGTGCCTGATTCATGTGCTGCTTTCTTTATCTAGATTTTTTTTTTCACTTTTCCAAAACTTGCCACCCTTCAACTTCTGTTCCATAAAGTTTTATCTTCTCAGGATCTCTTGAGGTCACCTCCTTCAAGAAATCTTCCTTGATTTCCTTCTAGCAAAAAAGTCTGAATCAAGAGCCTCTCCTTTGTACTCCCATGAGGCTCCCTCTTGGCATTTACAACTCTGTTTTTTTTTTTTTTTTAACTTTTATTTATTATTGAGAGACAGAGCATGAGCATGGAAGGGGCAGAGAGAAGGGGAGACACAGAATCCAAAGCAGTCTCCAGGCTCCAAGCTGTCAGCACAGAACCCGACCAGGGGCTTGAACTCAAGAGCTGCGAGATCATGACCTGAGGCGAAGTCAGACACCCAACCGAATGAGCCACCCAGGCACCTCTACAACTCTATTTTAATCTTTAGTTTATCTATCCATCCTCCCTGAAAGACTGAATCCCTTTAAAAGTTGGAAGAAAGTCTTGTTTGCTATGACATCTTCAGGGCTCAAAACAGTAGTTAGTAAGAATTGAATTATCACTTGAGTGAATTCCTATATTACTGGGAGGTTTCATCTGGTCATTATGTTCAGGCATCCAAAAAAATCTCCTGAATGATCTACTGAATGTAGCAGTTTGTAATATTTGACTCATCTGTTTCACAGATTTGTAATGAAAACCTTGTCAATATATCTACAGTGGTTAAGAGAACAAACTTTGGAACCAGAATGCTGGGGTTCAAATCACAATCCTGAGACCTTGGAAATTTTGCTTAAATACTTCATGTCTCATTCTCTCATCAATAGAAGTTTGTTTTGAGGAGTTAATCAATATATATGTGTGCAGCAATTAGAAGGGTTCCTGGCACATAGTAACCACTACATAAGTGCACACTGCTATATTTACTATTATTACTATTGGTAAAACAACTTAGTAACTAAAAAGACAATTGACTATGTTTGGAAAAACTGGTTGTCTAAATATATATATATATTATAAATATATATTACATATCGTATATATTTATATAAATATACATTTATATTATATATTATATATAAAATAAATTTATATTATACTATAAGTGTATATATTCTATTTTATACATATTATATATATTTATACATAAATTTTCTTTATTCTTTTTACTCTGTATCAGTGGTGAGATAAAAACAAGGATTCCAAAATCCATTTACAATCATATTTATAGTTCCTATCTACCAAAGGCATTTTTACTTAGTGTTCTGCAATCATAAAATCTAGGCCCTCCTTAGCAATCCCCTCTGTACTGAAAAGAATCTCATGCTTTGGCACAATTTGAAATTCAAACTTGACACAGGTTCCACAGCACTGTGGGCCGTGAACAAAGAGGACATTCCTTATGTCATATCTTTATATGAGCATATATCTTGTCTGAGTCTGAGAATGAAGTCTGTTACTATTATGCTCAACAAAGTATAAAGCAAGTATTTTGCACACAGGTCGTGTCTACTTAATTCATGCTGTCCATGTGTAAGACATTTTCCCTGCACTCTTTTTGGCTTAATATTCATACAAGGAGGTCAGAGACGATTCATACATCAAAAATACTCATCTTCAGAATTTCCCTATATAGTCCTAGCCTTAAACATTTAGAGACTCCTATTGCTTTGTTTTCAAACTTTTTAAAAAATAGTTTTTGAATTTATTTTTGAGAGAGAGAGAGCGCAAGCAGGGGAGGAACAGAAAGAAAGGGGGACAGAGGATCTGAAGCATGCTCCACGCTGCTGACAGCAGTGATCCCAATGCGGGGCTTGAACTCACAAACTGTGAGATCACGACCTGAGCCAAAGCTGGACGTTCAACTGACTGAGCCACCCGGTGCCCCTGTTTTCAAACTTTTATTCACCTTTTACAGGTTTCCCGTTGACAAGCATTAAAACAAAACTGTCTTCTGATATAGGAGAATATAAAATAACTTCTCTCCTGTATCTAGTCATAGCTGAAATATAACTCCTGCCTTGAGGAACACGGCATGTGTGTTGCCCATAAAATGATCACAGAAACACCTGCTTTCCTAAAGCTTTAGTTCCAGGGCAACAACGCCTATCTACTCACTGTAGAGAAGCCATTGTTCCCGTTTGATACACTAGGAAGACAAAGGCAGCAAAACAGGGACAGAGGGTTATTTTTTTTTGAAGTCACAGAAAGCATTGGAGGCAGAGAGAGAAAGGGGAGGCAAGCTCCTGGGGCTTCCCTTTGTTAAGTGACTTCCCTTTGTTCATTTACTTTGTCAGTTTTCAATAGTAGCATTATTTTTGTCTGTATAAGTGGGACAGAGCTTTAGCCAAAAAAAATAAGGAGCAAGCCTTGAAAATTGAGAAAAACCACTTAAAAATGGATTCCACTTGGAGATACGTAGCTATCACCTCACCAAATACCTGCGTATAGCCCAGGATCAAAACACTGAATAAACGCTCTAGCGCCACCCCATCAACGTTCCTGCATTCCTCCGTTCTCCCGTGGATGCACAGGGAAACTTCTGAACAACACAGAACAGAGGGCCACTTAAAATCTTAAGCATCACTTGAGTAGAGACGGCTTTATAATCTATGCTTGCAGGACAGAATTCTAAAAATTAATGTTTTGTGGCTCCGATGTCACTGAAAGAAAACTGCAGCATGGACATACATTTTCATGCCAGGAAAATGAACATTTTAATGTACTTCTTGAAGACCTTCTGCAGTGCAGGAAGACAAGTTGCTGCCGGAAGAAGACGATACAATGAGAATGTCACCTGGAACACCAACAATCTTATCCAACAAAAAGCGTAATGAGAACACGCTGTCAAATGGTAATTATTACCTTTGGATAACTTAGGCATCTGCAAGCCATTTTATCTAGCACACCTTTTATGTGTGGACTGTGGTCTCCATGTAAGGCTCTCTGATATAAATTAATGCCTTCTTCAGGAATGTGTTGCATGGTTCAGATGTCCAGCAGCTCTCATTTGCTTGGTTGCGGATCCCCAGGGTAATAATGGCTAACGTTGACCAGGCACTGTTTGTCAAGCAGGGTGCTACATTTACGTGACTTTTCCAATTTTATGCTTATTACGAAGGTACCTTCAGAATTCCTGTTTTGTGAGAAAACAGTATTACTGAGCACGAGCAGCTTGTCTGAAGTCTTGCACTTATGAAATTTCACAATAATTTTGAAACCAAGTGGTTTGTCTCAAAAAAAAAAATCTACACCACTAACCGCTGGGTAACACTGTCTCACAAATATTACTTTAAATCAAATATGCATGGGGGCGCCTGGGTGGCTCAGTCGGTTAAGCATCCAACTTTGGCTCAGGTCATGATCTCACCCTTGGTGGGTTTCAACCCCGTCTCGGGCTCTGTGCTGACAGCTCAGAGCCTGGAGCCCACTTCAGATTCTGTCTCCCTCTCTCTGCCTTTCTCCTGCTTGCACTCTGTGTCTCTCCTTCTCTCAAAACTAAATAAACATTAAAAACTTTTAAAAATCAAATATGCATAGTATTAAGTCAACTCTAGTTTGTTTAAAACAATTGTGGATTGCTCCCAAACTGCTAATTCTAATATCATTTGCCTCACTTGTTTTGTACATAATATATGCTATATTCTGAGACAGTGATGTGAGGTTTAAGATTTATGCTTCAAAATTGCCATTTACCCCTAAACGTAAGACAGGAAGCCATCAAAATCTTAAAGGGGAAAACAGGCAAAAACCTCTTTGACCTCAGCTGCAGCAACTTCTTACTCAACACGTTTCCAGAGGCAAAGGAAACAAAAGCAAAAATGAACTATTGGGACCTCATCAAAATAAAAAGCTTCTGCACAGTGAAGGAAACAATCAACAAAACTAAAAGGCAACCACTGGAATAGGAGAAGATATTTGCAAATGACGTATCAGATAAAGGGTTAATATCCCAAATCTATAAAGAACTTATCAAACTCAACACTCAAAAGCAAATAAAATCCAGTGAAGAAATGGGCAAAAGACATGACTAGACACTTCTCCAAAGAAGACATCTAGATGGCTAACAGACACGTGAAAAAATGCTCAAAATCACTCATCATCAGGGAAATACAAATCAAAACCAGTAAGATACCACCTCACACCTGTCAGAATGGCTTAAATTAACAACTCAGGCAGCAACAGATGTTGGCAAGGATGCAGAAAAAGAGGATCTCTTTTGCTCTGCTGGTGGGATGCAAACTGGTGCAGCCACTCTGGAAAACAGTATGGAGGTTCCTCAAAAAGTTAAAAACAGAACTACCCTACGACCCAGCAATTGCACTACTAGGTATTTATCCAAAGGATACAGAAATGCTGATTTTACGCTTATTACAAAGCATACGGGCCCCCATGTTTATAGCAGCACCATCAACAATAGCTAAAATATGGAGTCCAAATGTCCATTGACAGATGAATGGATAAAGAAGATGTGGTATATATATATATACAATGGAGTATTACTCGTCAATCAAAAAGAACAAAATCTTGCCATTTGCAACTACGTGGATGGAACTAGAGGGTACTATGCTAAGTGAAATTAGTCAGTCAGAGAAAGACCAACATCATATGACTTCACTCATATGTGGAATTTAAGATACAAAACAGGTGAACATAAGGGAAAGGAAGCAAAAACAATATAAAAACAGAGATTAGGACAAAACATAAAAGACTCTTAAATATAGAGAACAAACTGAGGGTTGCTGGAGGGGTTGTGGGTAGGGAGATTGGCTAAATGGGCAAGGGACATTAAGGAAGACACTTGTTGGCATGAGCACTGGGTGTTATACGTAGGAGATAAATCACTGGAATCTACTCCTGAAATCTTTATTGTACTACACGCTAACTAACTTGGATGCAAATTAAAAAAAAAAAAAAAAAAGATCTCCTTCTCTCTGAAAAAAAAATGCCATCACTGACCATTTACTTTGCTAATCGCTATTCTGATTATCTGTAAATCACCAACTCAACCTTAGTGTCATAAAACCACAGCTGGTTTTCACCGTGATCCTTCCTGGTTCTGAGGTTGACTGGGCTGAGCAGGGTGGTTCCTGATGGCATGCAGTTGCAACCAGATAGTGGCTGGACAGTCGGGCTGACAACATGTCTGGAGTCATCCTCATAAATTCTTTGTTTACATGCCTGATGCCCAGGCTGGAAGGATACAAATAGCTGTGGGCTGGAGGAGGCAGAGCTCCATGTCTCTTTATCTTGGTGTGGTCTCCCCAGCATGGCGGCTTGAGGTAGCCAGACTTCTTAGATGGTTCAGGGTCCCAAAGATGTGTGACCCGAGAGAGCCTGGAAACTCATGCAGGGTCCCTTCTGCCACATTCTATTCATGAGAAGGGAGTTGTGGAGGCTAGCTTATCTCCAGGGGAGGAAAACTAATCTCCATCTCATGACAGGAAAAGTGAAAAGAATTTGCAGACATGTTTTAAAACCACGACAGGCACAATCATGAACAATTTGCAATTTCCTTTATTTAAGTATCAAGTTATCAATGCAAAGCAGACATTATTTTCCCAGTACAGTGGAAGTTTCAGACACTCAGCTGGGAAGTGACAGAACTCAGATACAAGCTCACATCTACCTAAATGCACGTCCCTTTCTCCTATCCACTGCATTCTTAGTACCTTAATCCAGAAGTTTCCAGCAGATTTAAAACAGAAAATTTAGGGATAAAAAGCAGGACCATTCCAGGGGAATAGAGTAAACCAGTATATTGATCATTCATTCATTCATTCATTCAACAAACATGTATTAAATATCTACCATGTGCCAGGTACTAGGAATACAAGGATATACAAATAGGATCCAAGCAGAATAAGGATATAAATTTCTGTGTGCATGCATCAGTATCAGAGTATTTTCCACACTCCTACTCTCATGGATGTTAGTGTCTAGAGGAATGGTATTTAACAGATAACCAAGAGATAGTACTCAGAAAGGAGTGAGGACTATGGTAAACTTCATGGTGGATGTTCCCCATTCCAGGTGTTTCTCTGGAATCGACAATCACCTACCCTCACATGGAAAATAATATAGTTCAGTCTAGGCCACAAATAGTACCCCGTTGCACTGGCAATAGTGATAGGTCCAAGCAGCTGACATGTGATTTAAGAAGGATCCATTGAAATGCTATCTGGAACTCACACATACACAGAAGAAGAGACGTTTTCTTTCTGCTAGGGTCACCAAGCTGGGAGAATATGCATATGGGCGGTAGGTGGCCACATTGAGGAAGCATATTTGGCCAAAGGTAGAATGATGCTGACACAGAGAGAGGGAGGAAACACTTGTGGGGTGGGGAAGAGGAGAGCACAAGACAGGAGAGATAAAGAAGGAGAAGAGAGGAGAAGGGGAAGGAGAGATAGAAAACCAATGTCACCCACTGTACTTGGTTGGGTTGCGAGGTGCCACTGTGTTCCCCAGAGCATGCCTACTTCCTCTCAGAGACCACACTGCCATTGCCTGTATCCTTTCTGCAAGACCCACTCAATCATGAGGTTTGAGAGGTTCTCTCTAGACCATCATTTATCTGTATTCCCTGGTACAGAATCTGAGACATACTTGGATTAAGGGAGGGTGCATGACTGGATGACTTGGGAAGGAGCAAGAAAAAGACCCACGGGGAGAGAGTTTGCTTTCCTCTATCTAACTGAAGCTGAACCTGAGGAGTCAGGAAATAGTTTAGCATTTTCATATTTTAAAAAACATTAATTAATATAGAGGTTCCTCCAAATATTAAAAATAAAACTATTACATGACCCAGCAAACTCCCTTCCGGGTGCATATCCAAAGGAAATGAAAGCAGGATATTGAAGAGATATCTGCACTCTCATGTTCCATGTTGCCTTATTCACCATAGCCAAGACAGGAAAACAACCTAAGTGTCCATCAATGGATGAATGGATAAAGAAAATGATATACATAAACAATGGAATATTACTCAGTCCTGAGAAAGAAGGAGATTCTGCCATTTTTGACGATATGGACAGAACCCTGGGGACATTCTGCTAAGTGAGATAAGCCAGACAAAAGAATGACAAATTCTGCATCGTATCACATATATGTAGTATCTGAAAAAAAAAAGTCAAATTATAGAAAACAAAAGAAACAGAGAGTAGAAAAGTGGTTATCAGGGGCTGAGGGATGGGGAGAAATAGAGAGAGGTTGGCAAAAGAGTCCTGACTTTGAGTTATAAGATGAATAAGGTCTGAGACTCTGATGTAAGACATGGTACCTGCCATTGATAACACTGTATTGTATAACAGAAGTTTACTAAGAGCTGCACTTAATGTTCTTACTTTGGGTAAGTTCTTACTTGAGGTGGTTCCACCCACCCCAAAGGTAAATCTGTGAAGTGAGGGATGTGTTAATTAACTAAGGAGTCCTTTCATAATGCATATGTATATCAAATCACCATCATGTACACTTTAAATATCTTATAGTTTTACATATCAATTATACCTCAATAAAGCTGAAAATAAGAATTAATTTAAAAATGTAGAGTATTGGAGCACCTGGGTGGCTCAGTTGGTTAGGCATCTGACTCTTGATTTCAGCTCAAGTTTGTGGGATCAAGCCTTGTGCTGGGCTCTGAGCTGAGAGTATGGAGCCTGATTGGGATTCTCTCTCTTTCTCTCTGTCTCTCCCTTGCTTGCTCTCTCTCTCTAAAATAATAAATAAGCTTTAAAAAAATAGATTATTGGGCCACCTGGATGGCTCAGTCGTTTAAGCCTCTGACTTTGGCTCAGGTCATGATCTTGCAGTTCGTGGGTTTGAACACCATGTCGGTCTCTGTGCTGACAGCTCAGAGCCTGGAGCCTGCTTCAGATTCTGTGTCGCCCTCTGTCTCTGCCCCACCCCTTGTCATGCTCTCTCTCTCTCTCTCTCTCTGTCTCTCTCAAAAATAAACATTAAAAATATTTTTAAAAACATTAAAAAAGTAGAATATTGATTGTGTTGCCCTCTCTCTCTGCCCCACCCCTTCTCATGCTCTCTCTGTCTCTGTCTCTGTCTCTGTCTCTCTCTCTCTAAAAAATAAATAAACATTAAAAATATTTAAAAAAACATTTAAAAAAGTAGAATATTGATTCTGTATTATCAACAGCATAGATGAAGAATTATAGAAGAAAGTATAATTTCTCTTCCACATGGAACAAATGAATACAACTTAGGTAATATAAAAAATATCCCAAACTGTCAAAATGCATACAAGTTTTAGGATCCATTTAGTTTAAGAGTAGGTTGACAGGTAGAGCGCAAAGTCATGAAAAAATTAAGAAGCATTTAAGACACATAATTCCTAGCTTTCCATCAAGATAGGCTACAAGCCTGTAAAAATAATGGAACTTCCTTCAGAATCAAATAACCCCTTGAGTTAGTACAATCAGAGGAGACTCAGGAAGCTAGGGCCTCAGGACCAAAACATAACCAGATTGGATGTGTCTTCATGAAACCTCAGAGGTATAATTTAAAAATTACTGGGTTAATTTGCTTCTATTGCAAATGGTCCCTGAAAATGGTGGTGTAATTTATCATCTAGGCATGAGGATGAAAAGTTCCTGGTGGGTAGCCAGGCCTTGTCTAGTCTCATAAATTCTGGCATTGTAAGATTTCCTCCATCCCTCACGAGTTTATGGACACAGTAGATTTCCATGCTCTATCACCTTTCACTTCCAGCTCTGGCAATCCAAGCTCTTTTATTAAAAAGAAATAAAAACAAACATAAAAGCCAATAAACATCCAGCGATAAAAACTCACAAAGCATCCAGACATAGGGGAAGTTAGCATCTATTGTTGCTGGTTAGTATATTCTAAAGTCTTTCTTCTTTTCCACCCACCTCAGAAGACTGCCACTCTTACAGAGCTTCTCCCTCAATCCCTCCTAAAATAGCCTAGTTGCTGAAGGTGTTTCTCTTCCAAAGTGCATTGGTGACACGAGTGAACAAAGAGTCAAGATAGAGCAATTTCTGATGGTGAAAACCTCAGTACTAGTGAGGAGATAGAGGACCTATTTGGGGGCCTAATGTGTTTTTCCAGATGCCTCTCTGGCTTCGTGGAAGAGTAGGTAGGTTTTGCAAATCAGCCCAAATGAAGAGGCTTGCTAGATTTTCATATAATAGAGAATAATCTCTCTTCATTGATTCATTCGTCTCTTTGTCCAATTATTTTTTCATTTATTCAACAAATACCTGGGATTCATTCTTGATTTCATCCCTTCCTAGTGAATAAATTTGGTAGTGAAGTAACCACTTTATGGCTCAGTTTCCTCTTCTGCAAAGTGGGGGTAATAATGGTACTTACCTCACGGGGTATAGTGAGGTGAATCAAGTTGATACACACACAACTCTCAGATTTGTGCCTGATACCTGGCGGTAAGTGTTCTGGATTCATATTAATTAATGAGTAACAACTGTGTGCCAATGACTCTACCAAGTACCAGGTGAATAAAGAAGGAAAACAATGTTACTGTACTCAAATGTCTTCCAGTCTAGCTGGAAAACGGTCATGTTGACAATGACAAGAAGTGCTTTAATATGATAAAGGTTGAGACTGGAAGCAAGGAAAGTACATAGGCTTCCATTGCAAGGGTCAAAGAGAGGAATGTCACAGGTCTGAACTAATGGATAAAAAAGAGAAGGCTTAGTGGGGTAGAGGAGAGGGTGGATTCATCCTTCTTTTAGGAAGAAGAATAATGAGGCAGGGAAACCCATTGGGTGTAGGAGGGGAAAGAGATAAAGACCTATAGAGTTGCTTTAAGTTACTGCCTTGGGCAACTGAGCTGGAGGGGATTGTTCCCCAAAGATACAAATAAAGGAGGAGAAGGAGGATGGGAGAGAGGTTCAGTTGTGGATACTTGTGTCTCAAGTAGAGGTGTTGCTGAGGAATTGGATATACAGATCTGGAAAGGTTTAGATTCTTGACTGAGAATTAGGAATTTTCAGCTGGTGGGCAGGAGAGAAAACCATTGAATCAGATGAAGTGGCCTAAGGACATATCATTCATTTACTAACATGCTACCTGTATCGTTTTAGTTATCATTTTACTTATAACAACCCTGTAAGTTAAAGGCATTAGTTAGAACATGGTTTTAGCCATATGTGGTTGAGGCCAAAAAACAGCATTGACTTAAAGGAGATACACATTGATTTTTCTCTTGTGTAAAAATCTGAACTGAAGGTAGAGGCTCTTTTCTAAGTATGACGCTGCATGGCATGATGGACCCAGGGTCTTCTGTTTTGTTGTGCAGTTCTATTCTGCTCAGATTCACTGCCATGCCTCCACCCAGTCAGCAGAAAGGGGAGAAGGAAGACAGAAGAACAAATCCATCCCCTTAAATCTATGACCCAAAATTGACTATGCCATATCCATGTATAGCCCATTGATAAGATTTAGTCTGCGTCAATACATATCTCCAAGGAAGGCTAGTCTTTCTTCTGGGTGGTGCTTCTACAATGCCCTGTGAAAGCAACATTGGAGACAACACATGTCCATCAGTGGGGAACACGGGCTTCTATTGAAGAGTCCTGTGCAGCTGTAGGAAGGAATGAAGACTCTGGCTCTATGAACTCTTATGGAAAAGTCTCTGGGATGAATGGAAGAGAGCACAGTAGAGAAGAGTATATGCTACCATTTATGCAATACGGGGAAAGCATATAAATACACATTTGCTTATGTGAAAAAAATTGGAAGATGAACTGTCCAGTTTAAAAATTAGTGTCTTTTTTCTTTTTTTGAATCTTTTATCTTTTTCTTTTCTTTTTATATTTTAATTTTTTTAATATATGAAATTTATTGTCAAATTGGTTTCCATACAACACCCAGTGCTCATCCCAAAAGATGCCCTCTTCAATGCCCATCACCTACCCTTCCTTCCCTCCCCGCCCCCCATCAACCCTCAGTTTGTTCTCAGTTTTTAAGAGTCTCTTATGTAAAAATTAGTGTCTTATAGAGGGAATAAAGGAACAGGGTGGAAGAGACCAAGGTAGAAGCTGACTTTTCTGCATATATTATATGCTAATTTGAAACCTTGTAAATATTTTATATAATTATAAAAGAAAATTAAAACTTTAAAGGCCAATTCCTAAAAACCAAAAGCAAAATGAAACCGATAAATCTGATTATAAATTCATCTGGTCACATATGACCCTATTTTGAGTGACTTTAAAACATAGGAATTTGATAGTATCTTCCTACTGGCTGTACCCTGTGGACAAAAACAAAACAGTAATAAAAATTATTCTCATTAATCATATATTGCTGGTGGTGATATTGTCATTCTGAATCTATTTGTGGACAGTGAAATAAAGTAATGGATAATTTTTTTGAGTATCATTGAGAACCAGCATTTTTAGATAGAATGAAAGGGCATAGGGATATAAAATTCAATATGACCAAAAAGTCTGTAGTACTGAATTTGAATTAGAAGTTTAACTATGAATTTATGACATGGTTTCTTTAGAAACAAATAGATGCACACACACATGCACACAAATGTTTTCTGGATCTCTCCCCTGAAAAGGTCTGGGTACAGTGACAAACTCAGTAACATAAGCCCCTCTTGTGCCAGAGTCTTATCTCTCAATGCCTTTGCATTTAAGGGACCAGGAAAAGTTGGTTCTGGGTCAAGGGCAGGAAATGTCCTCGGTGTGCCTGGAACAAGGAAACTATTAAAGCTACTGAGTGCATGTCAAGAGGTCTCTGGAGTGAACTCAAAGAGTCACTGACCAAACATGGGAAATTCAGACCCCTAATAACGTTAGTAACCATATTGGATTGAAACACATGAATTAGTTTGAACTCCAAAACCAAACAACAACAGAATAAAAACCATCTCTTTGGTCACCTTTGGGGGATGCTAAAGAACAAATTACTATTTTGAAAACAAGTTATATGAACTCTATTTCAGGGTCACCAAACAGTTGCTTACAGGAAGCTTGGCTTTTTAGATGTATTCTTGCTAACATGCACTAGCTAACAAATAAAGAAAAAATCATAGAATCAGAATACTGTCATTCCGCGGTCCCTAAAAATTATATACATGTTGATGTAGTTAATGTCATCAGTACTTGCTAACATCATAAAGAAAAGCAAAGTATTATGTGCTTACTATTTGAAGACCACACCACCACTGTGAGGTGCTCTTTTAAAAAAGTCAAACCTATTTTCTTTTTAGACATCAGCTCTAACTACCAATTCATAGGAAAAACAAAGCAGCACGTTCCACAACACCGAGTTGATACTGGTCATCAAAATCAAGACTCTGGGAAACTAAACAGGACAAAAGACCTGGTTTATTAAATTAAAAAAAGTCAGGGAGCAGATTATGTCAACCAAATACAATGTATAAACCTTACCTAGATCTTGATTTAAACAAACTAAGTTAGGAAGCACTGAGGAAAAGTCAAACACTGCTGGAGTATTAGAAGGTATAAACGATTGTCACTGTTTAAATATGACATATTAGACAAAAAGCCATGCCTTTTAGAAATGCATACAGTTGTAATTTTTAATAAAATGACATAATAGGTGATGTTTCTGAGCTTGGCTTCAAAATAAGATGGTGGCGTTGGAATGAGGGATGGAACCAGATCCTGCCATGAGATGACAATTGTTAAAACTGAGTGATGCATAGGGGTTATTGTACTAATTTCTATTTTTTAGTACATATTTTAAAATTTTAACATTAAAAAACTTTAATCAATTTCTGTGGAAGATAGAAAGAATGGATATTGGTAGGAAACTAGCAATTTCTATCACAGTGTATATAACAATATGTATCCATTTTGTAGAAGAAACTGACTTAGAAATGAATGGCATCCTAGGTTGGTACCCATAATGGGTAGATTTACGAAGAGGCACATAGAAGGAGTCAGAGAAGGAGGTGAGGGGCCAACGAAGAGGTCAGGAGAGAATGGCCAATTGATATTAAGTTGGAGGGAGTTTGAAAAGGAAGGATATCTGTGCCCATAAAAATGAGCTGATTTTTTTTTTTAAGTTTATTTTACTTATTTTGAGAGAGAGAGGGAGAGAAGGGGAGGAGCAGAGACAAAGGGAGAGAGAATCCCAAGCAAGCCCCACGCTGTCAGCACAGAGCCCCTTGCAAAACTCGAACTCACCAACCGTGAGATCATGACCTGAGCTGAAACCAAGAGTCAGATACTTAGCCGACTGAGCGACCCAGGTGCCCTGAGCTGATTTTTTTTTTTTTTTTCAAAAAGAAAATTCATTAACCAAGAATTATTAAGAATCCATTGTTAAAGCTCACTGACCAGAGCTCCTGTGGAACACACCCTGGGTCAAACAAAAGATTTATTTTGCTTGCTGGCCCGAAAGAGAACATGCTGTGAGGGATTGTGGGAGCTCCAGATAAGAGACAGTGGAAGGGGCTTCTTACGGGATTTAGGTTTATGTTGGACAGTCCCTAGGCGGGTGTAAGGAAATAGGGGCTAGTTCTGGGCGGATGTTGTCCAAGCGGGGGTTTCTGAATATTTCTCTAGGAGGTGGGAATAAAGCAGGGCTAGATGTATTTTGTTGGTAGTCAGAAGGGGACCATGGTTAATTGTTTGTTGTGGGTGCCAGGTGGCCTTGCCTCTGTCCTGTTTATTTGCTGTGAGCATTGTTCATGCTCAGTGAGGAACATCGTGGCCTGGTGTTCAGGAGGGCTATTTTTCACTCTCTTAATACTTCTGTGCAGAGCTTCATGCTGGAATTGCAAACCTGGGTAGCAAGGCTCTAGCCCCTGAGGGTATCAACATCAGCTTTATAGTTTCAAGGTCAGTCGGGTGTGTTAGGAGGACATCTCAGCATCTCACGTGGTGAACAAACTTTATTTTTAATTTTCCCCTTTTAGAAGAGCACCCATTCACATCTTAAATGATAAAAGGAAATGGCAGAGACAAAAATGGTTTCCAAATGGCTTCAACAAGTATAAATTTCACGGCCACAACGTGGAATGAAAATAACACAATCAATTACCCAGAGAAGTCCCATGTAGAGAGAATAGATAAACCATTAAGTAAAAAATTAAAAGGAGTCGCATTAGTGGTTACAGCAATCTTTTCTAGACTGTTTTTGAAATTGTTAAAAGAAATCCAAATTGTATTTCTTTAATGTACTTCACACCATTAACTTTACGTAAAGAGCAACACCATCAAGAAATAAATGAAACAATTCAACCAGCACTGAGTACAGGATTATTTAAGAAAATTACCACTTAAAAACAAAAACCCTAGGTGATTTTGCATTTATATATTGGTATTGGATATATGAAGCAATTTCGGCTGAAAGAAGAAAGAGAAAAGTAATTAAAATAACTTCCCTTGATACTGTAGGTATGTGGGTGCAGCTGCTAGACATTTTTATCTCCTTACACAGAAATGGTTTTCAAATCACTTTCTGTTCTCTACTTCTTGGTATTCAGAATACTGCATTTATAATGGACCTTTCGTCCCTGGATATGAAATGATTCTAGAAGCCCCGTGTCCAGAGAAAAAGAGGCCCTCTTTCTCCACTTGTCACTGCAGTGTGGACCTTGCACTGAACTCTTTAGCAGGTGGGGGTGAAGGCAGAGGTTAATTCTAATCCTGGATGAAGCATCGTCTTTTCTCAGGAGGAGCTGAGCTCATGGGTCCCTGAAGTGTGAGCCCCTTGAAGCAGAGGCAGGAGAGAAGAGCGCAGAAACATGAAAAAGAAGAGAAACAGAACCAAGACTGATTGTACCTTCAGTGTGCCAGCCAATTTGCTACACACTTTCAACCTGCTAACCCCATTCACTCTTACAACCACCTCCCCCCAAAGTTACATGTTATCACTTATAATTTAGAGGTAATAGAAACAGACAGAAGTAAAGTAACTTGCTCATCCATTATATGGCTGAGACTGTTGGAGTCTAGAGCCTGTATTGCCTAAGGGTTGATGGGGAGGGGGCAGGGTGGATTGCAAACTCAGATTTCCTAAAAGGATCCAATTGGTAACATGAAGTTGTCACTTGGGTTGAGAGTTAAGACTGTGGCCAAATGGAGAATATTTGCCCCAACTAAAGGCATTCAATTAAAAAAAATTTTTTATCACACTGGTGGCTTCTCAAAACCATTCTGGGTGTCTGCTGGCAGAACTTCAATTTAGTACCTGTGGATAATACTGCTACTCCTATGTTTATTTCTTGTCATCCTTGTTCTTCAATTCTCTTCCTCCTTACTGTCCTTCCCAATGCTGTTTCCTTCCTTGTCCACCTCTCCTGCCTCTCATCTCCAAAGGTTCATTCCCAGTTAGGATCATTCCTTTTTTCTCTTAATCCACCAGAATGCCTGGGTCGGTTCCAATTCTGTCTGCTTTCTTTCTTAACTTTACCAACGTAAATAGTAGATTTTTAACTTGTTGCAGTGAAAGGCCAATTTATTTAGAATCTGAGTGATAAAAGAAATCGTAGGAATTCAAACCTAGTGCAGTGATTTTTACCTTGGAAAAACGTAAGGGCTAGAGCACAGGTGGCTTTCCCAAGTTCGCGTAGGTTTTCCAAGGTCACTTGGCTTTTCCTGACAAAGCCAAAAGTTAAAGTTGAGTGTCCTTATTCTTCCTGCAGAACTGTTTCTTCTATCCTTTTTTTCAGGTAACAGAAAATCCCTGCTCATTCATTCATAACAGTTAGGAAAAGGAATTTGGGTAGGAAATACATAGGAGGAAGGGACAACATGTCATATTTGTATAAACCTTCATAGTTTAAAATCAGCTCATTTGCTCATCCCAATAAACTTAGGAAATGGAAAGACAGAAATATTGTTTCCACTTTACAGACAGAGAAACTGAGACCAAGACAGTATGAGTTATTTTTCTAAAGTTCTATCCTGGAAATGTTAAGATGAGAAATCCAGTCTCTGATGCTTAATGTAATGCCCTTTCTACCATGCCACGCTATTTCTCTTCTTCATAGAGAAATCAATACTCACAGGACTTAATACTGTTTCATTTGTTTTGTTTACTTCTTTTTTTAATGTTTTATTTTTGAGAGAGAGAGAGAGAAAGAGAGAGACAGAGCATGAGTTGAGGAGGGGCAGAGAGAGAGGGAGACATGGAATCTGAAGCAGGCTCCAGCCTCTGAGCTGTCAGCACAGAGCCTGATGATGGTCTTGAACTTGTGAACCACTAGATCATGACCTGAGCCAAAGTCAGATGCTCAACTGACTGAGCCACCCAGGAGCCCCATTGTTCTATTTAGTTCTTGTTTGCTATTTGTTAATTTGTTTTAAGATCATAAGAACTACTCAGTTTACTTATTGCAGTATCTGCTATCTCTCATGGACCCCCAACATCAGTATGTAAACAGTCCAGGCTAGTTGACTAGAGGACAGATTGCGTGGAAGATACTTCCCTTTTACCAGCTAAGGCCATCCTAGACCAGCCTGCAGCCACACAGCCCCCAAATATGTGAGACATCCCAGCCAAGATCACCAGAACTGCCTCCTTGATCAGCCACCACCCAGAGAAGCATGAATGAGTCCAGCCAAGGCTACAAGTACAGCCAGCTGCCCTGGAGACATAGTCAATAATAAATGTTTGTTACTTCAAGATGCTGAATTTCATGGTAAGTTGTTATGCAGCAGTAACTAACTGATAGGATACTTTATTTTAGCAGCTGGTGGTAGAGGTTTGACATGGACAAAACACCACAATGTCCTCCAATTTCCCAGTTGGGGTCAGAGAATGGGGAGTTTGGAATTTGGCTTCCAAACAAAACTCTAAACCTTTTCTTTTTTTAAAGTTTATTTATTTATTTTGGGAGAGAAAGAGAGAGAGAAGGAGATAGTGAGCACGGGCACATGAGCTGGGGAGGGGCAGAGAGAGAGAGATTCAGAGAGAGAGGGAATCCCAAGTAGGCGCCACACTGTCTGCACAGAGCCCGATGCGGGGCTGCACCTTAGGAACCGTGAGATCATGACCTGAGCCGAAACCAAGAGCCGGATGCTTAACCAACTGAGTCACCCAGGTGCCCCTCCCCTATTTTAATTTTCAAGACTGCTTGCCTGACAATTGATCATGTGCTTCTGCGTAAAGTGAAAATATGAAGAAGTGTTGGTTGCTAGGGCAATGTCTGTCACCTGGCAGAATATCATGAAACTTGAAACCTATCTGGCTATTGATATATTGATAGATAGCTGTGGATTATTTTTCAAATATCTGGTAATTTCACTAAAACAACTCTTAATTTCTTCCTGGGA
The DNA here is from genome assembly GCF_018350215.1 of Panthera leo. Classification (NCBI taxonomy): domain Eukaryota; kingdom Metazoa; phylum Chordata; class Mammalia; order Carnivora; family Felidae; genus Panthera; species Panthera leo. The sequence continues at coordinate 34,725,153 of NC_056681.1, read as the reverse complement.
GAAAATACATTCCATGTATTTCAAGGGATCCCAAAGTTCTGAAGGCATGGCCCAGAATATAGAGTCATTTATGTGCTATTATCATAAAGCATGAATTCCTACTTTGGTCAGTATTGTCCCCAAAGAGAGGAAATTGCTTCTGGGATGGGTGGTGAAAAAAGATGCTATAATGGCTAGTTGTCCTTCAAAAGCAGTAATACAAAAACAGATATGATGTATCTATTTTAGTAGAATTTCACGGGGGATTGGAGGTAAGATCAATATTTTAAGAAGTCTAAAAGGTCTCCTTTAGGGGAAACGATAATAAGAAGTTGAGAAACACTCTTATAAGCAGAAGTCAGCACCACATTGTCATGGTCAATAATTTTTTCATCATGTTCTCTCACATTGTTTATTTTTCTCTTAATTTTTATCCTTTAACACTTCTGGTTACTATTTTCCATTTTCATTCAAAATAAAATCCATCTCTCCTTATTTCCGGAATAACTTTCATGGTAGAGTCGTTACTAATATTTCCATCATCACCCCCATCATCAATTATTTACTTTTTCTGAGATGCCACTAGCAAACAATCTCTAGATAAATATATTCCATCTGCCACGGAGTTCCCTATCCTTGTTACCATGGAGTCCCCTAAGATACAAGTCCCTTACACCTGGCTACCTTAGCAGCAGATGTTAGAGAAACCAGCTGATTGGTGTACCCAGAGGAGGAGGTAAGAGAGCACTTTCAGAGTGCTTGGGTGGCTCAGTTGGTTAAGTGTCTGACTCTTGATTTCTGCTCAGGTCACGATCTCACCACGATCTCACCCTGCACTGACAGCGCGGAGCCCGCTTGGGATTCTCTGTCTCCTTCTCTTTCTGCGCCTCCCCTCCTCTCAAAATAAATAAACATTTAAAAAAGAGAGCACTTTCATATTGTGGTCTGCTGGGGCGGTGAACATCTCTACTAGAGTAACACTCTGGCCTCTCTCCACCCTCTTGCCAATTACTCCTGTAAAGAGGAGCGAAGACTCAACTCCAGGGTTCAGAAGAAGCTGAGCATGTTTGGCTCAAGTCTCAAGTCTCACCAGCAAAGAGCATTCATTCACATTTCTTTCATAATGTAAGCTTTTTAGGAGCACACCCCCGTGGGGGGAGGGGCTGGTGTTTCCTCAGGTACCTGCAATTCATATGTAAATTTCAGTCAAAGAAGCCATATTAGATAGCATATAGAAGACACTTTTTTGAAGTAGCATTTTTTCATTCATAAAGTTATATTTTGATCTCTGTCTGACTCATGCCTGCATCTATCAGTTGGCTCCAAATTTGGGCAGATAGAAAGATGGGAACTAAACATTAGCTTCCTTAAACTCCCACATGAAGTTTCCTTAGAAGAAGCTTTCCTAAAGTTGAGATAACACCCTTGGGTCCAGGATCTATTCATAGCCCTTTAATTAGACCACAGAATGGCTGGATTCTATAATTTATACCCCTTACATAGCTGACCCTCATGTCCAATAAAAATCTAAACTCATGAATTCATGGACTTTATTAGGATTGCCACAAATGAGTCAGGTGTGACAGTCTTCTAAATAACTCCATGATGTTCCTAATGTGAGAATCAAGGATTCTTAAAGGAGGAAGTTCAGTATTATGTTTTTTATCTGAAATGCAATTTCTCTTACATATGTATTCAGCAAATATGCATGCAACACACATAACAAGCACTCTGCTATCCTGCACGCTTGCAGCAAGGGATGTCCATGAGTCACATTTCTAAATTATGCACAGACTTTTGCTGTGCAACTTCTGGAAAGACTTTTGCTTTCATGGAAAACAAAAGTGTAAATCTAGCTAGTATTTCCTTTTTTCTTTTCCTCACTTAATTGTAGACATGATACCTGGAAGCACCACCACCATCTTGCACTCACACATGAATAATAATAATAATAATAATAATAATAATGAAATGAAATTGATTATGAGCTAAGCATGTTAAAGCAGGAAGACAGAAAGAGCCAGAATTCCTATGAGCCAGAATTCCTATTGGCAATGAAATGATATGGATCAAAACCAACAAGTGTCTTACTCTAGATTCTGTTTTACTCTGAGGGGGCAGAAATCTTTATTTCTTAGGGCTCTGCTAGTCAGGTGCTGTTCTTGCAATCAAATGTTTTCCTAACATTCAATGTGCAACAGTGGATTAGACATACTCCTACTCTGAAGCTACTCATATTCTAGATTATTTATTTTTTTAAAGATTAAAATTTTTTTTAATGTATATTGAGGGAGAGAGAGAGAGAGGGAGAGAGAGAGAGAGAGAGAGAGAGAGGGAGAGAGAGAGAGAGAGAGAACAAGCAGTGAAAGGGCAGAGAAAGAGGGAGAGAGAGAATCCCAAGCAGCCTCCATGCTGCCTGTGCAGAGTTCAATTCAGGCATCTCATGAACTGAGAGATCATGACCTGAGCTGAGATCAAGAGTTGGGTGTTTAACTGTTTGATGAACCCAGGCTCCACTAGGTGAAAAGCTTTATGATGAAGGTAAATACAGGAAAGGTATAAATAGAAAGTGGACCACTAATGTAGTTTAGGATGGGCTTTTGGAATAGTGAAATCCAAGATAAAATCTGAAAATAAAAAGGAGTCTGGTAAGGGGACCAAAGCATCAAGTGGAAACAACAGCAACAAGACAATCAAATTAGAAGTAGGGAAGGGAGGGGCGCCTGGGTGGCTCAGTTGGTTGAGCATCTGACTTCGGCTTAAGTCATAATCTCACCGCTCCTGAGTTTGAGCCCCACGTAGGGCTCTGTGCTGACAGCCCAGAGCCTGGAGCCTGTTTCGGATTCTGTGTGTCTCTCTCTGCTCCTCCCCTGCTTGCTCTCTCTCTCTCTCTCTCTCTCTCTCAAAAATAAATAAACATTAAAAAAAACTAGAAGTAAGGAGGGGAGTAAAGCCAAATGAGTATAGAAAGATAGATAATCAAAGACAAGATGGTAGTCAAAGTAAACCCACCCCTCCGTATTCCCCCATGAAAATAGTGCTTGCTTATTTTATGCCAAGTGGCAGAAAGGTACTAGAACCATTATATATTATACACAAGGGATTATGTTCAATCATTATTTATTTTCTACTGGTCTCTCTCTCTCTTTTTTTTTTAGAGAAATTCATCTCCTTACATATACTGAAAACTCTTTGTGATGATTTAATATACAAATCTCATAAGCTTTCCTTAATCTGTGCTGGATATAATCCAAAATACCAAGCTTTGTATCAGATGCTTAACAATAAATATTCTATTCAATGTTCTTCATTAAAAACAGGTTTTGGACTCAAATCTGTGCTATATAACTTCTTTGAAGTTCTCCAAGCTCTTTTGGCTTTCATGGTCCAGTTCCCTTTCTCTCTTTGATGGTAGTTGAGTGAATCAAGAGACTTGTGGAAGGTACTGGGAACTGGGTATGATTGCCTGAAAGGAGAGAAGGAGGAAACTCAGAACATCCTGGTGAGCTGAGCCAAGCAAGCCCAAAGCTAGGGATGTCTGGAACAATCTCGTTGCCTCAATGATTCTTCTTTCAAGGAGTCACCATTTCAATGACCGCAAACAATATCTGCTACCTCCCTGTGATTGCTTAACAAACTCCCCTAAAACTTAGTGACTTAACACAACCACTATTAAGCTCACCGTATAACAGGTCAATTCTTGGTTCAGGTTTGGCTAATCTCGGTTGGTCTTGCTCATACTTTTATGGTCTGCAAGTGGGTTGGCACTGGCTATGTTTTTGATGATCATGGTTGTTATAGGTCAACCTAGGTCAGTTGGGGCCTCTCTCTCTATGGTCACTCCTGGGCTCACCCTCTAAGCTGCTTTTACATGGTGTCTCAGGTTCCAAAAGCAACCAATAAATAAACACAAATGTATAAACACTTTCCAAATCTCTGCTTCTGCCATGTTTGCTACCTATCCTAAGGTCGTATTCAAAGGACTGGAGAAACAGAATCCTTTTAATGAGAGGAATGACAAAGACATGTTACAAAGGGTATGGTTACGACGAGGGGCAAAATTTGTGGCCATTTTTGGCAATTAGCCCATTGCAGCTGCACATTCAAATCAACTGGGGGACTGCACATTCAAATCCTCGGAGTGGGACTTGGCATCAGTGTTTATTCTTTATTTATTTTTAATGTTTATTTTTCATCAATGGTCTAGAGTTCTGTGTCCAGCTCTGGGATGTGAGTTTTTAGAGGAGAAATGGGTTCCCTGAGAAACTTCCTTTACAGTTGGTAAACTTTGCAATAATTCAGGACTTTTTGATATGCAAACACAATTTTTGTCGAGCTAACTTGGCAGGTCACTTCAGTGAAAACAGTGAAAATTGACTGGTTTTCATAGATTGGAGTCCCCCCAAAAGTTAGTGTGTGTCAGAATCACCTCCAAATTGAAGGCAAATCTCTGAACCCCATTCCAAGAGACTCTGAATGAAAGGGCCCAGTGTGGGGCCCAAGAACGTGCATTTCTGAGACGTTCCCAGGTGTTGCTGCAGCTGTTGACCAGAGATAACGTTTCAGAAACCACTCACGTTGACACTGCCTCAATTAAATATTGTGTATGACCAGCTTGGTCTCATTGCCCTGTGATGGGGCTGTGGTAATCGCTGTAAGCCAAAGTGATTTTTGCAGTCATTTTCAAAATCTTTAGTGCATTTTGGTACAGCCAGAGAGTAAGTAATCACTACCACAGGGGAAGGGTCCCCCCATAGGATGAGAGACCGTTCCAACTGCCCAAGTGAGGCATTTAAAGTGACTCTACAGGACACTCACTTGGCTAACAATCCAGTTCTCTACCTTCCTTCCACACTTTCTATTAATGATCAGAAAAGATGAGAATTTGGAAGAGCTTCAGCAAAGAAGCCTGAAATCTTTAGTCCCCAACAATGAAAGTCTAAGACTTTACAGTGAACTCATTCATCCACCTAACAATTATCAATCAGAACTCACAAAAGATCTCCAATGAATCCCTGGGAGTCTATGAACCTGACCTTCTACCAACAGGGAAATAGTGGTAATAGAAAAAAATGACTTGCTCTTTCCTTGATAAGAGCAAATACTTTTTAAGTGCAGTTATTTGCAGCTCAGGCCTTGATCATAAGGAACCAATACTCCAGTTTATCCTGATAATTGAATGGAGAATGAAGAGGTTCTTATCAGCACTGTCCAGAAAATTATTTTCTATTCTTTAATGTAATCACACATCTATTTATAAAATTCGCACTCCATCTAAGTATTCCCATCTAAGTCTAGGTAACATGAATTCAGCAGTTTGTGAGACACATGGCCCACTCTCTATGGTATTCTTCAAAGAGAAGGATGGTTTTATATAACATAGCAGCCTTTGCTTGCTACTCTGTTTTTCTGCTCATCGTGACATTACCAGCTTTGCCAGACCTTGACACCTTAGCTTTTACCCGATCTAACCAGTGCTTACCCTGGGCCACTGAGGTGAGTATCACCTCCCCTTGGCCCTTTAGTCATTTTTTTTCCCCTTGCAGTTCTTGCTTCTCCTTATCCCATGTGCACCTTAATCTGTGTTTGTTTCTCTCTGTGGTCAGTTAGGACACACTTTCTCTTCAACTCCCCTTGTGACACTAAGACCTTATAGCAGAGGTGTTTGGTTCTCAAACCATATGGTTATTTCAGTTTTACCATGTCGCTCTCTCCTTCTGTGTGTATACAGCAATGCCCCAGGGACACCGGTTCAAGTGCATGCTCATGTAACAACAGCAATTGTTATTAGGGAACACAATGAATTCTTACTGGTCATCATGCTTTACATTAAATTAATATGTTTGGTCTAAGACTTAGAGATTATTTTTTTTCTATTTTATAGATGATGAAACAAAGCAGAGAGGGACTCCTAGTTTTTCATGTTTCCTGTTTACATAACCACTAAACTTAGGCCCCCTGCCTTTTTCTATATTCAGGACCTGCTGCATGTAGGCTATAGTCTCAGATTATTGCTCAATTAAGGAAACTGCTCTCAAGCTGCCTTGTAGATGTTATAGTGGAATGGCAGTGAGGTTTATGGAAAAGTGCCAACAAACTCAGAGGATGAAATATCTCTTTAAAGGCAAATTGGGGCACCTGGGTGGCTCAGTCAGTTAAGCATCTGAAACTTGATTTCAGCTGAAGTCATGATTTCATGGGTCCATGGGATTGGGCTCCACGTTGGGCTCTGCACTGACAGTGTGGAGCCTGCTTGGGATTCTCTTTCCCTTTCTCTCTGCCCTTCCCCCGCTCTTTCTCCCTCCCTCCCTCCACTCTCTCCCTCTCTCAAAATAAATAAATAAACTTAAAACAAAAGAAAGGAAAATAATATGAGAACCTCTGGAGGTGGTGATACTAGACAGGAGAAATCCCCAGCGAACTCCTCATGGAAGATGCGGACTTCTGAAATCCCCAAGTCCGTGCAAGCATCATCCGCTGCTGCTCTGACCCCCGTTATGGCGGGTTCCACCAGGGCCAGCAGATTCCCTTTGTTCTCTCATCAGGCATTTTGATATCTCCCTGCATTTCTCCATTGGTCACTCCACCTGTTTTTTTCCGGAGACTGTTTACCAGGTGTAGTACCCGAGACAAAATAATATCAGCTCATTCCCAAGTGTTTAAGGTTAAAGCAACAGAATGGAAGATCAAGTACCTGGGCCCAGCACCCATCAGCAAGGCCAGATTTAACCTGATTTAATGTTTTCCTGCCCCTGCAGCACGGCCCATCCCCATTCATCCTTGCACACCATCTCCCTGTTTCCTCTCTGTAAGACTCTCAAATATTTGCATATTTTTAGTTGCGAAGTTTCTTTTTAAAAATTTTTTTAATGTTTATTTATTTTTGAGAGTGGGGGAGGGGCAGAGAGACATGGAGACACAGAATCCAAAGCAGGCTCCAGGCTCTGAGCTGTCAGCACGGAGCTCAACTTGGGGCTCCAACTCGTGAACCTCGTGATCATGACCTGAGCCGAAATCAGACGCCTAACACATTGAGCCACCCAGGCACCCTGCGAAGTTTCAGTCTAGAAAGATTTTAAATGATTTTCTTCATGGTCTCACTGGTTCACACACACATTAGGAGATGTGGTTAGATGCAGAGGTGGTAATGGTGGCCGCAGGGAGGGTGAGAGGGATTCAAATGGTTACTGCTTCTTACTATGGTATCTAAACCCCAGAGCTGACACCCCCAAAAGCCCCAAGGTGGCATCTTGCTTCAAATAAGTCAGCCTAATAACCTGTGACTGACACAGAAATTAAGCCAAACAATTAATAACATTAACATTACTGACTATGCACACTGGCTTTGTGTGGAAAGACCATTTGTAGAGGGAATGAATAAGCATATTCACTGTGGGAGAATAAATAAACAAATATGAGCCAGGCTCTCATATTTATCTCAAACAGCTCAGCTTGGAGCTATTTGGATATTCGAGTTTCATAGAAGCCACATTGCACAGAACAAAATGCTGAGGTTGAGTAAATTGTTTCAAGTGGGCTTTCTAATTCAAAATTTAGTCAATGTCTCAAAAGAAAAATAAAATTCAATAATTGGCAGGACCTGACTTTACCACACCTTTCTTTCTGGGATTTTCAAATTCCATATTTCTTCTGTTTGTCTCAAGCAAGTCAGATGTGACTGACTAGAATATTTAATTTAAAAATTTAGTAATCTTTTTTAATTTTTTTTTTCAACGTATTTTATTTATTTTTGGGACAGAGAGAGACAGAGCATGAACGGGGGAGGGGCAGAGAGAGAGGGAGACACAGAATCGGAAACAGGCTCCAGGCTCCGAGCCATCAGCCCAGAGCTTGACGCGGGGCTCGAACTCACGGACCGCGAGATCGTGACCTGGCTGAAGTCGGACGCTTAACCGACTGCGCCACCCAGGCGCCCCAAAAATTTAGTAATCTTTTAAAACGTGTGTATTCTGATAGTATTTGTGCATTACTTGCAGAGTTAGTTCATTACCTTTACTGTCATTCTTAGTATATTGGAACTAATTGATTCCATTTTATTTTGCTCTTTCTTCTTGAACTATTTTTAAACATATAACTTTCTGTTCTCCTTTCTTATCTTGTTTCAAATTGATTTTCACCAAACTCTAACTTTTTCTTTCTACTAGTTTTCTCCTTACTAAAAAAGAAATAATTAATTTCCTTTCTTTTAGAGAATACCCTGGAAATTTTAATAATCACTATTTAACCATAATAATAGCCTAGAATGAATATCAGTATATTCACCTGCCTCCTGAACAATGTAATCATTTTAAGATACTTTAAACCTAGTGACCTATGTAAGTTATATGTACTGTTGTCCAGGATTTTGAGTCTGTCATGAATTTTGTATTTTTTTTTTTTTTAATTTTTTTTTTTTTCAACGTTTTTTTTAATTTATTTTTGGGACAGAGAGAGACAGAGCATGAACGGGGGAGGGGCAGAGAGAGAGGGAGACACAGAATCGGAAACAGGCTCCAGGCTCCGAGCCATCGGCCCAGAGCCTGACGCGGGGCTCGAACTCACGGACCGCGAGATCGTGACCTGGCTGAAGTCGGAGGCTTAACCGACTGCGCCACCCAGTCGCCCCATGAATTTTGTATTTTTAAATTGTTTACACTTTGAATATTTGTTTGGCTTTTTGCATATTTTATCCATTTTCCTTGCTCACAACCTTTTTTGCATCTCAGATCTACCTTTCTAGAATCATTTGCTTTCTTCCTAAAGCACATTCTTTAAATCTTTAGATAGGAATCACTGTGAGTAGACTCTCTCACCTTTGTGTATGTCTCTCTCTCTTGAAAAATGACATGAGAGTATATAATCAATACGTGTAATTTAAAGTATAGTATCAAACTAACACCCACCCAGTTTAAGCTTTCCTAGTTTCTTTTTTTTGTTGTTAAGTTTTCATTTAAATTCCAGTTAATATACTGTGTTTTATCAGTTTCAGGTGTAAAATATAATGATTCAATACTTCCATACAACACCTGATGCTCATCGTGACAAGTGGACTCCTGAATCCCCATCACCTGTGTCACCTATTCCCCACCCCCTGCCCCACCCACCTCTTTTTTTTGTATCCATCAGTTACTTCTCTACAGTTGAGTCTCTTTCTTCATTTCTCTCTATTTCCCCTTTGTTCATTTGTTGTTTCTTAAATCCCACATATGAGTGAAATCATATGGTATTTGTCTTTCTCTGACTGACTTATTTCACTCAGCATAATACTCTCCAGCTCCATCAATGTCGTTGCAAATGGCAAGTTTTCATTCTTTTTTATGGCTAATATTCCATTGTATATTTATATACACCACATCTTCTTTTTCCATACATTAGTCGATGGACACTTGGTTTGTCTCCATAATTTTGTTATTGTAGACAATGCTGCTATAGACATCAGGGTGCATGTGTCCCTTTGGATTAGCATTTTTGTATTTTTAGGTAATTACCTAGTAGTGCAATTGCTGGGTGGTAGAGTAGTTCTATTTTTAACTTTTTTAGGAAACTTCATGCTATTTCCCAGAGTGGCTGCACCAGTTTGCATTCCCACCAACAGTGAAAGAGGGTTAGCCTTTCCCCACATCCTCACCAACATCTGTTGTTTCTTTAGTTGTTGGTTTTAGCCATTCTGACAGGTGTGAGGTGCTATGTCATTGCCCAGTTTGTCTGAAAATATCTATATTTTTCCCTTTTCTTGAACGATTTTTTTATTGAGTATACAATTCTAGGTTGACCAATATCTTCTCACTTAAAAAAAAAACAGGGTAGTTAACATACAGCATTATATTAATTTCAGGTGTATAACAGTGATTCAACAGTTCCATATATTACTCTGCTTATCAAGGTATATCTTCTCACTTTGAAGGCATCGCACTTGTTTCTTTCTTCCATTATTTTTTAAAAGAAACTGACTCTCTAAATTTTATTTCTTTGTAGGGAACGTGCTTTTCTTTTCTGGCTGCTTTTAAGATCTTTCCTTCTGTACTTACTAAAATATGTCTAGATGCTAGGAATTTATTGCACTTCATAAAATTTGATCAATTTTGGAAAATTATAACCATTATCTCTCACATATCTCGTCTCCACATCACTTGGTTTTCTTCTGAAACTGACATGTGTACTGGAACTTCTCATTCGACCACCCACATTCCTTAACCTCTCTTTTATAATTTTCATCCTGCTCTTTGAATTGTATTTTATATAATTTCTTTGTATCTGACTCTTCAGCTGTGTCTAATTGGCTGTTTAATCTATTCATTAGATTTCAGGTTATTTTTCAAATTTGCCTGATAAACATTAATAGTCTTATTCCTTTGTCATTCCAGTATCCTTTTGGTTTTTTAAAAATAATATTAAACAAATTCATTTCCTATTCCATATACATTAATGTAAACATTTTGCCATTTTTATAGGTTTTATTCTAGTGATGTCTGATCCTACTTTGTCTTACAGTTTGTGAAATCAAGCCCCATGTTGGGCTCTGTGCTGACAGTGCAGAGCCTGCTTGGGATTCTCTCTCTCTCTCTATCTCTCTCTCTCTCTCTCCTTCCCTCTCTCTGCCCCTCCCCTGCTCATGCTTGCTCACTCTCGTGCTCTCAAAATAAATAAATAAACAAAAAAAAGATCTCTTTACCTGAAGTGCACATCTACCTGGTTAACCTTACCACTTGTAGGGCAGGAGGCCAGAACAGAAAGAGAGTATGGAAGTGTCGTCACGTGGATTGTCTGGTGTCCCTGCCACACAGAGTCAGAAACATGGTGCCAGTCATGACTAAGCTGAGGAGCGAAAGCACAGGCAGGAGGACCAGTTGCACTTGAGTTCCACCAGGTTGGTTAAAGAGAGAAAATACAGGTAAGATTCTGGGGACATAGTGACCTAGCCTACTAGTGAAATGGGCCTAATGAAGATCAATATATGCCCAAATGGGTTAGTCCATATTCTTCCCCTGGGGAGAAGCAAATGAGGAGTGAGGGGGAGTGGGGAGAAGCCAAGGGTCAACAGAAGTCCCCTCTGGAAAGTGACCTATGGAAGACATTTTGGTTTCCCACATCCCAGTCTCTTGTCTCACCCCTGATTCCAGCTGCAGCTCTGGTGGCTTATTCTGTGTGAGTTCAGCCACCTTGCTGACATTGTTGCATTGGACACGGGTGTGTCTAGCTTTCTGCTTTGGGCCTTGTCTGAAGCGTCAGGAAGCTGTTCAGCCTTCCAACGAGATGATAACACCCAGGGCACCTGGGTGGCTGAGTCGGTTAAGCATCCAACTCTTGATCCCAGCTCAGGTCTTGGTCTCAGGGTCATGAGTTCAAGACCCACATAGGGCTGGTAACACTCAATCCACAGGGAGGTGCCACTGGCAGGGAATCTGGCTGTTCCTTTAGGAAACTATCAGCAATGGTGTCTTTGGGCCTTTTTTCCTGGGCTGTTAATATTCCCTGCAGACTGTCTTCTCTTCTCCCATCTGGTAGCTGATGTAGGAAGAAGACAAAGTTCTCCATATTGAATACATGTTTATGTAATTTTCTGTTTGCAATTGGGGAATCAGCCACAGCAATTAAAAAATCTTCCACGTCCTCAACAACGTTCACAAAAACCATCCATGGCCAGAACAGTTATTGAGAATTTTCCAGGTGGGAGTTACAGCGTTAGTCTCTGTGTTTTTGTATGTAACACCAAGATATGGGTCCTTATTCTGCATGGCTGGCTATTTATTTTGAGCTTAGCTCATCCTCTGAAAAAATGCAGCACATTTATTACAATCACAGTGTAGGGAATAGTAGTTTAAATTCAACCCAGATATATGTGAAAACAGGTTAGTATCATTTCTCTAGCATCAAAATTAATTGTCAACTGTGCTGATGTTTAAAAAGCTTTTTTATAATAAAAAAAGACCTGGGTGGTCTTTTATAATAAAAAAAGCCTGGGTGGCTTGGTCGGTTAAACAGCTGACTTCAGCTGAGGTCATGATCTCGCAGTTTGTGGGTTCAAGCCCCGTGTCAGGGTCTGTGCTGACAGCTCAGAGCCTGGAGCCTGCTTCAGATTCTGTATCTCCCTCTCTCTCTGTCCCTTCCCCACTCATGCTCTATCTCTCTCTGTTTCCAAAATAAATAAACATTTTTAAAAAATAAAAAATAAGTAAAAACTTTTATTTTGAAAAAATTCAAGTATTCAAAAAATAGCAGAATGAATTTGCATGTATCCACTTGAATCCATCCATCAGTTAACATTTGCCACATTTGTTTCCCTTCTCCATCTCTGTATCTCTGCTTCTCTGTCTCTCTTCTCTCTCTGTATATATGTCTGAATGTGTGTATGAATACACACACACACACACACACACACACACACACACACACACACACATTTGATGAATGGTTTGAGAGTAAGATGCTGACATCACCTTTATTCCTAAATATTCCTGCATGCATCTGCACAGAGAAGTGTATTCTCTTACATAACCACAGTACAATGATAAAAATCGGGAAATTTAACATTGGCACATGTTATTATTCAACACAGAGCACATATTTAAATTTTGCTAAGTGCCTTAATGTCTTTAACAGCAATATTTCTCCCCATCCATAATCTATTATAGGATCAGGTATTTTATTTAATTGTTATATCTTTTAGTCCCCTTTAATCTGGAAAAGGTTTTTGTTGTTGTTGTTTTTGTTTGTTTTGGTCTCTCATGATATTGATATTTTTGAAGAGTACAAGCCAATTTTTTTAATGCAATATGCTGACAAAAAAATAACTTAAAATAGCTGATCTCAGAATGGGTAGTGCTTCAAATCTGCAGACACAATAGCAGTTTCTTTAGATTGTCAGTTTGTGGCTTGAATTTTCAAAAGTTCCTCATTCTTTGCCTTCAAAGTACTCTGTACTATATGGGTATATATATATATATATATATATATATATATATATATATATAGTTCAATTAGGAGAAAATAATGAACTTAGGGCTTTGAGACATTCCCTGACATAATTGAGGTCAATCCTGTGGTGCCACAGAGGTGTGGTTAGGAATCAATGGTCTATCGTGAAACAGACCATACAGATTTTAACATGTTTGGCAGATCAATTATCTCAATGACTTATCCTAAGAAGCCATACATCTGGAAATAAAACTTAAGGTAATATATAAGATTAAAATTGTATCAAGAAAATGATTTTTTGGATCCTAAAGTCAAAACATATTTGCATACTTAGAGAATAAGATTGGCGATTCTATACAGTTGGCACGAACAATGATATATGGTAACCTACTTTTTATATGATTTCCCTTTAGAACTAAAATCCTAGTTATGATGAAGAAAAAGGATATTAATTATTTAAAAAATGTTCCAATATCCAAAACCCAGAAGGTAAGCTACATTTATATAGAGCAGTCCACCTCCCTGAGCTTTATCATTGAGTATGTTCCAGTTGAGCCAAAGCTCATTGAGGAACAGTCTACAGAAGGATTTTCCCCTTAAGGATTCTGATTTTCAGAACAAGGTGAAAGACAAACATGAGACCAAAATGGATAAGGAAGACAAAGAACTGTCAGCGGTGCTTCATCTCTGGACTCCTACAGGTTAATGGACCGGGAAGCAGGAATTGCTACAGTTGAGGGGAACAGGTAAGTTTTTTATTCTGTAAGCCTTCAAGTGTGGAATTTTCTTATTTGTTCTGTGTTCTGTGTAAGTCTAGTATACTCTGATTAGAAAGAACCAAACATCCATTCTTGTCTTTGAGTAACGTTGAGCTCCAAAGTAATTTTTCAGACACAGGTGATGTTTGCGTATTTTAAATATTTCTATCTACCCCTCAGCCCATTGTGCTTTCTGAGTTACATTATAATAATAGCATTATAATTATGTCTCATTTCAGGACATTTCTGCTTTGTTTTAAAACTATACTGATTACTCAAACTCTTCACTGAGTGCCTCAGAATTTGTTTCTGTTAATGGTACTAACTAAAGTCAGCAACTGAATTATCAAAGTGTCTGTCAGACTCAGAGAATTGGAAATAATAATTTGCACAGCATTCCAGATCAAAGGAGGGAAGGAAACTGTCATTCACAGCCACTTCTCCGGGAACATTATTATTCATTTTGGATTGAAACCATAGGAAGATGCTATATAACATCTGTTCGTAGAATGTGTCATTTAACATGAGATATTGTCATAAAAAGGAAATTACAAAGTTGTGTTTAGCTTCGGGTGTTCTTATTAATCCTTTTAACCCTTTCTTTCATTGTTGAGTTTCTACATTAGGAAGAAAACATAGGTAATTTTGAATTCTTGATTTAAATGAAAAATAGTGAAACCATTCACAACAATTTAACATTTTTTATGTGACACATGTGGAGACAGTGCACTCGAATAAATGACTGTGGTCACATAAATGAGTGATTCATTTGATTACCTCATTCCTGTCCTTTTTATAATCGTAATAGAATTATAGAAACTGAAATGTGACTTCTATCTATCCAGTGGGTTTAAAGCCTTTGAGTGAACTAAAAAACAAGTCACCTATAAAATATTTTTGGTTTGTCTGTTTGAATAAAAGGATAAAAAAAGGGAGGAACTTAAAATTGCCTCTTTTTTTTTTTTTTTTGAGAGATTGGGAGATGAAACTCAAACATTGAAGGGTTTTGGATACCTTACAAAGACAACATCAATAACAGAAACTCCACAGCCTGCCTCTATTTTCCATTAAATGTTCTTATTTTTGGAGAACTTTTCTTCCTGTTATAGCAGCAGCATATAGCTTAGAATAAGCTTTTCCATGAGGTCTGACAACTGAAGCTTTAGGAAAGTATTCATGCACTAACCTCTTAAAACTGCTCTCCTAGGAAAGATGAGTGGTGAATTAAGAGCAGGGGAAAGAGTAGGAGGAGAGGGAGATCGTGTAAAAAGGTATTTTTCAAAACTTTTTAGTTTGAGACTCACTTTGTTTAGTTAAAATGCTTTCTTTCTAGATAATGTTTTCTAAATAACCTCTTCTCTCTTCCATTCCTGCTATATGTTACTATGTTGACAATGTTTGTACACACACACACACACACACACACACGCATACACACACACCCTGGTGAAAGAGATAGGCCAGCTGAGTATTGCATGGGGACTGTTGTGGCTGGAACCCAGTATGGAGTGATAATGGAAAATGAGGTTAGAGGTCCTACCTGAAGAATCTTTATCCCATAAGCCAGAAGTTGGCAAACTGGCAAACTACAGTCCACTGGCTAAATCCTGCCCTACTTCCTTTTTTTTTTAAGTAAAGTCTTATTGGAATGCATGTATCCCCATTTATTTACATATTGTCCATGGTTGCTTTTAGGATACAGTGGAAGGCAGAGTTGAGTAGTGGTGACAGAGACCATATGGTCTGCCAAGCCTGAAATATTTATTATCTGGCCCATTATGGAAAACATTTGCTGACCCCTGCTAAAAGCCAAAACATTAGTTCACAAAGGGTGGTCCCAAACCAGCTGATCCAGCATCACCTAGAAATTTAACTGAATGCTAATTTTCCAGCCCCATAGCAGATGTAAGGAATAAAAATACCTCAGGGTGGGGCTCAAAATCTGTCTTTTGAGAAACCCTTTGGGTAATTGTGATGCACTTGCAAGACTCTCCAGGGTCACAGCAACCCAACCAGATGTGGCTAATGGGTTGCAGGTGTGCCAAAGATATTGGTGCACAGGCCATGGCTGGCATATCATGTAGGATCACGCAAGACCACAATCTGGGGCAGGACATAATTCAAATTATGTTTTAGAACTTCATCTGAGGGGTGTCTGGGTGGCTCAGTTGGTTAAGTGTCTGACTTTGGCTCAGGTCATGATCTCACGGTTCGTGAGTTCAAGCCCCGTGTCCAGCTCTGTGCTGACAGCTCAGGGCCTGGAGCCTGCTTCAGATTCTGTGTCTCCCTCTCTCTCTGCCCCTCCCCTGCTCATGTTCTGTCTCTTTATCTCTCTCAAAAATAAAATAAAAATTAAAAAATTCATCTGAGTAGATAGATGATGATTTCCATACATCATCTCAGAGATTTTTCCTATCAATGAATTTCTTGTCAATCTCAGAGATTATTTTATAATAACAAAAAGGAGCACCTGGGTGTCTCAGTCGGTTAAGCATCTGATTCTTGGTTTCTGCTCAGGTCATCTCACCATTAGTGAGTTAGTGCCCCACATCTGGCTCCACAATGTGGAGCCTGCTTGGGTCCCTCTCTCCCTCTCTCTCTCTCCATCTCTCTCTCTCTTTCTGCCCCTCCCCCACTTGCTTTCTCTGTCTCTCTCAAAATAAATAAATAAAAACAAAAAATTTAAAAAAAGAAAGTTATTGTTATAATAACAAAAAGAACATTTTGATAATACTTTATAGTTTACACAGTAGTCGAGAATGATCTTAAAAGTCATTTCCAGATTGAAAGTGTTACTTGAGAATGCACAAAACTTCTGGATAGAGGGCATGTATCTATGTGTACTGTGTTTGTGTGTATTTAACATCTTTTCTTCAAGAAAAATAATTATCTTTGAGGTGGATTCAGTAGAGGGATATATAAATTTATTTTTTAAAATATCCCTAATGCCCTGTTGTATCAAGCTTTAAACAGATATTATCCTCTATGAAAATCTAGATTGGATCAGTTAGGCAGGGGATCATTCTGAGGATATTCAATAAGTAACTTACTTGAAATGTTAATCTCCCTGCTTGCACCTATGTAAGATTCCACTGACAACAACCCATTGCAAGTCATGATTTTAGGATATTTCTCTTGCTTTCAGCAAGGCATGCCTGTAGGCTAGCCCACTCATAACTGGCAAGTGCATGCTTAAATGTCAACTAGCGAGTAATAAACAGTGGCTGACTGCCCATCCATCATAAAGATAAGAAATGTTGACTTTTAGTGGTTTTTAGATGAGGGCCGAAACAGAATACTGGCCTTGAAATTGGGCCTGTAGCCTGTTGATGCTAGGTCTTCGGATTCCTTTCTGCAAATTTCTGCCCTGGAATTTAGACTGGTTCCAGAATGCCCAGAACTATCTCAGATCAGTTGGATCCAGGATGCTTTGAAAGTCCCCTGTGGTTTTTGTCTATTTAGGGATTTCTGCCACACGCAGAGTCCTGCCCAATGGGTTGCTGTGGTTCTTATTGGTCCAGTTTGGTCTCAGACAATATTTGGACTGGCATGCCTGGCTAATCCTGTCTTTGCCCACCAAATACACGCATCCACACACATACCATGGAAGCACTTGGACATTTGCACCCCCAAAGCCTGTCAGGATGTGAGATAGTGCTGTAGGCCCTCCATGGGATAAATTGATCAGACCCACTTTGAATCATTGCATGGTTAGGCCAAGATCAAAAATGGAGTTTGACCCCATCCCCTGGCTCAAAATAATTCCCACCACTGTGAGGGGCTTTTTTTGTACATGCACGTGTGCTCCAGCTGGCATGCATCTTGTTGGGCTTGGGGGTATATGCACTACCAAAGAGTCTGCTATAGGGAGGCAGAAAGAGGCCCACACTGGCTCTGTGCAGGTATTTCTGGGATCCTGGGTACCCACAGTATCGTCTAAAAGTGTGGGCTTTTAGAAGAGATGTGGGCTCTGGGTGAGTCTGTCCCCTTGGCCTAGACTTCTTGCTTCATGGGGAGCAGAACAACAAGAGGACTAACAGACTTGCTGAAGCAGGGGTCTGGACAGAGGCCTGAGATGATCAAGTCTACATGTGGCTCTAGATAGGCCTCTTCAACCTTCTCACCTTGACATCGGCAGGCAGATCATTCTTTGTTAGGGGGACTGTCCTGTGCATTATGAAGTATGTGGCAGCATCCCAGGCCTCTACCCACTAGAAGCCAGTAGCACCCCAACTGTGACACCAAAAATGTCTCCAGACAATTTCTGGTAGATGTGGCCAAATGTCTCTGGAGGACAGAATCATCCTTGGTTGAGAACCACTGTTCTACACCAAATACCACTGAGTCCCAGCACATGGGGGTCTTCCCTGATCAACTCAAAACCAGATTCTCCTTCACTGGGCTTTTAAAACAAGAATGAAATGCAACATGAGGCAGCCCCTTTACATCACAGCCTGTGTTATCGGTGTGCATGATGGCGCTTCCCAGCCTTGCGAGACTTGCTCATGATCACATTAGAAGGTAAAGTCAGAAATCTGCAGCCTCAACTTTTATCAGCCTGATATTGGGGCCAAATCCATCATGCAGATGGTTGCTATTTCAGAATCAAACATCCAAGAAAAACTGTCATCTCATGCACTGATTCTATCAAATGCATACAATGAAACTACAGACTTTGATTCCATTAACGCAGAAGAAAATCTATTTGGTGCTATAAATCCAGAGGGCAGAATGTAAATGTTCAGAATAGAAATGCTCCCTACTAAAATATGTCAAGAATAGTGCACATTACATTCACTTCCAAAGTCAATATGCGTGTAAATCTCATAGACTTGGGTCCAGTTGAAATTACATTTCTATCATTCCCCCAAATGAAATAATATAAAAGTACTTAACAAGTTACCTGCTTATTCCAAACCATCTAAATTTAGATTATTGAGTTTTGCTTGTCTTTTTGTTTTATTTTTGTGTGTGTGGACATGCATATTAAAGAAGAAATTTTGTTTCAATTAGGCAGGAAAAGTGAGGAAATTATATAGGACAGTAGTCAGCCTGTGGGCCAAATCCAGCCAGTTTTTGCTTTCTACATAAAGTTTTATTGGAACACACATGTGTTCATTTACTTACATGTTTTTTATGACTGCTTTCATAGTACAATAACCAACTTGAGTAGTTGTAACCAACTGAGACTTTATGGCCTGCAAAGTTGAAAGTATTCATCAGCTGTTTACATGAAACATTTTTTGAGCTTGAATACAGGAGATGCAGGCATGTGGGATATCTCTTCAGAGGGTTCCAAATATTTAAATTCATGCTTCAGTCACTTCAAGTCTCAGTCCCTTTCTTAGTACATTTAAATTCTTATTTCATGTTGATAAGGGTTACAGCAGTTATTTCTGATAATTTTCTGGACATGCCATAATGTGAGTGATCTAATTTCTGTTACAGCTGCTTGGGCACCAACCACTGGTTGAGGGAGAAGATGTATTTCCCAATGAATTCATCCAGGTTCTTTTTACCCTAGATGGTTGGTCACAGAGGGATCTTGGGTAAATTTACTGTTATTCTGATAAAATTATCTCAAATCTAATTACATCTCCTTTAAATGACTGAAAAAGATATTAAATGTTGAAATGGACTTTGGAATTAGCAATTCTCTTCCTCTATTTTTCTTTTAAAAATTTTTTTTGTTTTTTACATTTGTTTATTTTGGGGACAGGGCACAAGTTGGGGGAGGGCAGAGAGAGAAGGAGACACAGAATCCGAAGCAGGCTCCAGGCTCTGAGCCGTCTGCACAGAGCCCAATGCGGGACTCGAACTCACAAACCATGAGATCAGGACCTGAGCCGAAGTCGGACACTTAACCGACTGAGCCACCCAGGCTCCCCTCTTTCTCTCTTTTTCTTTAAAGCCTTCCTAATATTTGGACATTGCTCATGTTTTCTATTTAGTACCAAGAAGTACTTTCAGATGGGTTCTTCAGTGTTGCTTATATGGAGGGATGCTAGGTGGTTATTTTGAGGCCTAGCATTTGTCACTAAGATGATTGTCCTGTTATTTGGTGGAATTTTATATTCTGATTTGTCTCTCTGATTCAGGGAAAGTCAGTGGTAGAATTCCACTATGATGCCTTTTGCATTTGTGTTTGTCCCAGTTCATCTGTAATAGTTCATGAATACTATGTGTGAGAGGATCAAACTGTGGAAAAAACTTAAGAATTAAAAGAAGTCTTAGGGCGGGGCACCTGGGTGGCTCAGTTGGTTAAGCATCCAATTTTGGCTCAGGTCATGATCTCATGGTTCATGAGTTCGAGCCCTGCGTTGGGCTCTGTGCTGACAGCTCAGAGCCTGGAGCCTACTTGTGATTCTGTGTCTCCCTCTGTCTCTGCCCCTCTCCCACTCATGCTCAGTATCTCTCTCTCTGTCTCTCTCAAAAATAAATATTGAAAATTTTTCTTTAAAAAATCTTAGGGCCCCAGTCTTCTTTATAATAAATGTTATATAATACTTACATATCATAGACATATGGCTCTAGTGTACTTAATATATATACCATTATTAGTATTATAATATGTAATAAAATATTAAGTAGCTTTACTATATGTGTGTGCAGGAGGGTGTGTAAACTCTGTTTGTAGGTGTGTGAAGGTATGTGCATATCCTACAGTGCGTGAGAAGTTATAATCTACAAACAAAATTGAGGCTGAGACCTTGAAGCAGGAAACTGCCTGTCAAGGTCAGATGTTTCTTGATGTGACTGAACTTGTTTATATTGACTTTGTCATCCTTGCGTCACTTAGAAAATGCTGATTATGTAAAAGGAAACATTCGTTTCTGTGTGGGCTTTTAACTTTGAGAAGCAGATTTCTTCTTTTCTTTTACATTTTATTTTTCACTGGATTTTCTCTTTGGCTCACTCCCTAAAATATCGTTCATCGCCTCCAATCCCAAGTGTTCCTTTTCAAGTGTTCAGTGACGTCTCCCACAAAGCTTACCTTCAAGGCAGCACTGTCATCCCCTGGTTGGAGAGGACAGGCCTCAGGCCTCCTCACAAACACATTGTCCTTGGTTCTCACTTCCTTCTGTCTGTTGACTAGTTTGCTCACTCGAGCACAGACAGCTTGTCCCAGGTCACAAAGAGAGCAGCTAGACCAGCCCAAACTCACCCCCTCTTATGGAAGTTTCCTGAAACGCAAGCCGAATGTTGATGCCGTCCTGGTTGCCCTTCTGATGAAAGCACCTCCCTCAGACCTCTAGCATTACTTTGTCACCTTGCTTGTTTATCCCCTCCCCAGTTCCCAGACTGTGAGCTGCCTGTGCGGAAGAACTATGTCTTTATTATCTTCATAGTCCCCAGAGGAGTGTCTCTGGACACAGTCAGTGACAAATGAATATTTATTGAGTGAAAAAAAAATAACAAAAATTAATTTTAAGCAGTTTCTAGCAGAAAGAGAGCATAAGTAAACAGTAGATTCTGTTTCATGCCAATTTAACTGACCCAATCTCTGATACTAAAACGTAACAGAGGTTGTGGAATTTCATACCTGGGGAGGAAACTTAGGTCCTACACAGTTGAGTCATCTCAGTTGAGTGTTGAGAAGTGTGAGGCACAGAGAGGAAAGGAGAGACAAACAATTATAGGGCACCTGCTGTATGCTGGTCAGTGCTTTGCAATATCTAATCTTCATGGTAACCCTTTGCATACTCATTATTTTCTCTGAGAAGTAGGAGGGTACTATGAGAAGTCATGGTGCTTCAAGTGACAGGTTCAAGTTCACAGACACTGAGCAGAGCTGGTTCTTCCGAACTTTGAAGTCACGTTCACTTCCTCACAGCCTGTCAAGGCAGCCCCTAAGTACTATAATTTTTCATTGCCTGATATTAACTTAAAATCACATAATATCTAACTAGCCACTTATAAGAAATACAGAGATGGAGATATGTTACAAGGTATCGCAAAGAAACCATCAGCCTTATCCAGGATTGGAGAAATCGGATAGGGCAAATGACCCTGCTTCTTCAAATAAATGACATTAAGCCACCACCACCACCACCACCACAACTGGTAGGAAATTATTACAGACAGGAAGTTAAGGGGCATAGTTTCCAAATGCAACCTATAGGACCTTGGCAGCATCCTGATTCACGAACTAATTGTGAAAAGAAAGAAACATTGAGAACTCAGGAGAAATTGAACATGAATGGATACAAGATGATATTAAGAACTATTGTGGATTCTTTTTGATACGAAACTATTATTTTGATTATGTTTTAAAACTCCTGGCATGTTAGAGATTCATACTTAATTATGGGTAAAGAAATGTGATATCTTGGATTTACTTTAAAATATTCCAGATGAATTCATCTACTAATTATTTAATTAAAAGGCATGTTTTTAATAAAAACTGTAATACCCAGAGCCGTTAATTTGGTCTGACTGTCAGGTCAGATATCACTTCTCCTCCGGAGTCTGAGGCAAGATTAAAATTCCTTATATACACTTAGCATGCCTCTATGTTAAAATCAAATTTCTCTAAAATCAAAGTATATGTGGACTGATAAACTCAGGTATAGTTGAAACTTTCCACTCCTCCTCTGGGAGCAGACTGTCATAGTGAGGTCAGAATGGCTCACGTTCCTTGAAAACCCTTCAAGGTCATCTGACATCTCCAACTTGGAGACATCCCTTCAAACCAAAGCAAGGGCATCCTTGGGGTTAGAAGTGGGCAAAATCCATGGGCAAAATTACAGCTATTTTTGAGAATTTTTGAAAAGTTTTCCCTTGCATAGATGAGGAATGTGAGAACTCACAGATCATTTTACATAAGTGCTGCCTGAAACCCCTAAGAAAGCCCATCTTCCTCTTGGTACTTCTTTCAAAGAGTCAGTGGAGAAAGAAAGGGCTCCTGCTCGCCTCTGCCCACACAAGTCCTGTAGCTTCCCAGCTCTGTGTTAAAATTTAAAGAGACAGGAGTTGATGAAAGGGATACAAGAACTCCGTTGTTTGAGGGTGGTCTAGAACCTTCTCTGTCAGTGTGAAGAAAGGAAATCCCTAATTTCCATACCAAGAACAATCTTGTATTGCTCTAAATACTGGTGCTTTCTCTGTCTATCGTGTACACACAAAATACCCTGGACATTTTGTTAAAATGCAGATTTTGATTCAGCTGGTCCTGGTAGGGCCTGAGACTCTGCATTTCTAACAAGCTCCCAGAAGGTGTGCTGCTGCTGGTCCACAGACCACACCCTGAGTAGTGACCACACGGTCACTTTTATTTAAAAAAAATTTTTTTTTGTTAATGTTTATTTATTTTTGACAGAGACAGAGACAGGGACAGAATGCGAGTGGGTTGGGGCAGAGAGAGAGGGAGACACAGAAGCAGAAGCAGGCTCCAGGCTCTGAGCTGTCAGCACAGAGCCCCATGTGGGGCTTGAACTCATGAGCTGTGAGATCATGACCTGAGCTGAAGTCGGACGCTCAACCGACTGAGCCACCCAGGCGCCCCCACATGGTCACTTTTAATGGTGGGATAGAATTTTATCTTTTTCTAGGGTCCCATCTTTATTACGCAGCATTTGTGAAAACGAATCTGTTAATCCATGTGAGCGCTGTCCGAGAGTCTAACGAAGACTTAATGTTAAATAAGTGGTGACTGTTTAAAACCCAAAAAATTATGGGACGTGTGGATAGCTCAGTCGGTTAAGCATCTGACTCTCGATTTTTGCTCAGTTCATGACCTTACAGTTTGTGGGCTTGAACCCCATGTCTGTTGGCATTCTCTCTCCCTCTCTGCCCCTCCCTTATCTTTCAAAATAAATATGTAAACTTAACACAAAACAATAAATTACAAACCTTCAGAAAGGACTGGAGGAAGAAGTGGTGAATAGGGGTTGGGGACAAACGTTTCCTATGTTCTGGGCTTTTGTCATATATTTTTCTCATTTAAGTCTTCTAAAACCCCTGTGAGGTGAATGTCATTGTCCCCATTTTATAATAATAAGAAACTGAATCACAAGCTTAAAACTATCCAGAGCAAAATGTGGGAAATTCTACAGGAAAAATGACCCAGTTTCTTAAAAAAATAAATGGCTTAAAAAAAGGAGGGGGGCAGGAACTGTCTCCGATGAGAAGAAACTGGAGAGACATACCAAGTAAATGCAGTATCCAACATCTTGCCTGGTACCTGATTTAACCAAAAAGCCTTCTATAAATAGCATTTTGGGGACGTTTGGTAAAATAGACCATGGGCTGAGTATTACGTATTAAGGAATTGTTACTGATCTTGTGAGGTGTGGTAATGTTATTGCAATTATGTTATAAAATAGAATTCTTATCAGTCAGGGACTGATTGGTGAAATTATATCCTGTTTGGATTTGCTTTAAAATACTCTAGCAGAAAAAAAAAAAAAAAGTGGGGGTGGGTTGGGGAAGCAGTAGAAGAAATAAGAATGAGGGAATGTTGTAAATATTATGTTTTTAGACATTCTTTTGGAAACAATTTTAGATGTATAGAAAAGTTGGGCTATTTTTAGCATAGGGGGCCTGACTGCATATTGGCTAGCTTTCCCTAATGTTGCCATCTTATATAACCGTGGTACCATGGTCAAACCTGGAAATTAATATTGACAGAACACTAGTAACTGACCTAGAGACTTTTATTCTACTTTCTCCTCTTCTCCCCAGCGTCCACCAACTCATGTTCTTTTGCTACTCCAGGTTTCAATCCAAAGACCCCCCCGTGCATTTAATTGTCATGTCTCCTTAGTCTTCTCGAATCTATAGCCGTCCCTCCATCTGTCCAGTCCTTCATGCCCTTGACACTTGTGAAGAGTACTGATGAGTTATTTTGTAGCATGTTTTCCAATTTAGGTTTGCCTAATGTTTCCTCATGGTTAGATTGAGGTTATGTTGATAATTATTGAAGCTGGGTGATATATACTACTTTGGGATATGTTTGAAAGTTTCTGTAGGAGTAAAGTTTTTTTTTTTTTTTTTTACAACAGAGAATAAGGTTACATAACTTCTTTATATTATCTTAGTTATTAGATGAACAGATCTGGGATTAGAACCCAGATTAGTTTGACTAAAAAATATGTCACCTTCACATTACAGAGCATGATACAAAGCAAAGGATATTTGGTTGTTAAGGTTGTATTCATGGGTGAGCCCTGCAAAAGAATTTTTACTGCCCTGAAAATAATTAATCAAGCCATAGGTAATAGGTACATACTAATAATGGATATAGTAGGTCAAGATTGAATTGTCTTGCAGGATGTCTCATTATGTATGAGAAACTAAAACCCACACACGTTAGCTAAAATAAATATTGACTATATGGTAAAGAGGTGGGACATGGAATTGAAAATCAGGAAAATAACAGGCTTCCCATGCAACAAGAATTGGGGAAAAACAAAAGTATAGACATTTACTCTGTCTCTATGTGTCCCTCTATTTATCTGTAGGTCTCTCTGGAGACGGATCAGGAGAGGGTGGGGTCAGGCTAACTTAAGAGGAAATAGGAAAAGTAATACCTCATTCCATCATATTGGCCACTGATGAAGCTTATCCACTTTTTCTTAATTCTAAACCCTCAGAAGAGGTTACAATTTCTGATTTCTGCTTTTCACTTGCAGAAGGAAAAAAATAATCTATTAACATCAGGTGATGTGATTTTCTTGAAAGTCTGCGATTTTCTGTCAAAGAACAGGCATGATACTAAGTTCTTTGGGTACAATGGCACTATCCTTGTCCTTGAGGAGATCAGTGGCTAGTAGAAGTGAGAGATGTGTAATTTAAAAATGACAATACTGGGGTGCCTGGGAAGCTCAGTTGGTTGAGTGTCCAACTTCAGCTCAGGTCATGATCTCATGGTTTGAGCCCATGTTGGGCTCGCTGCTGTCAGTATGGAGCCCACTTTGGATTCTCTGTCCCCCACTCTCTCTCTGTCCCTCTCCCACTCACACACACACTCTCTCTTTCTCTCTGTCAAAAAAAAAATAATAATGACCATACCATGTGATTAATGCTACAGTGGAAGTATATACAAGGTACATAGGAATAACATACAAGGAAATAATTAACCATGCCTGTGGAGGGTAGGATGAGAAAGTCTTCAGAAGGAAGGGGACAGCTGAGCTAGAATTTGAAGGCCAAGTTTGGAGATGAAACACTTTTCTAAGATGATTCTTCTTGTAGGATCAGCTCTCAGTCCACCATCTTTAATTTGTAAGGAGAACCAAGACATAACCCTCCTCCTGTGCAGGAGAAGTGGGCTTAGTTATTCAGACCTCTCCTGTTTTCTGCTGCCTTAGCTTTTAAGGATTAAGTTATGGGTATTCATATGTGTTCTGCTTTCCTGATTGCTGAGGTATTTGAAATTCACTCCCATTGATTAGGCTTTTTTCCTTGACTTCTTACAAACAGGTAGTTTCAGGGCACCTAGGTGGTTCAGTCAGTTAAAGCATCTGACTTTGGCTCAGGTCATGATCCTGTGGTTTGTGGGTTCGAGCCCTGCATTGGGCTCTGTGCTGACAGCTCGGAGCCTGGAGCTTGCTTCAGGTTCTGTATCTCTCTCTCTCTCTGCTCCTCCCCTGCTCACGTTCTATCTCTCTCTCACTCTCTGAATAAATAAATAAATAAATAAACAAACATTAAAAAAATGTTAAAAAACCAAGTAGTTTTATCAACTATTTTGGTCTTAGGAAAGTAGATACAAGAAGAGAGCTAGCCACTATTGGCAGTAGCCAAAGTATGGAAAGAGCCCAACTGATGAATGGATAAAGAAGATGTGATACATATATATATATCGATATATATATAAATCTATATATTTATATATATAAATATATATCGATATATGTATATATATTGATTTATATATATGGATATATATATTTTATATATATATCGATATATATAAAATATATATATATATGGATATATATATATAGGCATAATGGAATATTACTCGGCAATCAAAAAGAGTAAAATCTTGCCATTTGCGACAACATGGATGGAACTAGAGTGTATTATGCTAAGTGAAATAAGTCAGTCAGAGAAAGACAAGTATATTATTTCACTCATATGTGGAATTTAATATACAAAACAGATGAACATAAAGGAAGGGAAGCAGAAATAATATAAAAACAGGGAGGGAGACAAACCATAAGAAACTCTTAAATACAGAGAACAAACTGAGGGTTGCTGGTGGGGTTTGGGGTGGGGGAGGTGGGCTAAATAGGCAAAGGGCATTAAGGAGGACACTTATTGGGATAAGCACTGGGTGTTATATGTAAGTGATAAATCACTAAGTTCTATTCCTGAAATCATTATTATACTATATGTTAACTAACTTGAATATAATTTTAAAAAATAATAATTAAAAAAAAAAAGAAGAGAGCTAGGTATGGTAAAGTGAAATAGGTGTATCTGAGCCTGTGAATTCTAAGAACCAGAATGGTTGGCATGGATCTTTCATTGTGTCTCAAAGCATCCATTTTAACCACCAGGCTGTTGAATTTCAGGGTGGAGGATGGATTTGGTTACTTATCAGGAGCGTTGTGTGGAGATGTGTGTATATATATATATATATATATATATATATATATATATATACACCTACTCCCCTTGTTGTCAATCTGTGTGTAACCAGAAGTCACAACATTTAGATTAACAATATGGGTAAAACACAGCTGGATTATTACAGAACAAGGTAATAGCCACACATCTTTCCCTGGAACATGCACAAGCAATGCCAGAAAAGTGCTAAACAAGTTAAGTCAAGATTTAAAATGGGCCTGTCTATTTACTATCCAAGGATCCATTGGCCATCTGGAACATACAATAAAAGGAAATCCATTAGAAGGAAACTTCTGAAACATTCAAACGTTATAACTTGGCTTTGGAAAGCTTAAAAGAAGGGGACAGCGGAACCAGTTCCTACTTGGACTGGAGTTTGTTTATTTTGCTTGTTTGAAATCAGAGCCAAAGACCCTAATGGTTTTGACTAGATCTATGTGTTTGTTTCTGTACTTTTGGGCTGGACCAGTTTCTGCAGATGAGCCTTTGCAGACAGCACATGACTTTCCCTCTGGTTTTAAGAACCTTCAACATTTCTGGGAAATCATCCATGAAATTATGTCTTCTCCAGAAAGCTCCCTCTGCATCATGAGAAAAAAAAGCATTATTTAATTTATAACCATTTACAGGGTCCCTGTTGTAGGAAGGTAGGATCATTGTGCTATGGAGTGGAAAAGACATGTGAGGTGTGGGCAAAAGAGTAACCCTGATTCTTGAAATAGCCTGTCTCCACTTGGACAGACAGGTATCTACCCATGTACCTTGACTTGACCAAGGGAGAGAGGGCGAAAAGGGAGAGGTGGGAAACCCAGCAGTTTAGCAATCTTATAAAGAGGAACATTAGCATTAGGAACAGTGCACTTTTCCATCACATTCTAGGGACAGGGTTGAGCACAGACAGCCTTCTTCACCTGAGTGCTGACAACTCCAGGTGGAAGCCTGGGTGTGCATTTCATCCCCTCGGTGTGCTCAGCAATGGGAGAGCCTCGGGACTTAGGGTGCCGGATGGACCTTTGTCCATGTTGGTGGATGGGTGTCCAAGGTGTCTCTGCTAGGAAATGCTAGAGCTGGGATTAAAAATCCCAATCTGGTTGACTTCAAATCCCACATCTTGGGTGCTGGCACAGATACAAATAAGCAAGGCATTTACCCTCTCACCCCATATTCTTCATTAGCAAAATAAGAGACTTGGAATCAGTTTCTCTCTCCTTTGAAGCAATGGAATACTTCTTTCAAATAAAATATTACTCAAACCTAGGACAGAAAAGAGATCAAAGTCAAACTGCTTTGGTTGACATTTAAGTGGGAGCCAGAGCCCTGACTTCCATTTTGCCCCAGAGGAGTCCAGCAAATTCTGTTGCATTATTGTTCAGAAAATACTCCCTCTCCTCTACCCCTTCTGTGGGAGAGTGTATTTACCATCCTATTGATGAAGGGCTTGCCTATGTGATTTGCTTCAGCCAATAAAATAGAAGCAGATTTGACATCCTTCCCATTCAAAATGAGCTTCCATAATCAAGATGGCTTGACCTCTTGCACTTCTGGCTCCCATTGTGAGAAAAGTGTGCTCCAAGGAATCAGTGCTCCTGAAGCCTGGAAGGAGATAGATGGGGCACATGTGCACTTTGCTTTCAGCCTCAAGCAGACCCTCTCTGGTAACCCCATGGATGAGAAATAAAGGTTTGCTTTTGCAGGTAAAATGAGATTTTGGAATGCTTGTTGCACAGGCTAATCATAGCTAAGGCCGACTAATGTGACATCCCAAAACACCTCTCAGCACCTGTGTGGCTCAGAGTATAGATCTAATTGGTGGAGGAAAATGAGAATCTGCAACATGAAACAAAAATACAACAAACACCACCACAACACAATCCCACACTTATTCCCCTGATGGTGACCATATCGGCTAACGTGAGTAGTTTTTGTGGCTTCGATGCCTCGTGTTGCTGTTTTCCTGTCCTGTTTTTCAGCCCAGTTCTCCAGATTCTGGCACGATTTATGACCTTCTTGTATTACTCAAAGTAAGTTATTCATTAATGAGTCACAAAGAGGTGGCTTCTGTAACTTGAAACTGACACATACATGCTCACTGCTTTGGTCACTATAGTACCTCTATCTATAGATAGACGTTATATGTAAAGAAGAGGAAATTCAGAGATGAGGAAGGTGGTCATATTAGCTCATCCGATTGGCAATTTCACTCCGGCAAAGCTTGAAAAGCTCACTACTGTGTACTGTTGGTGTTTTGCCTTTATCTCCATTTCCAAGCCCTCTACCCTCTCCTGGTTGCTGTGACAGTTCGCTGGACGTGACTCACAGTGGCCCCTTCTCTAGAGACGTGCTATGGGGCTGATGGAAGTGGCCTCACCTTCCCACCTCTAGCAGCCTGCAGATAGTGACTAACTCACACAGGAAGCTATGAGGCCAGTGCCGGGCTCAATGTGAACCAGCTCTGTGAGGTTGCCTGGGCTCCAGAGCTCCTGTGGGATCAGGCCCAAGCTGAACTCCAACTGTGTCCATATCATTACTCAGCTCTTCCCTCTATCCCATACCATGACCCTCGTCCCCCTTCCCCTGAGAACACTCCCTCAATAAATCACAGACTCTGGCACCCATGTCTCAGGCTCTGATTATGAGGAAAAAAAACGAAGATGCTCTCTCTCCTGTGAGTCACGCTGCCTCTGTGGCTACAACTCTCTTTATGGTAAGCACTCATTTTATAGTGAAACTTTCAGGGCAAAAGGGGATAAGGTATCATAGAGACCCTGCAAGTAATGGACATGCCCCTCATCATCCTTATGGCAGCATCTAGGCCACTGCCCCTGAGGAAAGGTGGCTTTTAGAAGAGAGAGTGCAGACTTGGGAAGGTGGTCATATTTGCTCATTTAATGGACAGTTTCACTCTGGCAAAGCTTGAAATGGTTCAGTTGTTAGCGGCTTTCACACTTCGAGACCAAGAGGCTCCATCCAAGGGGTTCCTATTATCCTGCTTCTGTGGGCTCTAATTTTTTCTCAAATATATGCTGAAAACCAGTCCCTCACTGCATCTAAGTGGATCAGAAAGGGATCCTTCAAATCTTCTCTGCCATTTATTGACCACCTACTGGATGTATCACTGTGCTCTGCACTGAGGATGGGGTCATGAACCCAACCTAGCCTTGCTCTGTGAAAGTTACAGTCAATTGAGGCAATGGTATGTTAGTGCAAAAGTTAGAGAATTATTTTTTAAAATTACAATAGAAATAATGGTTTCCAATGAGAAGAACCAGTAACTGTATTGTGGGGCTCTGTAGTTCTATATGGATCACAGTCTGTACCTGGGCCCACAGCACCCTGGAATTCCTGCTTGCAGCAGCCCATACGAATTTGCCAAAATATGGACCCAAAGAAATGTGTACAAGTAATCATAGCCTTCTCTGTTTAACATTTTAAAATTGAATACTTAGAATTTTTATCAGTGCATGTTCTTTCAAACAGCAATGTCTTTGGACATGCATTCTGCTGCTGAAAATTTCATTCTTACTCTCTTCTTTTGTTTTTTAATGTTTATTTATTTTTGCGAGAGACAGAGACAAAATATGAGTGGGTTAGGGGCAGAGAGAGAGGTAGACACAGAATCCGAAGCAGCTCCAGGCTCGGAGCTGTCAGCACAGAGCCCGACGCAGGGCTTGAACTCACAAACCGCGAGATCATGACCTGAGCCGAAATCAGACACTTAAGTGACTGAGCTACCCAGGCGCCCCAACTTGTTCTCTTCTGACATGTGAACTCTTTACTTAGCCTTCAAGAAACATTTCAAATCACATGCACTCCAAGAATCCTCCAGTCACACCACAGCTTGCAATGCATTACCTGGAGTTTTCCCTTCTTCTGTGTTTACCTCTACAAATGAGCTTCTCTTCAGGACAAAGATCAGCTGAGGGTGTAGAACCTCAAATAATAATGAAGATAGATAATTATCATTGAGCTCTTACTACACAACGCATACTGTTCCAAGATGGTTACACTACCTCATTTAACTTTCTTAATCATTTTATTGTCCCTATTTTGCAAATAAGTCCTGAAGCCTGAGGAGGCTAAGTAGCTTGCCTCAGGTCACAGAGCTGGGAGCTGGTAGGTGGCTAAAGCAGGTTTCTGACCTAGCAGAGTGCCTGTCGTGGCTTCCAAGTCCAGCACTCCCTCTTTTTTCTTTTTAAGTTTTATTTATTTATTTGAGACAGAAAGAGACAGAGCACTAGAGCCGGGGTCTCGGGGTGTGGCAGAGAGAGGGGGAGAGAGACGGAGAGAGAGAATTCCAAGCAGGCTCCACACCATCAGCAGCAACGCGGGGCTCGTACTTGTGAACTGTGAGATCATGACCTGAGCAAAAGCCAAGTGTCACTTAATCAATTGAGCCACCCAGACCACCCCCCCCCCCAACCCCAGTCCAGCTCTTGATCTTACTAGGGCATCCTCGCCTGGTGTCCACACAACCCTGAGTCCAAGAACAGAATTCAGGAGGATCCTTACACACGGATGGGAAAGACATCCCACCCTTTGGTAATTTTCAGCTGAATTGTAGCACTTCCTTTGATTGGGAATGCAGGCAACAGACCGCAGCAGTGTTTGCAGAATCAGTGTCGTGGTCACTAGCAGACATCACAGATAGTTTCTTATCACACGATAGTCGTGGCTGCTCTCTTGAGATAGTGTTTACATTCTTCACTACTTAGGAATCACAGTAGTTATCGTACCTACCACTGCATGATGTTGTTTATAGCATTAATAAAATATAAATCACACATTGCTTAAAAATATTTTAACCATTTCAATAAATTATCTTCTTTTATAATCTATGTTTTTAAAAAACTTTTTACATTTAAAACATCATTCTGAATGAAGTACTGATACCTGCTGCAACATTATGTTACGTCAAAGTTCTGAATCACACAGGACCACTTATCACAAAAGTGAGTCCATTTATTTTATTTTATTAAAAATATTTTTGTAATGTTTCTTTATTTTTGAGAGAGAGACAGAGACAGAGAGACAGAGTGTGAGTGGGGAGGGGCACAGAGACAGGGAGACACAGAATCCAAAGCAAGCTCCGGGCTTTGAGCTGTCAGCACAGAGCCCAACGACGGGCTTAAAGTCATGAACCGTGAGATCATGACCTGAGCCGAAGTTGGATGCTTAACTGACTGAGCCACCCAGGCGCCCCAAGAGTGATTCCACTTATATGAAAAATCCAGAAGAGGCAAATCTGTAGTCGCAGGAAGTGAATTGGTGGTGACCAGTGGCTGGGGAAGGGGATCTAGGGGGTAGCTACTAAACAGATACAGGGTTTCTTTTTAGGGTGAAGAAAAATGCTCTAAATTTAGATGCCATTGATGGTTGTACAACTCTATAATTGTACTAAAAACTATTGAATTGTATACTTTCGATGTATGAACTTTATGGTATGGAAATTCAATCTCCGTTAAACTGTTTAACCAAAACATTATACTGAGAAGGGGTTCGTAGGCTTCCCCAGGCTGCTGTGGGTCCATCAGCACAGACACAAAGTTTCAAAGCCCCGCTTGTGGTTGTGCTTGGTAACTATGCAGAGAGCTTCTGATTTAAATGAAAAAAAAAAAAAAAAAAAAAAAAGAAGAAGAAAAGGAAGAAGAAAAAAAGGTAATTGTGCTAATTGTGCTATTGTGTGTTTAAGTGACTGAATTTATATCATAAAATAAAGCAATGTTGAACTGATAGCAGGGAATGCGAGTGTCAGGGAAAACTTTTCTGGGTCACTTTCAGAGGACTAGAGTAACAAAACAAGGGGCTTGGAGGTCAACATGTGATCCATTGCCCCTTATTCTAGGGTATCACATTTCCTCCCATTTTTCCAATTAAGTCCCTGCTCTCAGGAAACCCCAGAGCAGGAAACAGTAACTTGCTTTCATTTTCAGCTCACCCGCACCCCACAAAGAAGCCTTTGTGAGGAGTGCAACGGAATCCTCTTCTGCCCCTTTCATGGAACCATCATCTTTGTCCACAGAGTTCTCTTTTGTAGCCTGTCCTCTGGGGTGGTTGGTGGTGAGGCCTGAATGAAAAATAGTTGTTTTCGGGGTGCCTTTGCTTCAGACATCTCTCCCTGGAAGGCTCCTTCTCCCTGGCAGGGGCCTTGCCTTTTCCACGATGATTCTTTGATGACAGGTCCAGGCTGCCATGGCGTGAATGGTGTCCTCCTCTCCTCCTTCATGCTCATGGGGGTTCCACAGTTCAGCATTACAGCAGGCCCTGTTGGTGCCCTTCCTGGGGTCCCTGCAGCTTTGGGGGACACTTTTTTGAAAACAGTTGAGTATAGTTGACACACAATGTTACATTAGTTTTAGGTATACAATGTAGCGATTCTACAAGTTCATATGTTGTGTGGTGCTCACCCCAAGTGTAGCCACCCCCATCACCATGCAACGTTATTGCAATACTGCTGACTATATTCCCTGTGCTGTGCCTTTTATTCCTGTAATCTATTCATCCTATAACTGGAAGCCTGTACCTCCCGATCTCCTTCACCCTTTTTGTCCAATTGAGGGACCCTTTCTATTCATGCAGATAGCTTTTTATCTCAAGCACCTGCTTTGCTGTTGGTCTGAAGGGTTTCCTTGGCCAGAGAAGGATGATCCAGGGATTTTAAGAGTACAGGAACGATCTGCAACCAATGACAGATGGGAGTTAGTGGATAAATACCTCATTTTCTTCACCATTCAGGGGGATTATTCTGGAGTGTCTTTACACGACTGAGTCCCAGGTGTCCAAGTGGTAACCTGCTCATCAATTACATTATTACCCTGGCTTCATTTGCTGTCTCACTCCATCACCCCCTTGCTCATGCTTGTTGAAATCATACTCCAGATACACTTGTTGCCCTCATGTTCTTGTTTCAGACTTTGACTTAGGGTGATCTTAACTTAGGCAGGCATGCATGAGATATGGCTATAGGAGACCTTTAAATATGATAAATATCAGAGGGACCCATCATGTAACAAGGCCAGGGCCAAGCAGATCCACCAGGATGCAGGCTTCTTATTCCACTACTTCTGACATTTTTGGAGCTCTTCTTTTTGAACTGCCTTCAGTGCCCACAGAACATTGGATTCCAATCTCCAGAAATTTTCACGTGCCAAGCATGAACAGAATTGTTTTAAACAAAGTTTAAATCCGGCTAAAGTTAAATCAGGCTAAGTCTAAAATGTAAGATTGATTCGAGCAGGTGACAGGACTCTCTTTCCTCCCATTGATCAAAATGACCCCGGAAGGGAATTCCAAGAATGTGTTATCCAATTCACAAGAGCCATAAGGTTGAAACAATCCAAACAGCCCTCGCATGATGAATGGGTAAACAAATATGGTCTAGCCATATGACGAAGTATT
This sequence comes from Panthera leo, assembly GCF_018350215.1. Lineage (NCBI taxonomy): Eukaryota > Metazoa > Chordata > Mammalia > Carnivora > Felidae > Panthera > Panthera leo. Next base: position 34,690,528 of record NC_056681.1, on the reverse strand, counting down.
ACTCAGTCTTAAAAAAGAATACTGGTACATGCTACAACATGGATGGACTTTGAAAATGTTAAGAGAAAGCAGTCAGGCACAAAAGGCCACATCCTGTGATTCTATTTACCTGACACATCCCAAAGAGATAGACCCATAGAGAAAGAAAGCAGATTAATGGTTGCCAGAGGATGGGTGGAGGTGGGAATAGGGATTGGCTGCTTAATGGGTGTGGGGTGATGAAAATGTCCTGGAACTGGGTAGAAGTGGTGGTTGTACCAAAGCGCGAATGTACCAAATGCCCCTGAAATGTGCACTTCAATCTGGCTAATGGTTAACTTTATGTTACGTGAATTTTACGTCAATTAAAAAAAAAAGGTACGTATTGAAGTATGTATTACTCAGATGGTAGTGTCCTTCCATTCTTTTCCTGCAGGCAGGGGTGATATGCTAATTATTTAGCAAGCTTCATGTGAACCAGCTCTGGTTCTGGAGAGAGGGTCTGAAACGGGCCAGAGGGGCAGGACTTCTGCGGCTGGATCAGAGAGGCTTGGGAAGCTGGGGCTGTGAAGGGGACTAGTGGTTTACCATGTGGTAGGGAAGTGTTTCAAGATCTTAACAACTGGACAGTCTTTCTGAGCTCTACCGAGCATCAGCTCTGCCCACAGGGGATGACTGGGAGACTGACCTCTGTGTTTGCCCAGTGGGATCTTTGTCCAAGAACGATTCCCTCTTGCAGCTCCATGGTCCAAAATGGGGCAGGGCTGGCACCAGTGACCCCACCAGCCTCTTACCTGGCAGTCACTGCCCTGATGCATTAGGACAGACACTCTGGGGCACGATGTTCACATCCTGTCCATCCTCATCCCCTTCCTCCAAGGCTGGGAAAATCCATATTTTGGAATCCTGTGGAAGTGCAGGTGAGAGGCTGGGTTCTAAAGCCTCGCTATTCCAAAAGTGGTCAGGGGGGCACTTGGGTGGCTTAGTCCATTAAGCATCTGACTCTTGGTTTTGACTCAGGTCACGATCTCACAGTGCATGGATTTGAGACCCACATCAGGCTCCGTGTTGTCAATGTGGAGCCTGCTTGGGATTCTCCTCTCTCCCCCTCTCTCTGCTCCTCCCCTGCTCTCTCTCTCTCTCTCTCTCAAAATAAATAAATAAACTGAAAAAAAAAATAAAAAGTGGTCAGGAATCAGCAACTTGGGTGTCACTTGGGAGCTTGTCTGAAATGCAGAAACGTGGAACTTACCCCCAGTCCTGCTAAATCAGGACCCCTGGGTAATTTCTATGCACATTAAAATTTCAGAAGCTGAGCTTTAAGAAATGATGCCTTCGGACCTCTTCTTATTTTGTCTCAAAAAATGTAGGTTTCTGCCTCCCTCTCTTACAGTTCTCTTACTGCCACAATTTGGAAAAAACATGCCTTAGATCTCTCTGGATACTGTGCAGGGCTTTTCTGGACGGAACCAAACATAGCTCACAGAACACTCATGATTTCTTTAAAGTCTCTTGTTTCATCTTAGAAATTCATATGAATTTTGCACTCTATTTCATGGTTTATTGATGTTAACCTTAATGTAAAACTGTTTGCTTTTTACCTCTCAAATCTCTGAATGGAACTGAAGCTTCAGGAAGATGCAGTGTATTTTTATTCCCCATGGCTTTGTATCTCCCAGAATCTTGTCCACCCTGTAGAAACCACTGGCCATTTTAGGCTTTAATTATTAGGGTAAACACAAGGGTGCAGAAATGTGATTAGAAGAGACGACCTTTCTCTGAATTCTTTTTTTTTTTTAAGTTTTATTTATTTATTTTGAGAGAGATAGAGCACATGAGAAGAGGTAGGAGCGGGGCGGGGGGGGGGGTGTGGAATGGAGAGAGAGAGAGAGAGAGAGAGAGAGAGAGAGAGAGAGAATTCCAAGCAGGTCCCAAGCTGTCATTGTGGAGCCCCATGTGGGGCTCAATCTCACTAACCATGAGATCATGACCTGAGCTGAAATCAAAAGTCAAATGCTTGGGGCGCCTGGGTGGCGCAGTCGGTTAAGCGTCCGACTTCAGCCAGGTCACGATCTCGCGGTCTGTGAGTTCGAGCCCCGTGTCAGGCTCTGGGCTGATGGCTCGGAACCTGGAGCCTGTTTCCGATTCTGTGTCTCCCTCTCTCTCTGCCCCTCCCCCGTTCATGCTCTGTCTCTCTCTGTCCCAAAAATAAAAAAAAATAAAAAAAATAAAAAAAAAAAAAGTCAAATGCTTGACCAACTGAACCACCCAAGTGCCCTTTTTTCTTTGAATTTTTAGCTCTGGGTACTGACTACAGAACAGAAACAAAAATTCATGGGAGGTCTTTGCTTAAATCAGGAGGGAATTGGAATAGCTCCATAAAAGATCTCTGAACTCAGTGACTGTCTTAGGATGAGTACTCTTGAAGCAGAGCCTGAGTCAAGGATTTGGGTATGTATGATTTATTGAAGGGCCTCTCAGGAGACAGGAAGCAAGGGAAGCAGGGAGGGGCTAGGATTGGAGCAAGGATGTGGCCTTAGGGAAAACCCAACTTTGGCTTGGTTCACAGGATGCTCTGGAGCATGAACATACCACAGAGTTGTCTCATTGGAGGCAAGAGCACTGGCGTTTTGCTTCCCAGGGTCAGGCAGTCATTGGTGCATCTGGGCAGCCTGGTTTCTGTTCATCCCAGGGCAATTCTCTGCAGAGAGGGATCTTCTTTGTTAACAGCAAATCCTCGTAGCAGCCAAGTAAGGAGATCTGGGTAGGCCAGAACATCCCACCATCCACAACAGTATCTAACATTGATTCCCCATAATGTCATTCTTTCCCTTAGAGATTGTATCCTGTTTGATTTATATATCACTGTCATTGTTTCTTTTAAACTGTGACTGGGCATGAGCACGGTGGACAACCACTGGTTTCTGCTCTTGAAAACAAAATTCCCAAAGGACCGTGGTGATTCCCACCCAATACCTCACCCACTTGTCATCTCATTCAGGTGAAGTTCCTGGGGTGGCTCCCTTCCTTCCCACTTTTGATTTCTGCGCAGCCCTGCCCTGGCCACACCCATCAGTCCAGGGGAGCTTTTTCCGGAGCACAGAAGCCCAAGGAAATAACAAAAGAGCAGCCCTGGCCTTATCATTCTAGCTGATTATTTAAACAGCTGTCAGAGAGCTGCAGCTGCCTTGGCAAGAGTCCACAGTAAGGAAGGGAGTGAACCAACATCCAGTGAGCACAGTCACTGCCTACCATGCAGGAAGTCACCCTTGAGTGTCAAGTGGCCATTAGACATGGAGATTGCAATCATCTTGTAACCACCTTGAGTGACTGGGTGTTGGGGAAAGTGGCCTACTTTCAGACTGTACACAATCTGGCAATGGACTTCATTAGTGCAAAACTTAATCAGGGTTCTTATATCAAAATTATCTGGAAGGCAGACACAGTACTTCTCTTTACTCCCATCATTTCTATCCCACCCAGTTCTCCTCTCTGTGCCTTTTCCACTCCCCAAGCTGGGATTGCAGGTGCCATAACTGTTTGTTTACATTCCACGAATGGAGCCTGAAAGAGTCAAAGCAGACCTATTATTCAGAAATAGTTCTGAGATTTACAGTAAAATTTACTCCCAATGCAACAGTTTTATTTTTTATTGTTCCAAGAACTAACTCTAAGTGAGAAACAGTATGTTTGTTGCACATGTAGATGTCCTTTCTGGGAAGAGCAGCTCTTTTTTTTGGGGTTTTTTTTTTTGTTTTTTAATCATAGATCCAGGTTCTTTGCTCTGTTGACTAATAATAACACTTGGTCAGAGAGTTCTTTTTCCATGGGTTCTCTCATGAGATCACTGCTTCACAACACCTTTTGGGAAACCTTGGATTTTGAATCAGTCTGGGTTCTCCACAGAAACAGGACCAATAGGAGATAGATAGATGAGAGATAGATAGATAGATAGATAACTATACGGAATTGGTTCATGCAGTTATGTTGGCTGAGAAGTCCAAGCTGGAGACCCAGGAAAGCTCCAGTCTGAGTCCGAGGGCCTGGGACCCAGGAAAGCCCATGGTCCCATTGGGAGCCCAAGTCTGAGGGCAGTAGACCAATGTTCCAGCTTGATGACAGTCAGGCAAAGAGAGAGAATTCTTTCTTCCTCAGCCTTATATTCTATTCAGGCCCATTCTCATTGGGAGAACAATCTTCCTTACTCAGTCTACCAGTTCAAATGTTAATCTCATCCAGAAACACCCTCACAGACACATCCAGAAGAATGTTGAACCTAGTATCTGGACACCCCATGATCAGGTCAAGTTGACATGTAAAATTTACCACCACAGATCTATTACAACCTCCCCCAAGTTTTAATACCCTGAGGTTTGCTCCTAGTCAGCTCTGACTAGGAGCATAGACATGAAAGTCCACATTGGGGGCCATAATTTGTTTATCTGTGAAATAAAAAGCTTGAATAAAGCAATCTATGGGATTCCAACCATATGATTTAAAATTCTTTCACAAAATTCATAGAAATGCAGTCATGATCATATTTTTTTTAATTTTTAAGAATTTTTTTTTAACGTTTATTTATTTTTGAGACAGAGAGAGACAGAGCATGAATGGGGGAGGGTCAGAGAGAGGGAGACACAGAATCTGAAACAGGCTCCAGGCTCTGAGCTGTCAGCACAGAGCCTGACGCAGGGCTCGAACTCACGGACCGCGAGATCATGACCTGAGCCGAAGTCGGACGCTCAACCGACTGAGCCACCCAGGCGCCCAGTCATGATCATATTTGGTCTTTCTTTGGGATATAAAGGTTTGACCCCGCTTTATATTTGAAATTGTGTGTATTTATATGGTACCGGGTCTGGAACTGTGGTGGCAGAAAAAGTAAATTGCCTCTCAATAACTGTAATTTTAATCTAAGAAAAAGACTGTATTCCCAACCTCTCTTAACTATGAGTGGTCAAAAGATATAAGTGGGAACTGGTGGGTGGGACTTGTGGAACAATTTCTTCTTTTTTTTTTTTAATGTTTTTATTTATTTTTGAGACAGAGAGAGACAGAGCATGAGCAGGGGAGGGGCAGAGAGAGAGAGGGGGACACAGAATCTGAAGCAGACTCCAGGCTCTGAGCTGTCAGCACAGAGCTGGATGCAAGGCTCGAACTCACAGACAGTGAGATCATGACCTGAGCTGAAGTCGGACGCTTAACCAACTGAACCACCCAAATGCCCCGGAACAATTTCTTTAGATGGATACAAACAGCTAGGGTGGACCCTACTTCTGTCCCCCTTTCTCCCTCTTCCTGCCTGGAATAGAGGTGTAATATTTGGAGCTCCAGCAGCCATTTTGAACCATGAAGACATGTGGAGATTGAAAACCATACACTAAAGATGGCAGAGTAGAAAAATAGAACCTAGGTTTCATCTGACACCGCAGAGTCTTCATAGTAGCCAGAATATCTACCTCTGAACTTCTTTTGTATGTTGGTGGAATGAACTTCCTTGTTTAAGTCACTGTTACTTTGGAAGTCTTTAACAGGAGATTAATTTAATTTTGAACTGCTATCAGAGCAAGCCTTGCTTCTGATTTCCTCAAAATAGTATTTCTCAAACTTGAGCATGTGTCAGCTTGTTAAAGCAGATTATCGAGTACACCCCGAGAGTTTCCAATTAAGTAGGTCTGGGGTGGAGTCAGATAATCTCCTTTTTTAAAAAAAGTTTATTTATTTATTTTGAGAGATAGAGTGCATGGAGAGAATGGGGGAGGGGCAGAGAGCGAGAGGGAGAGACAGAATCCCAAGCAGGCTCTGAGCTGCCAGCACAGAGCCTGACATGGGGCTCAATCCCCACAAACCATGAGCTCAGGACCTGAGCTGAAATCAAGAGTCAGATGCTTAACCGACTGAGCCACCCAGGAGCCCCAGGATATTCTCCATTTTTAACAAGTTCCCAGGTGATGCTGATGCTGCTGGCCCAGGAAACATACTTTGAGAACCACTGTCTCAATACATCTCTAATTAATTTGGACAGAGGGAAAGATTATAGAGCGTCATTGAAATGCTGTCTTACAAAACACATTTAAACTTTACTTCTAAACTCACGACGAATGGCATCCTGGGAAGTTTTCATTTAAAATGCACACGAAATGATGGGTCCTGTGTTCTTTTTCGAGAGCAAAATGCTGAGAAGCAGAATTGACATTATTTGGCCTCTGAGTACATGGGCTGAGAAATGGCTATATGGAATGTCGTGTGCATCGCCATTTTAAATGTGTGGTGTTGCTGTTTTCTGCTATCTCAGAGAAATGTCTATCAATGTTTATCATAGTCTTAAATGCTCTTTTTATTGATATCAAGTTCTGAAGCGTGTTTTTTCCTGCAGAATGCTGAAGAAGATAAACAATCAGGCCCAATTTAACCCAGTGTTTTGGAAAAATCACCTCATGATGTCATTCAGCCTGAGGAAATGTCACTCTCCCAAGTCTCCACAGAGCAGCACTTTGTCCCATGTTTCCTGAAGGGAACAGTGTGGCTGAGGGTGTTTCCTTCTCCCTCTGCTCCAACTCACCAGGGAAAACTGGGAAACTCAGTAACCTGTGAAGAAGTCCATGACAATGGCCCTGGGATGGGGAGTGCTGCCTGTTGGGGCTCAGAGAAGCATGTTTCCTTCAGAATGGCTTCCTAAGCTTAGCATTTCATCAACATTAGTCACAAGCACCTTCCACAATGATTGTGGTGGGAAATCTTGGGTTTCCAGGCTGTGGTTTTGTGTTTAGGTTTTTGAGGAGAAAAAGAAGTGTCAGCACAGGTGGGTTCAGGTCTCAGAATCCTTGGTCTTTCCAGTCCATGTGCCCCTTTGCTGCCTTTTCAGACCTTCCCAAGAGCTCCTTCATGCCAGGCAGAAGTAATCTCGTCCAGGTCTGAGCTCTGTGTGTGTTTTTTTTATTAAACATTTTTAAATGATTGTTTATTTTTGAGAGAGAGAGAAAGAGAGAGAGAGAGAGAGAGCATTAGCAGGGGAAGGGCAGAGAGAGAGGGAGACAGAATCCGAAGCAGGCTCCAGGCTCTGAGCTGTCAGCACAGAGCTCGACACAGGGCTCAAACCCACAAACTGTGAGATCATGACCTTAGCCAAAGTCGGACGCTTAACTGGCTGAGCCACCCAGGTGCCCCTGAGCTCTGTGTATTTAACCTTTTGTTTCCATTCTTTTGCTCTCTAGCCACCTGGCACAGAGTAGGTGCTCAATAACACTTTGAGGAACAAAGAGGTAGCAAATGTGCAGTGGGTATGGGCAGCCTGAGGTAAGCAACTGGTTTCACCCTTATTTTCTTCTTTTCTTCCTCTCATTTTTCCTTCTTTTCTTCATGGGATGCTATGGGAGCTCCAAGTGACTACTTTGTGGAGACATAATTTACATACAGTGAAATAGACAAATATTGGGTGGATTGTTTGGTGTAACCATCACCTGGATTCAGAGAAGAACGTTGCTATCACCCTAGAATATCCCCTCATGCCCCTTTTTACTCATTTGCTTTCCACCTCAAGCCCCAGAGAAAACCTCTGTTCTGATCTCTATCACTGTGGATTTCCTTGTTTTTGAACTTCATATAAATGTCTGACTGCCTTCACACAGCATAGTGTTCTTGAGATTCATATGGCACCTTTCTTGATTTTCTTGGGAATTGAATTGCCTGACCTTGGGTCCCTGTGACACTGAGCTGCTGCACATTCATCTGTCAATGCAAGGGCCGTCACGCTCAGCCTCAGCTACAAGGTCATGGCAAATCGGTAGTAAGGAGGAGGGGAGGTCTCTGGTCTCAGACCTCAGGGTGAAGTCCCTCCCTTCCTCTTTCCACATTGGTTGGCTCACTGTCTGAGCCTGTTTGGAAACTGAGAGCACTGGGAGCCCTACATTCTGAGATGACGGACCTCTGCTGGGGCTTAGGGCTCCAGTGCCCACAGAATGCCTCCTAGATGCCCTTACAGCTGCTGCCTGGAGGTTCTGCTTCTCAAGTCTCCATCTTGGATCCTCAGTAGTGGGGGCCTCCAGACCTCCATTTGCTGTCCACTCTAGGGGAATCTCCTCCCTCTTCCCTTCCTTCTGCTTCTCCCAACCCCAAGAATCTGCCTCTGTGTCCCCTCCCCCTTCCTTTTATAAAAGCCAGGATGAGATTGTTTTTCTCCCAGCAGCTTCTCTATAGCCTGGCCTGGGTCTCAGAAAAAGGAACACAGGCCATCTCTGGTGGATACTCCTGGGAATAGTACTCCAGGACTCCATTTCAGCCGCTCTTTGACCTCTCACGAAAAGTCTCCGGTCCACAATAAATCCTTCCCTTTGGTGGATTCTTAAAGCCACTCCCTTGTGAGCTATTTTAATTGGTGCTTCTTCATACTCACCGGGCGAAAGAAAGAAAGAAAGGAAAGAAAGAAAGAAAATAACCCAACACAAAACCTCCCTTTAAGCTAAATACCTGCCCAATCCACACCAGACCAGAACCACAGAATGTTTGTGAGGAAAATGTATAATCACGCTGACTGGGCTTACTTCAAAGTTAAGGCCACAGAACTCAAATGGGTCTGGAATACTTTAATGCTTTCCAACACTGTTCAATTTCCTGATTTCCAAAACAACTGCTCCATATCTTTTTCTCTCTCTCCTCAAGCCTCCTCCCCCATTCCCTTCCCACCACCACACACCATGCATCTCCACCCCCTCAGCCGATAACCTGCTTCAGATTCCTGTGAGAGAAAAAAAAAGCAGCCAACCACAACTCTCACATCTTGCTATTTCCAAATTTGCAAGGCACTGGCACCCACTCCCTTGGCCTCCTCTCCTCCTACTGAGGAGATCCCACGTCTTCTGGATCTCTTGTCTTCCCTTCCTTAAAAACTCGACTTCTGAAATTGAGTCTTTTTTTTTTTCTTCTGCATCACTGATTTCTCCCTCTTTACAGGATTAGTCTCTTCAGAGCAATTTATCTTAACAAACATGTTCTCCTGGAACGACTGTATTTGTTTCCCAGAACTATTACAACAAAGTACCACAAATCGTGTGGCTTTGAACAACAGAAATGTATTCTCTCATGTTTCTGGAAGCCAGAAGCCTGAAATCCAAGTGTTGGGAAGGCTGTGCTCCCTCCAAGGGCTCTAGGGGAGCCTACTTCCTTGCTTTTCCCAGCTTCTGGCAGCCCCAGGTGTTTGTGGGCTTGTGGGAACAGAAGTCCAGTCTCTGCTTCTGTTGTCACATGGCATTCTCCCCAGTGTGTGCCTGTCCTCGTCTCTTCTCCTTTTTAAATTTTTTATTTGTATTTATTTAAAAAATTCTAATTCCAATATAGTTAACACACAGTGTTATATTAGTTTCAGGTGTAAATATAGTGATTCAGTAATTCTATATAGCACTCTGTGCTCATCATGATAAGTGTACTCTTTTTTAATTTTTTATTGTTTTATATTGTAGAGACAGAGAGAGCATGAGGGTGGGGGAGAGGGGCAGAGAGAGAGAGAGAGAGAGAGGGAGAATCTTAAGCAGGCTTAATGCTTAGCATAGAGCCAATGCAGGGCTCACTCCCATGACCCTGGGATCATGACCTGAGCTAAAATCAGACATTCAACCAACTGAGCCACCCAGGCACCCCAGTAAAAAGTGTACTCTTTTTTTTAAAATGTTTATTTATTTTTGAGAGGTGGGGGAGGGGCACAGAGAGAGGGAGACAGAGGATCTGAAGTAGCGTCTGTGCTGACAACAGAGAGCCCCATGCAGGGCTCAAACCCACAAGCTGCAAGATCCTGACCTGAGCTGAAGTCAGATGTTTAACCGACTGAGACCCAGGTACCCTGATAAGTGTACTCTTAATCCCCTTTACCTATTTCACCCATCCCCCCCCACCTACCTCATCTCTGGTGACTAACTGTTCTCTGTAGTTAAGAGTCTGTTTTTTGGTTTGTCTTCTTTTCTCTGTTCGTTTGTTTTGTTTTCTAAATAACACATGAGTGAAATCATATGGTATTTGTCTTTCTCTGACTTATTTCGCTTAGCCTTATACCCTCTAGATCCTTCCATGTTGTTGCAAATGGAAAGATTTCAGTCTTTTTGATGGCTGAGGAATATTCCATTGTGTATATATGCCACATCTTCTTTATCCATTCGTCTATCATGGACACTTGGGCTGCTTTTATAACTTGGCTCTTATAAATAATGCTGCTATAAATATAGGGGTGCATATATCTTTTTGAATTTGTGTTTTCATATTCTTTGAGTAAATACCCAGAAGTGGAACGACTGGATCATATGGTAATTTTGTTAACTTTTTGAGTAAGCTCCATATTGTTTTCCATGGTGGCTGCCCCAGTTGCATTCCTACCAATAGTGCATGAGGGTTCCTTTTCCTCCACATCCTTGGCAACACTTTGTTGTTTCTTCCGTTTTTTATTTTAGCCATTCTGACAGGTGTGAGGTGATATCTTATTGTGGTTTTGATTTACCTTTACCTGATGATGAGTGATGTTGAGCATCTCTTCATGTGTCTGTTGGCCATCTGTATGTCTTCTTTGGAAAAATGCATGCTCATGTCTTCTGCCCATTTTTAACTGGATTATTTGGGTTTTTGTTTTTTTTTTTTTGGTGTCGAGTTGTATAGGTTCTTTACACATTTTGGATACTAACTCTTTATTAGATGTATCATTTGCAAATACCTTCTTTCATTCAGTAGGTTGTCTTTTTGTTTTGTTGATTGTTCTTTCCCTTTTCTTAAAAGATACCAATCATACTGGAGTAAGAGCTCACCTTACTTCAGTATGATCTCATCTTTTTTTTTTATTTTTTTATTAAAAAATTTTTTTTAATCTTTATATATTTTTGAGATAGAGGCAGAGTGTGAGCAGGCGAGGAGCAGAGAAAGAGGGAGACACAGAATCCGAAGCTGGCTCCAGGCCCTGAGCTGTCAGCACAGAGCCCGATGCGGGGCTCGAACTCATGGACTGTGAGATCATGACCTGAGCCGAAGTCAGATGCTCAACCAACTGAGCCACCCAGGTGCCCCCAGTATGATCTCATTTTAACTAATTACATCTGCAAACCCTCATTTATAAATAAGTTCACTTTCATAGGAATCAGGAGTTCAGACTTCAACATGACTTTTTGGAGGGCACAATTCAACCCAAAACAATCACCTATCTTCCTCTAGCTATTGTACGATACCTCTACAGTGTCTCCCCTTTGTGAAAGAGTGGTTCATTGTATTCCCTCATTGAACTCATTTAACCTTCACACCGAGTCCACACTTGCCCCACATTCCATGGAATATTGCTCTTGTCAAGGCTACCACTGAATCCAGGTTTCCAAATCCAGACTCCTCTGATCCTGAACTTGGCCTCTCAGCACCATTGCACTGTTAACAACTGTTTTTTCTGGTTTCCCATGCCATAGCACTCTCTTGACCCTTGCTTCCCATCCTTGCCTCTCTTTCTCAGCCTTCTTTGCTGGCATATCTTCCTCTTCTGTTTTTTTGTTTTTTAAGTTTTTATTTATTTAAGTAATCTCTACACCCAGCATGGGGCTCAAACTCACAACACCACTGAGCCAGCCAGGCGCCCCTAGCATCTCTTCATGATTTCTATAGGTTAAAATCCCCCAGAGATCAGTACCAGTCCTCTTCCCTTCTCCCTCAATACATTCTTCTTAGATGACTCCATCCATTCCCATATTTCTAACCCCCTTCTATATCCATAGCCTACTTTGTTTTCTGGACCTCTGGACTCACATAACCCACACATTTTTTTTTTTCTTACATGTCTACTTAGATTTCTAATAGGCATCTTGAACTTAACATGGTCAGACTAGAATTCTTTGATTTTCCTCTTAAACCAGCCCAGTTCTTCCCCCATTCTTCCCAATAAAGGGCATTACTATTTACCCAGTTATTCAAATGGAAACATCTAGGTTTGAGTTTCTTTTTCTTGTACCTCTCTCCCCTAACAACCTCTAACCCACCCCCATGTTCTACCTACTCCATATTCACAGTTTATATTTTATATGTCAACCTTTCTCTGTTCTGGAACAAGCTGTCATCATCTTTTACCTGATGACTAATACAACCTCCTAACTGGTCTGCTTATTTCCAATCTTGTTTTTCAGAATTCACGTTCCTTAAGGAAACCAGAGTAATTTTTTTTAAAGATGAAAATGAAAGGCATTCCCAAGGCACTTTAATGAAAGCTCATCTCCTTGTTGGTTTACAAAGCGTCTTGTAATCTGGCCCGTCTTCTTTCTGGTCTTATTTTGTGCATGTCTTTCTCTCACTCCCCATATACCAAGCCCTGTGGCCTTTTCTCTAGCTAGCTAGTCCTTCTGTCCAGAAAGATATTTTTCCTGATCTTTTGCTGACTCTTTTCATTCAGACTTTAACCTAAATGTCACCTCTAGAAAAAGGTCAAAGTAAAGCAGCTATGCAGGCCCTAACTAGTCCTACCTTCCCACTCTGCTTTTAATATAATTCTCTGATATCACTTACCATCAGGATTTTTTTTTCTAGTCCATTTGTTCATTCATTCATTCATTCATTCATTGTCTCTTTGACCCACTAGAATGTAAACTCAGGAAAGCAGAGATCTTATCTGTCATGTTTACTATGTGTGTCTGTGATCTATTGCCACAATAAAACCGTATGACAAATAGCCAAAAAAACTTGTGTTAAACAAATAGCATTTATTTTCATGCATTTGCATGTTAGCAATTCAGGCTATTCTTGGTGGTGCATTTCTTCTGTCTTTAGTTGGTATACCTCTGGCCAGTGGCTGGCTATCACTTATGACGATTCGGATGACTGGACTAACGGCTTGCTCACAAGGCAGTGGTAGGGGTGCAACAGTGAGAACAGGCCCCAGTGAAGAAATTCTTTATAAGTTTCTCATTATTTCATGGTTGCTAACATCTCATTGGCCAAAGCAAACCATATTGACAAAGCCAGGGGACAAAGCAGATGCAAAGTTATATAGCAATAGAAATAGACACAGGGGAGGGTGTGGTAGTGAGACCACTAATATAATCAATCTACCCCAACATGATATTCCCAGACCTTGGTATCCACATTTTGTTTAATGAATGAAGGAATTATTCTTTCACAATGAACAAAAGAGCAAAAAATTAATGAAAAAAGATTACTCTGGCACACACAGTTGTAATACCACAGTCCCAATGAAGGATTCTCAACTGGGGGTTTCAGAATGGGTTTCTGAGGGCTGGAGGGTCTCTTAAATAGTATGTAAAATTAGGAAAAGGTTGTCCTTCTGGGCAGACAGCAGTACATATTACAGTCCAGGCCATATCCGCTCCTTTGCCTGGGTGCCATTGTGCAGTACACAAATCACACAACTGTATGTAACAGCTGTGAGCACTAGCATCTTAGGATAATTTTGAGCCTTTCTCTTCTATCTTTAGAGTAGTTTACTGGCTTGACGAAGGCTGTGTCTGGGTGTTTGGATGTCCCTATCCTCCTACTTTCAATGTAGATTCTCACAAGTCAATCATTTCTTGCCATAACTATTAGAAGAAAGTAGAAACTCATTCTGCCTGGAAAACACTCAGCCTCCTGGTGTATCCCCTGGGGCAACTCCTTCTCAACTTCTACCTGGAAATCTACCTGCATCTTACTGTGGCCTTTTAGGGAAATTATTCTTTAAGCCATGAACATGGATCAATTTGCCTCATCTTGAGAAGGTATCTTTGGATCAATACCAATCCTAAATTAATCACAAAGATAGACGCAACTGAGGTTACTATAGGTAATGTCAATCAAGCAAGGTGCCTCACATTGGCCTCCCTAACTACCCCATCTGTTTAAAACATTTTTTTTTTTTTACAAATTCAGAAAGTCCCTAAAATGACAGATCCTTTTTTTGATCAAGAAAAGTCTCATTCCTAAGGAGATAGTATCTAACTTATTTCTGTGGACATCATAAATGATGTAAAGTCATTGTCTTCTCATTTATAATAAGTGTTTGTGGAAACTCTTTTCCAGTTTCAAAGAGAAGGAAATCCAAACCATGGTAACAGTACAAAATGGATGTTTCTACAAATATGACCATATCTGTATTTTCATGTAATTTTTAAATTAAATTATATCATGGCATCCTTCTTTTAAAATATTTTCTTAATTTGTTTGGAAACTCTAATGTCTTTTAATCACAAATAATCTACATCACAAGAAAGTATAAATAAACAAAAGGCAAGAAAAAGTAATACCATTGATAAACATACCAGCTAGATCAGCCATCTGATTGTTGTAGTATTAAGTATAGAGTTCAACTTCAGAGAAGAATATTTTTCTAGGTGGTTTTACTCTCCCTGAGTTCCTCATGGCCCTAGAATAATTATGGCTATTGATTATTCAGGGTGAATCTTGGAAGCTGCAGAAAATAACCGTTTAAAATGCTAAATGAAGCAGCAAATGATGAACTGAGTTCTCCAGGGTCAAGTGGTGGATAATGTGTTTATGGAAAACTTTCCATGAAAGAAGACTGGGGTGTTGCTAAGATGTGACTTCAAAGACATGGCAACTCTATTAAAATTTCCAATGCTAATCCTGGGATTATCAACCTAAACCCTTTTAGATTATTGTAAGCATCCAGCAGGCTTGAATGCCTTGTCTGGAATTCTAATGTTGCTGATTATTGTGATTTGTTGGAGAACTGACTCAGAGAGTGATCTGGAATCAAAGAAAAAATTATAGGTTTCTTTGGACCACTATCTCACATCATATCCCTAGATTAACTCCAAATAGATTAAAGATTTGTAAGACCTGCAAGTATAAAATTAAAAGAAAACATAGGTGGCAAGCTCCTTGACATTATCTTGGCAATGAACTTCGGGATTTGATACCAAAAGCAAAGGCAAAATAAAACAAACAAGTGGCCCTCATCAAACTAAACATAAAAAGCCTCTGCACAGCAAAGGAAGCCATCAACAAAATGAAAAGACACCCTACTAAATGGGAGAAAATATCTGCAAATCATATATCTGATAAGGACTTAATATTCAAAGCATAAAAAGAACACATACAACTCAAAAGCAAAAAAAAAAACAAAAACCAAAAAACCAAAAACCAAACAATCCGATTAAGAAATGGGAAGAGGATCAAAATAGACATTTTTCCAAAGAAGACATACAAATGGGGGTGCCTGGGTGGCTCAGTTGGTTAAGCATCCGACTTCTGCTCAGTTCATGATCTCGTGTTTCATGGGTTCAAGCCCTGCGTCCTGCTCTGAGCTGACAGCTGGGAGCCTGGAACCTGCTTCGGATTCTGTGTCTCCCTCTCTCTCTGCCCCTCCCCCACCTGTGCTCTGCCTCCCTCTGTCTCTCAGAAATGAATAAACATTTTTAAAAAATTGTAAAAGAAAGAAGACATACAAATGGCTAGAAAGTACATGAAAAAATGCCTAACATGATTGATCATCGTGGAAATGCAAGTCAAAACCACAATGAGATAGCAGCTCACATCTGTTAGAATGATTAAAATCATAAAGACAAGAGATACCAAATGTTGGCAAGGATGTGGAGAAAAAGGAACCCTTCTGCACCGTTGATGGGAATGTAAATTGGTGCAATCACGATGAAAAACAGTATAGAGTATGTAAGTTGTGGCAATATATTATATGCCCACATTGTTTTCCATATATTTATTTACATATACATATTTACACAATGGAACATTATTCAGCCATAAGAAAAGAATGAAACCTTACCATTTGTGACAATATGAATAGATCTTGGAGCCATTATGCTGCATGAAGTCAGACAGAGAAAGACAAATACCATGTCATCTCACGTATCTTTGGAATCTTATCTTAAAGACAAAACAAGACAACCAAGCTCCTAGATAGGCACTTGCCAGAGGTGGGGCATGGGTGGTGGGTTAAATGGATGAAGAGAGTTAAAAGGTACACGTTTCTAGTTATAAAATAAGTAAGTCATAGGGATATAATGTACAGCATGGTGGCCATAGTTAACAATACTGTATCATATATTTGAAAGTTGCTGAGAGAGTAAATCTTACAAGTTGTCATCACAAGAAAAAACATACGTAACTATGTATGGTGACAGGTGTTAATGAGACTTACTGTGGTGGTCATTTTGTAATATATTCAAAAACCGAATCATTATGTTGTACACCTGAATCTAATACGTCGTATGCCAATTATACCTCAATAAAAAGATGTTAAAAAAATTATCAGTTTTCGGCTTCATGGTTCATTTTTGAAAAGAGTGCAGAAAATATTGATAGACTTTGTCCCAGTTAAAACTTCCTCTCTATTTCATCTCTCCAGAATTACAGGTCATTACCAGCAACAATCCATGTGACTGAATCTCCACAGAAACACTAGGTCTGAAAGCTATGCTGTTTTATGAGACAATTTTTCCAAGTGACATAAAGTAATTAAAAGTTATGACAGAAAATCACTCTGCCCAGTTAATCTTACCTCTTCTAAACTCAGAACAATCTTCACAACCCCTTGTTTCTAAACCATAGCCATCAGAAACAGATTCTTACAGATCGGGGATTGGCAAAGTTTTTTCATAAAGGACTTGAGAGTAAATATTTTTGTCTTTTTGGGACATACGGCCTCTTTACTACTCAACTCTACCTTTGTAACCCCAGAGCAGCTGTGGATAATATGTAAAAGTGTGGATGATGTTGGGCTCACATTTAACTTAGCATAAACTGGGGCAGCCTGTAGGCCTTAACACTAGAGCTGCAAATCCTTCTTTTAGAGTCCTCTAAACAAATGACCAATCTCGGGGGGTTCTTTGCAGGGAGAGACAGAGAGAGAGAGAGAGAGAGAGAGAACATCAAGGTTGAAAAAGACAAAGGTAAAAGTTTTGGACAAAAAAATGAAGGCCCCACATCAGCCAAACAGCCAACCAACCAACCAACCAACCAAACAAACAAACAAAAAATCCCCTAAAATGTCAAAAGCTATGCTGGCTTTACCAGAAAAGCAGTCACTTTGCAAACTTACTTTTTAAGTCAATGGATTTTTTTTTTCTCAAAAAATTTTATAGAAAATCTCAATGTATAAGGAGATTAAAAGGGAGTTGCTGTATTTGAAAGGAGGGGGATCTGACCGTTCACCTTCTGTTTTGCCCTTTTGGCAACTTCCTATTATATTTCCAGAATGTTTCAGGAACTCTTGAATGGAATTTAAAATCCACTGCTTTAGTATAATAGAGAATGCATCTTGCCTCTAATTAGGGTTACAAGATTTAGCAAAAAAAAAAAAAAGGATGCCCAGTTGAATTTGAATTTCAGATCAACAGCATGCACTGTTTTAGTAGAAGCATGTCATATGCAGTATTTGGAACACACTACAAAGTTACTTGGTGTAAATCTGAAATTCAAATCAAACTGGGAATCCTGCATTTAACTGGCAACCCTATGTCTACTTTTTTATTTAAGCTTTCTGTGCCTCAATTTTCTCATCTGTAAAGTGGGGGACATGATAGTACCTACCTAACAGGACTTTAAAAATAAGTTAATATTGGTAAAGCTAATAGAAGAGTTCTTGGTACATAATGAGTGCTATATTACTACCTATTAACTATTCTATTGTTATATTATTAGCTAATTAACTACTTTTAGTACTGGTATTGACTCTAAACAGTTGTAACAAGACTAACTTGATGTAATTGTTAATGGACTGAATTGTATCTCCCTAAAATTCATATGTTAAAGCCCTAACCCCCAATGTGACTGTACACAGAGATCGGACCTTCAAAGAGGTAATTAAGGTTAAATGATGTCCTAAGGGTGGGATCCTAATGCAATATGATTGGTGTCCTTATAAAGTAGGAGAGACACCAGGGATGTGTGCACACAGAAAAAAGGTCACTTGAGGATGTAGTGAGGAGGTCGCCATCTACAAGCCAAGCGTAGAGGTCTCAAGAGAAACTAAACATGTTGACTCCTTGATCTTAGACTTCCAGCCTCCAGAACAGTGAGAAAATACATTTCTGTTGTTAAAACCACAGAGCCTGTGGTTCTTTGTTACGGAGGCCCAAGCAAACGAATACAGTGATCGTGCACATGACTTTTTTTCTTCTGAAGCCAGAAAACTTATTTAATGATTTTAACAAGTATTTATTCTTCAAAGGAATAGTACATTAGGAATCGGGCTGGAAGATAGGCAATTTTAAAAATTCCTTGCAGGGAACTAACACTTTTAGAAATAGAACAAAAAGTTCAGTTGAATCTCTTCATTTCTGGTGGAGAAAAAAGGTATCCTACTGAGAAGGAGACCCCAAAGCAGCCTGACTTCCACTTGAGAATGAGCTTATTGGATAATTCCGAAGCCAGTTTCACAGGAGGAAAGGATTCCTCTGGACAGTCTTCATTTCTCTAGTATGCACCTCAAGGATGCAGCTTTGCTCCCTCTACCTGAAACGGAGAAGGACATAGTCACCCAAGAAATGGATGTAGTTAAGGAAGGCTAAGGAATGCTTCATAACTGAACAAGTCATGAAAGTCAGTCTCCAGTTCACTTTATGGAGAGTGTACACATCCAGGTACTTCATGAAGGCTCTGTACTCCTCCGCAGGCATCCCCATTCTCTAGGCCACCTGCTAGAGAGATTCATCATCCATACCGAAGAGTGAACACTAAGCGTTCAGAAACGACTCCAAATCATCTTCATCCTGGATGTCAAGGGTCCTGAAGACACAGTAAGGCTGTTCTCTTCTGCAAGGAGGTTTCCTTGTCTTTAATGATCTTCTCACAGATGTGGGACAGGTTTTCTAAGGGAAATGGCACCCAATGTCAGAGAAGTCCCTATGCAAGGTGTCCTTAACTCTGGATAGTCATGCAATAAGGGGTCAAGGCTAAAGACCAGGAATGTGTTGTGTTTACACACCCACTCATTCTGGAGAGTTTCCTGGATATTCTCCATACTTGGAGAATACTCTGCAGGAGGTGTTTCTCCCCAAGGGCACGTGTGGTCGGGTCCCTCTCCAGCGTGGTCCAGACAGTGTAGAACCTCTCTGAGGCCCTGAAAGGTTTTGGCAAGCTTCGCGAGATTCATGTGAAATGTGTGGATGCAATGATGATGATACTTGCTAAATGGCATCTCGTCCAGATAGTTCTCCAGGCTTTGGGTGGCAGCCCCTGTGCCGGGGGGCAGGGCGGGGGCTATCCCACAGCACCACACTGGGAAAGAGGGAGAAAGAGTAGCATGTGTGAATCTGGGTGGTCCTCACCACCCCGGGAGGAGCCAAGGCCTCATCCTCATGCCCGATTCCCCATGGTGCATTGATGAAGGAGGACATGCTGTTGCCAGAGTCCACACTCATAGTGATGCTCACTTGGGCATTGGACACTGTATCCAGGTTCCCGTTGACCAGGTTCCCTCTGGACTACCTCCAGAAACTTCCCTTCTCCTAAGGCCTTTTCAAGGTTCATGGGACCTGCCTTGTATAAAAAGATCTAGCTCATACAGTTTTGCACAGCAGAGATAAGGATACAAATAACGGGGTGTGAGGGGACAGGGCTGGCTATAGGACACTGCTGACCAGTGAAGTAACCTCACAGGACTTTAAAAAATATATTTCCAGGGCTCCTGGGTGGCTCAGTCAGTTAAACGTCTGACTCTTGGTTTTGCCTGAGGTCATGCTCTCATGTTTGTGAGTTTGAACGCCCACATGTTAGCACAGAGCCTGCTTGGGATTCTCTCTCTCTCTCTCTCTCTCTTTCTCTCTCTCTTTCTGTCCCTTCCCTCTTCATGCTCTCTCTCTCTCTGTCCCAAAATAAATGAATAAACTTAAAAGAATATATTTCCATTGGCCACTTCAGAAATTGAAATGGTATTTTAAATATGAGTTAAAAGTGATACTTTAATAAATTGATGTGATGATTCGTTTCATTAAACACACTCTGAAATATTTCTTATTTCTGTACTTTTTGAAGTTTTGTGCCTCTTTGACATTTGTAACTCACTTGAGGTTTATTTTTGTAATTGTCTCATATTATAAAATGTTCCAATAGATGAAAATAAAATATCTCAAGGAAGTGAAGCTTTGGCCAAAAGTGATACAATTCTCATGCACAGATAAAGTAACTGGTTTGCATCTCAAAATGCTGTTTTTTCAAATTTTCTTTCCTTCTTCTTCCTCCTCATCTGTTGCTAGGATTCACGAACTAGTTAAACAGTAGGCATTTACTTTTAGAATTTGGTGGTATTCATTATTTTAGCTAGACCAGGCAGTTAAATATAAAATACATCAATATTCAGTGTAAAGTGCCCATGACAGCATCTTGGAATTGACTCTCAGTATTGTTGAGTATGTTCTTATGCTTTATTTCATATCAAGTTGACTTAATAGTTAATACCTTTCATCGTTTTGTCAGTTCTTTGAGACCTAAATAATTTGCCATATCCCGCAAAAATATAGATTTACTTTCTTTCCTTAAAAGACACTCATCCATGATTTGCTTCAAAATAATGAGGGAGTGAGGGGGAGTGAAGCAAGATTAGTAGTGAGATGACTGTTGTGGATGCATGATCAGGATTATTATGACATTCTGTCTACTTTTGGCTATGTTTAAAAATTTCCATATTGTGGTAGATTTCCAATTCTTCTCTCCCTTTAAGTAACAGGATTACGTATGCATGCCCTTGGCCATTTCTGCAGTGCCTCCCACTCCGCAAGGCAGAGTATATGTCCCTTCTCCTCAGATGTTGCACTTGGCCCAAGGACATTCTTTGGCTAATGGTATATGAGCAGACTTGACATGGGATGTCCAAACAGGGCCTTTAAGTGTGCTTGCATGGTTTGTCTTGGCCTCTTACATTCCCACCCTTTGCCATGAGAAGAGTGTGCCCTGGGTAGCTGTTGTTTCTTCAACTGTAAGTCCCCCAAAGAAGAAGGTAGAGCAGACCCAAAGCTGATTCACAACTTGGGGTCCAGTCCAGCTTAGCCCAGCCCTGCTGAAAATGGCCAACCACAGCCAACCAGCATACCTGTGATCGTAAAATCAATGTTTGTTGTTTTAAGCCACTGAAATTTTGAATTTGTTTGTTATGGAGCGTTATCACCAGAGAAACAGAAGTAATTTTATACATATGTAATTTTTCTAGATTAAAAAACACTATTAAAAAGCTATTCTACTTTGAGAATTGTATGCTACATGGTAGATTGCTATAATTAACCTTGATCTAAGTTGTTGAGCTGGTTTCTTATCTAGAGTTCATCAGTATCTGTTTAGCAAAATTTAATGCTAGTAACTGATTCTACTGTTGACTCCAAGGGTCCTGCCCTATTCATAGCAATTGAGAGGGTCACTTAGGACTTACTTGGTCGTAGCTTTGAAAGCCAGAGATCCACTCAAGTTCTGCTTAAGGGCAGAAAGAATACAGTGGAGATTTTCACCAGAATCCAAGGGCAGAACCATGGTCTAGTTGATTCTTAGGAGAATAAGAATTGAAGTTGGAATCAAAGTAAAGGCAGAATCACCACCTATATGGTTGTGAAAGTTGGGTTGTCTTTCACATCTTAGATATTATACATTTCTATATTTATTATGACCATTTCCTGACAAATGACAGTAAAATGGTTGTCCTACATTATGAAATGTTTCAGTTAATGAAAGTAGAGTGTCTTGAGGCAGTGAGACTTTTTTGAAATCTTCAAAAGGTAGCATAGAGGCTTGTAGGGGTTCTGGCAAGTTGATTTCTCTCCTGATCTCTTATTAATTGTTTTTTTTTTTGGGGGGGGTTATACAGAATATTTATTCTTTCCTAATTTCAACTTGTACTTGATGCATCATTTTAGGTCAAAGATAATAGACTGTGAAAAGGGATATGTTTTCTCACTTAAACTTATGTCTTAATTTGGGTTCCCCCAAAGACAGATTCTAAGACAAGGACCTATGCACGAGCAGTTTATTTGGGAGGAAACTCCAGGCAAGTTCAAGTGAAGGAGTTAGAAAGTGAGGCAAGGCAATGAAGAGGGAGTGTTAGCAAGTGATTCCTGCTATGGGCAACCAGAGGTCACCTCACTGGGTGAGGTGGGACTGAATAGACCATGCTTCAGATTTGTTTCCCGTGATGGTTAATGTCATGTATCAACTTGACTAGACCACAGGTTGCCCAGATTTTTAGTTAAACACTATTACTGGGCATATCTGTGAGGGTGTTTCTGGAAGGGATTAGCATTTGAATCAGTAGACCAAGTAAAGCAGATTGTCCTCCCCATTGTGGAAGGGCCTTTTCCAACCCATTGAATACCTCAATAGAAAGAATAAACAGGTGGAGGGAGGGAGAATTTGTTTTCTCTGTCCAACGGTGAGTTGGGACACTGGTCTTCTCTTGACTGGGACTTAGAGTGCCCCTGGGTCTCAATGAGAGCCTTCAGACTAAGACAGGAGTTAAACTGCTCACTTTCCTGGCTCTCTAGCTTGCAGACAGAAGACTGTGGGACTTCTTAGCCTCTCTGATTGCATGAGCCAGTTCCTTATAAGAAACATATATATAAACATAAAAACGTATCTATATCTGTATCTGTATCTTCCATTGGCTCTGTTTCTGGAGAACCTTGACTAATATTCCCCAGGAAATGAAGAAGCTGAGGTATTTATCTTCTGACTTCAGGTTCTCATTGGCTGAAGGCTGCTCCTGGTGGCATTAAATCCCCAACTTCCAGATGCATTCCAGGTGAGCTGAGCAAGTTTCTCAGGCACTGAAGAAAGCCCTCAAACAGTTGGAAAGAGAGAAGCACCTGCTTGATGTGGGGTGTTGATGGAGCAGTCAGGAACTGTCCACACTGCAGCTGCAGGTGACTCAGTGGTGGGCTGAGGGTACATGTACTGGGGCAAACAGCTGTTGTGATAATTATCTGGCCAGACCCAGAATGGATGTAACTTGGGAAAATACTCTTGTACCCAGTGTTTCAAATGAGTTCACATTTAGGCTTTATATTCTACCACCCACAAAGTATATCTCAAGTCCTGAGGGAAAGAGAAAAAAAACCAGAAAGGTCAAAAACAAAAATGATAGCATTCATTCCCCCTTGCCTTCCTCTCTTTCCCTGGTGTCCCTCTGCCTGGCAGGAGCAAAGAAACAAAATGCAGGTCTATGCAGGGGGAGGCATGGCTGGGATCATCTTCCACACCCACACCCAAGTACATGTTAGGATCAAGTAAACACATCATGGGATGTTTAATCAATGAAATGGGTTCCACTGGGCACCCATCATGACATTCCTGAGTCTATTTGTCATTTCAGCATTGGCTGTTATCCATCAACAGAGTTCAGAGATACTCTGAGAACTGTTTCTTGGCCCCCAGGTGGAGAGACCAGTGGGATGGATCTGGGTCAGAATCAGGTGTGGCATTTCCCTGCAATGCCATTGCTGGGGTGAGGTATTAGAAAGAAGGCAACAGGAAGGAGCCCCGAGTGGAAAGGCTGAATTTATAGTGTTAACAGAGGAAGCTATTGACTAGCCCAGGTCAAGACAGACCAGAAACCAAGGGGTGGACTGTTATGAGGATCCTTGAAGGCACAGATCCAAAGATGAGCTCACACTGATCCCAAGAAATGCCTCTTAAGCATATTTCAGGGGTGCCTCCTACAGCTATGTATTCCTCTTCCTCAGTGTTGATTTACTGATTGCTTCAAGAACCTATACGTGGCCATAATTCTTTGTATTTTTCCTTCTTAGACCTCTGATCTTTGCCTCTGTATAGATAAATGTGTTGGAAGTGAGACTATAGCCACTTGCTCTGCACAGAAACTTTCCAGGAAACTTTCTAATCAGAGCATTCAATCAAACTGTTGATCAAGTCTGTCTGTAAGGTGGAAGGGTCAGCAGAAAGCACAAATATTGGTCTCCCTGATGAGATCACAAATACAGAACCCTGCTGCCAATTGGTTGGAAAGAAAGCTGTGTCTGAAGCACTTCCGTCAGAATGCACAAACGTTACCCAAGTGAGGTGTTCTTAAGACCCATTCATTATTCCAGGGTCTGGACTCTCTTACTTTCTTTATCATGTTATCTGACATGCAACGTTGCATAAGCTTAAGATGTACAACATAGAGTTGAAACATTTTTATTGCAATGTGATTGCTGTATGGTGTTAGCTAACACCTTTGTAGGGTCACGTAATTATCATTTCTTCCAGCACTGGGAAAAATTAAAATCTAGTCTCTTAGCAAGTTCAATGTCTAAAATATAATTTGTTGTCTACAAATGTAGACATGGAACCATGTATTAGGTCTCCAGGACTAGCTCTGTTTTTAGTTTAAGAATAATCTACTAAATTATTCACAATGCACCATAGACAGATGTTGAAAGTTCTTTTGGAACAGTTGAGTGGATTCCATTTCTGGCTCCCAATCCAGGGGGCCTGAGGCCCCCACTCTAACCTCTCCAGTTAGGAAGGAAATTGCTCTGCAAAATAAGTCCACTCTGAACACTATCTGTTGAATGCCTGAGTCAAATTTCTTTTTTCTTTTTTTAAAAAAATTTTAAATGTTTATTTTTGAGAGAAAGATAGAGACAGACTGTGAGTGGAGGAGGGACAGAGAGGGAGGGAGACACAGAATTTGAGGCAGGCTCCAGGCTCTGAGCTGTCAGCATAGAGCCCGATGCAGGGCTCAGACTCATGAACCACAAGATCATGACCTGATGCTTAACTGACTGAGCCACCCACACGTCCCAGAGTCAAATTTCTAAAAAGACACTTTCTTCAAAGTCAGGATGGCAGGACCTTAATTTCCTAATCTGTACAGCAGTTACCAGTAAAGATCTTATCTATTCAAAAACAAAATTTAAAGTTAAATTAAAGGATTAGAAAACAGATAAGTCCAGAGTGCTGTAAAAGTATGACATCTTATGGGATCTGCTCCCTAGAGGAGTCTTTTGGGGAAGGCAATATTTTCCCCCAAAGTAATTCACTAATAGTGGAATTTCAAGATGTGGAAATAGGACAGCTCCAATAATTCTTCAGATTGTGCTATAAACCTGAACTTACTTGTTCCAACTATACTTATAGTTGAGTCTGATATTCTCATGACTTAAAAGCCCACAGGCATACTGATTATCTTTTTTTTTTTAAATTTTATTTATTTATATGAGAAAGACAGAGACAGCGTGAATAGGAGAGGGGCAGAGAGAGAGAGGAAGAGAGAGACAATCCCAAGCAAGCTCCTCGATGCCAGTGCAGAGCCTGACATGAGGCTCGACTTCACAAACCCTGAGATCATGACCCGAGCTGAAACCAAGAGCCAGACGCTTAACCTGCTGAGCCACCCAGACACCTCAAGGCATCTCATTAGGGCAAACCAGAAGCTACACCAGCAATGCCTTGGTCTGCTTCACAACAAAAACTTGCACACTGACTTTGAGTCCAGCAAACATTTTTTTAAGCACACCTTCTATGCCAGATATTATTCAGAGGCTATCTGGGCTGGGAAGTCAGGAGTGGTTCTCAATGATTTTTCCTTTCTGGCTTAACGTAGGCTCCTACCAAATCTGTTGGAATAGAAATGAGTAAGATAATGTCTCATCAGACTGTATGTGGGAGAAGAGGAGATGAAGCAGAATGTAAGCACGAGCCAAGGTTAAGGAGACGTCTCTCATTTCTGACACCAGCCGACACTCTCAGCTACTGACCCCTTAGGGGTGCCCACAGCACATGCCTTGGTGCCCACCCAGCTTTTCACAGACTGTCTTCCTGGCTTGGATTTGATGGCAAATTTAGGTTAGCACCTCTGACAACTAGAGAAATATGAATTCATTTTCTGAGGTCTTGCTAAACCTTTCATTGCCATGGCTGGAACATCCCACAAAAGTCCATGCTCTTAGTAGATGCCCTATTTATGATGACGGAAAATCCTGGTTCATCTTCTTACTTTCAACATTGAAGCCTTAGCCATCACAAATTAAAACTAACCTGCCCCCACAAATCTTATTAATAAGAATAGATGAGATGTGCTGTTTGTTATGTGAAGCTGTCAGTTATCCTTGGCAAGGGTGGCCAAGCGGGGGTGGGTGGGGGGTGGCGGGGAAATACTGAGTTAAGTTTAATCAAAGGCTGATTCCTGCCTCTTGTTTGTGTTTGGACTTCTTTCCCCACCAGACCTCTCACAGCAGATGCTAATAAGTAGTTATTTTGGACAGATCTTTCTTTTCACGGCCTTTCATTGCTTCTGCCTCTTTTCTTGTTCCATGGCAAAATGGGGCAGGCAGAGAAGGGAAGCTACAGCAAGGGACTTATATAATTCAGAGACTTGGAGAAGAGTCGATGGAGTTACATGACTCTATTCTAATTATTTCCCCCTTGGGCTCCAATTATGTGTTAGGAACTTTCAGACTCTCTACAAATTTATCATCTTCAAATTCCCATGGATTATAAAAACCAAAGGGCCTGATCCTGAAGCTTAACATTGTTCCCAGTGCCAGCAAAGGCTTAAAGGATTAGATCACAAGGAGCCCAGAGAGGATAGTTTCTGTCTTAAGTGGGTAAAAAATGACCTCAAATTTGGCAGGGGCTCTCTTGCTGGAAAATCTCCCCTTTCTCATCATTGTCAAAGGGCCTACAGCATTATTATTTCTTACAATGACACTGTGACCTTTGGACACAAGGCAAAGGCTGCCAGTGATCAAAATTATTGCTGCACACACATATGGCCACTTTATGTTAGCATTTTGCAGAGTCCTAACTTTCTTATCCTCTTTTGATGTGTTCTTAAAATATTTGGGGGAAAATTGGGATACTCCCCTCCCCAATATGTTTTCAGTGTGGGGTCATAGACAATTTCTATGAAATGGTACAGATCCCAAACCAAGTCTTACTTGGATAACATTCACTTCTGTTTATTGAGTGCTGATTTAGGGCCAGGCATTGCTTTAAGGTGCTCTGGTCAAGGTGCATTGTATACTTGAAATGGGTAGTTGGAGGATATTTAGTGAGGGGATTATTTGGGGGGAAAAAAACAATTGGAAGTTACCCTGCTAGCAATAGCCTTTACCACTCATTGGCCTGAAGGAGATGAGGTTTTATGGCTTATCAGGATTCTAGGAGGGCCACCAGGCAGCAGAAGTTGGCAACTGCCAAAACTTTGGGACCTCTAGTCTCCTGGATGTGCTTCCCCTTAGTCAAATCCAATCAGAAGCCAGAGGCAAGGGATCTGGGCGGTATAGTCATCAGAGATTAGCTGCCTGGGGCACATGGCTAGGCTAAGCTGGATCTCATATCCACTTTATTGTTATCATCATGGTTATACACCACAGAAGAGAGGTTAAATAACCAGCCTAGGTTCACCCAGGTAGGGAGTGGCACTAGAAGTAGAACACAGAGAGTCACTTTCTAGAGCCTAAATTCCTAGTTACCATGCTCTCCTGCCACTGGGTGCCTCTGGGCACAAAATACTTAAAGAAGCCCAGAGTTCCTCTAGATCAATGCTGTTCTACTTATCACTTAGCAATTGTACCTTTGTCTGCACGACTACCAGGCCTCCTAACAGACCCTATGTTACAGGAAGTCAAAGACCAACAAGCATGGAGATCTCTCTTCCCATCACCCTCTGTTCACCCATGGTGCTAATCGTGGGCTGCCTCTCCTCTCAGGGATGGATGGGGCAGCCCCTACTGTTGCTTCTAGAAAGGAGAGCACATGCACCCTGCAGAGGATTTCTGTGTTCAATTTGCTGGCGCCTTTGTTTTCTGCCTCTTTCTTCCCACATTTGTCTTTCTTGGCTTCTACAGCCAAAGAGTGATACTCCAGCTTAGGCTAGACCATATCTGGTCTTTATTTCTCACATTTTTCCAAACTGGGAATATTCCAGCTTTTTGAGCAACCAGATTCAGTAACCAAGGCTTGCAGGCTATTGGTTGGACTTTCAGGAGGAAGCCAGCCAGGGAGCACAGAGAGCTTCCAGGGGTAGATTTATCTGCCATAGAACAGAATACTCAAAAACATAGATGCTAAATCCCTCATTTCCATTAGCATTCTGTGTGGGTAAAGATGTGATTCCCTCCCCCACCTTGAGAGTTAAGAAAATCTTGCAGTTCTTTGACGCATTCTGGATTATTGGGGGCTTTCTAAGTATTCCCAGAAAGGAGAATCCCTTGCCCTTTGTTTTGAAGGAAATCCTTCAATTTCCAATATAGTGCAGTAGAGCTGGAAAGTGTGCACATGTGTGTCAGGGAGATGGATCTTCAAGTATCTTTTGGTCCATGTGCCTGTCTCTGGGCCATTCTACATCATCCAAGATAGGTCTCTTTCCAGTTTTCAAAGAATAAAGTGTCCCAAAGCTTTCTTCAGAGCATGCATGATGAACTGGCATTTGTCGAAGCAATTTAATATGTTTAAAATCTAATTATTTTAACCATACAATATAATTTTGACATCATCTTTTTCTTATGAAGTTTTCCAATATATACAGGGTAGAATGAATAGTACAATGATCTCCCATATACCTATCACCCAAATTCAACAGTTACCAAGATTTTGCCAAACTTGCTTTATCTGTTTCTTTTTTATTCTTTAAAAAAAGTTTTATTGTGAAACTATTCTAAAGCAAATCCCAGAAATGTCATTTAATGCCTACATACTGAATTATACGTCTATAAAAACTATGGCCATTGGCTTCCATAGCAATGATGCCAATTCATAGTAATTTTTAAAGTAATAGCAAGAACAATCGTTACATAGTTAAACAATAATTAAGTGCCAGAAACTTTGCTTTTTGGTTTATTCAGAGCATGTTTGTGACAAGAGACTAAAGTCCATTAGAATGAATTTTAAGTTTTTTTTTTTTTTTTTTTTAAAGAGAGAGTGAGATAAAGAGACAGAGAGAGAGGGAGAGAGAGAGAGAGAGAGAGAGAGAATCTTAAGCAGGGTTCACAGTCAGTGCAGAGTCCAACGTGGGGCTCAATCCTATGAGCCTGGGATCATGACCTGAGCCCAAATCAAAAGTTGGATGCTCAACTGACTGAGCCACGCAGAGGCCCTGAAACTAGTTTTATAGAGCAGGATTAGCGCACAAATACCTCCCTGAATGAAGGGCACAAAGGTAGGGAGGTTGAACTCAAGGTAATGAAACTTGGAAATGGAAAGTTGTTGGCATTAGGGGCTTCCCTAAGCTGCCTGTGTGTTCCTCTAACAAATCTGTAACAAATCTGTAGCAAATCTTGGGGCCCCTCGTTTCTTTCCTATCTTTTACATTCCTGCACATATCCCACTCTTGCACAGCCACCGGAAAGGCTCAGGCATCTGAGGATACGCAGCCAGGAAGTTACTTGATCTGAAGCACCATTTTTAACAACATGTTCCCAAAAACACTTTCTGAGACTTGCTGGTCTTGATGTTCAAGTTCCAAAGTTCTGGTTTAATTGGACTGGGGCTGCCCATCCCTGTGCGTGGTTGTTTTCTTTTCCAGTTTCATCCTCTGAGGCTGGAGGATTCCAAATAAAAGGGTCTGCAGCAAGTATCGTGGAATACAAGGGATCCTTTGTCTCCCTGCTCTCTGGCTTATCCATTAGGAGGTGTGGATGTTTGAGAGACGTGGAGGTGGGATAGCTTCATGGGCAGGCCTTCTGACTTTAAACAGTTACTCATCATCAGAGAATGCTAGCTGCCATGCAGAATTGGTGCAGAAGGGCTCCACTCCAACACAGGGGGACTGTTTTCATTCTCTCCACATAAATATCTTGCTATGTGTTCATTATGCTCAGTCTGCAAACGAATTTCTCCCACTTTTCCTCGTGACCCAAACAGGTGGCTCAAATCCAAGTGCTTTAAATGCACTAACTGGAGTTTCTATGTTCCATTTTCAATTAATTCAGGAGGAAAGATCCAGCTGGCCCAGGACAGCTTTTGCATCAGGTATCCATGCTTTGTCCAGTCACTTGTGGCCAGAGAAGAGGAGATGAAAAGGCCTGCACAGGTTGCCCGTGGAGTTGGGAGAAGAGTTCTCACAGAAAGGATTTTGGGATAGGCAAGCACACCCAAAAAGTGTCTATCACATCTAATTTAATTACCAAAGTATCCTACAAGGAGAATAATTTTATTCCAATTTTACAGGAAGGTTAGTTGAGGTTTAGAGAATTATACTGCCTAAGATTACATATCTAGAGGTTGGAAACCCAGCTCTACATGACTCCAAACCTCATTGTCTTGCTAAAGCCTGGTCTACAGGATTCTCATTTTAATATTTATTGATTCAGTCAATAATTGTTCCCTTAATTCTAGAGAGCTGAGTAGTTTCTTTTTTATAATCTTCATCCTTTTAGAAAACACAATGACTATTTTGTATGTTTTGATGTAGGGGCCACAAAAATCACTTTAACTATTAAGTGTCAACCAGAGATTAGGAATATGTCCCCCATTTATAGGAGCCTAAGAATGATAAAAGGCACATTTTACCAGGGGGTCAGCAAACTTTGCCTGTAAAGGTCCAGGTAGTATTTTAGACTTTGTGGACCACACCATCTCTGTTACAACTATTCAATGTTATCATATTAGCACAAAGTCACTGAAGCACAAAAGTAACATGTTACATAGACAATATGTAAGTAAATGAGCATGGTTGTGATCCAAGAAAATTTTCTTTGTGGACACTGAAATTTGAATTTCATATACTCTTCATGTCACAAAATACTATTCTTCTTTTGATTTTTTTAACCATTAAAAAAAGTAAAAACCAGGGGTGCCTGGGTGGCTTAGTCGGTTGAGTGTCCAACTCTTTTCAGCTCAGGTCATGATCTCACAGTTGCTGAGATCAAGCCACATGTCGGGCTCCATGCTGACAGCGTGGAGCCTGCTAGGGATTCTCTCTTCTCCTTCTTCTTTTCTTCTTTTCTTCTTCTTCTTCTTCTTCTTCTTCTTCTTCTTCTTCTTCTCTCAAAATAAATAAATAAACTTTAAAAATGTGAAGAAAAATTACAAAACACTCTTAGTTCACAAGCCATACAAAAACAGATGGCAGGCCACATTTGGGCAGTGGGCTATCATTTGCTGACCCATGGTTTACATTATTCTCATCCTAGTATTCATGTACTCTTCAATAAACACTGAGAAGACACCAGCTATATATTAGGTGTTACGTAGACACTACATGTAGATGGAACCAGATCCCGCACTTGCATTCACAGAATTAAGGATATTTGTCCAATAATCACACCAAAATTTTAAAAATTGCTGTAGTGATAAAGGCCACTAAAGAAGAGGTAAAGGAACGTTGAGTGTGTATTACAAGGAGAGGTCATCTAACTAGGGGGAGGTCAGAGAAAGCTGCTCCATATTAAGGGAATACTTTCTAGTCATGCCCATGAGCTCCAAAGCTGAAGTTAATATTACTGCCATGATGCTCACCAGTGTTGGTATGAGTGTCTATTATGGTCGTGTCCTGCCAGTCTTACTTACCTGTGCAGTCATGTGGATTTTCACTGCAATGAGCCATCCTACATTTCTTCCCCCTGGGTTTTATCTCCTTTCTAACAAGCTGCCTTTTTAATTTGTTGAGGATCATCCTGAATTCTAGTCTGGTCCCTTGAGCCCTTTGGAACTCCATCTAGTTTCATTTTGCTTGCCATTTTAATCCTTATTAATCCTCAATTCCTTCAGCCAGGCAATCGATAAAGACATTCTATACTCAAAATAAAATCTCCTTCTTTCCTGGTGCACGGTTTTGCTGCAGTTCTAGGGTTCTAAGGATGGTTGATTCCATTTTCTTTGCCCAGAAGAGCAGCAAATACTTCCATCAGTTGGCACTAGTACAATGCCCAACTTAAACAAGTGGGTCAGAACATCTCAGCATACAATGCTAGAATATAAGATATATGGCTGTGGTGATAAAGGCCACTAAAGAAAAGATAAGGAAACGTTGAGTGTGTATTACAAGGAGAGGTCATCTAACTAGGATGAGGCCAGATAAAGCTGCTCCGTATTAAAGGAATACTTTCTAGTCATGCCCAATGCATCCAGGTACTTGATGCAGAATATGTCACTGACATGACTGGAGTTCATTTAAGCTCTAAACTCTCAGAGTCATAGTTGTAAACATTGGACTTAGAGTCAGAAAACCTAAGTTCAAATTTTAGCTCTGCAACTTAAACAGCTAAGTGACTGCAAGCACTGCTAGCTTTCAGGGTCTTCACATGGAGCTGGTGGAGAACAATGTTCCTCTGACAAAATTATAGGGTCAAGGTGCACAGAAATCAGTTTTTGTCGGATGGGAGCATCTTGTGGTTTCTGCAATAATAGATCTAGCAGAGCAATTTGATTAGTTGATATGCATTTCTATGACTACTTGTAACATTATGGGTGAAGACCTCAGAGAACATCAGTATAAGGAAGGCAATCACATTTAATTTGCTTATTACGCTGGTCACAGAGTCTGGTGGTTAAAAGATGGTAGAAATATCTTTGCTATTCCTCCCACTGAAAGGTGGGGTCTAATCCCCTTTCCCTGAATTTGGGTGGGCTTGTGTGTCACTTATAGCAAATAGGACACAACAGAAGTAATGCTTCAGGACTCCTGAGGCAACATCAGTTCCCCTGCATTCTCAGGGAATGCTCACTATGGGGAAGCTAGAAGTTAGGCACCTTACCTGTAAGAAAACCAATTACCCTGAGACCACTATGCTGGGGAGGCGTGTATCAGTGCTCCAATCATCAGCCCCAGCTGAGCCCAGCTGACACCCTGTACCACCTGCCAGCCATACTGAATGAACCAACTTGGGTGTCCAGCCCAGTTGAGCTTCCAGGTGACTGTGACCCAGCCAACATCTGAATGCAACTGCATGAGAGACCCCGGGAGATGATTTTCCAGATGGGCCATTCCCAAATTTCTGATCCCCAAAACCAAGGCAAAACAATGGAAGCTGCTATGTTCTGGGGCAATTTGTTATGTAGCAATACTGCCAGCAATAATAACTGGAATCTCTAGTCACAATAGCAAATAAATATGACCGTAGACCAGGGTAGTTGCTAAAGATGCTCCTGGTGGTGACATAAAACAACTTTAAAATGTTAGAGTTACAGATACTGATTGTAACTTCTTTGTGTCCCTAGGACAGAATCAAACGAGAGGACAATGGGAGTGATGGGTTGAGGTCCAAGCCTTGGTTATCTCCCATTGCCAGTGGGGTGTTAGAGATGACATTTTAAGTGTGATATTGATTCTTTTGAGCATGTAACAATCGTAACTGCTTAACACCATCAGGCAAGGGCTGGTTTCACTTCCATATATTATCTATGAAGGACAGACCACATCTGAAACTTAGTCAACACTTTAAAGTGTATGTACATTTGCTTATGATAAAAAACAGAAAAGGCTGAGAAAGGAAGAGTCGAGTTAGAAATACAACTACCCAAATCCCATTTTTATAAAACTATTTTAACCTGGTTGACTTTAACTGGCAGCATATGACAAAATCCAAGATGGAATTTTTTCATGAGAGTATGTAAGGCATAATGAGATCTCTCAACTTTGAAGGATCTCTACAGGGGTCCTCAAGTGTTTTGTTTGATTTATAAGTAAGTGTTTTATTGAAGTATTACACACATACACACACACACACACACACACACACACACACACAGAAAAGTGCACTAAGGACAGTTAAGTGTATTTTTTACAAGTTGACTACACTTAGGGAATGAGAGTGCAGGTCTGAAAATGGAACATTACCAGCTGTCCAGGAATGCCTTTGTACCCACCTCCTGTCACAACCCAACCTTCAAAGGTAACCATCATTCTAAGTTCTAACACAATAGATTGGCCTGTTTTTGAACTTAAAAAAAAAAGAGAGAATCATATACTATGTATTGTTTTGTTCTGGCTGCTTTTGCTCAATATTATGTTTCTGAAATTTTCACATGTGGTCAGATGTCATTGGAATTTGTCCATTTCCACTGTGTTGATATGCCATAGATTTACTTATGCATTCTTCTGTTTGTGGTCTCAATAATATTTTATTCAACTTAATCAGGAATTTGCAGCTCTAGTTGGAACCAGTCCACTGAAGTTCCTGAGCATCCAGTGTGGTAGCTTTTTGGAATATGGTCTCACTGTGGTTGAATTGATCTTCCACTATAGAGACTCTGAATGGCAACCATTATCTTTGATGAATTTTTTAATGGCTAAAAAAAAACATGCAGAGTTGTCTCTGTACCATGTTAATGACTTCAAGTGAGTCATTGTAGTCCTTTTGGGCTGCATCCTTTGGGACGTGGCTCTAAAAAATGTCAGGGGCATCTGGGTGGCTCAGTTGGTTAAATGTTTGACTTCCACTCAGAAGCTGTGCTGACAGCTCAGAGCCTGGAGCCTGCTTCCAATTCTGTGTCTCCCTCTCTTTCTGTCCCTCCCCTGCTCACACTCTGTCTCTCTCAAAAATGAATAAACATTAAAAATATTTTTTTTAATGTCAGTAGTTCTTGTTGAAGGTAAGTTTACAGCAAGGAAAATGTTGAGTCAAGAAAATCATGCTCATGAGGTTTCTTTCAAAGGATCAAGCAAATCAAATTTCTAAATTACAGTTTATAGTTTTTGTGGGCTTGTGAAGAATAAATTCATGTTAGCTTCAGAAGCCATGCCACAAGGCAACTCTGATTATGTGACAATATCGTGTGACATTAGACTCATATTAGGAAATAGAATCCATGCAATTCACACCTGTTTGAAAAAAGCAAGCTCATTGACACTTTCTGACAGCAATGATAACTGCAGAAAACAAAGGCAATCAACAAGGTTTGGGGTAGGAACAGGCTATGACATCTGGCTACAACTTAGAACCCCATCTGACTAGGTGACTCTTCTTTTGTATAAAACTTGGGGACTTTGTGTTAAACCTAAAGATCCTCTGCACATGATTCTTTACTTAGATTCTTTTTTTTTTTTTTTTTTAATTTTTTTTTCAACGTTTTTTATTTATTTTTGGGACAGAGAGAGACAGAGCATGAACGGGGAGGGGCAGAGAGAGAGGGAGACACAGAATCGGAAACAGGCTCCAGGCTCCGAGCCATCAGCCCAGAGCCTGACGCGGGGCTCGAACTCACGGACCGCGAGATCGTGACCTGGCTGAAGTCGGACGCTTAACCGACTGCGCCACCCAGGCGCCCCATTACTTAGATTCTTTAACACACACCTTTATGCAGTGTTATTTTAGGGAGAATTCTACCCCCAGAAACCTCTAATTCACCCAGCATCGACTGTACATGTTGCTGCAAGGTGAATTCTTTTTTTCAGGAGTTAGTTTCTTAAAACCTAGACACTACTTCTTGCTTGGCTCATTTTTTGTATTTGTGGTGGTGATCTTGCATTAATTGAGGTAATAGTAACTGATATAGCAAATAATCCCCCAAATATCAGTGGTTCAACATAAGACATATGTATTTTTTCCTCATGTAACAGTCTAATGCTGGTCTTCCTGGTCAGAGGGCAGCCTTCCTGGTGACATTCAGGAGTTCAGTTTCTTTTCATTTTGTGTTTCTGCCTCCCCAGAGCCTCAGTGTCCTTTGCAATTTAGATGGCAAATGAGGAAAGAGAAAATAGAGAAGATACTTAGATCTGGAAAGGACACATATCACCATCACTCACTGGGTGGGAACTAATCATGTGGGCCTGCTTAGATGCAAGGGGTTCTGGGAAAAGTAATCTCCTTCTGGGCAGCTGCTTTCTGGGGAACTACCTGATCACAGTGTAAGGAGCAAACATTCTGGTGGAGAACCAACTGTCAACTGCATTATTTTACAAGAAACGATATGACAACAACTGACACTTGTTTGATTTTAAGTAAAGTACGTGACTCTAAGGCTTCAAAATTGAGTGTGCAAAAAAATATAATTTTAGATCCTATGACTTGAAACAATTTGCATTTTGAAACTCTTATCCTTCCAGTACAGCAGGATGATTTGAGTTCTCTACGGTGTTTCTTTTCCAGAATTTATGCCAGGGTTCTAGAAGACATCACTGAGATATTGGGGGCAAGACAGGAATCTGTCACTGGTCCATCTGTTGATATAGGTTCTCATGAGATGTCTACTATAGCAGAAGTCATGTACTTTTATTCTATAGGTTTTGTCATGCTATTCTCAGGGCATGGAGATCTTCCCATGTCTTCCCCCAGATGAGTCATCTAGAAAAGAAGTATTTAGGTCATAGCGTGCTGTTTCCCTTTTTTTCTGAGACCCCAGATCCCTCTCCAGCACCACTCTCTGAATCCCTACCCCAAGTGGAGGAGTTTAGCTAAAAATTCTAATTTTTTTAGTGTTTATTTTATTTTGGGGGAGACAGAGGAGAGTGCAGAGAGAGAGGAGACACAGAATCCGAAGCAGGCTCCAGGCTCTGAGCTGTCAGCACAGAGCTCAATGTGGGCTCAAACCCACGAACCGCGAGATCATGACCTGAGCCGAAGTTGGACGCTTAGCCGACTGAGTCACTCAGGTGCCCTAGTAGCTAAAAATTCTAATGAGAAAATTCCTCTTGTTTCATGTTTCTGATCAAGATGTTTTATCTAACGCCAAATCCTCCTTCTTTTCCCTGAAGTTCAGACTATTCCTCAAACATGCAAGATATATATTACTACCTCCAGATGTTTGCATTTTTGATCAGTTATGGATCTCTAGCACTTAAAACAGTACTTAAGACATAATCATTACTCAATAAATATTTGTGCAACGAATTGCCTTCAAGACAGGTGATATACTGTGTTTTACAGAATTGAATTTTACAGAAATGAATACTGTGATTTAGAAAGGCTAAGAAATCTGCAGAAGTTTCTAAAGCTAGTAAATTGGAGTGTCAGGATTTTAACGAAAACAGTCTACTTTCATATTTGTTAAAAAATAAATATGATATAAATGTTCTACCTTGTTCTAATTCATCTATAGTGCATTAGGAAGAGCCCTGGACTCAGAGTATGAAAACTTCTTGGTTTGCTATATTTGCAACTTTGGGCAAATCACTTTATCTGTCTCACTTTCCCCATCTGCAGAGTAAAAATAATGACACATCTCTTGCAGATGATTGGCAAGTTTAGATGATGATGAATTGAGCACTAAGATGGTAGATAATTATGTCAGTGATCTGTGGTTGCAACAATACACACAGTGTAACAGATGACCACACAATCACAGTGGCATACAGCAATAGATTGATCACTAACACATCTGAGGTCAGCTGGGATTCAACTGGGTATCTCAGCTGATCTTGACCGGACTATTTTATGTATTTGGGGTTAGGCTGTCTGTCAGCTGATCTAGGGTGGCCTTGGCTGGGATGACTGGGTGATTCAGCTCTGTTCCATCTGTGTCTCATCCTCTAGCAGGTTAGCCTGAAAGTGTTGTCATGGTGATAACAGAGGCACAAGAGAGCAAGGGAAGCACATAAATTCTCTAAAGGCAAGGCTCAGAACTAGCACACCATCACTTCTCCTGCATTCTGTTAACTGAAGCAAATCACATAGCCTAGCCCAGATTTAAGGACTGGGGGAATTGACTATCCTTTTTTGTGGAAGATATTCAAAGTCACATGGTAAGGAACACAGAGATAGGAAAAATAATTGGGCTGTTAACACATTCAGTCTTTCACAGTGATCAATACATTTTAGTTCAATTTGAGGTACATTTGGGCATATTAAACACCAAATCCACTTAGCAATCCCTCTGGAATAAATTTCATCAACTCAGCCTCTTCCTCCTCTGTCCCATGGGACAAATTTCTAGCTACCTTATGGAAAGGAAAATGACGGATGAATAGTTCTCAGTGGAGAAAGGCCTGCTTTCTAACCGGAGATGGTCCCCTATTGCCCAAATGTCCATTATTAGCAGATTACCTTCTGGTCTAGCTCACCTTCTCTTCTCCCCCAGCAAAAGGAAAGTCACCCTCTGATCTCCAAGTTTAGCATTTTTATATTCAGAGGGACAGGCAAAAAAATCCCATTAACATAGTGATCTTGCACACCTACCAAGGTCCTTCTAGTATGGTCTCAGGGTGTAGTAGGCATGGCCTGGTGTTCCCATGGACCTTCACTTCCCAACTTTTGTCCATTACACTGACTCTGAGGATGAGTATAGGGTTAGATGAGCTCAGAAGTCATGGTAGGATGGGGGAGGCAGTGAGGGACTTCTGTTGGGACTTCTGTTTGTTTTCCTCCAGAATATTTGATAGAAAACACACCCTACATTACAAAGCTGATTTCCTTCTAAAATTCCCATCTGGTCTTCCTGTGGTATTGACAATCCTTCTAGTAACATATCTATGACATTTTTCTCATAAACAAATTGCTCTGGCCCTGTTTGCTAAGAGAGTATTTGCCTTCTACCTGTTCTAGGTTTCAGTATAAAGTTTTTCTCACATTAACTAATTTTTCTAATAGTCTTGAGGTCTGTGGGTGAGTGGCCTTGGTTTATAGCCTTCCCATAAAATTCATTTCCATATGGCAAGACTTCAATAGATATGTGTTCCTGTTTAAAACTTAACCATATCTTTTTTTCTTTACATACTCCACGATGTAATTTATAAGGATATGTCTTGATGTGCATGCCTTTGACTAAACATAAAATGAACAATTTTCCTTTCCATTAAGCTTACATCAAAAATGCTGGTTTGGGTCCTAATAAAACATCCCATTGCATATATGGAGAGGAGTGTATTTAATGGAATCTTTTTGTTGAGAAACTCAGATTATCAACATTCTTAGTTGCTTTCTGGTTTGTCCTGTCCATAAACAAAGGAGAAAGCACTAGGTGTCATATTTCCACAACAGATTCTTACTGCTATGCTACTGTAACTGTATTAGATATTTCCACCATGCAGGTGACAGACTTTAGAAGCTATTATAACAGACACTTGGTTATTATCCCAGAGCCTCAACTCATCCTAACCATGCTGGACTATAATCCTCTACACAGGGGAGTCTTGAAAATCTATATCCATGTGAAGAGAGGGCAGGTGCCTTCCAGCCTAGTTCTATGGTCAGAGTTTTCAATAATTGTACCTTATTGGATTCCCACAATGGTGTTGTGAAGACTGGGAGACAGATGTTATAAGCACTTGGTCTAAGTCCCATTCCTATAAAGTGGGGTCTGTTCTCCAGCTCAGGCTTTCTGACTCGTGGGCTGGGATTTTCCAGTGCAATACACTATAAAAACCTGTTTGTACTAACAATAATAGTGATAGATTCTTTTTATTGGGCTTTTATTATATACTAGACTGTATTCTCAATGCTTGACATGTATTCATTCAGTCAATCTTCAAAACAGGTATATGTTGTGGGTTTTATAATTATTATTAACGTCACCATCATTGGCATTTTACTAAGGTGGAAGCTGAGAGAGATTAAATAATTTGTCAAGGTTGCATGGCTGGTGAATAAAAGAGCTGCAATTTGAACTCAATTAAAAGCCAACGCTCTTGACCCCTGCAATACATGGATGAATATTGACTGATGTATATGACTTAAGGTGAACACAAAGTCAACCTGGAACCTTACCTATCGATACCGTTGCCATGTTAAATCCTAGTACATTCATCATCATCTTGTTTTTTTCTGTAGGTCTCCTCTGTGCATGCTTGTGCCCGTGCACACACACATGGTTGGAATATTACCCAACTTACCTCCAGATTGCAACCCAAAGAATGTTCTTATAATCCAAACAAAGTAATCCCTTCTGTTAATCCTTCTCTCCCACTAGTCATCTCTTCTGTGCCAATCTCCTTCAGACTTACTGTCTTCAGCCATAAATGATAAATTAATTGTTCATCTGGATTTTATCTCTACTTTAAAATACCATTTATTATTTCCTTTTGATTGCAAAAATAGTATACACTTACTGAAAAAATCAGGAAAACAGAAAAGTAGAGAAAATAAATTAAAACTACCCATACACTTTCTGCTTCCCTGAGATAAACAGTTAACATTTTTTTCTATCTACTTCCACACATCCTTCATATAAGTAGATCATACCACAGTACTATTTTGTACCAGCTCTTTTCACTTAAGGTATCATGAACATTCTCATGTTTTGTTAACTATATGGTGATGTCTCACATCTACATAGGATCCCATTGTATTAATCAGTATAGTAACTTAAGTAATACACTTGAGGGGAGCACCCTTTCACACACATACATGTCCCATTCCTGGTAATTTCTTTAGGAACAAGTCCTAGAAGTGACATTGCTAGATCTAAAGTGTCTGTTTTCAGGGTCTTAGTAACAGTTGTCAAATTCTACTCTAGAAATACATATCATTTGACACTTCCATGAGGGTTTATTTTTTTAGGTTTATTTATTTATTTTGAGAGAGAGAGAGAGAGAGAGAGAGAGCGCACAAGTGAGGAAGGGGCAGAGAGGAGAGACAGAATCCCAGGCAGGCTCTTTGCCATCAGTGCAGAGCCTGACATGGAGCTCGAACTCACAAACTGAAACGGTGACCTGAGTTGAGATCAAGAGTCAGACGCTCAACCAACTGCGCCACCCAGGCCTCACTGACCCTTCTATGAGGATTTAAAGGGAATGTCTGAACGTGTTTTGAACACACCTCTACAAGGACCAAGGCTGCTGTGTACTCTCCTAGTCTACCTCTGGCTGTCCCAAGCCGAGATGACCTATGTACTCACTGTGGGATCACTGATACCCACCTCCCCAAAGGCAGATAGATTCCTCTCTGCTCAGTCTGAGGTTGTTATCCATCCCATTTCACAACAATGGGAAACCTACTTCGTAAGAAATAAGCTCCCTTCTACAGGTTCAGGAGTCAAACCCTCTTTGCTACTGTCTTGGAAGTGACCAGGTGATTCTATCAGTGCCACGCAACCAGCCTTTGATTTTTCTAAGAACACATTCCTCCTGACTTGACTTCTTACAAGTTTAGAAATACCTATGTAATTAGTGCTTCTTAGAACCTGCATCATAAAAACTCTGCTGAAATGAAAACTGGCAGTAAAGATGTCAGGTAAATGAAATTTAATCTTCAATTGTTCACTAAAATATTTCTTGGTATGTTAAGATGGTAAGACACAATGTGTGTTTTCCAGGAGGTCACAGTCTAGAAGGGGAGGCAGAGAACTAGACTGATACAGAATACTGGGGACACATGCAATAAGCAGAATGTTACATAGGGCTTTTTCTGGTGTCTTTAAACGATCACCAGTGGGAGATAAATACAACCCAGTAACAAAAGTGTTGTCAGACACATTTCCAGACGAGATGGGATGAGCTTTGCTTCTCTAACCATCTTATTCTCCTACAAGCCTATATAAAAGGACTTACTGAGGTTTGTTAGAGAGTTTGAGATTGAGGTTTTGGTGGAAAGTTGCTCCCTCTTGGGGGAAATGGGAAGGGGGTGCTTTCCCTTCCTGCCAGCCAAGTGAGAAGGGCTCATAAAGCTAATTACCTGGAAGAAAGAGGGACTCCCTCTCTGTGCCTGACTGCTCTGTGCATTCATAGTTCTTCTCACTGAACCTTTTGAGCAGGTTAGAGTAATTGGTGAGAGATGGCAGGGAGAGTGGAACAGCCCCAACTTCATTTTAGGTACAGGGAAGGTTGTTGAGTTTCTGGGTAGGCCAGTTGCACAGTAGAGCCTGATCTGGAGCCATCTTTTCATGACCCTAAACACCAAGGAGGCAGAGAGACAGCAGCAGCAGGATGCTGTGAAGTATACCCTTGGGAGCTGGAGATGAAGGGATGGAGGTGTGTTGATGAGGTCCCCTTGGAGCAGAGAGCTTCTTCCTGCCAGAGAATTGTGCCCCTGAAAACATCTTCATGAGTACCCCTCCAGGAAGTCAGCATTTGGAAACCTAACACAATAGGGCAGGAAAACAGCAGCATCAATTAAGATACCCCTTGACCCCACACCCCAATTCTCTGGGTTTCTGGATCACTGGTTGTATTCTCCACCATTCTACATGACTGAGCAGGAATGACTCACCTGAACTATGTATTTCTATGTCTTGTCCAAAGCTATGGCTGGAGACATCATCCAATCTACAGATTTCCAGATTTGGTTCCTGGGAAGAATTTGTTTCCTTTTTTGTCTTAACTGCCAGTAACCTCAGGACCATCTCCTTGCCCAGTGGTGGCAATTAATCTGTCTCTTGTATCTAGACACATCACTGTGTGCTCCCTTTAAGTGGCCTCTGCCCTTTTAATTGTGTTATTTAACAATTCATTTCATTTTGCAAACTACCTCGGGCCACTTTTTAAGTGTTGAGGCAAACCTTAGGCGGGGAGGTGTTTCCCAATGTGAGATGTGAGAAGTCACATACTGACTGTGGTCCGAAAATCTAGAACAAAGGGGATCTGCTATCCAAATAAACAAATGACTGTAGCTGAAAGCAGGAGAGTGTAAACAGGACTCTAATCAGTGGATTTGCTAAGCAAGCATAGTTCTTGTTTTTAGGAAATTAGCCAGTTTACTCATATATATTTTTATGTGCTAAGGTCTCCAGTTACAAAAAGTCCTAATTTGTGGTGCTTGTTTTAGCTTTAACCAAAAACATTACCACTTGAAGCCAGTCAGGCAATATTGTGGTTTTTTTTTTAATTTTTTTTTCAATGTTTATTTTTGAGAGAGAGAGAGAGAGAGAGAGAGTATGAGCAGGGGAGAGGTAGAGACAGAGGGAGACACAGAATTCCAAGCAGGCTCCAGACCCTGAGCTGTCAGTACAGACCCCCACACAGGGCTCAAGCTGATGGACCGTGAGATCATGACCTGAGTCGAAGTCGGACGCCCAACCTACTGAGCCACCCAGGTGCCCCTAGTTGTTCTTTTTTTTTAATGTTTATTTATTTTTGAGAGAAAGAACAAGTGGAGGAAGGACAGAGAGAGAGGGGAACAGAAGATCCAAACTGGGCTCTGCACTGACAGTCCTCAGCCTGATGCAGGGCTCAAACTTACTAACTGCCAGATCATGACCCTAGCTGAAGTTGGATGCCTAACCACTGAGCCACCCAGGTGCCCCGGTCAAAGAATATTAGTAAAAATTCATTTATTTCTATGATTTTTTAATCACCAAAGATTATTTATTTGAAAGTATAAAGCAATAAGAATATTTTTCAAATTTTTGCTTATTGACTCAGTGGGGGCCTGCTATGGGCCTGACCCTGAGGATATAAGAAGAAACACAATGGATGTGGTTTTGCCATGGCAGACTTTACAGTCTGGCAGGACTGTTTGCTTGTTGTACAATGGTTGTTCCCATTACTATTAATTAATTAACAATAATACCTTTGTTTTGTCTCAATACCTCAGTAGCAAATCACCACAAAATGTAGCAACCTAAAACTGCTTCTTAAAATTTTTGCTGGCAAATTTGTGGGTTGGAAATTTAGGCAGGGCTCTCTTAAATGGCCGAAATCAAGCACTGCTGTAGCTCAGGTAGGCTACCGATGGAGGCCCCTTTGCATGGCCTTTCCAGCAGAGTGGTCTCAGGGTAGTTATGTTTCTTGCATGGTAATTGGCTTCCCCAGAACACGCATCCCAAGAGAAACAGCACAAACCACATAGGTTTTCTGCTTGGCCTTTTTCTTTTGTGACCCAGCTTTGGAAGCAGCATTACTTCTGCTGTATTCTAGTGGTTACAATCACATCACCGGGATTAGCTCAGATTCAAGTGCAAGGGACAGAGAACAGATTTTTTTGATGAGAGGAGTCCCAAAGAATTTGAGGTCATGTTTTAAAACCACCACCATCATAATCTGCAAGAGAAACTTTTCAAGGGCATCTGGTCCTGTGAGATTTATGTGATTATTTAGGGGACCCGCTGCAGATAAGGCTGAGGCCATTCTTAAACATGACTGGGATTTGAATCGACACCAATAAAGCCTCCTCCACTTTCCTTCCTCCTACTGTTTCTGTGAAGCTAATTGAGGCAATGGTTTCCCTGCCCCCATTTCCCTATTCCGTTTAATATCAGGCTTCTTAATAGCTATTT
This sequence comes from Panthera leo, assembly GCF_018350215.1. Lineage (NCBI taxonomy): Eukaryota > Metazoa > Chordata > Mammalia > Carnivora > Felidae > Panthera > Panthera leo. Next base: position 34,646,626 of record NC_056681.1, on the reverse strand, counting down.
TGGGACAAAAGCCTAGGCTGTCACAACCAGTACCAGCATTAATAACTGTAGTATGTTGGAAAAGGAGAAATTTTTACTTTGTTCAAACAAGAGCTTTCTTGTTTGGATTTGCCAGTACAATAGCCAAACGAACATATTTAGTCTTGGTCCTGGCACAGAATTAAGAGCAGAAAACTTTAGGTTATTAAGAACAGCAGGTGTCATATACGGATCACAATACAGAAACACCTCTGAGACATAGTTACTGAGTCATTAATCTATTTCTACCTGTAAACTTTCTGAGTTCCTTTCTTCCTTTTCCTCCCTTTCCCTCTCCCTCTCCCTCCCCCTCCCCCTCCCCCCTCTTCTTCTTCTTCTTCTTTTTCTTCTTCTTCTTCCTTCTTCTTCCTTCTTCTTCCTTCTTCTTTTTCTTATGCTTCTTCACTTTTCTGAATTTCTGAAGTGTAGACATCCTTGCTGCCACCTGACTCTGGGAGGATTTTACTGAGGAACAAGATGCTCCCTGGTCCAATGTTGAGGATCCTTGCTTCCCCTTAAAAAGATATTTAAGGAAACATTTTGTACCTAACAACCTTCTGAACTAGCTGACGGTATAGATATTATTATATCACTTTTGCCGTGGTCCCACTAAGCAAGAAATTTCTTGATGCCTCTCATTCCTCCCCAAATTGTCCAGACACATAATGCAAGTACAGACACATAATGTTGTAAAATGTGTTTCTTCTGAGGGTCTTGGTAAAAAGGTTAAAAGCCACCTGCTATAAACACCATACATGACTTTCAGAGACTAACCTGGTGCACAATGCTAGTGCCTAAAAGATTCAGACCTGCAGCCCACAGCAGAGGGCAGGTGTTCATGGGGCTGTGTGAGACCCATGTTCAACAGCAACATTATGTGCTAGCTTAGACTGGCTGAGACCTCCAGTCTCTCTGCCTGGTGGCGGGAAATAGTGTTGACCCTTTTGACCTGTCTGCCTTATGAAATTGTACCTCTCTCCTTTGTGTAATCTCAGCACCCAAATTATGCTAGAGGGAACCTGCTTGCAGAGTAGAAGCTGTCCTTCCTGAACTGTTACAGGCAAGAGAAGCTGGTGTCAGGCGAGGGGGTTCGTGTTCCTTCATAAGCCACAAGTGCCAGTGTGTTGCTTCAGCGGTAGAGGTTCTGAGTGTGGCCTGTCTCTCAGGAGGGAACTCGCAGCAAGCTGACCAAAGCAACTTGGGGTCAACCCAGGATTGGGGAGACGGGCGAGATTGTGGTGCTTACTGCCTCATAGGACAGGATGGATGAGGGCTATGTTGAGAGACAGTGGTTTAGGAATAAGCTGGAGGTGTTGTTTGTCAGTTTCTCCAGTGAAGGCTGGCCCCATCCTTGCTGGCAAAGCCATCTGTAATTTTGGGTCAGGACTGCTGGCAGTGGCATCTAAGTCCCAGTTGTCCAGCTGTGGTGGGGGTGGTGTTTCTTAGGCCAAGGACTTTAACTGTTAGATTTGTTCCAGAACCAAGGGTGAAGCTACTTTCACACTGGAGTAGTACCAGTCTCTCTTTGGGATCGCAACCACGCCTCCCCTTTATCTCCTACCGCAGGGCACATGGGAATCTCTCCTCACCACCTTTTAAAGCTATTCAAAACACAGTAAGTCTTTTTAAATCCCTTGCTTTTAGGACACTGGTGCCAACAGATCTTCATTTATATAACTAAAGGCACCACTTATGTGATTTTCTGCTGGTAGAGGAAGACTTGCTTCGTGGTGCATTTTTAGGGTCTATACTCAAAGTAGCTAGAAACATCTCTCATTTAAGAGAGAAAAATAACTAAATAATCTCTAATAGTCCATGTTTCTGGTGAAGGCTGCTGCAGCATCCAAATCAGAAGGTTGCTGAGTAAGCAAGAAAACCAAACTACAGTCAAACTCCAGGAGAGCTAAGTTCAGGTTTGCTATCTTCACCAGCCCGAGCAGTGTTTGACGTGGTAGGTACTCAATGAAATTTGTCATGTAAATATATGACCAAGAGGAATTAGAATTAAAGGCCCAAGTCTGGAAAACCTGTCCCTGTTACACACTAGGGAAGTTTCTGGCCTTGGGTTGGACGACAACTCCTGTGTTCATCACAAGGGTTGTTGATCCACTGGTGCTAAGGGGGACACTGCTAAACTTGATCATTATATGGCTATTTCTTCCTGTGTGTCCAGGGCTGAGCTACCTCTGTTTTGCTCTTCACATCCTTCCTTCTGATATGGTAATACATTTAATCAATCCCTCGTGCCCTCAAGCTAGTCTGTTCAGCTCAGGTGCCAAGATGAAATTTCCTCTTCTGGAGTTTTGTCTGTTCAGAAGAGCACAGCAGAAAGCAGAACTCAGGTTTAAAACCTAAGATCTCAAGCAGAGGCTATGAATAGGTTTTTAGGGACTTAACAGAATTGTACACAGACTTCCTGATTTGTGTGAGCATTTTTCTAGGGACAGAGTCCAGATTTAATTAGATTCTTTAAAGGATCAGTGACCACAAACTAGTTAAGTTTATAGGATTCTGTTCCTTCCCATATAGTCTCCAACCCATTGGGTATATTGTGTTGCTTCCTAAGAATTTCAGCTAAGAACCACAGAATCATTTGGGATTGATTTATTAGGCATTAATTAAACACCTACTGCATACCACCCACAGTACAAGTGTTTTAGCCAGTTTTGGCTGCTATAACAAACTATCATAGACTGAATGGCTTATAAACAACAGAAATTTATTCCTCACAGTTCTGGAGGCTAGATGTCTCATATCAGGCTGCCAGTATGGGCAGACTCTGGTGAGAACTCTCTTCTGGGCTACAGATTGCCTACTTCTCATGGTATGATCACATGGCTGAAAAACAGTGAGCTAGCTCTCTGGCCTCTTCTTCTGAGACACAAATCCTATTTATGAAGGTTCCACTCTCATGATCTAATTACCTCCCAAAGGTCCCACTTTCAGATATTCTCACACTGGGGATTAGATTTCAACATATGAGTTGGGGACAGCATGGGGCAGGGCACAAACACAGCATAACAACTAAGCACTGAGGTATGAATGCTAACATGGTATGGTCGGTAAAGAGCTTGCACCTGGGTAGGGGAGGAAGGCAAATAAATTAACTGATACTGCTTAACATTCAATTAGAGAGAAGTGCAATTAGAGATTAGAGAGATACTGGGTGCAAAAAGGAGAATTGAAATTATAGCACGTGGTCAAGGGAAGGCTTCTAGGAAGAGTAAACTCTTTGGAAAATATTTTACAGTGTTACAGAACATTATTTAGTCTCAGAAACAGGCTTGAGGGACGAAGGCTATTCTGGAAGAGAAAATAATATGTATGTGAACATGGAGTTGTGAAATGAGATGGCATGTTTTGATTAGGGCAGTGTGAGATAAAGTCACAGAAGTAGTTTGAGCTTTGTTTGCAAAACTGAGTTTAAGCAAAGGTATGATATGAAGTGTGCTTTAGAAACCTCATTCTACAAGCACTATTAGACAGATTGGTTGGAAGTGGAGTAGATGGGGTGGGAACACACCAGTGGTGTAGGGATGGGAAGGAGGAGAATGGAGACAAATGCAATGTTTAGGCAATGTTGACAGAGAAGGAAAAATGGACTTGGAGATTCTTTGTGTGTGGGTGAAGGAAGTTTTGAGTCCCAGTTTCTTTTCTTTTCTTTAAAAATTTTTTTAAATGTTTTATTTTTGAGAAAGAGAAAGAGAGAGAGAGTGCACACAGGTGGGGGAGAGGCAGAGAGAGAGGGAGATACAGAATCTGAAGCAGGCTCCAGGTTCCAAGGCATCAGCCCAGAGCCCGACATGAGGCTCAAAGTCACAAACCGTGAGATCATAACCTGAGCCAAAGTTGGACATCCAACCAACTGAGCCACCCAGGTCCGCCTATAGGTGAGTCACAGTTTCTACGTGGAATAGTTTGGATGATAAGCAAATATGTCATTCTATTAAATAGCTTTGGGAAAATATTGTGAGTTTAATTATAAATATGTTTAAGGAGGTTGAGGAGCACATGGATATTCAGGTGAAGAGCTATTCAGTAGACATTTGCATATGGGTCTGGAACCCAGGAGACAACATAAATATGAATCTTTAACATATATGTGAGAGTTCAGTTTCAATGAAGGACTCAATGAAAATCTATAGTGAGACTAAGAAAGAACCAACAGAGAGTCCTGAGGAATGCTAGAATTTAGAGTTTGAGGGAAATATGACGATTCTAAAAAAAATAGTGAGAAGATACCCAAAGATATCTAAAGGATGATGGGGAACCAAGAGGCCAATGGAAAAGGAGACATCGATAATGCAGTGGTTAGCCATGTCCAACCTTGCAAAGATATCAAAAAGCCAAAGGCAGAGACACTGTGGGACAGGTAACTAACCTACTGGCACTTATCAGGAATATTTTCTTTTTTCTGGCTGGAGCAGAAGCCAGACTAGAGAAGGTCGAGCCATAAATGGGCGATGAGTAAGCAGATAGGATGAAGAAGCTTGGCCAGGAAGGGAAGAAGAGAGCAAGAACCAGTGGGAAAAGTGACTGATGGAAGGAAAGAGTTTTATTGTAAAGACTGGGAGGGATTGAAAGACATCTACTAATGGAGAGGAGCCCATGGAAGAAATGGCAACAGTGGGATCAACTCTGGGGCAAAGGGTTTATGGAGGGAGGAGGGGCTGGTCCAAAGAAGGGATTCAAGAATTCACCCTGAACTTGAAAACTTATGTTAGGTGAAAGAAGTGGGGGAGCAGATCCCAAAGGCCACATATTGTATGATTCTATTTATATGAAATGTCTGGAATAGACAAATCCATAAAGACAGAAATGAGATTAGCAGTCAATCTGGGGCTGGTGGGAGGAGAGACTGTGGAGTTACCACTAATGGTACAGGGTGATTCTTCTTTGTTTTTTGGTGTTAGACAGTGGGGATGGTTGCACAGTTTAGTGAATATACTAAAAATAACGTAATTTTATACTTTAGAAAGGCGAATTTTATGGTATGTGAATTACATCTCAATTAAAACAAAATTTGGAAAGAAAAAAGGAATGCCCCTTGAGTAGGAGAGACCTCTTAATACCCAAGGCAGAAATGCCAAGAGGAATAGAAATGACGTTACCACTTGGTGGGAGGTGGCAGCCACATGATTTGTGGGGCTGTGTGTTTACAAATTATTAAGAATTTCAAGACAGTTACAGCAGAACATTAGACCAAGCTTGGCACCCTGTGTGATTGAACAGGTCACACACCCATGAAACTGGGTCTGCAGAAGGGAGATCTCACAAGAGGGATTTTTCTCATGAGAGTTGGAAGTGGAGGCAGTGGAGTAGCTAAAATGAGAGAATGGGTAGAAATTTGGAACGGTCCTTGAGGAGAATTGGAGAGAGAACTGACTGTGGACTTGAATCACTTGGTCAGAGACCAGGAATTTGTAGTAATATGATTGTGATTTTTCACTGTTGGATCTCAAAAAATCAGCCATAGAGCTTACAGCAATTAGAGTTGTAGAGGTGATGTTTTTCGAGGCAAGTGTTACTGAAGATCAAAAGAGCAAAAGAATGAAAGTTAATGATTAGACTAACTGTGATTGCAGGATCCCTGAGGATGGGTTAGGGAAATCACCATGCAGTGCTCATATAAAGCCGGAAAGTAGAATGGTCTATGAGTCATGGTCTAAATGAAGTGCAGATACAGAAAAGTGAGGAGAAAGAAAGAAACATTGAAAGACTGTGCACCGCTTCGGGGTTATTGGAATTTAAGATTTTAGGTGTGGAATTCTGGGTTTTGCTAAGTCCAGGATCCAAATCTGTTGAGTTGAGGCTGCTTCAAATGGTAATGAGTTGACTCACAGAGCGTCGGGCTTCAAAGCGTTTTAATCTTAAGATCTAATTGGGGCAAGTTATTCTCCTACATGGAAGGAATGTCCTCAACCACATACAGTAAATTGAGTGTTGATAGAAACTGCTGCATATGGCGTGACAGATGGGAAAAGTGGGGGAACATGTTTTTCCCTTGTCACAGAAGTGTTTTCTCTTGATGGCTTTGCTCCTTTATGGGGGTAGCTGTGCTTCTCACAGTTCTCACCTCTACTACAGAGAAAGGACTTGCCAGGCGTAGCACTCAGAGGGAGGCAACAAACCTGGCCGGCTTACAACTATCCAAAGAACCACAAAACTATTTCTACTCTATTTTCTTTAAAACACTCTTTCATAAAAAGTTATAGGGGTGCTTGGGGGGCTCAGTCAGTGGAGTGTCCAATTCTTGGTTTCAGCTCAGGTCATGATCCCAGGGTCATGGGATTAAGCCCCACGTGGGGCTCCACAGTGAGCATGGAGCCTGCTTGAGATTCTGTCTCTCCCTCTCCTTCTGCCCCTCTCCCCTGCTCACACACTCTAAATAAATAAATACAGAAGTTTGTATCTGTGCAATTCTATTAAAAAAATGTATAGGTGTGTGTGTGAACCAGGAGCTTACACACCATGGAGTTGATACAGAAGGTCCCCATAACCTCTTCTGGTCACAGCTCCTCCACAAAAAGTAATGACTATCCTGATTTCTAACAATGTTTTGTATTTTTCAAATCAAATCATGTAATATGCACACTTTGGTGTTTGAGTTCTTTTGCTCAGTTTTATGTTTGTGGGACTTCTGTTATTATGTTAACCGAAGCTCATTCATCCTCACTGCTGTATAATATTTCATTGTATGGATACACTACAACTTTTTTATCCGTTCTACTGTTGCACATTGGAGCTGTTTCTAGTTTAGGTCTACTATGAATAATGTTCTTTTAAACTTTTTTTTTGAGAGAGAGAGCACAAGTGAGGCAGGGGACAGAGGGAGAAAGAGAGAGAGAGAGAGAGAGAGAGAGAGAGAGAGAGAGAGAATCTTAAGCAGGCTCAATGCTCAGTGCAGAGCCTGATGCGAGGCTCAGTCCCATGAACTGTGAGATCATGACCTGAGCCCAAACCAAATGTCAGATGCTTAACTGACTGAGCCACCCAGGCGCCCTGATACAACTCCTGTTCTAATGATGTAGCTCAGGTTGAGGAAGGAGCAATTCCCCACAATGAGAAGGATAAACACACGTGGTCCTGGAAGAATGCCTAACAGCCAGGCCAGCAATGCTTGGTAAGTTATTCATAAAAATGGATGCAACTGTTCTCTCTGTATCCATTCCCCTTTGCAATGTGATGTTGTGCGTCCTCCTATTAGTAGATAGAGTCTATATCCTCAGTCCTTAGATCTAGACTGGCCATGTGACTTCCTAAAGCATTTCCTTTAGAGTATAATTTTTTTAAAATAAGTAGGATGCAAAGAAGTAACAGTTCTGAGCCTATACTCAAGTGGAACTATGAGCTTTTCCTAATTACCTTGCCATTTTTCCCAGTTGTCATGTGAATAGGCCTGGGCTAGCCTGCCGGACAGAGAGAAAAGACCCAGAGCATAGATAAGTCTATCTATTTATCTCATAGGAGACCCCAGACACGTGAAAGAGTACAACAAAGTTAGTAAAGCCCACTAATGAGAGAGTCTGGCCAAGATCAGGTAAATTATCCAGCTAAGTCTAACCTAAATTGCCAGCCCACAGAACTGTGAGCTAAATATATGATTATTATTATCTTCTTTACCATGTATTAAGTTACTTAATTTGGGGATTATTGTTGAATGATTCACAATACTGTTATTGTTAAGTTATTATTCTTGTTAAGTCACTTAATTTTGCGGTGGACATTGCATTGCAGAAGCTGATGGTGACATCCATCTCATTTTGTGATTTACTCTACAAAAAAAAGTGCATGTTTCTTTACCCCAGAAACTTAAAGTTTTGGTGAGAAAACAAGGCATCCACAAATGAAAATGTTAAAGAACAATGTGAAATAGTGCTGAAGTATAAATAAAGAAAAGAGCAGAAAGCAGGGGCTAATGTCATGAGTGTGGTGAGAATAAGTTTGGTGTACCCAAAGAATGCTTCATGGAGATAAATTTGTTAGCCTTTGAGGAACTGAGAAAGTGAGGTACAGAAGAGGTGATAAAAGCCATTCCAGGTGGCTATTCAAAAACGAACCTGAGCAGGACAGGTATGGGGGACAAATGAAAGACTTGCATGGAAGTGTCTGTGTGGCCATTGGGTTAAAAGCAAGAAGGAAGGGGAGAAGAAGAGAACAGAGTAGCTCCACCAGTAAAAGCAGGTGGCCAAATGGAGGCATAGAGTTTTGGATGTATTCTTTTTAGCATGAACAACATTTTAAAGTTAAAAAAATTATTTTGGTAGAATAGGAAAATGGGCCTAATTCTTTTCTCCTTTCTGTATCCATTGACTTTTACGATGTAATGTATCTCCTGCCATCAATAGATGCAGTCAGTGTCTTTACTGGTGAATCAGAGCTAACCTCATAATTTGCTCTGGACAGCAGAAAGCAGAGGAAATGATTGTGTGCCAAGCTTAGGCTTCCAAAGGCCGTACAAGTTCTCACTCTTGGAGCCCTGCCTCCACGGTGTGAGCAATCCCAGGCTAGCCTGCTGGAGATGAGAGACACATGGAGCAAAGGCAAGCCCCAGAGCCGATCTCATCCTAGAGAAACTAGTTCCCTATGCAACCTGGCATCACAGTGCAAATCCAAAAGGTAGCCCAGCTAAAATCAGATAAACGACCTGGATGAACGCAGCCCAAATTACTCATCTGAAGAAATGTTAACTTAGCTAAAGACTGTTGCTTTAAGCCACTTAAATCAAATTGGTGATTTTGACAGATATCTGGAAAAAAAAATCATATGATGTGGAAATACTGGCCTGCATTCCTGCATAGCAACAACTGGGACTTGGGTGGATTTACCTCTGTTAGACTGAACTGCAAAATTCAGTCTGTTGTAATTGTCACCGCTTCCTATTGTCTTACATCTGGCCTGATTGACTCATTTACATGACCTGACTAGCCTCCATCAGCATATTGGTCTGCAACACTAGTTTAAATAGTGGGAATGTTTTGGGGGTGGATTTTGGGTCAGTAGAATAACAGAATAAATGTGATTTAAAAAAAATGCTATCTGGTGGCAGCAAGTCGGATCAGGAGTATGGAAGGCAGGAAGCTAAGAGGCTGAGGTTGTTAGAGAATTTTAGCAAGAGGGAATTTAGAAGACGGTGCAAGTATAAAGTATCAGAAGACCTTGGTAAGTGAATGGTTATTCATGATGAAAATGGAGAAATTCGTCAAATTAGTTATGAAGGTAGAATGATGTGTTTGGTTTATGAGCAAAGGCCAAATTCCTCCCTTAGGAAATGGAAGGTGTTACAACACAGCCTAAAATTAATAGCATCTACTACTAATGATGAATTAATTATTTAGGGCAGAAAATTCAGTTGACCAATCAGGATCACAGTCTTCTGTCCTAGTTAGCACAATATATTGAGCATTTTATCTGTTGCTATTCAGTAAAAATAAACCCCAACATTAGTGGCTCAAAACAACCATATGCATTATCTTATTATCTCTTAAAAGGTTGACTGGGTTTACTTAGAGTGGCACAATGTCTCATAAGGCTGTTGTCAGACTGTGACTGGGCTGGAGTCATTTGAAGGTTTCCTCGGGGCCATGTCTGGTAGTTGATACCATTTGTTGGCCAGAAGTTCAGCTGGGATTGTCAGCTGGAACACCCGCATGTGTATGAACTTCCTCACAGCGTGGCATCTAGGATCCAAGAGGAAATGTTCCAAAAGACCAAGGCAGAAGTGAATGCCATTTTATGACCTAGTTTTGGACATCTTACAGTGTCACTTCCTCCATACTCTGTTGGTCAAAGCAGTCACAAAAAATCTGTCCAGGTTCAAAGGACATAGTTCCACTACTTGATGGGAGGAATATCATGGTCACACTGTAAGAAGAGCACACAAAAAAATGGAATTTGGTGGCCATCATTGGAAAATATAATCTGCCACATGCCTATAGTAGGAACAGTTTGAAAATAAATATGGTTCCTATTTCTTCCTATATCAGTGTGTTTCTAAGAATTGACAAGATCATGAACCTGTATGAGGGCCAAAGGAATGGACAATGGAATGATCAGAAGTTTGGATTTGTTATCAATGCAATTTAACTTAACAGGTTTGTGATTCTGAACTGAAATGGCTTTCAACCTGAGGAGAAAAAAAGTGAACTCAGAGTCATAGAATTACTGTAGTAGTCAGGTCACTAGTGAGTATCTAGACATTCCTTTGACTCCAGACAAAACTAATTTAACACATTTGCTTTTTTTTTTTTTTTTCATTCTGCCTAGAATGTATCCATACAAGGAGACTCTTCTATGAAATTTCTTGGTTATATGTTCCAGATTCTTCAAAGAATTCAGAACCTTTAAAATTTTTTTTAATGTTATCAGTATTGGTATTTCCCTCGTCATAATGTCATGGTATTACTGAAACCTAGGTCTGAATCTGAAATATGTTAACAACTCTACCAACCCCCATGGATGGAAAAATATGCATCAGATCAAAATATAGTTTTTCATTCTCTAAAATGTTTCTCTTTCCTTTCCAGAAAAATCTCAATGCTAAATATTCCAGGATCTAAAAACTTCAGGATCTAAACAATTATTTAGGCCAAAATCTGCATACATAGGAGAATCTTATGTCCAAAGAAAATTTATGTTAAGAAATATCATCAGACCCTAGGGGTACCTGGGTGGCTCAGTTGGTTGAGTGCCCAACTCTTGATTTCAGCTCAGGTCATGATCCCAGGGTCGTAGGATGAAGCCCTGCATTGGGCTCTGTGCTGAGGGTGGAGGCTGCTTAAGATTCTCTCTCTCTCTCTCTCTCTCTCTCTCTCTCAGTCTCTCACTCTCACTCTCTCCCCCCTGCCCCCAGCCTCTCTTTCCTGCTTGCTCACCCTCTGTCTCTCTAAAATTAAAAAAAATAATAAAAATTACCATTAGGCTGTAATACATAAAAGCAATCAAAGCAAAGATAGCTGGGGTGACTAGGTGGCTCAGTGGGGTTGAGCCTCAGACTTCAGCTCAGGTCATGATCTCGTGGTTTGTGGGTTTGAGCCCCGTGTCAGGGTCTGTGCTGACAGCTCAAAGCCTGTAGCCTGCTTTGGATTCTGTATCTCCTTTTCTCTCTGCCCCTCCCCCTCCTACACTCTCTTTCCCTCAAAAATAAATAAACAACAAAAAAAAAAACTAAAAAAAAAAAAGCAAAGATAGTTAAGTTTCTGTTACCCAACCTCTAGGTATTAACCTCAGCCTGGATGGATATGCCAAATCATTCGTCTGTCTCCCCTCCACCTTCCTATCTCTCTGCGTTACCTAAGACAGAGGGCTCACCAGAACTTGGCTTGAGAATCACCGGTTACTTAGCATTCTGAGCAGACTGGGGAGCATGATTAGAAGAGAGGTTTTGCAGTGCTCTTAGCATAACATTACCATCACTGTCATTATCATTATTGTCATAATCTTTAGAAAACACAAAAAACCTGAATGTTTATAAGTGTTCTGTGCAAGGTCAAATATAGAGTAAGCTACATAGTTACTTTATTCTAAGAAAGACAGCCCAGGCTGACAAGGCACAGAAAATGAAGCACAGGATGAAATAATTTCACAAATTCCTAGAAGAGTCAGTATTTTTTGTTGCCCCTTCTATCCAAGCACTTATTTCAGCATAGCCAAGTTTTGAGAGAAGAGAATAGGTTTGGGAATGGACTGCCTTCTATCTATTTCAAATTCAAGCAGAAAAATTCAGGAGCTGGGAGGGGCTGCAGGGTGGGGGGTCTCCTCTTTATTAGAAGTCAAACTTCCTTGTCTCAGGCATTGGCTACTTTTCCAGGTATAGCTGAGTAGTTCGTTGTGGAGGCCTATGGACTAGAATCTTGTTAAAATGCAGATTATGATTCAGTAGGTCTGGGATAGAGACAACATTCTACATTTCCATCAAGTCCACAGATGATATTCACAGGCCACACCTGGGGAGGAAAAGTCTAGAAATACATTCATATTGTGTTTGAAGGTGTAGATTTACATCTTCCTAGTTAGGAAATATGATATTTAGGAACTTCTGGTTCATCAGTTGGAAGTAATGACAAATTCTACCTACTTTTCAATACTTAATGGTGGCTAGAAAAAGCTATTTATTTGTTATGGATGCTGGTAAAGAAATGGAAAGGGGAGCCTGGGTGGCTCAGTTGGTTAAGCATCTGACTTCAGCTCAGGTCATGATCTCATGGTCCGTGAGTTCAAGCCCCACGTCAGGCTCTGTGCTGACAGCTCAGAGCCTGGAGCCTGCTTCCGATTCTGTGTCTCCCTCTCTCTCTGCCCCTCCCCCATTCACACTCTGTCTCTCAAAAATGAATAAATGTTAAAAAAAGAAATGGGAAATATTCTTTATTATATATGTGTGTTATACACACACACATATACATGATATATATATACACACACATAACCCACACATATATAAAGCATATAATATATAATGTATAATATATATCAAGTACACACACACATGTGTATATACAAAACATTTTTCATCCAGCAAGAATATATTATTTAAACTTTCCTGTTCAACTACCACAGAGCAAATCTGACATTGAGCTTTGAAAAGAAAAACTATGGGGGTACCTGGGTGGCTCCTTGGTTAAGCATCAGACTTCGGCTCAGGTCATCATCTCACAGTTCATGGATTTGAGTCCCACATCGGGCTCTGCTGACAGCTCGGAGCCTGAAGCCTGCTTCAGATTCTGTGTCTCCCTCTGTCTCTGTTCCTCCACCGCTCACACTCTGTCTCTCTCTCCCTCTCAAAAATAAATAAAACATTAAATTTTTTTTTTTAAAAAAAGAGAAAAGAAAGACTATATAACTTCTTAACTTTGGTTCATTCATTCATTTAATCAACAAAAAGTTTTTGGGGGTATTCGTTGTTTCTCAGTCATTGGAAGAGAAGTAAGATAATGTTTTACTCTGGAATGAAAGATGGTGATTCAGAGTCTACTGCAAGGGACCAACATAAATTTCTAAGCAATGTGGCAACTTTTATAACAGATATCCTTACTGAGGTTCTCTTTCTGCATTAAAGGAAGAATGTTGACTCATTATCAAGCCGGAGAAGACATTTCTGTTTACAAACTTGTTATTGAAACTTTCAACAATGCAAGTGCAAAATGAGAAAGAATTCTTGTCCTGGTAAGCATATGATTCCAACAGATGACTGGTTTTTTATTTGTTTTTTTTGTTTGTTTGTTTTTGGTTTTTTTTAAATAGAGGAGTTTGTCTGACAGTGAGAAGTCAGAATTCCTGTTATGTTAAATAGCTTAAGTGAATGAAATGAAACCACCATTTCTTGACAACCTGCCAGATTGAATTTCCTGTGTTTCAACTGATTTTGGTGTTTTTAAAATGTTGACTTCTTTTTTTCTGAAGCCCTCTGCTCAATATGCGAGTTGGTCATTAGTCTTCTCTTGGGTGAGCAATGGCTTCTGTGAAATTTTTGAAAGCAGTTACAGATCTAGTCCACATAATAGCATCTTTCCTCTAAGGAATGCTTATAAGTTTCAGTCTCCCGCTAAGATTCTCAGATCAATATCCAGAAAGTGTATCAAATTCCCCAGGACTGTGGCCAATATCTTTAGAAACTTTGTGGGAATTAAACAAAATTCACCTCCTCCACACTGTTGAGTTACGAAGATGACATCCCTTCTGCCAACCTGCAGCCCTGAGCCATGACTCAGGGCTTAATTTCATCCTCCATTACTTTCTCAGTGGGGGCCACATGCCGCACAAGCCCACGCAGCAGTCCCGAATCTCCTCAGTTCAGAAGACTTCCCTTTGGATTTGACACCAAGTTGGATAAATGGCAATCTATTCTATACTCCAGAGAGTTTGGTTAATGCTCTTAGGGGATCAGACATTTCTGGCACAGTTGAGATAGTCAATAAAATCAGGCAGAGACAAACTGAAGCTCAATTAAGTTTATAACAGCCACCAACATAGCAAACCTCTGAATGGGACTGAGGGATGAATAGAATGTCTCAGAAAGCACATACTTGGTTCCTTGGGGTTTGCTACACTTCCCTGAGAAAGGATGATCTAAGGTGAGCGAATTCATCCTCCATCATCTTTTTAACTCCAATTTGTGCTCATGTAGGTAACACAGAAAGCAAATCTCCAACACTGGATGCTCTGCCTGTAGAAACTGTTCCATTTCCCAAAGACCACTTCAGTGGACTGGCACTATATTAGTCAGGAAGCTTTCATATTTTTCTAGGAGACAGGACATAAATGAGGAAAATAGGCACTTTAAGGGATCAGGTACTTTCTCACCCTGACTGCCTTTCAGAATTGGCACAGGCTGTGTGAGTACCCATTTGTGTCCAGATTTTCTTTTCATTGTGTCATGTAATCTTGACAACAATACTGCAAAACTGGATTTTTTTAAATCCCTGTTTGATAGTTGAGAAAACAGGTTAATAAAAACAAAGTAACTTTCCACATTCGAAGAACTAGCTAAGTGATGGGGCTGAGTTTTGAACCAAGGTCTCTAGGCCTTAGTTCTGCTTTCTTAATCACACAGTATGACTTTGAAAATACTACCAGACCAGGAGAACTTTAGAACCAGTGTGAGAGCCAACACCTGTCTTAGGTGTGGAAATTGACTGAAGCAAAGGTGACCAGGACAGAAATTCTCCTGGTATGTATCCCCTGCCTCTGTACCTTCCAGGGCATCCCTTGTTTGTCTGCTTCAGCTCCAGGTCTTTTTTGTGATTTTTCTGAGAAACAGAAGGGAAGAGCTGGGAAAAATCAATTTGGTTCAATAGTTGCTATGATATACAGGACTCTGAGGAGGTAGATGAAGATGAGTGTTTCATGTTATGCAATAACATTTACTTCTACTTCTTACATCTCTTTGAGTCTTCTTGGAAGATTTAAATTACTTTACTTTTTCTTTTTTAACGAGGGATTTGTATTCCTTTGGAATGTGACCACGTACCAAGATTGGCCATGGGGTAGCCCAGTTATTTCTGAGTCTACAGTAAATGAGAAATCAGAGACCCTGGGAAGGTCTGTCCTATCTGCGAATCCACTTCTGAATAATATTTACTTTCCAGGTTTTTCATACACCTAGGTTTCTAGGTCTGCTACAAAACATAAGGGCGTGTGTGTGTGTATGTGTGTGTGCTTCTACTCAGGCTTGACTTGGCAACAAGTTCACCTTGCATCATGGCTTCTTCAGAAAAGGATATTTCAAAGGAATTTGTGCCCTATCCCCTCATCCCCTGTGGCTCTGCCTGAAAGAAATAACTCACCATAACAGTGGTTGACGTTAATCCTTACTTTGCATCAAGATAGCAGAGTAAATAAGCAATATTCATATCAAAGAAACTTCCCAAAGCACTACCTACTGCAGATTTCTCACATTAGATTGGTGTCTGTTAGTATGCTTGAGAAGTTTGCCTGCACAGATTACAACTGCAGAACTGGCCTGAGGAATGTGTTCTGTGAAGTCCAGCCTGCATGGGAATAGGGACCTAAGACAACAAGGGGAGAGAGAGACCTTAGAGGCAGGGCACAGATGGAATGGAAAAACTGTATGGTAACTGTGCCCAAGTAATTACTAGAACATCTTAAATGAGGCATTTTGAATGTCTTCACCAAGGTCATTAGCTGTGTATGGAGCAAAGGCTTATTTTTAAAGTTTGACGTAGCCCAAGGAATGCTTTGTTCCTAATTTAGAGCGCTTGTACTGAGAGGTTCCAAGCCTTCAGCATCTGTTGCTACCCACCACGTGCTTTGCACCAGGCCAAAGTCCACTTGTGGTGAGGTCCCGGAGTCTGTCAGCTCCATGGGGAGCCAGCAAGGCCTGGGAGAGAGGTTGTTTGAGGGATTATTTAGAAAGAAAACTAGTTTTTAAAAAAGACATCTTGGGTATGAGAGTTTGGATTCTATTTCAGTAATATTCACTTCTCTGTTCTTTCTACTGTGGGTAGAGTGTACTTCCTGGTCCTTTTGATTTTGGGTTTGGCCATGTGACTTGTTTGCACCAATAAAATATTAGCAGATATGAGATGGACAGAGGCCTTAACTGAGATTTTGCCATTGATCTTGCTCTTGCACTCTGGTGATCTGCTGTGAATTCTGGGTAGCTGTTTCTCCTAGGAAGAGCAAAACTGGATTCAATCCACAATCTAGCTGACCCACAGCCCAAAACAGAGTGATCCAGCTGAGCCCAACCTAGATTAGCCAACCCCTAGATCTGTGATTATGGTAGGAATCTGTGATTTTTGTTATAAGTTGCTTGGATATTTGTGACACAGGATGATTATAACAATAGTTGAATAATACATGGAGTGAATGATTTGCATGTTTTTTCCGCACATGGGTGGACATTTATGTGAATCAGCATGATAGAGTTCAAGCTCCTTTAGCACAAAGTATAGAAAGGGAGCTTCAATCAGCTTCAATTTGCAATTCTGAGACAAGAGAAAGGAGTGGTTTACTCTCTAACAAAGAAGACAGCTACTCCCAAAGTGAGCCCATGGAGAGCCAGAATTAACAGAGACCTAAGGGTGGCAGTAATATGTGTAAGTTAATTTTCACCTATAAGCCTGAAGATTTCATTGAAATCCTGTAGCCCATAGAGCCTACTTTAAAAATTGTCTACAAAGTTTTGAATTTAAGTTGAAGACTTTAACTTATTTAAGTTAAATTTAAGTTGAAAAGTTCAACTTAGATTTTCAGATTTCTAGCTTCTCTTGAAAAAAATCAGAATGTCAGGAAATGAGCTCACATTTCTTTCTGATAATAAATATGGGAGCTGAGCTGTTCCCTCTAGACTAAGTGTATGCCTTTCAGTTTGCTGAGGTGTCTGCCATGTTCTGTTACTCACTTTCAGCTGTCTGTGTGTTTTGTCACTTGCCCTATCCTTAAGCACTGGAGTTTGTGACATCTACTAGGTCAACAGCTCTCCTCCCATTTTAATGAAATCCTCAGAGGTAAAGAAAGACCAAGATGCCCAGAGTAGATGCTCAAAACTGATCATGCATCCGTTTTGCCCAGGACAGTCCTGGTTTCATGTCTTTTGTCATGGGCAGATTTATCAGTTGGCATCAAAAAATAACAGGGTCCTGTTTGGCAGTTGATACTGACTTTCAGTGCCCCAGGAGCACCTCACATGGCCTCTCCATATGGCCTGGGTTTGCGAACAGCATGATGGCCTCCAGTAGTTAGAAATCTTATGCCATGGCTCAGGGTATCCCAGGTGACAAGACAGAAGCTGTATTACCTTGACTGACTTGGCCTTGGAAGTTCCATAGCATTACTACTGTCGCATTCTATTAGTCACAATGCTGCTCAAATTCAGAGCAGAGGATGTAGATACCACCTAGTGCTGAATTACTGAGTAGTTAGTGGCAAAGCAAAGACTAGAGGCAAGTCTGTTTACTTCACCCAAAGTTAATTCTTCCATTCCACGAAGCCCTGTCTCCATTCATCATCCAATTTTTTTAATTTTTAATTTTTTTCAAGTTTGTTTATTTATTTATTTTGAGAGAGACAGAGACAGTGTGAGTGGGGGAGGGGGAGAGAGAGAGGGAGACAGGGAATCCCAAGCGGGCCCTACACTGCCAGTGCAGAACCTGATGTGGGGTTTGATTCCACAAACTGTGAAATCATGACAGGAGCCGAAACCAAGAGTTGGATGCTTAACTGACTAAGCCACTCAGGCACCCCTCTCTATCCCATTTTTAACCTCTCCACCTGTATTATACCATTATACGTATCATATTATTAATGTGTGAACACCTATGTATTCTAAGAGAGCTAAGCTGTTAATCATCTTCCGGTGGTCTTACAGAATCTAGGAATTCTGTGCAAAATGTATTTTTTATGCATGTATCAGTCAGAATTCTCTGTTGAAGACATAGTTGAAGAATTTCTTAAAGGTGTTAGATAGTTCACAGCATCCCTGAAAGAGACTGAGAATCAGGTTTAGAACAACTCCAGAGTTATACTGTGGACTATTCCAGGGAAAAACTGCTGCCTCTGCTCTTAGACACCCATGGCACCTCGCCCAGCTGCTGTGGAGCATAATGTGCCAGAACATGTGCTAAGAAGGCAAAAAGCATGAGAAAGTCTACTATGTGAATGTGTGCATATGGGTACTTTTCTGAACCATGGATTCCTATTTTTGATCAGATCTTCAAAGAGGTCCCGAATCATCACATATCAAGAATCACTGATGCACCAACTCTCCTTATATAAACACAAATCTGTATGTTTGAGTCCATTTGTGTGTATATTAGTCTGATACACTTTTCAGAATTGAGACTAGGAGCTCCAGTGATCTATATCTCTCTGCTCTAGTAATGTAATCAATAAAGCTAGATGGTCATTGAGAGGGCATTTTTGTTTCTTTGTGAAATCTGTTTTGTGTCCCTCTTTGGGATGATGCTAAAGAACAAAGTTCACTGAAGTACTGGTTAATGAGGGCACTCACTTATTTTAAAAGACCTTGTTTGTTTGACTTCTACTTTGAGGATAGGATGGTGAAAACAAAAGAAAACAAAAATCGTAGAAAACTCTCAACAAAAAATTGCTCTAAAAATGTAATTTGAGGAGTGGCTTAGAGTAAGAACATGTTCAACTTAACTTTCTATACTTAGTAATACTTCATATACAAGCAAATTCCCTTGATAAATGCCTAACATGGAAAAAACACAAACTTTTGTCAGGAATGTAGAGTAAATCATTTTGGGGGATTCCACACAACATATAGGATTATAACTTAAAGGAATCTCAAATCTGATACAGAGAGGGGATGAAGTGTTTTGTGCAAGATTAGCAAGCTCATGGCAGAGACTAAACTGGAACTGAGGACTTATCTCCAGCTTGGCACCCTCTCCTCTTAAACACCCTCAGGAAGGCTTGCAACAAAGATTTTGTACAAGTTAGTTACTGCTGTGTAGCAAACCACCCCAAAATTGAGTGGCTAAAACCAAAAACCATTTATCATGCTTACAAGTTTGCAGGTTGGCTTTGGGACAGCTCTGCTACCTCAATTGGGCAGCTGGGTGGCTGGGTGGCTTAGTTAACCTTGACTGAAGTCTATCATACATCTGGTACTTCAGTTGGGGAAATGAGGTCTACTCTGCTTTGTCATTTTCCAGCAGGCTAGTATAGAACCGTACTCATGGTGGTATCAGGGTTCCAAATGATGGAAGTTTAGTCTGGGAACTGGAATAATGGAGTTATCTCACTCTATTGGTCAAAACCCATCATAAGAGCAGCACAAATTCAAGGTTTGGGCAGAGACATGACTTCTTGATGGAAGAACTTTGTCAAGTCACATTATAAAAGTATAGAGAGGCTCTGAAGAATTAGTGCCATTTTTTCAATCAACCAAGGGTTAATTAATTCATTCAACCTTTATTGATTATCATCTATTGCACCTGGCTCAGTGCTACAATAAGCTGTGGGGATAAAGTAAGGAATAAGAATCAACCTTGTACTTATTTCGTAGTGAAAAATATCATGTAACCAAAACGTCTGTTTCCTCAGGCAATTTGGTGACTAGGATCAGGTTTTATCTTATTGTTTTGAAAGCCGTTAGTCCTTCAATTTGATATTATACCTTCTATTAAAAATCACATAAGAAATCCAGAAGTAATTTAGCATGCATAAATTAAAATTGGTGTTGGTGAGAATAATTGACTTCTCAGAGGTGCAGCCAATAGGGAACTCTCAGGCTAGATGAATTTTTACACATCTCAGAGAGAAATTGGAGCTCTAAATGCTAAATTTAGCTTAAAAGGATATCATAATATATTTAACAACTTGAAGGTCTTTAGACTATAGGGAGAGTTTTTGCCATCTCTACTGGACATTTCCCTATTTGATTTTTATTTCAGCTAAAATATGTGAGTTAGGCTATACATCTTCCCCAATAGCAAATGAACCACTTCATTTTTAGACTTTGATTGCCCATTTTCACAGGTTATTGATAGTAATATATTCATGCTATCTAGTTGAAGGAACTGGTCTAAGAAGCATCAAAGGTGTTCTTTGGGAAAATAGTTGAAACATTTCAAAATACACCCAATAGAAATTGAGTAACTGTCCCGCAGAAAACAACTAAAATGGTAGATGAAATAGAAACCTAAATACACACACACACACACACACACACACACACATATATATATATATGTGTGTGTATATATATATATATATATATTTTTTTTTAAGTTCATTTATTTATTTTGAGAGAGAGATCATGAGCAGGGGAGGGGCAGAGAGAGAGGGAGAGAGAATCCCAGGCAGGCTGCACTGTCAGTGCAGAGTCCGGCATGGGGCCTGATCTCATGAACTGTGCATGATATCATGACCTGAACTGAAATCAAGGGTTGGACAGTCAACCAACTGGTCACCCAAGCTTCCCAAAACCTAAATATTTTCTTAAAGGTAATGAAGAGATGACAAGATAGCAAGTAATTAATGAGCTAAAATCTAAGAGAAAGCTGGAATCCAGAGGAATAAGCACAGAACTCAAGCTAATTTTATCATGAGAATATTTACCTATCCAGGCAAATTTGGACTTCAATTTTGATGGCCTTACTGAGTGAGCCAGATAAAACTGAAAATGTAAGAAGTCTATTCAAATTAGAGGATCTGATAGGAGACCCTTCACCCACTAGGCTGGGGCCCCAAAAGGTTTGTTGTCAGAATAAAGGAAAACCAAAACTAATTCTAATACTGTATTTATTACAAGGTCTCAAAAAAAGTTTCTTTGATTCTCAGTTGGAGGAAAACTATCCTAAAGAGGTTATATCTTCAAACAAGCCTAACAAGAATTTTCATCTTTAAAGTAGACCATCACATACATTAGTGGTTCAAAACATTAAAAAGAACACTAAATGTATCTGGGTTGGATAATTCCATAGGCACCATGCAGAAACAAACACCAATTCTTTCTTTCAGAAAATGTCTCCTTCCTAGGTCTCTGAGAATTCCCATAAATAAATTCTTCAAGGAAAAATAAGCATTATACAGTAAAAATTAATTAAGCACACAAGAAAATGAAGTACCAACAGAAGAACCAGAAGAAATCAAACTGTGAAACTAACAGATATAAAGCAATTTACTACACATAAAGAAAAAAAGACAACTAGAAATAATCTTCAGAGAACAGATACCATGAAAAGTGTTCTTAACAGTTTTACAAGAGTACCAAATAAAACATCTAGATATAAAAAATGCAATAGCTGGAATAACAAACACTCAATGGACAGATTTAATAGCAGATTAGAACCAGATGAAGAGAGAATCAATGAACTGGAAGATAGGCCAGAAAAATTGTAAACTAGAAAGTTAGTTGAAAATGAAAATGATAGTTTTCTCAGAGGTGCTTATAAGATCCATGTATTGAATAAGATGGGAAAAAGAAAGAGCAGAGAGCATTTGGGAAGGCATAGACAGCTGAAATAGCTAATTTTAGCCATGTGGTTTTTCAAACTCCCTTTGAATTATATAGGGTTAGGAAAGTAGTAAGTAAGGTAAACAGCATAGAGCACAGCCTTATATCTCCAAAATTAGAATCCAGCACCTGATAAGATAGAATAATCCAATATATTGAACCACAGCCCACCATGGACCATTGGAATAGAAAAGACAAAATGTGGCCTTGAGTGTATTTAAGTGAAAATTCAGGTATGCTCAGTCTTAGAAGCAGAGAAGAGCAAATTTTGGGATTAAAGGAGAAATTATCATTGAAGTTTCAAGCAGTGAGAACCGAATGGATCTCTAAGGGAATCTCTTAAGGAAACTCTTTCTTCACCACAGTTGGCCAGTTGAACAACTTTTACCTTGAATATCATAAAAGTAGTGTGGTCCTCTAGTCTTAAAGGACATTTTAGATGAGCTTAGGCCTTTTGGGTATAAATAATTATCTTAATTAATTCAGAAGCCTTTGGTAGGGTGTGCATTATTTTTATATAACTCAACTTAGTTCATTTTTTTTGAGTATCCATCTGCTAAATATTCTCAGTTAATTGTTTTCAGTGGCAGCTATGTTCCAGAAGGCTTGTATAGTGCCAAGATATGCCAGAAGGAGGACCCACCTGATCTTCAGTTCATCTTTCTATGCAGGCATCCTCTGAGTCATCTGTTGTCTTGCTTTGTTCTTGTACTCCTGGTCCATTTATATCCAATGGTTCTGCTTCATCTGTTCCATCCTAGGGAGTCCTAGAATTCTTTTGTTGTTTTTATGCTACTCTAGGATATGGGAATTTCTTGAAGCTTTCAAAGTGCAATTTGATAAGATTGCACTCCCTCTGGGGTCTTGTTATTTCCTTGGTACTTTGCATAGGAGGCAAAATTCCTCCCTTATTATTCCTCTGACATCTATACTCTTAATACATCTGCTAAATCTCTTTATTTCCCTCCAGCTCAGGGAAAAGCTATTTTGTCTCATTATTTCTCCCAAATGTTTTGTCCATAACTGGAATCTTTTCCATTCTGTTGACTGTACAGGTTTTTGAATGACAAAGCCTAGGAGAACGGAACCAGACTTCTAGCTTTCCACCTTGCTATCTCCCTTCCCTGATTTATAGAATACAGAAAGGCTTACCCTTCTAAATAAAGGGAAGATCAGTTGGGGGAAGTATTGGGGAAAGAGATTACATTATTCTATATTTAAAAAATTATCCAGCTGCTTATGTTTGAAAGCAGTACTGCTCTATATCCAGCCAAAGAGAGTCCTTGCTTTGGGCTTCATGATTTGGAGGGCCTCACTCTGGCTGGTTTTCTGGCTGTGCCACCCCCATAGAAGACATTTGATGAGTGTACAGCACCTGCCAAGCTGGAGGCACCAACCCCTTTGCTTGGCATTCTAGAATTCCTTGCCCAAATGCCCTCAAGCCCAATTCTAGAGCCAGCATAGGCCTCTTCCATGGGTCCATCCCTTTGAGGGTGGACCAAGCTGAGAATATGTTCATTTATAGGTCTGAAACATGGAGAAGAGGCAGTTCAAAGTTTACCAATTAAAAACTGTTATAATTCTGACTCTATAGGTAGCTTTATAGGAATCAGTTCACTTTCTCTTCTGTGTATGTTACTTATAGATGGAATGGGGCCTGTCTTGATGTGCTGAGTGTTAGGAGGTAGTTCTTAGCTTGTCCCAGATCACCTGAGATCATTCTCTATCCATAACCTGAGAAGTTGCCTCTGCCTGAGGATGCTTTTTGGCCACAGGAGCATCTTTGGCCAACAGATGGGACAGGCTGGAAGTGCTAAGGAGCTAATGCCTCAGAAGAGACTCGAAGTTGATGAGGGATGGGCATTCATGGGTAAATATCTCAGATGTTCATGCCTAGTGGGTCAATTCTGAGGAGGGTCCACGGGGAATGATTCCAGCTGCTCACAGTGATAACCTGCTTATCAAAAATAACTTTCCTTGGCTTTCCTCATATCCTTGTCTCACTTTTAAAAAATAGAATAAAGAAAGAAAATAGATTAAATCAAGTGGGAATTGAGAGACATTTTAGGGGCAGATATTTTATCTGTGACAATCGTATACAGGGAGAGAAAAATGGGAAAAGTATTTTGATACACTTTGTACTATACTGTGAATCAACAACTACTTTGCCATCTTTAAAAATGTTTATTTATTTACCTTTGAGATGGGGGGGGCGGTGAGGGAGAGAGAGAGAGAGAGAGAGAGAGAGAGAGAGAGAGAGAGAGAGAATCCCAAGCAGGCTCCGCTATGTCAGTGTGGAGCTGGACATGGGGCCCCATCTCAGGAACCGTGAGATCATGACCTGAGCTGAAATCAAGAGTTGAATGCTTAACTGACTGAGCCACCAAGGTGCCCCTACTTTGCCATTTTTAATAGAGGTTTCAGCACAAGTTTATCTCTCAAATAAACTACTTGGACTCAGATTTTCTCTCAGTGGCATATGAACCATATCTTAGGTTCAACAAGTTGGGGTTGCTCCTTGCTGCAGATAAAAGGGGGATGATTTAGAGAGACTACTCTTGGAGGATAAAAGGGTGTTACCTACCTTTTGACGCTGAAGACCCTCTGTCTAGGCTAGGTATGTGCATGCACATGTATAATGGTAGCACCACCATGATAAAAGGGAAATGGAACTTTCCTCTTAATTCTGTTGGGGTAGAGACATGCAATATGAGTCATTTTGAGGGGGTTGCTTTGAAGACCTCTTCATCTGGGTGTGGTTATGACCGAGAAATCTGGACTTCTAACCTGATTGAGCCTGGGGTAGAACCAGTGCTTGGAACATAGTAGGTATTTATTAAATATGCGTTAACTGGATGTATCACTGGAAAATGTTGACAGGAGAATATTTATAGCCTCTACCAGTAAAAGGATAATTCTGTTTTTTTCTGCTTAGCTTGTGAGCTATTTGGGGGCAAATTAATCAAAACTAGAACATTCAGGAAGGATAGAATGATTTACTTTGGAAAAGATAAAAAATTTAAAGAAAATATAATAAATCCAGAAATGAAGATAAGGGGGGAGAGAAGGCAAAAGTCTGCACAGACTGAAGTTTGAAGGAGATTTGGGGGGACAGTGACCTTATTGTGACAATCACATACAGAGAGAGAAAGAGAGGGAAGAAGCAGTTTTAACAGACTTTGTAATATGTTATGAATCAAACCCTATTTTGCTACACTTTTTAAATGTTTGTTTTTTGAGAGAGAGAGAGAGAGAGAGAGAGCACAAGTGGGGCAGGGGCAGAGAGAGAGGGGAGCAGATGACCTGATGCAAGCTCTGTGCTGGCAGCAGAAAGCCTGATGTGGCACTTGAACTCACAAACTATGAGATCATGACCTGAGGTGAAGTCAGAGGCTTAACCAACTGAACCACCCAGGTGCCCTATTTTGCTACACTTTACAGAGATTTCTGTACAAATTTATCTCTTGTTTTCAACTACTTTTCTGGTCTTGAACTGGTGTTGTTAATGCTTCCTGGAGATTTGGCTTTTATTGGTTTTAAATAAATTAATGTATAACCTTAGGTTCTCATGAAAGAGATATTTCTTTGATATTAAAAAAAAAAGGAAATTATAGTATTTCACTGATTCTAAGATTTACTTTTAGCCTGTCTGAAATCAGAATGTGCCTTTATGTTTGATGAGGAGTCATAGTTTAACTGGCAACATTTTTTTCCTTTGTTATTAATACATTTCTTTTGGACACACTAAACTTTTTGACAGTATAATTTCAATAACGTGTTCTGTAATTCATTTCAACTTTTAAAGGCTACATGATGAATATTTCCATGACAATATTAAAAATTTCACTTGTTGTTAGTAAGTTTCTTTCCATAAAAAAATACACTGGATTCCAGTGAATTCAGTCTGCATTGTGAGACTTATTTTGCACCCTGTTTTGAGGAGGATGAAAGAAATCTGGAAAAATAAACAAATATTTGACATTTAGTAAAAAAAATTAAATAAACAAATGACTTTTTGGATTCACAGAGAAAATAACTAGTACCATTTTCCAAACAGCCTCCAAATATTCAGTGGCCCAGGGGAAAATGATAATTGTGAGAGACTTTGTAAGACAGCGATTTGGGGTGGAGAGGCACAAAAAAAAGGCAAAAGGGACTAGAGGACAAAAATCAAGAAAGGGGGCCTATATTTTAAAATAAATATTCACCCAATTAAAAAATGGGCAAGGAGAGCCTGGGTGGCTCAGTTGGTTGAGCTTCTAACTCTTGATTTCGGCTCAGGTCATGATCTCACAATGCATGAGATTGAGCCCCGCATCGGGCTCCATGATGACAGCACAGAGCCTGCTTGAGAGTCTCTCTCCTTTCTCTTCTCCTTCCCCCTGCCCTCCCTCTCAAAAGTAAATAAACATTAAAAAATATTTAAAAACGGGCAAAGGATTTAAATAGACATTTCTCCACAGAAGATATGTATGT
Source organism: Panthera leo (assembly GCF_018350215.1). NCBI lineage: Eukaryota > Metazoa > Chordata > Mammalia > Carnivora > Felidae > Panthera > Panthera leo. Next base: position 34,620,687 of record NC_056681.1, on the reverse strand, counting down.
GGTCAAGATACACAACTTCATTAATTATTAGGGAAATGCAAATCAAAACCACAGTGGCATACTTCGTTTTACTTACAAAATGATTTAAAAAAAACATGTTGGCAAGAACGTGAGAAATTGGAACTTTCAGACTTTGCTGGGAACGTAAAGCAGGTGCAGCCACTTTGGAAAACTTTTTGGCAGTTCCTTGAAAAGTTAAATGTGGAGATACTATGTGAACAAACAATTCCACCTCTAGGTATGTACCCAAGAGGACTGAAAACATATTTCCAAGAAAAACTTGTACATGAGCATTTATGGCAGTACTACTCATAATCATAACAAAGTGGAAACAACCCAAATGTTCATCAAGTGGTGAATGAACAAATAAAATATGTACACACTGGCCTATTACTCAACAATTAAAAGGAATGAAGTTCAGGTATATGTTACAACATGGAGAGACCTTGAAAATTTCACGTTAAGCAAAGGAAGGCCATATATTGTATAAATCTAATCATATAAAATGTCCAGACGATACAAATCTACAGAGACAGAAAATAAATTTATGGTTTCCAGGCGCAAGGGAGGGAGACAGGGGAATGGAGAGTGACTGCTGATGAATATGGGGTTTCTGTCTGGGAAGACAAAAATGTTCTGGAATTAGAGAGTGGTGATTGATGAGCAACTTTTTTTTAATGTTTATTTATTTATTTTGAGAGAGAGAGAGAGAGCGCACAAGTGGAGGAAGGGCAGAGAGAGAGAGAGAGAGAGAGAGAGAGAATGAGAATCCCAAGCAGACTCCATGCTGTCAGTGCAGAGCCCAAAATGAACCATAAGATCATGACCTGAGCTGAAAACAATAGTCAGATGCTTTAACTGACTGAGCTGCCCAGGCACCCTGGACGACTGATGAGTAGCTTTTGACTATTAAAAATAACTGAAATGTGTACTGTAAAATGATGAACTTTATGGTATGTGAATTATAGCTCAATAAAAGTGTTATTAAAATATATATGTGGAGAATATTCCAAGAAACAACTGCACTGTGTGTGGACTCCAGGGGGAAAGAATGGCTCCTGAGTTCTCTCTTGTGGGAAAAATAGGCTGTTGTTATCCCTGGAATGTAAAGTAAGCCTAGCTTTCTCTACTCGTGTCCCAGAACATGATATTTGGTGATTGACCTACTTTAATCACTCATTTGCTGTTTTGTGTCTTGGGGTTGGTCCCATAAGTCAAAGGCAAAGAATGTGGGTTCTGTGGTTTCACTATTACAGAGTTGCAGACCCGTGAGGTGCTTAGACAAGACTATAGCTTTTAGTTAATGGCACTTATTATGTATATATTAATGGTTTACTGTTTTCTATCCTAGAACTAATAGCTAGATGAGCAAGTAATAGCAGTAATAGGTAGGCGAGCAAGCAAATTTATTCAACATAAACTCATAACAACTGGCCTCAAAAGTATTGGTGGAGTATGTATTTAAGTAAGAGGGTCATTAAATCAGAGTTGACATGTACTTTGTATGTAAAAGAAAGTACAAAGTGTTTGGTGGCTTGATTGCATTAGTGGACACCATTCACGACCACCTTGTGTCCATATCCTTTTCCCTATAATATTGTAGCGTCTTTCTATTCTTTATTAGGACTGGTCTTATGACTTACTTTTACCGATAGAATGTAGTAGAAGTAACAGCGTGCCGGTTCTGAGTTTAGACTTCATGAAGCCTGAACAGTTTGCTTATTCTCTAGATCCTGCTTCTGACATGTGAGAAAGCTATTGCTAGCCTGCTGGAGGGTAAGAAATCATAAGAGCAGAACCATGTCACCCCAGTTACTCTAGCCACAGCCTCAGACATGTGAAAGAGTCCAGGTAGGATCAGCCACCAGCCCACTCATAGCTGACTGCAGATGTACACATGATCCCAGCTGAGATCAGGCCAGCCCAGCCTAGATCAGCAGAAACATCCACCTTCCCCTAGACTCACAAAGAATAGAAAATGATTAAGGCACTAAGTTTCGTTAGGTAGTGATAGGTAATTGATGCAAGATACAATGAAAGCACAGATGATGAGGCCTGAAAAACTTGGGTGAATGAAAGAAGGCTTTCTAGAGGAAGTAGCATTTATGCTATAAATCCAAAGATGAATAGGAGTTAGTCAGGGAAAGGAAGAAGAACCTGAGTGTGTGTGTGTGTGTGTGTGTGTGTGTGTGTGTGTGTGTTGGGGAAGGGTTCAAGGGAAAGAGAAACAGAAAGAAAGGGTCTATGTAGTTGAAGGAATGGTATTCAAAAAGCCCAAGAAACGACATGGCCCATAAGGCTGGAATGTGGTGTGGGTGAAGAGTACTAAGAGATAAAGTTAGAGAGTCAAGTAGAAACCAAATCATGTAAGATCTTGAACATTTATCAAGGGGTTTAGTCCTTAGCCTGAGGAAAGTTGGGGTCAATAAAGGCTTTTAATCTCATTTTTTCTTTTGTATGACCAGTCGAGCTATAGTATGGGGAAATAGTTACACAATTTGGGACTAGTGGCAAGGAGACCATTTAGGAAAGCCTTGGCAGGTGGTAGGGGGTGGTGGCCTGAACTTGGCTACTAGGAGGGAGGCCAGAAAGTGAATGAATCTGAGGGCTGTCACAGGGTCACAATTCACCCGATTTGGTGATTCACTGGAAGGGGGATGAGACAGCTGTCAGAGATGATGCCAACATTTTGGTTTGGGTGACTGAGTTGATATTGATTTTGTTCACTGATGTAGAAAACAAAGGTGGTGGAACAGGTTTAAGTGTAACTACAAATTCGGCTGAGTACACACTGTATGTGGAAGATTATATTTTTCAAGTAAGGCCATGTCTATGTATTTATCAACACTTCATATTCTTCAGTGTGATCCATGCTACTGCCACGGTGAGATGGGATCTATGTTTGTTCCCTCCTCTTGCTTTTGGGCAGGGGCTTGTGACAGCTCCAATGAACGGGGTCCCACATAAGTGACAGCATGTAACTATGAGGCTTGGTCATACAAATTCGGACACAGCTCCTGCCTGGTTCTCTCTCAGGAGGCTCACCTTTGGAATTCAGCCACCATAAAGTGGGAAAACCCAGGTCATTTGGGGAGGACACATGTGGGTGTTCCAGCCCAGATGCCTGGCTAGTCCCTCATACCATCAACTACCAGCCATGTGAATAAATTAGTCTTCAGAGGATTCCAGCTCCCAGTCTTCTTCCTTTCTCCCTTCTTTCCTTCCTCTCTCCTCCCTCCCTCCCTTCTTCTTTCTTTCTTTCTTTCTTTCTTTCTTTCTTCCTCTTTTTTAATGTTTATTTATTTTTGAGAGAGATCAAGCATGAGAGGGGGAGGGGCAGAGAGAGGGAGACAGAGGATCCAAAGCAGGCTCTGCGCTATGAGTGCAGAGCCAGATGCTGGCTGGAACTCCCAAACCATGAGATCGTGACTTGAGCCGAAATCAATGGTCAGCTTCTTACCTGACTGAGCCACCTGGGCACCCCAGCCCCTAGTCTTCTAATCTTCCCATCGAGGCCCTGAGTACTGTGGAGTAGAGACATATCATCTCTGCTCTGTCCTGTCTGAATCCTGGACCTACAAAACTGTGAGAGACAAGAGATACTGATCATTTTTAGCCACCAGGTTTTGGACTAATGTGTAACATAGCAGTAGGTAATGGATATAGTGCATAAGGTGTGCCTATGGGACATTCTCGTAACACACATGTATATTCCTTTTTTAAAAAAATCAATGTGGCAAACCCTATTTATGTTTCATAAGAAAACTTACACCAAGTACTCTGTCAGTTCATCTCCACTATTTGTCAAGAAACCTTGACTTTTGCTTTCCTTAGCTTTGGTGAAGGAAGGGAGAGAGGATCTCTAAAATGAAATTCATGGGCAGGTGAATGCCACTCCTGGATGGGGTGGTGGAGTGATACAGTAATGACAACTGTGCCCTCTGGCACATGCACTGCAGCATCCTGGTTTCTTGTGCGGCCACAGAAGGGCTGTGTCAGGGTGGGCCTTATGTTCCTAATGACTGATACTAAGCCCACTCACACCATCTTGCCTGTCAAAAAAAAAAAAAAAGGTTGGCCCTGACACCAAGAAATAACAGCTGGGATGTGTTAAGAAATTTTTATTGTTTCCTTTGGATTTGTGATGAAAGCACATAAAATTACAAGTGGAAGAAACATCATGCCACAAAATTGCATAGAATTATTACAAAAATGTGAATTACGCATTTTAAATAATTGGAGATAGAAGAACCAAAATATGTACACTTTAAGAGTTTCAAATACTTTGTCCTATATTTTATTGTCTTCTGAAAAGGCAAAAGTCACAATGTCCAATCTGTCACAAACAATATTTATACAGTGCACAAGCGCAACATTAAATTCAAAGTAATGCAAGCAATGGCCCTTTCTTTCAGAAGGATTTAACGACTGCTTATCAATTACAGGAGTATTCATTAATGTATGGCGATGTTGAAATGTTCAAATGAAACGCTGAAAACCAAAACCACGCAGCATGTCATTAGAATTTTGAAAATTGGTTTTCACGGCCAAAACCACGCTAGTCTCAGTAGTGTAAAGGTACCAGAGGGGCACAGTCTAATTTACTACACAGCTCTCTCTATTATAGGTAAGACCACAGTACAGAATTTCACACATTCAACACAGAACAAGGCAAATACATAAAGGCACAAAACTGCACATCATATAGACCCTTTTTCTTTATCTTACTCTATTTCAAGTAATATTAATATTGTTAAATGATAGTATCGCTGTAGTAATTTCGATGATGCAAGATGGACAGTGTTACACACTACCCCACAACTGCAAAAACTGTCATTGTACAGATATAAAAATGTGATTACAGTAAATGGCCAAATACAAATGTATTGCAAAATGACTATCGAGTCACTAAGATCATGAAATCCAACTACCAGAACAGTTTGTGTTAAGTCAAGTTTTTTTCCACTTTTGTCTGTCTCTGGCCTAAACTGTGATACAAGGTTCTGTAATAATCATCATTGTGTTTGGTTATAAATGCTATTATTAGTTCACTCTTCTGCAATGTTAGACAGTCTGTAATTTTGTTTATAAAAACGCAGCATTCAATTGTGCCCTTTCTTGCTTCCTTACGATTAATGCCTTTCTTTCAAAGTGCAAAAGTAGAATGCTTTACAAAAGAATTCTCTTTCAGTGGAAGATAAGTTTTATTAAGTGTCTAATTAATACCCCAAATCTTTCACATCAAAATATAATCATCTCCAAAGAGGATGGGATTTTTTCCCCTGTGTCTTGCTAGATGTGTTTTTTTTTTAATCAAACACTCTTGCCTAATGTTGAACTAAGCCTTCATTTTGATTAAAACTTAATTGTGATCCCTAGTTATTGCTTAAAGTTAAATAAAATAATTTGCATAAAAATATTAAATTCTTGAAACACAATTTTCAGGACACAACTGGTTTTTGCATTTTAGAATGTTTCGCTAAGCTACAATCAGACAGGTTTATTTTAAAGTAAAATAAAGCTGTGAGCATCTTTCTTCAGGGCTTTAACTTCAATGTTCTTTGTGTTACTCTCTAGATTATATTTTCTTCTATATAATTACTCTCTCTTACTTAAGTTCTTTCAATAATACTTTTGATCAGTTTTCCCACAATATAATTTGTTTTTCTTATGCCACCCAACATAGAAACTTAACAAAAGACATAGTTAAGTGCGTTAAATGTACATAGTAGATATATAATGAAAGATTTTTTATGTTAGAATAAAATTGAAATCTGTCAGACTTAAAAATTATGAAAGATACTAATAAATTTCCATATTGCTGTCCTATACATTTTGTATATTCTATTAAAACAAGCTTAAAATCTGATACTTAAAATCCAGTTTTTGATCCTGTAAAATATATATCAAATTCATATTCTAAGTTCTAAATCTACCTCCACTCGTATCAATGGTTCCATCAATTGTTTCTTAGAATTTCAATATAATTTAATAGCGACATAATACAGATGTTTGACCATTTTCTTCTCTAGGTATTTATCCCTGAATTTGGTTTTAAGTCTTGTAGAAGAGACTTGGGTCATTGCCAATTAAAAAACACACAGCCATACTTGTGTATGTGTGTGTGTGTGTGTGTGTGTGTGTGTGCACTTACATGGCTGAGTGTGTACATATATACATGGAGATAATATATATCATTTATATGTGGGTTTGTGTATTCTCTAGATAAATATTCAATCTTTATCTCTATAGTAAAAATAAATGAACCATATAAAATGTGAGACAGCAAAATAACCACTGGAACCTGTTCAGTCTGATTGAATCTCTGCTCAACATATATCAGCTCAACTATTTTTATTCAACCAGACAGACTCTTTGTAGTTATGTAATAATTTCAGGCCAACAACCAATGACTATCCAGACTTTTTCAGTGTAAACGGTCAACTCAGAAAGCACACTGTCTGGAAGTGTGTGGTCAGTTTGCCCAAGTAATCAAATGTAGGAGCCATATTACTAAGTCTTGGGATAGATTCACTGGGTGAGGATACAATCAAGTGACTTTTTCTCAAGAAAGAAAACCAACTTATTTGAATCACTATGGTATCTAATAAAGCCATGTCAACAACAAATACACTGATGCCTCTACGATAAATAAATTAGCAAACTGCAAGCCGCCAGTGCTTGCAAAGCAAAGGATGGAACAGTTTAATATGCATGTTACCTTGAAGATATGGTAGTTGAGGGGCAGTTAGGAAAACAAATGCTCTAAGTTGACTGTTCAATAGTGTTAAATAGTGCTATGCATTTCTCAAACTATTTCTATTACTTTGAAATACTTTACACCAGAGCTTCAAATAAAAACATGAGCTTGATTTTCTTCAGAAAAGACACTGTCCTTCATTAAATGTCCCAGGGAGCCTGGAAGTTGCCTGCTTTGAATTTACTATTGGAAAGAAAACAAAAGCCCCACATACATGCACTCTCCATAAGTAGACCTGCGGTAGTGTCCATATAACGCATAGAGCCTGGGCATGAGGATGTCTGTATGGATCTGTCTAGAACTCCCCCTTTGGTGTGGATTTTAGGCTAAGGGATGCTTCTCAGGAAGATGCTCCTGGGCAGTGATCTTTGTAGTAAGAGAGAGTCCAATGAAGTGGCCATGCATGTTTTGAAGGCCTGGCAGGAACAATCACAGAGGAGTATCAAACTCTTTTCCTGGGTTGTCCCCTTCTAGCTCCTCACTGGAAGGAGGCCTGTGGTTCAGTTTTCCAGGGTCTGAGGCCAGGGAGGGAGGGGCAGAACTGTGATTGCTGTCTTCACTGATCTTCCCTTTCATGGCTTCCTGCACGAACTCCAAGATCTCCAGGGGCAGCCTTTTGAACTTGTCTTGGTACTCTTGCTCCAGATCCATCTGCAGCTGGGAGACATCAAGAGAGGAGAGGATTTTACGTCATTTAGTTTTCTATAACCACCCACGTAGGACCTCTTTGAAAGAGATGTACAAAGATGGGGGAGAAATGACTTAATGTAAATACCATCCACTTGGTTATCTATAGAGACGTAAAACAGAGTGTAGTTGGACACATCGCTTGTCCATAGCTGAAAATCAAGTTTCGGATTCTGTGTGGAGGAACAGGGCTAAAGACCTGCAACATTATAAATAAATTCCATACCCACATACACATACACAGAAGTGAATCTTTCTCTTTTTAATTTTTTTGTTTATTTATTTCTGAGAAAAAAAGAGAGACAGGGTGTGAGTGGGAGAAGGGCAGAGAGAGAGGGAGACACAGAATCAGAAGCAGGCTCCAGGCTCTAAGCTGTCAGCACAGCTCAAACTCATGGACTCTGAGATCATGACCTGAGCCGAAGTTGGACACCCAATCGACTGAGCCACCCAGGCGCACCACAGAGGTGAATCTTTTGAAAAAGTTTGCAGAAGTAATATGCAATGATCTGAAGTTCTTAAATATAAAGGCTGGAAGCTTCTGATAGCTGGGAGTGCCAAGGTCAACCATGCATCAGGCTGGGGAGAGGGCAGAGGCTGACTGGAGAGGACAGGGAGATATGTGTGGGCTTCGTGAAGTGTGGCCTCACTCAGATGCTGGGAAGCCACAGCTGGGTACTTCTAGCGAGCAGATCCACGCATTTTTACAAAGTGAACATACTTATGTAACCAACTCTAGCTTCTGTTTTGACTTCTTTTATCACCTCTTTATTTTGATTCCCTTTTTTTCATTCTAATTTTATTTGCCTTGTAAATTGTTTTAGCTACCTAATAAACTGTCTTTTAATTTACCTCTTTAATGCTCTGGAGAATGCCCAGACTTTTAAAAGGCACAGAACCTTTTCCTCAAATGCAGACACAAATGGAAGCCATAATCATAAAACAAGTGAAAGCTGGGTGCCTCTGTAGATTGGGTGAAGGGCAGGGCTGGCGGTGGGTACTGCCTGCTAAAAAGCTCTGCTGTGTTGAGCCCTATCGAAACCCAGAATTTTACACGAAATTTTCTTTCCTTATTGAATGGTAAGCAGGGAGTATAATTTTAGAAACAGTCTGTGAGACAGCATGCTTTTTCTCCTCTTAGTAGCCTTGAGACAGATTTTCTTAAGACATGTCCTTAAAACCATTAAGGAATTGCTTTTTGCGCTTCTCAAACTTTTAAGGTGCACACAGATCACCTGGGCTCCTGACTTTACTTCTGATTCAGGAGATCTGGGTGGGGTTCAAGATCCTGCATTTCTCAGTGGATCCCAAGTGATACCAATGAGGCTGGTCTACCTTGGACACCTTGGTTATCTTCCTGGCCTGGCTCACCTCGGAGCTCCCCACTTACTTTTTGTTATGATCCTGGCCGTATGTCCTCCATCTGTGGCTTCATCTGAGGCTTCATGCTGTCTCTGGTGCCTGTCCTGAGCCCTGGCCCACCCAGGGTCAAGACAGTGCTCAGGGCGTCTGGCCCTCGGTGCTGTGACCCGCCCTTCTTTACCCACATTCTGGACAGTGTCAGCAGCGTGACAACACCCTCTTTAGTTTAACTCCTTTTGCTCTTGCTTCTATGCTAGATAAATTCTGCCAAGACTTCGTTCTATAATGTGGGTTCATAATCCCCTATCTGCAATTCTAAAACCCTCAAAGTTCTGAAGTCCAGAACTTTATTGTACATTTGTGGCAAACACATAGACATTAATTGAAATAAGCCTATTTATAATCTTTATATATTTCACGGAATGTGAATATCCATGCATGGTACTATAGACATATTAATTTGTGTGATTATGAGGATGACCAAGCACCCCTCTGGAGTATTATGCTCACAATATGTGCATTATATTACACTTTCTAAAATCAGAAAGATTATGAATTCCAAAAAAAACCATGATCCCAAGAGTCTCAGATAATGGACTGTGGATCTGTTTGAATGACCTTTTTTTTTTTTCCACATCAAAAAGTGCCTGATAAAAATGGCTTGGCCTGAGTACTGAAAGTCAAGTATTCCTCCCAAATATAAAATGTAGGGTATTTATGAATATGTCATGCTGGCATATGAATTCTAATAAGCCAAGGAGGAAACAAGCTATGAGAAGGGCACCCATGGGGCTCTGAGATTGACATTGCTACAATAGAGCAAAGGCACCTTCACATACAGCTGCACCCTCACTGTTGGGAACAGGCGAGCCATTGGAGCATCGCAGACAAGATGACAATGGCCAATGCTTGCCCAGGTGTCTCAACAATTTGGAAGGGTGTGAGGCTTTTACAAGAGTGAAATCTCAGCCTGGTGTTGGGCAGTTTCCATTAACTACCATCCAGGTCTCACCATCAATTTGTCTCAAGTTTAATTCAGGAATGCATGCTGTTAAAGTTTTGTTTCTAAGGAATATAGGGAAAGGAAGAAAAGCAAGGGGCCCTGTGTTTAGGAAATAGTAGATTTGTTTTTCTTTAGGTTAGTGTAGGGGGCCTTCAGCTTTAGATACATTTTACATAACCAGAGTCAATTTCTCTGAGGTCACTGGTGGACAAGACCCCATAGTGCTTGAGAGTGATGTTTCTTTTTTAAATTTATATGTAAAAAAGAAAATGTGATATGTGAGACAATGTCAAAGGCTTAAACTAACACTTTTGAATATTTTTTAATAATCTGATTTTTAAAAATAATATAATCTTAATAATTATGATTCTGCAGCCAATTCCAGTGTGTGAGCCTCCCCCCCCCCCCCCCCATACCACAAAGCAATTCCCTAGGACACTGTCTGTGTCCTATACTTTAACTCAACTCTGATATCTACCTGGAGAGAGCATCAGATCCCACAAGTTAAGAGCTCAGTCCTAGAAGACTGTCCCTGACCCTCATCTCATTTCATATGTCAATTGCAAGTCCAGGTTGTCACCTGTGATTCTGACCAACTGGATATAGATTGGCAGCTCTAACAATCCCCTCATTGGGTTCGATTAATTTGATGGAGTGGCTCACAGAACTCAAACATTTTACTTACTAGGTTACTGGTTTATTATAGAGAGGTGTAACTCGGGAACAGCCAGGTGGAAGAGACGCATGGCGCAAAGTATGTGGAAAGGGGTGTGGAGCTTCCATGCTCTCTGAGCACCCACTCTTCCTGCATCTCCCTCGATATGTTTACCAACTCAGAAGATCTTCAAACCCCATCGTTTTGGGTTTTCATGGAGGCTTCATTACATAGGCATGATGATGATTAGCCATTGGCCATTGATTCAACCTCCTGCCTCCCTGTAGGTTAGGGGTTGGCACTGTAAGGTCCAATCCTTTAATCCCACAATTGTTCCCCCTCCTCTGCCCCACAATTAGCCCCCATCTTTCCAAGGGGCTTTTGAAAAGTCATCTCATTAACATAATAAAAGACATCTTGTTGCCCATTATTTAGGAAATGTCAAGAAATTTCAAGAGTTTTAGGAACCCTGTGCTAGGAACTGGGAAGAAGATTAATATAAATTCCTTATTATAAATCACAATAATAATAATTATTATTATTATCATTATTCAAAATAATTTTTAATTATTGACCCAATTGTGGCTAAGTTATAATTTTAGTGGACTTTTCTTTTATCATGGGTTAGTGGTAGATTGTATTGTTAGAATCAGTTATTAACAAATTAATTACAAAATATCATTTATTATTAAATTTCAAGTTAGAGCTTTCCTTTTATTTATTTTTTATTCTTATAAATGGAATACTTGTTCATTGTAAGAAAATATGAAGGGTAAAGTCTGGCTCTGTTCCCAAAAAATCCTATCCATCAGGAGTCTGGAATTATTCTAGCCTAAGGGTTGCAAACTCAGATGTTTGGGTGGGGGTGGAGGGGGCAGTCAAATCATGAAAATAAGTAGGAGTGAAGGGAGGGCATGCTCTGTCTAACGGGGTGCCAGAAACTTAGCTTTAGCTAATGTTTGCAATTTTCATGAAAGATCTCCTGATTTTTTATTGTTGGCAGTCAAATTGAACCACACTCATGAGTTCTATTGGGCTTGTGAAGGGTTTCTAAATTCTATCCTAGCAGATTTAAATCTGGCTTAGACCAGAAAACTCAAGAGATTGGGTCTGACGATGGATTTTGCATTTGGATCCTTCCTAGTTTTGCCTCCCCACCATCCTGAGCTTCAGATGGTCCTTTACTGAAAACCAGGGCTTGATCTTGAAGATCCTTCTTCTGGAGTTCAGTGCCATCCAATCTAATTCCCTTCTACTTCATATCCTCAAGGCTATTGAATGTCTACTTTCCGTAACTCAAGCTGCAAGTTTTATGGGAATGGTAGATTAATTGCACAAATGATAGCAATTCCTCCCCCCCTCCTTGTACTCATGGCCTTGGCAGTATCTCCCATCAAAGAGTAGAGTGTATTTTTCATTCCCCTGAAATTAGGGAAGCCTTGTGATTTGCTTTGTCCAGTAGAATGTGCCAGCATGCAGTTCTGAGCCTAGACCTCAAAAGGCTTCATGTGCTTCTGCTCTCACTGTTGGAAGTTTACTGAGCCATTATGTGAAGAAGCTCAGGCTAGCCTGCTATAGGAAGAGACACAGGATCCAATTATATCCCTATCACTTCAGCTATGACATGAAAGTGAAGCTGTTATAAACCAGCCAGTCCCTAGCTGACCCACCAGCTAAATACAGGCTTGAGCAAGGCTACTGAGATCAGCTGAGCCTGACTCAGACCAGAAGAATCACCTACAGTTCATAGACTCATGAGCTTAGTAAGTGCTTATTGCGGTGTGCTGCTCAGTTTTGTGTTTTTTTAGTTTTTTGGTAGGCAGCAGTATTGTGGCAATAACTACCTGATCTAGTAGGGAAATTCAAAGGAGTCTCATATATGGCCTGATATCACAAAGCAGTCATAATTTAATTCAGCTGGCCCCATCTTTTCATTGCTGTAATCTTAAAACAGATTTTTGAGGGAAAATCACCATAGGATTGATAGATCTTCCTGAAAAATCTAAATTTGAAGAATATGCTTTGGAGCTTTTCTATAACATTAGCAAACATGAGCTTGCTTGATAAGACCTATTTTTAGGAAATGGGCAAAACAGAGGGAAGAATATGGTGAAATTTAATCTCTCTTTTTAAGGCAAATTATTACATTGCACCCAGTTATTAATAAATAAGAGCTTGGGATGCCTGGGTGGCTCAGTCAGTTAAGCGTCTGACTTCAGCTCAGGTAATGACTCATGGTTAGTGAGTTCGAGCCCCATATGGGGCTCTGTGCTGACAGCTCAGAGCCTGGAGCCTGCTTCGGATTCTGTGTCTCCTGCTCTCTCTCTCCTCTCTCTCTCTCTACCCCTCCCTTACTTCCACTTTGTCTTTCTCTCCCTCAAAATAAACAAACATTAAAATAAATAAATAAATAAATAAATAAATAAAAGCGTTGCCAGAATTTGTTTCATTTTAGGCTGAGTTCTCCAATTTGACTAGCCAGACTCAATCTCTAAATTTCTCAGTTAACTTGATTTTCAGAAGATGTTGCTTACTCATAGCTTCTGTTTACTCTGGATAGTTAAGCAGGAAAAGACAACACAGTCAAGTTCAAATGTTTTTAGCTCTGCCTGAGTATATTGTCCAAGAGTTTTGCACTTGGGATGCTATTCTGCCTCTGACATTTTTTCAATTGCCTTAGAAAATAAGGTAGAGATTTGATCTAGTTATGCAAGGTTTTGAGATTCATAAATTTAAAGAGGAAGACCAAGGAGAAAGTAAAGTTACTTACGAAGGTTAGTTTACAAATGGGGGTGTAGGGAACTCAGTATAATGTAAATATGGTATAGATATAAAATAAGACAGGTTACTGAATTAGTAAAGAGATATAATCATAGCCAATTTTCTAAGGAAACAAACTGAAACCAGAGTATAATAAGCTACTATAGGATAAAAAGACAAAAGAACTGCTAAAACTTAAAAAAAAAAAGCTACAGAAAAAGCACAGACAGATATTTAAGGAGATTTTTCAGTTTGACCTCAAGTCCGACTCAAGTCATTTTGCCCAAAGGAGTATATTAAAGACCTTAACATAAAACAGGAAGCAAACAAAAATCTTAGGAAAAAAATCTAGGTGAGTAATTGCATAATCATAGGGTAAAGAGACCTTCTCAAGCAAGGTAGAAAAACTGTAAGCTACAAAGAAAAATTTATTAGGTATATGGTTGATCCTTAAACAATGTGGGGATCCAGGATGCCAACCCTTATAGTCAAAAATCCAAGTCTAATTTTTGACTCCCCACAAATTTGTTAATAGCCTACTGTTGACTAGAAGCCTTACCAATAACATAAACAGTCAATTAACACATATTTTGTATTTTATATGTATATTATATTAACACATATTTTGTATTATTATATGTATATATATGTATGTATACATATATATATGTGTGTATATATGTATATACTTTAAGTAAGCTAGAGAAAAAATTCAGAAAAATTAAGAAAATCATAAGGAAGAGAAAACACATTTATTTATAGTACTATACTGTATTGAAAAAAATCCATGTATAAGTGTACCTATTCAAACTCATGTTCAAAGGTCACTGTATGTATCTAAATCAAAATAATCTTTTTTTGGTGAAAAAGATGGGCAAACCTCAAGCAATTCATAGAAGAAGTGCAAATATAGACAGTTGAGAAAATGTTCACTCTCATTGACAAAAAGGGACATTCAATAGCACATTTTTTTAAAGGGATATATTGGTAGAAAAATAGTTTTTTCAAAGGAGTAATAACATCTGGTGAGAAATGGACTTTTTCAAATATTAGGCAATAATCTGATGTCTATAATATTTACAAGAAAGAAAATGTACATAGCTTTTCACCCAGCAACTCCACATTTGGGAAGGGAATCTGGCCCAGAGAAGAGAGCACATCAACATATAAGAGGGAAGCACCACCAAGCTTATTGCAGCATTGTTTGTAGAGGTAAAAACAAAAACCACCATCAATATCCCACAAACAACCCCCCCAAAAAAAAACCACAATGACAGCAATGAGAACAAAAGCCCTAGAAACAACCCTAATAATCTTAATATTTTGCCACATATGTATTATTATTGCCTATCACTCTTTTTTTTTTTTGGTGAATCATTTGAAAATAATTTTCAGATATCACAACACTTGACCCATAGATAGTATACCACACATCTCCTAAAAATAAAGACATTTTTCTACATTATGGCAATATCCTAATCATGTCAAGGAAATTGATAATAATTCCTTAATGTTACCTAACATCCATTCATGTTCAAATTTTCCCAGTATTACATCTCCCAAAATTTCCAGCTTTTTTTTGGACCAGAATTCCAAGTTCTTATATTGCATTCAATTGTAATGTCTTGTCTTTTTTATTTCTTCCACTTGAATTATTTATTGTTTGAAGTTTTATTATGACTTGGAGTTTTGGAAGAGTCCTGTTCAATTTTCTTATAGAATGCCCACATGTTGAATGTGTCTGATTATTTCCTTGTGGTGTCGTTTAAGTTGGTCCTGGAAAACTGCCTTTCCTGTAAACTAGAAGTTAAGCCTGTAAGTTTGATTAGATGGGGATTAAACATTTGCTTGAACAAGAATAGCCAATAGGTATTCTTTTATATCTCATATTGTAATGTATCAGTGAGTGCTATTATTGTGTGGTTGCACTATCAGCAGTGCTAAATTTGATCACTTGGCTAAAAGTAGTAAATACCAGACCTCAACTTTGTTAAGACATGTTTTCCTGTGGCTATTGGCAATTATTCTGTAGGAAAAACTCTGGATCTATATAAAGTTTCTTTAGCACCTTTTCATGAAATTGATGATTCTTGCCTATTTTATTAGGAGTAAATTCATTTTTCTATTTTTTTTAAATTTAGCTAGTATTCTTCTGTAAGGAAGAGCTTTCCCTCATCATGTGGAGAGGAACCAGAGTTCCTCCTAAAAAGGGAGAGTAAACATTTAATTCTTTTCCTTTGATTCACAAATACTCTGAGTAAGGAGTTGGGGCAACAGTAATTTCAAAAAATAGCAAATGAGTCTTCTTTTTCTTGTCTCTCTTTCTCTGAGAATAACTACAGACAACACATATTTATTTCTATTTATTCCTTTTGTTTAAATCAGTTACAGCCATTAGTCTTTTTTGAGCTCAAATTGTCCTATATAATGCCAGCAGAAGCCCTTGAAGGGCATGCTCCTGGGTCCTTTTGACATGCTGTCATCAGTTTCTGAGCACTTGCTTGCTTTTCTAGGTAAAATAAGGTAACTCAGGCACCTCTTGTCCTTCCTCTGCCTCAGACCTGGAATCAGCTACTTTTCCAAGGTGCCTTTATTGGAGAAGCATTAATAACCAAGCTTGGGTGCTAAAAGTGCTCACTGCTTTCCAGACTATCATTGTATTTAGGCTCTCAGGAGACAATAGGATGTGTATTTTTGAAAAATCGTTAGTACGTGTTGATATTTCAAATTTAATATAACATTATAGAATTTTTTTCTTAATTCTTTTATTCTATATTGGTATATCTTTTTTACTCTGTAATTAATTTTGTATATTTTGTTTTTTGATAACAATATAACTTATTTGCTTTACATTTTCTAATATATGGAAGTAGTTTCAATATTATGCCCTAGCCATACAATAACCACATGAAGCTTAAGACATTTTTGAGGTTCTGTTTTTCATAGAATAAACCCCACCAAGAATGCACAATTATATTACTCTGTAAAAATTCACTTGAAATAATTATATTCTTGTATAGTTGTGTTACTTTTGATATACACATAAAGCCATTTGTTCCCATTGGTTTTCTCATTAGACATTTTAGATCATTTCGCTTTTTTTTCTTTCTCCGGAAGTATCTGCTGTATTTTCAATGTTTTTATTTATTTTTGAGAGAAAGAGAGAGAGAGAGACAGAGAGACAGAGACAGAATGTGAGTGGGGGAGGGGCAGAGAGACAGGGAGACAGAATCCAAAGCAGACTTCAGGCTCCTAGGTGTCACCACAGAGCCCAACGCAGGGCTTGAACTCCTGAATCATGAGATCACGACCTGAGCTGAAGTCAGATGCTTAACCGACTGAGCCACCCAGGCGGCCCAGCATCTGCTGTATTTTTAAAAATGTAATTCCTCCTAGTCTTGTAACCCTTTTAAAAATATCTCTGGCCTTTGGGAAATGCGTGTGGTAATATGGTACTGAAATCATCTTGCTCAAAATATTTTAAAATTTACTGCTAAGGATTAGGGAAAATAATAAAACTCACAAACAAACAAGCAAAAAAAATCCACTTAAAACAATACAACAGAGTTTCTGTAATAGAAAACATAGGCTTCTGCTTAAAGAAATGTAATGCAGCCAATAAATGTAAGACAATAAATGGCTGTGAAAATGGGGGAAAATAATCATGTGACTGTGATAAATGAAGTAGGTCAACATATGATTTTAGATGTACTATGGCTACAACTATGAGAATATTTTCTAAGAATACAGAATTACTTTGAAAGAAAATGCTAAAATATAAGCTGTATTGGGACTGAGTATTTTTACTTTTTCTATTTCTCATTTTTATGGCAATGTGATTATTTCACTTTTAGCATAAAAATAGCATTCCAAAATAAGAACAAATATTTTTTTAAAAAATCCCAAATAAACAGGAAAATGCAAAACCCCTGAGCATGGGATAGAGTGGCCAGGAGAATTTTATAAAGAATTAACACAGGTATTTTAACCTCAACATCATCAATCAGCTGAGAGATTACTGAAAACAGTGGGAAAAGCATTAAAATACACATATAGAATGGGTGGTTTCAAAATCAGCTCGAGCCACCTTGCAGACTCTTTTTTTTTTTTAATGTTTATTTATTTTTGAGACAGAGACAGAGCATGAACGGGGGAGGGTCAGAAAGGGAGACACCGAATCTGAAGCAGGCTCCAGGATTTGAGCTGTCAGCACAGAGCCTGATGTAGGGCTCGAACCCATGGACCACGAGATCATGACCTGAGCTGAAGTTGGACGCTTAACCAACTGAGCCACCCAGGTGCCCCAAAACTCCTCTTATTTTTAGAATAATCTCATGAAGTTTTACTTTAACCAAGAACAGACATAACAGGATCATATAAAAATTACAGAGGTAGGTCAGTCAGGTTAAGAGGGGATTGTTGGAAAATCTCATGTGGGAAAATGGAACCACATTACACATCCCAGCCATTACAGATTGCGTTGGTTTATTTGTTTTCCTCTGAATTTTGATAAATTGCAATGAGAATTTGAGTCAAAATGTCTGAGTGGAGATTCCGTCTTCTACTCCAAACAGGGAAATGCTGAATCAAGTAGAACACATACAATTTTTATAAAGATTTTATTTTAATTTTATTTTATATTTAAAGTTTATTTTGAGAGCGAGAGAGAGGGAAAGAGAGAGAATGAGCAGGGGCAGAGAAGAGAAGTAGAGAGGAAGAGATGGAGAATCCCAAGCAGGTTCCACACTGTCAGCACAGAACCAGACATGGGGCTTGAACCCATGAACTGTGAGATCATGACCTGGGCTGAAATCAAGAGTTAGTTGCCAGACTAAGCCACCTAGGCGCCCCTAGAACACATACATTTAATTTAAATTGATAACAGAGTTTTAATATGAGAAAAATAAGTCCTTAAGTCACAGGAATAACAAAGGAACACAAAGTCAAAAGGCCCATGAGTGGTAGAGAAAATTCTCCATCTTAAGAAACTGGGGTTTTAATGTTCTAAGAGAATGGGAAAGAAGGCCTAAGCATTTGGGGTATTGAAGTGCTGAAACTATAGTTCCTGCAGAAAGCCACTTGTTTCCACGCTGGATATGCAGACTAGGAGAATTCAATCCATAATCATAGGGACAAGGTGAAGAAGCTAGTGATTCATGGGGCCCATTGAAGGAAAAACTTCAGCCATGAAGAATCAGGAACCCAAACCAGTACCATGAGTGACTGCAGCTTCCAGATTGATAGTACCCTTATAGATGGGTATCCAGTTCCAATAAATCAAAGAATAAACTTAAAAATTGATAAAACCCATACAGTCCCAGCAGAAGCTTGACAGCAGATTCAGACTGTTTGGATTTGCCACGTGCAAGGCAGTAGTGATTCCTATAGGTAAGCAATTCTCACGGAACATGAACTCAAAGTTCAAAGTTACAAACCACTCAAGGCAAATGCAGCATTTGCTTAACCTTGTAATTCCAGGTTGCCAATAGCAACTGAAATCTAAAGAAAATGAGGAAAAGATGATCAATTTATTTCTAGGTCAAAATGGAAAACACCTCAGACCCAAACAGAAATAAATTGGACACTTCATGCCAATGTGGAGGAATACAGTTAATTCACAATGGGTATAAATTCCTGACACTTTTAATCAAGTCTTGGATTATGTTGCATCCTTATAGTTTTGGCAGATTTTCCATAAATTATTATATTTACTTGAAAATGAAAATGACTTTCATCTTTTGAACAAATACCAACTAGCAATAGAGCCCATTACAAAGGGCTAGGAAGACATTACAAATTAAACTGTTGCCATCGATTTATCCAATTGGATAATTCATGAAGGGATAGACAAGATTCTCTGTTCATGAAAGGTGCTTGCATTTTCCAAATATGACCGTGGGCTGCTTGTTTACTCTCTTGGAATTGAAATCTCCTCATATGTAAAGTAGGGATTATAATGCTAGTTTCCACAGGTTGTTGTTAAAAGATTTAAATGACATTACACATGCTAAAGTAATTAGCATATTGTGCTTGCTTATTAATTATGTATAACTTTATTTCTAAAGAGAGACAGACAAAAAACATTAACTTGCAGCTGAGAACATATGGAATCCTGTCGAAGTGGTTTTTGCTCTTTCTAGCTATATCATTTGAGTCATTATTAGGTCAACGCAGCACAATTATGGAATGTGTTGGATCTCTCATTTAGATTATGTTCTGGGCTGTTGTTGACTTTGAAGCATTTATCAACAAACAATGTTTTGAACACTCTGATGGGTGCAAGGTCCTGTGTTTGGCACTGTGAAGAACGAAAAATTTAGAATCTTTCCGGGTTGACAAGTGATGTGTATGGTGAAAATAACAAGTTGGGCTGAATGGGTGCTAAGACAAAATATACTATGGATGTTGAAAATGAAGATTGTATTTTAGCCTTGAAGTGATATGGGGAATACTTTATAGGGGAGGTGAGACTTAAAAAGTTGGGCCTTGGGGTGTCTGGGTGACTCAGTCAGTTACTCATCTGACTCTTGTTTTCTGCCCAGGTTATGTTCTCAAGGGTTTTTGAGTTCAAGCCCTGAGTCAAGCTCTGCACTGACAGCACTGAGCCTGCTTGGGATTCTCTTTCTCCCTCTCTCTCTGCCCCTCCCTGGCTCATGTGTGCTCTCTCTCTCTCTCTCTCTATATATATAATAAATAAACTTAAAAAAATTTTTTTAGGTTGGGCCCTGTAGGATTTGCCAACATCCTTGATATTGGGCAGAATCTTTCAACCTTCTCTTTAGGATACATATAATAGACAACATTTACTAGGGAGATGGAGTTCTCTAGCTGTAACTTCTTTCTTCCTTGCTCTTTTTAATAGTATAAAGTACAAGAACATATCTTTGAATCTGCTCTAATACATAATAATTAAATCATTTCCAATTTCTCTCCTCTATAATTAACTACAGATTACTATCAAGGGGACCTCACAGTCTACGGTTGAGAGCACTTCTTTAAAAGATGGCTGTGTGTTAAAAGTGACAAGATACGAAAACTTTACATCAGTGCTTCTCAAAAGTTAACATAGATATAAAGTACCTGGTGGCTTTGTTAAAATGCAGATTCTGATTTAGTAGATCTGGGGTGGGTCCTGAGATTCTGCATTTCTTTTTTTTTTTTTTTTAATTTTTTTAATGTTTATTTATTTTTGAGAGAGATAGAGATAGAGCACAAGCGGGAGAGGGGGAGAGAGAGAGGGAGACACAGAATCCAAAGCAGGTTCCAGGTTCTGAGCTGTAGGCACAGAGCCTGATGGGGGCTCAAACTCATGAACCATGAGATCGTGACCTGAGCTGAAATCAAGAGACAGACAATTAAATGACTGAGCCACCCAGGCACCCCGAGGTTATGCATTTCTAACAAGCTCCCAGGCGATGTTCATGTTGCTTGTCTAAGAACCATTTTCTGAATAGCACCACTTTAGACAAAGGAATCCCAACGAAGTCCTCCTTTTGTGTGTCTCCCCCTCAACATTACTTCAGGGTTTGATTTATATAATAGAATTCTCTTTGTAAATCTCATCTTTCCAGACCTCTGGAGTTTGCTAATGTTCAGGTTTGGATTGAAGGTGTTTGTTGGAGGCTGTTGGGTGAAGGTAGAATGAAGGTTGTTAAGCCTGCAGAGATGAAAGATGAGGGATCCAGGATAGGTAGGCAGTGGATCCAAATACTAAATGCTAAGTAGATTCAAATACTGAATCAATAGAAGAGGAAAGATAGAAGCTAGAGATTATGTGATTTATCAAGCTTAGTTCCTAACATGCATTTATTTGAATTTTAAATTTTATTTCAAGTCAAAAGCCAAATATATCCTGACATAGATCTTATGTGTTAACTCCTCTATACACCCATATACTCCATGAAATTGCCCAAAGAGGAAATTTTCTCTTAATACAGCAAAGAACATGATCGGATTCCTGTGACTTTTTTTTCCTAGCTACATCCCCATTCTTTATTCACTGTCTTTTTCCCAATATACCTCTCTTGAAGTGCTTCAGTATCCTAGCTTAACCTATAATTTATACCTCCTTTGATTCTTAAGATGTATTACAGAATTTCTTTTGTGATCATCGTACAAGTGTCTAGCAATTGCTGTAGAAACCTTTGAAAGGGACATATAGTCAACTTCTCCAAAAGTTAGTAGTACTGGAAAGGGATTTTAGAAATTATATAGTCAAACCTTTTCCTTTTACTCACTATAAACCTGTGGCTAAAAGAAGTTAAGTGGGCTTCTCAAGAATTTAGCTTGGTAATAGCAAAATGAGTTCCAGAACCTAGTTGATTCTACTCTGCATTAAACTGGATTAACGGCTTCAATGCTTCATCTCTATATCCACAGCCTTTGCCTTCTGACTTTAAGTTCCTCTTACTAAAGTGGTAGAGGCTAGCTCTCTGCCTTTTGAATATGAGGTGGTCATATGAGTTATTTGGCCAATAAAATGTTAACAGACATGGCCCAAGTAGAGGCTTGAAAAAGCACTTGTGCATTTCAGCTTTCATTCCCGTTACTCTGCTATGGTCGTGGGAACATGCCTGGTCCAGTTTCATAGAGAACAAGGCACGTGGAAATAACTGATCATTCCAGTCATCCCAGTCACACAGCCTGAATTGTCCAAGATCAAATAGCAGGTGGCTGCTATCCAGATATGTAAGTCCAGCTGAGATCAGTAACGTTACCTATCTGATCCATAACTAACCACAGATGTATGAACAAACCCAGATAAGATCAGCTATATCCAGTCCAGATTGGCTTAACCTGAAGATTCATGAACTAAATAAATATAATTGAAGTTTTGTGTTTTAATGCAATATTTTTGTAGTTTTTCCCCCATGACCTCCATAATTTCTTTCAAAAAATGTGCATAAAACTCTGTGGCCTTCACATGGAATGAATTGTTTGTCATGTCCCAGAGCCTGACCCTTGCTGCTTTGTATACATATCACTACCATTCAGCATCTAAAAGCAAATTATACTATAATAGAAGGCAATAATTTTGATACTTGGCAAGCCACTTCATCCCAGTGAATGTTGTGTTCTAGGCCTTGAAATTTTGTGTCTGCACTGGAGTATTCTCCCCTTAAGGTGCCTACTATTAAGGCCTAAGAGTTTTCTATTTTATGTAGGTGCTTTTTTTAGGAAGACTCAGCAGGAGGGGCTATCATAGCTGGGAATAAAAATGATTCTGAATGAAGAAAGAAATTTGATTTTATTAAAATGAATAATCATAATTCAGTGACACCTTGTCACACTGAAAGTTATCACTGTATTTAAAATACCAAAAGATGGTTCAGATCTCTGAACACTTGTGCTCTGGAACAAGGAAGCTAAGAGACTTATTTCATAACCTTTAGTGAATACACATTTATTGCACTATTAACCATCATTCCTTAAATAAGGAAACTAAAGCCTATCACTTAAGTGGTTTAGTGCATAATCAAGATATGAACACCAATTCTTGCCACCTGATACAGGGCACTATGCCCCCATTCCAAAACCCCTCCACACTCTGTAAAAAGAGCATTTGTGATGATCTCAGTAATCTAATGGCTTAAGTGAGAGAAGAATCACAGATAACTCCAATGTATTTTCCTTGCATGTCTAGGATTTCAGAGTTGCTTCCACAAAATAATTGGAAAGTGTCTTTTACTGAAAAGTGATGCTGAGGAGGTGTTTTATGGCATAGGGTGTTATTCATATGCTGCCCTCTTAGTAACAGGATACAGGCTCATGGAAACAATAAGGATTGTCACCCAGCTGACCAATAGACCAGTAGAGCAAAAGACCAATTAGCCTGGTCTATTTCTAAGCCTTCAGAGGTTTTTCTATTTGCATCTGTCATGCTTAGAAGACATTGGCTTTTCACTCCCTACTATGTAATTCTTCAGCTTAGGATCTGTTATTTGGTCAGCCGGCTGTTTTCCTGTTTGCCATTTAGCATAGTCTAATTTAACCAGATTATTTCTGTAGAGTCAGATACTACAGGAAGGAATAAGCAAACGAAAAACTGGAAGAAGAAAAACACCCTGGTTTATAAGAAAAAAAGAAAATCTCTTGGGGTAGAACCAATGTAGTAAATATTGCTAGTAACCTACAATGAAAGAACAATAAAAATAGTAGTGATTTAACTGTAGGTTACTGAGTGGTTATTATGTGGCAGGCACTGTTCTTAGGACTTTTCAAGTATTCACCAGTTTAATACATGTTCATTAATTTCAGAATCTCCAAATTCAAATATCTATGGGCCCCAAGAAACAACACAAATCTGTGAATTAGATTTGGTAGAAGTTAGTAGTGAGGTACGAATACCTGTGGCCATCTGGAATTGTATTTCATACTTAAACGCTCACCCATTGGTGAGAGGTAAGAAAGACCACACTAGAAGAATCTTATTCTCTCAGCCACATAAACCCTAAAAGAATCAATAAAAAGCCTCAAGTCAATTGAAATAAACGGTCGTTCAAAGGCTAATTATTTTTAGATGAAGTGTGTATTTCTTTTCAATCAAGTGGAATGCCACCAGCAGGGAAGAATTGAATTTACATTATGAATTCAATCTCTATAGTGAGTCACATTAGAAACAAATGTCTGTGGTGCAGGTGGTGCATACAACCATCTCAGATAAGGGAGACTTCCAGCAAAACATCCTCTGTGGGAAGTCTTGGGCTGGAATCCTTTGAGACATCCCAGTAGTCACTGACACTTTATTCTCATGGAGGGTCCTGCCCCTGCATGGGTCTGCCAGGGATCAGAGCGTCCTCATTTGCATGCACCTTTCTTCTCTTAACTCCTTTTAAGACTTACAAAGCATTCAGAATTATCCAACTTGAGCCTTAGCTAAAAAACGCTCTCTCCTGACTTAAAGCCTATGCATTTAAAAAACAAGAGATGGGCTGTGTCAAATGTCCTGGAATGAACTCAGCCGTGTCCCTGGAGAACGCCCTTCTCCTGATCACCTAAAATTAGTTTTGGTTTTTCTTTTTCTTTTTATAAATGTATATTTCAAGAGTGGTTAGCTGTGCTAGGGTTTTATCAGGATAATTGATTTTGATTCTTAGGGAGCAAGTATTTCCTAATTATATACCCACTCCTTCTAAATATAATACTTCTGTCTTCTGCTTAAATCATTGTGGTTTTAGGTTGCCCATTTCCAACTTGATCTGAGAATAAACTAGACATTTGTTGTCCTGGCCTCAGGGGTTTTGAGAAGTCTGATTGTTAATCCTGAATTCTCCATCCAAGGTGAAGTTGGAGCCCATATTGGAATTTCTCAGAGAACAAACTGACACAGGGCCAGGGAAAAAGGTAAATGAGTGGCTGGGGCTGGGCAGGAATTGTGGTGATCTACTAACTAGATTGCTGCCATGTATATGCTTGAGGTTGCTACATCTGATTTTTCAAAAGAAGCTAGCAATCTGGATTTTCATGTTAAATCTTACGGTTTTTCAGTATTGGCACCTACGCTAGAAATTTTAAAAACACTGTGCAGGTCTGGAATGCCTGGCTGGCTCAGTCGGAGGGACAGGTGACTCTTGATCTTGGAGTCATGGGTGCAAGCCCCACATTGGGTGTAGAGATTACTAAAAAAAGATAATTAAATGTAAAAAAATAAAAACACTGTGCAGGTCCATTTACAACCTCTGAAATACCTGGGTAATGTATTCCATGGGTTTGTATTTGGACTTGATCTAAAAGTCTGCTGAGGCCTCCCTACCCAGGGATTAATTTCCATCCTCTTTGCTGAATGAATGGAGACATAACTGCATTGTACTGGTGTCCTGAATCTTTGATAAGGCAACAATCACTGGGAAGATGACACTTCACTTAGCTTTTGAGCCAAGCAGCTACTCCGGAAGGCACTCGCTAAATAATTTGGCATGTCCCTCTATTCTCCCATTTCCTCAGTTATCATTGTGTGGTGATGTGACCGTGCTAAACCTGTAGGGTTTAAAATCAGAAATGGGATAAACCTAATTTCAACGTGTTTTTATAGAAATGTCTTTTTTAAGTGGTCTAGTCTAGATCCTTCTGCTGATGGATCCCTTTTTTTGAGAGGTCCGCAGAGGTGATTTGGAACACAAAGTGGTTACTCTACTGACTTTATCTTTGGGGTCTTATAAGAGTGGCAGTCAATTTAGAGTCATTCTAGACATAGCAGATTTGAATTCCATTGTCTTGATCTACATTGCAGAAAATGACTAGTTATCCCCTAAATTTACATTCACACTCCCATGGTGTCTGCTGTGTCTACATGGCAGCTACCTAGACTGGAACAATGTTTACAAGCCCTTCTCACTATCTTTGCCCTCAGGGGTGGCCATCTGACCAGTTCTTGTCTAGGAGAGGTCAAGGCAGGACTTTTTAGAGACATATGAGGTATCTCTACTGTTTCCTTCTCTTTTCCCAGCAAGACCCAGGGGGTTGATGGAGTCACATTATGAAAAGAACCTGGTTCTCTGAATTAGCATGTGGAAGCAGGCTATGCACCAACCAGAAACACTCACACCGGACTTCGTTACATGAAAAAGAAATAAAATTCTATCGTATGAAGCAAATGACCTTTTGGTACTGCTTGTTACAGTAGCTAGTGTTATGTTAACCAATACATTCTTATATATAATTTAAGTTTCACAGTTTAAGGTTAGGGGAATGCTGGATATACACGTAGATATTATAAGTGCTTTTCCTATTTATAATTCATCTTTATTAGCCAATTTTTATACCACAAAGATGGCCTCTTAAGGTTGCTTGGGGGCTCATTCGATGATTCCGGATTTAAAGTAGCATTAGAGAATAATCCTAACAATAAATCTTGAATGTTTTATAAGAGAGAAAGAGCTAGTGTTATGAAACCCAAGGGTATTATTACTTTCCATCACTCTTCATCTATTTCCCTTCTACAAGGAAAATGCAGGATTGAAAACAAATAGCCCTTTTCTTTTATTGTTATCACTGGATTGAAAAGCGTATACAGAGCTTAGAGTATACTTGTGAAGTTACTTTTATAGAGACAGAAGTGGGTGATTTCAATTAAGTACTATCGCAAATCAATTATAAAATATGATTCCTTGGGGAGCCTGGGTGGCTCAGTCGGTTGAGCGCCTGACTTCAGCTTAGGTCATGATCTTGCGGTCTATGAGTTTGAGCCTCATGTTGGGCTCTATGCTGACAGCTCACAGCCTGGAGCCTGCTTCAGATTCTGTGTTTTCCTCTCTCTCTCTGCCCCTTCTCTGCTTGTGCGCGCGCTCTCTCTCTCTCTCTCTCAAATAAATAAACATTAAAAAAATTTAAAAAATATTTTTTAAATAAAATATGATTCCTTTTTCTTCTGCTTAGATAATAAGGCAGAGCTAGTTATCTACATCTTACTTCCTGCTTCCCCCTTCCCATCAACTAACAATCTCCTGGCCTGGGGCTTCTTCCAAAAATTTGGGCGATTTCTTCAGATTATCTAATATAGAGGACTGAAAACCCTTCTGACAGATCATAGGCATCCTTACTTACGCACTAATAATTGGCTTCAGGGAAAGCTACTGGTGACAGAAAGTCTACTAAGTTCTATCAAGTTCTGGTTCTCCATTGGCCTTGCCAGCCAGAGAGCCACAATAATTCCAAATCATGAAATGCAACCTGATACTTGCATTACTGGACTGGATGGCAAAAGCCACTGATTCATGGCTCATTCTCTACATTTACCTACATTTTTGGCCTTTACTGACTCAAACATGTATTGATTTATTCACTCATTTATCTAAAATGTAGTGAATACCCTTCCAGGTACTGTGACTAATACTAGGCATAGAGACATGGATGAGACATCATTCTCGTTTCAAGTCCCCAGATCAGCAGGAGGATACGAAACATAAAATAATAATGTGATATGCTGAGATAAGTACCATGATAAAGTTATAAGCAATATACAATAATAGCACAAAAGAGTTTACCTGTCCCTGGTGTCACAGAATAGGATTATCTAAGACCTGACGTACCGGATGTCATTAAACTCCAGTCCTTTTGTATATTTGTCTAGGTGGCTTCCACTTAATTTTATCAAGGCTCCACCTGTGTCACATTCCTCTTACTCTTGTGGCACATCCAATTACATTACAAAATGATTTAAAAAGGAAAAATATGAGAACCCTGAATTACATTTAAAAAACATGACCATTTTGTCTAATTGAATGCTAAGTAAAATAAAACACCTAAAAGTTACAAATATCCCATGATGCGGCAGAGATCACTAGCCCAGCAACAGTGAAAAGCATTATTACATATGTAAATTTTCATAGTGCAATACAGAATCCCACTCAGAAAATCTACCAATCTAATCCTCATTTATGAGTCATTACCATGAATGACCATGTTTCAATAGATGTCAATCAAAAAGATATGATAAAATTTTCAAATGTGGACAGAAAATTCCAACCTTAAGTTGTCTGACTTCTTCAGAGGTAGAAAAAAGTTCCTCTGCTGCACTCTTCCAATTAGAATTAGACTGAAAATGTATTTCAACATTTTAGCATTTTTTTAATCTGAAGAATATAATATTCTTCTTTTGGTAATAATGGTAAATACAGAAATGATTAGGGTAAGGCAAGCAAAGTGTGTGAGGTTACACAGAACATCGGTATCACCTGGATCTTGTTAGAAATGCAAGTTCTCAGGCCCACACCAAATGTACTGAAGTAGAAACTCTGGGGTTGAGGGCTCAGTCATCCATGTATCAATAACTCTCTGGCTGAGTTTGAGAACCAAACTTGATTTAGAACATAAAGAAGCTTTGCAGGCGATTCTTACATACGTGGATCATTGAGAATCATTTGTACAGTTACCTATTAAATTTTTCCAAGACAGTAGTGTCAGATTTAGAAAATATTTGTAAGCCTAAATACATTTGACTATTGTCAAGGTACATGTACCAGATACAAGGTGCTGGGTTCAATGCCATCAAAATTTGAATTATTAAGGCTGTAATGTTAGAATCGGGGTGGGGAGGGGCTTCTCACTCAATTCTGAAGCTAACCATAACAGTGACTGTCATTGCCCAGCACAGAACTCTGCAGAACTACCACTGCAGTGCAGACTGCCCTATTTCCAGCTGCCTGCTTTCTCGGGTGGAGAGGCAGAGGGCTAGAAGTGCCGCCCAGTAGTTAGCATATGTGTACCCAGCTCCTTAACCCTTGGGTAGAGTAACTCTAGGGTGCGTGTTCCAAACACTCCTCCGGAGCTCCTTAGCAGGATTGAGCACCAGTTGCCCACAGTTGTAACTTGCTTGATAAAAAAACAAACAAAAAAAACACAAAAAAACCCCACGTTTTATTGGCTGCCTTAGGCTTTCCTGCCTCACTTTCCTATCCCCTACTAGTTTCCTGGGATCATTTCTCAGGTCTTCATTTGTATTGTCTTTTATTGTTTTAATTTAATTTTAATTCCAGTAAAGTTAAAATACGGCATTATATTAGTTTCAGGTGTACCAGATCCTGAGACAAGGAGTAGAGTATAAGGAGTGTTTCTGGGAAGTGAGAAATAGATCCTATTTGGGATCACTTCTCAGAAACACTCCTTGTATTCCAATCCTTGTCTCAGGGTTTGCTTCTGGGGGAACCCAAACTAAGACATCAACTTGAGTTTATTAGCTGGTATATTTTTTTAGGTATATGTGAATTGCAGGGGTTTTCAGATTGATGTGCTCTCATGTCTGATGCATGTTGATATTATTTGACTTGCTGATAAACTACGTGAGCTGAAGATCTATCATAAATTATCTAGTGCCTATATTTGAAATGAAAAATATACATTCCTTTCTAAATCTACATAGATCTAACTGGCCTTAAAGCAGACTAAATTCAAGCAGCAATCCAAGTAAATCTGAATGTGGCTATCCTTTGGGCCCCACTGTATAGACCTTAATCTCAGTGGTCACATAGAACATAACAGGAGTCCAAACTGCTCTGAAATTATCTCCGTAAGAAGAAAATTGTTGTACAGGAGAAAAGAAAGGCTGTGGCTGAAATGTGCCCAGCATAGTGATGATGCCCATTCATCCAGGAGCATATGGAAGAGAGGGATAAACTCGAATGCCAATTGGTTCTGCTGTTTTTGTTACACAACATTTCAAGTGAAAGAAAGGCTGTCAAGAAAAATTATGCTGAACATGGAGATGAATAAATAATGTATGATATAGTGAGCATATTCTAAAAACAGTTTATCCCATCAAAAGAAGAACCAATGTATTCCACAGGAGGAAATATGTTGCTGCACTGGATTTAATAGTGAAAATATAACAGTATCTTTAAGAAAATTGCTTTTGCATAAAAATTGAATCATAATATCAGAGATACAATTAATGCATATTTAAAAGAAAAGGCTTTTGCTTTAAAATACATATTTAATATCTGTCAAAATGCATATTTTCAATGTTTTTCAAATGAAGCAAAAGTTAATTGGCATTTTCCCTCTTTAGCCTACCTTTTAATCAAATGCTCTGTCTCAAAGAAGATGGCCCATCTCAACAATTAATGACTTTTCCATCATTTACATCTCAAACAAACATATTATGTGCATGATTCTTGACTAACAGTTCCTGTGCCTTGATCAAATGTCATTAATACAAATACACAAATTAAACTTGTTTGCTTTATACAAGCATGTTTGCATTTCATACTTGTGGGCCAAACGCAATCAATATTTTCAAGTAGAAATGTCACTGATGAAGACATGAAATCTGATTTAAAATATAATCTTTTGTATTAAAATACAGTCAGAAAGAGAATCGGTGATCTTTGCACTTTACTCGTCCACAAATATTTGTTCACCTTCTTTTCCTCCTTCCCTAAAACATTTATTTTTATGTCTAATAGTTATTTAATAAGTCAGTAGCCAACTTCCTTAGAAACTATATACCAGAATACAATTGCAAACCTGTCTGTCAAGTCAAACATGGACACCATGATGGTATGGACTTTTCTAGGAAGGTTGTGTCTACTATGAGGTCAAAACAATGTATTGAAAGTCAAGCAACTCGCTGGGATTATTTAGTTTCTAATTGAACTTGGAAACTAATTAATGACTATCCTATCAGTATATGGAATCTTCCTGTGAGTTCTCTTAAAACATAAGGAAAATCATGTTCTAGAAGCAAATGTGAGCACACTGATACTATGCCAATTTCTTGAAGAGAATAAGCCTTAAGATGCTTTTCCTGGTTCACCCAGCTTGGGTCGCTGAGGACATATGTGGATTACTTCAACTAATTATTGAATTGATGAATGAATACTTATTGAGCACCTACTAATATACATGATTGGCTCTGAGGGAGTTGCTGGGGGATTCTGAATAGTATATAAGTTGTTTCTCATGGGTTAGAAACTTAAAACATAATTGGTGAGCCAACGCAAAATTCTATAATAACATGAACTAGTCATGCAAGTGAACTGCCAAATCAGTGAATGTTATTGATTCGGGAATTGTGAATTACTGTGTGGAGACTTGACTCTGAGTTATTCCATGAAACCCAAGTCTACAGTTACCAGACATGAAAAGAAACTAATAGCCAGTGCTTTAAGCACAAAGGTTTTCTTCCTCTAGGCCCTTAGCAACTATTCTGTAATGACTAGGACTATGAATATTTATTGAACATTTATTATATGCTGGGTACTAGGTTAAGTGACTGGCATGGATTCTCCCTATGGATTGCCTCACATTATTCTAGGCAGTAAATATTATTGTTATTTAATGGCTAAGTGACACAGCTAGTCACACAGCTGGTAAATAATGAAGTCAGAATTCAAACTCAGTTATTCTTACACGACAGTCTCCAATTATGTATAACAACCTCCTCTTTGACCAAGCATTAATGAGAAGCTTACATATTTGTATTCCCTCAATGACTTGCTAAAATAGAAAGTTAGTGGGAGATTTTTGTAGAATAAAAGGGGACCAAGGGCAAAATAGATATATATTATCATGGTAGGTAGACTGGAGAACAAGATATTATGTTGTTTTTTTTTTTTCTTTCCTCTCCTATTCCCATTGTATTATCCAGGTCTTATCACATTTAAGTAGATATTTACTCACTTGAATAATCCATAACATGTGAAAGAAAATATTTCACTTGGTCTAAGAGATTTCAACTTGAGTCTATACTGGAAAAAAATTTTCAACAAGAAATACCTAACACTCAGAATTAGGAAGGAATTTTGAAAATGTCCAGCGAGATTAAAACAAGCAAGCAAACAAGGTTCTTGAATTAACAGAAGAATGAGGTAAAACATTCAAAATGTTTTCAAAAGATAGCCAGCCGGATGTGTGGGATAAAATCACTTTATGAAGTTTTGATACTCAAAGTATAGCCCTAGGACCAGCAGCATTGTCTCATGTTCACCACAGACCCACTGAATCAGAATTTGCATTTTTAACAAGGTCTCCAGGTAATTCATACACATATTAGAGTTTAAGAAATGTGGGTTTAAACATATTTGTTATGCTTTTCATAATGTGGATATAAATATGAACAAGTATGTAGGCTGTGCTATTTTAAAGTATTTTTCTATTTTTCAGCAGATGATATTTATTAAAAAGTTCCAGTTCTGGTGCTTCTTTTACTGAGACAATCAAGGATGAGCTCACTATTCCTGAGTGCTGGCCTTAGAAGTACATGAGCCAGTTAGGAATAGAGAGGGGTATATTATCAGATACAGGTCGTGTTATGGGGTTACAGTGATCAAGAGATTGGGGCACACACAAGGCTAGACAAGTTCACCAATGGAATAGACTATGTAGCCCAGAAATTGACCCATGCATGTATAAAACTGATTTATGAACATAGTGGCATGGCAGACCAATGGGAAAAACAAAAGAAATTATTTAACAGATAAGGTTTTAAAAGATGGTCAACTATTTAAATAAATATGAAATTAGATCCTCACCCCACACCATGCACAAAGAAAAAATCCTGATAGATTAAAGATTTACAGGGCAAAACTAAAACTTTAAAATTTTTAGAAGAAGTATAAATAAATATATTTCAGACATTTGGGTATTTAAGAATTGCTCAAACAAGCCTTAATAGTTAACATTAAACATTAAAGCCAAAATTAAATAATTAAAACTAAAATATTAAAATTAAGAAATTTGTTAATCCAATGACACCTTCGATAAAGTGAGAAACAAGTTGTGAACTGGCAAAGATGTTCACAACACGCACACCTGACAAAATCATAGTATTGAGACTATGTTAAAAATTGCTATCAAGCAATAAGAAAAATAACCCAGCTTAAAAAACAAGCAAAAGATACAAGTAAGTATTTACTTAAGAAACATATATGGCCCAAACCTACACAACAACAAACAAACAAAAAAACGCAAAAGGATGATCATTCTCTTCATCACAGAAAGGCAAATAAAGACCACAATGTGATACTATCTTATGCTTATCTTAATGGAAAATATTAACATGACTGACTTGAATATCAACTGTTGGCAAGTGTCTGGATCAATAGTGCCTTTCATATACTACTGAGGGAAATGTAAAGCAGTACAATTACTTAGGAAGATAATGTAGTATGATTTTGTAAAACTGAAAACTCATATTCCCTAAGACACAGCAATTCCATGCTTTGGTATACAGCCAAGAAAAACTCTTGAATGGAGTTTGTGTACAAGGGGATATGTGCAGGAATGTTCGTAGCAGATCCTATAACATTGACAACCTAAAAATCTCTAAAAATGCCCATCAATAGGAGAGTGGATACACAAACTATAATACATTCATGGAATAGCGTTAGAAGTCAAAACAACCTAGAGCCACATCCAACAATATAGATAAATCATATAGAGATATAAGTTATTAAAAATTTTTCTTAGTATATATACATGGAGAAAAGTGCATAAACCATATGTGTATTAGATTGATTTTTTAACACACTGCTTTTCCTCACTCCTCACTTGTGCCTTTTTTATGTGTGAATATAATACGGCAAAAGTGATACTGTTGCATTCCTCAAAGTGCCTTCTGGGTTCCCCGTCCACTCTTGCTTTTTGAGACCAATTACTAACATGTGAACGAGCCTAGGCTTGGCTACTTGTAGATGAGAGACCATATGGAGAGATCTGATTGTTCTAGCTGAGGCCATTTTAGACCAGCCTAAAGCCAGCTGACCCTCAAACTTGAAAGAGGGTCCAGTGAAGATCAGCAGAGTTGCATACCTGACTCTCAACTAAAACATGAGTGAGTCCAATCAAGAACAGAACAATGTCCCAGCTCACCAACGTGTGACTAATATTGAATATTTATTGTTTTAAGTCGCTGAGTTTTGTGGATGGTATCAACAGTAACTGATATAATAAATGTATGGATTTGTGGGGTTTTTTTCTTCACAAAGTGAACACATCCATTTAACCAGCATCCAGATCAGGAAAGAGAACAACACTCCAGAAGTTCCCCTCTTACCATCTTCCAATCACTAGCCACCCTGTCCCCCACTCCAGGTAGCTATCTTTTTTTTTTTTTTTTCTTTTTTCTTCTGGACGGGAGAGGGGACTGGGGTAGCTATCTTTTTAACTCCATATAAATGCAAGAAATTGTGTGTATTTTTTTGTGTGTGGCTCCTTTCATGCAATATTTTGTTAAAACCATTCATTGTGGAATGTCCATTTTCATTGCTGTACAGAATTAAATTGTATGAATATATTACATTGCGTTTACTGATGTAACACTTGATGGACATTTGCCCAGTTCCAATTTGGGGCTATTATTAACACTGCAGCTATGAACACTCTAGTGCATATCTGTTGTTGAATATATGTGTACATTTCTGTTGGGTTTATCAATATATTTTTAAGTGAAAAACGTAAATGTCAAAAGATTAAATACAGTATAGGGGTGGCCTAGGTGGCTCAGTTGGTTGAGTGTCTGACTCTTGATTTTGGCTCAGGTCACAACTCCAGGGTCATGGGATTGAGCCCTGTGTCAGGCTCCATACCAAGGGTGGAGCCTGCTTGAGATTCTTTCTTTCTCTCTCCTGCCCCTTTCCCCCACTAGTGCTCTCTCTCTCAAATAAAAAAATTAAAAATAAATAAACCTAAAAAAATTACATACAGTACGATACTATATTATACTATATACTATTATACTATTACATATATTATAGTTCAGTATGATACTTTTAACTTCATATGATGCTATTTTATGAAATTGAAAACAACTAAAACCAAAAAATAATGTGTCAAAGGAATACACATGCATATAATGTAGATATATATGTATATATGTATAATGTACATGTTTGCTTAAAAAAATTATACATACAATATTCAGATTTATTTTGGAGGATAAGAAGGTGGGGAGAGAGAGGCAGGGGTACCAGACCAGGAAGAAACCAGTGTTCTAGTTTTTGTGTTGTGTAATTATATCATTGATATCTATTATATTACAAATAGACCAGTATAGTCTTACATGGACCTATGAGAAGGGTGTATCATTAACTAAGGATTACTATTTATCTAATTCTGTATACCTGATGTCTATTTAAACCTATGCAGGGCTACCAAAACAAAGTAGATGGTTAACACTGAGGGGTCCTGAAAAGTCACCAATCCATGTGGCAATTTTATATTTGAAAAGACTGAAGACCTTAACGTTTAAGTGACTTGGTCAAAGTCATTGCGATATTTTCATGACATGAATACAGTGTGAAAAAGTACATTTTAAAGGTAGTTTATTTTTTTCTCCATGCTTTATGCTTGGCGTGAATTCTGTTTCCTTACAAATGCCTAGTTCTGATGCTGAAAACATTGCCATCATAGTCTCGCATCATAGGTTTCTCACTTGCTTCTTAAAATAAGATGTTCTTCCTTTCTCTCACTTGAAAAGTATTCTTTCTTTGGTTATGTTCTGAATTTTCCAATTAAACTGGCTAGAATGCAGAGGGAGGAAATTAGAAAGGTGGGTTGTTTTGTTTTGTTTTGCCAGTAATGTCATTAATTACAGAACATTTCTTGAATTTCGTAGAAGTTGGAGGGAATCCTGGGTCAGGAAGAGCTGATGATTTGGAATAAGTTCTGTTGCAGCTGGGTGAACTTGGCCTTTATAGACTTCCCTCCAAGTTAAAGAGGGAATTTTGTTTGTGAAAACCATCCATTGTGGAATGTCCATTTTCATTGCTGTACAGTATTAAACTGTATGAATATATTACATTGCATTTACTGATGTAACACTTGGTGGACATTTGCCCATTTCCAATTTGGGGCTGTTATTAACACTGCAGCTATGAACACTCTAGTACGTATCTGTTGGTGAATATATGTGTACAGATTCTCCTCAAGAGGGGGATTTGGCCACAGAATTACAATGGAAATACTAGCATCATTTTCCCATTTCTTATTGCTTACCTAATAACACAACTTGAAATATGTCCTGGCCTTCATCTCGTATGAGATAATCCTCTAGAATTGGTTGGGGTGGGGACGAAGGACCTGAACCCTCCCTTTGCTCCCCATTTCTGAAATGTCTGAATCTTGCTCTGTTCCAGTCACATGCTCAAGAATGTCAGTAGGGAAAGATTTCCAGATCAATTCTACATTTTGGTCACATCCCCTTATTAATCAGATGTTTTTGCTACTTTCACAACAAAAAAATTCAAAATTCACTGTGCACACATCACTTAAAATTTCCCCTTTCTCTGTTATGTTATTTAAACTTTTCCTACATATCAATTAGTTTGAAATAATAAGTCTTTAGGCTATCCATTAATTGCTGCACTGTAGACATGATCTGTATTTAAAATTATGCAAGGAAAATTAAGCTGCAGCGGGAAGGAGTCTTGGCTAACACCGAAGGCTTCTTAGCCCTTCAGAGAAGCAAAAGGAGATAATGGGGACAGGGAATACACAGGAGGCTCCTCTCTGCATTTGTCATTCGCCAGCGTGGGATGTGAAAACAGACTGCTCCAGCTGTAGACTCTTCTTCCTCGCTTTTCAGTTTTCATTTTGAATTCTTACTGTATTTGGTCATGCCCAGGCAGAAGAAAATGGTTGTCAGCCAAATGTCCTTTTCTAGTAGAAATTTATTATAAATAGTCCGAAGGCAACTGGCTTCATAATGAATTTCTCTTCCCTGCTCCCCCCGCCCCCGCACTACTCCCTCCCCCCGCGCAAAAACAACACATCTCAGTCTGTAATGTTGGGTAAGTTTGTGGGAGGTGAAAGGGGATGGATAGGGGGAGAGGAGGAGAGACAGGAGAGGTGTTAGAGCTGGCAGCCTTACCCATGGGTGCCTTGACTTTAGTCAACACTGTGGTTTTATTGGAAGAAATATGACTTGTAAGAAGATGATGTGGCAGGGCTCCCTGTTGTTTGCCCAAAACCCTGTGGGGTTTGAGAGTTCATAAGCTTCCCTCCCTCCCTAATCAAGGCTCTGGGCCATGCTGAAAACATCCTCTAAGATATGTTTGACCCAGTCCCACCCCACTGGTGGTTTCAACAAGTTAGGATCCTGGAATTGGTTTTTAAGAACTGGAAGGAGAAAGGAAAGATGGAAAGAAAGTCCGAAAGTGACTCATGGGCGACATTTTTCATACCCTCCTTACCCAGAACACTTTAAGACCATGGGTGTTTATTTTGCCTATGTGCACTCTTCCCCTTTTCTCCCTGGCTTCTTGTTTTTACCCAACCATGATTAATCATTTTGACTGCAAGTCTGGCAAAGCCAAGCATTGTGGAGTCATTCTTGCCCTCTAGTGGTGAAATGGTACATTCAAGTACTAGAAATACAAGTACAAGTAAACATTTAGAGCTTGGGGGAAGCCTTTTCTTTGTAGAATAATGCTTCGACCAGAGCCCACTCAATCATATAAAATGTCTCAGCAGAGGAGATCGTTGAAGGGGCAGAAAGCATCCCTTCTGTGTGTCATCATTTAGGAAATTCATACAGAAGAGAATGTTTCTTGGGAAATGCATTCTTTTCTTTGCTTGAATTGAATTTATATTTCACAGGAAGTTGTTTTTAAGTCTTTACCTTTTTCTCTGCAGTACAAGTATTCATAATATCACTACTCATAATAGTCAAAAGCTGGAGACAATCCAAGTGTGTATCAACAGTAGAATGGATAAATAAATTGTAATGTATTCAAATGCTATATAACAATGAAAAAAACCCCAACTATGGCTACATATAACAACAAAAAATGAAGTCAGAGGCAGAAGACTACAGACTGTATGATTCTGTTAAATATAGTTTTGAAACTTCTAGAAAAACTAATCTCAATATTGACTAATATTAATATCTCTAATATTAAAGTTAGAATGGTGGTTACTTCAAGATGGAAGTGGTATTGATTGGACTGGAGCATAGACGGAAGCTTCTGTGATGCTGATAACCTTCTGTGTCTTGATGTAAGAGGTAATTTCATAACCTTTTATTAAAAAAATTTAAAAAATTTAATTTGAGAGAGAGAGAGAGAGCACAAATGGGGAGGGGCAGAGGGAGAGAGAATCCCAAGCAGGCTCCACACTCAGTGAGGAGCCTGACGCAGGACTTGATCCCACGACCCTGGGATCATGACCTGAGCTGAAATCAAGAGCTGGACCCTCAACCAACCTTTTAAACAATTTGTCAAGCCATGCACTTAATGACTTGGGCATTTAATTTTTTTCTCACGGGCTTTCACCTATGGACTAATGTTCTACTTTACTCCTTATCATTCCTTTGATAAATGCTTTTTTTTTTTTTCTTGGATAAGCCACTTCTCAGAAATTTCAACATGTAAATGAGTTTTTGTGTTGTGTTTAAACTCATGCAGTTGTTAGAAGTTGTTATTAAGGACACTTCCACTCAGCAGCTGGGTGATGCTCACTTTACCTCCCAGGCCCTTTCTCCCCGTTGTTCATAAGGACTGTGGCAATATAAAGACCCTGTAACTTCTGCCCACCACCCAGGAGCAGTGAGAAAATCAGAGCCCACCTCCAGGACACTGGGGATGACCAGGGACATGATCGTGCTGTTATGCTAAGCAACCATTACCTACAGTATCTAGCACTGGGGAGATAGAAAGGGCAAGTGAACATTATAAGAAAACAATAAACATTACAAGTGATGAAAGAGCAGTGGAAATCAGATAGAGAAAACAAAGCTTTTGGGGGTTTGTGGTGACTTCTAGCACATTCTAATCTTAGGCTGTAGAAATCACCCTGTCCACACGTAACCACACTTAACCAGAAAAGGTAAATGTCTCTTTCCTCATAGTTTGCTCTTTGTCTAAGACTGATCCTTGGCTGATATGATTTCTGAAGGCAATGGAACAGTAAGAGTGGGTTTCTTGGCCCCCCAGGCCCATCCTGAGAACACGGAGAACATCAGGATATGGCTGCCTGGGGTCCTGCACATTGAGGATTACCTCCACTTCTTGGGACAGGCCTCAACATCAGTTCCAGAGCAAGGGGAATAAGGTAGTTAAACATAGTGGGCAGAGAGGCTGTTCTCACTTCCAGGGGAAGAGCCCAAGGCTGGCAATCGACTCTTGCCTGGTTAGAGGGGGTTGGATTTCCTCGGCTCAGTCCTGGAAGATGGTTTCATTGTTCACGAGGAAAAACACTTTGCAATGGGGCGATTTTCTCAAGTTCTTCAATTAGAGGTTAGAAAAACAATCAACCAGTCTTTTGAGAGATGTAACGAGAAGATATTCACTAATGTTGGTAGCTACAGCTTAGAAGCTACACTTAGTAATCCAGATGTGGCTGAAACACCTGAAAAATTAAGAGGTGGAAAAGAACTACAAAATGAAGAAAAAAAGGAAGTGGGGATGGAAGCACAGGGCTGATGGCAGCAGTGCAGTGACCATGGCAGACATCACTAATCAATCATGGCAGTCTTTCAGGATGAACCTAGGTAGCCACGGAATCCTTATCAAGTTAAAGCCCCAGGCATCTACCACCACATGTTGGAACTGGCATGGATAAAACAAACCATACATGCCATTAGTAAAGCACTTAGTGACTGCAGGTCAGGTGGGCACTCAGGGTTATTTTGCAATCTGGTATAAGTCCCCAAGCAATAACCATCTACTAGGCTGGTGTGACCTTTTGAGGCAAGGCTTATACAAGCAAATAATAGGTGTCATAAATTACAAGGGGCCTTGAACAACAGGAAGTTAGCAGTTATTAGTGCTAATGCCTATAGGCATTCTATAGGAGGAAGAGAGGTGAATAAGCAACAGTGATGGTGCTGTGTGGCTATAAGGCAACAATGAGTGGTGGTGATTGTGGCTAAAGGGAGTACATATACCCATTTAAAGGGGAGCTCACTCCCCAGGTCCAGAGATGTACTGCCAAGTGGGAACTTTTACCCAAAATGGCTAGGTCTTCCAGTATTTCGAAAGAAGCCTGGAAACATTTTAAAATAGGAAATTTCCTGATTTTTAAAAGTTGGAAACCAATTCAAACAGAAAATAAAAGAATAGCAAAGAAAAAAACCCCCACCATAACAATGTGTGAGTCAAATAAATTGTGTCCGCTGGTTATTTCAGCCCAGTTACCAGTTTGTAACCTTAGGTTTATGGATTTTTGCTTGGAATAGAATTGCCAGAGACTGGTCTCCTGGAGCAGGCTGGGGAATTCTCATTCCTATTTCTTCAGATATTTAGGATGGGAATCATTGAGTAACTGCCCTGGATAATTTAGCCTTTTGTCTTTTCCCTCCAAGTAAGGAGAGTCCAGTCTGGTTTCTCAGGAATATTGGCCCCTGGGAGCTCCTGCATATCCATGATTCATGAGCACTATTGATACAACTATAGCCCCTTAAATGCTGAGCACATTTCCTGGCTTTGTAAGCAGAAGTAGAAAATGTGCCCATGGGTATTTCTGAGTGGTTTGGTTTGCCCTGAGGCTACAGGGTCTGCTAAGGCTGTGACAAACATGAAATGCACAGTGCAACCTCCTTTGCACTCAAGAAAGGAAACTGCTGGGAATCACACAGCTCTCAACTTGAATCTGGGGTAGATTTAAAACATGTGTGTGTAAGTTTTATTTATTTTGAGAGGCAGAGAGAGGGAGAGAGACAGAGAGAGAGAGAGAATTCCAAGTGGGCTCCACACTGTCAGAGCAGAGCCTGATGTGGAGCTTGAACTCATGAACAGTGAGATCATGATCTGAGTCAAAGTCAGATGCTTAACTGACTGAGCCACCCAGGTGCCCCTAAAACACATGTGTTTTATAGAGACCATGTAGGCTAATGGGTTTGAGAATATGAGTTCTAGGGCCAGGTGCCTTGCTTCATATTCACCTCTGGCCAGTAGAGAGTTGCATGAGCTTGGGCCCATGGCCAGTCTCTGTATCTCAGTTTCCTCACATAGCATCAAGATGGTAAAGTCAGCCTCACAGACACTGCTTGCACACCCAGAAAGAACTCAATCAAATCAGCTCCCGTTATCTCAAAATCCTGAAGCCAGGGCTAGATTTACTTTCTGGGGGAAAACCCAGCTGGATGCAGTGCCTGCTTGAGTATCTGGCTTCTCTCTTATTTCTCAGACCACATATGACAATAGCATTCTAGCAGAAAAAAGCTCCTAGAAGCAGAGGGTGCAGCCAGCCTAAATCTCTCTAATTTTCTCAAAGCCTGCAGCCATTCTCTCCTGGGATAGACTGTTTGAAGACTCCAAGTGTGTTTGGCTTCCAACTCCCCCCAAACATGATCCATTTGCAAAAGCAGGACAAATTCCTAGCTTGATGTTCCAAGTGCAGTTTCCAGGATCTGACTGGTACTGAGAACTGTTAAGCAGAGGGAGAAAGGGGAAAACTTTTCTTCTTTTGTCTCTCCCAGTGAACCCTGTGCATCACCTGCTTCAGAATCTCCTGGGAGAGACTGTGAATGAGACTCTCCGGCCCACCCCTGACCTTCTAGAAAGCCACCCTTAGATCTGGGCAAAGGGCCCATTGGTTGGATCCTGATGGGCCCTTTCTAGCCTCCTTCACACACACATTCCTCACAGGGCAAGCTCATCTGGAGACACGACCTCTGGAATGTGGAGATACCCAGGTGGAGTGTCATAAGAAATGATTTGGTCTTTGTGTCTAATTCCTGGCACAAAGCTCCTAAAACCCTTGGAATTTCCTAAGTGATAGGAGTGTTTTTTTGTTATTCATAATGAGTCCCTTTCATCACATTTGAGCTTTTGTCAATGAGGTGACTTAAGGTAAGGCCCCTGGATAACCTCAGGATGAGCTGATGGCCAGAAAGACCAAGTGATTAGAGCATTAGAACTTTCAGCCTCTAGTACCACCTTCTAGAGAAAGGGGGTGGCTGGAGACTGGGTTATAAAAACTCTTGAACAACAGCATTCAGAGAGTTTCTGGGTCTTAGAATGCATTTACATGCTGGGAGGTGGCACAACCCCAACTCCTGGGGACAGAAGCTCCTTTGCTCGGCACCTTCCAGACCTCACCCTGTATACCTCAATAAACATAAGTGCTTCTGTTAGTATTGTGAGACATTCCTAAAGCAGGGGGTTGTGGGAACCCCTGATTTATAGCCAATTAGTCAGAAGTATGGGTGGCCTAGCATATCAAGGGGGGTAGACTCATGGGACTGAAGCTATAGAGTGTGTGCTAACTCCTGGTAGTTAGCATCAGAATTGAATTGAATTGTAGGACATCCAGCTGGTTTCAGAAAATTGGTTGGTGTCAGAAAACACCCCACCAGCTTACCACAATTCCCTTATAACTGGCCCCAAGACACTTTTACAGTCCCTCACAGTCTGCTTCCCATGTCAGTCCTCCTGAGAGCAGACCTTGCAGTCATTTTGCACATACTTGAGTCTGAGGGGTTCCCTAAGGGTGGACGTTTATAGGAAAGGAAGGACAGACCTTGGATATATGGGCCTGGGTGTCCACACCTATGCACAGATGATCCTTTATGGCACAGGAAAGAACAGGGGTGGGGTGGGGGTGGGAAGAGAAAAAGGTTTTACTTTTTGTTTTTCTGGTCCTGCAAATATTAGGGGATGGATGGTCCTGACCTCCTAAATCAGAATTTCTGAAGATGGTGGCTAAGAATCTTGCCACAGTGGTTACTAAATTAATTTAAACAGAAGTTCTCTTTTGGTTGAGTGGCTGACTCTTGATTTCAGCTCAGGTCATGATCCCAGGGTCATGGGATCGAGCCCCGAGTTTGGCTCTGCACTGAGCATGGAGCCTGTTTAGGATGCCCTCCCTCTGCCCCTCTCCCCTGCTCACATGCTCTTTCTGTCTCTAAAACAACAACAACAACCAAAAACCAAAAACCAAACAAAAAAAACATAAAAAACAGAAGCTCTCTCTTTGGCTGCATATTAGAACCATGTGAGAACTTATTGAATGCCCAAGCCTCACCTCAAACCAAAGACATGAAGATCTTTGGATAGGGGACCCAGGCAACAGTATGTCTCAAAGTTTCCCCAGTGATTCCAATATTTAAGGCAAGGTTGAGAGCCCTTGAGATTAGGATGGCAGAATGAACAAGTGCCAGGGATGATGGACAAGGGGTCAGGGTGATAGAGGTGGGGCTTATGGCAGAAGGTAAATTATGGCCTTCTTAGGGTGACAGCCTCTACTCCTCTCCAGCTAACTGTTGCCATGCATGGAAGCAGGCCCGTTCTGGCCAGCACTTCCTGGATTTCAAGGGAAGCTTCACATGCTTATGTGAAATTTCACACTTCATAAATGTTAGCAGCTAATTCCACACTGTGTGCACCAACACTGCACAAGCCAGGTGTCATGATTTGGTATTTGGGCTGCTAGCTTGGACTTCTGAGTTAGAATCTTCCTACTCAATGTGGTCCATGGACCAGCAGCATCAGCATCATCTGGGAGCTTGTTATGAAGTCAGACTATGAATGTGGACTTCTTATAAAGTCCACCCAGATGTACTTACTTAGAACCTGCATTTTATTTTATTTTATTTTATATTTATTTATTTTGAGACAGAGAGAAAGGCAGAGAGAGAGGGAGAGAGAAAATCTCAAGTAGGCTCCATGCTATCAGCACAGAGCCTGATGTGGGACTTGAACCCACAAACCATGAGATCACGACTGGAGCTGAAATCAAAAGTCAGACACTCAGCCATCTGAGCCACCCAGGAGCCCCAGACCTGCATTTTAATAGGATCCCCAGATGGTCTGCATGCACACTAAAGTTTGAGAAGCACTGGTGAGTAGGTTACACCAGTATGGTGGTAGCCAAACCCAGACTGTAGATGCGATGCCTTTGTGTGCTCCCAGTTCTGCTGAGCTCATGATTATGGAGGTACATGCCCCCTGAAGTGTGCCTTCAGTAATCAAAGCCTCCCCCTGCAGTGAGACTTGGTGTCAAGTGTACTCGTTCTGTCCCCACTGTTAAAACCAATATTTGTGTCCTGTCAATCATTTTCTCCTACCTCTCTGAAAGGTGAAATAGGGGGGAAACTCTTTTTTTTTCATCTTTTAAAAAATTAATACTTAATTGTCCCTCCCTCTCTACACTGTCTGTCCTTTAGAAAGACTCATTTTAATGTCACCTCCCCTGTGCTCCTTGTGTTCACAGATTTGCTTTCTCTCAATGCTCTGCCTTCCTTCAGTACTTTTATTATCCTGATTATGCTCTTATATCATTATGCTTCAACTTAATGATGAAAAGCAGGCTTTTAAAAAGCCTGGCATAATGGAAAGAGAATGGATGTGGATGAAAGTTTAGCAAATTATGGCTTCAAAGAACTTACCCGAGCAATGATTGCAATTAAGTTCATTAGAGATAAATCAATGTTACAGGGGGTTTTATCAATTGTAATAACCATTTTTGACTAATAAAGAAAACTTTTTGCCTTCTGGATTTTTTGTATTATTGCCTATTTTCTTTTCTTTTTTTATTTTAGAGACAGAGCATAAGTCAGGGAGAGGAGCAGAGGGAGAGGAAAGAGAATCCTAAACAGGCTCCATACTTAGTGTGCTGGAGCCCCATGCAGGGCTCAATCTCGTGACCCCAGGATCATGACCTGAGCCAAAATCAAGAGTTGGTTGTTCAACGGAGTCACTCATGTGTCGCACCTATTTTCTATTTCACTGATTGCCATTCTTGTTTTTAGTACGTGCTTCCTTTTACTTTCTCAGGGTTTTAATGTGCTGTTTCTTTTCTACTTTTCTGAGATGGAAGCTTAGGGCACTGAGTATCAC
Organism: Panthera leo; assembly: GCF_018350215.1. Taxonomy (NCBI): domain Eukaryota; kingdom Metazoa; phylum Chordata; class Mammalia; order Carnivora; family Felidae; genus Panthera; species Panthera leo. Next base: position 34,576,249 of record NC_056681.1, on the reverse strand, counting down.
CCTGTCTTCTTTTCTAGTATATGCATGGAAAGCTAGGCATTGCTCTCCGAACATTGCATATGTTTCATTTCATATGTGTGTGTATATATATATATATATATACACCTACACACACACACACACACACACACACATATATATATATATATATATATATATATATATATATATATATAAAATAGGCTTATTTTTGATAGAGTGTGTGTGCTCTATTGTGGGAGAAGCAGAGACAGAGGGAGGGGGAGAGAGAGAGAGAGAGAGAGAGAGAGAATCCCAAGCAGCCTCTGCGCTGACAGCACAGAGTCCATCGAGGGGCTCAATCTCACAAACACGTGATTGTGACCTGAGCTGAAATGAAGAGTTGGATCTTAACAAACTGAGCCACCCAGGCACCACATTTCCTATGTTTTAATATGTTGTATTTTCATTACTGTTCAGTTCAAAATACATAGTTCTCATTTTAATTTTGATTTCTTCTTTGACCCCTGGGTTATTTAAAAGCATGTTGATTATTTTCCAAATACTTGGGGATTTTCTACTTTCTTTCCATCATTGATTTCTAGCTTAATTCCACTATGGTGAAAGAATATACTCCACATGATTTTAATAATTTGAGGTTTTGAGACTGGCTTTATGACCTAGCACAGAGCCTATGTTGGTAAATTTTCAGTATGTGCTTAAAAGAATATGTATTATACTGTTGTTGGAGTTAGTGTATTAAATGTATGGATTAGATTATGCTGGTTAACTGTGTTATTCAAATGCTCTGTATCCTTATTGATTTTTTTTCCTGATTTTTGAGGGTAAGCTCCATCTATTATTGTGGATTTTTATAATTCTCCATGCAATCATCAACTAAAAGAAACCAAGTGTAGTTGTTTTAATTTCAGATGAAGTAGCTTAAGCCAGCCTTGTCCAATAGAAGTTTCTGGGATAATAGAAATGTTCTTTGTGCTATACCATAGAGTAGCCACTAACCATGTGGCTCATGAGCACTTGAAATGTGACTAGAGCAACTGAGGAACTAAATTTTTAAATCTGTTTATCTTTAATTTAAAATTAAAATTTAAAATTAAATAGACACACTAGGCTAGTGGTTACTGTATTGGATAGCATTACATTAAGGCAAGAAAAATTGAAGAGGGACATTTGTATTGATAAAAAATCAATTTAGTAGGGAAACATAACAATACTAAATAATGTATGCACCTAATAATTATATCTTCAAACTACATAAAGCAAAAATTAACAGATATAATATGCTTAGATCTATTCAAAGAGATAATGCTTACAACATGGGCACTTCAAGTATCTTTCCTGCCTCCCAAATACCAAAACTCTCTAAGCACCAAAAGAACTCATGATCTGTTTTCTCGAGAAGAAAAAAATGATCTAGTATTCTAAACCTGTACCCTCCAAGGAGGCATGTTTATGCTCAGAATATACTTAGAAAAATGATCCAATGGAATATGGGAAAAGAATACTAGGAAACTCCACCTGCAAGAAATTTAGCTTTACTCATACTTATTATAAAGTTTGATGCTGGTGTTTGCCAGATGGCTATGGGTGCCACACTCAGAAGGGCTAAAGGCCTTCTGAGGAAAGAGGAGGGTCTCACATCTTTGAGCACTAACAGTGGAACCCTTGCTTATATGTTCAGTTTTGGCATCTTGCGATATGTTCAGTACCCATGTGGCCAGGTTAAGTGGATTTACGGGCTACTTTTCCTATTTGAACCAAACCAACCCTACAAAAAAATGGAGATGGACCATACTACCAATTATACAAGTGCTAAACAATAAATAACTGGCAGAGTTGACTTTTCCCTTACTATTACATCATGAGATAACAATTAGATACCACAGGAGGATCAGTCTAAAAAATAATATTATTAAGAAAGCTCTTTGAAATATGAATTACTTCTCTTAGTCAACAACAAACCTTGCCTTAAGTGTAGAGCATGTTAACAAAAGTGTGAAGCCAGTATAATTAGCAGAGCACTTAAAAGTTAAGCATCTATTGGTGAATAGGAATGAATGAAAGGGGTGTAATGATGCAATAAACATAGCTGAGATGCATTCTTCCATTTCAATCTTCAAATCTATGTGAAGAATCTTTTCTTCCAGCAGGGACAGTTATTAAACCAAACACTGAAAAAATACCTACACTTAGAGCCAATGCTTTAAATTTCTGAATCAAAGTGTTAAACTAAGACTGGAAATCATGAAGTCTGTTCAAACACATGTGCTCTCACTTTGAGAGCCAAAGAGGCATTTGAATATTAACAAAGAAAACACTATTTTCATCCTTTTTCATGATTATGTCATTATAATTTTAAAATATATTCTATATTCTATATACTTTTATTTGTAATGAATGTATATGTTAATCTAATAAAACATAGAATGAGGGGCGCCTGGGTGGCTCAGTCGGTTAAGCGTCCGACTTCAACTCAGGTTACGATCTGGCGGTCCGTGAGTTCCAGTGTCGCGTCGGGCTCTGGGCTGATGGCTCAGAGCCTGGAGCCTGCTTCAGATTCTGTGTCTCCCTTTGTCTCTCTGCCCCTCCCCCGTTCATGCTCTGCCTCTCTCTGTCTCAAAAATAAATAAACGTTAAAAAAATTAAAAAAATTAAAAAAAATAAAACATACAATGAATAAGTAAGTGAATATGCCTAAGGTGGGGGTGAATGTTTGGTTTTTAGGCATATCAAAACTTGTCAAATCAAAAAGTTGGCCTGAAACTACTGGCCTAATATTAAAGTTTGTTCCAGCAGGAAAGTAGAAGTCACTGGGTTGCCAATGTCTAACTTTAATTTTCAAAAAATGAAATTTTCCAAAGCCAGGATGTCCTAACTTTGAAATAATGCCTTACAGAAGTTCTCTATATTCACAATATGGAAGTTCCTCAAACTTTTTGTCTAGATGATGCTATCAGGTCATGATTTAACCACAACTTGGTAAAATACAAAAGGGTGAAATACTGTCATTCTCCAAACTCCAATACTCACAGTTTCATTTTGGTGAATTGCGTGTGGTTTCTGATATTAAAAAAAATACTTCATGTGCGATTAACATCAATTAAAGAATATATATTCAGAATTTATGATTTCTTCCTTTTCAGATTTGGCCTGTTGTTTTTCTGTAATCATTTCACTGTCAAGTCCAGGAATTGAACCTGTTGGGTACTAAATCCTCACACTTTCTTTAGTTCAATATGAAATAATAAAAAATACTTCAGTAGGAGATTTTGCATTTCCACAAAGCACTTTATATGATTCAAAACCACCCTTCTGAATCACTTGTAAGTCTAGACAAATAGTCAAAACCAGTAGTCATTAGCAAGAAATGATAATAAATAGCTCTGACCATTTATTTGATATAAAGTTCACAAAGAACACTAAAATTGATCCAAATATTAAAAATCTGCATTAAAAATAACATCATTCCCTTTCTATGTAAGCATTTTTACTGATTACCTACCTATCCCTATGCATGAGTAAGCTGGCCCTTACCATTCTCTCCAGGCTTTTAGAATATTGTAAAGCATGGCATTTGCAGTGGTCACATTTCATTCTATTTTACACTGATGTCATCATTTCCTTGTTCTGTTCCAATTTTATTACAGTTTGCAACCGTGACCACGTAAGCCAAGATGCTTTCAAAACTACAGACATAGGCTATTAATTCTAACTTTGATAGCAATTGGACAAGGCTAATGCCTTATTTACATTTACTCCCTTCTTACTCCAAACCAGAGACCACATCAAATAACTAGCTCTTTGCACAAAGCTAAAGAATCAAATTAAAGCCCCTCCAAGCAAGTCCAGCATCCCTAAGAAATGACTCCGAGAAGTTACTGCAAGTATGAATCACACATTCAAAGACATGAGCCGAGAGTCAGTGGAGAATTTGAATTTGGAACTGCAGAGCCTGTTAGTTCCATGCACAGGAATAAAACCGTCAAAAATTGTGATCTGCATGGTTCAGAACTTATTTCCTTTATTAGCATCTAGCCTGGAATTCTGATTTTAATATCAATTAGCACAAGCATAAGAGCAGAGATTATAAATCAGGAGTTGCATGCACATGCATGCTTAGAGCCCCTGCCAGCAAAAGGATTTGTCTTATGGAAGGATAGAGCTAGAAAGGCAGTAAAAGCTCGAGATTCAACACAGAATGAAGAGAACTGCTGATTTCCATTAATGTGACTGTACTTATCTCCTTTTAACAAAGATCTATTTTAGAAGGAAAAAGGCAAACACATTAGCCTCATGATTCCCACAAGGGGAAAAAGAATTTGTCTGTATTATAAGTTATGATAAGGGGTTCTGTTCTTTAAAATAAGGCTACAGCTAAAGGTAATTAAAGTAACATGACAAAGCATATTGTTTTAGAAATAACTCCATAAAATGACTTAATAGCCATTACTCACATGTTTTAAGGAAGCTGCCATGCGAGATAACAGTAGACTACTTCTGCAGATTGCAATAACAGAAAATGCTTATAGAAAGTGTTTTATTGTTAGTTTTTTTTTTTACTTATAATTATCGTGGGATGCTATGCCTGCATATAAAATAAAATCTGATATCAAATTTAAAAAGGGGTAAATCATTGAGGCACCTGGGTGGCTCAGTTTGGTTAAGCTTCCTACTCTTGATTTCAGCTCAGGTCATGATAGTGAGGGACCTTCTTGGAATTCTCTCTCCCTCTGTCTCTGACCCTTTCCTGTGCATGTGTGTACGTGCAAATTCTCTGTCTTAAAAAAAAAACACAAAAAACCATTCACAAAGTGGGGGGTAGTCATTCAGTACGATGGGTGAATCAGGTCACATTATTCTTGATGAGATTCAGTATGAAGTAGTATCTACCAAATAAAAAAGAAAATCAAATCAATGAAAGATTACATGTTGAATTTGCTCTTATAGCATATATGAATTTATTGTCTCCAAAAACAAAGAAAAACATACTGGCTAAAGTTATTAAAGTTCTGAAAACTTGGAACTTGTGAAGAGGGAGTCTATGCTTTGCTCTAAGATAATTTGCTCAAGCCTGTCCCTTTACAGACTTTCCACATTCCCTGGACCTCTTGTAATATCTTTTTCCACTCAACTCACAATTTCCTTTCCCTGGGTATTTTCTGCAGACCAAGTACTCTTTTTTTTTTTTTTTAAGCTCCTGTCTACTTATGTCAATGTCACAGAGCCGTCATTTCACTTGGTTGTATCTCCCTAATGAGATTACCAGTGAACTGAAAGCAGGGACCAGGTCTCTTTCATCTTTAGAAGCTCACACTATTTTTGGACTGGCTGATTGGGGTGCAGGGCTGTGCTTGGGCTCATACAGGAGAAGATCCCATTATTGCTACTTCAATTCAGTTTTATGGGCTCTCACAGCAGCCCTACAAATGTTGGAGAATTCTCTGTGGTTCTATGAGGTGTGAACAGAACATTGGGGAAAATATGTTGACCTCCCCACCCCACATACACACCGATCAGCCCTGAATCTTTGGGAGTCCACAGCTCCAGCACATTTTTTAGAAGTACTGAAAAAATTTAATAAATAAATGAAAAGAAAGTAGACTTTAGAGTCTACCATAATCATGTTTGATGCTTAGTTTCTATTAGTGAAACTAGTTACTTAACTGAGCTCCATTTCTTCATTTATAAGTGAGTGTGTGTATGACACATAATATTAAACCTACCTACCATTGGATCTGCTGGGTCATCCAATCAGTTGAATAGAACAAAAGGCTGACCCTCCTACAAAGAGAAAATTTTCCTAATGGCCTTTGAATTGAAGTGTTTTCCTGGTTCTCCAGCAACTTCTGGCTTTTGGACATGAACTGGGACATCTGCTGTGCAGATTTTAGACTTTCCAGCTTCCACAATCATGTGAACCAGTTCCTTATAATAAATCTTGTAGCTTCTATTGGTTCTGTTTCTCTGTTCCATCTCTTAAAGGTCACCTTCTCAATAAAGCCTTCCCTGACCATCCTTTAGGAATAGAGAACTTCCACTCCCTGTCCCCCCTTCTTCTTTGAGTTTTCTCTATAGTTTTATTTCCTCCCAACATGCTACATATTTCATTTCTTTATTTTACCTGTTGTAAAATACCTGTTGAGTTTTTTGCTCATTTTCTTCCCCACCGGATTCCCATTACTCAGAATAATGCCTGGCACATAGTAGATGTTCAACAAGAATTTGTTGAATGAGTGAACTCAGGAAGGAAACAAATCACTAATTCAAGGGTTGTTTTTGATCAAATACTTTTTAAGGTCTGCAGATTTCACACATACAATCTATAAGAAATGTGGTTGTAATGGTTTGTACTACTACCATAGAGTATATTCCAGAAGGATGTGCAGGAGCATGGAAAGGGAAAGACTTTTAAGATACCTCATGCAGAAATGCAGACACTAGGAAAGGTACCAATAAATGGAGGGAATTGAATGTACTACTGGTGTATTAGTTTCTTGTGGCTGCTATAGCAAATTACCACAAATTATGTAGCTGAAAATACTAGAAATCCATTGTCTCACAGTTCTGGAGGTCAGAAATCTGAAATCAAGGTGTTGGCAGGGTCTTCCTCCTTCCCAAGGCTCCTGGGGAGAACCAGTTCCTTGCCTCTCCCAGCTGGTGGCTGCCGGCATTCTTTATTGTGCCTGTACCCCTCCAGTTTCTGCCTCTGTGGTCATATTTCCTCTTCCATTTCTGCTTGTGTCAAATCTCTCACTGCTTTATTCTTAGAAGGACACATGCTATTGGAGTTAGAGCCCACTGGAAAATCCAGGATGATCTCCTCATCACAAAATCCATACCTTAATTGTATCTTCAAAAGCTCTTTTTCCAAATAAGGTAACCTTCATAGGTTCAGGGAATTAGAATGTGGACCTGTTTTGGGGGGGACCATCACTCAACCTACTCCAGCTCTTATAAAAAAAATTGGAGTTTGCTATGATTCCACGACAATTCTTGATTGTGCTGTCCAGCTGCCAACATGGGGTACTTTCTGAGGAACATGGGCCTTTGTCATCAAATCACTAATCTCCATTGTGCTTCCCTAAGAAATCAGACTAATCCATGTGGTAAAGTTTCAAACAGTTCCCTTTTATAGTAAAGATCTTTGCTCAGGAAGCCATCCACTGAAAGAAAGATCAGACATTGTCTTTAAACAAGGGAGTCATCTGTGGGTCAGGCTTTCAATCCTGATACTTTCCTCTCATTTCTCACAATCTTATGATAGGGATTTTTATAATCTGGCTCAGGAACTATCATGAGCTTGAATCCACGGAAAAGGAATCCATCTCACTTTGCACTCAAGCTTATAAGATGTCAGTGGTCATCAAGATCATCTTTTAAGCAATGATGCAGCACAAGGACGTGCAATGAAATCCAAGTTCATAATTTCTGGCTATTTTTCCTCGTGCCAGTCTCTATATCTTACGGCTGCATTTTCACCTTCCCTGACACTCAGGAGACCTGAAACTTCTAAATTAAATTTAATTTGTTTAAAGTATCATAATGGGCACTTTTCAGGACCAACTGTTCCATGATTTATTTAAATTTCCTATATAACTCTCCATTTCCCTGAGTAAGTATAAACAACTGTTCTATTTAAAATTTAAGGCCACAAAATTTTATTACAGCCAGTAATAGTTTCTTTTTTGCTGTTAGAAATGGAACCAATTACATTTCTGTCCTTACATCCTTAGGTCAATAAAATGTCGATTAAAAGTCATATGCAAAGGACAAACAATATCTACTAGGTGAATTCATAAGTCTGAACCTGACTTTGAAAATTAAATTTTAACTGGAAGAATAGGGAATAAGAATAAGGAATAATAATAGAAATAAATTTGTGAAATTTGTTTCAAAAAATTCATTTATCAAAAAATAAATTGCCATTTCAACTTTTTTGTTTTGGGGCTTTGCTTTCAAGAAGAAGAGGCATATTATGATAAGAGGAACTGGTGGGATTTATTCAACATCCCAATGTCTAAGGTAAGTCCTGAGGGCATTAATATGACCCCACTCTTTTATAATGATGAGAACATCATAGTGATGATCCTAAGGCACTGGAGGCCAAGGGCAAATCATCCAGCTAGAAACAAAAGCAGGGAAATTTTAAATGAATATCGAGAGACAGAAAGGTCACCATTGAACCTGTGGTCAACATTCTAATGAAATATGATATGACTGTCCATCATGTGGCAGATAGTTGTGTGGGCCAGAGAAAAAGCAGAGTTACTTTCATCTCCCCTTCCAGGTTTCTCTGAACATGAGTATATATTATATGCTCTGAATGTAGTGGAGGGTTCTACCTATGGAAAACAGCATTGCTTCTAAAGGCTGTGTCTGGGGTTATCCCTGTGAGATCTGGGCTACAATATATGCTCTGCCTATATGTCAGTCTTTAAGTAGATTTGATTACAATTAATACATGCAGACACACATTCAAGAGTTTCTCGTGAGGTTCAAATATTTCTTTAAAAAAACAACTATAAAGTTAGTTGCATTTAGACAGGGTACTTGATCTGATACATAATTTAAAAAAATGCATGTGATGGGTTAGTGGTCCTGTTTCCTCTATCATCCTGAACCATTTGATAGGGAATATTTTTATCTATCAAACATGCATTGGGTGATCCTTACCTGTGCTTTCTTCTCAAGGACATAAATGCAGAATATCACTATTTTATGGAGTAGTCTTCTGTTTTCCTCATTCCCCTTTCCAACTCAGTCCCCACATCACAGAGTAATTCTACTAAAACAGAAATTGGACTGTGCATTGAGAATGACTGCTATTGTCCTATGAATAAAGCTCTAAGCCCTTATTGCCTCTTGGAAGGGTCTGCCAGTTCTGGCCCTATTTTCTTTCTCAGCCTCATCTCTCTTCCTTCCTTCCTTCCTTCCTCCCTTTCTTTTCTCTCTGTTTTTTTTTTTTCTTTTTCTTTTTACCCATCTCTTTCTCTGATAAGACTTCCTTCATTTTCTCCAATGGTCCCCTTCCTTACATCCTCTAGAAATGATGCATGATGGAGCTAATATCATTTCTTGGTCCAGTGGTTACAAATCAAAGACCACTGACAGTATAAACATTTAAAACAGAGACTTTGGATTATATATGTAGACAATTTGAAGCAATTATCAAAGACAGATGGGCTTCATGATATTTTCTGACAAGACCATCTATCTGGCATTGGATCCTCTATGTGGTGAAAAAATACCTTTTGCTCCCCAAACTGCTGCTATATGCTTCAGGGATCTCCATCATAATTTCAAATCCCATTCAGTAACGCAAAATTTTACTCCAAGAATCTTTTTTTTTTTTTTTTTGGTTTCGTTTAAAAACCAAATGGTTTATATGTTCCCAGTTTGCTCTACCCTTTCCATTCATTAATATTAAATTAAATTAAATAAATCAGATGCATGTCAGCAAGAAAACTAAATGTCAAAAAGGCTGAATTTTAGCTCCCTTTACTATGGAATTACTGGTCCAATGACTCCTTCCAGGCATGCATCAACATGGAATTCTATGTTGATCAGATGTCCTCAAATCTGCCTACAGAACATTCCAAAAATATCTATTTGCCCCAGGATATAAAGAAAGACAGTACAAACCAAAGTAGGTGGATAGGAACCAGGCTCAGAAGTCTTACAGACTGGAAATATATGAGTTCATGTTCGTTCTATCATATCATGGTATTAACCTGAAAAACCCCCTAGCACCCAGTGATTGGAACTGCCACTGGGAGGTCAAGGGTGCACACTCCTGAGGTGGGGATTTGCATTTGTGCCTGAATTTAGCCATGCCCAAGAAAACCTGGACAGCATTTTGTTGGCCGACATTCCCTTGGGTCACAGATTTTCCTGATGATTTACTCCTTTGAAGTCACTTAGGCTTAAGGCTAATGCTGAGGACTTAAGAGATTTAAACAAGCAATGCATTTCCTGAGGGTTTTTTTCCCCCCAGATACAATCTTGTACAACAACATTATCCAATGGGTGCTGGCTGAGCTTCCTAAGGTACTTTGTCATAGCACCAGTCAATACACAGGTACAAAAGATGCAATCCTGTTCCTGCAGAAATTCTCAATAGCCTTGTGGCATTCTGGCAGGGAATGGCTCCATGAAGATCTTGCATGTATTTAATCCTGGCCCAATAAGAGGTGGCATATTCTTAATAGTGAGCCCATTCTCAAGAGATGGGGAGACATGATAATAATGAGAACAGATTGATGCTGGCTTGGCTCAGGTCCCACTCAAAATAATTTTTCATTGTTTCAGCCATTCCGCCTAAGAGAAGGTTAAGAAGATAATTGGCAATGCCGTCAGGAGGGTAAGTGAATTTCCTTGTTTCATGCTGTCAAGCCTTTGAGAGAACTTAATTTGTGTTTTGACAATGGGGAGGATAGCGGGTTCTAGACAGAAATGAGCTTTCGACAGTATCTTTAAAGAATTACAGAAAGACTCTGAGAAAGCGGAGGTTTTGATGAAGCCCTTTGGATTCATGTTAAAAGCTACCTCCAGCATTTCTGGAGCCCTTACCCCAGTCCACCATCAAATCCTAACATGTAGGGTATCCTCCAGCAAGCAAATCAGGGCATGAGCTCTGAGGACACTATTCCTTCCTCTGATTTCCTTTTCCAAAACCACACAGAATGGTCTCTTTCAAAGTGATTTGTGACACTGCTACGTTCCCTCCTTTAGCTCAAGCATTAGCAAACTTTTCTGTAAAGAGTCGGAGAGTAAACATTTTAGACTTTGCAGACTATCGGGTCTGTTACAGCTACTCATTCTGGCAGCTGCAGTGAGACAACAGTCACAGACAATACAAAAAGGAATGGGCATGGCTGTGTTGAATAAAACTTTATTTAGAAACCCTAAATTTGGAATTTTGGATGATTTTCTTACGTTCTAAAATATCATTCTTCTTTTGATTGTTTTTCAATCATTAAATTTTTTTTTTAACATTTATTTATGATTGAGAGACAGAGGGAGACAGAGCGTGAGCAGGGGAGGGGAAGAGAGAGAGGGTGACACAGAATCCAAAGCAGATTCCAGGCTCTGAGCTGTCAGCACAGAGCCCAATGCAGTGCTTGAACTCATGAACCATGAGATCATGACCTGACCTGGAGTCAGACACTTAACTGACTCAGCCACTCAGGCGCCCCATGTTTTTCAATCACTTTAAAATGTAAAAGTCATTCTTAGTTCATCAGGCTACGCAAAACTGGCAGTAGCCTGGATTTGATTCCTACTTTAGTCAGAGACCTTTCAGTTGAACTTTCTGGGACGGTGCAAAAGTTACATACTGGCACTGTTCAACACTGTAGACACCAGCTACACAGCACTATTGAAATGTGGCTGCTGTGACACAAACACTTAATTTTTAAGATTATTTGATTATTTTAATTCTAATTGCCACTTGTGGCTAGTGGCTACTGTGTTAGACAGTGCAGCTCCATAATTATCTTTCATATTAATTTGAAAAACACGTTCTTGCCTTTTGCCTACGTTAAAAAAAATAAAGAAACAAATAGATTCTTCTACTTACTGCTTAAGTTATACAGTTACTGTTCCTTCTGAAAAAATCATAGTTGATGTCTTGGTTTTAATTACATAAGAAATATGGGCAAACACACACAGCATGTGCAAATACATGCTCACACATGCATGAAATGCATCTCTTCACTGAAATGTCATCACTACCAAATTCAGCAAAACAAAAATTGTGGAAAGATGGGGCGCCTGGGTGGCTCAGTTTGTTAAGCATCCGACTTTGGCTCAGGTCATGATATCACGGCTCCTGAGTTTGAGCCCTGCATCGGGCTCCGTGTTGACAGCTCAAAGCCTGGAGCCTGCTTCAGATTCTGTGTCCCTCTCTCACTCTGCTCCTCCCCCATTCATTCTCTCTCTCTCTCTCTCTCTCTCTCTCTCTCAGGAATAAATAAACATTAAAACAAATTTTTAAAAAAATTGTGGAAGGAAAACTATGCCTATCAATAAGGATAGTATCCTCTTATTCAATATCTACTATGAAAACCCAATATTAGACAATGAAAACTACTGTATAATATGAACTTAAACTTTTCTACTAGTTTCCTCGATTATTCGTTTCAAAATCCTATACTTCTGTTAAACATAGCTTACAATAATGAGCTTGCAAGACTGACCCAAGGATGTCATGTTCTAAAATAAATGAGGTGGTCATTTCTAAGTAAATGACTGTGCGTGAACCCCCAGCCATCTCAAATAAAATCTCAGACCATCTATGGCCAGTACCTCATGCTAATCCCACAGGTCAAGGCCAAAGTAATTGACTAGTAAAAGACAAACGCATAAAATCACTAACGCTTAAACAGTTTTGGTAACAAGCATCATTTAGCACACATATAAAGTCCTGTTCATTAAAATCTAACCCAATTAAAAAGTATTCTTCATCTTGATTAAGACCATTTATGGTGAAACGTCTATCATTACTGGCAGAGGTAATCTAGAGTTACCTAAGGAAATTCTAAAGCAAGAAATGGGGATGGTTGTCTATCCTTGGTAAAACAAAACAAAGCAAAATAATAGGGAAGAAGTAGAAGTTCGTGGTGAAAAAAAAAAAAAAATTCTTGCCCCTACAATTCTAATGCTGTGTTCAGAATAACCTCAGGCCAAGATGCTCCTTGAAAGTGCTCCAAGGCTCCATCTGAGGCCTTTTCTTTCTCTTGCTATATTCTGTTCCTTGGGAACCTCATTCATGCTCATGTCTCCCTTCCACCTTTATACCTATACCTGTATTTACATCTGATTCACAAATCTTTACTTTCCAGTGAACTTGTCTCTTCATTCTAAATTGGTATACCTCACCATCTGCATGACTTCTCTCTTAGATGCCTCTAAGGCATTTGAGTCATGCCATGTCCAATTCTGCCCTCATGGCTCCTTCCATCTTTTACAGTTTGGCTGTCTTCTGAAATTCCCTGGGCCAGTGATGGGTGACAATAACCACCCAGTTGCACAAACTTCAAATCCAGGTAATTCTGACTCTTTCCCTCCACCTACCACTGACCTAGCACCAAATCCTACTTCTTGCATCCTTCTACCTCTCTTTTTCTCCGTTGTTACAAACCAATCCACACGGCTAATGTCTCTTGACTGCACTAATAGAATAGCCCTAATCTTTTACATCCTGCTTGCCCTTTTTATCCTTTAATTTGTTCTCTTCAATCAATAGGATTTTTTCAAAACTTAAATCTGGTCATATCACTACCTCCACCCAGGCTTAAGACTTGTTAGGATAAAAACCAAAATTGCTAATGTGTGGGTTTCACTTCTGTCCACCTTTCTTTCCCCATTTTATATTTTCTTCTTTGCTTTTTGTGGGTTTCACTTCTGTCCACCTTTCTTTCCCCATTTTATATTTTCTTCTTTGCTTTGTGTGCACTCTCTACCATGGCCTTTCAGTCCCTTGAACACATAATGGTCCCTCCTACCACACATCCTTTGCATGTACTATTTTTTCTCTCTACAAAGATTTCCCTTCATCTATATACTCTTCCTCACTCCACTGGACCCCACATCATTTACTTACTTAGTTTCTACTCAGCTTCAGCACCCAATTCAAATATTACTTGTTCTAAGAAGTCCTACCTGATCTTTTACCCTTTGATACCTACCCCATCCAGACTAGTCTAGATTTTTCTGTAATAAATTTTCCTGGAAACATTATCCTTTCCTTCAGAGAAGGTATGTCAGTTTGTAGCTACACATTCCTTTATGTGATCATTTGTTTTCTGCCTACCTCTCTCACTTCTCCATTAGTTCTGCTAGAGCAGGGACTGTGTCTACTTTTATAAACAATGCTTTCGCCAGAACCTGGTATGGTACAGACACATTACATGAATTTAAGAAATGTTTGAATGGAGAAATGTACAACAACAAGGATATGGGGATAGTATAAATATATGGAAGCATCTGGGGACGGGAAGTATAAGATGCCAACCTTCTATGCAAGCCCAAGCTACTCCAGGGATATTTCCTCTCTACAGCTGGTTTTGACTTACAGACTCCGTGGCTCAACACCAACTAATATACATGCTATTATGGGGTGTGTGTTGTGTGTGGTTTACTAACTTACTCCTTCCTGTCTCCATGTTACATTTCTGTTTTTATTTCCCCCACATCTCATTTTCCCCATTTATTCTCTATTGATTTTTATCTTTCTATTCTGCGTGCACTATTGTCAGCTGCGTTAGCTGTGCAAACAAAGCTACCTCTAAATAAATAACATTTATAATTATAATAATTAATCCCAATCCTTATCGTACCTTTAAAGCTCTGAAGTCCAAAACCCTGAAGACACATTAATTCCAGTGGCTTTGTGATAATCAAGCAGCCAGTTGGTTACTGGAAAAATAGCCAGACAACCTCATTGTCTCAGTATGATTATTTATTTGCCCTTGAGGCTACATATAGTTTTTATCGCATGCTCTTCCATATCCACTTCATGCTGTCCCTGAATCCCTCTGAATTTCTGGGCATGTAATAAAAGTAAGATAAATGAAGCAAAGACAGAATCTATTCAGACTCTAGCATCCAATGAAAATAATAGACAGTGAAATCATATTTAAACTTGTGCTGTGATGCCTTTGGATTTACCTTGAAGACATTTTTCTGGGACAGGTAACTGTCCTGGGGTTGGTGGCTGGTATATCAACGCTGTTTTCCAGGGTCTCTTCTCAGAGATATATTTGCATCCACCTGACATTGATTCATGTAGCCAGATGGCAAAGGACAGAGCTGGGTCATTCCATACAAGGTGTGACCTACTTACAGGTCCAACAATCTGTGGTTTAATACTAAATAAAAGTATTGAGCCTTTGAGTTAAAAAATGCAGTTTGATTACTGTACATGCAGCATGAACAGTCTGAATTCAGGATGCATCAGGTGCAACAAACAAAAGGATACGATGCTAAACTGATTCTCCAAGGCTGGGTGATAAGGAGTGTGGTGGGTGTCATTGCCAACTCAGTGAGGTGCTGACAAAGCCGTTAAGAACCAGGAATGAACACTGAGGCAAAATGTCAAAGTGAACAAAATGTCACTAGCATATAATGGTGATGACCTTATGACTTGGTCGGAAGTATTCCAGGATATTTTGAATGTGTAAAATCTTCAAGGGCCTTCTGAACTATCTAAGAGGTGGTAGAGACCAAATGCATCCCTGTGTAAAAAGCCTTCCTGGTTTGAGCCTGTTCTCTGTTGAAACAAGGTATGAACCCAAAGGATAAGAACTGAATCAGAGCATCCCATAGAAGCAAAGACGCAGTTAGGGCCTTTGCCCCTAACACCAAGACATAACTGGTTTAAAATGGCCTTGTTTGAAACTGGCCACAGACATGTCAAATCAAATATTAATATTTCAATATGATATAAAACTGGATAAAGTATATATTAATTGATTAGGAAGCTAATATAATGTTGTTTTAGGAAATAATATCATCTCTGTTCTCCCCAGTTCACATACTAATTTTATCGCAACAGATCAAAGGTAGAACTATCATTCTTTTAATTAGTCTTGGAATTCAGAAGTGTTTTCCCAATAGGGGATTGCAATGCCATTTCTGAGAAGTGTTCAGGGAGATGCAAGACTGTTGTTTAGGAAATTTATCCAGCTCATGTGTAGCTGCCTTTTATTTGCTTTCTGGTGGAGACTCTGACTTTGCTACAATAATTGGATTTGCATCCTAATACTCTTCTTACCACTGATCTCATCCTTCAATCTGCACGCTGCCTATAGGCATTGCTATAACTCTATAGTTAAGAGAAATGCCCAGAATCCCACTCCTACCTCTTTGGTAAATAGGCCTCCAAATTGCTCAGGTCTTGATTTTACTCTGACCATTTTAGAACACTGCTCCTGACAACTGGGAGGCCAGCCCTCTGACATATGTTGACATTAGTATCAATAGTTGATACTAATGGATTCATTTTTTTAAATCTTATGTTGTATTTTTTTTTTTTTTTTTTTTTACAATCTTATTGACTATATTCTCTATGCTGTACTTTTCATCCCTGGGACTTATTTATTTTATAACTGGAAGTTTCTACCTCTTACTTCAAGTTTGCTTGTACTTTTTTTCTTGCTTTCTTTTGGATTACTTTTTCCAACCTCATATTTTCTTTTCTCTCAAACATATGAAGTTTTATATTCTTGTAATACTAGACATTTCAATATTTATCACAATCAAGCAAGTGTATATCAATATCTTTACACTCTTGCTGAACAACACAAGGATGTAGGATATTTTAATACCAATGACCTCTTCTTGAATGGTATAGAATTGTTTTATATGTCAGTTCTAATCTAATCCCATAAGACATTACTATCATTTTATATAATCAATGTTCATGTAGAATTATCTACCTATTTACAATTTTCTTTGGTCTTTGTTCAGACTGTCCATCTGGATTGATTCTTCCTCTGACTAGCATAAAGGTTTATGATTTCCTTTAATGAAGGTCTGCTAACAGCAATCACTCAGCCCTTCCTGCCCCCTCACCCCTACCCCTCATCTTCTGTCGTGTGGGTTGGACTAAAAATGCCTTTAGTGCTGTCACTTTTAAGTGATAAACTCTAGACTGGCAGAACTTCTCTTTCAGCACATTGGATACTAGCCCACTGGCTTCTTGCTTCCATTGCTACTGCTAAGAAGCCAATTTTGCATTTAATTGTCATTTCTCTAAAAATAATTTCTCCTTAGCTGTTTTTAAGATATTCGCTTTGTCCTTGGTCTTCTGAAACTGCAATATGATGCATATAGATATGGAATTGTTTAAAATGTATCTTGTTTGGGATTACTGAATCTATGAATTTGTACCTTTCATCCACTCTGAAATACAACCCCTTCTCATATTCTCCCGTCCTCATTGTCGCTCACCTCTTCTTCTCATGTTATCCATCCTGGCTCTTAATCTCTCTACCATATTTTTCATCTCTGACACTCTCCTCAGTATTACTCCTACTGAGTAATATTATAGGTCTCTTTCAAAATCTCCTAAGTCTCTCTCTATTGCTGGAATCTGGAATTTTAAATGTAATTGTGTTTTCATTCATAAAAAGTTAGTTTGGTTTCAAATGTACTTCATCCCCCTTTTTAGTCAATTGCTTTTGAAGCATATTATCAATTCTAAAAGCACTTGTTTAACATTCTATTCTCATAATTCCAAAATATAAAGTTTTATAGTGCTCATTCTGCTGTCTTTTGTTTCTGCAGGTTCTCATTCATGGACTTTCTTTGTATTCATTGTAATTGCTTTGATGAGCTGATATTTCTTGGAAATTTAACTGTAGTAATGGCATAAGGTCTGGTTTGAGGACGGGCTCCTTTAGAGACAAATAGATTGATTACACCAGGAGCCCCAAAGATTTCTAGGATGAGACATATTTAAACGAAATCCTGAGTGTGTTAGGTGGTGTGAATTGAAGTTTAAACCCACATGAGGGATAGCTTGTGATCATGAATTCTAAGGGAGAAATTTTCCTCCTCAAAACACTAAGCTTTGAGACCAACGATTTTCTTGCAGTTCTTTGAAATGATGAGTTTATTTTTTATTCATGAATACTGTGGTGTTGTGTGGTCCTCTGAAATCCCAAGTTTATGTACTGGGGCTCTTATTAGACTCCTCACTTTGTCTACATTTCCTGTTTGTCCACTACCCACACATCATGAAAAAAAAAAGTAAGTTCAATGTCAACTTGACAGATACTTTCAAGGTGAAAAACAGCTTTACTTCTCTCTCTGCCTCTCTGGGTACCTGCTTTCACTTGGGCTTTGTGCTTTGAGCATTCCTTAATTTCTTTCCCATTCGCTGATGAATTTAAACATATTTTGAAAGTTATACAGATTTTTTATTGGAAACTCAGGTCTCTACAGTTTGCTTTTTGATGTTTTCAGAGCTTAGATCATCAGCAACAGATGTGGGTTTCTATATGGCTGAGGAACAGGTGACTTTAGAATTGCTTCAGAATCACTGTAATTCTACTAAAAACCAATCAAGTTTGAAGGGCTAATTAACAGAAATGCAGTGATATCAACGAATCATAACAGCTTCTTTTAGGCTAAATTGGACTTTTTAAAACCAGAAATAGAAAGAAAGAGGGCACTTGAAACAAGTGGATCCAGATGAACAGTTAGAGAAAAGCCTCGATTTCGAACCATCTCCCATTTGAAACTAACTTGTAGCAGTAATAAAGTCTTTAACATTAAAATTTGGAATATTTTTTGATCACCCAGATCATATACAAATACATTATTTCTAGAAACACATGTCAACACACAATATAGTTAGCTGCAAAGCATCCCTTGACCACCTCGCCAATCCCAGCCGCCTCCTTCAACTTAACCACGGTTTAAAAGTTTGATGTGGGGGCGCCTGGGTGGCTCAGTTGGTTAGGTGTCCAACTTAGGCTCAGGTCATGATCTCATGGTTTGTGAGTTCGAGCGTCGTGTTGGGCTCTGTGCTGATGGCTCAGAGCCTGGAGCCTGCTTTGGATTCTGTGTCTCCCTCTCTCTCTGCCCCTAACCCGCTCATGCTCTGTCTCTCTCTCAAAAATAAACATTTAAGAAACTTTTAAAAAGATAATAAGCATTTAAATAACCATTAAAAATAAAGTAAAAGTTTGATGTGTAAAAGTCTAGAACTTCCTATATATTATTCTTACTTATATTCATATCTATGTACATACACGTAGACACCGAATTTGTTTTCCATTTTAGAAAAACATGTAGAAGGTATGGTATTCTGCACATCCAGACATGTTTTTGAGTTCTACTTTCTTGCCTAGTAGTTCAGATATAACAATCCTCCATTAAATCATTTCATAATTTTGAAGATTTGACTTCTAGATTTTCTGTAGGAAATCTTGATCCCATCTGACTGTCAATTTGTGACTGGGAGTTTCCTTTCTGGAAATACTTGGACATTTATCTTTCTTCTTAGTATTCCAAAATTTCCCTGCTTTGGGCCTTACTGTGGACCCTTTCTCTCATGTTGCTGGGCAATCAGTTTGGCTCTTCTGTCTGGTAACTAATGTTCTTCAGTTGTGAAAACGTTTCTTATCAGATTTCTTTGATAATTTGTTTCCTTCAGTTTTCTCTTTCTGGTGCCCCTCTCAGTTGGGGGCCTGTGCTCTGGTCACTTAGTTTTTGCCTTTCTTTTCTCCAAAATCAGTTACCTCTTTTCTGTTTGCCTTCTACATTCTAATGATATATTGATCTCCTATACACTATTAAACGCTTGTTTTGCATTCTTTGACTCTTTTCTCCCCCTTAACTATCATTCTGGGAGAAACCATTTACATGCCACTTCTAAGAATCTGTCCCTTGAAGTGCACAAAACTCTTTAAGAATACACATAGGAAACGGTGCTTGGTAGCTCGGCGGGTTAAGCAACCAACTCTTGATTTTAGCTCTGGTTGTGATCTCACGGTTGATGAGTTTGGGCACTGTCAGTGCAGAGCCTGCTTGGGATTCTCTCTCTCTCTCTCTCTCTCTCTCCCCCCATCCCTCTACCTCTCCCCCACTCATGCTCTCTCTCTCTCTCTCTCTCAAAATAAATAAGTAAACATTAACAAAATAATATACATAGGTTATATAAATGTGTTCCATATTTTAAAGTTTCTGTTGTTTTATATTATTATATATAATTATATGCTATATATTATCTATATATGAATGAGAGAGAGGTTATTTCTACTATAGAGAAAAATTTGTTGCCTTTTAAAATTTAAATTGCATCCAGGACAGGGGCGCCTGGGTGGCTCAGTCAGTTAAGCAACCGACTTCGGTTCAGGTCATGATCTCACAGTTCCTGAGTTCAAGCCCTGCTTTGGGCTTTGTGCTGACAACTCAGAGCCTGGAGCCTGCTTTGAATTCTGTGTCTCCCTCTCTCTCTGCCCTCCCCTGCTCACACTCTGTCTCTCTCTCTCTCTCAAAAATGAATAAACTTCAAAAAATTTTAATTGTGTCCAGTGCATAATGAGACCCTTTTTTTTAGTATATAAATTTTTAATTGTTTTGTAATCAGCAGATAATTTTTAATATTCAGGCCTGTATAGGTCTTATTTCTTTTTTTGTGTTGCATTGTAATTCACTAAAATGGAATAGGGCTGGGAGAAGAGAGTAGCTGGGGGTGAGGTTGGGAGGACAAAATAGGACACTGGAGACTAGATGTCTGGCCTGGTCCTACCACTATCTGTGAGTGGACCTCTCTGGGCCTCTTTTCATATCTGCTAAATGAAGATGTCAGCCCAGCTTATTTCAAAGTGCTTTGCATTTCTTATTGTATGTATTTCTTATTCTGTGTAATTTTTCTTTTTTGTTTTTTTAAAATGTTTCTTTCTTTTTGAGAGAGATAGAGAGAGAGGAGGGGCAGAGAGAGAGAGGGAGACACAGAATTCAAAGCAGGCTCCAGGCTCTGAGCTGTCAGCACAGAGCCCGACATCGTTACCTGAGCTGAAGTCGGACACTTAACTGACTCAGCCACCCAGACGCCCCTGTAATTTTTCTAAAATTCTCTACCTTAGGTTTCTCAGGGTTAGCAGTGGTGTTTACCCCATCTTTGGATGAATGTAAATTCAATTTGCCCATGGCTCAACACGTTTTTGCATGAATAAGGAAGCTAGCAGAGAACGCACTGTAGCCTGAACACAAGATGTTGTCAGGAGTCCAGTGGAAAAATCCCCTGTTAAGTCAGAAAGGATAACGCCCTTCCTGGACACTGGAGGTAATGAAAACAAAACCCTCAAGGTTACATAATCAATTTTTCAATTAATAAGCTTTCTCCTCCCTTTAATAGTGTATACATTAATCGCAGCTGAAAATGGGTAAAGGTAGGAACACAAAGGAAAGTAGACTGGAACAAACAATGCAAAAAAGCAGAAATTACATGTACCTGACATCTGCACAACACACAAGGGAAGCCTGTGACCTGGGATCAAAGAGGACTGGATCTCTAAAATGGTGGGCATTATACCTGGATAGCTAGTGTGGAGGTGGCTGCGCAACAAGACAATGAGGCGGGCTCACTTAGGACTGTGTTCCCTGGGACATGGTAGAGGGATGTGTAGTTTGAAAAAAATATCTACGGATTAACACATTTGATAGGTAATGCACGTGGTACAAATTTCAAAGAGGACAAGACGCTCTCATTCAGGGGTGCGATACAATTTTACTGCCTATAAGCTGTTATGTACCAATATGGGTTTCTTTAGATTAGAGATATGGACCAAAACTATGAGTGAATCTGGCTTTTAAATATGCTTACATATTTAATAATTATATATTTTATATTTCTATATTATCTTATGTTGATATATTTGATATATAATATATATGTATATATGTACTTGTATATGTATTTTATATGTAATATATATGTATATATACTTACCACGGATGGATGAGGATGGGGAGCTACTTTCAAATCCATTGCTCTCCAATTTCAAGAGAAAAAATATTTTAAAAAGAAAACCTATTGTCTATTCTACTTTGATAAGTGAGTGAGTGCTACAATTCCAAGATTAGAAATCTAGGTGATAAAATAGTTCTCAATATTTAGTCTCGAGGCTTTCCAACTAAATTGGCGTTAATCTTTATATGGAATGCTCCCTAAAGACCAAAATCCTGGTCAAAACAATGGCAAGTGCAGTGCAGCTGGTGGCCTCCCTAGGTACCTTCACTTGGCATCTTGGGTCCTGTAAAATCACACATAGTAGCTTTTTTCACGTTTTAGTTTATCAGGAGGACTTAAATACTGAGGAATACATAGAAGTGTAAATGATTTACGAGAAAACTCTGACCAACACACCAAATAATATATTTAGGCACCAGGTTTAAAGAAAAGGAAACAACGATTTCAGAGCCCACATCTGGCAGTCATATCAGGATGGAGAGATGTGCAGGTCACAAGGAAAACTTTGCTGACTCTGTGCCCTTGCGGGGGCATACATTCACTTATGAATAGATGTACAGGATAAATCTACTGAAATATCTTCAGAAAAGTGGCTGTCAAGAGCCAGTCTCATTAATTTTTCTGATACGAATATTTTATTTTATAGCTGATCTTAATAGAAAGATACTCTGAGCAGTTACAGATGAAATACACCTTTCAGAAAAACCACAAATTTCAGGTTATAGCTCAGCAGAATTGAGCATACTTTTCAGCCATGAGATAGTAAACATTTCTTTTACAAATGTGACTTTAAAGGCTTTGACTAAAAATCTTGTCAAAGCTTTAGACAAGAGTTCTGTTTGGTAGAGAAAATTATAAGAGAAACCGGGAGACTGGCCGCACCTGCGCAAGTGTGCTTTTTGTTCCCCTGTGACCCAACCTTGGCAAAACTGTTTGTTATTCACCTCGTCACAAACAGCTCTGTCACAGCAGGTGTTGGGTTTGGAGGGGACACGGTGTCCAGGAAACCTGCAATCAGGTTAGCAAACTCCCAGGAGACCCATTCCCTTTCAATTGACTTGGAGTTGTCTGGCACTGCCTACCACAGCCCCTGAGCTGTCTGCCCAGGAAAGGGTGTCATGTGAGTCACAGCGGAAACACTTCCCCAAAACCACTCTCCCTGGAGGTGGAGGAGCCACACATCGAATGACAGAAAGGAAAGCTGCCCAAGCCTTTCTAACTATGAAAGAAAACACCATTTCCTTAGAGTTGCTTCACAATTCCACTTCCCTATAGAACCGGATTTAAAAGCTTCTTGTACAACTCAGTCTCTTTGCATAACGTCCAGCTTTTCAAATATGTCCTTCTGACTTCTAGTTCTTCAAAATGGTGGCTCAGTCTATTTCAGAACTCAGAGTGCCTTCCAAGTGGGAGAAGAGGAGTCAGCAGGCTCAGACTTTCAAGGCTTCCTTCTATATCCTCACAGGTGTCTGCTGTGAAGTGGCTGGCCTAGACTTCTCCACAGATTAATGGCTGCTGGCCATCCAGGGTGATTGATTGGTAACCACCTCTTGAGTCCATGGTCCAAGCCAATTGGCCTGAGGGAGCCTTTTTGTCTTGTTCTTAGGCTTCCACCAGCCCCCTCAATACCACCACTTTTTATCACTGGGGCACACAGGACATTTCCTTTTCCCTCTCAGATGTACATGATATGGGAACTTTCCAGATTTGGGCCCAGAGAGTAGAAGTGACAGAGGTACATACAAATATCACCTCCTGCTCTCTTCTCTCTCCCTTCTCTTCCCCACAGTTCTCAGGGTTGAAAGGGACACTCTCCTCTTCCTCCAGGGCACACCCTGAGTCCTGTTATCGCTGGGTGTAGGGTAAGACTCCAGCCCCTTAGGCTATCTGTGTTCAAAGAAGCTAAAGGAATTTGGAGAAATCCCTTCCTCTCTTCAAATCTCTGTTTTTCAAGATTTCTGCCCTGCTAATGAGGACCTTCTCCCTCAGGGAGTCCTGTCCTTTTTCTTTCCTGGAGCTGTGATTCAGGAAGGGTGGGGAGGGAAGGAGGATGCTTAAGGAGAAAAGAAAATATATCGGCTTATTATGTGCAAAGTAGTTTCATTCCTACACAAGACAGAGTGAATTCTAATCACAGCAGGGTAAATGTGGAAATCTCTTGAACTACGGGTACATTGTGTAGCAACCATGCAGGCTTTATGCCCTCGTGGATCAGCTCTGGGGAATCACTCTGTAAGGTGTATCAGAACTACTGTTAATGTATTAAATAGCAAGAGAAAACAACCCAAACATTTAAACAGTGTCTAGGGAAACCCTTTATTGTTCTTGAGAGTTCTGTCTAGGGAAAGAAACCCTTTATTGTTCTTCATAGTTCTTGAGAGTTTATGCTGCACACTCATTAAGATATTGTTCTTTCACTGAATACTGATTCATCAGAGAAAAACACAACCCTGCCAACAGTTAAATAGGTGAGGTCCCTTTTTCTCTATTCTTGCCTGGCAATCATTTTATTTAGTAGTCTCATTATAAACTAGACTGGACCAAAAGTTAGAAGTACTGATTCATCTCTTCTCAAATGGATTTTCCTTTATTCCCTACATCCCCCATGACTATTCCAGATTTCTGCTTCCCTTCAAGTCTGGACTTCTGGAAGAGTGTTAGATAAATAGTTGTCCATTCCTTGCCTCCTGTTTATCCCACTCTTATCCAGCCCCCACTCCCACCTTTCCACTGACTCATCACTAATACCAAGGGCACCAGTGGCCTCCTGGTTATTAATGTCAAAGGTGCCTTGCTGTACCATTCAGTCACTGTAGACACTATGCATCATTCCCTATATATTGATGCTGTTTTTTCTTCTTGGTTTCTCTGACAGTCTTGGTTTTCCTCCCATCTCACAGTTGTATCTTTTCTGTCTCTTTCAGGCTCTATCTCCTTTACCAGACCTCTTAAAACTACGAGTTATCTGGAACTAAGTCTTGGGATCCCTTCTCTTTCCCCTCTCTATGCCAAGGATTTTGTCTATTCTATGCTCAAATTCGTTCTAGATTCAGGATTCTCAGATTTTTGTGAATGTAAGTTAACCCCGGAGAAAGGGGGAAAACTTCAAATCACTTAATCTTTTCGGCTTGAATTTTTTCTTTTATAATTACCCTCATAAGAGTCTCCTACAGTGCTACAGCAATAAGAGATCGTAAATAAACAGGATTTTCATCAGAAAGCAAGATGCATTGTGGTGGCAATTTGAAGTGTAGACCTGGGGCAGGAAATCAAGTCCCTTATTTGCTCTGTAAACTTAGGTACTTTCACTTACTGGGCTTCACCTTTTGGAGACCACAGGCATGACTTAATTGGAATTTTAATCAAAGGTTGAAAGTGAATTCTGCCAAATGGCATTTCATTTTCAAAATCTGAGTCTCTCTTTACTTGTTTGAAAGTGGTATAAAAGGGTAACAGCAGAGAGAAATGTTTCCAACAGAATATAAAGCTTAATCTGAAAACTGCTATTTACCCCAGCAGTTTTCTATTCTATTTCATTTACTGTCACTTAAAACTTTCAGTGGGAACAAAAATGTCCTCTTTAAAATGAATGAGGCAAGTATAAGCTTAGTATTAGCTGCAGGGTAGTATTAGCAGTGGGAGGGATATTATGTTATAGCTGAGGCAATTTTCAGGTAGAAGACATTGCTGGGTGGGTTAGAAATATGTTAGCAATGCTAAGTGTATATTTCAGGGGATTCTTCTGTTGCCTCAGAATGTTTTATATGGAGGTTCTGAGAGTCCATAGGTCAGCAAGGCAGGACTGCCCCTTTATGGTGAAGGAAAAAAGAAATAAAGGCTTGAAAAGGCAATAAATTAGATCTCAGCAGAAAGCTTTGTTTTGTTTATAAAGGATGGGTAAGATTGTTTGTAGCTGTGGTAAGCTGCAGTAGGAAGGCTGCATAAACCCTGGGAAAACCATATGCCATCAAAGTAAGGTTTGTGCCAGTGGTGTGCTACTAAATGTTTAGTACACGGCTCTCCTAGAAAAAGGAAGAGCCTTGTTTGTAGTGTTTCCTGATTTCCGTGGTGTAAATATTCCCATTATGATCAAGTCCAAGCTCTGGAAGCGAAGATCTTGAACGCTGACTTAGTGGAAGGTACTCCGTATCACTCCATCGTATAAGCGACCACACAGATACGACAGATGGAAAATACCTTGAGGGCACAGACAATCATGAAATGTCTCAGCCAGCATGAGCTGAGTTTGGGGTGTTTGTTACCTTTGTTTTTAATACAATTTGTTTAATCGTAAGCTTATGTAACTTACATTTTTATAATGGCCGCATTTAACAACTAGTTCACAGAATCCCTGAAAAATTTAAAAATTAGTTCTTGTGAGCGAGTTTGTCCAACTGCAAGTTACCATTGGTTTGTCTTCAGAGAAATAAGGAAAATTAATATTAATATTTGCTGGAGCAACATTTAATTACATTTGAGTTCTGAGAGCTGCTCACTTTGCTTTCAGTGTTTTTGTACATTTTTCTAGAACTCTCTGTATCTGTCAATAGGTAAATCAAAGGCAATGATTACAATCATAATATGCTAGGGGATTCTGGGTGGCTCAGTCAGTTAAGTGTCCGACTTCGGCTCAGGCCATGATCTCACTGTTCCTGGGTTCGAGCCCTGTGTCGGGCTCTGTGCTGACAGCTCAGAGGTTGGAGCCTGCTTCGGATTCTGTGTCTCCCTCTCTCTCTGCCTCTCCCACACTCGCGCTCTGTCTCTGTCTCTCAATAATAAATAAACATTAAAAAAAATCATCATATGCTCGATCAATAGATGATAGTTTTCTGCAAATTTGTGTGAGCTGAGTGTGAGGTATGTATCATCTCTTTTGAGAAAAAAAAAAAAAAAGGACCCGAAGAAAAAGGTATTTGCTTATTGAATGACATGTTTTATGGACAGAATTGTATCTCTTCAAAACTCATACACTGAAGCCCTAATATATATGACTTATTTGGAGGTGGGGCCCTGAAGGATGTAATTAAAGTTCAGTGAGGTCATAATGGTAGGACTCTAATCTGACAGAACTGCCCTCCTTATAAGAAGAGGCAAAGGGGCGCCTGGTTGGCTCAGTTGGTGGCTCCGTCTTAATTTAAGCTCAGGCCATGATCTCAATGGTTCATGAGATCAAGCTCCATGTCAGGCTCTGCACTGAAAGCACGGAGCCTGCTTGGGATTCTCTCTCTCCCTCTTCTCTGCCATCCCCCCTTTCACTCTCTCTTTCTCAAAATAAATAAATAAATATTAAAAAAGAAGAAGAAGAAGAAGAGGAAGAGACACATGAGCTCTCTCTGTGCAACAAGGGCAGGTCAAAGACCATATGAGATTACAGCAAGAAGGCACCATCTGCACGCCCAAAAGAGACACCTCACAGAAACCAGCCCTACTGATACCTTGATCTTGGATCTCAGACTGCACAAGTGTGAGAAGATGAGTTTCTTTTGTTTAGGCCACGCTGTCTGAGATACTTTGTTATGGCTGCCTGGGCTGACTAACATAGCATGCAAATAATGCAATTCCTTGCAGTTCCATAGCAGGAACATGATGCCCATACCTCGGGCTCTGGCACAATGTCATAAAGAATTCCTTCCTGTCTGCTCTTCTGCTGTATAAACTTCTACTTAACCCTACAGGCCAAGGGTTACCACCTCTGGGGAGCCCCTCCCTGGTTTCCCCCAGTATGTGTCAGACTGTAAACAGCTCTATTACAATGATGATCACTATACTGTTTTAGTCCTAACACAAATCCTTTGAATCCTTTAAAGAAAGGTAGATTACATATTAGAAATTAAGATCCAGCATGCCACCTACCTGTGCTGCCCATGTTAGCCACTAGCCACCTGTGGCTATTTACACTTAAATTTAAATAAAACTTAAATATAATTAAAAATTCAATTCCTCAGGTGGACTAGCCACACTCCAAATACTTAATAACTGCCTGTGGCTAGTGGCTACTGCATTGGGCTCTCAGACATGGAACATTCCATCACTGTAGAAAGTTCTATAGCACCGAGCTGTACTGGACTATAAGCAATTTGAGGTGGGGGCAAGCTTTGCATCTCTTTGCATTGTCTTATTGTCCCAGCATCTAGCCTAGTGCCTGCTAGACAATAGGCATCCAATCAGTATTATCTGAATTATTAAAAGAAAAAAATAACACTATTTACCTACTTGCAGCTCTTTAAAGCTATTTATGGTTCCTAGAGATCACAGAAATAAACACACATACATAAATTTGTTTTTATGATTGGCAAGTAAAATGCTAAAAATGAGCAATTATCATTTTTCCTGGGGTGAGAACACAAATGTGCATTAAGATGTAATTATAGAATTCATTTCAGGTGTTAATATAGCAATCTATAGTTGTTAATTCCTAAGGACAATATCGATTCTAATTTAATTTTTTTTAGGTCATCTCTGCTTCATTGCTCTATAAGTGACCCTATGGACTCATTAAATCTTTCAGCATATTTATGCAACTCTATTTAATGAGTCCTCCAACACCTTGAATTCTCTGGATCTCATACCTATTATTTCAGTGGTAAACTTCTGAGTTTAATTAATCGTATTCTTCCTGAGCTCAGAGGAGGTCAGAAAAAGGTCACCCAGTCATACACAACTCTGCTGGCAGACAACCCCTTTGTTGCCACATTTAAAGATCTTCAAAGAGACACACAGTAATAGCCCTTGGGAATCTAGGTATTTAGATGTTCCTATACTAGAAACTTTTCTTTGTTTCTTTAGATATTGTTTTAATGTTTATTTTTGAAGGAGAGAGAGACAGAGCGTGAGTGGGGGAGAGGCAGAGAGAGAGGGAGACACAGAATCCGAAGCAGGCTCCAGGCTCTGAGCTGTCAGCACACAGCCCGACGAGGGGCTCGAACCCACGAGCCGTGAGATCATGACCTGAGCCGAAGTCAGATGCTTAACTGACTGAGCCACCCAGGTGCCCCAATTTTTCTTTGTTTCTTGCTTAAATGATTCTTAAGTTAGCCCAAAGCAGTTTCCCTCACTCTCTCTGGAACAAAAGGAGAAACTCTGTCCTGTGATATGAACGAGACTTAAATGCCATTTAAATAAAGATGCTTGTCTTCCAAGATGTTTTCCTGTAGATTTCCTCGTAACTTCAGGGCTAAATAGTAGGGCTGAGTAAATATTATTTGAATGAATAAATGAAAGCCATAAAACAACCCCTTAACCCTGGTGCAAAGCCCAATGTGTACCCTAACTTCTATCTCATAGAATTCAGGGCACAACTTTCCAAGCGGGAGAAAGAGTGTGTTCTAGAGGGGAGTGTGCAGAGAGAAGAGGGAGACAAGGAGATCTTCAGGGAAGCAAAACAATTTAGTCTGTGGTTTGAAGTCAGCACCAACATGTGCAAGCTGGATGGTATGGAGTAGAGACGAAGGAGGGGGAGGAAGAAAGTCAGGGTTGGGAGGGGGTGAGGGTGTCTGTCCTCAATCTTCATGATTTATAGAAGGGAGCAGTGAGCCTTAGCAGCCGTGGACAGAGAAGGTTGTGTCAGAATCCTTTAACCCTTTTGTGCAGGTCACATGGGTCAGTCTCCCCTCTGCTCGGTTACTTGCCCACAGGATGTTTTGAGCACAGAAAACAGCTGCCTGCCTCTCACCCATGAGATCTGCTGCTGATGGTGGCCTCCTGGAGGTGAGTCCTGTGTTCACAGGGCTGGAATTTTTCTAACATCTAGTCCTGGGAGATGTTCTTCTCTAAGACATTAGTTTAAAAACAAATGATTTTGAGAAACTTGAACATCCTGCCTATGAGATTTAATTCCTCTTGCTGTTGTGATCAGTTTGGGAACTAAATTCCTGGCCAGATTTGGTTGTGATCTTATGAAGGCTACAGTATATACCACCAGGAAGGAAACAGCATCTGGTGTATGTGACTGATGTCTATCCCTTGTAGCCACTCAGAGAGATCTGCTTCCTTCGACAGTGAGCCCGCTAGGTAGTCTCCCCATTTTACAGATGTGTGTACTGGGGCACAGATGGTGAACCCTTATTGCTTACTCGTCCGTGAAATATGAGAAAGAGGTATCACAGCCCTGACATCTAGATCATAAAATCATGGCTTCAGATATTTACTGAGAAAGCTGGAGGGCACAATACATGCATGGAGTCTCCAAGGTTGGACACTCCTTAATGACCTCAGGAAAGCTTAGCAACCTTTTTGAAAATTATTTTCCTCAACTGTGCAAAGGCAAGAATAGGAAGATAACACATGTGATGTGCTTTGAAGGGGCTTGGCAACATAGTAAGTGCTCAATAAATGTTAATTTGTCATTACTTAAGTGTCAGGGAAAAAACCTTTCTAAAGCACTTCTATGGTCTTAAATTGCTCTTAATTATTTAAAAGCATGTATGAACTGTGTTTTTGCTCTTTCATGCTCCCTGTTGAAATTGGCACAGCCCAGAATAAGGAAGGCAGGCACTTAGTATATACTTGGCATAGACTGTTAATTTTCCAGTGCTGTATCATTGTCATTTTTAGGCATTGGTCACTATATACATATATATGTGTATATATATATATATATATATATATATATATATACACACACACACACACACACATATATATACATATATAACACATATATATGTATATATACACACATATATGTATGTATATATAAACATATTTTATATATATATATTTATACATGGGTCATTATGTAAAAGTTCATATATACACAAAATAAGCAAACATTCTTTTTGTTTATTTGTAATCATGCTATACAGTGATTTGTATTTACTAAAAAATAGACATTACTAGGGTTAAAAGTATGACCTTTATAGCTCTATTTATAAATCTCTAGCAGATAATAAGAAATATACTTTTCATCAGTGAAGGCTTGCATTCACAAATTTCAGGCACCTGTGTGGCTGAGTCAGTTAAGCGTCGGCTTCGGCTCAGGTCATGAGCTCTCAGTTTGTGAGTTCGAGCCCCACGTTGGGCTCCATGCTGACAAGGAGCCTGCTTGGGATTCTCTCTCTCCTTCTCTCTCTGTCCCTCTCCCCATCTCTCAAAAATAAATAAATAAACTTAAAAAATACATAAAAATGTGAAATTTCAAGTATTTATGTCATGAGTATTCTTGGGATCAATCTTAGAATTAAAAAAACACTCTTCTAGTAAATGCACGATGGCTTTATGTACTTTTTATTCATTCATTTTGTGTTTAGCTGTAGTCTATCAATGGAAATGTTTGGGGTGAGCAAGAAACATTTGGGGGAAACATTAAATGCAGCACAAAAATGTACCTTTCATATACTGGTATAAAAGGACTTTTTGTTCTTTTTCAGATACAAAACAGTTTAATTTTTTTGTTCTGTTTTAGCAATGAGACCTATTTTTCCATGGAATGTGTGAAATTGGTTTATTTTTATATTGCCTTTTATATGTGAAAAGCTAAAGGGACCAAACTAACTATGTGATTAAAGACGTTTTTAGTGTCCAGATATGGTGGGAATATCTGGTGGGAAACAACCATTTTTGCTCAGCAGGAGGCTCAGTTGATCTTCTACAGGAAAAACAAGTGGTAGACCAGATACCACAAGCCTGACAGAACATGGCAACCAAAACGTAACACTCAGGTCTCTATTGCATTTGTTTTGGAAAACAAATGTATTCTGAGCTTCACTGTCATTTACCTCCCTGGAGATAATTCAATAGTCTATCTGTGGTATTAAATGTTTCACCGTAACTTTCAAAAACACCAGGACAGTAACAAGTGCATTAAAAAAAATCCGGGGTGCCCGGGTGGCTCAGTTGGATCGAGTGGCCGACTTCAGCTCAGGTCATGATCTCGAGGTTCATGAGTTTGGGCCCAGCATCGGGCTCTGTGCTGACAGCTCAGAGCCTGCTCTGGATTCTGTGTCTCCCTCTCTTTCTGCCCTTCCCCTGCTTCTGCTCTCTCTCACTCTTGAAAATAAATAATAAAACATTTAAAAAAATAATAAAAAAATGAAATTAAAAAAAATCCAGTAATGTTTATAATTGATGACTTGAAAGATACCCTGAACATTTATAGTCAAATGAAGAAGATATTGCCAAGGTCTCCCTGATGCCTTTCTGGAAAAATTACTGTCACTCGCCCCCTGCCTCTCCACCCCACCTTTCCATGTGAGCTTTATTTATCACAAGGTCACCACAGGAACAAGATTGCCACCCCTGGGAGGACATGGAGGGAATTCACAGCCAGGCTATGGCTTTGCTCTCAAATGGCATTCTCTCCTTTTTTCTAGTGTCACAGTCCGTAGTAAAAAATAAAAATGTATTCAAGGGTCAGGGTCGTGATTAGGTCAAAAACTTAAAATACAACAAAAAACTCCATGAAAGCAGCTTGAAGGTTTTTCCTTCCAGGTGTTACAGCCAGGAGGTAGGAATGTACTAGATCCCTGCTTGTCAAATGCAGTCTGTGGAAATGTGGCAGCAAGGGCATCCCCTGGAAGCTGGTTAGAAATGCAGACCTCAGGTCCCACCCAGACCTCCTGAATCAGAATCTACATTTTCATAAGATCTCCAGATAATTGATACGCTCATTCCCGTTGAAAAATGCTGAGCTAGAATATCACTGCTTGTAGTGATTGATGCAGAGGAAGAGAAAGGAATCATAGCTTTTTTTTTTTTTTTTTGCAGTAGAGTTGTTTTCACTGATTCTTTGACACGTTTCTAAACTGTACTGCTTCACAGATCAACAAGTGTTTGAGGACAAAAAACATCGTAAGCCTCACTGTAGAACTTTACTTTCAATCCATCAGAATAGATGTATTTTGCTTTCTTTATAATCACAATAACACCTCTTTTTTTTTGAAATGCATTCGCATTGGAATGGCTTAGGGCAGTTCTCTTATTAGCTAAAGGAATACAGTAGATTTCATGATGTATTTAGTCTACCAAGTTAAAGTCCTCTCTAACATCTGAGCTGCATTTTGCTTCAACCAGCAGCCCCTGGCTCAAGCATCCCTATTAGTGAGGTATTTTCAAGAGCTCTTGATTCTAGAGAATCAGGAAATCCTGAGCTATCGCCTTAATTCAAAACATCATGTGGGAATACAATGACTTTTGCTGGATTTTTAAAAGGAGGGGTATAGTAAATTGAGTGGAGTGGGTCAGGAAGACTCCCTGAGAATTAATTTAATCCCACTGGATTTTAAGATAATAAAACTGTGGGCAACCAGTGCTGCAAGAAGTAGGAACTTAAAAATGTCTCAAAAGCAGAAATAACAGTGTGAGTGTAAAAGAAAGATTGAGTTCAAAAAGGAAGTCAGTTTTGCAAATAGAGAAACAAAATGAATAAAAGGGAAGAAGACAATAAGGAAGAATGGAATTTATGTCAAGAAGAGAGAGAAGAATGGTGAAAAAATAAATACCAGAGAAAGACAGGTAAAGATGAGGGCACATCATGGATGTGGCTGGAAACTATAGCAGGAAAAGGATGGGTATGTAGAGAAAGGGGGGTAGTGAAAAACAAAGGAGCAAGTCCATGATGCCTGTAAACCTGATGGCCACATGCCACCCCTCTCTCAAAAGCGACCCCTCCCATCCAGTCCTACCTGGCCGGAAGGATGGTAGTCACCACTTGAGAGCTTGAGGGTTGGGGGGAGTAAAGTTGGGGGAAACAGAGGGATCCTCATGGCAAGTTTCCGACAAGAATGAGGAGGAACCGTCCCCCTGTGTGGAAAAAAAGGGAGGCTGTCATTTTTGTGGCATTGAAATTTATTTCTAATAATCTGTTGTTTCAAATTATTTGTCTGGGAGCTCTCTTGGAGTGCCTTCTAGAATGGAGATTTAAAATCTCCAACTCCTTTGTCTATTCCAACACTTCTGACCACAAATGCAATGGGACTGGCAACTGAATTATCTTTGGTTTCTTCCCATTCTTCGTGGGAATTAGATGCTAAGTATGATTGTAACTAGCAGTTTTGAGAAATTCTCTACAAAATCCCACTACTATCAAGACTTGAAAAAAGATTGTAATGAATCACTGACAGCAGTTGAACAGTGTGGCCCAATGGGACTGGGCTTAATGGCTATGCTTTTCTCTCTCAAAGAGAGAGGATTGAGTTTTAAATGCATCGAGCTAGTTTTGCTAGCCCTCTACATAAGTCACATGCCAGGCATTGTTTCTGGGTGCCTAGAACTCAAGAGCATCAGTGAGCAAAACAGTCGAAACCCTTGCCCTCCATGTAAATCCACTGGGGAGGGAACACTGAATGACACACCTAAGAAAGAAGTAAATGACCTAATGAGGGAAGGTGATATATGCCATGAAAAACAGGAAGTAGAGCCGAATAAAAGGAAGAGGAGATGCCAGCAATGGGGGAGTGTGGAAAGTGTGGTCATGGAGGGCCTCTTTGAAAAGAAGTCTTTGAGCAAAGACTTGAGCAACAGGAGGGAGTCGCCCAAGCGGACCCTTGAGAGATGAGCATTCTGGGCAGAGGAAATACTCCATACAACAGTCCAAGGCGGCCCCTGTCTTTTTGGGGCCCAGCAAGGAACCCAGGATGGCTGGAGTGGAGAGTAGGTCAATGAGAAAACAAAGAGGGGATACCACAAAGTGGAGTCAGATCATGTGGGACCTTATAGACTTTTATTCCTGACAGAGATGGGAGCCATGAAAGAGTCTTGAACTGAGGAGCGACCTGATTTACGTTCTAAAAGATGACTCTGGCTGCCCTGTTGGGAATTGATATGTGGAAGTGGGAAGACCAGTGAAGAGGCTATTTAGAAATCCATTTGAGGACTGATAGTGGCTTTGGCTAGAGTGCTGCACTTGGTACCTTAACAATTATAAAGAAGTCTTAACTGTTTTATGATACTTTGCAAGTCTTGCGATAGTTTTGATTCCACTTAAAACAAAGTCCCAATAATAAATTTAAGAATTACAACAGCTTATTATGTATTTCATAAAACCTAAGAACTACTTAAAAACAAACAATATGTAAGGTTCAAAGGAAAAGGAAAAGAAATCCTTTTTAAAATATTTTTTTAATGTTTATTTATTTTTGAGACAGAGAAAGAGAGAGTGAGAGTGGGAGGGGGGCAGAGAGAGAGGGAGACACATAATCTGAGGCAGGCTCCAGGCTCTGAGCTGTCAGCACAGAGCCCAACACGGAGCTCGAACCCGCAAACTGTGAGAACATATCCTGAGCTGGAGTTGGACGCTTAACCAACTCAGCCACCCAGGCGCCCTGGAAAAAAATCCTTTTGAACCAAAGCTAGAAGACAAGATATTTCCTATTTTCTTTATGCCACCAAAAACATATAGGTGCTGCTGGCTACTGTCGTAGACAGGATTTCCCATATGCTAGCATAATTAGGGAGGGCAAAATCCATGTTGATGCCAAAATAGTTAAACATGCTAAGCTTCCCCCAATTGTATAGGGTTGTTTGGGTGTGAGTGTGTGTGTGTGTGTGTGTATGATGACCATAAAAGGTATGTCATTAAGAATCCATGCAAACTATCAGAATCATCATGCCCTGTTTATTATTCCATCACAAACATCAGCAAAAGTTAAAGCCACCTCTACTGATAAAACTCTTTGAAATGTGGAATTCTTTGAAATACAAAAATATTACTTGTCTTGGTTTCAGCCACAAATTCAAAGATCTCCTTGTCAAATTCAAAGATTATCCTCAGCAAATGATTATAATAAATGCAGAAGACTTGTATCAATTGATTTTTATTGACAGAAAATGCATAAGCAGGACTCGACATGGTAGATGTTACATTAATTTGGCCTTTGGGCAGAATACGTGCACAATAGAGAATGTGACTCTTGCTCTTAGAAACGGCTTTCCTAGTGTGGACTGAAATTTTCTTCAGCATTGTTCAGTTCAGTGGTCATGGATTTTTTCCTTCTGCAATAGCTTTTCATCTGGTCTCTGCATGCTGCTTCAACAAATGTTTCAAAGCACCAAGACATTTCCCATTTGGATATTCTATATGTAAATATTTCTCTGGGTTTTCCTTTGCCATCTTTCCCCTGAAAATGTTGAGGGCCATGGCAAAATCAGGTAGTGGTTTCCCGAGGTCAATGAAATCTTTAAATTCTTTGTTTTAAAAAGTATTTAGGATGTGTTATGTTCGACTATTTTTATTATTCTAGTTATACCAAAGCAGGGCTTTAAAAACAAACTAGAGGGGCTCCTGGGTGGCTCAGTCGGTTACGCATCCAGCTTCAGCTCAGGTCATGATCTCATGGTTCATGAGTTTGAGCCCCGCGTCAGGCTCTGTGCTGACAGCTCGAAGCCTGGAGCCTGCTTCAGATTCTGTGTCTCCCTCTCTCTATCTCTCCCCTGTTCATGCTCTCTCTGTCTCTCTCAAAGAATAAATAAACATTAAAAAAAATAATAAAATAAAATAAAAACAAACTAGGGATACATTTGGAATAAAACATCTAATTAGTATTGACAAAATTCACATAATACAAGGGCAGGCACACAGAGTAGAAGTCAATTGAGAAGTTTTCGTGGGCCATCTATGGTTGTATGGACTCTGTTGCTTAGGGAGGTGGGCAGATGAAAGTCAGTGGGATTAAAGTCCATCTCATCCTATTCCTAATGTTAAACCTCAGTTCTTTCTGGGAAGAGTCCAAACCCCATCAACATACACAGTCTCTGCTCTAGCAGGTCATGAGTATTTGCTTTGGATCTCCTCCCCTATAAACTATACACCCATCACGGCACTCCCACATTTCCTAATCTTTAGGAAAGAAAGTAAAGACAAATGAAGGGGAAAGAAAGTTAATAGGGTAGAGAAAAGGGGGAGGAATCAATGGCAACCATGTGAACCTCCATTCCGATTTTGTTTAAATCTCAAAAGCAGTTGCCTTACAGGGGTTAATAGATAAAAGAAATCCATGAGGGGAATGCCATGTGGGCCTAAGGGGAGCCTCTTCTCAGACCTAGGGATTTGTCTACAGGTTGGTTGTCTGTAATCATATAATCTAATTTTTAAAGAGAAATTGATTTTTTTAAATAAGAAAATTTCTGAGTATTAAATATTAGTGTGAGGGCTTTGTAATGTGCCAACTTGGGTAGGCTGAACTACATTTCCCAAAGTTCTGTTTCTGTATTTTTCCAGGGTGAGTTACAAGGGAGACTTTCCCAAGAGTTGGAGGGCTGAGGAGGGAGGCAGCGACCATTCTGTAACACACACGTGTTGTTGCAGATCTGCTGAATGGGTTCTGGAATCACCTTCCCTCCTCTTTGGGTTTTCCTTTAGTTGTTCTGACTCCTGGGCCAGGTGTGTGTGTGTGTGTGTGTGTGTGTGTGTGTGTGCGTGCACGCAGCTCTGTGATAAAGAGTCTCCTACAGGTTCTGCTTCTCCAGGTGAATCCCAACGAATAAAGATGTTAACTAATTCAAACATTTTAGAAACACCATGTGGGGATTTTCTATTTCTGGTAATGGTTGGTTAGGCCACTTGGACCATCCTTCCCACTGAAAATGCCTAAAAAGGCTGGATGTGATATTAAAACTATATTCTTTAAAGAACCTAAGAGCTGCAAAAATTTAAAGAACGATCAGGCCCAAACTGCAGGGACATCAAGCCTAGACAGGCAAGCCACTTTTGCCCTGAGGGCATTTGCTAACACTGGAAATTTTGAATTCATCTTTTGAAAGCCTCGTAGGGTGGGGCCACAACTCCAAGCCTATGGCTTGTACAGAATGAGGAATCTCACAGGAAACTCTCCTTATAATAAGCCAGGCACACAGATTGTTGATTTGAAAATAAACCAGGGGCACCTGGGTGGTTCAGTCAATTGAGCATCTGACTCTTGATTTCAGCTCAGGTCATAATCTCACAGTCATGGGATTGAGCCCTGCGTCAGGCTCTGTGTTGGGCATGTAGTCTGCTTAAGATTCTCTCCCTCCCTCTCTCTCTGC
The DNA here is from genome assembly GCF_018350215.1 of Panthera leo. NCBI lineage: Eukaryota > Metazoa > Chordata > Mammalia > Carnivora > Felidae > Panthera > Panthera leo. The sequence goes on along the minus strand of NC_056681.1, from coordinate 34,538,823 downwards.
CTCTCCCTCCCTCTCTCTTTCTCAAAAACAAAACAAGCAAAAAACCAAACAGAACTTACAGAATTAAATAAAACACAAAAGCTGGAATTAAAAAACTCTGTGGAAAAGTGTAAGAGCAGTGTAAACAAAGAATTTGTGAATTCAAAAAAGGGCCAGAGAAAAATTGCCCACAGGGCAGCACAGAGATATGAAAAGATGGAAAATACTGAAGAATTACAAATCTGAGATGATGGAGTAAAAGGTCCATTTTATTTTATATATAAATAACATGATGGAAGCCATTTTTGCTGACACTATGGCTGAGTTTCTGCAGAACTGAGGAAAGTTATCCATTCGGTGACCTCAAACACATATTTAGACACATTTTAGAAAAACTGCACAGAATAGAAGAAAAAAGTCCTAAATGCAATAAAAGGAGGAAAAATACAAGTTATTATCAAAAGAATTACACTGAGGCTAACAGCTTCTCAATAACAAGAAAAGCCAGAGGACAGTGGAATTTTATCTTCAATGCACTAAAAGCAAATAACCGTCAACCTAAAATACCCAGTGAAAGTATCATTTCAGAATGGAGGAAAACATAGACATTTTCAGATGAAAATGAAAACAAAGCCAAAAACCTCAAAGAGTTTGCCACCTGTAGACTGTATAAAGGAACTTCTAAAGGTGTAGAAGGTAATGGTCCCAAATGGCCAGTCTGAGACATAAGACAGAATGCTGAACAAAAAAGTCTTGTGAATATATAGATAAATCTAAATGAACACTGACTGTGTAACAAAGAATAAGAATGTCTCATTTGTTTAGAAATGTATAGAATCGTTAATACATTTCACAAATAAATCAAAAGGAGACAGAGTTAAAACTGTTCTATTGCTCTAGTATTGTGCAGGAGAGTCAACATAGCCAAGTTTTACATCAAGAAAATAATAAATAACTACATAATTAAAAGACAATTATTCACATTGATACAAATGACAAAGAAGTTCCTTCCACAGATAAAAACAAAAAACAAACCATTGGGTGGGTCTACCAAGACTTGACAATGAGCAAAACATAGTCCACTGGCAGCCAGTTTATACTCTGTGGTCTGGCTTCTATGAGAGGGTCCAATGGGTGATGGCAGGGAGAATTCACATTTCCCCATCAAGTTGCAGAGGATTGGGGGACACACAAATGAATTGTGTAAGGAAGAAGCTTTTACTTTAAATCTCCTAGTCTCTTTCTCCCTGAACACTGGGAAGACAAGACTACAATCTCTACATTGAGAGTTCTGTCTCAGGGCCCAGTGGTCGGTCTGAGAAGACTCACTTCACCCAGAAGGATGAGTCACTCACCCTGTTGGTTCTAAAGATGTCAGGGGAAATGAGGAAAATCAGTCTCTATTCCCCTAATGGAGGGGAAAAAAAGGACCAGTAAACTACATGATGAAATGTTCTTTCTCTATAAATTAAAATGCCCTAAAGCTTCCTGGAATTCTCTCTTATCGATGAGCTCAATTAAAACAGAAAACCTGTGTTCTAAGAAGCATCAAAGACAAATTAAGTGTCAGAGAAAAAGTAAATTCCACATTTATCGACTGTTTTATGAGGTTATGGAGATGGTTCATTAAAAAGTCCCCTCAAAAGACAATTCTTCTTATTACGAGAGCCGGTAGCTGCAAAGTGATCAATATACGTTGGAATATTTGCAGCAGATTCAGGGCAACTCCTGATTAACGATGCTTCAACATTTTAAAATAAATCTTTCTGAAGTGTTCAAGAAAAAGGCAAGAGGTCCTTTTTATAATGAATCCGTTTAGACTTGAATGTGACCACAGAAGGTATGGTTTCTCTCTACCGGCAGTTGGGGTGTGAGTTGCTCCTATCACCTTTTGTACACATATACCCTTTTCCTATTGGCTTTGGCAACCTCAGGTATGGAAATCCCAAGGAAACCAATTATGTCACCGAGAGTTCAAAGACTGGCTGGGGTTTACTGCATCCCTCTTAAGAACTCTGAAGCTATAGATTTCATAAAAAGACACACCTTGAACAAAGCTGAAAATAGCATACACTTGGGGACTGAATGAAATGTTTCACTGCTAGGAAACAGGCAACTGAACATTTCTCCAGAATGTAGAACTCTACTGAAAAGGAGCTGAGTATTCTCTTTCAAGGACGTCTACTGTTGTTTGCAACTTAAGAAATTTCAGAGGGACCTATGTATAGGAATACACAGTGTAATTTTACATCAAATCGAGGGCCAAGCTATTTATCTATTGTATCAGTTGCCTCTAGAACTCACCTACTTCCAGTTTCCCCAATGCCCTCAAAAATGAATACAAAAGAAATAGATTCATTGATCTCTTTTTTAGTGGGAAAAAAATGGACACTATATATATGAAAAAGGTCTGGTACATGTCACAAAGTTGGACGTTCCAAAATAAACTTTCACACTGTGGCTGGCCAGATTTGGTTCCCTACCAAATATGTGCCAGTAGGATGGAAATTCTTGGTCCGAGTATGGAAATGAAAGTTTTTTTTTGCTTAAAAAAATTTTTTTTACCATTTATTTATGTTTGAGAGAGAGCAACAGAGTACGAGCTGGGGAGGGGCAGAGAGAGAGAGGGAGAGACACAGAATCCAAAGCAGGTTCCAGACTCTGAGCTGTCAGCACAGAGCCTGATGCAAGGCTTGAACTCATGAACGACGAGATCATGACCTGAGCTGAAGTTGGCTGATTAATTGACTGAGCCACCTGGGCATCCCTGGAAATGAAATGGTTTTAATTGAGGCACATTGTCCTCTGACTGTTCTACTGGAAGTGGGAATAATTTTAGGAACTTGAGTTGATACTTACAGATCATAAGCACGCGGTTGAGTAAAAGGTTAGAAGGTTGCACTTTGGGTTAATCTTCATATATAACTTGCTCTAAATCCAGTCAGAACTCCCTGCCATTGAAGAACTGTTGTCTTTCAGCAATTGGCTTTTAAATTTCCTTTGTTAAAAAAATAATTGTTCAATTTTGAAGGAGTTGTTTGCTTATCACAGGCTTGAAAAATTATGCAGCTTGTGATTGTGGTTCAGAATAGCTCGAAACAGTAATACCAGGAGAATATAGGAATGTAAATAGCTTCCTCCCTGTTTAGGAGGAGGTTAGGAACACTAAACACATTATTACATTAGTTAGAATAACTGGATGAAGAGGGACTAAATGATTATATTTGACGATATGGTGAAAGAAACTGACAAACAGGAAGAAATATGACGCCATGTGGTGTATATTTTTGTTGTAAGCAAAAGATTAGCCATTATTGGTTTCTAGATAAAAAAACTACTTATTCCACTTTAAAATACTTGAAGAAGGAATCTGTTACCCTCAGTAACCCTTGGTGAACTTTGTCATGCTTTTTTCTTCATAGGAAGGTTGCAATTATCTTTAATATTACCTACTATAGAGTCAACTCAATTTCTTTGTCCAACATTCAGTGATGGAACAGCTCATAAATTTCTAGATGTCATAAAATCATTCTACCTTCTCATCTTTCTAACCAAATGGAACTGACTCAGTTAACCTCTTTTATAAACACTGCTGGTCAGTTTCATTCCCTTGAGTTACTGCACTTTCCATATTGTTTCTGCTTTTGTTACTTTCCTTCATATCTATGTCAAACTTCAAAGCTTCATACTGGATGTGAAGAGGGATTATTTCAAAGCTGGTGCTATTCTATTTCTGGTCCACATCCAGCAATTACAGGAGTGTGAATGAATGCTATGTTGGCCTGGACTTTCACTTGCCTACATTTGCTGTCCTGTGCTTTGTTCTTTCTCCACATGACCTGCACTTGATCTTATTCACGTCACTGTTTACTATTGCTCCTTCCTACCATGGACATTTCCTTTGATCAGCCATTGTGTCCTACAATATTAACAGTCATGATTTCTTATTTTATTATTAAAGTCATGGTTCCGAAGCACAAAATTTATCAGCTCTGAAGAACATCCCTTAATAAATGCTTTAGTTTGACATGAAAACAAAAATCTCCAAGGGCAACCTTCAAATCCAGACGCAAGGTGGTCATAAGGGCAACGTGGATGAGAAACAAAGAGATATCACTTGTTCCTATTTACAGTAAAAAATGAAGGCAACAGAAATAACAAGTGCTGGTGAGGTTTTGGAGAAAAAGGAATCCCCATGCACTGTTGGTGGGAATGAAAGTTGGTGCAGTCACTGTGGAAAATAGTATGGAGGCATCAGTACATCCACTACTGGGTATTTACCCAAAGAAAACAAAAACACTAGTTTGAAAAGATACATGCATGCTTCCCTATGTTTACTGCAGCATTATTTGCAATATGGAAATATTATAAGATATGGAAGCAATCCAAGTGTCTACCCATAGATGAATGGATTAAAAAAAGAGGTATATTTATATAATGGAATATTACTTGGCCATAAAAAAAGAATGAGATCTTGCCATTTGCAACAACGTGGATGGAGCTAGAGAGAATTATGCTAAGTGAAATCAGTCAGACTAAGACAAATACAATATGATTTCACTCATATGTAGAATTTAAGAAACAAAACAAATGAACAAACAAAAGGGAGACAAAAACAAACGTTAAATACAGCAAATAAATTGGTAGCTATTAGATGGTAGGTGGTTAGAGGGATGGATAAAATAAGTGAAGGGGATTAAGAAGTACATTTATCATGACGAGCACTAAGTAATGTATAAATTGTTAAATCATTATATTGTACACCTGAAACTAATATAACACTGCATGTTAATTATACTTCAATAAAAAATGAAAAAAAAATACAATAAATAAACATAACACCTCCCAAAGCCCCTTCTTCATATATCATCACATTGGGAGTTAGGGCTTCAACATGTGAATTTTGGGAGGACACAGTTCAGTTCATAGCACTGTTCGATTCTGATTATTAGCTATATTTGGACAGACTAAACTGATCATGTGCAGACAGGCTCAGAATTTTGCAAAGAAAACAAAACAAAAGTGAAGGCGAAACAACTACTAAAAATTCATAGAAACACTTCAGATCTCTTGCTAAAAGTCCAAAAAAGAAGAAATGGGAAATTGCTATAAATATGGCAGTGGCACACACAATTACCTACCTAACTGATATTTTTATATCTTTGATAAGAAAACATCAGTTTTGTTCCGGTGCCTGTTGACTATGAAACTGAAGAGGAGCTGGACTCTCTCCACCCTTTTGAGCAAGCTTTAATACTCTAAGGCAATCGTGAAGATTACACTCTACTACCCATGACTGGTTTAGTAATGGGTATATGGTACAATCCTAGCCAATGAGGAGAAAGCTACTGGGAAGACATAGGAAGCTTTTCCTTAATCTTATAAATAAAGGGCTATAAGATGAAGACATTACCTTTTTTTGCCTTTGAATGATTTATGTAATGTGATGCATGGAGCTATGGCAGTCATTTTAGGACTGTGGGTTTAAAGCTTAGGCATGAAAGGCAACAAACTGAGATGGCATGGTGCATTCTTTTTTTTTTTCTTTCTTTCTTTTTTCTTTTTTTTCTTTGTTTTTAATATATGAAATTTATTGTCAAATTGGTTTCCATACAACACCCAGTGCTCATCCCAAAAGGTGCCCTCCTCAATACCCATCACCCACCCTCCCCTCCCTCCCACCCCCCATCAACCCTCAGTTTGTTCTCAGTTTTTAAGAGTCTCTTATGCTTTGGCTCTCTCCCACTCTAACCTCTTTTTTTTTTTTCCTTTCCCTCCCCCATAGGTTTCTGTTAAAGTGCATTCTTGATGAGGTTGCTGAAGTGTTCAATTAACCATTCCTCAGACTACAATACATCTGAACTTCCAGGAATATGACTTACTAAGTTTACTATTGTGTAAGCCAGTTTTAATTGGGTTTTCTGTAAAACTGCTGCAGAATGCACCCTGACAAGTTATCCAACAGTTATTCTTGTAACATTTACCTATGTCCAGTGCATAAGTTTAAAAGCACTTTAATACCTACCAAAGTTGATTTTAATCCTGATGACCTAGAGCAGTAACTGAAAAGCCTCGTAGGGGTTTTTATACTGAGAGTTACAGAATTGAAACACATTTGTGATTGCATTGTATCTATGAGACAAGTATGAGACATTTTTGGACCAAAGACAAAAACAAAGTAAAATAAAACTCTATGGGAATAACCATATCTCACCAGAGAGATTTTCTTTTAGAAATATAAAAACTGGCTAATAAGAGATCAATCGTAACCAACGTATATTATGTCAGTGTACAAAGTAATGACATGTTTGCTTTCAGACAGCATGGATTGAAAATGTATATATCTGAATATATCACCTGGGACTGATTATTAGGGTGTTAATGTGCCGCTTAAATTCCAGTTGGACCTGAATCTTTTGCTCCAAACATTATAAAAGATCCATCAGTGGATCAATGGAAGGTATAGCCATTTCTGAAATCATCTTAAAATTTATTATTAATGTATAATCAACCTAAGATGGTGGCTAAGAATATTTAAACTGTATGTTTACGTGAAAAACAGAAAAATTAGCAGCATATTTAAGTAATTATTAATTCTCAGATTTTCATTACTGCTTCATCTATATTGCCAAGCCTAAAAACTTTAGGAGTTAAAAATATTAAATAATTCTCCTGTCTAATAAATACAAAAGGAGAAGGGCAGAAATAACCACAAGAATATATTTAGAACTAGCTAAAAAATTTCTATAAAAAGTAAATTGATGAATGGACTATACAATGAAATGAAAGTAACACTTTTGAGCTTTGCAGGTTTAAAGAGTACTTGTATGAAATAGCTGTACCTTTTAGAGTAGATATTTTAAATGCACATAGGAGAATAATAACACTGAAAAGCATATTTTTCACAAATACTCAGTGATGAATGAAAATATATGTAATGATCTAAAACCAAGATGCTCTTTGCCAACCTAAAAGTATTTTATTTACTGATAATCAAAGTTAATATTCATAAAACAATTGATTTTGACCAAACAATAAGCATAAGGTAATTTGAAAGAGGAGACATAATAAACTATTATTATTGGGGGAAAAAAAGATTTGTTTTTTTCTGGTTTATGAGAACATTTTGTTGGATTAAAAACCAGGGTGATTTTGGTACAGGACACCCTCTGCTGGACAGAGCCTGACATTACAATATTTTATTCAGTACGCAAGAGGCTTGGCTAATTTCTCTAATTTTCTCTGTTCTGGCAGGGAGAGAGGGGAAGTGCTTCAAAAACCATATCTCAGACCAATTGAAACCAAAATTTCAAGAGGTGGGTTCCAAGCAATTGCAATGTTTAAAGCTCACTGGGTGATAATAAACCTGTGTGGAATATTGCTATAGAAAGATCTTTACCATGGTTGAGAAAGATACATGAGTTTTACATGTAAGAACTGATCTGAGACTGTGTGCAGGGTACACGACCTACAGAGGTTTTATTGTAATTAAATGGAGGAAAAATGAAGTTACTGTGTTTTATTATTCGGTTCAGTTTACCTTGGGCTTTTCATCCAGGATCTGCTGACGGATCTCCTTGTGTTTCTCTACAAGTTTTTCTTGCCGTTTACTTTGTGCCTCTTCTAACTATAAGAAAGTTACAAAGAAAGTTATGTTCATCTAACATTAATAAGTGAGTGGTTTTCAGAAAAAAAGTGGAAAGCTTTTCAGATCGATGTCATACATTTAATTATCTCATATCCTGATCAAGAACTTCCCTTACAAGTGTAGGAGACTGTTGGTAAGTGTCAGACCTGGGTGATGGGTACACAGGGTGGGGGTGAGGTGATCAACAGATTATGCTATTCTTCTATTTTTGCTAAAGTTTGAAAAGTTCCATAATACCAATTTTCAAACACTAATATGAAGAAGTGCCTTTGGAGATTGCCGTCTTCCCTAACATTGATGACAGCTACAGGTTCTTTTGGGGGATCCCCTATTGATCCTGTGTTTCTGGGCTCCTCACTTTGAAAATGATTCTTGACATTTATTTTTAGATAAGCCTTTTTATACATAGGTTTGCAACTAAACTTGCAGAAGCCTTGATTATGGAATGCCTGCTCTGTGAAACAGCTCTTCTGGGTGGTGGTGATAAATAGATACAAGGCCTGGCATTTTCCTCCAGAGGCTCACATTGTGCTTGCTGAACAATCATACGCGGTGTGCAAAGCAGAGAGAGATTAAGCGACATACCCTCTTGATGTACTGTACCACCTCCTGGATGTATGACCGGATCATCTCTGTCTTTTCCCTAAGAGCAAATGACAACTAGATCATTATATGAACTCATCCAGCATCAACAAAGAGGTGAGCTTCAGACTTCCAGATGAAAGTTTACAGAACTTTCAACATTCTTACTGCTGTGGCAAGAAAGGTACAATCTGCTGGTTCTGGACAAAAGTCAGGTTCTGCCCAAGGGCAAACTCTGTGTTCACTAAATGCTGGGAAGTTTGCCTGACAGCAGGGGAACTGAAGATTTGCTTTTTTCCTAAGGGACGCTCCTTACTCAATCTTTAACTAAAAGGCCCTGGGTGCACCTCAGTCCATTATTGAAAGCCCTTTGAGTTCCCTGTTGAAAAATTTACAAAAGGGATCTTTTGAAAGGTTAATTAGAGGAGAAACATCAAAAATGGGTCTTTGTATGTTTGAGAAGCTGTTATTCTAACAGAATAAAAGAATCCCCAGGTAAAAGTTGGGGGAGAAGGGGTTCTTTTTCCTTACTCTTCCATTTGACTTTTGTCTTTGGATTTAGCTTCTGTGATCTTCTCCTGCCTTTTTTTATCCATTTTCTTCTTTAATTCCTTCTTCTCCCTGAAGTCAAAATGGAAGTAAAAGAAAAAAAAAAAGACAAATCAAATGGCAATTTGTGTGTAACACATTTATAGGCACAAGCCCATTGTAAAGAGAATGCAGGCTTACTTCTCACAGATTTCTTTGAGCTTCTTCAGCTGATTGTTCTGACATTCTTCGGCAACATCCGTCAATTTCTGAATAAGCTGGGGGAAGAAAATGTGTTTACTGTTTTACACAATCATAAACAAAGACTCTCTCCCCTTGAGCCCCCAGACAACGGTATCTCTAGTTAGGAAATCTGTGACTGATGTTTAACAATAGTTAAAATTACCAAGCATCTCACAGGCAATGGGGAAGTCACTGAAAACCATCACATTATCTAAGCTTTAATATGAAAGTCTTCTTTGGATCCCTTTTGAATTAAACAGGATGCCTTAGACTATTGTGCTGGTTACTGCAGCTTGGCTCAGTGCAAAGACAACTAACAGTGGAGGGGTGGAGGGCTCAGGTTCCATTCCTCATTCTGTGATATCAAAAATACCATTTGGGTCAATGGTGCTACATTTTCTGAATCTACATTTTCTTGTAATAAATGGGATTATTAATGCCTTTGTCTCTTGGAGGTACAGTGAAGCTGAAAGTAACACGAGTATGATACAAATGCAAGTTATAATCAACTGTGTATTTTAATTCTTGGTTTGTGCCTAATTCATTGTTTTTTTTTTATTTTTTCTTAATATTTATCTATTTTTGAGAGAGACCAAGTGTGAGCAGGGGAGGGGCAGAGAGAGAGAGAGAGAGAGAGAGAGAGAGAGAATCTGAAGCAGGTGCCAGGCTCCGAGCTGTCGGCACAGAGCCTGGTGTGGGGCTTGAACCCACAAATGGTTAGATCATGACCTGAGCCGAACTTGGACGCTTGACTGAGTCACCCAGGCGCCCCCAATCTGATTCATTGTTTAATTGCTTCAAGGACCATGAGTTGCCCATCTTAGAAATCGATGGCTGTGTCCTTGTGTGGGTAACTTCCAAAGAATGTCAGAAATTCTCTTCTATGGTACAGTGCCATTGAATTTTAACACATGCCATGAAAGCAATTAATTTATTGTCTTGCATTTATTATCAAACCAAGCTTCAAGAGGGCAGTGACTGTGTTTGTGTTTGCATATCCTTGGCCCTCTGCACAATTCCTAATATTTAGTAGGTGCTCAGTAAATACTTCTCAGTTATATAAAGGTACATAAGTCCCATCTCTTTCTCTTCCACATGGAGAACCTATGGAAACTTTTGCGATTACTCAGACAGCGGTAGTAATTGGACTCAACCCTTCTTACTGGAGCACCACGTAGACAGCGTGGGCTTCCTATGAAAGACCCCACTGCTGTTGACCCGTGATGGAGACTCTCAAATACAACTGGGTAAGTTGACCAATTTAACATAAGTGGTTACTGCCACAGTGATAAGGCAACATAATCAGAGTATGGCAAACTTTCATCGATAATTTATGTATGTCTGGCACAGTTTGAAGAGTTTTAAATGTATTCGATTCCTATTTAATTCTAAGAACTGCACTGTGAGGCTGTGCTTTTATCTTTGTTTTACATGTGAAGATCCTGACACCTGTGGATCAGGTTCTGGGCTCACAGACACAGAGGTGATAAGTGACAGAGCCGGGGACAAACCCAACAAATCAGGTTCGATGGCTTCCCCACTTCCCCACCTCTTTTCATTATGATTTTAGAAATTGTTTTTGAAAAAAAAATCCTTCTCATGTAAGAGAATAAAACATCAAAGGAGAAATTATCTTAGAGAATTACAATAAAGAAAGCACATTAACTTAACATTAATGTGAAATTTGATGCATTTGTGAAGTGGACTAAATCTGAACAACTATTAACTGGGACTTGGGCCAGCAGAAAACCTATCTGATCACCCAAAAGAGATTGCCTGATCACGACCATCACAATTAAAGAAATCATGAAGGGGAGCCTAGGTCCGTTAAGCGTCTGACTTCAGTTCAGGTCATGATCTGGAAGTTTGTGAGTTCGAGCCTTGCATGGGGCTCTGTGCTGACAGCTCAGAGCCTGGAGCCTGCTTTGGATTCTCTGTCTCCTACTATCACTACTCCTCCCCCACTCAAGCTCTCTTTCTCAAAAATAAATAAACATTAAAAAAAGAAAGAAATCATGAAATATTACAGCTTTGTAGTACTATTTTTGAAACTCTCTAAATGTAAAATTCTGGTGTGCAAAGACTCTGGAAATTTCCTTGAGGATTCCTGCAATCCCGATTCTAGCTGAGGGTGTGCACTCAGCACCTTTCCTTCCCCAGAGCATCTTTCTTCTTTCTCATTCACCCTGAGGAGTTATAGAGGGTTATGCAAGGATCCCCAACCTTGGTTGCAATATCAGAATCACTCCTGGATAACTTCCTAAAAATGCAGATTCCAGGGCTCGTGCCTATGCATATGGACTCCAAATGTCTCAGGGCAGGGCCTGGAAATCAGTATTTTCAAAACCTCCTCTGGTGATTTGGAAACTTTGCCAGATTTGGGAAGATGTCTGTGGCCCGTCCTCATTCTGCTCAACATGGCAAAACCTCTCAGCAACGCTTTTAAATTCAATGGCCCTCATACTTCTGTTTCCACTTTGTCATCTGGTGTATCATTCACCTGACTTCAGAATGTTATTTTCTTGGTTATGCCAGTATCTGCTCACATTTCCTGCTCTCCTTCCACCTCTTGCCCTCATCCTTAGCCACCTCACCATCCAGTCACTGAAGTCCCTGACCCTGAGATCCCACAGCCCATCTCCCCATCCAATTCTTTAAAAAAATTTTTTTAATGTTTATTTTTTTTGAGAGAAAGAGACAGAGCACAAGTTGGGGAGGGGCAGAGAGAGAGGGAGACAGAGAATCCGAAACAGGCTCCAGGCTCTGAGCTGTCAGCACAGAGTCTGATGCAGGGCTTGAACTCACAAACTGCGAGATCATGATCTGAGCCAACGTCAAACTCTTAACCTACTGAGCCACCCAGGTGCCCCTCTCCCCACCCAATTCTGACTTTTCTTTTGATTTGGTATCATACCTGACACAATTGCCAGCCTGCACTCTCTCAAACTTCCACAGAAATTCCCTGGCTGCTGCGTCCGCTGGCCTCCTCCTTGTCCCTCCCTCAGACCATCTGCACTTGCTCTTTACTCTTCTCTTGAAAGAGTTCCCACCCCCTTGGCTCCCAGAACACGCACCTTTATCTAACTATTCATTTTAGCCACAGTCCAACAAATATTTATCAAGTACCCTAAATACATGTCACTATTCTACAAACTCTGGGCCAATGACCTGGCTTTCTAGATCTTGCTACTCAACGTATAGATGACCAGCATGGACCAGCAGCATTGCCTGGGAACACAACAGAAATTCAAGGCCCTTGTCCAGATCAACTAAACCAAAGTTGGCATTTTTAACAAGATTCTCAGGAGATTTGTGTTCACGTTACAGTTTGAGAGGCATTGTCTAAATTACTGAGAATGATGGAGACAATTTAGAAGAACCCCTCTGTTATGGACTGAATGTTTGTGTCCCCCCCCCCCCCCACACATTTATATATTGAAATCCTAACTCCCAATGTGACCGACTGTATTAGGAGGTGGGGCTTTGGGAGGTGGTTAGGTCAGGAAGTTTGAGAGCTCATGATAGGATTAGTGCTCTTATAAAAGAGATCCCACAGAGCTCTGTCACCCCTTCAGTCATGTGAGGACACAGTGAGAAGACGGCCATCTATGAACCAAGAAGTGGGCTTTCACCAGACACCAGGTCTGTAGCCTTAATCTTGGGCTTCCAGCCTTCAGAACTGTGAGAAAATACTCCTGAAACCAATACTGCACAGTACATTAACTAACTAAAATTTAAAAGAGAGAGAGAGAGAGAAAGCTGTAAGAAATAAATGTTTTTGGGGGTGCCTGGGTAGCTCAGTTGGTTAATTGTCCAACTCTTGATTTCTGCTCAGGTCATGACCTCACAGTTTGTGGGTTTAAGCCCTGTGTCGGGCCCTGCACTGATGGCACAAAGCCTGCTTGGGATTCTCTCCCTCCCTGTCTCTCTGTCTCTCCCTCAAAAATAAATAAACATTAAGAAAAAAGAGAAATAAACATTCATTGTTTGAGCCATTTAATCCATGGTAATTTGTTATAGCAGCTGAAAGAGACTAAGACATTCCCTTATATTCCCTCTTCTCTGTCTCAAATGATCTTTGGAACTTTATCTACATTCTCTTCATTACCCCAAACTCAGCTTCCCCACTTCTGATGCAAGGGTAACATTTCTTTCCTGGCATGGCTGTGAAAGCTGAGAGGAAAAACACACATGCGAGTCCTACTAGACCACTTGGTAGCTTCCTAACTTGGTTTCCTCACCTTTCCTTCCAAGAGGAAGGTTCTTGCCCTGGTTTCCCAGACCTGATCTACCATTTTATTTTCTCCTCTCAAACTTCCTTCTGTGCTGGACACATTCCCTTTGCATAAAAACACATCTCTGTTTTCCTCACCCTCCCAGAACCCTGAAATTTTGTTCCATCTTGGACCTTCCTTTCATTTCTAACCCTAAGATGGAAGACCAGTTACCGTTCCCAAAGCTTCAATGTCCCAGCTCCATATTTCAACTCCACCCTCTCACTTCCACTTCAACCACTGGAATTCACCTGATTTTGCTTTGAGATTACAAAAACTTTTTTGTTATTTATATTTACTGGACATTTCTCAGGACATAGCTTTTATTATTCCAGAAATTTGAAAACTTTCTTAGTTCATAGTGGCCTTAGGATCTTTGTAATTTTTTTCATGGTATCCTTAAGCTAAAAGAAATAAAAGGAGGGGCACCTGGGTGGCTCAGTCGGTTGAGCTCCGACTTCGGCTCAGGTCATGATCTCGCAGCTCATGAGTTCAAGCCCCGCGTCAGGCTGTGTGTTGACAGTTCAGAGCCTGGAGCCTGCTTCAGATTCTGTGTCTCTCTGTCTCTCTGTCTGCCCCTAACCCACTCGCATTCTGTCTCTGTCTCTCTCAAAAATAAATAAACATTAAAAAAAAATTAAAAAAATAAAAGGACAGTTCATTTGTGAAATAATTAGGTCCAATCTTAATAGTAATACTTTTCACAGCGTCCAACAGATGTTGCTGTTTCCTTAAAAAATGTAAAATATACCATCAGTCCCCAATGAGTTCAACATGGTACCTCAGTGCCTTTATCCACAGCTAGGGATGATGACTTTATCCTATCCTTCTGACAGTGTGCCAGCTGCCAACCACTCTCACACAAAACTCTCTTTCTTTAATTTATAGTATCTTCAGTAATTAACACAGTCGCTTTTTTGACTCTTCAGTTCATTTCAGCATTATCAACTGCCTTTGCCCCACTCTACCTGAGGATGGCTCACCAGCATCTCAACATTTTATAAGCAAGTTTAGGTTTTGTCTCTCATAGAAGATAGGTCATCGTATTTTCCCACTAATTATTATCATTCAGTTCAAAAGTGGACACTATGTTTGATTTCCTTCTTAGGTACTTTCCACATCTAGTGAGTCATGGAGATTTGTCAATTATTCCTGTTACGATGTATCTCATGGCTTTGTGTTCATAGCATTCTGGTATAGATTTTCACTAACTCTGGTCTGGACTCAGTGAGAATTCCCTTCCTGCCCTCAGTTTCTCATCAGTCTTTCCACTACATCCCAAATATTCTTCCTTTTCGTATGTACCAAAGCCTTAACTGGCCCTCTTTCCTCAACTGCTCCAGCTCTAAATTTCCTGACTAGCATTCACCATATACAGATAAACTAGGCAGTATTTTGTTCTCAGAACTGTCCAGGCACACACCTGCTTCTATACTTTGTCTCATGTTATTCTTCTACCTTGATAATATTTCCATTTGAATGGGAGACAGCACGATGTAGAACATTCCCATGATTGTAGAAAGTTCCATTATACTGGGCTACTCTAACTGCTTCTGATAAGGGAGTGGGTACCAGCCAAGGTGTCTGCCTCTTTTTGCCTCTTCCCTTTGTAAGCCAGCCTTCATTGATACACCCCTTTGACAGCCCAGATAACTCTAGGTTTTGACCCTTTACTGGCTTTTCTGTAAAATATCACTTACAAAAATAAATAAATGAATAAATAAATAAGTAAATAAATAAATAAATCACTTACAGATATTTACCTTTGTGTGTATATACTTTATTATTGCTCCCCAAGAGAATGCCACCACTGCAAACTCCTTTTCTTAATATTTTTTCTGGAACCCCAGACACTATACAAAATAGGTGCTCAGAAAATGTGAATGAAATCTTTTTTAAAAAGTTTGTTTATTTATTTATTTTGAGAGAGAGAGAGAGAGAGAGAGCACACGATGCCAGCAGGAGAGGGGCAGAGAGATAGGGAGAAAGCAAGGATCCCAAGCAGGCTCTGTGCTGTCAGCGGAGTCAGGTGCACAATTGACTGAGCCACATAGGCACCCCAAGAATGAATTCTTTTAAGTTTTAAAACCACACTGACCCTGACGTTGATGATAACAATGAAGTATCATGTCTAACGCCATGGACTGTCTTATTAGAAATACTATAAAAAAAAAAAAAAATATATATATATATATATATATATATATATATATATATATTTAACAAGCTAGGTTTTCTTTGGGAATAAATGCCTTATAATGAAATGTTTTTTAAAACATGGCTTTTGCATGCAACTAATGAAAACAGTGTTTCCATAGAATCATAAAGAGTATGTAGTTATAAAACGACAACATCTCTGTGTTTAATATGGCAAATATGTAAATGTCTTTCCATCCTGCTCAGTTCCCCTTGGTCTTTCCCACTCTTCCATACTACAGACCCCTCCCTGTAGCATTCTGCCCTTTCCAGCTATTTTCAAAAGACCATCACTCTCACTGTAATTCTGCCTTTTCGGCATTTACTGTTTTCGTTTAATCTTCCTCTACTTAAGGTCCAGGAGGCAGAATGATTAATATTATGTCTTTGTTAATAATATGCCACTATTGTCAGACTCCCACAAAACTGGCAATGGGATTATATGTATATAATATTTACATATATATATATTATATATATATAATATATATATATAATATATATATATGTATAATATATATATATATATAAAATCTCAATAATTTATCTCTTTCCTACACTAAAAAGAGAGTTGGGGTTTACCTATGGTTTTCTCTACCCAACACTACTTCTCCAGGAAGAACTTCTGTTTTCTGAGAACTGGTTCTATGCCAAACCAGCTTCCTATGGGAGCTACTGTATTTTTTTTTTACCCCCATCCCTTGGCCAAAGTAACTGGTCTAGGGGAGGCATTGATCCAAGCTGGACCAGTCATACCCTGACTTTAGCCACAGATGATTGGTCTAAGGTTGCAAGTTTGGTTGATCACATGACCTTAACAAGCCTTTTCCTCCAGATTTTTCCAACCTGCTATTGGAGAAAGAATAACTTAGAAGGGTTGGTGCCTATATTTTCTAAAGAAGGGGAAGTCTATGTGCTGCTGGAAAAGAATAGTGCTAATACACATTGAAAAGCAGGAGAGAGAGAGAAAGAGAGAGAGAGAAAAGGAGGGAGGGAGAAGGACACACAGAAGAACAGAGAGAAAAGGAGAGAAATACAGGTAGACAGACAGGCAGACAGAAATAGAAAGTTTTGCCAGTCGTTTCTGGCATCTAGTTCTCCATACCTTCCCTTTCCCGGTTTGGATGGACAAACTTTTCTCATGTGATCTACTTTGTATCTTTCTTGTATATAAGTTAGTTCAATATTGATTTCTGTTACTTGCAACCAAGAGAATCCTGACAAAAAAAAATAGAAATAGGAACCTCCAAATAAGATAAAGGAACCTCTCTGAGTTTTGAGTCCAGGATTTCTATTGCATAAGATGTGAAAATAGGACCCAGAAGAGGGATTTTTCACAGAATAATTGAAGTGTTTTTTTAACTAACCTAAGGTACGCTCATTTTTGGTGTATTTATTAGCAGATAGACTCTACTCACAGAACTGATCAATCATGTATTAATCACAAAACTCACTGAAGATAGGAAAGAAGAAAAGATTAGTTTAGAATTCTTAGGGAAAAGAACCTAGAGAATACATGGTTAAACTGAAATGCAGTAAACAACATTTAATTTTAACTTTTTATATGATTCTTTTTCCTGGCCCAAAGGAATAGACACATTTCAGTCATTGGGCTTATTTGTTTACCACTCATGACAACTCTTTTAGTTAAATGTTCCAAACCTTTTAAGGAGCGAAAAAGGAAAGCCCTGGGGGAATATAATTTCATGCTTATTTTCAGCTCCGTGCTGAAATTCACTAGGGTTAGCCATTTGAGGGTGAGAGAATGGTTTCCATGGAACAGAATAGTTCCTTGACTCTAACTCAAAAGGGATAAAAAAACAAACGTGGACAGAAATTGTCATGTTTGGAGTCTCTTCTCAAGAAGGACAATTTGGAAAATGAACAAAAAGTCAAGTATAGAATGTTCACATTTCAGGCACAACCCATCCTCCTTCCCCTTCCAGGAATATCCAGAGAAGGTACCACCCTCTTTTTCTCTCAAAGCATCCACTCTGAATTTTCATTATAATTTGTTTTTTTTGTTTGTTTTTTTGTTTTTTACTTCTACAAAGAATTTATTCACTAAGTAATGATCTATGTACTAAATGCATTATTGACACTTTAAATTTTTTTAATGTTTATTTCTGAGAGAGAGAGTCACAGAGAGAGACAGAGCATGAGTGTGGGGAGGGGCAGAGAGAGAGGGAGACACAGAACCTAAAGCAGGCTCCAGGCTCTGAGCTGTCAGCATAAAGCCTGATGTGGGGCCCAAACCTGCAAACTGGGAGATCATCACCTGACCCGAAGTTGGATGCTTAACCAACTGAGCCACCCAGGCACCCCCGTTAGTGACAATTTAAATGCAAGGTGAATGTTCACTCTGGTATGTATCCTAGCCATTCGAATTGAGAGAAATATTCATTCATTCATTCAACCAATATTTACTGAGTCCCTATGGTGTACTGGATACTGCACCAGTATTGCAGGTCTAATTGTGAGCTAACAGATAGGTCTGATCCATGTGGAACTGATATTCTCCACTAGCTCTCGATTCTTTTCAGAATGAGCATAAAATCTTGGACTAAAAGGGCAACGATCGTTCTCTGAGATATTCTTTCATACCTATGAAATTATTCTTTTTTAAATTTGCATAGCCACATAGAATTTACAGTAGCTTATTTGGGTCTAAACGTCTAAAGGATCTTTGGAAAATTTTCCTTGTTGGGCTAAATAAATAAATAAATAAATGGGAAAACCTGACCAAGATTCCTAGTTCAATGTCAATAAGTTGGCACAATGAATTCATAACATTTAAAATTATTTTTCATTTTTAAACTATGCTGAGGTAAATATCAGCTTTGCAGCTTTCTGAAAATATAAATCGATCATTGTAACATACTCCCTTGAATGATATTTTGATATTCTTTCATGAGGTTATCAACTGAAAATATTTTCAAACTTTTTAAAATATCAAGAACTTTGATAAAGGGAGCTCTATTTAAGGTATGCTAATGATGCTTGGGTTTGCCAGTGAGTAAAGTTTGCATTTCATCAAGTTAGTTGAGATTATTATATCTGATTCAATCAATGAAGAAAACAACCAAACCACCACAGTTCTAGGGTAAGGCTTCATAATTTTAAAAGATGTCAAAATCATTTAATGTAGAATAAATAAAATAAATAAATATTGGTTACTACTTACATGTGGGTAAGTAGCAAAAATGCTCAGACTGGCAGTTTTCAAATAATTAGCAAAGGAGATCTGATTAAAAGATATGTGATTTGTCCTGTGGTGTGTTACTAAAATAGGGCAATAAATCATGGGTTGAATATTTCAACAGTCCCTTTGGAATACAGACGTCCCTTTGGAATATAGACTCAGAAGAGCTGCCTGTGAAGATAAATACCACAGCATGTCACCTACTTTTTTTCTTAATGCAAAATATATCATATCAGCATCTTGACTTGTCAGGGGGGGAGGCAATGAGTCTTATAATTCCAGAGGGCACAAACTAAATTATCAGACTTGTGGGTTCTATTTTGGAATTTTCCTTTGAGCAGATTCCCTTCTGTTCCCTAAGCTTCTTTAAGTTGACATAAGTCAAAACTATTATTTTCTTTGCCTTTGGGGATGGTTCTGTTTACAGACTTTTTTTCTTAATGTTACCTAAAGAGTTGCCAATTAACACATAGAAGTACATTAAGATATATTGTGCACACACACAAAATAAAAACCAAAGTTTATTTATTGCTTTAAATTAAAATCCTCATTATTATTTTTATAGTCCCAAGAGTTGGATCATCTCTGATTTTATAATTAAAGGAAACTAGCATTATTGTCAAAGGGAGAGTTTACAGGCATTCTTGTACAAAATTTTTGTTTTAGAAATGAGGATACACTCAAAGAGGTGAAATGGTTTAGCTAACATTATGCAACTAAAAATGGAAGTCATGTCTTCTCACTTTAAATCTTGTGCAAATAGTTCTTTGGTAAAGAATGATGACTATCTTCTAGGCACTGTGTTAAGTGTCTTTGGATTATTTTATTGCACCTCATATCCAAATTATGACAGCTGTGTGTACATTATTGTTCTACTTCTCCACCACTTACTGTGTTCACTCTCTTTGTCATATGACTTGCAGCTCCTCTAAATAAAAGATAGAATCTATTTCCCTAACCCTTAAATCTAGGCAAATCTTACAATTTGCTTTGACCAAAGATGGAGAAAGAAGTTTATGAGACCTCTCAGAACACCTTGCCCATTTCCTCTTGCTTTCAAGTGGAATTCTTTTCATTCCACATAAACAAGCCCAGGGTAGCCTGATGAGTGATGAAACATGTGGATCAGTCGTCTGTCTTGACCCAGCTGACAGTCCGCCAACCTTCAGAAGCAGAGCCCCTAGGTGAGGGGCAGCTGAACCAGAGACACATAAATGAGCCCAGCCAACACTAGAGGAACCATCCAGTTGAGTCAAGCTCAAATTGCTACACACAGAATCATGAGCTAAACAAATTGTCATTTTAAGGCAATAAGTTTTGAGGTTGTTGTTATGCAGCAAAGCTACCTGATAAAGATGGGCATTCTATTAGTATATCTGTCTGACTTCACAACCTGTACTCTTAACCACCTTAAGCCCCTAAGGGCAGGGACTATAGTTAGGCTTGGTCCACATGGAATTCTCCCACCAGTATGAGGCCTACAGTAGGCCTTCAATAACTTTTGATGAATTGATGAATTAATGATTATATAAGTGTATTTCATACTCTAACTTGCCCAACCTCTGAAAATAATAAATGCAAAGATACCACATGAATTCTGTGGGTCAAAAGGAGACAATCCAACAGAAAAGTAGGCAATAGATGTGAATGGGCAGTTTGTAAAAAGAAAAAAGGACTATAATCTGCAGCCAATTAAGCTGAATACCCTCTATCCCCCCTGGGGGCCTGGTGTGCAATAGTTGCAAACAGTGGCCTCTGTGGTAGTGTGTGCAGCTTGTTGTTTGTATTGGTTGCCCTAAGGGACCATGGAGACAGCCCTTTCCAGTGGACACTCATGTCTGATTTGCTATCCCCAGTCGAAGCTCCAGACAGTTTTGCAGGGTGCCTTTGGAAAGCCTCAAGTCACAGTGACCAGGGTCCACATTGACCAAGTCTTCATGTCCATCTGTACCAAGCTGCAAAACAAGGCGTATGTGATTAAGGCCCTATTCAGGGCCAACTTCAAGTTCCCTGACAACCAGAAGAGTCACATTTCCAAAAAGTGGGACTTTAACAAGTTAATGAATTGAGGAATGAGCCAATGATGCCTAAAAAGCTGCTCATCCCAGATGGCTGTGGGGTGAAATACATTCCTAATCATGGCCCCCTAGACAAATGGTAGACCCTCCACTCTTGAGAGTCTTGGTGTTGCCCTCTTCTTGCTCATGCCCACCAATAAATCCTAACTCCTGTCAAAAAAAAAAAAAAAAAAAAAAGGAATACAAATGGCCAAAACAAACATGGAAATATACTCATGTATGTGCATAATTACAGAAATGGAATTTAACATAAAGATAATTTATACATATACATGTACATATATACACGTGTGTGTGTATATATATGTATATATATACATATATATACACACACACATATGTAAATATATGAGAACAACTTCACTCTACTAGGGTTACTCAATGATGATCAAAAAAATTTACAAATAAGAACACATTTTGACAATTCTTTCATTCTTTATTTCATTACTAAAGTCTTTATTTATTTGTAATTTCTTATTAGGTGGAAAATGTAAAGTTTTTAGGAAAGTTATTTATTTATTAAGAAAAATAATCCCATGTTAGAGTCAGAATATTGGAGGAAGACAGATAACTACCACGACTCAGTAGAGTTACTTTCTTCCTGACACTGTAATTACTCCTGGCCCATATACTTTAGCTGGCTGGCCATAGAAGGGAGAAAATTCAAGGTTGGCTTCTGTAGAGGCTGCAACAGCAAATGGTGCTCATAGAAATAATCAAAAGGAAGACAATGATCTCTATCAATCTGTAGCAAGATGTCAAAAATAGCAATACACATTTATAATAGAAGTCAAGATTTCCTAGTCAATTCATGTATTATTTTATTTCATTAATAGCCATGATTTGTGGACATTATCTTATTATTCCTCCTTATAGTTCTATGAAGTGAAGAATATTCTTAGTTCCATTTGGTAGATGAGAAAATGGAAATTCAGAGTCATCACATAGTTACTCAGTGCAAGAGCAGTGGCCAGAAATGACATTTGACTCTAGACCCTCATTCATCACTACTCACATCCTGATGGGCCATCCATTAGTAGCTGGTCAGTATTCAACCACAGCTTTTACCATGAAACACATCTTTCAATCTCTGGGATCAGCAGGGACTTGGGGAACTCAGGTGGATGGATACTAATGTTGGTTTGGGTCCATTAAATGATTGCTGGTGAGATAAGCGGGACTATGTAAAAGAAGAATACCAGCCATTAAGGTTGATGTGAAGGGAGAAATGAATGGGACTGGTACATTTGGGAGACCTAAAATATGAGAAGCAAAGCAAAGCAAAACAAAACAAGCCTCTACAGAGGATAAAGAGTGTGGTGACTATGAGAGAAAATGAAGAAATCTTTTCTTGAAGCCATGAGAAAGAAGGAAACAGAGAAGACTAAATGGCAGGCTAGGTACCATTGCAGTTGAGAAGTGACCCCGGCAACATCACCATGTAGTCTCCTCTCACTAGGCGGTTTTTCTGCTTGAATGTGATGCTAGGTCTCATTACTGACAGTGATCAAGAGTCCCCAGAAAGACTCCCTAAGACTTTCTATCACTTACCAAAGTCACTTTTAAAATGAAAACCTAACCCTAATGGTATGACCAAACTCAGGGTCAACCAATGGCTGTTGATGAAAAACCGATTAAATTAGAGCAGATTCCCCAATCCTATAGTTGGAACAGGGTTCCCCAGCTAGGGTTCACAGATCCTCACAGTATCTATGGAGAGATTTCAGGGAGTGCAAGAACTTGAATGGGGTTGGGGAATTTATATCTTTATTTTCACTCACCTCTACACGGAAGTAACTGTTTTCTTCTGTTGCCAATATAGGCAGGAAATCACATGAGTGATTTCCACAGGCCCTGTGCTTTTGGCACCAATAGGTATCTCCATCCAGCTTGAGGATCAAGCCGTGAATAATGGGGCACATGCTGTATTTCCCATTTCAACCAAAGGGAACTTTAGCCTTATTCCAAAATACATTTTGAACAAAGATAAGGATCCACGGCTCTAGAACCCAGCTTCTTTAATTTGAATGTGTAACAAGTCACCCGGGACACCTATTAAAATGCAAATTGTGATCTAGCACGTCTGGGGTGGGGCATGAGACGCTGCTTGTCTAACAGGCAAGATCCCAGGTGATTTGGGAACCACACGTGGGTAACCAGGCTGCAGAGCTATTTGGATACAGAGTTTTAAGGATAAAGATTCTTCTTTGGACAGGTATAAAAATTTCTTTGAAACTATTGAGTCTATGAAGTTTGGTGTGCATTTTACACCTCCTGTGAATAGTGACCTCAAAAATATTGTTGGTATTTATCAATTTATGGAGTTATGTGAATTGTTCCCACATCTAGGGTTTCGTATCAACTTGCTGATACCTTTATTATTTCATTTATCGTATGCTGTTGTAACTGTTTGTGGTACCTGCTCCCTGAATGTGTATGAGGACCACATCTTCTTCATCTCCATCTCCAGGGTCTATCAGAGGGCTTTGCAAATATTAACTTTTTAATGGTCATTTGGCAGGGAGTTTATTGATGTAATGGTTTCTTTCTTGATCCTTGAACTGTGGATGCTGGCATTTGAAATGTATAATCCTTAACCTAAACACATCTGTATTTAATTCCCAAAGCAATTTTGGGAGATGAAATATCCTGTTTAATTTTCCTCATCACCCAAATAGTCCTTTTTACCTGGGGCCTACTTGCTTTTTAATTACACTTCCGTTTGTCTAATTTAGCTTGAGAGGCCTGTTCATAACTCTGATCCACAACCAAAGATAGAACTGACACTTCTGGGTGCTTCTCGGTCAAGAGATTTCCTGGCAGAACAATTTCTGGTTGAAACAATTGGAGTGATAGAAAATGAAGAAAGAAAGAAACAATTGAAGCTGATACACGCCAGCTCAAGGCACGTAGTATAAATTGTGGATACCTCCAAATGGCCATAAAGTAAACTTCATGTGGTCCTAAATCCTAGGTGTTTGGGCCTTAGCCTTCTTAACAAAAGGATACAGGTTTTGTTCAAAGGCATTAGAACTTTATCTGAAACCCAGACCCACAGTCACAAAGGTGAAGGGGTGAATTTTTTTAGTATATTTGGCTTGAAAGGGCCAGACTGGGTTGGACATATATGTAGATTTTTTGGAAAACTTTTCAAAATTTTTATTATGGACACACTCATTGCTTCTTAGGGCAAAGGGAGTTGAAGCACATGTTGTGGGATTGCCACGCACAGTGGGATTTCCACTACCTCTCCTGATCCGTGTCTCGTCAGGTGCGATTTTTCTACCTATAAGCTCAGCTTGGTCTTCCCTGGTTCCCAGCCAACCATCTCATCTGGGAGAAAATCTTTTGAGCAGCTCTGTGCCCTCCTCTAGTGGGATTTGATATGGTCCCTCCTGCTCAGGTGTTTCTCCTGTGATGAGTTTGTGCTGCACTTCCCTCTGATTTCTGCACTCATTTGTACAGTCACCTACTCCCTGAAAGCTTTTCTGGTATGTCTGGGCTTCTGTTTTCATCCACACTCTGAATTCTTGTTTTGGGACTCTTCCATGAGTATTGGGTTTCCCTTTTACTCTGCCATGTCTCTCTCCTTGGGGAATGGAATCTTGACAGGGGCTGGAACTCTGGGGAAACTCCAGATGATTATGGCTGGATTGCCTAGTCCTCAGAGTTATATTCACCCTGTTTGTCAACTGCAGTCATCTGCCAGAGGACCCCAGGACTTCTAACCCCTTGGACTACCATTCATCTGAACTACGCTTTGGGATGGCCCTTTCCTGGGTCCCTACTCTTCACCAGGTACTAGAAGAGTGGTCCATGTAAAGGTTACTTCAGATCATGTCACTCCTCCACTCAAACCCCTCCAGTCATGTCATCTACACTCGAAGTGAAACGCAGAGGCCAAACAGAGGCCCACAACCCTACAATATCTGTCCCTAACACCAAAAGTCCCATCTCTGACCCAAGACCCTATAGTCATCCATAGACCGAGCCACCCTGCTGGTCCCCCAGCAGACAGGCCCATCCCTGACCCAGAATCCTTGCATTTGCTAATCCTTCTGCCCAGGAAAATCCTGTCCCATGTGTTTACAGGGGTCATTCCTTCACTCCTAACTCAGGTGCTGCCTCTCAGTGAGTCCTTCCCTGGTTACTCAATTTAAAATTTCAAGGCATGCTCCTCATCCTTCCCTCCATCTCCATTCCCTGTTTCCCCATTTTTCATTGATTTTTCTCCTAAACCCTTAGCACCTCCTGACATACTATATCTGTTACCAATTTATTTTGTTCATGGTTTGATCCCTCTTCTAGAATGTAATCTCCATAAAGGCTAGGGTTGTTGTCATTTTTATCCTCTTGTATTTTATAATATTTACTGAGTAGGTATCTACTAAATATTTGTTGAATGAATGAATAAATGAATGAGAGTTTCTTTGTGAGGTGATAAAAATGTTCTCAAATTGTGCTGACGGTTGTACATATCTATGAATATATTAAAGGCCATTGGAGTATACATTTTATTTTTATTTTATTTACTTATGAATGCTTATTTATTTATTTTGCGAGACAGAGGGATGGAGAGCAAGCAGGGGAGGGGCAGAGAGTGAGGGAGAGAGAGAAAGAATCTCAAGCAGGCTCCACACTGCTAGTGCAGAGCTTCAGGCAGGGCTCGAACCCACAAATCATGAGATCATGATTTGAGCTGAAACCGAGTCAGATGCTTATCTCACTGAGCCACTCAGGCGCCCTGGAGTATACACTTTAATGAAATGAATTTCAAGGCATATGAAATAAAGTTGTTGAAAAGAGAGAGAGAGACCGTACTGCATCCTAGTCACTGTAATGAAGGAGTTGGTTGTACATGCCTGGGAGACCTGAGGTCATTATGATAAGCTTGGCTTAAAATCTGAATTAGCAGAGGTATCTGCACAATAGTTACAAGGCAGGGGCTCTAGAGTCAGAGGACCAAGGTTCAGATCCCGATTTCACCACTTTCTAATTGTAGAATCTTGGGAAAGTCACTGAATTTCTCTGTGGTTTTTTTTTGTTTGTTTTTTGTTTTTTGTTTTTTGTTTTTTTTTGCAAAATAAGCCGACAGTAGTACCAAACTCTAGTGGTTGTTGTTGTAAGGATTAAATCAAACAATTTCTGCAAATGGCTTAGAACAGGATATGGCCCCCATGGTGAATGCTCAATACATGGTTGCTATTTTAATTTTTATTATTGTTATTATTTTCTGGGATAAGCTGCTGGAGAAAATCAGATGGTGTGGTTATAGTGAGGTCTCAAAGCCATTATCTCTCACTAAGATTTACTTTGACTTTCTCTGGCCTGACAGGCAATCCCTTCCTTACACCAAACCTTATCCCTGTCCTACTATACTTTCATGGCTTAGATCCTATTTTAGTAGTTCACAAACAAGGTGGCCCACCAAAATTGAGTAGAACTTGTTAAAATCCTCAAGCCTCACATTTAGGAATGAAGCAGGGGTCCTCAAAGTGTGGTCCTGGGACCTGAAGCATCAGCATCACCAGCCCTATAGGAGGCTGGATTAATTGGAAATTTGGGGCAAAGACCAACAACCTGTGTTTTAAGGCTTCCAGGTGGTTCTGATGCATGCCGAAGTTGAGAATAATTGGCCAAGTGGAATCTGATGTTCGATAAGCTCCAATGTGATTCTGACCTGCTTGTTTGCATATTATCATTGTGGAACCAGTGCTAGGTCAACAGCATTACAATGAATCACCTATTACATAGGGATGGCCAAACCATCCACTAATGGCTAAACCAGCCACTGATCTCCAAAGCAGAAACAGCCCCAGAATTCTCTTACATGGACAGGCTCTCGGCAAAGAAACAGACAGCTCAGATAAACACATACAGACTCTGGCTACACTAATTTCTATTAGCTTACTTACTTGTTTTATTTGGGGAATAAGCTTTTGTTAAAGACTACTTTATTGTTTGATTCATTTAATCTGTCACCAAATATTTATCATAACCATACTACGTGTCAAAGCATCAACAACAGTGGAGGGAATGTCACAACCTGTGAGAAAACATTTTGGAGGACAAAACTGATCACTAATAGAGACTATGGCATTTCCTCTCACAGGGAGCCTCAGCAATTAGGTCGACAACATCCCATACTGGTCACGTAGAAACTGACTCTCTTAAATGTAGGAGAGAGGACTATAGGCTTTTTTTTTTAGTGCTCGCAAGGCCCAGGGACACCAAAAAAAAAAAAAAAAGGTGAACATTTATTTGCAGCATGTTCTTAATTTTCTTGAAACAAGATATGTGTTTTTTTAATCCCTTATGAGAGTTCAACGACTCTCCCCCCCAAAACTGTTATAACCCCAAAATAAGCTAGTGAAAATAAAAACAATAAAACATAGCCTCATTGGGGAACAGAGAGGAGCTTGGTAAAGGTGCTAGAATAGTGGAACTTGTAAAATATTAGTGTGGTAGACACTAGGTGTCCTTAGGCAATTTCAAGTTCTAAGAAATGATTTTGTTGTATTTTAAAACCCAAGTAGTAAGTTTTGATTGTGGTTTTAAGCATGCATGAAATCACATGTCACAATATGGATCTGAGAACTGCATCTTACTTCTGTCTATACCCTAGCATCAAGATAAGATTATTAGCTAAGGAAACAAGAGGAAGGTGTCAGTCAGACCTGCCACCATCTCTCTAAAGTTACCCAAGAGCATCAAGAATTTTTTATAGAAAAGAGGGTTCCAGCTGTACAATCATATTTCTCAGGCTTACCAGTTTAATATGTTCTCGCTTCTGGTATTTCTCACTGTAATACTGTTCTTGTCGAAGATTAAGCAGCTGCTGCTGTTGTTTGTCCTTCAAGTCTATTAACTTTTGGGTCATTTCAGCATCTAGGGCAGCAAGATCTTGCTCAATTGTTGATGAACCATGGTCAGGACTGCTGGGTTCTGATCTGCAGAGACACAGAGCTTGACTCAAAACATGCAGGTCATAACAAGGTAGAGGGAAAGTTGTACACCAGCGTTCCTCCTATATAGAGTGCTGTGTTTGGAAACATGTTTTGATAAAATACTTGAGATAGAGGCTGATACCCCAAGGACAAGCTTAGCAGAGGAGGGTCTCCAAACACAGAGAGTGGATGACATTTGTGAGATGTCAGGTAGCGGCAGAAAAGGAAAGCCAGGAGGCTGGGGGTCCTATCATGGTGGTGGAGAGAATGATAATCCTCCCTTGGGAAAAACAATGTCTGATAAAGATTTTTAAGGCTTTAATCTTTGAATTTTTTTTTTAAAAAAAGGACATATATAATGTAATTCCCAGTTGTTTATCTCTTATAACAACTTAAGTGGACTTTACATCAGTTGGACTCTGTCAGGAAGGTTGAAAAGGTGCTAAATGTTGCATCCGGGTCATATGGGTAGAAAACAGAACATGCTAGCAGACCCTCCCACCTCCACCACCCCAAGCTGACATGTTCTGTTTCTTGACATCTTTTAATATCAAAGATGCATTATTAACATAATTTTCTTTGGGGGATGTACCAGCTTCATGGATATTTCTACCCAAAATGGCACTTTCCTATAAATGCTTATGTTACAAGAGAAAGGGGGATGCATGAGTTCATTGAAAAATATTTATTGAGTGCTTACTCTTGCAGGGTAACTTTCTTTGAGTTATTCATAGTCAGAAAATTATACAGATACTGAGAAGTTTAAGGGTAATATTGAAGTAAATCAAAGCAATTCTCACTGACTTGTTATTGTGCTAAAACATATGGTGTGATTCCTTCAAGTTTTGTGCTCTTTTTTTAGAACACACAGAAAAGGAGAATAGTGTTGAGAATGGGTTACCATGAGCAGGTCTGTTTTCTTCATTCATATGGAAACTTCTGAGGTAAGAAAACTAAACCACCTAAGACATCTAGCCTATCAGATTCTGCCTCCATGTTTTTCACTTGTGGCCAGGTGGAACAGGTAGACATTTCTTAAATCAGCCGGCACTAATTCTTGTTGCTTTCACTTTGATTTAGGTCACCATTGATGGCATTACAGGAAGAGTCAGTTGGTTAGGATCCTATTTTGGCAAATAAGGGATGCAGAATTCCCTCAGAAGTTTCTATTTGTATTTTTATGTGCAATGCCAAATGAGAATAAACACTCTACAAGGCTCATGGAACCTGATACATCAGAATAGCATGGCAGCATAGAGAGTTGACGACATTTGTGACCCTCCATCCTGGCAGGAATACGAGTTTATTTGCCAATATCACTATAAGTAGCATTGGTGGGGTGACCTCCATCTTGGCATGAACATGAGACACATTTATTATCTTTTGTAGCAGGAAGTCAGTGTAGCCAGAACAGAAAGGTGTTTCTTCAACCAGCCACAATCACTACACCCACCATGGCAGAGGCAACAGGGTCAACATTTATTGACCACTCTACACATGCCAGGCACTCTCTCCTTTTGGCTTTCATAGTAACCCAATAAGTAGGTATGACTATCTCCAGCTTACATTTGAGGAAACTGAGGTTCAGTGAGACAGTTTGCCTAAGGACACAGTATGGGGGGGTCCAGAGCAGCTTATCCAAGGACAAACATCCAGAGGAAAGCAAAGTCTGTGTTTTTAAAAACAATGCAATCATTGCACGCCAGTGTCTGGACAGAAACTATCTTTGAATGATCTGCTCTTGCCACGATGTGGAAACCTCAGTTGAGAGAGTGGATATTTGGATAAGAAACTAATCTAATGGACATTATTTCCATTTATTATTCTGAGGTATTTTCAGGATTTTAATGTGTATCAAAGGTGACAGGAGATAGATGGACATAATAAGACCTCAGTGGCTTTGCCTCTTAAAGAAAAGTTTCTCTTGATGTATCTTTTGATACTAGATGCTTAGGGATTTTTGTTTATTTTTTGAGGAGAAGTATAAAAAAATAACCAAGGGAACAGGGTTTCTGCATCTGCTGTAAGAACAAGGTTGAAAACATTATCCCCTGTTGCCTAACATTGCCTGTATAAGAACCATGAGATGAATTCTTTTGTAATTCGATACTGGGAAAATGTTTGTCTCTCTTAGAATAACAAGAAAGTTTGCTTTACTCCAATAAGGAGAATTATCTAACCCATATTCCCTTTCTCAGAAGCTAAGAGCTAAATTCAGTATTCAAGGACAGAAATTACATTAAATGGTGGGTACCGTCCAATAGAAATGTAACACAGGCCATGTATTCGATTTTTTCCACATATGTGATTTAAAACTTTCAGTGACTACCTTGAAAAGTAAAAAGAAATGAGTGAAATTTATTTTAACAACATATTTTATATAGCCTAGTACATCTAAAACATCATCATTTCAACATGTTATGAAAATAAAATCAATAGAAATCAATAGAAATACATTAGCTATTTTATATTCTTTTTAAAAAAAATGAAGTCTTTGAAATCTGGTAATTTATGCTTACAGCACCTTTCAATTTTAATGAGATACTTTTCAAGGGCTCAATAGCCACATGTGGTTAGTGACTTCCATATTGGACAACTATTGGAATATTCCATATTGGACAGGTTTAGATAACTCTTAGCCACTCTACGTATGTGTGTGTTGTTTTTCTTTTTCTATTTTCATAGGATTTTTACATATGTGTTCTTTGGTAAGTTACTTCAATACTCTGTTAGAAGTTTTCTGGATATGACTTCTAAGTAAACAAATAGGTGAATAAACAAAGGACCACATACATATCACAACAACAAAAGTTTAGAAGTTTTAGGCCAAGCTTCGCCTGAACTCTTTGTGTACCTGTGGGTAAATGTTAATGTCTTTAGCTTTTGGTTTCCTCCTTGAAGAAGTGGCAGAAGTTCACCTTGAGAGCTTCTAAGACCACTCTCGTTCTACGAAATGGTGATGTTGTTGCTTTTTAAAGCCCAAGTACTGGGTTATGATTGTGCCTTTAAGTTAAGGACATGTTAAATCATATGTCACAATATGGCTCTGAAATTGCCTCTTACATCTCTCTATAGCCTGGCATCAAGGTAAGATTATTTTGTAAGGAAGTGAAAGAAAGGATGGAGTAGACTCAGCTCAATGACAATGGCTTGCATGTTCCCATAGTTCCCCGCATTGCCATGTGCGCTACTTATGGGTGATAATTGTGTAGGTAATGCTCACTGCCCATGACTCCCCAGGGCACACAGTAGGCACTCAATAAATGTTGTTTGAATGAATGTGTGAGAGATGCTTCTCCCGGTCAAGGTCTGGGTATGCGGGGCTGGGAGTACCTCTAGACCCAAACACAAGGGTTATCTGTACAAAGCATTGTGGGTTTCAACAAGGCCAGCAAACAGTAGTTGAGACTTCTCTTTGCTATAACAAGTCACCTCTTCAACTAGGTTACAGAACACAGCAAAATTTCATACCTGCCAGGTTGGCAGCTATACTATGGGAAGTCAGCCAACAGGTATTGGGCCCACAGGCCAGAAAGCCAGGAAAGGATTCCTGCATATCTATTGTTAGGATGTGGGCAAATAAAGAAATTCAGTCCACAAGTAAAACTGAGCTGAGGTGGCTTTCATTCTTGCAGTGTATCCAAAATGTGGTGTAAAAACATCAAAAATCCATGTAACGGACTCTTTCCCTTCATACTATAAAACAATCTGGAAATACTCATTCAACTTACTTTTTCTTACTATCCTTTTTGGCTGTCTTTTCCAAAGCTGCCCTCCTTCTCAAGTAGTCATTCTGAATTTCATTATATTTTGTAGTGTGTTCTTTGATAAGGTCAGTGGTTTTCTTGTGGTGTCTTTTCACCAGGTCTTTCATTTCTTTGTAGTGCTTCTTTTGAAGTTTCACAAACGGTTTCTGTTGCTTTAGCTCTTCGATAGTCTGTGCTTCCACTTCTGCAACAAACGAGTATAAGAGTGAACAGACGTGGAATGACTGCAAACACAGATGTAAAGAGGGGTAGCAACCTGCCTCTTGAGCGACATTTGTTTGATCCCAGCCAACTGGAGCTTATGAGCAGAGCTTGCATGTCAAATGTATCTTGGTTCCAGTCTGGCTCTGTCACTGCTAACTTTTGCGATTAAGTTATCTATCTAGTGGATAAACACACTCAAAGACCCAATCTCTTCACTCACAATTTTTTTTGAAAGTTTGGGTTCCCTAGAAACAGAGCCCAAGATGGGGGGTGGGGTGGCGGGGATTCAGGTGTATGTGATTTACTGAGAAGGGCTCAGGTGGAGGAAGTGAGTGCAGTGGACAAGGAAGAGGAAGGGGCGGAGGGATGGTGTGGTCTTAGTTGGAGCCTAGCTTCTGCCTGTCCGATGGGGCGCTCTAGAGTACTATACAGTGCATCTCACTTTGAGGCAAGAAGGTCAGCCTTTTGCACATTTGAGAAAGTCAATGATGGGAGGCATAACCTCCTAGAGAGGTCTTCCTTTCAGCTGAGGGAAATTTCCAAGAGAAGGGGAAGCTATACTCTGTTAATGGCTAACACTCACCACAGCTGGACATGGGTGCATCAGATTAAAAGGAAACCTAAATGGGCACCAACAGGATCTACTTCAAGGACCTCAATATTTCCACTACTTTTTAGGGTTGTTATGATGAAATAAAAGAATCATACAAAGTATTTAACAGTTTCTGGAAGTGTGCTTGTAGAGGCTTAACAAATGATCATACAGGTTGTATAGCACCCTCTCTAAGGGGCACTATTCACATTGTAGGTTTGTATTTATCACAAGTATTTCAGTAAAAAGCACTTAAAGAGGGGGAAAGTCCCTTGATATGATTTACCCAAAGGCGCTATAAGGGTTAGTGGTAGCATACACTACTACATAATATTTTTTTAATGTTTATTTATTTATCTTGGGAGAGAGAAAGTGTGCAAGTGAGCAGGTGAGGGGCAGAGAGAGTGAGAGAGAGAATCCTAAGCAGGCTCTGCGCTGCAAGCATGGAGCCCAACAAGGGGCTTGATCTCAATCCAATGCTCAGAAAACAATTAATGCTTGACCTTAAACCACTCTGTATTTTACTGACATATTTCGCCAATTCTAGAATATGCATCTTTAAAGTATGTTAACCTTTCTGAAATTAAGAAGCTTTGTATAATTGATGGAGTGTCACAATTTGTTGATGTTTTTCTTTCTTAGCAATCCATGAATAGCAGGGTGACTTAAAATGGATGGTGTCTTAACTTCAATGAATTATCATATATTTGGGCCCAAATTAAGTCATAGTTCACATGTTTCCACCCTTTCATTTGAATTTTCTGCTTCAAGGAACAAAAATATGCTATCATAAATATTTAGAACTGTCAAAAGATTCAGAGTTAATATATGCCACGAAAAACAACAGACCTGAATAGAAATGAGTTATCTAATGGATAAACACTAAAATCAGAATAATAATTTATGTTCTTCAATGCTAAGGTCATTAAGCAATTGAAACATGCTCCCCTTTTTTATAATGTGTCTATTCTCCTGACATTCGATTCCTTTTGAGAAAGAGGCCAGGAAGAGAATCAGGTACATTTATCTAATGGTTTCCCTCAGGCCCAAATGGACTCATTATGGTTGCATAATAACTTATTATATTAAGAATTTATAATCCTAAAGAATTGCTGCATTTTTGGTGATAGATTATATCCCACTTCATTAAAATGGTATAGAGCACTTCGGTTACAGCAAGTTTAGCAACAGGGTTTGAAATGTTCCAACCTATGATAAAAAAACAAATTTCCACTGGAAGTACTAATTGTTTTTTATTATCTGTGGACGAAAGGCTATTCTTTGAATATGCTGTTAAGCATAGATGTAGTGTCCATTTACACAAAGAAACAAGCTACCCAGAGATAATCACTGCTAACATACTGGCACACACCCACTGCCTTTTGTCTACACACTTATGTATTCTAAATAACACTGGAACCATGTTGTATTTACATTCCTGTCTCTTGTTTTATGTATTAACATCAAATTGTTTCCCATGGAATTAAATCTTTAAGAACATGTTTTAATACATTCCTCAAGTAGTTTTTCTATGCATAGTTTACATATTTTGGGGGGGAAATATAAATACACACGTAAAATACTTAAATCATAAATCCATAGCCTTATACATTTTCACAGAGTGAACATGCTTCAGTAACCACCACTCAGATCAAAATCAGAACACTGTCAGTGCCTTGGAGATCCTCTTTTTGGTTTCTGCATCCCCTCTGCCCTCCCAGGTATAATTCAAATCCGTGTTTCTAACACACAAATTAGTTTTGCCTGTTTTTAGCTTTATGTAGTGGGAATTATAAAGAATGTGTTCTTTTTTGTCTGGCCTCTTTTCCTCAACATTATTTATGCATGTGAATTTTATCCATGTTGTGTATGATCTTAGTTTATTTATCCCTACAGCTATACCCCATTTTATTCTGTGACTGTACCAAGATTTATTTACCTGTACTAGTGTTTATGGACATTTGGAGTGTTTACAGTTTTTGGCTCTTACCCATAGAGTTTCTTGTGGTGAACATGTGCTTGCATTTCTTCTGTTTATTGGGTCACATATTGTAAACATTTCCAAGATTCTACTGTATGCTGCTCATTGTGTGTAGTATGTACCAATTTTAGTCCCACTAGTTTAAGGAGCTAATGAAATAGAAATTATCCTAACTGTATCATAGTTCTTAAACACGCCATATTGTGTAATCGCAAACGGTTCACATTCTGCATTGCTAAAATATGGCTTATTACTCTGGAAAACAGGGTGGAGGTTCCTCAAAAAATTAAAAATAGATCTACCCTGTGACCCAGCAATAGCACTGCTAGGAATTTACTCAAGGGATACAGGAGTGCTGATGCATAGGGGCACTTGTACCCCAATGTTTCTAGCAGCACTTTCAACAATAGCCAAATTATGGAAAGAGCCCAACTCATGAATGGATAAAGAAGTTGTGGTTTATATACACAATGGAGTACTACATGGCAATGAGAAAGAATGAACTATGGCCCTTTGTAGCAACGTGGATGGAACTGGAGAGTATGATGCTAAGTGAAATAAGTCATACAGAGAAAGACAGATACCATATGTTTTCACTCTTATGTGGGTCCTGATAAACTTAACAGAAGACCAAGGGGAGGGGAAGGGAAAAAAAAAGTTAGAGAGGGAGGGTGCCAAACCATAAGAGACTCTTAAAAACTGAGAATAAACTGAGGGTTGATGGGGGGTGGGAAGGAGGGAAAAGCGGGTGATGAGCATTGAGGAGGGCGCCTGTTGGGATGAGCACTGGGTGTTATATGGAAACCAATTTGACAAATTTCATATTAAAAAATAAAATAAAATAAAATGAAATAAAATAAAATAAAATATGGCTTATTGTCGGCACTTTGGGAAGGCATGGATTCCTGTTCATTGGGTCACACTTACAGTATGAAACTATCTTTTGATTCTAAAATAGTTATCTTGTGAAAATATATTAGTTTTATACCAATAGAGTCCTATCTGCCAAACACAGTTACTTCTCTGTGATGATATGGTTACATTGTGTAATGTGGCTTTAGCTAGGACTGCATACCTGTAGATGTTTTTAGAGAAGAAATATGATGTTATTTTTCAGAGATGAAGGGAAATCTTCTCTCTCTAAATACTTATATTGTATAATATTCAGCTGCCTAATTCCATGGGGGAAGATGGTGACATTTACCTGTTAAAACACTCTGAATAAGATCTTCTGTTTTGGCAGGTGCCTTTACAGAACCTGAAATAAAGAAAAAAAAGAAACAGTCCCTTTAACTTTAACTTTTAAATTGTATTCTTCCCGTATAACAATTAAGTTTGACTCTTGAGTGTAAATCTCTTTATGGATAAATAACAAAATGTAGGAGAAAATAATTTGCAAATAAATAAATAAATAAATAACCCACGACATTCCAAACAAAGTCTTCATTTTGTTACTTTGAGGCAAACCTAAGTAAATGTGAATTTATATGCTTCATAAACACACAGAAAAGACATCCTTCCACTTTGAAGCAAAACTCCTGTCAACAAACTCCATTTCAGCAATGCTATTGCCACCTTTTGGCCAAATCACGAATGGCAAGTGTTTTTTGTTTTTGTTTTTGTTTTTTTAAATCAACTGCTGGGATGCCTGGGTGGCGCAGTTGGTTAAGCATCCAACTCTTTATCTCAGTTTAGGTCTTGATCTCAGGGTTTTGAGCTCAAGCCTCACTTTGGCTTCCACCCTGGGTGTGCAAGCATGGAGCCAGAAAAATCAAATGCTGACCAGCAGGCAGTAATAACTGTGGCAGGCAATAGGTGCCTGGGTGGCTCAGTCAGCTAAGCGTCCAACTTGGCTCAGGTCATGATCTCGCGGTTCGTGAGTTCGAGCCCCGTGTTGGGCTCTGTGCTGACAGCTCTGAGCCTGAGCCTGCTTTAGATTCTGTGTCTCCCTCTCTTTCTTCCCCTCCCCTGCTTATGCTCTGTCTCTCTCTCTCTCTCTTAAAAATAAAAATAAACATTAAAAACAATAATTGTGGCAGGCAAAATCCATTCATTGGTGGATACCAGAATGACTGGACAAAAGTTTAAGGAGAAAAAGGGTATTTGCATAGTCTTGAAGAATCTCCTCTAAGATGACTATTATCTATAAAGGAGAAATCATAAATTTCAGTTTAGAAACCTGGCAGACTCCACCTTAACCAAGTGATCCCACATCACCAATGATGAGAAATACTAACATCAGGCTTCCCTGATATCATGCATGGAGAAGGGCACAGCATTGTTTCTGCGATATGCTTGCCAAAATTGCAAAACTTCACTCTAATCATGAGAAAACATCAGACAAACCCAAATTGAGGGATATTTCACAAAATAACTGACCAGTACACCTCAAAAGTGTCAAGGTCATAAAAGACAGGATAGATGAGGGACTGTCATAGATTCAAGGAGCTGAAAGAGACATGACAATTAAATACAATGTGGGATTCTGAGTTGGAACCTGTAACAATAAAAAGACATCTGTAGGAAGTGAGTGAAGTTCAGTTCCAAGTACTGTGCCAACCAGGTCTGTAGTTCAGTTCCAAATACTGTGCCAACATTAATATCCTGGTCTGGTAACTGCCACCATGACTCTGACAGATGTTAACACTAGGGAAGAGGAGACCATTTTTGCAATGTATTCTGTTCCATTTTAAAAACGATTCTGTAAGTCAAAGTATTTCAAAATATCAAGTTAAAAAAATCAAGTGCTAAAATGCCAAATTTTCTTATACTCTCCAAAGCATAAGACTATATTTACTCACACATTTCAATGACTTATTATATTCCAGAAGTACTCAAAATGTTTGTATTTGGTATATAAAAATCTTCATTTGAAAATATCACTCTTTATGATCAAATCTTCTCAACCGTTATTGATCTCAACAAACTTCTTAAAAGTACAGGCCGCAGTTCATGAGCATTTGATACAAATTTCATAGTATTTGTTCTTTTTAAAATCTCACTCTCATGAGAAATACACCTCCCCTCCCAAATCAAAGATCTGGATTTCATCACTACCATGCTGTAGTAGGACAAGGAGGGAAGGAGACGGGAAGCCATACCTTCATAAAAAGAAATTCTTCTCCCTTTTATTTACTTTAATATTAGCCCATTCAATAAAAAGTTATTAAGTACATGATATTCCTCAGGTCTGTGCAAAAGAAGCATCAGATTGAAGCCTATCCTGGGAAGCCTACCATCTATTGGTAGATAGATAGAAAGAGGACATACAAATGACAGAAAATTGCCTAATGCAGTCTTAGATCAAGGTCAAAGTTAGCTGCACTGAAATCAAAGGATTTTTCTAAGAAGTGAGACATGAGTGGACTTCTGGGAAGGAGCAGAATTGCTGAAAGCAAGAACTGAGTTCACAGGGAGCTATGCCCTGCTGGCTTCACTCTTCACTAGCTATGTGGCCTTCAGGAAGTGCTTCTTCATCTCAAAACCAGTTTCAAAAACAAACAAACAAACAAACAAAAAAACCCCAGTTTCTTCATCTGCCCAATGGGGACAATGACAGAATCTACCCTTATAGCCCCAGTCTAAGGGTGAAATGAGTCAATCCATTTGAAGAGCTGAGCAAAGTGCTCACCACATGATTGACATCCAAGGTCATTGAAAAATAAGTTGAAGAAAGAAGGAAAGGAATTCTTGGCAGAGACCTAATTGGTGAGGTAGAAGTAAGAAGATGCTTGTAAAGCGTAGCTGTTTAGGAGGTACATGAAGAACACTTCACAAACCCTGCCAGCACGTGGGTTATAAATAAAGACATGGAAATCTGGGTGATGCTTTGTCGTAGCTTTGTAAGTTATGGTCAGAGCTAGATAAGCACTCATGAGTCTCTTGGCATAAATAAATAAATTAATTCATTCATTCATCATACATTTCTGGCATTCATTCATTCATTCAATACACATATCCTCCTAAGTCCATGCATCTGTGCTCACTTGATGCTCTGGGGAGCCAAATTGTGCTATCTCCTTCAGTGTCACAAATAAACTGGAGGCTCTCTTTTCAGAG
Source organism: Panthera leo (assembly GCF_018350215.1). Lineage (NCBI taxonomy): Eukaryota > Metazoa > Chordata > Mammalia > Carnivora > Felidae > Panthera > Panthera leo. Next base: position 34,500,543 of record NC_056681.1, on the reverse strand, counting down.
TGTTTACCTGGAGCTGGTTGGCTGTGGGGAGCCTGGGAGGGTGGTTTGGGTGCCAGGGATGTAGTGTGATTCACTCCGTTTTCTGCTGGAGTTGTCCTGGCTTCACTTGGAGCTTCTGATGGTGTTTCCCCAGGATCAGCCTGTAATCATAAACATAGTTTCACTTTTCACATTTTTTCCCCTGTTCTTTTATGACCTTCCTAAACCAACAAGGCTACATTTGATAGAATTTTCACAATTCATTTGGAATCTGAAATATCCAATTGAAGCTGTCTAGAGAGCAGGGTAAAAACAGCATGGTGTTTAACTGTGACTATGGTAGGTTAATTGTATTAAAAAGCCCCAGTTTGTACACCTTCCAATGTCTATGCCGTTTTGTAGTGCCCTCTCACATTGACTCTGGATATGATCATGTGATTTGTTTGGGCCAAATAAGAGAATAGCAAACTTGATGCAAGCAGATTGAAAAGGCACTTGTGATTTTTTCCCGTCTTTCTCAGACCCCTGCTACAGCAGTGAAGGGTGAGACTTTGTGGAGGAAAGCTGAGTCATCTAGGTAAGGATCTCCTAGACCAGCCAGCCCCAGGTGATGACAAACACAGGAGTGAGTCCAGCTAAGATGAGCTGAGCCTGGTCCAAAGCAGCAGAACCGCCCCACTGACCAAATGACTCATGAAAAGTAGTACGTAGACGTTGATGTTGCAAGCCACTACATTTCGGAGTTGTGTGTTATGCAGCCATAGCTAATTGTTACAATGGTTACAAGCATAGAATTTGGAGTCAAACTTACCTGGGTTCAAATTCTGGCCCTGCCACTTAATAGCAGTGCAAGTCACTTAACTCTCTGCCTCAATTTCCTCATCTTTATAGATGAAGATATGCATGTACTGGGTGTCCTAATATTACCTACACTCTAAGATTGTTTAAAGGATCCAATAAGTTAATTAAAAAAATTTTTAGGTGTTTATTTATTTTTGAGAGAGAGAGAGAGAGAGAGAGAGACGGAGCATCAGTGAGGGAGGGGCAGAGACAGAGGGAGAATCCAAAGCAGGCTCCAGGTTCTGAGCTGTCCGCACAGAGCCCAATGTGGGGCTTGAATCCATGAACTGTGAGATCATGACCTGAGCTGAAGTTGGACGTTCAACCAACCGAGCCACCTAGGCGCCCCTCAAATAAGTTAATATTTACAAAATTCTTAGAATAGTTCCTGGCAAAGAGTGAATAGGTGTGTGTAAACTAAATAAAGCTTTTAAGCTTGTGCAATATTATCGTTGAATAATCATAATTAATGCACTGGAATTTATGAAATCTCCACTCCATTCCCTCTGGCAGCTAGTCCACTGTGTCCTATGTGAAATAGACTTTTAATAAATGTTTGTTGAATAAGTGTTGTTCCTTATAAAATAATTGCCTCAGTGGTCATCACATACCATTGCAATGAAGCTTTTCAATTCTTAATTGCTCTGCAACTCTTTTCTTAGAACTGCCTTCCAGGTTCATGGCAGACATTACTGACAATGGCTAGCCCAGTGTTCTACTTTGTAGTACAAAAATATATTAGGAAATAGCCAGAAGTCATTCAGAGCCTAACATTATGACATTTTCTCATGTAATTACAAATAGCGGAAGGTCCTATGAAAATATTTTTATAAAATGTAAGATGAGAATAACTGTCACAAGTGGCTTTTACACAGTCCCCCAAAGCATCGTTAAAACATGAGTTCCAAAACTGCTTTAAATGAGAGCAGAACTTATTTTAATTCAGCAAATCATCCCTATGTATCTCCCATGGCCTGCTCATGACTAGTGTTATTGAAATGGAAGAGATAAACCCTGGGACTAGTGGCTGGAAGTGAAGGGGGAAGGCAGGAGCCTAACGGAGAGGCTCAGCCAGCCTACAGAACTCACCATGCTAGAACTCTGCCTTTTGAAAAATGGCTACTTTGGATGGGTAAATTCTGGTTTGGCTGCATTATTAAGTTACATCCATCAGGAAAATTATCCCTAGCATCAATATGCCAAAGAGAAGGATTGTATATTTTTTCTTTACCAAGAAATTGCAAACTGGGGGCACCTGGCTGGCTCCGTCAGAGCAGCATGTGACTCGTGATCTCAGAGTTGTGAGTTTGAGCCCCACGTTGGGTGCAGAAATTACTTAAGTAAATCTTTTTTAAAAATTGCAAACTGGAGGCATAGGGTCCAAACAGAGCACATGGAAATATTTTCTTGGGCTCACCCGATGTTGCCAAGTATTTTAATTAAGGAGTTTCTATGTTAATAAAATGAATTTCTTACTTTTCTTGAAAAATACAATTGGCAACACTGTGCCTGCATTCCCCGTGTTGGGCTAGAATCTAGTGGTTTCTGCCCCTCTGTGGATCATTTCCTCTTTACTTATTTAGACTTTTCCTGCCTCACTCCTATAGGTGTTTGGGTTTGTGGGACACTTGAGAAGGCTGAAATGCCATAGGTGTTTGCCCACAGAATTCATAAAGGATATGCATTTACAATGCACAGGAGGGACTGAATGAAGGGGAAGGTGGGAAACAGCATTGGGACATCAGCAAAGTCATCCATCTTCTGGGCCTTGTTCCCTGGTTCGAATAAGGTAGGGGAAAGCTCCCCAGCCTCCCAGCCACAGGAGGTGCCCATGGTCACCAAACTCAGCTGCCTGGGAGACAGGGAAGGAAGGTGCTCCTGTTCCATGGGCATCTGACCTTTCCCATCGATAGCCTGGTAGGTTTCTGGAACCATGTGGGAGATAAGTCACATTTTCCCCAATGTGATCGCTGGCTAAAATCAGCCCTCTGGAGAAAGCTAGGGTAAAAGAAAATTTTGATAGAGGAAAGAAGGAGGTGATGGCAAGCCAGCTTCCATGAAGGCAATGACGTGTGGCTTTTTTTTGGCAGCCAAAATTAGTGTCTTGGGGGTATCAGGCTAAAAATGTGCTCAAAATGAATCCAGCCAGCTTATTTTTGCCTTGTATCAGGTTTGCAGACATTCCATGTAGCTGTATGCCCTTGGGAAACCAAGCTCAGTCATCAACTTGAGTCAAGTTGAAGGAAAAATAAATCTTTGCTTATCAAGGTTATGTAAGACAAAGCCCTACATCCCAGAAACTGACAAAATGTATGAATTCAGAGATTTTTTTTTTTTTAAGCAGATAAATGTTGAGTAAACATACAGGCACACACTTTATAGCTGTAATTGAGGATAAAGAGACCAGCAAGGTTCGGTGCTGGATTTTGAGGTAAGCTTTGGAGAAACGCTCACTCAGTCCAGCGGTCACACAGGTAGATGCCTTCCCAGGCAAGGTGGATTGTATTGCATAATCCCCAGGGGGTGCCATTCACACTGTACATTAATGGACTGTTAATGGAAATGGTAGAAATGAGCAAAGTGGACCAGATTTAACGCAACAGGACAAAGTAGGGCCATGCCCAGAGCTGGAGAGGGGGCTCCTGGAAAGGGGGCAGCTGCCACTCAGCTTCAGCCTTTAAATGCCCAGGCTTCGAGTAAAGCTGGAAAACTTTTTTGCATGAAATCTGCTAATTTTAAATCACTGAGGCCAAACAAACCACATCTTCAGATCACATCTGGCCCCAAAGCTGGCCATCTGTACACTCTGCTTGGAGCAGCAGAGTTTGCCTGGAATTCTGTGACTGTGTCAGGGCAGGCAATGCACCCACAGTAACAGTGGAGCGAGAAGGGTGTGCTGGAAAGCCAGTGGGCCAGATGATCTGCAGCCCACCACATCCCACCTTCTTGCCCCAGTGGCCGGACAAAGGTGTAAAGAAAAGGATGGGTGAGGAGGACTAAATGCTGGACTAAGGAATTTGGGGGCTCCTCGACATTTTGTTGTTTTTGTTATTTATTTATTTGTTTGTTTGTTTTTTGTTAGTTGACACTTGTCAGGTGTCTCTTACGATATTCTGAAAACAAATTTTATTTATTAATCTAGTGAGAATCTATAGCGGCAAATTGAGAAGACTGGTGTTTAAAGTATTTTGCTAACCAGGGACACTACATACAAATTCTAATTGACCCTTCCCTCATGGAAAGTGGTAACAGACAGCTGTCAATCACCAAGTGCTTAATCTTGTTAGACACACCAGCCTCACTGAGGCCAATGTAGGCTGCCCTTTTGACTCCACTGTAAAGAAAAGAAATCCAAGGTGTTATTAAAGGTCTTTACTAAAGACTTTATTAAAAGTCACAAAACTTGCTAGAGTCCACACAGCAGCGGAATTGATGTCTGAATATGTGTTAGAGTCTAAAGCCTGAATTTCACTATGGGTCTCCTTCACTCTGTATTCTACACTAACAGCAACGTTTACAGAACTACAATAGTAACTTCACTTGCTGCTGAAATACAGAGATGTATAAATGTAAACATCATTCTCAAAGAGCTTACTCTGTTACACTGAAAAGGCATTCAGGTATAAAAGGCTAAATGAGTTAAATAGAACAGCTAAACACAAGAGCTGAAAAATTAAAAATATCTATGGTAATATAACATTATAAATGTTTTGACATCATCACTGAAAGGTTGAGTAATTCCCCTTTATAGATATGTAAGCTGAAATGCAAAAGCCAAATTCCTTATCCTGCTCAAAGAATCAGTGGAAGTCAACACCCATGACTTTATTTCTCCCCAGGCTTTTCCCAAATATTTTTTTTTTAGGAGTTCAAATAAAATGAACATGAAATCCTTTCATATTGTAGTGAAAATTACTATAGAAACAAAGAACAAGAAATGTCTGCTTTTTCAGTTTAATGGAGAGATTCCTGGGATCCAATGAAATAAATTCCAAAGAAAGAAGGTTCAGAGAATATAGTATTTTAGTTGCGCTGGATACTGCTTAGTTGGGTGGAAACAATTGTGCAGCAGAAGTGGGTGCCTGCCCTCTAATGGCCAAATTGGAGAATTACATTTTTTTCCTTCAAAACATGGAATAAAGGACTTGTTAAAGCCAAGATTTTATGTAAAAAATAATATCCTTCCTATTTCCAAAATGAAAAGAAGTAAGTTTAAAATATAACACAAGTAGGTCAGTAAAAGGATAATTCGAAAGGCCATTTTTACAAGTGTTGGAGGAGATGCCATTTGGTACACTGGTTGAAAAATTTCCATCCAGGACATTGCAAATTTGGATCTGACAAGCAGTAGAAAACTAGAATTTGGGGCATTTGGGTGGCTGATATAGTAAGTAAGGGGTCTTCCAAATACGAAATATTTACTGTACTATTGGAGGTGTTGGGTCATGGGCCACCTAAAGGTATTGGGTGCTGAGTCACCTAGAACATATAGTCCTTTCCATGTAGTGGTTAGAATGACAGTGTCTTGATGCAGATACCAGATGAGGAAGATGCAAGGTCATCAGTTTTTCCAGAACATCAAGGGCAAGGCTTATAATGTCATCATGTGGAAATCCAGTCCACTCAGGACAGATAAGGGCAGTGAGGATGGCTTTGTCAGAACTAGCTTTTTCCTCAAGAAAGAGCTTTGTTAAATAACATGTACAATTCATACCTTGAATTTATACCACCTGAATGAAATTAAGTAACGTATCTACTACACATTTCTTTTTTTTTTTTTTTTTTTAATTTTTTTTTTCAACGTTTTTTATTTATTTTTGGGACAGAGAGAGACAGAGCATGAACGGGGGAGGGGCAGTGAGAGAGGGAGACACAGAATCGGAAACAGGCTCCAGGCTCCGAGCCATCAGCCCAGAGCCCGACGCGGGGCTCGAACTCACGGACCGTGAGATCGTGACCTGGCTGAAGTCGGACGCTCAACCGACTGCGCCACCCAGGCGCCCCTACACATTTCTTTTTTAATTTTATTTTTAATTTTATATTTATTTATTTTTGAGAGACAGAGCACAAGTAGGGGAGGGACAGACAGAGAGGGAGACACACAGGCTCCAGGCTCTGAGTTGTCAACACAGAGCCTGATGCAGGCTTGAACTCACAAACCGTGAGATCATGATCTGAGCCGAAGTCGGACGCTTAACCAACTGAGCCACCCAGGCGCCCCTCTACTGCACATTTCTAAGGAATCAAAAACATTTCTAAAAACCACTTCCCGATGTATGTATTTTGAAGCCTTTCAGGATGAGTATACTAATATTTGAAGACTATTCTGAAATGCATCATAAAATAAGATAGAATAATGGATGGATAGAGGGATGGATGGACAGATAGCTATAGATGTCATAAAGGAAATGCATTAAAATTTAAATTGTGGAATCCAGGTGATTGATATATAGATGCTCATTATATAATCCTTTCAACATTTGGGTACGTTTGAAAAATTTTATAATAAATGATGGCAAAACCATACTTTGAAAAATCTACCAGAGTGAGTTAGAAGGAGAAGACAGCTTTAAGGAGCTGAATAAATTCATCTGGTGACTTCAGTTTTTGTCATATCTGTGATCACAGAAAAAATCATCAGTATTCCCAAGGTATCTTTCTTGAAACATTTATGACAGCTGCAAGTTTACATGTATATGCATGAATTTTAATTGTTAGCTTCTTCCTCTAGATTATATAAGACCTGTGACAGCATCTGACTTTTCTCATCATTATATGTATATAGTATATAATGCCTAGCATGGTGACTGACAAAGTTGTGTTCAAAAATTTTTTATTGAATGAATAAATGAAGAAATCCACATTTTGTTTTCTGCTTATGCATAATCACTAGATATCTATCAATGACAAGTTCCTGAAACTAAAGAACCACCTAATTGTTATGCTAGCATAAGGAAACAATTTGTTTGAATGAACGAATCACTGAGTGAATGAAGATGCTGTTCTCTTGTCTGTAGAGAATTTGCATCAATTCATAACGACAATAGTTTATTCAGAAAGATTAAAGGGAGATACTATTTTATATATGTTATATATGTTATTGTTCCTGCCAACTTTAACTTATTAGAAATATTTGACATAGTTTCCAAAGAAATCAGAAGAAATGAGCTCTTTATAGGTGGGTATAAATCATGGACTCTTTTTAAAGCGTATTAGACCAACCGCCCTTAACATTCATCTTGTGGGAATGGATCTTTCCAACTAACTAAGCCAAATCATGTGGCAAAGACCAAGGTCAGTTGCTCACAGAACAGATCCTGGACAACTCCCCAAGAAGAGAGTTTCTCCTGGAGCCCTACTTGGGTTTCTGTGATGAAGCTGACATTTTAGAGTGCCTGGAATAATGGCTTTTTAATTCCACGTGGGGAGGGCCCCTTATAAGACAGCTCCAAAGCATTGGTTCTCAATCAGTGGTTCCTTCACCAGCAGCATCAGCATCACTACAAACTCATTAGAAATGCAAATTCAGGGACACCTGGGTGATTCAGTCCCTTAAGTGTCGGCTTTGGCTTAGGTCATGATCCCAAGGTTCACGAGTTTGAGCCCGCATCCAGCTCTCTGCTGTCAGCACAGAGCCCACTTCGGATCCTCTGTCCTCTCCTCTCCCTCTGCCCCTCCTTCGCTGGGTCTCTCTCTCTCTAGAAATAAATAAATAAACTTGAAAAAAAAAGGAATGCAAATTTGCCCCAGACCTAGTCTATCAGAAACTCTCAGGGTGAGGCCTGGCAATCTGTGCTTTAAGAAATGGGCCACCTGGGTGGCTCAGTCGGTTAAGCCTCTGACTTCGGCTCAGGTCATGATCTCCTGGTTTGTGAGTTTGAGCCCCTGCATGGGGTTCTGTGCTAACAGCCCAGAGCCTGGAGCCTACCTTGGGTTCTGTGCCTCCCTCTATCTCTGGCCCTCCACCACTCACACTCTGTCTCTCTGTCTCTCTCTCTCTCAAAAATAAAAATTAAGAAAAAAAAAAAAGAAGTGATCCAGGTGATTCTGACAGATGCTTAAGTCTGAGGGCCTTGCTACTCAAAATTTGGTCCATAGGTCAGTAGCATCAGCATTACCTGGAAGCTTGTTAGAAATGCAGAATTTTGTGCCCTGCCTCAGACCAATTAAATCTGAATCTGCTTTGTAACAAGATCCCCAGGTGATCTGTATGCACATTAAAATCTGACAGGCCTTGCTCTAGACAGTGAAAAAACTGTCATTGAGAGTCACACTTTTACAGCCCCTATGGTAGGGGACATGGCACGGACTCCAATATTCAAATTTCTGGATGTATTGCTGTTTTAGGCAGATGAACCTAAAGCTCCTTATTGAAATTCATCAACATTTAAAAAATTGTTAATGGAGGAGGTTTGTGAAAGCAGTGAAAATGAATCAGTCATTGAGTAATTTCATATCAAATGCACATAAGGGTCTTCTCTGGAGAACTCATTTAAAAAGACTCTTGTTCCTCTATTTTGTGACTACTGATATTAGGCAAGTCGATCTACACTTATAAGCAACTGTTCCCTCTTTTAAAGTTGGGGATTACATGTTATGTATTACGGCTCAGTTTTATCCAGGGCACCCAATAAAATGCCTTGTAAACTCCAAACCTGCACAGAAATGAAAGGGATGGTGTCATTATCTAAAGATCATCTCCAAAAAGGCAAACTTTCTCTTCCTACTTTATTGGATGCTTTAAGTTTAGGGATTGTGAGCAACTATTGTTTCTATAAATTGGTAATTTGCTAAATTATTATTTGAGGAATAAATTTTTCATTTAAAGAGATTCCAAAATGTCACGCAAACCTCATCTTTGATTTCAGCACCAAATTCTTGAACCATGGATGAGGTATCATGCTTCTGTTTTAGAAGTATTAAAAGACATTCCAGGTTTTCTTGACTTAAACACTGTAACCTTATGAGAGTACCACCTTGAATTTTTTGCTGTTGGGTTTTGCTGTTGTTATCTTACTGGGGAAATTCACACCAGACCATCAAAACTTTTTCTTGTCAAATAATCAGATCTCATCGAAGATGCCCACAGTGTCATACACTGAAGAAGGAAATAAATTATTTTTGATATATTCCAACTCACTTATAAGAACACATGAGTCTGACAACTTAAAACATAGGCCTCTTGTAATAAATGAAATTTTGGTATTACTAAACAACTATCCCTTTCAACATCAAAATGAGATGAAGGCCACTCCCCCACCTTCACTTGTATAATACGCACAGATGACAGAGAGAACTCTTCAGAACAAAAATTTTGGCCTTGAGGGTTGAGCAAGGTTTGGGGCATCATGTACTCTGTCTTAGATCATAACTTTCTCCAAGGGTGGAAATGAACACTTGGTGAATGAATGCAGCAGCCTTTATAACTTAGAAGGTTTGAGTTGGGGGGTAAACGAATTTTGGAGAAGCCAATGTACAAACTACTCAAATAGAATCTACATATATAAACCTAACTTATTGCAGAACAGTAATATCGAGTGATTTAAAGTGGGGGAAGGAAATCTTGACATTTGATTCAATAAAAATTCAACTCAAAGGATGTTACTATTTAAGGTAAAGGTCTTCTATTCTGTGCTCAGTTAGCCAAGGAACATGCAATAGAGGGCAAAACAATGAATGAAGGGCTAGTTCTTGTTAAAGGTTGCTAGAATATTTCAGTTTTGTTACTGAGCTAGTACAACAGGGTGTAGTATAGACCCTTGCTACTCAAAGTATGCTACATGCATTACCCCATGACTTACTTATGAGAGATGCTGAGCCTCTCCCTACCCAAGACCTACTGAACCAGGATCAGCATTTTATCATAAGGCCCTGGTTTACACATTGGACTTCTAGAAATGCTGGTATAGAATATGACTCCTGGAGCTAGATTGCTTGCATTTCAACACCAACTCTGCTCCTTACTGGTTTGTGTGACACTGGCTGAGGAACTGAATCTCCCAGTGCCACAGTTTCCTCATCTGTTAAATGGGGATAATAATAGTAACTAAGACATATGGATATTTTAAGACTTAAGTGTGTTAATAAAATAAAGGGCTCAGAACGGTGCTATGTACATAGTAAGCACTCAGTAAAATGTTTCTGCATATCCTGATGTGTCAAAACAAGACATGTTTAAATATTGCATTTGGACATTAATAATGTCACATAACATTTTGTAATCAATACATTGGATATTTACTTCTTTCTCTTTATAGGTGTATTTTAAAAATAAGAAAGAAGGAGTATTACTGATGTCTCATTAGGCATTTCTATAAGCACATTAAAACAGTAGGGTTGTGAAACCATTTTTAAAAATTAATAGTTTTTTTAAAGAAAAAAATATATACATAAAAATATGCTATAAGGATATACACCAAAAATGTTAACAGTTTCTGCAAGACTACTGAGGGCCTTTGTGTGTATGTGTGTGGTTTATTATTTAAAAAAAATTTTATATACTTTTTTAAAATAAAGAAATAACTATGAATATCACAAAGCCTTTGTTATAATTAAGATTAGTCAGCTTTTCACAACCTTATTAACCCAGCATCCTGAATGACAATTGTTTTTACAGAAAAAATGAATCCAGCCACGCAAATCTCTATTATTACATAAATATATGTTGGATATCTATCTATCTATCTATCTATCTATCTATCTATCATCTATCTATCCTTTCACATGATCTGAGACAAATGTGTAGTGTTCAAAGCATGGGGGAATTTTCAACTTGCCTACTTATTTGGTTTGCAAATTACTCTATGAAGATAATTTATTAAAGTCTTACAAATCTGGGAATATTTTGCAGTCCAATGAAGTCTTTAATTTTCAAATAGAAATGACCTTTATAACTACCAAGTTAAAAGGATTATACTAAAAAAGTCTTTGCTGCTAAAATAGTGTCTCCAGTGCCTGCCATGTCCTAGATAGAATTTTCTTTTGAGAAAACCACAGCTACTTATTTTCAGTGGCCTCATTCAAACAAACTTACATCATTACAAGACAAGATAAAGGGCACACTGGTGTTCAAAGGTGTGAAATGACTTTTCCTTCCTACCATTACATGGTAAGGGCAAATGATTTTTTCCCTCCAGCTTCAAAAATGAGGTCACTTAGGGTTTTGACATTTCAAAGGAAGAAAAAATTATATTTTCTCTGTTGGACCATATGGAATTTATGGAATTCAATGTCTCTAAAATTATTTCTAAAACTGGAAATGTCTAAATATCTTCTGAATTAACCAACATTATACATTTACTGAAAATCCTTGCTGATCACTATTGCTAGAGGAGAAACAAAAATAAAGTTGATCTAAAATGCTACTTCTGTATATTTTATATCCATTGGTGTTGCATTCTTTCTACATAGATTTTTGATGTGATGTCTGGTGCAAAAATAAGGCTTTGAAAGGACGGCAGTGTGAAAGAATCCATGACATCTTGAAGGCCGTGGATCTCCTATTTGTCAGAGTGACATTTTTTGCAGTGATTAGAAAAATGGTCTCTGGTGCATCAGTAAAATACTCCATTAGGAGACTTTTACGTCAATTTTTGTACTATATAAGGAGAAATTGGTAGTGTCTTGAAACGTTCTCTTCAACTGAGTGTTCACTCTTGGAGAACCTAGCTAGTGAATAGATAGAAACTGATGATAGAAAAAGTATTGTTTCTAGATAGTGATAGTACATGCAATTTAACTTGCAAATGCTTTCTTTGAACTTCTATTTCCTAGAAAATAAAACATATCCAGTTGATTAAAGAGATTCCTGTTTTTCTAATTGAAAGAGAATGTTATTAATGATTATTAACATCTACATAAATTATCTTTACTTTGAATTATCTTTTATTTATGTTATATTATATTTTATATTTTATGTTAGAAAGCCAAAGAAGGTAGAAAAGAGTTGCAAAGTTTCTTGTAACTTTCTAAGGAGAGCCTCTACTTCCATATTGGTGTCTACATGAGCAAAATGAGAAATTAGTTGAATCTTTCTCCTTTCTCCTCTTAATCTTTTCAAAGACCATTGCGGGGGGAGAAGTACTATGATCTGTGAAGAACCACCAGAATTAAAGACATACTATTGCCAAACATTCAAATTCTGGTTCCCAGGCAAAAAATTCAGAAAGGGCATTCATCCTTGACTTCAAGTATAAAGCAGCAGCTATCTGGCATTGTTGCATTCCCTATAGTCAGAATTCAACACGGGGTGCTTGAACGCATGATTTATTGAGACACTGCTCTCAGGAGAAAACTGCAGGAAGATGAAGAAAGCAGGGTAAGACAGGAAAAGAAGATTAAGTTAAAATGTGGTCTCAGCTTAAAAAAAAAAAAGGGAATGGGCGCCTGGGTGGCTCAGTCTGTTAAGTCTGTGATGCTTGGTTTCAGTTCAGGTCATGATCTCACGGTTTGTGAGTTCAAGCTTCGTGTCAGGCTCCATGCTGTCAATGCAGATCCTGCTTGGGATTCTTTCTCTGACTCTCTCCCTTTCTGTCTCTCTCTCTCAAAATAAAAGGATAAACTTAAAAAAAAAAAAAAAAGAAATATGGTCTCAGCCTGAGTCCTGCCTTAGTCTGATCCAATGGGGGCTCAGGAGTGTGAACTGCATCACAGAAGTTGTCCACCCAGAAGCAAGGGACCAGGGCTTTTATTCTCCTAGATCTTTCAGTTGCTGGGCATGGGTCACCGCCTTCCCAGAATAACCTGCCAGACATCTCCAGGAAGGTAGCTCCTTTCAGCCCAGGCCAGTCCTCTGGAGAAGTCTATGGCCACAAGACCTTTGTAGCCCACACCTGCAGCAGTGGGTGAGGCAGCCCTTGAAAAGAAGATCTGGGTAGGACCCCAGGAGCACCTGCTTGCAGCATGTGAAGACCCATCCAGATGTGGGCCCCACACGAGCAGTGAGTGCTTGGACTAACCCCTCAAAATTCAAGCAGGGGGCTCAAGTGTTTCTCACAGTTTTGTTCCCCCCCCCTCTGCAGATGCTAAGAATAGATGTTACAGGCACAAATAACTTTGGAAGCACATTCATATCTTCTGTTAGGCATAATTTTTTGGCAGTGGAAATTTTCCTGTAACCCTAATTATGGCATACGTGAGGTATGTGGCATTATTTATGAAACTTACTAGTCTAACTTTAAATTTCACTGTCTATCGATCCTATAGAATATGATGCCACCAGTGTAAATAAGAGCCTGGAAATTTTTACTTTTTTTTTTTTAATGTTCATTTATTTTTTTTTTGAGAGAGAGAGAGAGTATGTGTGTGCATGTGTGCATGCGAGTGGGGAAGAGACAGAGGGGCAGAGAAAGAAGGAGAGAGAGAATCCCAAGCACACTCTACACTCGTCGCAGAGCATGACATGGGGCTTGATCCCATGACCCTGGGATCATGACCTGAGACGAAATCAGGAGTTGGGACACTCAACCCACTGAGCCACCCAGGCAGCCCTGGAAAATTTTACTCTTATGTTAAATATTTTCCTTCCCTTCCCTTCCCTTCCCTTTCATGTTTAATTAGCTCAATATCAAAAGCTCAATTATTAGCTCAATAAATCAAAAATTTCTAAAATTCTATACAAAAAACAAGTAAATAACCATAGGTGTGCTCAAAAATGTATTTACATATATTCACTGAAGGTCTGTTTAAATAGTGGAGCACTTCAAATATCCAATAATAGGGGACTGGAAAAATAAATTATGATATGGCTATATGACAGAAGACTATGATGAAGTCATTAAAGGTTATGTCGTATGCAGTATGTGAAAATAAAAAGTTGAAACACAGATTGTGAATATTGTCCCATTTTATGAAAAAGTAATAGTTGTGCATAAAAAGACTAGGTACGTATATACTCCATATATACAGTGTTAAGTCTGGGTGGTTTAGGTGTTTGAATTATAGGTAATATCTTTAGGATTTTTCTTTTATCATTTTTAATTTAAATTTTTTTCTATGAGAAACCCAGGTTTCTTTTGGAATAAGAAAAAATCAATTTAATAAATAATATTAACTTTAATGGACTTGGTATTATAGTTATCCAAACAATTTTCAAAATGTTTTTCCCATTCTGATAGTTCTCCCTCCATTTTTTTTTCTATCTTTTTCCATCAATTTATCCTCTGAATATTCAAGTGAAATGTAAAAAGAGCTCATTTCCTTCACTCTGTTTAATATTGGTATCATTCCAATCATTAAATCATACTTCACTTTTTTAAAAATTAAAGCGTTGTCAGTCTACATAGAGGCCTTATATTTTTAAATTTCACTTCTAATATTTATAGAACTTCCTTAATTATTCCTTGCATTGTGACATCTAATTTAGAAAAATATATCAATTATTTGGAAATATATTATAATATATAAGTATAAAATGAAATAATAATAGTAAACATTTTATGGCCCATACTATGCACCAAGTATTTGTATTAAGTACTTTATGTATTCTAAGAAGTCACAAAAGCACTTTGAAAATCCTGCACTTTAGATTAAAGACAAAAGAAAATACTAAATGACTTGGTGATCATCTTCTTTTCTAAGTGCTTTAATCACCTTTAACCAATATGAAATCAGTTAGAAACTTTCACCTGAAATGGCAAGATGTGGACTTTTCAGTGTAGTCATAAAATATGATGCTGGTGTTGGCCACAGAATACCAGAAGAGAATGAAATATGAACAATTCAGTCAATCATGTAGATGTTTTATGAGTTAATGCTGAGCTCCATCAAAGTGGTTTTCCAATGTGCTATTTTCTTCTCCTGAGGTGTGATGTTACATAAGCAAAGCCAGCCAGTGGGTGTGGAAATCATGCTTAATGCCATGCATAAGATTAGAACACTCTCTCACCTCTTTCTTTACTTCTTCTTCATCTTCCAGTGTCAAAGCAGCCAGTTGCTTTGCTCTCTGCTCCATCAGATTCACATATCGTATTGGATTTGACAAAGCTTCAATCACATCTAAATACGGAAGAGACATTTTAGGATCAAAGGTCCTAGATATATTGATTATCCACCATTCATTCATCCATCCAGTCATCCATCCATCTATCCTACCTACCATCCATGCATTTACTCATCCATCCATGCATTCATTCATCCTGTCTACTCACCCACCCATCCACTGATTCATCATCGATCTTCCACTCTTCCATCTAACCATGTAAGTACCCACTCATCCATGCAATATTTTGGAAATGGACAAGAGTCAAGACTCTTTGCTACAACCTCAGGAAGATAAAACTCAAAGGAGTTCAGCTCTGACAACCAAACTGGACAGACCCCAACCTGGGATGCCTCAATGCTCTGTATTTTTTTTTTTTTTTTCTTGAGAGGTCCATCCATTCCAGCAATGGCCCACACACTTGTTCTATTTGGCCCAAATAGGTCTTTCATAAATGAAGACCTTTCACATAAAAAACCTGCTTTCCAGACTGTTTAAACAATCCAAATGTTTGGCAGTACGAGACTCATTCACATGTGATTCTGTCTACCTGGAGAGAGTTATGGTTGCCATCTTTGGATGGACATGTGCTCCAAGTTTGCCATAGTCTCCACCACTCCCCAGTACCTTACAACTAGGCTACTTAACATTGTAAGTATTTAAATTTATGATTCCTGGTTGACATTGTCACAAGTTAATTCCTCTAAACTTAGAATCTCACCCACGAAAAGGACCTGGCTTCTAAAACTGGCTGAAGATAAATTCATTGTACAGACCTAGATACACTGCTGTAGTACCAGGTAGCCTGGATTAGAAAGTGCTGGCCCCAAAAGAATACTAATACTAGTAGATAAATATGCTCAATACTTTATTGGGACTTAAGTGAAATTAAATTAAAACTTATTCACAAAGTTTTGAGCAATTTAATAAACATACATACACAAATAGAAGCGATTCTGAGGCCAGAATTTCCTGCCTAGTTTTGGTCCAGTTTTCCTTCCACTAACCCACAAAAATATGGATGGTCCCATATGGAAATATCCCCTCGAGTCAGGTTTTTTACCTGCATATGTATCTGGGACATAGTCTTTCACCTCTATGTAGACAAAGACAGCTGGGAGCATCAGAGGCTGGTTTCTCTCATTCCGCAGACAGATGTAGTGATAGCCTGGAGGGTGACATTAATACTGTGCATTGCATATTTTATCCACAATGTTAGTTACAACACAGGGACATCTATGTGTTGGAAGCGTTTATCTTAGATGACTTTGGATGACAAACAGGTCACTTCTTTCTCATTTTAATTTGCATGGTTTTGAGTGATATTCTTTTTCTCAGCAGACAGGAAAATAATGTCAATTCTGATCATTTTCCTTCCCAGTCATGTTTTTCCCCACAAAAGAGAATTTAAAACTGTATGTCATAGACTGAATTATTGGCCCAAATTCTTTTACATGATATCTTGACTTAGGGCTTAGCCATATGCTTTGCTTTGTTAATGATGTGGTGCAAACAGAGGCTTAAAATGAACTTGCAGAGTCAGGCTTGACCTGCATTCCAGTGGGTTGCCACAAAAGTCCACACTGTGAGTGCCACTGCTCCTTCAGCCTGGGCCCCTGAATGAGCACTTGTGGAACAGACCTAACTCCAGACCACAGCCTGAAGCTGTGGCTGAGCCCAGCCACACCCTGTGAACCCACAGACCTGTGAGCATAAAGATAAAACACTTGTTATAAGGCATCATCGAGTCTTCAGATAGCTTCCTAAATCATGCTTTAATAATCACAGATGGCAGTGATGGTTTTCTTTACAACTTTGATAAATAGTTTCTCACCACACTATTCGTACCTGGCCGAATTGCCTGTACAGGCAAGATCCGGTGACCGATAAATTTACCTCCTTCTTCATAAACTGCTATCCTCAAACAGGCCAGAGAAGGAAGAACCACCTAGAGGGACATTAAGGACACTCGTGGTTACAAGAAGGTACAACTGCAAGGAAGGATTAGAAAGGTAATATTCTAACATGCCCTGTGCTTCCAAATTCACATAGAAGTTTCTACTTAACTAACTGATAAAAAGGTAAGTTGTTGCTCTATAACTTTGATTTTCAAAAGGATTACCAGTGATATGGCTTCATCTATGTCTCAACACCTTGTCCTGATGAGGAATTTGTTCATCATGTAGACCATTTACTTTAAAAAAAAAGTTTTTTAATGTTTATTTGTTTTTCAGAGATAGAGAGAGACAGAGCACGAGCGGGGGTGGGGGGTGGGCAGAGAGAGAGGGAGACACAGAATCCGAAGCAGGCTCCAGGCTCTGAGCTGTCTGCACAGAGCCCAATGCAGGTTCGAACCCACGAGCCGTGAGATCATGACCTGAGCTGAAGTCAGATGCTTAACCGACTGAGCCACCCAGGTGCCACTAGACCATTTACTTTTGACATGAACATTCTCAAGATGGAAATGATAAAGGTTTAAATATATGTTTAAATATAAAGTTAGTAGTCTTATCACTATTTGAGCATTGACTCTTACATTTTCAAAGCAAATTACTTTTATACTTTCAAAGCAAAAGCAAAAGTACAAAAGAATAGCTTTTAGGAGAGCTTTCAGAGTGAGATTGCTTTATAAATAATTCCCAAATAATCAACAAAAAATTGCTCATTTTTCCTCCTTCAATGTAAAACATGTGTCAAAAACATAGGGCTAATTGTACCCTTAAAAACTTACTTTTGGTAAGAAGAATAAAGTAACATTTATTGACTATTTTCAAAGTGCCAGATATTTTATAAATGTCTTTATTATATCAGAAAAATTCTTATTAGGGTGCCTGGGTGGCTCAGTCAGTTAAGCATCCGACTTCGGCCCAGGTCATGATCTCACAGTTTGTGAGTTCAAGCCCCGCGTCAGACTCTGTGCTGATAGCTCAGAGCTTGGAGCCTGCTTTGGATTCTGTGTCTGCCTCTCTCTCCCCCTCCCCCACTAAATAAATATTTTAAAAAATTTAAAAAAAGAAAATATTAATAACTCTATGAAGTAGACACTGTTATTAAATCCAATTAACATATTTAAAATAGTGGGAGCACAGAGACCTTTAACACAAAACTCTCTTCACAGAAGATGGCCTTTGTAGATCTTTTGGCCAGTTAAAAGCAAAGGGTATGGTAAATAGTCTATTCCACTTTTTACTGGACTACTGTCCTCCTTTATGTGACAAGCACGTGTGAAGAAGATTTGCTTTTTGGTGAAGGCAGTGAGAAGGCCCAGTCATATGAAAAAGGTTTTAACTCTATCAGACAGAATCCAGACAAGATAGAATGATCAGCTACCAGAGGCTAGAGATTACATGAAGTTTAATTTTTTTTAATATTAAAAATTTTTTTTAATGTTTATTTATTTTTGAGAGAGAGAGACAGAGTGTGAGTGGGGGAGTGTGAGTGTGCGAGAGAGAGGGAGACACAGAACTCGAAGCAGGCTCCATGCTCCAAGGTATCAGCACAGAGCTCGATGCAGGGCTTGGACTTGCAAACTGTGAGATCATGACCTGAGCCAGATTCGGATGCTTAACTGACCGAGTCACCTAGGCGCCCCTAATTAATATTCTTTTTTAAGAAAGTACAGACTTCCTTCTCTCTGCTACCATATTATTCCTTACTTCCCACTTCATTTGAGTTACAATGAAAATGTATCATTTATCACTTGTATTATGAGAGGATATGAGTTAATTTATATGTTTTTCTGGTCTTCCAAATGAGGTATACTAGAATTAATTGATTCACAACACAATTCTGAAAACCCAAACAAGTGATTCACAGAGATCTTGAATAGCTTTTAAAATAGTCCCCCAAAGTGCTATTGCTTTATAAATGTGTAAATTCCCAAATGAAGCTACAAATAATTCTTCATGTAATTTTTCCCTCAGAGTGAAACACCTAGAATATGCATTTATATCTCATATCCAGGATATGTGACCAACCTTTTTGAACACAATGGGCTCTTCTTCCCAGACAGGATTTACAGCATTTCCTTGTGATGTTTTGGTCTTAAATGCCTTCCTCCTTGTGTCCACAGGCAAACCAAACATATCCACTTCCACATAGGTCCCAACTTTCTTATCAGAAAGAAACTGACCTGAAATAATCTAGAAAACAATAAAAAAGGAAGTCTTGATAAATGAATAAGTGATATAAGAGAACACTTTAGGGAGGTACAAATGCTGGTTGGTAGAATTATAACCAAAATGAAATAGAGGCAAATGTACAAATACAATTTTTCATTTGGTTAAAGAACTGGTAGAGGAACCTTGAAAATGGTGAGTTTAGAAGGAGTCAGCTAATAAGACAAAGTTGTATAGGAGGAAATAAATGAACAAATACCAAAAATTTGATGAGATTATGCTTTTTGTACTTGAGATACATCTGTTAAATATTGAAGATTGATCTTCAGAGCCAACTAAATATAAAGGTTTTTCCAATACTTAAAGAGGTTACAAGAGGAAAAAAAAACCCTCACCTTAGCAAAGCCACAATGATAATAAAAACAAAAACCAAATATTAACTTAAACTGTCTAGTCCAGCTTATCATCACTCCTAACCCCAACCTGTTAGCCATCCACACAATTATGGGTATCCTTGCCTAGCTACAAAACTTATGGATATTGTAGAGTTAACAGAGAGTTTAAAATCACATATTCTGGTGGCCAAGAGCTTTCTGAGCTCAAGTTTGTGAAAGAGAACAGAATTATCAAGATGACGGCAGGGCTAGAAATGGGACACAATGGTGGCCTGAGAATGGCCCTCAGTGGCTCAGCAAGGCCAGTAGCTACATGCTGATGTGGTCAGAAATTCCAAACAGGTTAGAGAGAAAAACGAGGAAGAAGCCATCTGAATTTGCCCAAGATAACTCATTTTTCCTGAATGTTCTCTTTAGCCTGAATGTGTGGGACCTGCTAGCAACATTCTCTGTTTAATTTGAGGTTCTACATGAGAACAATTTAGCAGACATTTTATATATTTGAAACTTCCAGGTTATGTGAGTCACATTGGGAAATCAGATGCACCAAGGATTCTGTGTGCTTAAGATGTTCGATTAAAGCAGAGGTCCTTAGCTAAATTAATGACACTAACCCTCAATGTTCCCATCAGTAACATAGGATGGTGGAACACCTCTTGAGTTCCCAAGTCCATTCTGGCACTATGACTTCTATGTCAAAAGGTCAAAAGAAAGGTGCCACTGGACAGACATGAGCCAGATCTTGGGTCTGGCTATCATGTTAAAGACAGGATGGGCTGTCCATTCCAAGGACACCGACAACTGCAACAGTGTCTCCATTTTGGACTTGGGCAACGGTTCACATCCGTTTGGGTCTCAACTGTTTTCCCTCAACTCACTTTCTATGTTATTTTTATAACTACTTACACTGTCATGGTAGAATTTAAAAAAATAAATAAGCAAGAAAACATGCACAAAACAAGATGAATTGGAGGACAAGAACAAAATTATTAGTTTGATCCAACTACAACAACAATTGACAAGGGTTCTAAAAATAGCATTTTGTCAGTGTGTGCTGCTTACGAGTTTATCTTCATCAAACTCGGCAGGAATTAAACATCTTTTGCTGAAAAGAATTTCCTAAAATAAACATAATCTCCAAGCTCTAATTCTGCCAACTCCACTCTTCAGATACATGGTGTGAAGTAATTTCAAAAGATATAATTTTGAGACACTTCATTGAAATTTTATTTTTGATGTTCAGTATCAAGTGACATAAATTTTAAAGTAAAAATGGGCTCAATAGGCTTAGGGTAGATATAAATTAGTAAAACTGTTACTTTTTTTTTAACAAAGTTTTTCATATGCCTTTGGTTTAAGGTCAATCTGAAAATTGAATTTATGTCCAATAAAAAACATTTCTTAGTTCCACAGTTATCTAGCTAAACAAGGAAAGAAATAAAACTTTAGAGAAGTAAATGAAACAGCCACAACAACCAAGAGCTTATAGAATTCATGTATAAATCTCCTTATAAAGATGATTTTTCATTCATAGTATAAAATATTTTCTTATAGCTAAAAACATTATATCTGATATAACATCAATTTCAAAGACTGCAGAAATCATTTTGAATTTATATTTTAGGGTCAGGTATATATCTAATGAAGCAATTCTTTTACTTAGGATCATTACTATGTGTTTTAAGTCCCTGATTTTCAAAATGGTAAATTGAGAGCTTTTATTCAGACTTCAGCAATTTAATGAGAGAATACTTTTTCTCCAATTTTTCTCAGTGTGGATATTTTTCTAGAACTAATGGAGAAATAAAAGACCAGAAGGTTTTTTCCAACATAGGTCAATGATCTTTACACCAAAAGAAAGGACCGACCATGGAGACTCTCCAACTTGGTTTATTGATTTAAGGTCCAATTTATCCTACTAAAGAGTAGGGCTTAGTCCCTTTATCCCATGCGTGGAGCTTCTGAAACTTGTAATTTGGAGAGAATTAGTCCTTAAAAAAATGCAAGAAGGAGGTGGAGATATTGCTAGCAACTAAATTTTTGATGACTTACTTCTTTATGCAATGTGGGTAATGTTCAAGACTTTTGTTGGTGACAGTTTTGTAATAGAGAGGTACCTACCTTCACAGATAAAGTGTTGGCCACTATCCCATCTACGATGCCTTCGGTGAATGGATCAAAGTGCTTGTCGGGTCTCCTCATGAACTCTGGCTTTAATCTGTAGCCACTTTTCCCATTGTATTCATACATCCCCATATTTATTTGCATAGCCAGGTCTGAATATCAAAAACACAAACCTTATTGTGATGATATTCATGTTTAGAGCAAGAAAGTAAGATTGTATTATAGTCCATTTTTACTACCCCTTTTAAAAAGAAATATTTCTTCATTTGTAGAAACTTAGGAAACACAGAGAAGAAAAAAATCTAGCTGTACTCCAAATCTAGAGATGAACCACTGCCAACTGGTTGGTGCATATTCTGTTTTTCTCTTCTAATATGTTGTGAATGTGTAGTATGTCCATTTCACTAAATATTTGTCTGCTTTACTTTTAACAGCTGTGCAAACTCTTTTTGAATAGATTCGTTTGCTAAATCATTTTGAAATCTTTGAATCCATCACTAATGGCAGTCTTAGGAGTGAAATTTCTAGGTCAAAAGATGTGTTGTAGGAAAATAATGTGTACTTTTGATGTCCTGCCAAGATGTCCTTCAGAAAGCTCATGCCACTTTACGCCTCTAATCCATGCTTTTGAGCATGGACTTCCCTGCACCTCACCAAAAAGGAAAAGATTCTTTTTTTTTTTAATTTATAGGAAAAATGATTTCTTTAAAAAATTTTTAAAAATGTTTATTTATTTTTAATTGTATTTATTTATTTTTATTTATTTATTATTTTTAAAATTTATTTTATTTTTATTATTTTATTTTACTTTATATTTTATCATTTTTCTTAAAAAATTTTTTTAATTTTTATTTACTTTTGAGAGAGAGAGAGAGAGCATAAATGGGGGAGGGGCAGAGAGAGAGGGCAACACAGCATCTGAAGCAGGCTCCAGGCTCTGAGCTGTCAGCACAGAGACTGTCCTGGGGCTCAAATCCACGAACCATGAGATCATGACCTGAGTCAAAGTTGGACGCTTAACCCTCTGAGCCACCCAGGCGGCCCCAGGATTTCTTTTTTTTAATTTGCATTTCTTTTACTTACCACCTGTATCTAATTACACATTGACTCCTTTCTAATGAACAAAACTTATTCTTAAAAGTTTTCCTAAGACTCAGTCTGTGTATGAAATGAATGTCCACATGAATTGCAATTTGTAAGGTTAAAAAAAAAACACATTTTAAGGTCATAGGGAATCTGGGAAGCTGCCATTTGTTCTAGATTGTTTGAGTCATGACTCATCTCTATTTAGGAGGATGGTAGAGAGGTAATGGTAGGATTATTTCAAAGTTCCATGTAACCAATCATTTTTAGAGCAGGGAAAATAAGTGAAATTTTATCTCTCAATTTATTAAGCTATGGTAACTATGATACTAAAATTGGGCAAAATACCAAAAAAAAAAAAAAAAAAAAGGAAAGGAAATCATGGATTTGAAAAAATAATTGACATCAAAAGTGTAAAAAAATTACAATAGCAAATTGTATGTTCTAAAAAATAACACACAACAAGAAAGTAACATTTATCCCAGGAAAAAAAGGATAATTACTTATTGGGAGATATATTTACTCACAAAAGAAGAAATGAATATATCATCATCCCAATAAATGCCACATGGCATTTAATAACATTAACATAAATTCCTAAAACACTATTAGTCAATTAGGACGGGTGCATACAGTAGTCCCCACTTAACCATGGGAGATATGTTCTAAGACCCCAGTGGATGTCTGAAACCACAGATAGTACCAAACTCTACATATATTATGTTTTTTTCCTATACACACATAGCTATGATAAAGTTTAACTTATAAATTAGGCACGATAAGATATTAACAATAATAAAAAAATAGAACAATAATAACAATATACTGTAATAATGGTTATGTGAATATGGTCTCTCTTTCAAGATATGTTTAAATTTTTTAGTGTTTATTTAATTTTGAGAGAGAGAGACAGAGTGTGAGCAGAAAGGCACAGAGAGAGCATGACACAGAAGCCAAAGCAGGCTTCAAGCTGTCAGCACGGAGCCCAATGCAGGGCTCGAACTCACGAACTGTGAGACCATGACCTGAGCTGAAGTCAGACGCTGACTGACTGAACCACCCAAGCACCCCTCAAGATGCTGACCTAATGTACTGTACTCACCCTTCTTTTTGTGATGTTTATGAGATGATAAAATGCCTACAGGATGAGAGGAAGTGAGGTGAATGACGTAGGCATTGTGATGTAGATGTACTGTTAGGCTACTTTTGACCTGACAATAAGTCAGAAGGAGGATCATCTGCTTCCAGATCCTGGTTGACCACAGGTAACTGAAACCAGGATAAATGAAACTATGGATAAGGGAGACTACTGTACTCCTTTAGTGTGTGAGAGAATATCTGTCTCAGTCATAGCCAACATCTACTCAAAGCTGCCCACTCTTAATACTATTATTTAATACGATTGTAAAATGGTCAGTCCAAAGCACTAGGAAGGGAAAAAAAACATAGATGTGATTACATTGTGATTGTGTATCTGAAAAAAAAAAACAGAAGCTACCAGCAGAATAAGTTATTATGAGAGTTTAGAAGGGTGATTATAAAATGAACTTATTTATAAAATAAATATACAAATATCAATATCCAAAAGCAATCTGTTAAAAATATAATGTTAAAAAAAAAGGCTTTCATCTAAAACTATCTGTCAGATGAAGACAAGTGATTTTGCTGAGACCTAATGTAAGAATTTTTATTTATTTATTTATTTATTTATTTATTTATTTCTATTATACAAACTTTTTAATATTTATTTTTGAGAGAGAGAGAAATAGTGCAAGCAGGTGAGGGGCAGAAAGAGGGAGACACAATGTAAGAATTTTTAAAGTGAAGAGAAAAACATTCTTTCTGTGCTAAGAAAAATAAAAAATAAAAGGTGTCAGTTTTCTTCATACTTCTTAAAATTCAAAATTGAATATGATTTTAAACAAAATATTTTTTTCAGTGGGGAGAGGGAAACAATATAACAATTAAACTAATGTAAATTTAATATGATTTTATGCACAATCCCATTTCTTTCTCAGTGAGGGCAAGGGAAATAACAGTAAGTAAATTAAATTCATTTGGAATAGGGATCCCACTGGCAATGGCAAGACAAGTACTAAAAATTAATAGCCATGAAGGAGAATATCCACTTCCAGATATTAGACCATATAATTAAGCATTACAATAATAACAGTGAGCTATTGGCTCCAGGAAGGCAGACAAATTTATTAGTAGAGAAGAATATAACTGGAAAAAAATGGACCCAAATTAATCATCTGCCAAAAAGCTACATCTACTAAGTAATTTCAGTTTAGTGTAAAAAAGAATTGATTTCTTACTGAGATTATACACCAAAATTATATTTGGATGGTTGAAAGAGTCAAATTACAAATTAAAAGGAAAAAAAAAAAAAACATGAGAGAAACAGAAGTAATCTGGGTCTAATCCTGGGGCGGAAAGACTATAATAATAAAAGTAAACCAAGACTCCATAAAATAAAACATGAATCAACCCAATCTCTTCTGTTTCATGAAATATGACAACATGCCCATTATATAAAAAGCGCTGTTGTAAGTGGATAGAAAATTGACAATAGTCCTAAATACGCAGTTTATAAAAACACAAATATAAAAATCGAAACACATATTTAAAATGTTCAACCTAAATAATAATCAAAGAAGTAAAATTAAAGCAACAATGAGAAAATATTTTGTCTGGAATATTATTAGTATTATTATTATTTAATTATAACACTTAACTGAAATCTCAAATGAGAGAGAATACTTCATATCATACACTGCTGATGGAAGAGAAATCCAGTGTAACATTTTTTTTTTGAATTTGTTAAAGGCAGATTTTTAAAAATCATTTTATTTTTTTTCATCATGATAAATGTACTCTTAATCACCATCACCTATTTCACCCATCCCCTCACCCCTTTCCCATCCAGTAACCATCAGTTTGTTCTCTATAGTTAAGCGTCTGTTTTTTGGTTTGTCTCTCTCTTTTTCTCCTTTGCTCACTTGTTTTGTTTCCTAAATTCCACATATGAGTGAGATCATATGGTATTTGTCTTTCTCTGACCAAGCTTATTTTACTTAGCATTATACTCTCTAGTTTTATCCATGCTGTTGCAAATGGCAAGATGTCATTCTTTTTATGGCTGAATAATATTCCTACATACATATATATTTATGTGTATATATATATATGTATATGTATATGTATATATATACACATATATATACCGTATGTGCCTTATCCATTCCTCTATCATCGGATGCTTCCATAATTTGGCTCTTTTAAATAACGCTGCAATACACATAGGGGTGCATGTATCCCTTTGAATTAGTGTTTTGTATTTTTTTGGTAAATGCCCAACATTTTTGATGGACAATTTTGTATATTATACGACGATTCTTGAAACATTCACATATTTTAACAGAGTAATTCTATTTTAGGAACTTTTCCAAAAGAACATTAGGATATACACTTGACAATTTATATTCAAGATGTTCTCTGAGAATTATTTATAGTAGAAAAAAAATTCCCTAATGTCCAGAGATAGGAAATGGGTTGAGTGAATTGTGAAACGTGCTTAATATACAGCTATTAAAATTTTTATCTCTGTATAGCATTTAAATACATACACATTTTAAACAAATGAAAAAGCATGTATATACATAACCCCAAATCCTTACAGATTACAAAGCTGAAAGTTAAGTGTTGATTTTATGAGTGGCAGTGTTCCTGGGCAGTTTTATTGTTTCTTTATGCTTTTCTGAATTTTCCAAATTTCCTACAATATATACATATTACTTCAAAAAGCATAAAAATTTTTGTTTGAAAGTAATATGGAACCGCTAGAAATAAAGACTTGGTTATAAACTATTAAAGATAATTTCTCCATTTTCAAAAGCTATTTTTCTTTTGCAGTGATATTTTCCCTTCATTGAAATCTGCTTCTGTTTGCTTTCAGTCAAGTCTGGAAATACAGCTTTCTAACAGAATGGAAATGAGCTTTAACTGTGCTACTTACCCACAGTTTGAAAATTAAGTGCAACCATTTGGCAACCAGCATTCCAGAAGAGCTGAGGCATGTAGTTGGATGAATCCACACGGGTTCCTTTTGGATATATCCTGCTGAGCTGCATTTTGTTATATCTGGACCATCATGTTAAGTAGTGAATACAATTATAAAAATAATTAGCCCATACCATTAACTTAGAAGCCACCTTCCTTCTTTCTCCATTGGGAAATGAACTAAATATTGATGATCTCATTGGGCTAGTGGATGAAAAATGTCAAAAACTTCTGAACACACAGAATAAATGTGGTTTTATAATATAAATGTACTATAGCACCCTTGCTGAGCCTTGTGGGTGAAAACTAATGAGGAAGAAAAAACGATTAAGTCAAAGTCAGTGTAATTTGGGGGAGATTTTATTGAGGGTAGGCTTAACGATTAAGGACACAGGAGTAAACTCAAGTGTGCCAAAGCACGTGACAGGATGATAACATCTTTGGCGGAAGCAGATAATGTGAACTGCATGGTTGTTTTTGAAATGCTTTCTGCTCATTTTTTAACCTTCTCTGAGAAGGTTATTTGCTATATGCTATTTGCCAAGACTGTGGTACTCTTTATGATTGATAGCAAGGTCAAGATAGCACAGAAGGTTCTGACCTTGTTTTGTATGTTAGTTCCTACTGTAATCAGTTTTCCATCTTGAGAACCTTTTAGTTACTGAGTACTATGTAGCTATTAAACAATGCTATGTTCTTAAAACACGACCCTATTACCAAATTTGGTGGAAGTCAGCTAAGATTTTGAGCTCAGGCAGGGAAATTAGGCGTAAAAGGACCTGCACCTTATTTCTGGAAGTTGCTAGCTATAGGATCTAGGGCAAGTCATTTTGCTCTTTTGCGAGTGAGTTTCCTCCTCTGCTTGATAGATTGAACAATCTTTACATCCCAGGCTTATTGTGAGGATGAAATGTGACCAGACATCTAATGTAAGGTCTATAAAACAGTCGATGCTTAATAGTGTGACTTTGTTTATGGAGTTTACATTTGCTCCCTCTCCTCTTGTTGATGAGTTCTAAAAGTCACTTTTTTTTTTTTTTTTTTATTTTAGGACTTGTTTCATGAAATTGGGCTGTTTGAGGCATTTACTATTGCTTTCATAAAAAAATTTAAAGACGTTTCATTTTTAATTTATGGATAAAAATCAAAGGTTTTTGTTGTCAGAATTATCAACAAAGCCATTGTTAGTAATATATATTTATATTCTGTTTTTTAAGTTTTTGTTTTGTGTGTGTGTGTGTGTGTGTGTGTGTAATCTCTACACCCAGCGTGGGGCTCAAAGTTATGACCCCAAGTTCAAGAGTCACATGCTCTTCCAAATGAGCCAGCCAGGTGCCTCTATATTTATATCCTTGTCATCATTCCAACTGTTTTCTGATTGGACATCTATTACATGTATGTGTATACACTGTACATATATCTTACGTATGTATAAAGTATATTACACACTTTACACATGCTGTCCCTAACCCAATGAGCAAACTGGTGTCACCATATTCAGAAGGATTAAGCCAATTGCCAAAGGACAAAGATGGTGTGAAAATACCCTTGAAACCTGAGCTTCCTTTACTGCAAGACCAGTTCTCTTTTCCATATGCCAGCCCCCGCCTCTCAGCCATGCATCTGAAGCCAGAAACTGTTTATCACACCCAGGTATCAGACATAAGCCATTTCATACATCTTCTCCTTTTCAAAACAGAAATCAAACAAATGGCACGTGCGGCTTTGGCTGGGTCATTTCAGCAGTCAATCGTCAAATCAAGGATACTCTACAAATTCCACTGGAGACTTTGTCAGTTGCTCGAGTCCTTTGGTTTCCACGAAGGAAGACATTTCAAAACTTCTATTTCTTTCTGAGTTAACGACAACAAAAAAGGGTGAGGAGTAAAATTCAATGGTACAAGTTATAACGTGTAAGATGGAGGCATATGTTCAGTGAAGTTAGGGTGATGAATCCTCATTGTATAACTTTATATATGTATTTCTTCAGTCAAAGCTGAGTCTTCTAAGAAGCTGTCTCTTCTAATACTACCTGAGTCAGATTTGCTTATGGTCATGCAAGTTAGGGATACAATGGCATTAGGATGGGGAAATGGATTTTAGATATGGCTAGAGTGGTCAATGAAAGCTATTTCAAAAGAGGAAGAACCCTGGGGGGACTCTTTTGTTCTAAATCCATTCAGACTGGTTTTTCTGACTCTGTCTTTTACACCCCACCTTGTCATTGCCTCAGTTTATACACACCCCCTCAGTTCAAGTAACTAATGTGACATTAAGATTAGGGTATTTCAAAGCAGAAGGATCCTTGGACCTTTTCTAGTCTGATGGCCTCATTTTCAAATTGGATAAGAGAGGCTGGAGAGATGAATGTGTTAGATATCTCAATATAATACAAAAGCAATATTTTGAAAGTGGAATCCAAACTTCTGATTAGAATGGAAGAAACAAAACAAAGTTGTTTTAGTTTGTAAAGTCTAAGAGTCCGACAGCTTCTCTGTCCTCTTCCCAACTAAAATTCAAAGTGTTACACACAGTACTGAGGCAAATGTCATTCAGAGTGGTTACACAGTTCTCAGTTTTTAAATGGAGTTCCCTTTGATGCATTTCCCCCTCTTTGATGCCCACTTTCCATGAATAAAGCCTCACTGTTCTTTCTAATATAACCTGGAGTCTTTTATGCATCTATCTCCTTATCTTCCCCAATTTTAATCAGCTCTAAAGGAAAACCTTACTTCTCTTATTTTGGCCCATCAAAAACCTATTTTCATATGACTAATTATTTTAAGCATTACTGCTAATTAAAATTAAGTCAATTCAGTAGGTGTTTTGTAACATACGTGCGGTATTATTTTTTTTTTTTTGATGTACAGTATTCTTTTAAAAAAATAAAGTGATACAATGATATCAAACACAAGGAGAAACGGACTTGTTTGTAAATCTTTGGTCCATGCTGTTGTTACCAGGTTTGAAGGATGTTCTTTCTCAATCTGGCTAGTTGTTTAGGAGCTTTTGACTCATAAATTAGGCAAACTCATTCTACAGCCAACGAAAACTATAGAAATATAAAAATTACTACTTTAGGATGTTTCAAATTGAACAACTTGTGGTAAGATGCACCAGCAATTACAGAAATCAAAAAAAAAATGTTGGAATATTTATATATAAACTGTATTAGAAGTTAAATTCCTCATTGTAGAGATACAGGTACCATATACTACAAAGTATATTTGAAGCTCTTTGGGCAAAATTATACAATTATACATTAGTGTGTACGGTAGAAGCTTAGATTTTGATGTATCTATAAAACTATGCCTTATAAGAGGCTGTTATATTTCAGCAAAAATTCTGCCTTTAAAAGCACACTCATAAAAGCAGCTAAAATGTCTCAAGGATTCTCTTAACCTGATAGCATCTTACATTTCATACAAAAAAGGGGGGGGCAATTTCACAAAAGAGCTCTTTTCTTCAGGTGGGGGAAAGATGCTATTTTTTTTTCTTTGCATCCAGTATGGATGTGTAGTTGGAGGAAGAGAGAACACAAAATGATGTGAAGTTAATGTTATAAAACAGGCTGGACAAATGGAATGTGTGTGAAGTGATTGATTTGGTTCTATTTTTCGTTATGAGGGTTAACCACGTCTCTGGCTGCTCCCTGCTCCCCCCTTCTGGGGGGCGAGTAGATAGTTTATTTCAACACTGTCTCTTATATAACGGAAGGAGCCCATTATGTTGTTGAACAAAAACGACTGTGAAACTCTCAATCAGCTGTACTCTGGCCTAATACCTTTCAGATGACTGTGTGTGGCCTACAGCCCCATGACGAATTTTGGGGTAACATCGTGGAATACTTTCTTACATGGTTTTAATCGTCAACTCAGGCACGTATTCAAGACTTCACAGAATAGTTCTGTTAAGGGTAACATTCTTTGTTCTAACTACCTTGTATTTAAGATATATTCATTATAGTCTCCCCCTCTCTCTGCCCCACCTCCACTTACTCCCTCTCTCTCTCTCTCTCAAAATAAATGAACATTAAAAAACGATTTAAGATACACTCATTATATATCACATTAGAGGTTCTTCTCCAGGGAAAACTTACTTTTTGAAGTTTCAAAGGACTCAAACTTGACTGGCTGAATATAGTTCACCAGGTTAGACATCTCTTCTGTGGCCATGGCCTCACTGCCAGCAGTACCCTGGAAGCAGAAATAAAATGACATTCCCAGAGTCAGCATTACATTACCAAGGATTATGTTCCCAGGGCAATGATCAAGCGGCTCACGAGAGAGAACACCATCCCTTCTCTTCTGAAAATGATTATCGCCAATAGGAAAATTCACCACAGGAGAAAATTTACTTGTATGTTAGGCAAATATGGGGTGGCATATGGGGTGTTTAGGGGCAGCTCCCAGTGTGCTTGGTGACCAGCAGTATCAGCCTGCGAGCTTATTAGAGACGTAGCATCTCAGCCTCCACCACTGGCCTCCTGAATCAGAATCTGCATTTTACTAAGGAGATTCAAATGCACATTACAGTTTGAGAAGCACTGAGCTATATGTCACTGGTCATAGCAAAAATTCCTTAGCTGATGTCTAAGGTTAAGAAATCAAGAAATCAAGAATTCACTGTACAAGATGAAAATTAGTATGTAGCTGACCGCCAATGAACCAAAAAAAATTTGTTTTTAAAAAAAGGTTGCCTTGTGGAAATAGGTTGGGGTCGGTGAACAAGTATTAGTTTTCTTTATAAATGTTCATCCCTCCCTGCCTTCTTGGTTCCTGTGTGCCTATCAAGCAAGCAGTACAATACAGTACAGGGGTTAGTAGCTAAGATTCTAAAGCCAGATTGCCTCATTTCAAATTCCAAGCCCACCACTTAGAAGCTGTGCAGTCTTGGGCAAATTACTTAACTGCTCTGTGCCTCAGTTTACTCACCTGTTAAATTACAATAAAAACAGTCCCAATAGCATATTGAACTTTTGCGATCATTAAACGAGATAATTTATGTGAAAGAGCTCAGAACAGTACCTGGCACATAGTAAAAACTCATGTTACTTTAGTATTACTTGCTATTACATATCACTTTGATAAAGTTTTTAATAAAGGAGAAAACCGATACTGCAGTATTGGCATGGACAGACCTCTGTAGACTGATCTAATATTCTCTCCCATTTTTAGAAGAGAGAATACATGCAGACATGATTTCTTTTGAAAACGCCTGTAGCAATATTTAGGTTAAATGTTAATTGGGAAATATTCATTTGCAAATGGGCCATCCAATTAGTAAGGCAGTTTTGAATGGACAAGAATCAGTGATAAAAGTTATGCACAATTGAAATAATTACCAGGAAGAACTACTTTACCAGGCCTGTTAATAGTTTTCTTCCTGGACACTAACTTGAAATTTAGTGGAGGAACATAATTAATCAAAACTTTAGACAACATTAAAGGAAATAAGTGTAAGAGGAAGAACATTATGTAAGAACAGCTTATTATTTGTTATTTATACCTGAGACAGACACTTTCCAATATATTTGAGGGAATATTCAGTGTAAACTTTTGGATTAAGACTCTTGCTAAAACAAAGTTTTGAAATTCCAATGGACTTATCTCAGATTCACTTCTAGATCTTGTGCAATTAACATTTCTGAGCTGATGAAGTTATTTGGGGTGTTTTAGCTTACATCATCAGTAAGGAGCTCTAGTGATTTCAAAATTACAACAATGGAATTAATGTCATATTTCTGAACATTTCTCCAAAACCCCACGTTTTCTCTGGATTTGGGGCCTTTTGACCAACAATTTAATTGCCTCAAAAATTGAAGCAGGCATTGGATGTCACAAATTTTGAATTCACCTTCCAGAGACCCCATTTGATGGAAGGAGGTTTTGGCAGCATTGATCATCACAGAGAACTTTTGCTCAATGCTGTGCTTATTCCTTTCGTGACTCAAGTGCACATTTTTAGTGATTCAAGTGCACATTTTCATTTTCCAACAGGGTAGCAGGTTTAAAATGAACGGTGACGCTTTTGACCACTAGATGGCAGAAGGAGACCATGAACTATATGTCCAGATGGCACAGCAGGGACTGACAAACTAGGGGATGAGCTTCTGTGACCAGAAGTCAGTTCCTAGACACCTACCTCATCCATTGAAGATTTTTTACAGTCGTCATCATCATCATCGTCGTCACTCTCAGTATCAGCTTCCCCTGTCAAATTTTAATAACAGATCATGAAGTAAACAAACATTTACAAGTTTGAAGCACATGTTAACAGGTGCATTACAAAAAATTTCCTTGGAAATTGGCATAACACTGTTTTAAAATTATTCATTTGGATATTTAAATTTTGTAAATTATATAGAATTGTATTGAGATTTGGAATATGGATATTTTCTCTAAATTTACTTTGTGAATACCATTTGAAATGTCCAAATTCTATTAAAAACTCTTAACATTTTTATCAGTATGTTTAAAAAAATATGGCGTCATCTACATTTAGCTTTCTATGGTACACACATCCTATATGGACGTGTACGTTGTCTTTGGGGGTCTCTAGGACTCTGAAAGATAAACTCTCTTTTTCCCACTTTTCCCTCTTTTTCCGAGCCTTGATTCTTCCATGTGATGCTTGCAGCACTCAGTGACTTTACCGCTACTTTTCTGAGGCCATAGAGGACCTCACAGTTAAGGCCGAGTATTTGATCTGGGACAGGAAAGGCAGGGCTGTGGCAGCACACCTGATTACACAAAAATTGTAAAGTAACTATTGTATCTTACAATTTGCCTGCAGGCTTATTTGATGGATGCATTGTCATTCATTTAAACAATGCATGTATCTTAGAAAACGGTGACATTCTGTTTCAAAAAGCAGGATAAAATGCATGAACCCTTAAAATAATTATGCATAGAAATCTGCTTTGGTCAGACATAATTTAGCTGCATATTTAGCCAACACACAGTCATTTCAATGGATTATTTTTCCTCTCTGAAGATTTGGTGGATGATTCCTCTCCTTAAAAATTCACACCAGCATGAAGTATTAAATTCTTCCACAGCCTTGGGTCTCAGTCTCACCTGATAATATCAGTTTTGTAAAAAGATTTTCAAGTAAAATACTAAAGAAGGCATTATATGATTTGACTACTATCTTTCAGCGTTCACACAGTGCCATAACAGTACAAGCCCAGTAGATGGCTATATTGGCTCTACAATGAGGTAACTTGCACTGGCTAGGTCCTCCCCCCTCTCAAATCTTGTGAAAGTTAGCAACCCTGTTCAATCTATGTAAATGACACAGTGTCCACAGCATGTCTTCCAAAAAGCTTATAAATGTTTTAATTTGACTAGCAAAGGTCAATCAATTACTGAATAGTAGCAGTGAGCAAAGTATTCATGAAGTATCTTTAGAGGGAAAAGATTTCCAGGACCAGTAAGTCTTATTATTTATGGCTCGTTTATTGAAAGAAAGCACATGCAACCACTTTATGATACTTACATTGTGTTAGTTAATACAGGGAATCCATTATAATTTGGAAAGAAAACATATCTCATTATATACCAACACATTCTTTTGGAGGTTGGCACTTAATTGTTTTTTATAATCAAATGTGTTGCCCCAAGTTCTTTTTACTTTTTTTTTCTTGCTTTTTAATTAGAGAGGGGATTCTTTTTTTTTTTTAATTGAGTAATTTCAAAGGTTGTTTGGCAAAAGCAAGTAACAGTGCTTCATGTGATATAACAACACACCAATAATTTCATAATCCTCCATCAGGTAATTCTTTAGTTTATGTGGGAAAGAAGTAATTTGTCTTCCTTTACTCTATGAGCAGGACCCTGGTTTCTCCCTCATAAGTCTTCTGAGAGATCTTGGAGGAAACTTAAGACCATAAAACCTTGAACCATAAAAAAAATCGACTTTATCCTAGTTCTTTAAGACAAGTGTACTGGCAAAGGGCTGAATCTTGGAAAAGGCACCTGGCCAACAAGCACCATGATAAGTAAATTAGTTTTGAAATAAGAACCATTCCATGTTTTTCAAGTTACTTGAGTTCCCATTACCAGAGAACATCTACAAACCAAATGGCAAATTAGTAGGGCTCATTATTCAAAAGACTACCTACATATTAAAATGTCCAAAATTTTCCATTGAAATAAATAAAGATTGCACAACAGACCATGGGGCTAGCTTAGGAAATCTACCGAATTACTAACAGATTGCTGTTCTTCTCTGTATTAAGCAATAATGTTCAATGCCTGTAAAAATTGTTATTTGTGTTATGCATACAGTTAATAAAAAGGGAGAGAACTGGTAGTGGGAAAGGGAGATGGGGAAACAATTTCCTGTATGCAAAGGAAGACTTGGTTTCTTCCCTAGATTCAAGGGTTTCAAGAACTGTAAACCTTCAGAAACAACATTCTTACTGAGAACAAGAGTTAGTTTTGAAAAAAGAATCAGAATAATGTATTAATGCTTGAAATACACACTCAAAAACTACCGCCCCCAAAAAACCTTTCAAATAATTATATATTTGTTGGTAAGAATTTTGCTCTAAACCATAAAAGAAATTGGCCATTGAGATGGAAACATACAAGAAAAGATAAATCACTGATTTGGTTAACCTTTTTTTCCCCACCAGATTGCTCTAGAATTTACATTTTAACTTAAAATTATTTTGAAATCTTTTTAAAAATGTTTTTTAATGTTTATTTATTTTTGAGAGAGAGACAGAGTGCAAGTAGGGGAGGGGCAGAGAAAGAGGGAGACACAGAATCTGAAGCAGGCTCCAGGCTCTGAGCTATCAGCATAGAGCCCAACTGACGCAAGGCTCGAACTCATAAACCATGAGATCATGACCTGAGCCGAAGTCATATGCTTAACTGACTGAGCCACCCAGGCGCCCCTATTCTGAAATCTTTTAATTGATATACAATAGACATGCAGAGAAGTACACATACCATATATATACAGAGTGATGAATTTTCACTGACTAAACAGACCTTAGTAACCAGTATCCAGATCAAGAAACAAAATAAAACCAGTGTCCAGAGGCCCCGTTGGATGCCCTTCCAGTCATTTCTTCAAAGGTAACCATTTCCTGACCTCTAATTTCATAGGATAATTCTGTCTGTTTTTGTACTTTATATAAATGGAGTCATACAGTGGATTCTGTTTTTGTATTTGAGTTCTTTTACTCAACAGTATGTTTCTGAGCTGTATCCATATTGGTGTGTGCAGTTTTAGACTGTTATTGCTGCATATTAATCCATGGTGTGAATATTCCACAACTAATGATGGCACTCGTCATCCAGTTTCCAATTTTTGGCCATTCTGTGTAGCGTTGCTCTGAGCAATTCTTGTGCATCTCTCTTGGTGAATATCTATACATGTTTCTGTTGGGTATATACCTAGGAATGGAATCCCTGGGACCGAGGGTGTGCATATGTTCAGTTTTGCAAATACTGCCAGTTTTCCAAAGTGATTGTTCCAATGTGAGTTAAACTTTCCATTCAAGAACTTCCTAGATTCAAGCTTCAAGTTTCCTCCACTTACTCACCCTCCAATCAGGAGAGCCCTTTTCAGATTGCCAAGATTCTGATTAAAGCTAAAAAAGAAATCAGACTAAATGACAAATAATTCAAAGGAAATGGGGTGACCACTTGAATTCTTTTCTCATCATCCGTAAAAATCTATTTCAACTTAAATCTAAAAGGAAAATTAATGATACTAAGCATCACCTAGAAGCTTTGATAGATAATTCAATTGCCTTTACCTTTTTACATTTTAAAAGAGATCTGTAAAATATGGATGAGTTGAATTGCCCAGAACTCTTCAGCATATCATCAGTGAGAACACATTCAGTGAACATCTTGTGCCCAGACCCAAGTTAATGTTAAGGTATCATTGCCCTTGAGAAGCTTAAACTCATGTGGTCACTCCAAACATTATTTGGCCGATGTGGTAGACAGACCACAAAACCATACGGCTCCCCCAAATGACCATGTCCTGGGGATATGTTCTGTGCCCTGTGAATATACAGCAAGAGGGGCTTTGCAGATAGATTAAGATTGAGCTGGGGAAGATTATCCTGGTTTATCCAAATGGGTCCAATGTAATGGTGTGAGTTCCTAAAAGCAAAAGAACTTTCTTGCCTCTGGTCAGAGGCAGGTATGATGACAGAAGTGAGATGGGACATTCCTGGCTTGAAACTGGAGGAAGAGACCATAAGCCAACAAATGTGGGTGGCTTCTGGAAGATGGAACAAGCAAAGAATAAGATTCTCCAGAGCCTCCAGAAAGGACAGCAGCCCTGCTGACAACTGGAGGTTGGCCCAGTGAGACCCATGTGGGCCTTCGTACTTACAGAACTGGAGATCATACATTTGTGTAGCTTTTTTTTTGGTTCATTTATTTATTTTGAGAGAAAGAGAGAGAGAGAGAGAGAGAGAATGAGTGGGGGAGCGTCAGAGAGAGGAGAGAGAGAGAGAATCCCAACCAGGTTCCACACTGTCAGTGCAGAACCCGGAGTGGGGCTCGAACCCACAAGCTGCGAGATCATGAGCTCAGCCTAGGTCAGACGTTCAACTAACTGAGCCACCCAGGCCCCCCCCGCCCCTGCCATTTGTGTAGTCTTAATGAAGCCACCAAATTTGCAGCAGAAACAGAAAACCCATACCATTTAAAAGTGTGTCCAAATAGGAATGTAAAAGTCCTTCTAAGTTAAATTAGGGCAGCAATTCTTAAAACCACACATAATAGGGAACAAGAGCCTGCCAACCCCTCACCGGCTCCTGGAGATGAGGGCTCAAACACGCTGGACGAGTCACTGTACGTGTTGGAGGCTTGTTCTGAGAGCTTCTTTTTGCCACTTCCTTCTGATGACTTATGCGATTTCTTCTTATTTTTCACCAAAATTTTGTACATTAAATCCATAGGGCTTGGAAGAGGAACTCCAGATTCCAGCTAATGGAAAAGAAAAGCACCTTCCTTAACAATACTGCCCCTTTCTTTCAGACCCCCTCCCCAAACCCCCAGCACAGTGTTGGACACCAAGAGCTTCTAGATTATTAGTTACTACGTTCATTACAGCTCATTAGACTGTTCTAAGCGTGTGTCCTGCATGGGGGCTGCTTCATGGTCCTTTATTTTTTCATGAAAGGAATATTTTAATTACAGAATTCTTATTTTTCCACAACGAATCCCCATGAATCAGACCCACAGAAATGTACTGGGAGATTTGCTAACCCAAAGTTTTATGAGTTTTCTGATGGACCATAAGTCCAACCGTTTTGGTTTGAGGCAGATAGGAAGGCTCTGTCCTGGATTTTCGAAGAAGGGAAGCCAATTAGTGTGGTGTCTGTCAGGAAGGGTTGGTAAAGAAGGGCATGAGCTTCCAGTTGAGCCTACAGAACCAACCTTTCAGAGGCATTTTTTTTTTTTTAATATTTGAAATTTACTGTCAATCAGATGCATTTTAAAAAGAGCAAACCCCCCATCTGGAACTAGGTAGTAAGCTGCACATGTCCTTGGCATCAGCCCAAGTGGGCTGGTGGTTTCACATTTCCTTGTAGCCCTGAGATTCGAGCTACCCTTATTTGCAAGCATTATTGCCAGTGTTTTCAAGCTTGCACATCTAATGGGAAAATCAATTTCCCATGAGAGGGTTGTTAGATATTATATCAGAGATTATGTGTGCAAGTCCCAAGGTGAGTTATTTTTAGCAAGTCTAGTGAACTCCCCTAAACTGGTCCTTTATTCTTTGCTTACAACAAGTCTGGGGATTGGTATGAAATTGTGTAAGAATGTGTGGAGATGAGGAAAAAGGGTTGAAGAGGGGAAAGGCTACTTTAAGATGTTCCTACTGCTTTTCCTTCCCAAAGCAGGGATGCTTGGCAATAGGAGGCCTGAGTTCTGTTCCACCAAAAGGCACATGCAAGGGAGTGAAGAGTGGATGCAGGGCCAGGTGGGGATCTCATTGTACCACCTGCAATGTCCCATTTTGCTGAACCATGTCTCTCAAAGGGTGTAACGAGGTTCCATGGGAGATGATCAGAACCCTGTCTGGCCCGGAATGTCTCCATGGAAGATATTTGTGATTCTGGGAATTCTGTAGTCCTGCCGGTCACGTCAGGCAGTGGGAGAGGGACAAGACAGTGAGCAGAGGAAGAGGACAGATGCATGTCTTCCACCCTCAGTGGGGCACACTGCCGGTTTCCTCCTGGTCAGGCTTCATTATCAACTCAATTAATCTTCCCGAGAAACACAAACTTGGAAAGGATGTAAGGAAGTCTCCCCCTAACTCCAGTCATTAGTATGTACATTCCTTCAGCGATAAACCTTGAAACTGCTTACTGGGTATTTTTCCAGTGGTTCCATGAGAAGAGCATCTCCAAAGATCAGTCGGCAATACTCTGCCATCTTGGCTTGCTGCTTTGGGCTAAGGGAAATGAGAAAAAAAGCAAGCAAGGGGGCTTATTTAAAGGGGTTGGACATGATTACTTTGTGTTATTAATTACAAAAAGAAGTGATTTCTTCAACTTACCCTTCAAGACCAATATGTATCACTCTACACCCCTTGTTTACTATCCTGACTTCTGTGAATATGAATACCACATGCAGAGAGACAGTGAAGGCTATTCCTATGGCTAGCCTCCATAGACACAGATGGAGAGGACAGCAGGTCATTTGCCAGTCACTGGATTCTTGAATGCCCCAGAATTATGGGCTCAGTCCCTTTTGTTCAATTTCCTGATTCTAAGTCAAATGCAAGATGCTTGGGGGCAGACCTCAGCCATGACTCCATGTGAATTCTTGGTTGAGATTTGTCTAACCCACAAAGAGCTAGCTGTAAAGGAATGTTTTTAAGGAGGTGAGGGAGGATAGGAAAAGAAAGGAGAGAGGCAGACAAGGAGGGAGGGAGGAAGAAAGAGAGAGGAAGAGAGAGAGAGAGAGAGAGAGAGAAAGAGAGAGAGAGAATCTTAAAACATAGAAGGGCAGTCAGGCCGAAGTGTGTTCACTTGGGAGGGGATTCTGGAGGGAAGATAAGAAGCAGGCACCATGAGGAAAGGTGTCTGCAACTCTTATGCGCATAATAGGGCAGCAGAGGTGGTGTGAGCCTGACTAAGTGCTGGTAAGAATCTGATCTGAAAGAGAAAGGCTGGAGCTGTAGGGCTTGCTGAATTGAGCTCCAGGCTCTCAACCACTCTGGATCTATAAAATGAGGATAATCACAGTTCTTGGAAAAGGACAGAGGATGCCAAGAAGATGAAGCAGAGTAATGGATGCAGATGCCTTTGAGGCATTAGGAGAGTGGGGCGAATGTAAGAGGATCCAGAGTTACCAGGCAGCACCCACCAGCTAGACTGGGCAACTTGCGGTCTGGCTACCACATAAACACAGTCGGTACGAGGGAATATCTGCCATCTTTCAATACTCCTGATTCCTTTGACCTTTTAAAAAGCAATAATATTTTTTTTCTCGTTCTGTAGAATGTTAAGTATCATTATAAAGGTATCCAATTCCATTGGGTTTTATGGACTGTGAGTTTGATCTACAGGCTGTCAAACTTGATTTCCAATAGTTGCCTCTACATGCTGCAATGTTAATACATTTTCACAAAACTGGGATTGCAGTAAGAATAAGTAAGTGATAAAAAGCCTTATTTACCACAATTCAAAACAATTCTAAAGTGCGATTCTTAATTTTCTTTCTCTCTTCCATAACTGTTAAGCCTGGATCATGGACTCCCCACCCCACCCCGCCCTAGATGGGGGATGTTCTAGGGATTCAAATTGTATTGCAATGGTCCCTAGGGAAAACCACTATATCCTTTTTAAAAGGCGTATATTTTGGGGGTCAAATGAGTTCTCCGGGTTTCAACTAGAAGCCCGAGGTCACTGCTTCATTGAAACTGCAGGGAGAGGCAAAGAAGAGGTTCACAGAACTTGCCAAACCCTGTACAACACCCCCCCCCCCCAACACACACACACACTTGCTCATTGTCCTTTCTTGACCTGGAGGAGGCTTTATTGTGTGGCCTGTGTGGTCCTCAGAATATTCCTCACCAGTGTCAAGGCGAGAGGGAAACCTGTCAGTCAGAGAACGGATCGTGAAAAGCGTAGGGGTAGTTGTTTCAGAACAACTCATTAGAGGCTGGGGAGCAAGCAGAGAAGTAGCTGATTTGGCAGAGCAGCCCCGGGCATCTGTTCAGATGCTGTTGCTCAAAGGATAACCAGCCCAGGGGCTCAACCAAGCCTACAGGTTCCTCAGCTGAAGCGGAGACAAGTCCATCTATGCCGGGCCCACATGCTCCAGGCTACACAGAAGAAACTGTCCAAACCCTCTGACTTTCAGGGATGGCACTACCATGTGTCACAGAGCTTTGCTATTCCAAGTGTGGCCCATGGACCGGTAGCATCCACAGCCCCTGAAGCTGGTCAGAAATGCAGATTCAAGGCCTCCAATGCAGAATCTAAGTCAGAATCTCTGGGGAAACAGGACTCGGGGGTCTTCACAAACCCTCTAGGTGATTCTGATGCACCCTCAAGTTTGAGAACTGTTCTGATAGAGTAAAAAGAGTCAACAGGTGCTGATGTAGCTGCTGTTTTTCTAGAGTATTGGAACTTGGGGTTCCTTTGATCAGAGACTTACAGTAAAGAGGGAGACTTTCACCTCAATGCCCTGTTTTAGGATTTTGAGGGGAGCCACATTTTCATCAGTGGAGGGATTTTGAGGTGATGTTCCAGGTGTTGCTAACCAGGTAGCAGGCAGAGTCCTCTGTCCTTTGTCAGGCCGTCCCCAAACCAGGCTTTAGGAAGGATTTTGCTGGAGCAAAATCTGACTTTATTCCAGTAAAAAATCACTGAGCTGTTAGTGCTGCAGGTGTTGGGGCCTAGGGCCAGGTCCTGATTCACTGAATTGGGAGAGGAGTCCTGGAACCTGCATTGGTAACAAGCCTGTGGGTAGTTCTGACATGGATAGTTCCACAGTGTTTAAGGTAACACTCTGACACTTCACCCAAATAACCCGAGGTCTTAAGAAAATGTTGCTTCCTCGGCAGCATTGGTATGGGGCCTGAGATTATGGATTTCTTTTTTTTCCTTTTAAGTGAACTCTACCCCCACCGTGGGGCTCAAACTCATGCCCTGAGATCAGGATTTGCATGCTCTATCAACTGAGCCAGCCAGCCGCCCCAACTCTGCATTTCTGACAAGCTCCTCAATGATGAGGCTGCCACTGGCCCACAGATCAACCACACTCCGGGAAGCAAGGATCTAAGTCTGACCTAGACATTTTAAAATCTACCTCAAGATCAACTGAAATGAAGAGAACAAGAGGCAGTTTTCCAAGAAGAAGTAATATGTGCTACTTGGTAATCAGGCTATTCACGTTCTCCCCAAACTCACACACCCACCTGACAGGGAACGGACTCAGAGCAGAGAGCAAACTGAATAGAAAAAGTCAGAGGAAAACAAAGCAACTTTGTGGGTCAGAGCTGTGGAAGTAAAAGACATTCACACTGCAGTTACAGAGCAAGAATAAAAAATTCCTGAAGCACTCAGAGCATCCACATCAGCTACCAAGGAGATGAAGTGACAGGAAATACTCACAAATACATTTGGAGTTTGGGCCGTAGCAGGCACATCTGGATATATGAAATACCCCTAAAATGTAGGAACCTGGCCAGGTGGTCAGTTTTCTGACAAAGGAATGCACCCCATGAAATGTCATGGTGTAAACCCCCCACGTTGAACTAAACCAACCTCCTTCTCTATAGATGAGGAAGCTCTTACCCACGGAGATTAAGGACCTTGTCCAAAATCTCACATTATCTGTGGCTGACCCAGAACTAGGGGTTACTTCACTTGAATTCAGTATAGAATTCTTTTAATGAAAATGCTAGCTTACAAATTAGGTGGAGCATCGGAGCTGGCTAGGGCCTTTTTTTTTTTTTTTTTTTTAAGATTTTGAAGTCTCATTTCTACAAATTCAAAATCAGGTGTGGGAGTGCAGCTCAGGAATCTGCATTTTATGGGATTCTGATATAGCAGGTGGAGAAGGAGAAGTTGCCAGCAGCTCATGGCAGACTTCCCTTTGTTGTCCACAGATAGGTAATTTCAAGTATTTGGAGAGAAAACCAGAAGATCTCGTGGATTACTTCCTTTCTTCCAGTGTGAGTTTCTTTTGTAACCTGAACCAGAGTTCTGAATCTGGCATTTTGTATACGCAGCACACAGGAAAATAAAATGGTCCACTAGAAATGGCAAGCAGGTTGCAGATGTTTTTGGGAAGTGTGTCCCAGGGTCACTGGGTTGAGCAGGATTCGGAGGTTAATTTCTAGGGTTAGTAGGAAATAGGGCTGCAAGTGAAGAACTATGTCTGCCGCTGGGTTCAGCAATGAGGTGAGTGGCCCACATGTCAAGCACAGGGTTGTACCAGCAAAGGGAAAGCTTATAAATTTTCTTTGGGTGTGTGAGTCCTCCCAGGAGAGGACTGAAGCAGAGCAATTTTGATATGTGAAGCTCAAGGCAATGGAAATGTGAAGCAAATAACTGTCTCTCACGAGAGACTCCAGGATCTTAGTATTTCACTGCCATCAGATTATCTCGATGGTTTGGGGTAAATATCATGGTGTCCTTGGTTTTCTTTTGTTACATATGAATTATTAATAAACTTTTAATAGCTAAATTTCTCATTTTTTAAACCAGAAAGGGCAGTATTGTGGTACTATCTTTTGGCTTTTGTGTACAATGCAGGGATTAGTTTTCAAGCCCTGTTTTGGTTCTCTGTATGTTTGATGTTGAAAACCACAAAAAATATCCTGTGGTTAAGGGTCACAAACCACATAAAAGTGAACAGTTACAGGCAGTTGCCTTGTGGATGCTCTGGTTGCCTTAATTCGATGTTTTGAAGGCTCCTGATGTATCTGCTTAGGCACAGGGATAGCATTGGTTAAATGTGTGAGTTTTGAAGCCAGACCAACCAGGTGTGAATCCTAGCTCTGTCACCTCTTAGCTGCATGGCCTTGGGTAAGTTACTCATTCTCTTCGGGGATGAGTTCCAACATCTGTGAAATAGGGATTATCATAGTAATATTTATTCTTAGGAGCACCTGGGTTTGTGGTGAGGGTCACATGAACTTATATGTGGAAGGCGGCTGGGCACAGAATATAAATTCAATAAATATTAGCTGTTATGTTTCTGGTGGTAATGGTTGTTGATACCTCTCTGGTTATCTTATAGCAAAGTTCAATGAAGCAGATGTGAGAATCAAGAATGGAACTATAGCTTTTCATCTTGTCTAGTTTATATAAAAACATTTCTCGCAGAAAATAAATGTGCTAGATTTAGAGATATTTCTCTAAAAAGGACGCAATACATCAACAGGTCTGGGAACGACAGTGCCTGAAAGAAGGCGCTGAAGCACTGTTAGAGCTCAATTACAAACGGACTGGCTGAGATGAGAAAATGCTCATGCGCAAGTCAGAGCTGTCACAGCAAATGAGGTATTAAATACAGCAACGAAAGGGAGGCGCTCCCTTTAGTTCCAAGAGAAATAGCAGTGAAACAATCAATTATTTTCTCTTCAATTGACCCTCAGAAGTGTTAGAAAAACTATCTGCCAAATGATTAAATCATTCATTGGATGACTGTTTCCCAGTGAAACAGAACCAAGAGCTGGTAAATGTAATATGGATTTCCTGAGGGCAGACTAGAAATACAGATAATTATAAAATTGGTTACTTCAAAGTAAGGTCTCTTTCCATGTATACATTAACAAATAATCACATTTAAGTACTTGGAAATTCCTCAAGCTGAAATTTGTGCAT
The DNA here is from genome assembly GCF_018350215.1 of Panthera leo. Lineage (NCBI taxonomy): Eukaryota > Metazoa > Chordata > Mammalia > Carnivora > Felidae > Panthera > Panthera leo. The sequence goes on along the minus strand of NC_056681.1, from coordinate 34,456,134 downwards.
GACCAAACTGTTTCTTTTAAGATTTTAGTGAATTCTTAAATAACTGGTGAGTTATTGCATGTGTCACAAACTAGTTGGAAAAAGGGAATCAATAAGTGATCTGGGAAAGACTTTCAATGAGAAGGGGGGGAAAAAAGGAACCTGTGAGCCAAATTAGGACAGGTGCTGTTGGCTTTTAGTTGAGAAATCTAGCTTAGGTCATTGAAATGAAAAAGAGGGCTTCACAAATATTCTTTTGAGCAATGGTATACACTATACCAGTCTTCAGACATTAATTCTATGGACTAGAATTTTAGTTTCTTGAATTTTGATTCAATACAAAGAAGACTCTTTCATTTTGGAGCACTTTAAATTGGGCAACTATAGGGTAAACTCATACCCATATTTTAGATATAAATGTGTCTTACTCTGGTATTTTGTGATAAAATGAATATAAAAGACTTTAGGCAAACTATCTTTTCTTTGTGTGGCTTAGCGATAAACGCAAGCTATTTTGAAATAGGAACAACTCACAAATATTAGCAAACAAGGGCAACCAATGGGAAGACGAAAGAGGGAGCATTTGGTGGTCTGAGTTCTGCATAAGTGCAGGTGACAAAATAGAATTTATAGCTTTCCCTCCACCAGCTTCAGCTTGTATGGAACTGGTCATTTTCATGTGGCAAAATGGACTATAAATTTGCACGCAATAGAAGGAGCTAATGAAGGAGGATTATAAAAGTGGCCCATTGAAATAGAGACATGTATTATTCCCCTGCATTGCAGAAAGAGGAGTCCTTAATTTAAAATCCTATTGTGGCCTGAAAAAAGATTCCACAAGTCCAGTGGATTATTATGTTAATGAGATTTGAATGAATGAATCCCATCATATGCAGATGAAAACATGACACTTCAGATACAACATAATTGAGGAACACCATTAATAATATCAAATGGTCTTAAATCTGATGAACAATTATTAAACATGCCCTATTTGGGAAAAAGACTCCCCATTGAATGTGTGGAATACTTACGAATCTACGTGGTTCTCAAATGAAAGCAGAATTGGAAAAGGTGACGTCTTAAATGCACACTCAGCAATTGCTTCTATCACTTCCTAAAAATGAGAACACATGTATATTCAATATGCCAGAATGCTACTGTGTATATACATTTTCCCTTAATGTGGCTGCCTTTTTCATTCATAGAATTGTATGGAATGGCCTGAAATCACCAGGAGGCATTGCAGGAGCTGCCAAACTATACATTTTCTGACTCTGGACTTAAAAAAGTGGAAAGAAAGAAGACTGATTTGGTGGAGGGGGAGACACAATTGTAAAAGAGAACAATTCTTCTATTTGCTAGTTATATTCAGGTATTTTTCTTTTTTAAAAACATTTTTTTTTTATGTTTATTTCTGAGACAGAGAGAGACAGAGCATGTGTGGGGGAGGGGCAGAGAGAGAGGGAGACACAGAATCAGAAGCAGGCACCAGGCTCAGAGTTGTCAGCACAGAGCCCGATGCGGGGCTCGAACTCACAAACCGTGAGATCACGAGCGAGCTGAAGTCGGTCGGTCAACAAACTGAGCCACCCAGGCGCCCTATATTTGGGTATTTTTCTTATGAAAGAAATCTAATCACATTATAAAAAATTTGGACTAGAGAAGGCAACAGTTTTCACCCATAAATTCACCCTGGGAACCAAACGACTGTTGGCATTTGGTTATATTTACTTCTAGTGGGTTTTTCATTTATTAGTATAACTTGGTTTTCATTATAGTAAATAGTCTACTTGTATTTTTTAAGCATTGTTTTTGAGATATCACTTTACTTAAAAGCAACCATTTAAAGTATACAGTTGAATGGTTTTTATTATATTCACAGAGTTGTGCAACCATCATCCCCAACTAAATTAGAAGATTTTTATCACCCCCAAAAGAAGCCATGTACCCATTAGCAGTCACTCCCTATTTTCCCATCCCCCTCGCATGCACCTGCCCAAGGCAGCCACTAATATACTTTCTGTCTCCATAGATTTGCCTATCCCAAATATTTCATATAAATGGAATCATACAGTATGTGGCCTTTTCCATTCTGGCGTCTTTCACTTAGCATGCTTTCAAGGTTCATCCATGTTGTAACATGTATCAGTACTTCATTCCTCAACCTGTGTATTTTAAAAAATGTGTATGTCATAAGGTTTAAAATCTGTATAAAATTCTAGGGAGTAGTAGTATTAATTGATTTAACCATTACCCAACTGTTGGACAGACATATTTAAAGAGCTATCATTCAGATAGTTCTACAAAGAACATCTCCATTTTTTCCCCTAGTATTTTCAATTATTTTCTGGGAATGGATTCTCAGAAGGGAAATTATTGAATTAAAGGATATGCATATTTTTATAGTCTCCTACATTTGTCCAAATTGTTTTTAATCTTTGGTTGCATAGAGTAATGTATGAAGGACCAGATATCGATGCATATCCAGCAGCTTTGGGCATCAGTTTTTCAGTATGTTTTCCTTATTGAACTCGTATACTCATACCTTTGTCTTTTAGTTGCATTTAATCTTTTCATAGTCTCTTTTCAAGTAAGAATTTCCACTCTCATTCCATATGCCCAAGACTTCTCCACTATCTTCTCTACCTCCCTTAAACAATGCATAGCTTTCTTGATATCCATGTGAGAGAGCCATTTCCCTGGCCACAGAGTATAAATAAGACTTTCTAATTCTGTACTACATTTGCATGTATCTTCTGAGACGAATTTCCCTGTATGGAGCAAAAGAATCACTCTCACTGTTTCTTAGAAGTGAATTCACAGATTGCCTTTCATACATTATCAGTTTAACTTTTATGATAGTTGATGCCATCAAAAATAAGTGCACTATAAATAGCAAGCAACACCAAGACTTGAAATTCTTGATTTATTTGAGCAGAAGCTTCAGATTCAAACAGCTTGCATTTGAATCCTACTTCTTGGCTTTACAAACTGTGTGACCTTGGGAAAAATGACTTAATGCCTCTGTGCATTGGCTTGCTGATATGTAGAGTGAAGGTGATAAGCCTCAGTCCACAAGCTTGTTGTGAGGATGCAGGGAGAAAAAGGAAAGGACCCATCTCATGGTGAGCATCTATTCTCAGATCAACTCAGGTTACTTACCTTGCTGGTGCCTCCCTCCTTACCTTAAACCTTCCCTCTTAGACTCTTATTAATACAAATAAGAGTTGCCATTAAATGAGCATTTATTAGGGTGCCCAGGTGGCTCAGTCAGTTGAGCATCCGGCTTTGGCTTGGGTCATGATTTCACAGTTCATGGGTTGGACTGCTGTGTCAGGCTTTGTGCAGACAGGGCGAAGCCTGCTTCAGATTCTCTGTCTCTCTCTCTCTTTGCCCCTCCCCTGCTCATACACACACACACACACACACACACTCTCTCTCTCTTTTAAAAATGAAAAATCATTTAAAAAATGAGCATTTATTATGTTCCAGACACATATTTTAACTCATGCTATAAACATTCTCTAAGGAAAACATTATCCACCATTTTACAGATTGTAAAATGGAGGTTCAGAGATATTAGCCAATTTGCCCAGGGTCACAAAAAGGAGAATCCAAGAAACCCCAGGAAAATATATCTGACTCTAGACTTTATGCTCTTACTATTGCAGTAACTCTCATGCAGCCAATGATCTTAACCACCAAAGATATAAGCTGTAAAAAGAACTCCAAATAGATATTATAAAGAAAGTAGGTGTTGAATGTGAATAAAAAAGGAGCTAGATTTTGTTGATTTCATAAATTTGGCCCCATTGTATCAGCTAAATGCAAAACATATTAGAGCCATTCTTGACTTCTCTCTTTCTCTCATATCTTCTAATTCATCAGCAATCCAGTCCCAAATTTATCCAGAATATAATCACATCTCAGCACATCTACCTCTATCATCCTGACCCAAAAATCTTTGCAATAACTGCTGCTGTAGATTTCATCATCATTACCACGGAGTCACTATCCTTTCCTGTGAGATCTGTTGGCAATAGACATGGCCATGTCCTTTGTTTTGGCCAGTGAAATGCGTGTGAAAATGACCTGCTGAACATGACATCTTTAAGAGCCATCATGTGATTCTGCCATTTCTCTTTCTCCTCTGCCATGAGCCCAGTGATATTACACGTTGGGCTGTTCTTTCCACATGGAGTGCGGACAATATTCATCTGAGCAACAGCCAACATCTAACTTGAGTGAGAAAACCACTGAGCGGCTCTAAACCACTGAGATTCTGGGGGTTCTGTTATTGCAGCAAAACCTAGCAGAGGCTTCTATGTTTACCCCCTACATTACATATCACAGCCACAGTGATTGCTCTTAAACATGAGTCAGATGATTTTACTCCTTTGGAGTAAAACTTTCATTGGCCTTCCATTTCACAGAGTGAAATCCAAATTCCTTATTAGATCCGGCACCTGCTATCTCTCTAAATTCATCACATTTCCTTTCCCATTGCTCACCCAGATATAATCCATTGACCTTTTCTTGCTTTTTCTCAAATACACCAGGCATGATTTTATCTCTGTTCATCTCTTTCATTTATTTGTTCATCTCTGTTATTTCTGTTAGGAACATTCTTATCTGAAAGCAAAGCTTACTCCCTTATTTTTGGGTGGGTGGTCTTTTCTCAAATGTCATGTTACTAAAGTGTTTTTTCCACCACCCTGCTGAAAATAGCATACCTTAGCCCCCTCTTTCCTTCAATACTTACTTATGTTGCCTTAAAGGGCATGTCTCCATGTACTATATTGTGTATTTATTTTTGTCTATTTCTTTCCACTAGACTATTAAGAGCATTTCTTTCCACTAGCTTCTTGAGAGTAAGCACTCAGTTTGCTCCATGACTCTGTTCCTAAGGCTTAGGAAGTGCTAAGGCATATTCTAGACACTCACTAAATATTTTCAAATAAATGAATGAACTCTTAACATTCTTAACAGAAGAGAAGTACCATTTATTCAGTTGTGTTCCAATTCAGTCTTCTATTGACTATTTCAGAGGTCAGCATACTTTCTATAAAGGGTGAGAGAGTACATAGTTTAGGCTTTGCTGGCCATATGATTTTTATGGCAACTATTCAACTCTGCCTTTGTAGACTCAAAGCAGCCATGGATGATATGTAAAGCACACATGGATGTGCTTATGTTCCAACTAAACTTAACTCATAAAAATAGGGGGTAGGTTGAATGTGGCCTGTGGAAGGTAGGTAGTCAACCCCTGGACTAGTGTGATCATTGGCATAAGCAAAGCTTAAAATTCAATGTAACCACAGGCAAATGCAATTTTTATTAAAGAAGTTTGAATATTCATTCCATACACAATAGCTCAGTTAACTTGAACAATTTCATGGCCAAAATTTCCAATCAAGGTTGAGTGCTACATTAAACAAAAAAATCTTTCAAATATAAAAGTAAATAAAAGTGTAATCAGTCTTTGATAACTTTCCGAGGATGACTGTTGCCTTTGGCTATTTGAGAACCACTGCAACTGTCTTTATTAATGAAGGCTGATTGTAGACGTGGCCCATCAGGTCAATTTGGGCCAATGAGAGTCAGGCCTGAAGGTGAGAACCCCTCTCTCTTAGGGTGTTTTGCCTCTGGCCAAGGGCCTGTCTCTCTTTACATTTGGCAAATGAAATGTGAGTGTTTTTCTGGGCCTGCGACTTGTGAGGACTTTGTGCCTCCCTCCAACTTCCTGGCTCCCTGGGTCTGGTTCTCTCTTCCCACAGCTAGGCTGCTGAGATGACCTGAACCACAGCTGGGCTCTGGGGGTTCCTAGACCATCCAATCTGTGTCTCCTATTTCTCCTCTTTGCCTGCCTCAGACATCCTGGTCTTGTGCCCTTAACTTAGGACACCTTTCTCAGCTCCCACTGGGCTTCTAACAAAGGCTGGGCTGTATTTAGTTTGAACTTTCGGTTTCTTCCTGGAAGTGAAGTGAATACCAGGGGTTTTGTGTGGAGGCCATCTACAGCCTCTACCATAGCAGCCTTACAAATGACTTCATTAACCCCCAACCCTCACCCTGATTTATAAGAATTCTTTGCATATATAATACCACAACCATTACATTGATAGAAACAAAAGCTAAAGTGTGGCCTTTATATTTCAACCATAATGTCAATATCTGACACTTACAGAGCACTCACTACTTGCTATACATGGTTCTAGGCAATGTCTGTGTATTGAGTAGGGTCACTGAATGCATACAACAACCCTACAAGGTAAGTGCTATTGTCATTTCCATTCTGCTCCTAAGAAAGAGAACAGGTCTGACAGGGGAACTTCTCCAAGATCTTGTGGCCAGTCCAAGGGAGAGCTGGTATCTGAACCCTGGCACCAGCTCCAGAACTGCATTCTTAACTTCTACAGTCTCCTTTCTCTTTTCCTCCCATCTTCTCCCCCTTCTTCTGTCCATCTCTCTCCACCTCTACCATAACTTTAGCCACCAGCTTAGGGAACCTTTTTTGAACCTTCAAAGCCAAAGAAAACATTTACTAGATTTCATCTAATAATTTTAGCTGGGAACACCTGAAAAATCTATAAGTTCTTCTATAGAACTTTCATTTTTTTTTTGGCTTTGGAATATTTTGTATGGTGTGCATGATTATCAAGGATGAGAAAGCCAGTCATAGGCTTTAAGTTTTGTTCTTACATATGAGCTATCATTAGTGGACACTGGATGTGAAAGTACCTTACTGCTCAATTGCTCCTTATTGAGCCAAAACTGTTTTTCAGGGACTTCTAACACTGGATTCAATAATCTATAAACCATATGGCTCAATTACTAACCTCCAGTGGGGAAAACTGCCCTTGAAATCCTTTATCCCTGACAGACAACAGCAGGATGTATTTGGATATCCATTTTATGTGAGCATTTATGTAGCTGTTAAATTGCATCCGAAATTATTATTTTTCTCAGAGCTTTATTTTCAGAAATGCTCGATTTAACCACATACTCAAATTGAATATATTTTCATCATCTATTTTATCACATTACCAACTTTTCCATCTTATACAATTGCTGGTAACACAGGCACTGCCTGAGGGGAGAAAGAGGAGCAGTTTGGGGATGAAGGAGCCCGGGGGTAGTGGTGGTCAGTGTGGGGAGAAAGAAGATTGAGTGGGAGCACAGAGAATGCAGGCCAAGTGGCGAATTATTATGTCATGACCATCAGAAAGGCTAAGGCAATGAGGCAAGGAACTAGAACAGCAGATATATGAGGTAAATAATAAATAAATCTGGAGTGCAAAATAAAAAGTCCTCCATGAAGACACTGAATTATAGCATGTCCCTTTTCCCAGAACATAACCTTTTATTTTGGCCCATATAATAAATAAGCAGTAAATGCCAATAGGAACTTTTGCTTTTGGGGATAGATCACACAGAAGTTTCTCAGATTACATAGATTGAGAGCAGATAAACGGTAATGACATAAAAATGATGAACTTTTGTAATCAGTTTATTTTGCTGCTGCAATATGTGCTTTGGCTACAGAACACAGTCTAATTGCACCATGAAGGTCAAGTCCAAATAAATGGGATATTTAAAACTGGCAAACATTTGGAGAATCTTTTCACTGCCCACCAATATATCATACATGGAATGTCACACGTGAAAATGGAGAAAGACCAAATTCATTTATCTGATGAACAGAGGCAAGGAAGAAAATAGAAAGCTGTGCTGTAATTTGTCTTTTTGCTTTGGGATGGGAAGGTTCATTAAAAAAAATACACATTTATTGAGCACCTACTATACACCAGATTCTTTTCAAAGTGCTTGGGACTGATCAGGGAACATAACCAAGAGTTTTATCTTTGTGGTGCTTACATGCTAGTAGAAGGAGACAGACAATGAACAAAAAGCATAATCATTAAGGAAATTAAGCAGAGTGGCAGGAGGGGATAAAGTGCCACTTGGTAAATAGAAAAAATAAAGTGGTGGTGGGGAATGTATCAGGAGTGTGGGAGTGGGCAAGGTGGCTTGTTACGGTACTAAAGAGAGTAGTCCCAGTATGCCTCACTGAGAAGGTGGCATTTGAGAAAGACTTCAAAGAGGTAACAGGTGAGCCATGCAGATACCTTGGGGAAGAACATTCCAGGAAGAGGCCAAGAACCTGTGCAAAGGCTGTGATGTGGGACTTGCCTAGCACGGTCAAGCAATAGCAGAGCCCAGTAGAGTTGTAGCCAAGTGAGTGACAGGGAAAGTGGTAATGGGGGATGGATCACACAGGATCTTGTCCCCCATTTCTCTTTTACCCTTTCTTACAATGTCACATACACAGTGGTTTCTGGAAAGCAGCCTACCTACCAACAATCATGCAGAGCAGGCTGGGACTTATGGTGAGGCAAGTGGGGGGCCTAAGTGCAAAATGTAAAGACACACTCATTGTTAGGTGCCAAGTCTGCATGTACATGACACTGAGAGCAAATGCTTCCTTAAATTTTGCAGGTGAGGTACCTCACGAGTCTCACCCCAGTACTACCTAGTCCTGATTCAGAGAATTCCTGCTCTGTATATTTGTGTACAAAACAGGTTGGCATCTCTACTACCCACAGCCATACTAGCCTACCCACCACCCACCCACCCACATCTCAGCAAGATTAATCTATCCTGCAAATGCACATTAGCAGGAAGCAGGGCTGGACAAACCAGCCACCAGGGAAATGAGTTTCCTGCTCTCTTTGGTCATTCCCCAACCCCAACTCTGTCAGGCAGAGAGAAGAAGCAGTATTCTGGGCTAGATTTCGTTTTCTAGTTTCTGTATCTGTCAGAAAATGTGTGGATGTGTTTACTTCCAGAGACCACGAAAAGATGTCCAATAAGCCCATGATTCTGGGGTTATAGATGTGACTGAAGAACCACTTGTATAGACAGGTGCATAGGGAGAGCCACTCTAAGCCAACTTAATGGCTGAGATCAAGAGGCCAATGCTCTACATAAAATAAACATGATTTAAAATGTGCTTGGTGTTTACCTATCTTCCCATCCTGGAACTCAATGACCCTTAAGGATTATAAATTTTTAAGAGTATATAATTGCTCCCCATATGGACTCTGAGGGGACTGTGGGCAGGGGGGTGGTGGGAGGGCCCTCCTGTAGTGGTTCAGTGCAGTGACTAAGGCCTTCATCCCTTAGCACAGCAAAGGCTCCATTAGGATGTGTTGTCTCCATTCCCAGGATTATGTCCATCCATCAACAGACAGATGAGCCCAAATTGCACTCACTGTGCACCAGGGTCATCTGTCCCCCAGTTTTCTCAAAGAGCCCAACCAGGTTAGGATTGGATCTTAGAGAGCTGACAAAGGACAATGGCAGAAGCTGGGAGAGTGGGGGATTATGGAGATGAAACAAAAACCCATTGATTTTTCTATTAAAACCAAGAGAACTTAAGAGTTCTCCCTTTCAGGAGCAGATACAAATTTAAAGATTTGATCAGAATTAAGGTCACTCTCATACTAAACTTTGTTGTAAAATTTAGTGAAGGGTGCTATTTATTTCTAACTATTGTATTGTAGCCTAAGTTTAAGAAATCATGAAAAGTCAAATTCCCTAGACACATCATAGCAAACATATTTTAAGGTGCTAATGATATCAATTCTGAATGCATTTTTTTACTGTCAAATATGATACCTTTGATTAGTAAATCCATTTGTCTCAGTCAAAACCTGGATATCCCTTGAAAATCTTGCTTCTCTTTTGCTACTCTCTTTCAAGTGATAGCTGTTTATTTTCTCACATCCCAGGTGTCCTGGGGCTAAACACTGGAGAGTGAGTTTTTTGTTTTTTTGTTGGTTTTTTTTTGCCCCCAATGCTACTTTTGAGTTTCCAGTTTTCATAAGACAGCCCAACCAGCTTTTACCACTTCCTCTCTTGTGCCATCTGCTAAGCTCTCTCTCATTCAGCAAAGACTTTGGCAAATGCTTCACTGCCTTCTTCGTCCAAAGCTTTGTCACCAATCTTAGTGACATTAACATATAATTCATCCAACATTTTGGTGTCTCAGCACACTGACCTCCCCGTTCTCAATGGCCTTGTCCCCATTCTTCCTTAGCTAGCCACATAGTTGCACTGTTTCCTTGGTTGCTTAGGGCAAGGGTTAGTGACCCAGACTCAGTTCTGCCCTGAGACCCAGTTAATGCAGGCATGGGGCTCATGCCTTGGGAGTTGTGCCTTAGAGGTTGTCTTCTGGTCCTTCTTTTCTGGTTCACTTCCAAAGAGGTGAGAAGCCTGAGTCAGTAAAAAAACACATGTCCCCTACAGTCCATATACCCTTTTCCCAGATGGTTCTCTGGGTACCTAGGACCCCAGATTTTGTCCACCCAAATGATTCCAAGCTCCTGGGGATGGCTCTTTGTAGGGGATGTGAACATAACTTGAATAATTTGGCTTCTGTGCCCATATGCATGAATATTAGGCCCTTTATGATGTAGGATGGAGCCATGTGTGGAAAGAGAAGGGAGATGACCAAACATACCCTCATTCCTGCTAATAAGAATGGCTGAAGTTCCTTATAAAATACAGCTGTAGTCTTGCTTTCTAGATAGGATTTATTACGATACACAATCACAGGATTATTTCTGCTTATTGGCAGTACCCAATCTATAGCAAAACCTTACTTTCTTGAATCCTCACCCAAATCATCTAATATAAGCCCAAATCCCGTAAGTCTTCTCTATGGCAGTACTTCTGAGACACCACAGTTCTCCATGACATGATGCTAATTACCCATAAATACACCGCTAAATTTTAGCCTCTGAAATTGCAATTAAGTCCATGGACTTAATTGTAACCACTGGGACTTTCTACCTTAGGAGGCTTTATCCAAAAGGGTTTAGGTCTTTCTAGCTTCTTCTGTTTGAAATATTCATTCACTCTACCTTGAAGGATATTTCAGTTGTCATGGTGAACCCATGGGTGATGACTGGTTCCTCTTCTGCAGTCCGTCCTTTCCAGCAGTCCAACTCCACACAGCGACAACCAGACAGGAGCACTTGGCGATACATCTCAACAGAGGAATTTCCAGCCAACTGGCCAGCTGTAAAACACCAACAAAATTATACTTAGACTCCTACAAAGCAAGGAAGACATTGGTGGCTTCCTAGACAATCTTTTCAACAGTGGGAGAACAAGGAGTTCAACAACTTATTCTCAACCTTCTGCCTCAACATACTGTAAGGTAGTGGCATAATACCAAATGTAATTGTGGCTCCCTAGCAGTCATTTTAGGGAAGAGAGAATAGAAGGAGGAGAGCATTGGAACAATAACAATAACTGCTTACCAAGTGCCAAGTATAGTTCTTCAGATTTTACATGTATTACTACATTTAATCTTCATAAAACCTCTCTTATATAACTACCTTTATTTTTTAAATATTTATTTTCAGATAATGAAAATGGCAGAGAGTATGATTATAACTTCACAACTCAATCATTTAAGTCTGAGTCTTTAAGGCTATTCTGTTGTATAAATCAACCTTTCTGTCATGTTTGTCCAAGTCAAAAATGTTTAGAAAAGCTAAGCATTCTCCTTTCAAAAGCGAAATGAGTTTGTAGGAATAAATTCAAATTTAACAAAAAAAGTCCAAAAGGTATTCTCTAATAATTATAAAGCATTAATAATAAAATAATTAAAGAAGACCTTAAATGCAAAGATAGTCCATGTTCATGGAACAGAAGACTCAACATTCTAAGATAGCACTAGAACCCAAATTTATTTACAAGGTCAATTCCTATTGAACTCCTACTTGGTTTCTTACATAAATTGACAGGCTGATCCTGCAATTTCTATGGAAATGTAAAGGACCTCAAATGGCCAAAAAATCAGAACAAAGTTTGAGGACATACATTTCCTGATTTCAAAACTTACTTGCAAAACTCCAATAATCAAGGCAGTATGTTGATGGCATAAGAATAGACATAGATCAATGGAATAAAACTGAGAGTACAGAAATAAACCTTCACATTTATCCTCAAATTGACTTACAACAAGGGTGCCACAACAATTCATTGCAGAAAGCATCATATTTTCAAGTAATGGTGCTAGGACAACTGGAGAGACATGTGTAAAATAATGAAGTTAATCCAACCCATCTCACATCATATAAAAAAATTAACTCTAAGTGGATTAAGCTCCTATATATAAGCGATCATACTATAAAACTCCTAGAAAAAAAAACATAAGGCTAAAACTTTGTGACCTGGATTAGGCAATGGTTTTGTAGATATGATGCTAAAGCACAAACAACAAAGAAAAAAATACATATACTTCATCAAAATTTAAAACCTTTGTGAACAGAACTGAAATACTCTAGTAAAGTGATAAGAATTGTAATAATCAAGGCACTTGAGAAGTCTGAGGGCAGGAGTGGAAGCCAAACTATTCCTATTTCATTTAAGTAGTTATTGGAAGTACTTACTTCTTGATAAGTTTTTTTTTTTAATTTTTAATGTTTATTCATTTTTGAGAGAGAGAAAGAGAGAGAGGGAGAGAGAGAGAGCGCTTACGCATGAGTGGGGGAGGGACAGAGAAAGAGGGAGATAGAATCCAAAGCTGACTCCAGGTTCTGAGCTGTCAGCACAGAGCTTGATGCGGGGCTTGAACTCAGGAACCACGAGATCATGACCCGAGCTGAAGTCCGATGCTCAACCTACTGAGCCACCCAGGGGCCCCTTGATAAGTTATTTTTTTAAAAATTAATAATAAATAACTTTTGAGACAGGCCGACCATCAACACACAATGGAAGCTTTGGTTTTCCACATTAAATATTTTCTCTGATTTCTACTCTGTAAGTCTCCACCATTTTTTAAATAGTTAAAAAATGACAAACTGATGAAAACAGTCAAAATAACTTTGAAATAGAAAAGATCTGCCCAGGGAAAACATACAGGACAAAGAAAATGGGATAAGCCTATTGGCTTAATTTTATTTTTATATGCATGTCACAACACCCAAACATCAGCATAACAAAAGGATGACAGTCTTGAATTCTATAGAGTTCTAGTAAATGCATGAAAGGCTGATTAAGTAGGTTTTCATAATCACTTTTCTCTGCTGGAAAAATAGGGCATTTTAAACACACAAATGTCTTTGTGAAGGAAGAAATGCTGACAAAATATTCTGGAAAGTTCCTGATGCTAGATAATCAATTTGCCATTTATAATTGCCTGAAAGTTTATTGTAATAAAGGTTTTGCTGCATTAAAAAATGGGGGTGGGCAGTGACAGTGAAGGAGAAAAGACAGTTATTTATATGATTTTTAAGCTTAAGGGAGGCTGCTTTAGCTAAAGAAAGTGAAGAATGCAAATAATTATTGGATAACTCATTAAAAATGCTAGCTCCTGCAGAAAATGGTATGTTATTAAAGAGTAGAGAAGATTTTCTTGTGTGCTATCTAGAAAATTGTTTAAATGTATTACTGACTATCCAATACCATTACATAATGTGCAGGTTCTGAGTCTATTTCATGAACAGTTCACTGAGTGTTACTAACTTCAGGAGGGAACTTCCCATGGATACATGAACTAGATAAGATTTAATGGTAGACTCTAGTAGATAAATACCTCAGTCACACTAAAGCTTTCTGTCATAAAAGTTTCAAAAAATTTCTAGAAACATTTCTTTGGATTTGCATGCAAAAAAAAATTTTTTTTTATCACTGAAAGAACAAATTAGCTGGTATTTGATGTATTTTTTGAATGTTAATCAGTTAATGTTTCTAAAGACCTGGTAAGGTATGGAGTTGGGTTTGTGAGATGCAGAGGAATCTGAAGAAAAAAACACCAAAGAATGGAAGATGAGAGACAGACAGAGAGAGAGAGAGAGAGAGAGAGAGTATGTGTCTATGTTATGTTTATTCCCCAACAACCTAAGCCCAGAAGAATCCTTCAAAGGTCAACTTGTTCAATCTTAAAATGAATACTCTTTATTAGAAATGGAAGCCTCCCAAAGAAAGCATATTTTTAGAAATTCACACTTACCCATAATTGTTCTATTCCTTGGAATGCATTTTAGGTTCCCTGTGTGTTTTCCTTCATTTATGGAGATTTTTCTTCCAAATATGTATATTAACATTCTCCATTATTTCATCTTTTTCTGCCTAAATCCTCAAAGCTAGTTTATTTTTCTTCCCTAACATTCCTAACTCCTCATTATTATATCCCACCACCCATTTTATTTCCATTTGATTACATCCAATAAAATATAGCTTCTGGGCCAGGGGATTGCCTGGGGTTGGGATTAATGATATGTCATGAGTCACTCAACCCTTGTTATTTCTGTAACTAGTATCTGACATCATCTCTGCCTAGCTGTGAATACCCTCTGGAGTATATTCCAAGCCCATGATTGAACTGGAGAGCTGAAGCTCCATCTCAGTTCAATTCATAATACTGCCCCAAGTCATAGCTCTGTAACTTCTCACTTGGCTGCATTCATTTTGGTCAGCTGGCTACATTCACTTGTGTTTTGTCTAGGATTACTCAAGGCATCCATGGATGGAAGAGATCAGAAAATGGAAAATAACAATCCTTCTATTAACATAGGCTTCTGAGAAATTGTCTATATTTATAGTTATCATTATGTATTGTCTTCTTTTCAACCTCTATGGCAAAAAATTTCCAGAATGTGATGCATTTGTTAATTCAGTGGCCTTCTTCCATAAATATGATCTCTTTCTGTAAATGGAGACAGGAACCATATCGCCTTTTGCTTTCAATGCTGTGTCAGCCCTTCAAGTCACCTAATTCCACAGTTACAGTTGAGAAAACTGTCCAAAATATAAATTCTATGTTATTCATCTTGACCATTTCTAAGGGCATCCATTTAATCTGATGTCTCTCCCAAAATGTCTGCCTCTTGCCCCAGGGAGACCATGAAGCTGTCTTCAACATGAATCCAATTGTGACAAGATGGCTTAGGTGAGAAAGTGGGGAAGCAACTTTCACCATATGCCTTACTGATTATAGAAGCTTCACCATTAGGGTCTGTGCACATTCTCAAACATGTTCTCTATGAGAGGCAAATACTGGTTCCTGGGGATGCACAAAGGACACTAGACATGTTCCTTACCCCTACCCATCTAGGCAGGTAGGCAAGTACAAATAATGGAGAAGTTCTTAAGTGCCAGGGAGTTTAATTCTCACCCCAATCTTACACTTACACCCGGTTGCCCTTTCTTCCTCTTCTTTCTCTTTCTCCTTGCCAACAGAATATTCTATTTAGGTTCTGTTATGCTTCATGGTCCCCTCTTCAGCCCTGAGGTAAATCTTAATTCTTCCTAATCATTCACAATACTTCTGTGGTCCACGTTAGTGGTTAATGTAGGCATTGCTATGTGGTGTATAACTCTGGGCTGTATCTAATACAGCATAAAGGAAAGTCTACTGGGTAGGGGTGGGAGACCTCACTTCTACAAAGGGCCATAAGACAGACCTTTGCCCTGTGCCACATGTGGATCTTATTTCATAGGGAGGCAATGCTCAGGGTGAACAGGCATCTTGCAACCATAAGGAGAGCAAAAAGATAGAAAGTGTCTGGGTCTCTGATGACATCAGTAATTTCTAATTTAATCAACCCTCAAATACTCTGCTTCTGGACTTCTTGCTGTGATTGGTAATAAATTCCTTAACATTCAAGCCATTAAGTAATAGTATCTTATTACTGATGGCCAAAAATACTCTGGCTGTTTCAATTTATCTTCATTTTACAAATGAAGAAACTAAGGCTTAGAAGAGTTAATTTACTTAAAGGGAGATTTAAATGCAGTCTGTTTATTTGCTAAACATGATCTTTTTCCATTCTGCCACCAACTTTCATAGGTTTGTGTGTGCTTTAAACAAAAAATAAATTACAAAAGGTTACACATGGTAAGGGTTAAAAGAGTAAGAGAGATGGAAAAGCAGACAGTAACACTCAGTCTGGGCTGGTAGTGGATAAATGACAAGGGTAAATAATTTCTAGAACTTTTTTGCAGCTCAGAGCATATATGTGAGGAGTTGAATAATTATTTGATACATTCAATCAGGTGTTTTAATTCATTGGAAGATAACTAAAACCTCAAATCTAACGTGTGTGTGTGTGTGTGTGTGTGTGTGTGTGTGTGTGTGTTTTAAGCTGAACGGAGATGTTAATTTTTCAGAGACATGACACTTTTCTTGTCCATGAATATGGAGCCATTATCTCCCAAATCGATTAGAGTACAGATTTATGAAGAGCTGAAAAAGTATAGGTTGAAATGAGTGCATACTGTTCTGAGAGAATTTTGTTTTGAGCCATAAGGGTGGGTTCCTCAAGGAAAAATAATAATTTAAAACATAATCACTACTTGATGTACTGCCAAGACTATCCAAAACCCCATGAAAAATGACCATCATAATTAAAAACCAACTCATTCTGTTGATGTGCATACACTTCTTTCAATGATCCCATTTATGTTTCCTTCTGGGCATCCTGATGGTCAACAGAAGGGCAATAATGAATAACGAAATAGACATAATAATAATAATAATAATAATGCATTTCTAAATTGATTGGCTTTCATATTGTACATTTAACTTTTATAGTTCCTTTGAATGCTCAAAATACAACATTCCAAATATCAAAATTCTCTTTATTTGAATTTAGACCAGCATTCTCAGGAATACTAGTTCTTAATGTGCTCCAAGAAAATAAGTAAGGTGGTGACAGTGGGGGAACAGGGTTGATCATAACCTTAATGATTGTGCATCTGTAAGCTTTTTTCCCATATGTTCAAAACATACTGTAATAGGTGCCAACCTTTGTTTGTACCTAGCATTTCTAAAACTCATTTGAATAGGAAAACTCCTTTTTCCACCAAATACCCTTTGTATGAAATAACATTTCTATAGAAAAAGTTTCTACTTGTTCTGGAAATGCCTATAAAGTATAAGATCTCATTTCCTAGGTATTGATTTTAACATTTAATTGGATTTTATTGGGTTTTACTTTGGTTTTAACTTTATTTTGTAATATTCTTAATTGGCTTTGGGAAGTTTGAATTTCTGTATCATCAATGTTTATATCTTACCCAAAGGCCTCTGGGACAGTTCTACATTAGGTTTATCTATAATTAAAGTGAGGATACTAATAATATCATATGAAGTAAAACCAAATTCTCAAAAGAGAATTTCAGACAAAACGTCCAGAGCCTGTATTAGAATTTATATGTAAATTTTTTTGTTAACTATGGGGAATCTTCCTTAATTCACCTGTAGGAAAATGAAAGACTTTTACTGGTGTTGGGATAAAGGAACATAGCAAATATGTGGATTTATATAATGCAAACCTCAGTAAAATAATGTACAGCTCAGAAAAGTAAGCAAGTTAAGACACAAAAAACCTGTAAAGATCATAACATGGTTTCACATAGATAACATAGCTTTAAAATCTGAATATTCGAAAATATGGGAATTCTAATAGTACTTTGGAAATTAAATAATTGGCAAGAGACCTGGTTTACTTGGTCAGAAATCCTGTATATCAGATGGTGGTGATCTGAGACCTTTGTACTGCAATTTGGAGACAGCTCTTTGAATTCTTTTTTTTTTAAATTTTTTAATGTTTATTTATTTTTGAGAGACAAAGAGAGACACGGCATGAGCAAGGGAGGAGCAGAGAGAGAGGGAGACACAGAAGCTGAAGCACCTCCAGGCTCTGAGCTGTCAGCACAGAGCCCAATGCGGGGCTCAAACTCATGAGATCATGACCTGAGCCGAAGTTGGGACACTTGACTGACTGAGCCATCCAGGTGCCCCTGAATTCTTTCTTCATCAAAAAGTAGAGTGGACCCTTCTCTCTCTTAGTAGCTGAAAGCTTCAACTTCTGATAACTATCAACCATTAATTGCTGACACTCAAAAACCAAGCCGACACAACGAAGCCAAATTCTCTACCGCATCTGTACCTACCAAGGTATTCAGAGGTAGGGCAAATGAGTGACTCTGGAAGAAATTCAGTAGACTCAAAATCCTTGGTGAAATGCAGTTTAAAAACATCCACAAAAAGGAATTACAGAGAAAAACTGAACAGTATTTTGTAGTTTTATAGTTCCTATTGATACTGAACAATTTTCTTGGAGCTATTTTGTTGTTAGCAAAATAAGTGAATTAATTACATAAATTTCATAGGTATCAAGGTTGCTAAAGGAAGCACAGTTATAGACTCAGGAATTTAAATAAATTGGAAGATAGGAATGAAGATATTTATATCAACTGGCACAGTTCATAAACAAATGTATCTTTTCTTACTTTGTTCACTGAAATGGTCCAGAGACAATGTTCCATAGTGCAGGGTTCAAATTGCTGTTACCCAATTTTTTTTCCACTAAAAGGAACCAGAGGTCATTCAGGGGAAAAGTCTGATTTCCACGTGTAGTGCAGAAAGGAACAAAGTAAGCCTGGAAGATCTTGATGTGCCAGAAAGCAAGGACATTTTCAAAGATCAATGGGTTTTGTCAAGAGAATATAGAAACCAGCCTAAGAAATGTTTCCATTGACCAAAGCTGAGACAATTCGACTATCAAAAAGAGAACAATGGCTGTGGTTGGTGAATCTACATAAAATTTAAAAACCATAAGTCCATAAAGATAAGCAGAAAGAGAAATTAATGTCCTCGGAGAGAAGGTAAAAAGGATATAGACTATATCTCATCAGTCTTACTATTCCATCATTTTGCTACCATTGCCTCATTTATTATATGGCAAATAATATAGATACTAATGGATGTAAATACATCAGTTGAAAGGCACTTTTGGAGATAAGAAGGACTATTGGTAAAATTATTGCATACTGTGACTTCCAGGCAGATGAAACCACATATAATGTCCAAAATTTAACCGAATGTATGTTTACATATTTTTAAGAATCTTGTAGTCTTAAATGCAAGATTCCATCATGTGTCAGTATTTACAGTTATATTTTTTTGGATGCTATCAAGTGAAAGATCTAGACTCTTTTTTTGTTTTAAATGATTATTTATTTTGAAAGAGAGAGAAGAGAGAGAGAGAGAACGTGAGCTGGGGAGGGACAGAAAGAGGGAGACAGAGAATTCACAGACTCCACACTGTTAGTGCAGAGCCCGATGTAGGGCTCGATCTCACAAACCCTGAGATCATGACCTGAGCTGCCATCAAGTCAGACGCTTAACTGACTGAGCCACCCAGGTGTCCCAAGATCTAGACTCTTAATTTGAGGTTCTATTGACCTCCTCAAACTTGGATGAGAAACCAAGATTACATCTTTAATCTAAACTTCTATGTTAAATTTAACAATCTCTTATAAATGCAGGTCACAAATCAAGCAGTACAAGAAGAACTGTGAAATTATAGATATTTTCACATCCTATTCCATTATTGCAAATAGTCACATCATATTATTTATATTAATTTTTAAATTGTGCTCATTGAAATACATATTATTTTATCACAAATTTGTTTTTTAATATTTGATAAAAATATTTCATTGGAAATTATCTCTTTAATCCTATATACTTTATTTTATGCACTTAATACTACTCTTACAAGGGTCCATAAACTTCACCAGAATGACAAATTGGTCACTGGTACCAAATAGGATTAAGAATCCCCTGAGAAGATAACAAATTAAAAGTATTTTGACACTCTTCCCAAGGAGGATTATGGTCTATGTTTTCTCTCTTTTAATCTGTGTAGGTTTGTGACTGTTTTAACAAATAAGAAAGTGACAGCACAGAACTTCAGAGGTGATGTACAATAAGGCAGTTAAGCTTCCTCCTTGTTCTTTGGGACACTTGTTCTGGCAGCCATGACCTGCCATGTAAGAAGTCCACCTACCCTGGGGTGGTCATGCTGTGAGGAAGCCTAACCTACATGGTGAGGCTTCTTATAGGCAACTAGGTCAGGAGTCCTAACCGAGCTCAAGTTCCAGACACGATGGTGGGGAAGCACCCAGACCGTTCCAACACCCAATGTGTTCACATTACCCCCAGGTATTTATTTGGCAGCTGGAGCTCAAGACACCAGGAACGAGAGACAAGCCATCTCCTCTGTGCCCTATCTGCATTCTTGACATACAGAATGAGGATGAAAATAATATGGTGGGCGTTTTATGCCACTGGATTTTGAAGTGATTTGTTATGCAGCAAGAAATGACAAAAATAGAGTTTAGGATGAGCCAAACATGAATCTCATTACTTTTTGGCAGAAATCTCTCCTAGTAGATAATGTCAGTTGAAATAAAACAGGCTGAGAGTAGCCTGATAGCCACCCAGTTTTTATGAAGAACATACAAGTTGCAGTTCAACAGGCTAGAACTCAGACCATCTGGTTCTGATTAGATGCTCTCAGAGTATACGGAATAATCCTGGGAACAGCCCACTCTAGCTGTCTGGAGGCTACTTTGCTCTCTCTATAGAAGGGTCATTTCTATTCTAAGCCATTTTTTCACCAAGTGTGGGATACCGGGCCAATGTTGCATTTGATACCAATACAACATACATTTGTACTGGGATGGATGGATCTCCTTAAACAGTTTAGATGAAAGAGCTGCTTATTTGCTGTATAACTGAATCCTGTAAAATTCTCTTGGACACCCATGAATAATGCCCCTGTCATTATGTTCATAGCATCACTGGTCTACCCTGCAACACAAACCGCATGCCCCTAGACAATGAGCCATGGGCACATCAAAACCTCTCTCAAGGCATGGTGGGCATCTACAACTTATACGTATCAAATGAGACCCCAGATTTCAGGTACATTGTGGGTCTTAAGGTCTGGCTATCTTCTATTAATTTGGGTGAGGACTGTCTGAAGTAAGATAGTGATATGGCTTTTTAAGTCTTTTTTTTTAATTAAAAAAATTTTTTAAATGTTTATTTTTGAGACAGACAGAGAGAGAGATAAAGCTCGATCAGGGGAGGGGCAGAGATAAACCAGGCTCCAGGCTCTGACCTGTCAGCACAGAATCCCCCCATGCGGGGCTCAAACTCACAAGCTGTGAGATCATGACCTGAGCTAAAGTCAGATGCTTAACCAACTGAACCACCCAGGCACCCCTGAAAAGCCTTTATTTTTGTAACCAGTAGATTTTTTACAAAGTTTTTTCAGGGCTGGTATTTAGAAATCTGCCATATGGAAAGTATTCTTCAAGAAGTGTATTTTGATTATACAAACGTTTTTAGCTTTATTAAAATCTGTATTTATTAAAAATGTTAATTTTAAACTAAGTTGAGGTGATATATATATCTTTAATGTTTTTCTGTTTAATAATCTACTAAAAATATGGCAATGCTCAATTTAGGATCACATTTGGAAGCACATTTGTTTTTTCCTTCATTATTATAATACTTACAATGAAGTATAGATTGTCATTCAGGGGTAAATTTGTTTACATCTAAAGCCCCATTGCACCTTGAGCAAAATTAGCTATTTGCCTTGAAAGTAAATTATTTATGCTTTAGAAATTTTTCTGGGGCCCATGGGTGGCTCAGTCGGTTAGGTGTCTCAGGTCATGATCTCCCAGTTTCGTGGAATCAGGCTCCATATCAGACTCTGTGCTGGCAGCCCAGAGCCTGCTTGGGACTTTCTCTCCCTTTCTGCCCCTCCCCTATTTGCGCTGTTTCTCTCTCACTCTGAAAATAAATACACTTAAAAAATCTTTTTAAATAAAAGAAATTTGCTGTATATGAAAAGAGTCCAGAGAACTAGGTAGTATTGCCAATGGTTTGAAGTCCACTAAAGAAGGAGGTCAAATCCACAAAAATTCCATTGGTCCAAAGATATTAGACAGGATACATTTTAGAAGACTTAAAAACAGGAAAAGATATGTTGTGAAGAAATGATATTCCTCTTACAGGCAGAGCCTCTGGTCCTGGAAGTCAGTTCTCAGAGGCATCTTACATCCAGGAAATGAAAGAAAACACGCCTTCCCTTCTGATCAACAGAAAGTAGAGGTTGATGAAATTTGGTGAGATTGGCTAAAGTCATTGTCAAAGAACTGTGAATTCGTACCTGTGAGGTAGGTGTTGTGTGAGGAATTGATGAAATAGTGAGAAAGGGGCTGAGACATATCTTCATTCAAATCCAGTTTCTCAGGCGAAACGACTCCATTTTCTTCTCCACTCAGATAGCGCATAAAGCCATCCACTGATATCTGTCCTGGAGGAAATGAAGAGTTAAGAAGAATGTGAATGTGTTCTTTTTATGGGTTGCTGGTATCATGGTGCTTTGACTTTTTTTTTTTTTTCCAGAAAACTCTGGTAGCATCCAAGGTAGAAGACAGTAAGCACAATTGCATTTTAACATGGATAACAGTCATCAAGTATTATGTCATTGCACTACAATTATCTCCCAATGCCACAGATAATAGAGAAAAAGGTACTTACATGAGTCTCACTGACTTTCAGAGGATTTAAATACCTAAACACCAATCTTTTGTTCTTAAATTAAAAATGATTATCAACTTTATGAATGGACATCAAAATGTTATGAGCGCTTCTCTCTGGGTAATAGAATTAGGGTTGAATTTCCAAATTTCCTATTATGAGTATATGTTACTTTTATAATCAAAAAAGTTATTCAAGAATGGGTTTATTATTTAAAATGAAGTGGAAGTGTTTTCAAATAGTGATTTTTTTCTCTGAAACATAAAATATAGATGACCACAAATGAGTCTTTCCTAGGAATAAAAACTCAAATGCTCATAAACAAGGAGGTCTTTAAATTTCTTATTTAGAATGGCTTTACTTCAAATGGAAGAAATATGACTCCCACTTTAGCTTACTCGGATCTTATTTAGAATTTTGCTTTTGTTGTAACCTTTCTGAGATGACTGATGCTAAATATTGAGATAATTCTTTATCTTTATTACATTAATCTTTATGGAATTCCCAGAGAGGTCATCTTCACTATTTTGATCATTACCACAGTTTATTTCTTCAACCTTAACAATAAGAGCCTCAAAAACCTCAGCACATTTGTGAGTAGTAGAGACACTGCTTGTAAACATTGGAGGGTAGCATTTCTTTCTTCTTGCTGAAAGAGTTTTGTATTAACATAAAAGTGGCATATGCTCACTGAAAAAAAAATTAGGAAAAGAGATGAGCAGAAATAAAAAGTAAAATTTTTCTGAATGAGTCTAACTCTTTCTTCAGAACTAGGTGCTGTTAAAATCCTGGTGTGTATGCCCTCCAGGAAAACAAAAAAACGTTTGTGTGTGTATGTGTGTGTGTAATTCTTTTATGAAGGTGCAATCATTTAGTAATTAGACTAACCTTAATTAGATTTAGTGACCTTTGTCTTAGCTGAACAATATGTTAGAAACATTGTCATGTAATTTATAATATTTATATTTTATGTATGTAAGATATGTAACCATAGCATGGCTAAGTAATCTTTCATTGTCATTGGATGTTAAAGTTGTTTCTAATTTTTCACTAGTATAAATAACTTTGTGCTGAATATTCTGATAGTTAAATCTGTGCACAACTCTTAATTATTTCTTTAGGATGAATTCCCAGGAATAGAACTGTTGGTTTAGAGGCTATACCCATGTTTAAGTCTTTTTTTAGTACACATAACCCAGTGTGCTTTCTTTTCAA
Organism: Panthera leo; assembly: GCF_018350215.1. NCBI lineage: Eukaryota > Metazoa > Chordata > Mammalia > Carnivora > Felidae > Panthera > Panthera leo. The sequence goes on along the minus strand of NC_056681.1, from coordinate 34,432,508 downwards.
GTTCTAGCAATTTACTCTTTCACCAATGGCTTTTCCTTCTCTTTACCCTATCCAAACCCATAAGTACAAGCATGATCTCTAATAATTCTAATATTTATTGGTTTGAACAATACTCTTGAATGATAAAATGTTGTGTGCCATCCATAAGTGACAAAGCTAGTTTTGACTACTGACCACAATGTAAATCTTTTTACATCCAATAGGTTTCTCAAAGTAACTGATGAGTACTTTTCTCAATTCTGGAAAAATTATAGCGAAACTGCCTTTAATATTTTCTAGGAATAAATACATTTTAAAAGTAAATTCGGTTATTGGTTGTTGGTGAGTGAAGCTGAGTTTTATGAAAAGAAAAATCTCCTAAACAAACTGAAATAGGAATAATTTTTTGCACTATGAACTTAATAAAAACCAGCTCTAATATATACTTTGATATGTTAAATAATGACAAAAGGAAAAAGTGTTAAGAAGGTCTTATGCATTAGAAATGACATAAAGGTCAACATACTGGTATGTTTGTGTGAATTTTAATAGATGCCATAGTTTGTACCATCAAATAAGCATCAACTAACAAATAAATTGTTCCAATCATGCTACCATTTATGAAAATATTTTGGTTACTGCTCTTGAAGCTTCGTTTTAAAATTCATTTATGATGAAATGCATATATCCTTTCAGACTGGTTTCATTTTGGAAACAAACCAAAATCAATGCCACTTAGAGTCAAAGTTATTCCAATAGATAGTTTAAAAAAATATTTTGGAGTCTAGAACTCATTTAGAAATAAATATTTTTTAAAAAAATTAATTTCTTCATATTCTTCCTTTTTTTTCCCCTGTGACAAGTCCATCTTGGCATCTTCTCAAACTAATGCCCATTTCTCCCTCCCTCCTTCTCTCCTTTCCTTCTTCCTTCTCTCATTACCTTCCACTTTGTTACCGTTTTGTTTAACAAAGATTTATTGAACATCTGCCTACTTGATGAGTACACAGAAAACTGAAGCACAGCCTCTGCTTTCATAGAGCTCATGATCTAATAGAAAATAAGATCATTCACACTTTGAAAATCAGGCATGAGCTCTTCCAAAGCAGGGTGTGCCTTGATATCTTTGTCGTCCCTGGCATCTACCCCAATCCTTTGTGCACAGTAGGCGTTAAATCAGTCTTTTTATTTTGCTTATTAGTGATTCAAAATAGGAAATAAATTCATTTGAAACTGGAAGATCATGAAGGATAGAATAATTTTGATTCTTTTATCTGATTAGGTCAAATCATATGAAATTGCTAATTTTGGCAATTTTAACCTATGCAAATGACAATTTCATATAGCTCAGTCTCTAACTAGAGCTATTTCTCAGAGGACACGAGTAAAGGCAAGTGTCTTTAGGGGCCCAGGAAGGAAAGTAATGTGACCAATGGAATAATGTGTGCACCAGGGAGCCGTGGAGTGTGGAAAACTCACAAGTGTATGCTCCTTCTGAAGGCATGCAAATGACAACAATATAATGTTGTGTGGTTAATCAAACCACTTTTATGGTGTTGGTGACTCTAAGGCTGTCAGTTTGTGTCTGTTATCTTGCAGGAATAAATATCCTTTGGCCCGATCAGCAACTTTAAGGAGCAATTAAAACAAAACACACCAATATGGTGAGGATGACTAATTTTAACTTTAGCATCAATGCCCATTTATTGTGTCTAGTGCCTTCTGGGTATATGTTGAGAAAAATTCTGAGCCATGCTTCTCATTAATTTTGATGTCTTTCATAGGTGCAGGACAGAGAATCTTATATGTATAAGCTATATATTTGTTATTCCCAAAGGAGGATATTATAATTAAGGCCAAGTTATACTTTACAATATGCCAAAGAACATGTGTCCAAGTTTCATTTAATTCATTATTGAGAAAGCCAAAACTTGAATCTCAAAGAAGGCTGTGAGACACCAATGTATGCACACATGTGTGTGTTAGCACATCACCCAAACAAAACTCCCAACAAACCTATAAAACCCCAAACAAAATCTATAAAAATATTGCTAAACTGAATATAAAGCTGGTTAATATTCTATACGTCAAGCAAACATAACCTTTGGGTTATCTTCTCTACCTTTACAATTTTACAGGAGTTGAAGATTTTAACATAATTTTTTAGCTTAGATTTAAATCAATAATAGTAAAAAAAACAACAACCCAGAGTTGGGTAAGTCAGTATTTGTGAAGATTATTTACAATTAATTATATTAAATAATTTAAAAGTTCCCAATGAAGGAATTTACCTAACCTTGAATAAGAACAATGAAAGAGTTTGGAAAACAGTTCAGAATATGATTACAGACTGCAGGTGAACAGACACCTGGGAGCAACTTTTCAACCCCAAAGCTCTGCTTTGCTAATAAAGAGCAAATGTGGAAGACTTTTGATGCACCAAATGACTAAGCAGACATATGTCAAAGTCAAGAAAAGTCAATGAAATGGTAAGGATAAGGAGTAGTAGGTTTATAAGTTGTAAAGTGTCAGCTAAGGGATCAGCAATTCACTGGGAAAAATGCAGATGTTTTTGGCATAATGAATTAGCTTAAAAAATACTTCTGACTAGTAAAAGCTTTGGGACAGAAAACAGACTTTTAGAGGATTTTTCTTTTTTGCATATAACCTATAGCTGGATAATTGTTGTTGCCATTGACCTAAATGTATCAGTCCTTTCTCCATCAACCTTGCACTACTTTTGCAAAACTGCTTACATTTTTTTCCTGGTATACTGAGGAGCATAGAAAAATAAAAAACCTTGAGAATTAAGCTAGGAAACACTGTTTTTCTAAACAAATTAGTAACAGAATAAGAAATCTAGCTTCCAGGAGCACCTGGGTGGCTCAGTCGGTTGAGCGTCCAACTTCAGCTCAGGTCATGATCTCACAGCTTGTGAGTTCAAGCCCCGTGTCAGGCTCTGTGCTGACAGCTCGGAGCCTGGAGCCTGCTTCAGATGCTGTGCCTTCCTCTCTCTCTGCCCCAACCCACTCGCATTCTGTCTCTGTCTCTCTCAAAAATAAATGAAAACATTAAAAAAATTAACACAAAAAAAATCTAGCTTCCATTTCTGCCAGTAGTAACTGATAAGGGGCAAATTCCTCAACCACAGGATGGGTAAACTATACAAGCTCTTAAGTCTCTTCTTCCCATAAATTCTGAGTTCCAGTGACTTAATATATTAGGGATGATTACTAGCTAAATCAAAAACAAACTGTCCCATATTAGGATGACATTAGGAAACATCAAACTACAACTAAAAGCAATGCTACAACTTTCTGGAATAAAACCAAGAAGATAAGTCCAGAAGGATAAGGCCAGCTTACAAAGCCTACAAATAAAGCCCTTTACATATTTTCTTGTTAGAAGACTGGTATGTTTCCAATTGGATATGCCACTCATATAATGACACCTAAAGATCATAGTAAGTGTATGTAGCCTTTGAACCATTCAGAACCAAAGTAGGAAAAATTGAAGTCCCTTAAGGAACAGGAAAAACACTGCTCTATGAGGCTATTTTGTTCAGAAGTTCAGGTGTTCAATGAAAAGGGAAACCAGTGATGCAAGAGAGAAAAGATTGGACTTCAATGGGGAGAAACGATCTTGAAAGTAATAAAAGAGGTGAGTGGCATGACAAAATGATGGTCCCAGTGGCCATTTAGAGGTCTTATAATTCTTCAGCAATATCTTTGCTGCAAAGAAACTGTCATGTGGTGTTGCACAAATGCCATGGCCATCAACTGTTGCTCTGCCTCCTTCTGCCTCCTTTGAAGCATTTCATGAACTATCTCTATGATAATTTCCTCTGTTCTCTCTTTCTGGAACATTATTTGGTCAAAGTTTGCATTTTAATACAACCTCTCTCAAATTTTTAATTTTATTTCTTTGTTCTACTTTCTGGGAGATTTCCTCAGCTTTATTTCCAATATTCTTTTAATGTTTTGTTTCTCCTGCCCTTCTTTTCAATCTAAGGGCCCTTCTAAGGGCCAGTTTGTGTTCTCTGGTATTTCTTAAAAAATAGCATTGTGTTCTTTTTTCCGTAGTGCAATATGTTCTGTTATCTTTCTAATGATATAAATAGCACATGTGTAATTAAAGTTTTCTTCTCATTGTTTTCTCCAAAGCTACATTTTCCTTATTTCTACTTGAAAAAAAAGTTTTTCATTTGTCTAGAAATTTTTAATTTTCTGTTCATATTTCAAAACGGTAGACTACAAAGTTTCACTGGATTTTTGAATGCATCTGGATAACTGACTATAAACTTGAAAATAAAATATCATTGCAGAGAGATCAGTCTTTGTCTCTTTGGAGTGACTGCTAATGTCAATACTTTTAGGACTTTCATCCTGGGCTGATCAGAGTCCTGAGAGAAGATCTATTTAATCACTTGCCAGGAGAATACAGGCCTGGATATCAGCCTTCCAGAGCAAATGCGGAAAGAAGGCTGGAGAACTCAGCACTCAGTACATTTATGATCACTTTATCTCCTTGCTTTCAAAATTGTAGCTCTGCCTTCACCTGGGACTGTGTCATCCTCAGACCCTCTGTTTCCTTGTCTCCAGAGAGTAAATCGTTAGTCTTTATCCAGGGAGGAGTTCTGACTATCCCTTAAACAGTAGTCAACCTTATTTTAGGCTGTACTCCAAAACCTACTTCCAGAGGAACCTGACACTATCAATTTTTAAGACTTTTAAGGTTTCATGGAGTAATGCAGATTAGTCCCCAGTTTTTTACATGGCAGATGTATGATAGGTTTCCCCAGTCTGTAATAGCAATAAGCATATAACTAGCTGCTGACATTATGTAATTATTGTCTCTTAGCCTATTGTCTCCACCCTTGCCAGATTACACCTTTAAAAAAAAAAAAAACTCCTTTAATTTTAGTGTAGTTTCAAGGTAATTTAATTTAGTTGAATATATTCAGACCATCATATTTATCCTGATATTTCATGAGTTTTCTTTTATTTTTTTTAAAGTTTATTTATTTTAAGAGACAGAGAGAGACAGAGAGAGCATGCACATGAGCAGGGGACAGGTAGAGAGAGAGGGAAAGAGAGAATCCCAAGCAGGCTCCACGCTGTCAGCACAGGGCCCGACCCAGGCCTCCATCTCACAAACCATTAGATCACGACCTGAGCTGAGATCAAGAGCTGGACGTTTAACCAACTGAGTCACCCAGGGGTCCACCCATGATTTTTCTATTACACCAGACCGTTAAATTTATAAAGTCAGATTTCACATGCTTTGCCCTTTGATCCTAGCATTTTTAGGGAAATCGAATCAGATGGGAGGAGCTGAAGGTCTTCTGTCATTGACCTACTTTGCTGGGTCAGAGACTTATCATAGGCCTCCCTGGTTTTCTCTTACTTACATCTTTCTAGTGAAGAGTAAGCAATGACCAATATCTCACCAGAGAGGGTGCTAGATGGGTAATTTGTCAGTTGGCTGTTCCTTGCTATATCTTTTCCCAGGTAGAGTGTTATCAGAGTCACAGAAGCAGTCTCAGCACTCAGGTACTTATCAGGAAGAAAGGTGCTTGGTCCCCTTTGCTTCTCTTGCCAACCTCACAAGGCTGCTTGTATGGAACAGGTATGTTAATGTGTGTAAGGAGGTGCCAGTGTCTACATGCTTCTAAGGCAGTCATTACGGAGACAAGCCAGCCTTTGATTTTATGGGTGCCAGTGAATTGTCCAACTCCCCTTATGGTGGTCATGGGATGTGTTCCTCATGACTTAATTCAATCAGAAGAAAATACATCCAGATTTAATTTGATGTCATGTAATTCTTTTTTCCAAGTCTCTCATGTAAAATTATAATTTGAGTTCAAAGCACTGCCTGAGAAATTTTCTGATTAAATCTAAAAAAAATTTAAGGAGACTTCTAGAACTAAATTCTAGGGCAGCTGAGATAAATTACATATTCAATTCAGGTGTAGTTGGGAGTATTCAGATGAGATATTTCCTCTCTTCCTTTCCAAGTCCTCTCACTCTTCTCCAATACAGTAGGAACAAAGCATTCTAATTTTGCCTCAGGGAAGGGAGGGGTGGTAGAGGAAAGGATGTTTTTTCTTCTTGGTTCTGAGGGCACTCCTCCACTAAGACTTCCTTATCCCAAGTCTAGGGGAAGTTCCAGACAAGTGTGTCCTGAAGAGAAAAGGTTGTGGCTCCTTTCCCAGGAGATGTCCTTAAAGTTCCAAGCCCTGGTGTTCCCCAGTGGCGAGAAACAGCAGAAAAGTTTTATTTTTACCCTGTCCCTCTGCCTAGCCCCTGGCAGAAACACTAATTAGATGGCATTAAATGTCTAAAGCCATCAAAATAGACCACAAAGGGGGGACTATGATAATTCAGAATAGGGCAGATCAATTCTTAAACAATAGAAGACTTGATTCGTCATTACATTGCAATGACAAATCACCTGCCCTGTTCAATACAGGGCCTCTTAGCCTCTTTGTTCAGCCCTGGTAGAATTTCTTTTTAAATTCACAAGAAGTATATCTGAAATAAATCCATAAGCCCTCATATTCTACCTATAAGCTTATGAAAGTGACTATCGATAAGGTCAGTTACCACAAGCTGATGTTCCCCTGTGCCCTGAAACTGCTGAGGTTGGTGGTGAGTCCTCAGCACCACACTTTCTCATGATACTTTACAGGAGCTGCATGACCAGAGGAGAAAAGTACAGCAAGGCATGCTCAGAAGCTGATCTCTAGAATTCATGGCACATTACCAAGGTGCCTTGAAAGTCCCGCTGTCAGGTTCTTTTCTATTCAGTATGTGTTTTTTACCAGGATGGTGACCTTGGAAATGACCCAATCATGGCATCAAAGCACTGGCATGGAACTGCTCCTGAGGTAGTCCTAAAAGCAGATGTAAGCTGGAGCAGCAAAATGCTAAAGAAAAACATTATGCCGTGGAGGCTCAGGGAAAGAAAATGTAACTGGCTGTATTTACAAACACAGTATTTTTTTTTAAATAATGGATTCTGACTTGAAAGGAAATGTATTGTAAAAGTGCAAGCAGGATAGGAAAGGAAGACAGAGAAGCTCTTTGAAGAGCTTCTTGAGATTTATCTATTTCCAGTATGTCATTTAATGAACTTCTCTGTACTGTTTAGTATGTGCAAATATTAACTCATTTCATCCTCATGATAACTCCATGGAATGGGTAATACATTTATGCCCCTTATGTGGATGAGAAACCCAAGGCAAGTAGCTTGCCCAAAGTAACACAGTTTACAAGTGGATAAAATGGGATTGGAACCCAGGTAATCAGGCTTTGTGTTCCGTGCTCTTAACTACTATGCTATCCTGCTGTTGAATACCATACATAATCCGGGAGAAGGTAAATAATAACAATGATAATCGCCATCATCATCCTCATCATCATCATTGAAGGAAGTGTTACCCTTACTTGAGCACTGACCATGTGCCAGGCACTAAAATCCTATGAGAAAAATCCTATCCCATTTTTAGTTGAACAAACTGAAGCTTAGAGAAGTTAAGTGGCTTGCCTGAGGTCACAGGGGTACAAAGCGTGAGTGGGGCAATGGAGAGGGACAGATGGTGGTGTGTGCGACTGATGATGTTTGTCCACATAATGTTCCTAGCACTGGGCTGGATAAGGGACACAGATAATGAAAAGGAGAGGGTCTTGCATCCATGGCAGTTGGCTTTAATCTGGGCACTCTGGATTAGTCCTAAAAATAGCCCTGAATGTGACCAAGGAGCAATTTTTCCCCCTGATTTACTTATCTCTCTAAAACGTGTTACTTTAATCTGTGAAAGAAGCTGGGCTCAGCCAGCACAAGTGACCCATCTGGCAGAGGCGTGAGGATTAGCTCTTTGATTCGGATTTGTCTATCAAGGACTAAAATTCTTTTCCAGACTTAATTTACATTCTAATCTCTGCATGTGATTTAAAGGCATCCTCTAACATTTTTATTCTCCAACCCATGAGTCTGACTTTTAGCACGAAAAATAAAATACAACGAGAAACCTGTTATACCAACATGAGGACCAGAGAAATGCTAAACAGAAGATGTGACATTGTTTTGTGGGTTTTGCAAAAAAACAAGAAACAAAAACCCAAAAAACAAACAAACAGCAAAAAACAGGTTAGTTGGCTTAAAAAAAAATAGCCAAACACATGCAGGTAAAATCTTTTAAAGCTCACAAGAACAGAGATTTCTACGAATGCAGCCTTGGAAGACAGATGGCCTATAAATCCACACAAAGTCATCACACAGTTGAGACGGGCAAACTGGACCATGTGTCTGCCAGCTAGCATGGACACCAGCCTCATTCTGTGGAGCCAAATGCCAATTAGGCAGGCTCTGGCACTCAAATGTTCAGATGTCCATGGGATTAGGTGGTTGAGAATCCATTCATCATCATTCAATCCCCACTTGTAACGTAATGATATCAGAGAATGTTGGAATGCTACTGGCCCAATGGCTTAACACCTCCTAAGTCCAAGCACAGCACAGAAAAGCTATTTCCTTGGCTCATGTTTATTCCTGGTGCTGTGACCCTTGTGTGAGTTCTGCTAGACCAGCTCAGGGAAAGTAAGTGCAGATGGCTTTCATAGTCCATGGCTCACCAAAATCTATTTGTCTGCTTTCAGAAATAATCTATTAAATGTCCCCTTTTCAAGCACCCTTGCTTGGGCACAAACTTTCCGATTACAAATGTCAACTAACTGTGCTTTTGTAAGAGTGTAATGAACTTTGCTGGTTTCTTGATTTTATCTGTTTATTTTCCAATCCTGGAGTCAGTGTTACAGATTCTTATTCATCTTGATTGCGTATCTGTTCTATTACTTTAATCACATTATTGTGTGATAGTGTCATTAAATGGCTACCTGCTCCTCTCAAAGCCTTTGCCGATTAACCTCTCAGCCAGCTGTCAGGGATTCTGTGTCCCTGCCGTCTCCCTTGCACTCAGTTGAACTTGTTGATATGGTTTGTGTGAAAGTTCTTAATGATGACACCTAACTTTGATTTAACACTTTCCCTTTACCAACATGTTCTCACATCTGCGAGTTTATTTACTCCTCACTGTTCTGTTTGGTAGGTAGGACGAAGTTTTATTATTTGACACGATAGATAACAAGCTCTAACCCAGTGAGATTTAATAGTCCTTTTAAATGGACGTGGCTAAGTAAGGAAAGAATCCATATTAGAATCTTGATCTCTTTTTTTGTTTTGTTTTATGTGGTGTTTTTCTTGTTGCTGTTGTTGTTTTTCTTTGTTTTTTGTTTCCTATTTTTTTTTTTTTTTTTTTGCAGAACTGTATTGTATTTATTCATTAAAAAATCCATGTATAAGTGGACCCACACAGCTCAAACCCATGTTTTTCAAGGGTCAATTGTATATGTATCTTCTTTATCCTAGAACTTGATCTTCCAAACACAGGCTTGGGGTCTTTACACTAGATTTATGTAAAAGGTTAATGGTTAAAGGTTAGAGGTTCTCAGAGGGTTGCGAACAGTTTGTTGCCTTTTATTAGTGTACTGTCATCTTGCTTTATCAGAAAAGACCCTTTACAGTGGCTCCTGACCAGAAGGTAAAGGAGGCAAAAATGTTCTAGATTCTTAACTAGAATGTCATGTTCCTTGGTCAGGTGCAACATTGGCTTTCTAAGTGCAAAGATCACAACCTTCCCTTCATTTATGTCTCTTCCAGTTTCTAGTGTAAAGGCAGGCCTAGAATATGTGCTCACTAATGCTTTCTGAGCTACTTAGATGTTATCTCTTAGTGCCTTATATGTCTCAGCATTCCTGAAATACAGCTTGAATGTCACTTTCCTCTTCAAAAGCCTTCCCTTCTTAGAGCAATTCCCAACACTCCCAAGAACCTCAATAAAAAAAAAACTTCCCCTTCCCTCCAAGCTTCCCTGGCACACAAAGGACACTCAATAGATACTGGGTGAATGAATGGAAGTGTATTACATTCTATCTTGTATTATAGTTATTTGTATATATCATTTCCCCTTCAAATTATAGTCTCCTTAAGAGCAAAGACTTTATCTTGAGTTTGTTCCACTTCTTTGGAGTTCTTAAGCCACATGGATAATACGTGTTTGTCAGATTAAAGTGTCCATGCAATTACACCAAGTATGTGTTAGAATAAAGAAAATAGTTCAGTGAGCATCAGGTACCTTGGAGGATTTCTCCTTTGATGTGCTGGAGATTCCTGTTATAGTTGCAGAGTTGGATGGAGAATTCTTTCTATACTATTGTGATCATGGTGAATATGGTTTTTGTCTGTAATGACATTGTAGCAGCCTGTGTTGGTGCCCCAGGAAATATGGTTGGGCTGGACTTCCATGTGCAACTCTTTGTCTGGTGGCTTTATGTGATGCAGGCCGGAAGTGCCTGAGGATTAATATTTCCTAACAGCATCTGCAGTGACAATGCTTGGGAAACTCAGGTGTGTGTTCTACATTGGCTTCTAGAATTCACCTCCGGACTGAGTCCCAGTTACACGCATGGATAACTTGCTTGGTTTCACAACCTTACTATCTGCCTTCCCTTCCTTGTTCTCACTTTCTTTTGTATCACCTCTCAAACTCTTTGTACTTGAATTCTCCCAGAGTTGGCTCCTGGGGGGAACCCAAACAAAGACAAATAGCAACATTAATAAGAAACATCTTTGGCTTATTTTCTACATGTAAGGTAGAGTGTTAGGTGAGAAGGTTGATTTTGTCAAACATCCTCAGTTAAGCCTTCATCTTAAAATAATCTTACCTCTACTCTGTTTTGCTTTCACTCTGGACTCCTAGAGACCACAGTGGTTCAGAGTTAAGACAGAATTTCTAGAATGTCTATAACGAATTAACGAAGTCATAGATCATTCTCTGCTTCCTGACATTATTTCACCTATTGCCATGGCACATTTTTTAGCTGGTAAGTGTTAGGGTAAACAGTCCACATCTCATATCATCTGGGTTCCTTGTAGACACAGTTTGTTTTCCATGGAGTTGATTCTCTCTGCATTTGAACTGTTTCTTTCCCACTTATTTTGTACAAAACCAACTATTAACAATACTAGACTACGGGTAACGCAGATGTTGGGGGCCAAATGCCTATGACTTAGTGGCTTTTCTCCAGCAGTGTTACCTACTAAGGCATTCTTTTTAACTGAGCCATAGTCCCACCTGACTTCTGCTGAGAAGGGGGAGGTATCATAGTTAGCAATGTTAATGCTACTTTCAGGAAAGTAGCCACTATCTGCTTTGTCCCTTCAGCTCTCACATGAAACTACAAAGCACCTTGGGAAGAGATAGCTGGCTGAGGGAAAGAGGTTTTAAGAAAACTCAGCATTCTAGAGTGGATTAGGCTACCCAACTCATTTCCCCACACCTTGGAACTGGCATTTGACTTAGTCTTTTACAACTTATTTTTTTCCTGACTGGTTTTTTTCCCAATAAAGGCTACTTCAGCTACAAATGGACATGGCTGTGACTTTCTGGCTACTGCCATGCTTTTCAGCAGACATGGAGGTCACTGAAAGAATGCCTGGAGGAGGGAAAAACCCAGGACTCCTAGGCCAGGCATTGGCCTCTCCTCAGGCCTCAGACTCCTGGGAAAGGAGGAAATGCAATCAAGGAAGGGAAAGGGAAGTATGTTACCAAGTCAACTAATGAACAATGGACTCATAATGGCAATATTGAAACAATTTTTTTTTCATTTGAGCCAGACTGAAATACAGAGAAGTCTATGAACATAGGAAACACAAAGTTAAGAGGAGTTTGAACACACAGTTGATAATGTCATTCTTCTGTGACCTTCCACAGAGGGCTAGAAAGTCAATAGGTGGAGTTTAAATGGGATCTTAATCAATAAAATACTAGAGTGGCTTTTCAGCCGCTTTCTCACTGTAGTAACTTAATTAAGCCATGAAAAGAACTGAACACGTCACCCAGTTTTCATCTGCCTTTGTCTTTGAGGAAGAGACTCTATATTGTTTGAGTTGACTGTGTACATTCATTCCAATTCTTTTATTGTTTGGATTGCTCAACAGGTAATCTATATAGAAATATTTAAATAGATGCTGTCTTAATTGTGAGGCAGATCTTTAAACCTGTCAATATTTCCTCCTGATGAGTGGTTTTTAAACCGAGCATCCTGAATCTCCTGGGGTTTTGACAGAAGCGCCTGCAGAGAATGAGGTGGAGGCAAGGCCACCACCAGCTCTATTCCAGACTCCCCCTTTCTTCAACCAAAATAGTGCTTTGAAAGTTTTCCCTACACATTGGCCTTCCTTGTGAAACTTTGTTGGAAGAAACAAACACAAATAAAGTAGGTTATGTCAAGGACAAGTTTGAAAACGACCTTTGTGGATGCCAACTGCTAACTTCTAAACAGTTGACCTGTATCTCCTTTCTCAGCACATCCTGGTGGTGGGCCCCAAGTGAGAGCCGGAAGTGTTAGGGAGGACACTGCATTGGGGCACAGGAAATATGGTCCTAGTCTCAATATTGTCCTTCCTTAGCTGCCTCGTCTTTGGTCTGAGAGTTTGGGCTAAGTAGCTAGGTCCCTCATAGACAGGAAAGCCCAGGATTTGAGGCCGCCAGCCAGACCTTCATGAATGGTAACAACAAACAGTCCTATGACAGGTTGGAAGGGACAGGCCGTGGGCACTGCCTCCTCCCATTTTTTTTTCTTTCAATGCTCAGCTACTCTAATCTTGTCCACTTTTCACTTCTGACTCTGAGGGCAATTTATGAAAAGTGCTTATCTTAGTTAGCCTTCTACAAGTAGGCTTTGAGACAAGGATTTCAGTGCAAGTAACTTATTTGGGAGGCAACCCCAGGAGATAACAGTAGAGGAGTGGAGAAATGAAAAGGGAAGGAAGGAAAGGCAACCTAGTAAAGGGAACATTATCAACCAAGTTACAGTTGTAGGCAACTAGGGTCCAATCCCACTGGGGAACTCTGGGAGAACAAGCATCAAAACCATCCTGCATAAGGGGCAAGGGGGATAAGGTACTACTTCCTGAATGAAAACCACTCTTGGGACCAGCCTTGTAGGCTGACTGTAGCTGGGCTGTGGGAAAGTTCTGGAGAGTTGTAGTGGGACTGCTGACTTGTTGGAACCATGAGTGTCAGGGGAATGGGAAGAGCACCTAGTTCTGCTAGCTTGGTATCATCCCACTTCACAGATGAGAATTCTGAAGCTCCAGCAAGTCAAGTCATTTGCCTGAGGTTAACTGGTTTAACAATTAACACTATGCCAGCCTTTCCCTTTAATTACGGCATGTTTGATCTTTCAAAGATAGACAGTAGACATGAATAAAAATAGTCATTATTTTTTAATGACTTCTACCTAGACTAAAGTGAAATGGTGCTGGGAAAATAATTGTTTTTTAAAAATCTACCAGGAAGGGGCTCCTGGGTGGCTCAGTCAGTTAAGCATCTGACTTTGGCTCAAGTCATGATCTCATGGTTCATGAGTTAGAGTCCCACGTCGGGCTCTGTGCTGACAGCTCAGAGTCTGAAGCCTGCTTCGGATTTTGTGTCTCTATCTCTGTCCCTCCTCTGCTCACACTCTATTACTCTCTCTGTCAAAAATAAACAAACATTAAAAACAAATTACCAGGAAAATTAAGTTATGAAGTAAATGGTAAGATTCCAGTGTAAATCTTCACATTTTTAACTGTAATTTTATTTTAATAAAAATATTTATGAAAGAATGATTGAGTCAGAAATGAACATTTGTGCACAGATAGGACTTGCCATATTTTTTCAGTTTTCATCTTCAAAGATTCTAATTTATTATTATTTGAAATAAGTGAAATAAGCCTGTTAGCCAAGAGACAGCAACATTCAGGAATGCCGCTGCCCAATGCTGTGAATCGCACTTCCAGATTAAAAAATGGTTTGAAATAATTTGTTATAAATACCAATTACCACTTTTCATAGTTCAAGTCAGCAAAGGTTTTGTGGCCAACAGTTAATACATGCAACCCTCCTATCACAAATAATTTACTTAATTCTCCCAGTAATTTCTCAGGGATTTTTTTTCAAAAAATGAGAAAACTAGAGGGTGGGATAAGTCAAAGAGGTTAAATGGTTTCCTAAGGTGAGGTAAACAGTGATGATGATTTGTTGATTTCTGACCCAGTTTTAGGGGGATCTGCTGTGTTTATCTGCCCGGTCAGGGAATTTTTGTTCCTTCTTCGGGGAAGCACACCAGGACTGAATTTCAGGGAACAACCTCACTCCTACTGTCAGTCCAAACAAACCATGTGGTATGGGTAGTGGACCCCTCATTGGCTCTAAGGAGAGTCATGTGACCTAAGTCTGTTTAATTATTGCACTCTATTCTCCAGGCCATGATGATCCTAGTTCAGCAGTGGCCTTGGGTGACTTAAGACAGGCTCTGGTTTCTGGTAATTTTGTTGGAAATATGAGTAAAAGTAACTTCAGTATAGGAGCTACTGGTGGCCTTCTTGTTACTTTAGGAGAGTGTGCCCACGCTGGTATATTACAGCCAGTAGAGAGAAAATGATTGGAGAGGAAGAAAGACAATTCTTTATGACATCACTGGAGCCCTTTGATGTAGTCATGCTTGAAGTCATTAACACCTTGTAGTGTGTGAGTCCTGATAGTGTTGTTGTTGTTATTTACTTTTATTTTTTGTAGTGCAAGTGCCTGACTTAAGCTTTGATGGCTTAGGCATCCATTTCAAAAAGACACCCACTTCAAAGACAGCTATCATGAATAAACCAATTGACAGCCACATGGCTAGATAGGGAGCCAGGTCACCTCCCCACACTGACACTCCTTTGATTTAGAAAGTTTGCTTGATTTCAATAACTGGCCATTTAGACCACTTGTCTTTTCCTGATCTTATGTTTTAAATTCACCAGTAAAGAGTGAGCCCATGAAACCCCAGACACCCACCCTCAACCCCTAGAAAAACAGAACCCAGACTTGTGAGTGTGCTTTCTCTATAAGTGATCTCCCTGTGTGGCCCCAAATGCATTGTGTGATTTTCAGGTCTTATAAGTAATAAACATCTATTTTTTTCCCAAATTACCTGATGGTTGTTGCTTACGGGCATCTTGAAATCATAATAAGAACCACAAGTGCTGGTCCTACCACAATATTGGTTATTGATAAGCTGAGATCAACACGAAACACAGCTTGACTTTTTGTTCATATGCAACAATAAATTTCTTTATGGGCTTCAATTTGAGTTAACTTTCTGTCATTTTTCTACTGAAGGAGTTCCACGTAATACTACGGTTGCAAGACTCCCAAGTCCAGTGCTACTTCTAGCACATTCTGGGTGCTTCTTGCTATTGACAATAATGATATAATATGGTTCAATTTTAGGAGAGTCTAATGGATACATATATATTTGTGTGTGTGCGTGTGTGTGTGTGTGTGTATACACAATAGTTATTTCTACTGATGTAATCATCAACATAGGTCTATTTAAGGCAAAAATGCTCACTATACCTGAACTTCTATTTGCTTTGCCTAAAGCCAAATCCATTTGCTATTATTTTGAGTTCATTTTAACTATTAAACTATTAACTCAGTGAGTACTGATCAACTACTAAAAGAGATTATATAGCTTCATTTTGATGACTTAATTGCAACAAAGCAGGGAAGCTTTTGTACAGCACACCTTATAAAAATTTAAGAGGAAGAGCTGCTGATAAAAAGGAATGTAGTTAGAAACATCTGGTAATATTATAATCTGATATATTAATTCAATTGCTTAACACATACTCATGAACACCTGCTCTTCACAGAAGGATAAAAATATGAAAAAACTCAACCATTTTCTCTGGGTTTGGTTTTTTTTTTAATGAATTTTTGCCTTCTTTTACAGACAGAACAGTTAAATCTAATCTTCAGTCTGTTACCTAAGGCATCATTTTATGCTTTTTCATGCTAATTTTACTCAATGCCTTCCTTCTACAGAGTGTAAGTGATTAAAAAAAAAGAAAAGAAAAGAAAAGAAAAACTCTGGGAGACATTAGTCTTCCAAATGACATTCAGGACCCTTCGGTTTGGAAGAGGCAGGGGTCATTATGTATTTCTGTGTTAAGCATGGGTTAGCATTAAGCATTTTGTTCCAGTGCAAACAACATGGTTAGGAAGAAACATTCCTTGATCTGGGGCCATGGCATTCTTCAAAGTGTGATTTTCAATAGTAAAAATAAATTGAACTCCCTTGAGAACAGTATTTTCTGCAACAAGATTTAAACTTTTTCTTTGTGGAACCCAAATATGTGTACATTTGGCCTTACACTGCACAGAGACCCTGTGATTATTTATAACCAGTATATACATCTGCAGAAACAGAAATTCCAGCATGGAAATGTGGCCCACATGCCAATGACAGCAGGCCCACAAAGCGTCAAAGTCCATCATCCCTTCTGGAGTTTCATTTCACACATCTATGTTTAGTTATCTAACGTACGGTTTAAGCATTTGGGCTTTTGGCCATATTGGAAATTTTTCATTTAATTTTAGATTACCTTCAATGTAAAAATTACGTGAAGTGCATATAAAAACTAAACATTAGCATATGTCAACTTTGTGTAAAGTTTACTTGTTTAACACCTACTTAAAAATAGTTTCTCAATAGCAGAAAATTTATTTATATTATTATTTATGTATATTGTGGATGCATCTTATTCTTAGCATTTTATAACAAATATAAGCAATATGGAAGTGCTTTTTTCAGATAATTGGAATTGAATCTGTAGGTCAATTTAACTAATGCTTGTGCACATTTGAGGAACCAATCAAAACAAAAGTAGCAGAAAAAATTATAATGTAATACACTGATTTTCTATCTTATTCTACCATATTTATGTTAAGTATACTTAGTAATATAAGCATATTACAATGTACTATCATAATATAGTAATAATTAGTAATTGTAATAATTATATCCTACTAATATAGTACTTATTTTCTTACATGTTTATTAATCAAAATGTATTAACTCGTTGACTGGAAGTTAAAAACTCTGCTCTCTAGAAGAGCATCTTGGTACGAGATCTCAGGTAAGTCATTTAACCTCAAAATTTTGGTTTGCTTTTTACAAAATAATAATGTACATTTTGAAAGTCACATAATGAATGAAAGTTAATTTTCTTGCAGATCCGTACCAGTCATCATATTGAAATTAAACAATACTTTCTTAAATTGTACTTTGTTAGATTTTATTTGCAGTTACCTTATAAATAAAGAAGATGCAAAAAAAAAAAGTTTCTGAAAAACTCCTAGTCAAACATCCAATATTGTGAACAGCAAAACCAAATGTAAAAATTGATTTTCATCTTTGGAAAAAAATAATTAAAACTCTTAGTTATTAGCCAACTGAGGTCTAACTCAACAATTTCTTAGTCCTACAAATAAAGATTTCAAAATCATTATCCTTTTGACAATGAAATAATAGTTAACACAATAAAACACTTTTCTCTAGTCTTTGTTCACATAGAGCTGAAGCAGTAAACAAAAGGACTCTCAAGTTCATTTTCTTACAGGAGTTTTTGGGCTAAGAAATGAAATCCATGATGAATGGATAAAGAAGATGTGAGATATATATATATATACACATGTATATATATATATACACACACACACACACACACACACACACACACAATGGAGTATTACTTGACAATCGAAAAGAATGAAATCTTGCCATTTGCAACTACGTGGATGGAACTGGAGGGTATTATGCTAAGTGTAATTAGTCAGCCAGAGAAAGACAAATATCATATGACTTAACTCATTTGAGGACTTTTAGACACAGAACAGATGAACATAAGGGAAGCAAAAGTAATATAAAAACAGAAGGGGGGACAAAACATAAGAGACTGTTAAATATGGAGAACAGGGGCGCCTGGGTGGCTCAGTCGGTTACGCATCCGGCTTCAGCTCAGGTCATGATCTCGCGGTCTGTGGGTTCGAGCCCCGCATCAGGCTCTGTGCTGACAGCTCAGAGCCTGGAGCCTGTTTCAGATTCTGTGTCTCCCTCTTCCTCTGACCCTCCCCTGTTCATGCTCTCTCTCTCAGTCTCAAAAATAAATAAATGTTAAATATGGAGAACAGAGAGTTATTGAAGGGGGTGTGGGAGGCGGGCTGGGCTAAATGGGTAAGGGGCATTAAGGGATCTACTCCTGAAATCATTGTTGCATTATATGCTAACTAACTTGGATGTAAATTAAAAAAAAAGAAGAAAGAAAAAAAAAAAAGAAATGAAATCGATGATTAAAAAAATCACATCAGGGCTGACATGGAGGCTTATAATCCATATCAAAGGAAGTTGTAGAAAAAACCAAAATTGCTATTTTACTTACTTATCTATCTATTTATTTATTTTAAACAGTTTTTTAGGTCTTCTTAATGTTTATTTATTCATTTTGAGAGAGAGAGAGAGCACCCGTGTGAGTAGAGGAGGGGCAGAGAGAGAGAGAATCCTAAGCAGGCTCCATGTTCAGTGTGGAGCCTGACGAGGGGCTTGATTCCATGACCCTGGGATTGTGACCTGAGCTGAAATCAAGAGTCAGATACTCAACTGAGTCACCCAGGTGCCCCTATGTGCTGTCGTGATTATGGAATTCATCGCTAGTGTTTCCATAAGACAGCACTAAATAAACTTGCAAATGCTAAGACATATCATCTTAATTTCCATTAGAATCAAAATCAGTTCTTCTAGGATTATAGAGTTTTACAATAATCTGTCACAAATTTTTCTCTTTGAGTCTTTTACTGCCTTTAGGTCATCAGAGGGTGATGGATGGAAGTGTCATATGCAGGCTGAGGCACGGACCATCTGCAGTGTGGTGTGAACAGTGGAGAGAGGGGCAAAGTTTGGTCTCTGAAGTGTCTCACTGGTTTCACGAAAGCTATTTGTTTCTTCTGTGTCACAGGCTAACCATTTTTAGAGGTCTTGTTGGCTTTGTTATAACACTGTGCCTTATTTTCGGTGAAGTTCAGATTTCAGAAGGGAACTGTCAAGCTGCCCGGGCAAGAAATCTGCAAGGAGTTACTCTTTGCATAATGATAAGGAGAAATCCCATCTTTGTGGCTCTGGGGACTGAAGGGTGTCAGGAGTAACTAGGTTCAGGGGGGTGGGCCTGGCAATGCCGACACACACTGTTGATCACTAGTTTCCATTAACAACCTTACCTTCATGGCAGTGACAGGGATGATGACAACAACAAAGGCAAAGTGCTTGACCAAGAAAATGAACAAAAACCACCCCCCCCAAAAAAAAATTTCATCTGTAAGTTCCCAACTAGTAACATGCAGAATAAAATTAATGATAATAGTTTACTTTTATACTTAATTCATGCATTTTATTTTCATTTCGAGGACTAGTTCCAGAATAAATACAAAGGTTAAAAGACTTTTTAGTCTATTTTTATGATAACCATACTTATTAATGACTCTAAGCTTGCTAGAGCTGTTTCTGTTACTTATGAACTGCCTGCATATTAATATGCAATTAATTTCTTCTTAATAGTTGGTTAATTGTACTTTATTTTCCTCTCTATGGAATATCTAGGCAATGCACAATAACATCAGTAATAACACACCAGTTTTCTCGGTGAAGATATTTCAGTCCAGGTGAGAATTGGTCTTGGTAGTAAAGAGAAAGCCGAAGGGCCTATTCAGGGACTGTGATGCCACATATAACTGAAAACTCCCAGCAAGTAAATCGTCAGAAACTTATTTTGTCAATTCATTTCTCCAGAGTCAAAAACATAAATTTCTTAAGAACTTCCAGGCAACGTAGAACTATCTTTCTGATCAATTATTAGACTAATAAATTTTGCTATCAACATTGATTAAAACAAATTTTTTTCATGTTTATTTATTTTTGAGAGAGAGAAAGACAGAGTGCAAGTGGGGGAGATACAGACAGAGGGGAAGACACAGAATCCAAAGCAGGCTCCAGGCTCTGAGCTGTCAGCACAGAGCCTGATGAGGGACTCGAACTCACGGATTGTGAGATCATGACCTAAGCCAGAGTTGGATGCTCAACTGACTGAGACACCAGTCATCCCTGATTTTTTTGTTTTTTAGATAAAAGGCCAAATTTTGTATTTCTATAAGTGGAAAAATTCATCAGTAGGGTAAATTAGAATAAGATAAGGGTCTAATGGATTAAAGAGTCTCTGTAGTTTTAAAGATTTAGGAAAAGTTATGGGTCGTTTTACAGAACTTCTAGAAATAAAGCCAAAAAGACAAACTTAAAGATATGGGATTTCTTGTTCAAGAAATATGCATTCAGTCACTAGGTAAATTTAAGATAAAACAAATGACATTTAAGAAAGTGTTTTATGTACACATACACATAACCAGACACCGAAGTTTTAAAAAATTCTATCTCTAATTGAACCACTAGTGATTCAAGACAGAAAGGAAAGCAGGCATATAAACATGGGACCTAAATAGTCCTTGTTGTGGATACCTACAAAAGGTGACCCATTGACAATTAGAAACCAGCTTCCCTACAGTGTGGGGCAGACTGACCTTTTTTGGCAAGGCTATCATTGGGCTCATACTTCTCAATCAGTACTTGGACTTGCTCTTGCTTTAAAGGTGGGTAAAGTATTTCATTTAGCCGAGGATCTCGCTGCTTCAGGTTGATAAAATCCATCATCTGATCAACCGTAAGGTATGGTTTGCTTTTGGCACCACTAAAAGCAATTAAAAACCAAGAAATTAGAAAATTTGTCTACAGAGTTTCATTCATATATTTGCATTTAGCTACAGGGAAATAAAACCCTGCCATACCTGGAAAGAGCAAGCTATCTTAAAATCCTATCTTGCCCTAAAAACGTGCTGCTCTGTCACAATTGCTGTATTCTATGGGATGCAAGTATGTTTTGCAATCACTGCCACTAAATCGCAATGGCCTTGAACCATACTGGATTCATAAGAAAATTCTGTTGCTTTTTCATTATAATTTAAGCTTAAGAGTTTTCTCCTTCTAAAGGGATTTTAAGGCAATTTTTAAAAAATAAAACATATTGCAAGTATGTTTTGCAATCACTGCCACTAAATCACAATGGCCTTGAACCATACTGGATTCATAAGAAAATTCACAGAAGGAAAACATTGCATCTTGTGCTTAAGGATGCACCACTTTCAACTGAACATAGAGGTATGGGTGTTTTGGTTTTTTTTATTATGATGCTAAATGTATGGTTTAGTCATCAAATTCCCATATCCCATTTAATTGTTTAGAGATGTATGTATTACTCATTACTAACAAAAAAAAAGGTAAACAATCTGGGTACATTTTTCTTGTCAAAAGTTTTGTTTCAGCAAAAGTCTATAAATCTTCAACATAGTACGATTCAAACTCCCTTTTCAATCCTGTTGACAAACCCACAGCAAGTTCAATGGTGCAAATATTGCTGATGTTCAATAAACAGTTAATGGCAATAAACATCACAAAGTGAGTATATCCTGCATCATTCTTAGCGCTGTTCGCTTGTCTTCCACATAAAAAAAATCCTTATTTTGTCAATCAATTTGGGATTGATTTTCTATTGTCATGCAGATTTCAGTATACTAGGAAAGGTGAATTGCTGCTGCTCTGCATTTGCCCTGGTGTTTTGGTTTGTTTCTTTTATTTATTTTTTTCATTTATTTTTTTTAAAGGAATGCCTATGAATTTTCTAAAATAGAAGCAAATGATTTTCAGCTGGGGCAGTTCTTAGCAATCCAAAGTTCTCATTTCACTAATGTGATTCAGAGACGTGACCTGACCGGTTCCCAGGTCAGAGTTCTTTCTGCACCATGGATATACCTCCACTGAGCCAAGATGCTGTGTTCTAGCCATAATCTTCAAACCAAACAGAGCCCCAGATGATTTGTAAACTAAGAACGCCCAGCAACAAATCACAGCAACCTTTCACTCATTAGAAGCAGGGGTTGCACATGAGGGGTAGAAATGTTGGTGGTCTCCCAACAAATTACACACAAGAGCTGTTATCGTACACGGTGCATAAAGAGTTCTTCCATATCCCTCTATTGCTCAAAATCCTGCCCGAGCCACCCCGAGCACCTCTGCAAGCTGAGAAAAAGTGGGTTAAAAGAACGTGTTCTCTTACAATTCAGAAAAGATGTTATCAATTTCAGGTCGAGGGCAAAGGTTGTTCAGGAAAACTCTGTACACTTCTGGAGTGAAATCTTCTTGAGGTATTGAATCATTCTGGGAAATAAAGCAACATGGTCAGTAGAATGTCTTATTCTTTCTCTATCTTCCCCCCTCCCTGTTTTCTTGTCTCTCTTTTCCTTCCTGTTTCTCTCGGAGGTCAGGGTGAACATTCAGAAAACATCATGAGGTTAGCTGTAGAGTTCATTTGGACACTGGCTTTGAGGTATCAAAAGTCTAACTTTCTGTTGCTTTTTCATTATAATTTAAGCTTAAGAATTTTCTCCTTCTACAGGGATTTTAAGGCAATTTTTAAAGTACATTTACAAGTAAGTTAGACTTAGCACAAACAGGGTCTGTTTAGCAGATTTTCCTTTTAGGCATTTTTTTTCTTTTTTACTTTTAATCTTTTTAAAAAACTGTCATGAAGTATACATATCATAAAATTGGTCATTTTCACCATTTTTAACTGTTCAGTGGCATAAAGAGAAGTCACATTGTTTATGTGCTGTTTAGCAGATGTTTGAATGAATTCTTTTTTTTGAGGAGCAAAGAAACTCGAGACAGACATTTTCTTTTTTTTTTTTAAAGTTTTTTTTTTTTTTTAATTTATTTTTGAAGGAGAGAGAGAGACAGAGCATGAGAGGGGGAGGAGCAGAGAGAGAGGGAAACACAGAATCTGAAGCAGGCTCCAGGCTCTGAGCTGTCAGCACAGAGCCTGACGTGGGGCTCAAACCCACGAACTGTGAGATCATGACCTGAGCCGAAGTCAGTCAACCAACTGAGCCACCAGGTGCCCCAAGACAGACATTTTCAAAATGAAAACATAAATTCCAATTTTGTATCTTTTTTTTTTTTTTTTCAAACAATGTTCCTTCTGGCTTAAGTAATCTGATAAGTTGTAAAACAGTTTTTGTAAGTAGGACAGCACCAGTCATTATTTCTCACAGACTTTTCTTGGTCCTACTGTTTGGGAACCAAGTCATTGAGATAAAAAGTCATTTCTATGACTTATTTTTCTGTTTAGTCGGGCTGCCATGGAAACCGGAAGCATGTATTCAAGCCTTTGTTAACAGGAAGGACATTCTTCATGCTGCTTTCCTATTTCAGCTATGTGTTTGTATAATTATTTTTATTTTCAAACCCTTAAACCAAAAACACCCCTTCCTTTTACCATATGCATATGTTTTGAAATGTACTTTTATTGAAATACCTAAAATTGTTGTCTGAAATTGTACACTGCTTGGTAACAGATAAGAGACCTTAGCTCACTACTTGGCAGACAGCAGGAGTCTCATATTTGTGGAATGAATGAATAAAATAATATTTCCTTTAGTAAATCCACTTATGGAACAGGAACAAAATCTATTTTGCAAAACAGAACTTTGATATGACCAAACAACACATACAGCATTACACATAGCAAGGTCCATTAAGCAGCAATGATCCAAACCTCTTATTTTTTTTCTCCTTTCTTGCGTTAGTTTAAAAGCTCTTCCTCCTGGACTGGGTTTTGTCTTCCCTTCTGTGCTACCATTATGTTTCACTGGTGTCATATTTCAACACTCTTTAACTGTATTGTGCTCCCGGCTGTATGGTTCGATTTCTTTCTAACCTGAAGAACTACACAAGCTAGGACCTGTGTGTTGTTTGTTAACTGCTGTGATTGCAGTGTGTAACATATAGTAAGTGCACAATAAATATTTACTAAGTAAATAAATGTAATTTATGAGAAAGGTGGAAGTTGATAGAATAGAATTCCCGTAGGATAATCAGATTCAACTGAAGTCATTTATATAAGATTCCATACACATAATTTCAGAACACAATATGCTTTCCTAAAACTCTGACCATTGTTTATTTGCCAGCTATGAATTAGAACTTTCTATTAAAGAGAAAATATTAATGAGATAATCTCAATAAACACAATATTATTTTCATTGCCAGTTAGATGTTAGCACATAGGGAAAAAAAAACCCCATTCAATACAGCTGATTTTCTTTGTCTCATTTTTCTTTGCCCAACTTGACTGATGAGGATATCCTAAAGTCTTTGGTGTCAGTATAGGAAAATGGGAGAAGAAATAATTTGGAAACATGAGTTAAAATGAGCATCTATGAAAGCTAAACTGAAAGAATATAGGGGAGTTATTTTTGGAAAAGCTATGGACAAGTCTTACTTCCTTACATCTTAAACAGGGCTGAAATTCACAAATCTCATTCACATATTTTCTTTTCCTGGATCTCACAATTTGGTAAAGTGGATGTAACAGATTCATTTTGTCCTATCTGAGCAGGAGGAAGCTCTCGGCCTAACATTCTAAAGATCATTCCCACTATTCAAATACTCTTCTGCAGTCTTGCTGGACCACACTAGCTAGAGATGCTGCATTCTTTTTTTGTTTTCACAATCCACATTTATATATCTTCATTATAGCATCTATCATGCAGTTTTCCCCATATTTTTTATATGTTTGATTTTCTACTAGACTGAGTTTTTGAGTGGAGTGACTATCTCTTATTTAACTCCTTTGTGTCCTAAGCACACTGCCAGGCATTTAATAGCCACCTAATTAATGTTTGCTGGTGAACCCAGGATATGGGACCTGACCTTAGGTCTCCTGCCTTGTAGTCCAAGACTTGGCCCTTCACATCATGCTTCCAATACAAAACAGATCATCACTGATTATCTTTGTTATTGTTATAAGAAATTTCTGGAGGGAGGGGCATCTGGGTGGCTCAGTCAGTTAAGCTCCTGACTTCGGCTCAGGTCAAGATCTTGTAGTTTGTGAGTTTGAGCCCTGCGTGGGGGTCTGTGCGGACAGCTCAGAGCCTGGAGCCTGCTTCAGATTCTGTGTCTCCCTCTCTCTCTGCCCCTCCCCTTCTCATGCCACCTTAAAAAAAAAGAAAGAAAAAGAAATTTCTGGAAGGAAAACTAAGAAGGGTAATGTAGTCTGAATCAGGCCCACTTTTTCCAGAAAAGTATTGCAAACTTTAAAAATGAAGTTGCTTCAATTCCATGCTTGTATCCAAAGAATCTCAAAAGGGAAATTAAAAAAAAAAAAACCTCAATAGTAGTACTGGTAGCATTTGCATTTCCAGATTCCTTAGACATAGTTATCACATATTCACATACCAAATTAAAAACAGGAAAAGGAAAAAAAAAAACCATATACATATGCATGTGAAAAAATACTCAGAGGATAATAAGAACTAATATATATTGAGCACTTACTGTGTGCCATGCATACAGAACTTAAAAATTTTTTTAAATTTTTTAAATTTATTTTTGAGAGAGAGAGAGAGAGAGAGCAAGTGGAGGAGGGACAGAGAGAGAGGGAGACAAAGGATTGAAGCAGGCTCCAGGCTCTGAGCTGTCAGCACAGAGTCTGATGTAGGGCTCGAACTCACAAACCAGGAGATCATGACCCAAGCCGAAGTCAGATGTTTAACCAACTGAGCCACCCAGGCACCCCCATGCACACAGAGCTTTACTTGTATGTTTTCATTTGATCCCGTGTCAACTCTATATGGTTGGCATGGCTAGTGACCCTTTTCAGATACAAACACTAGGGACATGGCAGGTTACAAAACTTGTCTAAGGTCCCAAGTGTGTGTGTGTGTGTGTGTGTGTGTGTGTGTGTAGGTGCTATGGCTTTGAACCCAGGTCACTTGATTCCATAAGACACACTGTAATCCAGCAAACTAAATGTTCACATCAATTTATTCTTAATATTTTTGTTCTAAAGTTATAAGGCAAAAGTTGAGTTGGCCATACAGTACATGAAATAATCACAAGTAAATTACTCATAATAAACCAAATTCTTAGTGTAATTTTAAGACAGAATTTTGAGACAGAGTCACAGCTACATAAATGATTATATTTTTTATTTATAGGCTGGGTATAAGTCATAGGAGAAAGACAACACATTACAGTCATCCTGGGAGAAGTATTTTTACATTTTATTTATTGTATTCTCCAGTAATATTTATAGTATTCTTTAAATCCAAAATAGTTACTGTTTGTCTTAGCATTATATGTAAGTTCATAACTATAGTCAACTTTATTATTTAAAACTAATACAGTTGATCCTTAAACAATGCAGGAGCTTGGGGTCCCGACCCTCCATCACATGGTCAAAAATCCATGTGTAAATTTGACTCCCTGGCAAATTTTACTAACAGCCTACTGTTGACTGGGAGCCTTCCTGATAACATTAGCAGTCGATCAACACAGATTTTGTGTATTATATATATTCTATCCTGTATTCTTACAATGACATAGCCTAGAGAAAGGAAAATATTACAAAGAAAATCACAAGGAAGAGAAAATACATTTATAGTACTGTACTGTATTTACTGAAAAAAAAATCCACATGTAAGTGGACCAGTGTGACTTAAATCTGTGTTGTTCAGGGATCAAGTATCCATTGATTTATTCCTATCTTGTTCATTACAGTGTCAGTGCTAGGGGCACCTGGGTGGGTCAGTTGGTTAAGCGTCCGACTTTGGCTCAGGTCATGATTTCGTGGGGTTCGTGAACTCGAGCCCTGCGTGGGGCTCTGTGCTGACAGCTCAGAGCCTGGAGCCTGCTTCGGATTCTGTGTCTCCCTCATTCTCTACCCCTCCTCCACTTGCACTCTGTCTCACTCTCTCTCAAAAATAAACATTAAAAATTGTTTTAAAAAAGTGACAGTGCTATGCAGTGACTATAATACAAATCCAAATGTCACTGAACTATTTTCAAGTTAATAAGTCTTCAGTCAAAGGGAATTTGGTTCAAGAAAACCACTTTGAGTTCTCAAAAAGTTTGTGGGTAAAGTGGTAATTTTCTGAATATGGAAAGGTGTTCAAAGGTCTCCCTGGAAAATATGTTTGGGTTATTAATAGAAAGACAGTAATTGCTTTGTCTCTCTTTTTAGATACAGTGCTACTTTTTAACAATTAAGGTAACTTTGGCAAGCAACTGTAGTCTCTAAAGGAGTACCCTCTAAAGGAATGTGTTATTCCAGTGGATCCAGTTGGCCAGGATACAACTTCAAGTGCATTAATTATTCCTAACAATGTGCACAAAGATAATGTTTAAAAAATCTCAACAGGATATCCACTGTGTTTCTGGTAAAGTACCTATTTACAGAACACAATTAAATCTAGTCTGAACAACCACTGGCTATGAAATGAGGCTCCCAGATATGCGGCCCTATTTATGGGCCTTTTCATTTATGTAGCCTTTTCTTCTGTGGGGTGTTTGAAACACCTCTTGTCAGTATATCCAGAATCGTTTTGCTAATTAGTGTATTTTTTTTCTAGAATCACTGTTCTGTAGATATGAAATTACAAGGCTTTAAAATATATCAGTTCATGGAAACATTTATTTCCCAGCTCTTAACCTGTCTTTGGATTTTAGATCTTTTTAAAGCATTCTAATTCTACAAGTCCCCCAAGTAAAGTATACTTTACTATACCATGAATAATGATCTTTTAAGACTTCATTATAGAGGCTGATTGTTTTTTTTTTTAATCTCCAATTTGTTTTCAGGAAATTGTCATAACATCTAATTTACTAAATATAAATATTTTTTTCATTTTTAACAAAACTCTTATTTGAATCTCATTTTCTTTTTGAAATGTCTCCAGCTGATATTGGTCTGAAAGCATGATCCTATAGTAGACATAGTGGATTGTAAAACTCAATTTATATTTATTGACTGAATTTTCAGTATCCAATTGTTTAGAAAATTGCAATTTACAGAGAATTGCTTGATGGATTTGATTTTCTATTCAGCTTCAATTTCTATTCTTTCTTTCCTTTAGCTAGACTTATAGTAAGTTAAAATTTTTGAGCATTATATTCACAAGATGTTATCCAGTAAAGGTAAAATCAGGAGTAATTGCAGAGGAAAAAAAATTTTCATGGTTTTCTAAATTCATCTTTCAAGGTTTTTTTTTGTTTTTTTGTTTTTTGGTTTTTTTTTTTTTTTTTTTTTTTTGTGCTTAAATGCAGAAGTCTTTGTCATTGTTATTCAGACCAGTAAATTCGTTCCAGCCTCAGGGTTTTAGCACATATCCTTTCCTTTTTCCTTTTTCTGGAATGATTCTCCCTTATTCACAATGGTAGCACTCCATTCCTTTTGCTCACAGCAACCCTCCAGCCTCCCCCCCATTTACATATATGTCAATCCACGTGTTTGAGGAGCACCCCCGGAAACTGTATGGTCCTTGGATCCTAGGACTATGTTTTGTTCACTAACACATTCTCAGGGCTTGAGGGCAGGTGGTATAAGAGCTCAAGAAATATTTGTTGAGCAATGATGGGACCTGAACTGACACATCTTTCCTACCCCAAAGCATCTAGGAAAGAGCAACAATGAGCAAATTCGATCATTTCAGTTTACATATTCAAGGTAAGGTTAGCATGTTTGGGGGAGCCTTTCCATGGCTCTGTCCAGGTTTGTAGCATCACCCACTTTTTCCACCTATAGCAGGAAACTCAGAGTGGGGGAGCACTCTTCTTTTTCTTTCTGTTACCTATTGAAGTTCTTAATGAACTGCATTTTCCTAAAAAGTATTGACAATAAGAATGGGCTGTTACATTTAATAATAGCACTCAATACTTTTTCATAACCTAACAAGTTTAGGAATGGTTTCTCAACTTCATTCAGTGCAAACTGAACATTTCCAGAGTGTTTCAAGAGGCTAGAAGGTTCTTCCTATAGTTTAAGTGTTATCCTTGGGAAAGAGCTTACTTGTTGCTTAGATACTAGGATAAAAATAATTTGCAATAGAAAGGCGAGTTCTGCATATAGCCTGAGAAAAAGATTTTATATAATAGACTGCTCTCCCAGAAATAATGGTAACAAATCATTTTAGAGCCAGTTATATAGGACTGCACTGAAATGAAGGCAAATTATTTTAGGTGGGCAACATACATTTAGTGCCTTGAATGTGTTGGGTCTCTTCTCTCCTCTATCTTACCACCTTATGAGCAAAGTAGGCAGTCTCCAGATTCATTCTGCACCCCTCCACGCAAAAACTGTGTGAGCACAGCCCAGCAGAGAATGTAAATATATTTATTTATAAACATGTACTCTCATGTTAATTTCTTATTAACCTACAAGTCTTAAAACTAGACATTTTAAATGGTTAGAATAAGATGGATCGATATTTTAAATATCTTCCTAACCACAATCTATACTGATTAGCTAACGTCTCAATGGACATCAACAAAGGACTTGTTAATATGAGAAGTTTAAATTCTTAACAATAATACTTTTTGGCCCATATCTTTTTATATTAGATGTTTCTAAAAAATGACTATTTACAAAGAACAAAGATCTTTGTAGATAAAATATTGGGTTTATGGGAATGAAAGAAAATATAATTACAGTGGCCCCATATATTGTAAATATTAATATTAAGTCCTAAGGACTTCTTAAAAAATGTTTGGGTAATATGAGGGCAAGCTATATTTCAGTATGATTATTACAGCTGTTTAATACTACTAATTCCAGAAAAGCAACATGCTCACCCTTGAAGATGGAAGACTACAAGCCTCTAAAGCAGTTTCAACTCGCTTCCGGTCTGCTGAGAACAAGCGGTATATGCTGTGAAGTGAAGTCACAACACATGAGATATGGACCACACACTTACCGATGACACCCATTAGAAATATCCCATTGAATCAAACCTCCTCATCATTCATCTTTAAAGAATTAAAATATATCCATTGCTTCATGCATCTGCGTATATGTTCTAAAAAAGATCTATGTATGTGCTTTTCAAAATCACAACATCTAATTTAAAATCAACCTTTTGAGGCAAAGGTGATGACCCAATGAAAAACCATGGCACTAAGTAGCCTCTAATATTAAGTACTTAAATAAATCCTTGATAACTCTTTCTCTTTTGCTGCTACCTATTGCTCTAAAGGTGTAGGTTATTAATATTATTAGTAGATAATGAATTACTCTTAATAATAATAATAATAATAATAATAATAATAATAATTTCACATTGTTATGAATAAGAGCCTACCAGTAAGTCAAAGGTTAAAGACTAAGGACGTATTTCCTTTGGTCAGTAATTTGGTTTTAAAAAATAAAATTTATGTACATCAGCTATACTTCAATAAAAGAGAGGTCAATTTATTAACAAAATAATATTTAAGTACTGCATTAAAACTAGATTTTATTCAATAATTTGAATTTATGGGTTCTATTTAAACATGACAAAATCTAGCATCCAGAGCCCACTGGTCCCACAAGGAATATGGTAGAGGTGAGCTGTCATTGTCTCCTCTAGATAAGTTTTACTCTAGTTCTTCCCACTCCTGGCCTGCATCATCATGTAAGTTCCCTGCCTGGTTTCTGTTGACATTTGAGTTTGCAGCTCCTCCTTCAAGGCTAGCGTCATCTTGGTAGAAAGAGGCATTGGAGTTGCCCAATTTCTATTCCTAGAATAGATCTGAATCTCAGATGGCCTTTTGGGTTTAGCAGTAAGGTTTCCCACCCTTTCTACCCACTTCCTGCTTTGTTGTTTCTTGAAAATGATGCCACAGGAAAATCCCTATGAGGAAACTAGCTGCATTGACATGAACATGGAGCATGAGGGAGAACAAGGTTACCATGCATTTTCAGGCTCCCATTGGGCCAGTGGATAAACGAAACAGAGCCATGGCATGGAGTCAAATCTTTGAGAAAAGCACATGAACACTGGGAAGGGCCCCCGAAGCTTACTTTTTGAGAGGAATGCGCCCTTCTGGAGTGACTTGCAGCTTAAGCTTCGTATAGCTGTTGGAGAAGCAGAAAAACAAGTGTTTAATCTTTAAAATGCTTTCTATTAAGGAATAAAATACATAGAAAAGGGCTGATGCCTATGTACAGTTTATTGAATCTTACAAACTGTTTAGGTCTCTGCAATCAGTACCCAGATCAAGAACTAGAACGTGATCACCTTAGCAACATCCCAGAAGCTCCTCTAGTGCCCCCCTCCAGAGCCCAGTCCCCAAAATGGAACCATTATTGTGACTTTAAACAACATAGATTTCATTTTAGCCTGTTTTGCACTTTATATAAATGGAATAACATTCTTTTGTGTCTGGCTTCTCATATTTTTTTAAAATTTTTTTTAACGTTTATTTATTTTTGAGACAGAGAGAGACAGAGCATGAACAGGGGAGGGGCAGAGAGAGAGGGAGACACAGAATCTGAAATGGGCTCCAGGCTCTGAGCTGTCAGCACAGAGCCCGACGCGGGGCTCGAACCCACAGACCATGAGATCATGACCTGAGCTGAAGTCGGATGCTTAACCGACTGAGCCACCCAGGCGCCCCTGGCTTCTCATATTTTTGAGATCCATCCTTATTTTTTGCTTATAGTTGTAGATCATTCACTCTCATTGTTGCAAAGTATTCCATTGTGTCAATACAACTACTGTATTTATCTCTTCAACTGCTTATGGACATATGGATAGAGAGAGAGCAACAGAAATTTTGACTGCTGCTCATGGGTGTGTGGATTGGGATTACCACTTTAGGAAACTGCACATGCTATGACCCATCAATCCCATATCTAGATATATATGCAACAGAAATGGTTATAACATGTTCATCAAAAGGCATGTTCTAGAATGCCCATAGCAGCTATTCATAGGAATAAACTTGTTTGAAAGGGATATCCGAAATAGATAATGATTAGCCAATTATATGTTTTACTAGCTATATATATATATATATATATATATATATATATATATCATGCTATGTTTCAGATACAATGTCTTCTTTATCTGTGTCCTCTTCCACTAACTCTACCTGGCACATGAGATGTTCTAGAAGGTTCTCATAGATGAAGGGCGATAAACTCAAAGACAGTAAAAAGAGAGAAGAAAGGCAGCGGGTAGGGAGAGGCATTAGAAAGGTCATCAAGGTGACAAACTAGAGAGGAGATGATCACATGAAAAAGCATTTAAGTAATGACCTGTGCAGTATTAACAGTAAAAGCAATTCATAGAAGAGTAAGAAAGAAATGTAGGCTGGAGTCTTAGGTCTGGAATGGTGGGTATGTCTTACAGAAGAACAGGAAAAAGAGAAAGTTAATAAGTAAACAGAGGACCACCTAGTAATGTTTCTGCTTGTGGTTTTGATTTCAAGGCTTTCCAACCCCCTGGACATCCATAGCCTCCAAAGTGAACACAACAAATTTTCCTTGCTGCTCATCTGGCAAAAATCATTATTTTCCTTGGTCAAATTATTTTTAGAAAGACTGTGTAATTCCAGGGTGATTGAGTAATCTTGTTTTGCTTGTCTTTCCTCCTCCTTTTCATTCTGTGCCTTCCTCTGCACCTTTTCTCTTTCTCCTTTCTTACTAACACTTTCTGGGATCTGTGGGCAGGAATCAGGACATCAGTTTATGACTTAAGTAGGCAGGGAAGTTATTATAGAATCTATCAGAGATCTAAGACTCTAGAGAAACGAGTACTGTATGTTGTTCTTTTCCTTCTTCAGATAAATAATTGATACGACACAGGCATATGTATGTAGAAGCAGAGGACCCTCTGAAATTAATAATTTTTGGTTCTGAGCACACCTGCCAGGATTTGGACGTGTCTCCTTATTGTGTGTCAAAGGCATTGACATTCAGGAGAGCTCAGCCTAACACGGATGTGCAGCTTGGAGGAAAGAGCAATCTTTCTTGGAAGTTTACCAATTCTAAACACTGGAGGTATCAGTTCTCTAACAAATCCCAAAGGGAAGTTTATGTTTATCAATGTAAGAAGCCAGTGCAGCATAAACAAAAAACTCACAAAGGAGAAAGGAAACTGACTCAGAAGAAGCAACACCCTTAGCAATAAAATTAGGGCTACTTACGCTTTTTCCAGAAATGCGTCTCTGGACATGTTTTGGGCCAGCAGGTTTGTTGCCAAACTGAAAACCTCATTTGTCCATTCCTGAAAGATGTAAATCACACTTGCATTAGCTTGCATACTGTACAGCCTCTAGACACATGTTTTTAGCTAGGCTACCAGGAAGACAAATTAGTTCAATCTGTATGCCTTAGGGACTTTTTCCTTTTCTTTTTTCTTTTCTTTTCTTTCCTTTACTTGTCTTCTCTCTCTCTTTCTTTCTTTTTTATAAAAATGACATAATTAAATTTAAATCCCTGAGTAACTGCTCCTTTTGAAGGAAATGTTTTTATCACATAAACAAAATTTTGTCTGCTTTTAAAAATCCTTACTGATAGAAAACTGGTATGTTGCCTTTCAGTAACCAAGTACTTTTTACTAGTTTCCTAGCATTGTAAAGAGAGAAAGAGTTACCGAAGAGTTTAAGATAGAGTCAAATATATTTTCAAAGCACCTGCAAATGTAATCTTCCTACTTTGCTACTTAAGCCAAAGCAGCTATACCAGGGAACTTTAAAATGTTATAGTTCTACAAGTTCTTAAAATCAGTTGCAGTCACAAAGTCATACTGTATACCATACTCTGTCTCCCCAGCAATTCTAGCAGCCTCTCACAACTCCCCTAATCGAATCCCTACCTCACACTGCTCACCAGTGTTCTCACTTGGCTTCCAAGAAAACAGAAAAGAGTAAATCTACAAAAAAAGTTGGAAGTTCCATTCTGGGTGATAATTTTGAACACAGAATTAACATTGTGCCTCCACTCTACCCCCCCCCCCCCCCAATTCTTTAAGAGAAGAGGACATGAGAGCTAAGAAACCATGTTTTTTTAGTTCAACAGCTTTTCCATCTAGTTTATTTCTACTTTGTTTTGTTGGTCTTCCGTATTTTGCCTTCTGACTTAAGGTATTGATAATATACCATCATGTAATACAGTAACATTTTAGATAGGACTTGGGGTATAGAGTGGTGAAGAAGGAAGAAGGAAGAAGGAATTCTAAGTAAAAAGAAAACTGTCTGGGAGAAGAATCAGAGGTAAGACTTAGAGAGAATGGTGAGTAGTCTCATAGGAATTGCAAAAAATAAGGGTAGTTGCAGTGAAAAAAAGGAAAGTTGGGGCAGAGTATGGAGAGCATTTAATGTCTGTTGAGGTATCCAGAGAGAATCTAGCAAGAAATTCCATAGCACTGAAGGCCTTTTTTAGGGTGAGAGAGGAGGAGAGCTGAGGCTGGATTGTGCGTTAGGGGGATTATCTCTTTCTTGGCCATGTGGAGAATGGAGTTGAGGCTGAGAAACCAAAAAGAAGGAACTCAGCTAGGAAGCTATCCCAGTTTAGGAGGTAATTTTGGAAGCCTTGAACTCTATACACTACTGGTGGAAGACTTGGAAGATGTGACCCAGAGTAACTGTGAGGGAAGCAAAATAGCTGACCACGAAACTTCATGTATAAGCAAATAAGCACTGGAATAACTCTTTAATAGCTTTAAAATAAATTTCCTCAAATTTGATCATTTTAAACTAAGAGTAATTACCTACTGGCCCTGGTTTTTACAATATGCTTCTTGTATAATATTTTCTGAGCTAAGGTCAGACTTTAGACATTTCTACCTCCATGGCAACTTTACGCATCAGTGAAAGTATCTGTAATTGAGGTCAATGTACCGTATCATATGTTTACTGGGGGCCAATTCCATACCAGAAATAGGTACAGTGAAGGCATTATGAAGAATTGGGGAAACTTAACTGGGTCTGACCTTTTAGGTTGAAAGATAAGATCTCTATTATAGCCAGCCCAATAGAAATACAACATCAGCTATGTATGTAATTTAAATTTTTCTATTTGCCACATTAATAAAGTTAGAAACAAACAGGTGAAGCTAATTTTAAATAAATATTTTTAATGTTTATTTATTTTTGAGAGAGAGAGACAGAGTGGGAATAGGGAAGGAGCAGACAGAGAGGGAGACACAAAATCCGAAGTAGGCTCCAGGCTCTGAGCTGTCAGCACAAAGCCCAGTGTGGGGCTTGAACCCATGACTGTGAGATCATGATCTGAGCCAAAGTTGAATGCTTAATTGAGCCACCCAGGCACCTCAAGCTAATTTTAGTAGTATATTTTATTTTAACTAATATTTCAAAAATATTAATCACGTAATCAACATAAAATGTAGCTATTTTATATTCTTTTTTAAAAAAAGTGTTTATTTCTTTATTTTGAGAGAGACAGAGAAAGTGTGAGCAATGGAGGGGCAGAGAGAGAGGGAGAAGGAGAATCCCAAGCAGGCTCCAAGCTCAGTGTGGACCCTGACATGGGGTTTGATCTTATGACATTGAGATCATGACCTGAGCTGAAATCAAGAGTCAGATGCTTAACTGACTGAGCTTCCCAGGTGCCCCTTGCACTCTTTTTGTGTACTTAGTCTTTGAAGTGAGGTATTGGTTTTACACTGATAGCCCATCTCAATTTACATTGACAACCTTCCAAGTATTCACTAGCCACAGGTAGTGGGTGGCTGTGGCTGTGGCTGTGGCTGTGGCCTTTGGTCAGTGCCCATCTTCTAGATGCTTAGCTTTTTACAATGGGTCTTTTATAAAGCCAGCCAAAGGACAGCATCATCACCACCCTCACTACACAGCCACGGTTAGCTAATTCAGAAAGTAAAGCACAATTTATTTTCATCACATTGTCAGAATGTGAACATCTAAATTTCTACGTGTGGAATTCCTAGAATTCATTGGCTTCCTGCAGCTCTTTGAGATATTCAAAAAATCTGACCCAGGCTAGACCAAAGATTCAGGGACTAAAGCAGTGACCAAGGGAACTTTAGAAATATCCCAACTCTTGCCTGGGTACTGGTTTCTGTCTCTATCATCCTGAGCTAAAACAGCACGTATCTTACTTTGGATTCCCCGGAAGCAGACCCTGAGCCAAGGATTGACGAGGAATGGGTTTATTATAAAGCGTTCCATGGCAAATTTATAGTGGACTGAGCAGGACTGAGAAGGTAAGAAGGTAGAAGGGTGTGACACCAAACAAACTCAGGCACATGGGAACTTTGGCCTTCTTCATCCTGATGTAGACCACACATCAAAGTTGAGTTTTGATGAAGAGCATAGAGCTGGAATGTGGCAGTCCCTGTGCCTGTTACTCTTGGTTAAGGGCTGCTGGAAGTGATGGAAATCCCCAGGTACTTCTGCTTTTCTTGATAGTACACAAAGGGGATTCCAGCATTCAGAAGGAACAGCCAACAGAGGCAAGGGTGCTGGCTGCTGGAAGTGAAAGCCATCAAGGTATTGTGTGTGAAGATGGAAAAGGATTGGAAAGGATATGGGCAGAGCACTGCTAGAGTCGGCTATGGCAGGATAACATATTTCAGAACTTTTGGGTACCAGAAGTAGCTACATTGTGTAGAGGATGTGCAACCAATGCCTTGAGGGAATTGATTCCCATATGTTCATTGCTTCTGAAACTTGCATGTACATAGAAATCTCTGAGGGTCTTGCTGGAATGCAGATGCTAATTCAGGAAGTCTGGGTAGGAGACAGAGAATGCACATCCCAAGTGAAGTCTATACTGATCCATGCTATGGGTAGCAAGGTTCTAGAGTAGACTTGCAGCACTGAGGGAAAGTTTGGTAGAAATGAAGGACTTTAAGCTCCACACCAGATCTTCAGACTCAGAATCCACATATTTTTCGAGAAAGCCTTGTATTTTTTAGGCATACTGATGTTTGTTTGAGCATACTGCTAGGCCAGGAAGAGTATTTTGAGTAGTAATGTGTGCCAGGACCTGGTTTAGGAAACATTATTCTAATCTTTGTCTACTTGCTCCCCAAGCAAATAAAGAAATTATTTTGGTTATTTGTTTTAGAATAACCAAAGAGATGTCACAGCTGCGCTAAGAACAGCCTGCCTAAAAAGACATGGCCAGAGTCGCTGAAAGCAGCCTTGGCTCTTCCTGAGATACGGCATATGCTTTGCTGCAGGATAGACTGATCCCACCCTGGCAGTGTTCTCATAAATTTCAACACTGGGCCCTGGTGAGTTTGGCACTGGAAGGACAGTTTCTAATTTTAATCTGGAGGGTTTGTTTTTCCACTTTCATAGACAAGGTTCTGATGATTGCCACTAAGCTTGGCCCAACTTCTGCTGTTTCAACCCTGAAGCTTCTTAAATGATGTTTTCTGTCCTATGATCAATCTTTTCCCATGAAGGGGACAACAGAGACCTGAACTAGATAGAGATCTGAACTAGTTGATCTGAAGGTCAACTTCCATGGAATTTCATCTGGAGTTTAAATGCAACTGTTTGTGTCTTAACATATGCAAGACTGTTTCTGAAATTCCCTCACCATCCCCCCCTCCGCACCCCACCCCTGCCAGAGGTTCTGGTGCACTTACTGTAAGCGCCAGTCTTGACACCATTATGGATACAAAGTTTCCCTACCGGGTCACAAAGTTAAGGCACGTGCATTTCTAAAGGCATTTCAGTTCTGCCATTCTTGGCACAGGATTTAGGTGTTTGCTTAATGCTGCCAACAATTGTTTCACAATTGTCCATTACTCTTAAAAGTACTGTTTGAGTGTTTACTATGCACTGACCTAGGTCCCTTGCAATAATACTGTCATTAGTTCTCACAACAATTCTCTAGGAGGTAGGTACTGTTACTAGCCTCATTTTACAGAGGAGGATTCAAAGTTACAAAGCACTTGTGAATTACATTCTCAGGGCTAATAAAAGTCACAGTTTGGGATTAGATCACTAGTTTCTTGGGCTCCAAACCCTGTACTCTCAGATATTGTGCTCTCTGTCATTTTGTTCTAGAAAATTTTAAGGTGGCTGATACAGTTAAACAAGATGAAAAAGACAAGTAAATCCACTTAAATGTATTCCATATAAAACAGTGACTCAGCATTTACCAGGGGCTAGTCTAGGCATTTGGCAAATAATTAGCTCACTGAATCCTCACAAGCACTGTAGGAGATAAATTCTGTTACTACCACCCCATTTGTATAAATGAGAAAGCTAAGGTGATCAATAATTGGCATAAGGTCACACAGCTCATTATAGGCACCCCTGAGATTTGAACCCAGGACATTTGGCCCTGGAATCTGTATACCTTACTGCTGTACTATGATGATGAAGCAACCTATGGAGTTTATGAAGTAAACGCCTTATCGACATGCTATAATGATGAAATTAGAGGAGAAATGATAAGATGGAGACAGGGGTGAGCCCAGTCACAGAGTACAGGTCTAAAGTCTTGGAATTTTGATAGAAGTGGGTCACAAATTCTACTCGCACTTGCTTTAACCAATGTAAGGAGAGATCCAATCACAAATGCTCGACCCTTGCCCTAGATGCAAATGCCACTCATGAAGCAATTCAACCATAATGACTAGTTCTGAGAACAGAGAGAAATTTCTCCCTTTGGCATTCACACTCAACTTCTTGGCCTAACTTTTGCTGCAAGGGATATACAGGCAAAGACAGAGTGTTCTGGAAGAAATAGAATTCTTGGAGATGTTTCTCCTCCCAAGGTTCTGAGTTATGCTATCTTTAAAACTTTAATGTATTTGTTCTAATCTTCTTTTTCAGTATTATGTATTTTTCTTACACATAAAAATACAGAGAATAGTTTAAGTAACACAGATCAAAATGTAACAAATGTTAACACTGTGCCATATTTACTTCAGTACTTTTTGAAAAATATATCCTTAAAATTTTGCAGTACAGATTAATTCCACGCTGTGCTTCTCTCTAGTTTCATTCTTCTCCCTTTCTCCAGGACCAGATTCTATATTGATATCTGGATGTCAATACCACACCTATTTTCATGGGGGATAAATTAGGATTCAGCAAACTGAGGACTGAGGGCTAAAGCCAGCCTGTCACCTGGTTTTGTAAATAAAGTTTTATTGGAATACAGCCATGCTTGTGCATATACTTATTGTCAATGGCTGTTTTCAGGCTACAATAGCAGAATTCAGTAGTTGTAAGAGAGTTTGAAAAGGGCAAATTATTTACTATCTGGCCCTATACAAAAAATAGTTTGCTGGTCCCTGGTATGGACCCTTGTATATTTAAAATATTACATAAATCATATCATACTTTATGCATCTTTGGCCAGGGACTATTTGCAACCAATATTATATCTTTAAATGTATCCTTGCTTCTGCATGTGGGTCTAGTTACTAATTTTACCTACGATACTATTCCACTATAAGGATGTATAATTTATTAATCCGTTTTTTTATTGATGAACATTTACAGTTTTTTCCTTCAGAAAGTCTTGTTTGTACAAACCTATTTCTTATTGCTTTAAGCCACATCTGGGAGATTCTCTATCAATACAGAATATTGAATATATTCAATATCATGAATTCCTAGAATCCATGGATCTTCATCAGTACCAGATGCTGATACTTGCTCACCAAAATGATAAGGACACAATGTTCCCATTGGCAGTGTAGGGGAGCTTGCATTTTACCAAATGCTCAAAAACACCTGCTATTATTAGGCTTTCAGAAAATGTTCACAAATCTGATGGATGCAATGTGGAATCTTGCATGGTCTTAATAAACACCCCTGATTTACCAGGATAGTGGAGGATCATTTTATATGTGTTGGGGCTGTTCTACTTTTTCGTTTCTGCAAATTTCCTGTTAACATTCTTGTTTTTAAAGTTTATTTATTTATTTTGAGGGAGAGAATCCCAAGGAAGCTCAGCGCTGTAGTGCAAAGCCTGATGTGGGGCTCAGTCTCATGAACCATGAGATCCTGACCTGAGCTGAAATCAAAAGTTGGATACAACAGACTGAGCCACCCAAGTGCCCCCCTGTTAACATTCTTAACCCATCTTTCTTTTAGAGTATTTGTGTTCATTGTCTTTAAAAAGGGGAGAGATTTGTTTGTGGTTTGAGCTCAAGCACAGGCCAGTGGTCACTATCAGCCCTATTGAGAGAAACAAAGTGCCACACAGTGACTGCGTGTTGTAAATGGCACTCAGGGCATCATGGCATGCAAGGCATCCACCCAGGCCATGGCTGTGACCTGATACCAAGCAGCTGGAGTCACACAGAAAAGGCAGACTGTAACCTTCGCCCTCTGAAACATGTCTTCATGCAGTGAGTTCTTTGGGAAAGAAAAATATTCTAAAAGGAATACTGAATACACATAAAAGTTATGAGTCAATGGTTACCCTAATAAAGTAAAAGTACTGACAAATGATAATAATCTAAAAGCAAGTACTTCCAAAGGGCCTCATTCGGATGCCTCAATCTCTCCATCTATTGTATTTAATCAAGTTTTAAAAGGTTTCTGGAATAAATAATACTTTACATAAGATATATTTTATTTGTGAGATATATGAAGGTCCTAACAATTTTAAATAGCTGTCCACCTAGTTTTCATTTTTTGGCAACCCCCCTACTGCCATCACTGATAACAGTATCATTCCCATTACCTCTGTTCAGAGGCAGATAACGGTTTGGGATTTAAGTAAGAAGGGACATTGTGCAGCTCATTCAGAGTTGCATTGCCTGGCTGAGCACATTTCTCTCACTTACTGGCATGCATCAGAATTCATATCACTGAGCATTTGTCTTAATGGTACAGTAAAGAATCTTTTCACGGCAAAAGATGGTCTATGGGTTACAAAGGCTTTCATTAAAAGCAAAAAGGGGGGCGCCTGGGTGGCTCAGTTGGTTAAGCGTCCGACTTCAGCTCAGGTCATGATCTTGTGATCCATGAGTTCGAGCCCCGCATCAGGCTCTGGGCTGATGGCTGTGTCTCCCTCCCTCTCTGCCCCTCCCCCGTTCATGCTCTGTCTCTGTCTCAAAAATAAATAAACGTTAAAAAAAATAAAAAAAATAAAAGCAAAAAGGACTATTGGAGAAGTCACTGCATTAAATGATAGTATATCGAACATTTAGAATTTTGGTAAAATTTCTGGTACAGTTTCTCTTTCTTTAGGTGGCAGTGACAGTCTTATATCTTATAGTCAAAGTGTTCATCTTATCCTCAGCGAGAAATGGTTGTCAAATAAAATATAGTTATCAAAAGAAGACAAAAGACAGGGAGCATATTAGGACCCAGTATTATCACTATTGGGACGCTAGAAAATTATATTACTCAAATGATGTAATATTAAGGAAAGATGCATAATTACTTTCAAAAGACTATGTGATTCAAACAACTTTATGCTGCAATTGACAAAAGCTCAAGTCAAGCTAGCCTAGGAAATAAGAGAATTTATCAAGGACACTGGGGATTTCCTGCAATTGAAGGAAAAATTGTGCAAACTGCAGCAAAAAAAAAAAGATACATATAAGACATCAGGAACCTGGGGCCTAAAAGCCAAGGAGATCGTCTTTATTGCTTTTCCATTGCTCTCTACTCCTGGTGGCATTATTTTTTCTACTGATATTATTTTTGTTCCCATGGGCACCAACTGCATCAAAAGTTGTGGCACATGGTACCTCCCACCACCAGAGATAGTCTGACGACCTCACTGTCAGTATGAAAAATCCTGACAAATGTCTCTGACTGGTCTACCTCTAGAACAGTCTAGTCAGGTAAGAATCTAGTAGTATCCATGAGGCCAAATTGTTGGAACTGGGGGAGAAGCAGTGAGCAGAGAATGGAAGAGAATAAGAACAATACATATATCCATTCATTGGAGTACTGTGGAAAAGCAGGTGGAAGAAAAGGATATGTGTCGTTTACAACTTGGATCTCATAGTTCTGCATCCCATTCTTTTTTTTTTAATGTTTATTTATTTTTGCAAGAGACAGAGACAGAATGCCAGTGGGTTAGGGGCAGAGAGAGAGGGAGACACAGAATCCGAAGCAGGCTCCAGGGTCTGAGCTGTCAGCACAGAGCCCCACGCAGGGCTCGAACCTACAAGCTGCGAGATCATGACCTGAGCCGAAGTCAGACGCTCAACAGACTGAGCCATCCAGGTGCCCCAGCGTCCCATTCTTTTTATAAAATAGGCAATAAACCCACACTTTTGACTTGGGTTGACTTCATGAATGAATGAAATGTGTCAAGGAAAGAGAATGACATCCATGCTTTATAATTAATGCCTTTTAAAATTAATTTTTATGTCTTTTTCTTTGTTATGAGTATTCAATCACTATTCCTGGCTACAGCATTTGGGTAATTACTTCATATATTTCTTAATGTAACTTGAATGATGCTATAATAGGTTGTAAGAACTCAGAGTACTGTGTGCAACATTGAGCTCAGGAGGCTCCCCAGTTAGTAAAGTAGAGAAGCTTTAGTGTTAGGGCTTAGGGCATCTACATCGACTTCATAGACATGCTTTATGTTTTGCTTTACGCTTTGGGCTCTATTCCGAAGAATTGTTTCCCAAGTATCTTTCTCCAGATAAGTGAAACACTGCTGTAGTACATGGGTACCCTGATGACCTAAGGAAGAGTTCACACGATTGAAAGTGCAATGCTCAAGATGTAAATATGCAAGTATGTGCATTTTGAGAGGTAACAGGCATAGTATGTCCCTAGTCTTCTTCCAACACCTGTTTGACATTCCCCCACCCAATGGTAAAAGCTTAATGTGGTGAAATCAAGTTAAAATGAATGTTAAGAGAGTTCTTCTAAGGGAAAAAGAATAAAGCCTCTCAAAAGAACAGCATCTGTGGCACAGTGTGAAAGAAAAGAGAAAGATACTTGGTTTGGCGACGTTCTCCCAATGATAGGTTTTTCAGCTATACCATTGTGAATCTCAGGTGTATGTTGAGCCTCAGCTAAGGGACATTCTCCTCCCCCTCCAGCTAGTTTACTGAGTCATTGCTCTTTTGTACAATAAAGAAAATGTTGACTGAGTACCCTGATATGACACCCCTAAAGCTTCCTTTACATGGCTTTCATGTCTACCCACCACATTCTGGAAATGGTTCTTTCCAAAAGCCTCATGGCACTATGACGAAAACACTTGCTATTATTTCTTTAAGCCTAGCAGTATTGACGCTAATCGTTACTTTGGTTTGAACCCGCTGGAGTGCTGTGTACTACAGACAGCAAGTGGGTGTAAGCAGGGTCTGTAATTATAATTGATACCATTGTTTATTTGTTAAAAAATAATTCCATTTGAGGAGATCAAGTGAAAAAAAATTTAAAGAAAAAGACAATCCAGCTGATTTTTTTGGTAAGATGTATATCAAGCGGAATAAAAGGAACAATCATAATTTCTTGGGAGTAAAGTAGTGTTGCTTTCTCCATTAAGTGAAATCTCACAAAATTAAAACTGCATTCCTTGAAATTTGATTAGTAAGCTACACACAGATACTTCCTTGTTAAATTATAACAACCTATGGAATTTTGCTAAAATATAATTTTCTCATTTGGAAATCAATTTGTTTCAAATACTGTAATTATACCTCCCCATCTTTAATTTTTTTGTTTTTCTTGAGAGAGACAGAGACAGAGTGTGAGCTGGGGAGGGGGAGAGAGAGAGGGAGACACAGAATCCAAAGCAGGCCCCAGGCTCTGAGCTGTCAGCGCAGAGTCTGAGGTGTGGCTCGAACCCACAAACCGTGAGATGATGACCTGAGCTGAAGTTGGCTGCTTAACTGACTGAGCCACCCAGGAGCCCCTATATCTCGCTCGTCTTTATTTTAAATCTTTTATAAGCTGGATTTTTTCCCCTTTAAATGCAGGGGTATTTGGCTCTCGGTAAGGACTCTATCTGTCAGCCCTTCCTATACTGGGAAAACTACTCTTTGCATGTGGTTCCAGTTGCCTGATCTTTGGTCATTTTCTTACTGCTTTGGAAGGGTGAATCTTGAATACAACTTGTGTTTGTCTACTAATTTAACATTAAAATACTGTTATTAGTTTATGTAATCATTCTTACTGACTCTCTTATTATTGATGCTTCTGCTAGTTTATTTAAATATAAATTTTATTGGATTTTAGACCCCACTCTGCTACTCTCTAGCTGTGGGACCCACTGCTCAGTACCACCTAAGATCTATTTTCTCCTTCTGTCCTCACTGAAACCTGACATTATTTAGGCCAGCAATATATAATAACTGAAAAATCTGTAACTCCAGTGGCAAGGGTGGCAATGTGACACAGGAAACCACATGTTAGCAGAAGTCTGGGAAAATGTGGTTTCTGCTGTAGAGGCTCGTTTCTTTTTGCTGTTGGGAACACACATGTAATGGCTGGAGCCGCAGAGGCATCTTGTCTATGAGGAAATGGCCATGGGAATCACAGGGTCCAGAAAACCTACCTTTAGTCTTCTTGTTGCATGAGCGGAAAAACAAAACAAAACAAAAAAAAAAAACAAAAAAACCCACCCAAACCAAACAAGACAGTAATAAATGAAAAATCCTTAATTTATCTAAGCTTCCATTTGGTTTGCTTTTCTATTATTCAAGGTCAAATGTAACCCCTGCCTGATAGAA
Source organism: Panthera leo (assembly GCF_018350215.1). Taxonomy (NCBI): domain Eukaryota; kingdom Metazoa; phylum Chordata; class Mammalia; order Carnivora; family Felidae; genus Panthera; species Panthera leo. The sequence goes on along the minus strand of NC_056681.1, from coordinate 34,388,005 downwards.
TCATCTTGGACAAGTTTGTTTGTTTTCTGTTTTGTTTTGTTTTTGTTTTTGTTTTTTACCTGTCTAATATCCATTTGCCTTATAAAAAGGAGGAAATCATAGGTTTTATTTCATAGGCTCTTGTGACAATTAAGGGACATAATGTATATTAAATGTTTAGACCAGTGACAGCCCCAACACATGCCTAGTAAATGGTACTAATCTAAAAATTTATTATTTATTTGGGCACCTGGGTGGCTCAGTTGGTTAAACGTCCGACTTTGGCTCAGGTTATGATCTCATGGTTCGTAAGTTCGAGCCCTGCCTCAAGCTCTGTGCTGACAGCTCAGAGCCTGAGCCTGCTTCAGTATATGTGCTGCTGAAGCGAGCACAGCCTGAGCCTGCTTCAGACTCTGCACCTCCCTCTCTCTCCTTGCCTCTCCCCTGCTCATGCTCTGTCTCTCTCTCAAAAATAAACATTAAAAAAATAAAAAAAAAATTATTTATCAAATAAGCACATACATTGGTTTAAAAAAAAAAGTGTCCAGAGGGGCTATAACAAAAAGCAATGATTGCTTGTGATACTCTTACCCTAGTTTTGCTTCTTGACAGCTATTTTCATTTCTACTCTTAAATTTCTGGGAGTTAATTCCATATTTCCAAATGATCTATTTGTACTGCTTTCTCTTGATTGACTGATTTTAGAATTGAACTATCAATATCCAACTCTGATCTGTTGTCCTGTCTCTCTTCTTCCTTCCTCCTGATAGAATTCTGTTATCACTATCTTTTCTCCTGGTCACCTCTACAACCTTAGCAACATGATTAAACCGTTTCTTAATCCACCAGTTAAAGACAGCATCACGTGGCTTCTAAGAAGAGAACATTTACCTGCTAATACTTTTACCTTCAACTTCTGTTAGCTTAAATTTGCTTGTAAAATGATCAAAGGTGAAATGTTTTTATCTTGCTTACTGTTCATAATTGACTTCAATTATTTGCATATAAATTGATTCTAAAAGTCTAAAACCGATAAAATAAAAATTTACATGATTACAAAAATGCAAATATAATTTTCTGCAGGGTCACGTATTAGACTCTGATTATCTTTCTTGTTATATTCCCATCACCATGAACTACATGGCTTTCAAAAGACAAGTCTCTTTAGCAAATGGTGCTGGGAAAATGAGACGGCAACATGCAGAAGAACAAAACTGCACCACTTTCTTACACCATACACAAAAATAAATTTGAAATGGATCAAAGGACTAAATGTGAGACAAGAAATCATCATAATGCTAGAGGAGAACACAGGCAGAAACCTCTTTGACCTCGGCCACAGCAACTTCTTACTAGACACATTGCCAGAGGCAAGTGAAACAAAAGCAAAATGAACTACTCGGACCTCATCAAGATAAAAAGCTTCTGCACAGTGAAGGAAACAATCAATAAAACTAAAAGGTAGCCTATGGAATGGAGAAAATATTTGCAAACAACATATGTGATAAAGGGTTAGTATCCAAAATCTAAAAAGAACTTATCAAACTCAACACCCAAAAAACAAATAATCCAGTTAAGAAATGGGCAGAAGACAGAGACACTTTTCCAAAGATGACATCCAGATGGCAAACAGACACATGAAAAGACACTCAACATCAGTCATCAGCAGGGAAATACAGATCAAAAGGGAACAATCTCATTACCAAAATAGCATACATCCTTTTTGGACTGCTCCTTCAGTTGTTGAAAATTCTGCATGCTTTTAGCAGCGCTTATATTTGTATAATACTTTTCTTATACATTTCTCTCTCCTTTTACCTTTATTTTCTTTGAGGGAGAAGAAACTTAAGCTGTTTTCATTTATCTAATATTTTCCAGCTTCCTACTCATATTGCCTAAACCTAGTCCATTCCTATGTGTGCTATTTAATCTTCAAGACAGTATCTGTTCTTAGCTCTCATGTATTTTTTTGCACTGTCTTTCATATTTTCCTCTCTTCTGTTTTCTCCTTCTCTCTTGCACTCTTCAGATTGATTGCACCTGTATCTCTTATCTTTTCTCTCTCTTCCTGTGTGTGTGTTTTAGTAATCTCTACACATAACATGGGGTTCGAACACATGACCTCGAGGTCCAGAGTTTCATGCTCTTCCCACTAAGCCATCCAGAAGCCCCTTTTCTTTTCTCTCTGAAGGCTGTTGTTTTGTCTTTCATGTTTCCTTGTCTGTTTTCTGCCTTCACTGTGGTTTTTGCTTGGGTCCACACTCTGGGAGATTTCCTTCATTTCTTCTCACTACAGTTGTGTAGAACTTTGACTTTTATTCCATTATCTTATCTTTAGATTTCAAAAAAAAAAAAGATTTTATTTTTGTTTCCTATTTTTCATAACATCTTGTTATCTTATGAATATAATATATTCAAAATTCTCTCTGAGGATGGTATCTATTTTAATTTTTTAGTTTAATTATTTGTTTCTTGAATTACCCCTGTATCTTCTGTCATCATTTCTTATTTTGTTCTTCTTGGCCTCCTTCATCATTCAATAATGTAGGCTTTCTCAGTAGCGTGTGGACATTTTGTTGCTACTTCACATTATAGGGGAACAACAGAGGGGACAACTGGGAGCTCTAAGTATGTGAGATTTTCCAACTTGTAGACTTCTCCTTCAGGTGAGCACATGGGTGCCAGCCACTATGGTGTGGTATCCACAAGAGTTTTACTCTGGATGCTTGACTCCAAAGCTGGCTACAATGATGTTTTTCTTTCTTTCTTTCTTTCTTTCTTTCTTTCTTTCTTTCTTTCTTTCTTGTTAATGTTTATTTATTTTTGAGAAAGAGAGTGAGAGACAGAGCATGAGTGGGGGAGAGGCAGAAAGAGAGGGAGACACAGAATCTGAAACAGGCTTCAGGCTCTGAGCTGTCAGCACAGAGCCTGACGTGGGGCTCAAACTCCTGAACTGAGAGATCATAACCTGCGCTGAAACTGGATGCTCAACTGACTCAGGCACTCAGGCGCCCTCTGATTCTTTTCTAATAATTTGTTCACTTCCACAAGAAAACAAGTTCTCAGCTTTTTTGGTCTGGGAAGTAATTGGTTATCAATTATTCTATATGCAGAGCAAGAGGAGGAGGTGGAGGGGCTGACAGTTTTGTCCATATTCCTTTAATTCCTCAGCCTTTCCACCCCTAAGTCTTGCTCCGTGTTCTGCTGGGCTGGTAGTTCTCAAGTTTGGGGGCATGTCTCCACTGCTTCTGAGCGGGGGTCAGTGACCGCATTGGCTACAGTTCTCTATGGAACCTAGACCGTGCAGAATTCTCTCCACTCTGTTTCATAGACACTCTCCTCACAATCTTCCCTGCAGACTTACTGAAAAATGTCATCTTGTAGTGCCGTATCTCATTCTCTTCATCACTGCATACTTATGTTCCTTTACCATAATTTTCACAGTATCTCAGGAGAGGTAGCACGTCACACCTGTGCTTATTCTGCTGTTTTGGACTAATAACCATTTTGTATTTTATGTCCAAAATTTTTTATTTTCACTCCCTAATTAGCTCTCCAGCTCAATTAATGCAATTCCAGAGAACCTGACATCATCTTTTGTTCCCTCTTTCTCTCATGCCATGCGTCCAATCCATTAGTGCATATATATATATACATATATATATATATATATATATATATGTATATATATATATATAGCTTTACACTCAGAGTATATCCAGAACCCAGCCATTTCTCACCATTCTACCCCAAGCACTCTGTTCTCCTTGTTTCTGCTTCTGCACCCCTACTATGGCTTTTCAACAGAGCAGCCAGGACAATCCTGTGAAAATATATTACACCAAATTAATCCCTTGCTCAAAATAATGCAATAGCTAACTGTGTCACTGGAAGTAAAGCCATATTCTTACAGTGGCCACCCACCACTATTTGGGTCACCTATCACCCCCTCCCCCAACCTCTCTGACTCATCTCTCGGTGCTCTCCTTCTTCCTCATCCCATGCCGAGTACACACCTGTCTCAGAGTCTGCTGTCCTCCATGAGAATTACTTGACCCACTCCATCATCTTCAATTTTCTTCAGAAGTCATCACCTCAGGGTGACCTTATCTGGCCTATTTATATAAAATTGAAACATGCTCTCCCCCCTACTTCCGGCATTTTCTATTCCCCTTCCCTACTTTATTTGTCTCAGCATCTGGCACCGTCTTATTGTGTTTATCATCCACCTACCCCTACCTTTATGGAGGCTTCATGAAGACAATCATTTTTGTCTATTTAGCTTATCCCTGGCACTCAATATCTTGCCTGGTACACAGTAGGCAATTAGGTATCAGTCGAATGAATGAATGAATGAATGACTATTATCATATAGCCATTCGGGAAATCATTGACAAAATATTAAAAAAATTATTCTCAGGGACGGCTTGTTCATTGAGAAAATTTAATGCATTAGCAACATAAAAATGACAGGTGATATTAAGGCAGTAGATGACGCAGATCAACCTGCCACTCTTATAGGATGCCAGGTGTTTTCCCCCAGTAATTAAACAAGGAAGCCAAATTTTTTTAGAGCTCTTCTCCCTTCCAAAAATATTATGGTTTTGTTTGTCTGTTTGTCTTAATCGCTGTGCCTGCTTCAAGGCAATCCACACAAATAGACAATCGGGATTTTACTCAGCTTCAAGGCTTAGAAGATGGAGGCATAGGAACAAGGGGGAAGCAGCTAACTTCTGTGTTATGGGGCGTTCGGAAGGAAAGGGGAGGCATTGCTGCCTAAGCAGTTTTCTGCCTTTCTTTTCTGGGGTAAAGTGGGTTTGTGCTAACAGCAGCTCATACTCTGAAATCACAAGCATTTCTGTGTCTTAGGGTATATATCTTCCCTTCAGTTTGGCATTCATTCCTTTACGTGGATCCTGTGAATGCTGCCCGGTTCAAAAGAAGCTCTTGCTTAAGGAATGCAGAAAAGACACCCAGAAGATGGAGGGCAGAGCACTTTCCTCCACAATCACAAAAATAGCAATTGCTGGTTCTTATCTACGTGTAAGGAAGAGATTAATGTCCAAAATGCTTGTTCCCCCCTCTTTTTATTATGAATGTCTCTCTGTTGACTTTTGAACTTTTAAACTTTTGTACAGTCATTCCACATGGGTGACTTTTTCAACAATTTGAAAGTTTAAGCTGTGCATCTTTCATACTCCTCTAAAACAAAAATGTAGCATGTGGACTGAGTCTCATTTGCCAACAAAAGACATCACGACTACAAAATCGCAAGACTAATAGTGCAGTATATTGACTTGGTAAGGCCTTGGCCCTTACTTAGAGTTGGGTAGGGGAATATCTGAAGATAACAACATAGGCTTTTTGGCTAGCATGAAGAGGTCAGGAAGAACAATGAATGAAGATCTCATAAAATGCATCAATCCAGAAGGCTAACTTTTTACATTTGTAAACGACTATCTTTTTGGCATATATACTCTACCCCCAAGGACGTCTTGCAAAATGTTCTATTATGTGTCAAAATACACTGCTAAAAACAATACATCGTACCTCATTCTATTTTTCTTAATCATTTTTGTTTGAAGAAAATCAGACCTATACCCATTGCTCACTCAACATAAATTGGTCCCAAGTTCAAAAAGGAAATGGGATAAATGACACATTTTGTACAAAGTATATTAGTGTTTGAAAATTCTTTTCTCAATGTATATGTTCCAGAATAAAAAGAATATATATAAGAAACTCATGTCTCTTGAGGCCAGTTTTAAATACACTGTTAATCTGGAGGAAGGTCTAAGAGAATTCCCAGTTTTTGATGAATCAGGTTCTACATCAGAAACAGCTAGTGGTGGTGCTGGCAGGTCCCTTCACTGGATCTTCCTTCTCTTCTCTTTCCCAATTTCATTTTGTAGACTATAATTTCTTTTTCTTTAAAAAAAAAAGGCCCCTTCTCTGTGGCTCCTTTTCTCATTCTCTTCACCTAAAAGGCCTCAACTATTTGGTCATTCAAAGCCATCAGGATTTGGCCATTCAAAGCCATTGTTGGGGGGGGGGGGGCGGTGATAGGGACAATGACTCTCTGAGTAGGAACAAAGCTGAATTTGGGAAAGATGAATAGGATAAAAGCCATTGTGGTTAGTGTCATCCCTTTCTCCTACTGAGAACGTTGGCAAACCATGGAGACAGATCCATGCTGGGAAGAAGGGGCCTGCAGCAACTAGCTAGTGAGTGGGTCTCAATTTCTTCAGCTCTAACAAATGAGAAGATCAGAGTACAAGACGTTCAAAGCCTCCATGGCTTAATAATTTTCATGATCTATCAGTTTTTTTCAAGGGCTCAAATTCCCCTTCTTCCCTTTCTCTCTCTCCCTCTTCCTTTCTTTTTTCCCCAAACACTCACATATTGAAAACCTACTACACACTAAGCTAGATCTTGGGAACACAGAAGTGACTAAGCTGTTGTTTCTGACTTTAAGTAGCTCACAAATCCAAGGTAGGGTGTCAGAGACACTAACAGATAATTACAGTGTGATAAATGATGGAGAAAATATGCATGGGGTTCACCAAAGAGCAGAGAAGGAAACTCCATTATTCATGGAAATCATGAGATGGAGGGGGAGATGGATGAGCTGTATTTAAGCTGAATCCCCAAGGAGGCTTCAAAGTTCTCCTGGTGGACAAACTGGAGAAGGGAAGTCTAGCAAGACACACGATTCTGCAAGCACCAAACTTAAAATTATAAAGGTAGAAAGAATCACAAGTAGTTAGGAACTACTGGAGCAGAATTGTGCAAGGGTCCAAGAGGTGAGTTACCAGCACATGAGAGGAGGGGCTATGTTTGTTTTGTCACTAATCTATCCCCAGTGTCCACTGAAGTGCTTGCTACATGCTAGGCCTTCATTAAATATTTGTTCACTAAGTGAATGAATGAATGAATGAATGAAATAATCAGGAAATTTATTTTTTTTAGGTAACAGGCAATGCAAAAGATTTCAAGGAGTGCCTGGGTGGCTCAGTTGGTTAAGCAACTGACTGTTGATTTGGGCTCAGGTTATGATCTCACGGTTTGTGAAACTGAGCCCTGCATCGTGCTCTGTGTTGATGGTGTAGAGCCTGCTTGGGATTCTCTCTCTCCCTCTCTCTCTCTGCCCCTCCCCAACACACTCTCTCTCCCTCCATCTCTCAAAACAAATAAATAAACTTAAAAAAAAAAAAAGAAAAAGATTTCAGGCATGATCAAGTTTAGAGTTTTTTAAAAAGATCATTCTTATGCAGGGGGGCATGTATATAGTTGGAGAGCAAATAGAGGGTTCAAGGAAAGTAGGTAGAAGGTGCCTACAGAAGAGAAGGGTCAAGAATTTGAACAACATAGCAGGGGGAAGAGGGAGACAAGGCAGAGATGTGAGAGCTAGTTAGGAAATTTGGAGAGCCTGCAAGTTATTTGGATGGTAGGCAAGCATCTGGTGTGGATGAAGGTAGGAAAATTTCTAGGGAAACCCAGGTCATATCCTCAAAATGAGTGAACTAGATTCTCTATGACATTCATAGCTGCAGAGGTTCCCTGAAAAATCTAAAATAACAGCCATTCAAGGCTGATGTTCAGTTACAGAGCATATTTTTGGAAAGCTCATTATTCTGTAATTTCAAAATGCAATCATTTAACATACAGGCATCCTCGATTAAACATTTTTTTCATATGTGAATTAGTGTTTAAAATACCAATGGGCACAACCAGTTTGGTAAAGTGCCATTATCTATCAAAGCTGAACATATGAAGATTTGTGATCAGCAATACCTATCTCACAGACAGGCAAGTTTGTAACAACACTATTTGTAATAGCCTTAAGCTGGAAACTGAATGTCCATCAACTGTAGACTAGATTATGGTATACTATAATTATGGTATACTATTTAGGAAAGAGAATGAACTAAGCTATAACCATATGTAAAAATTATAGTAGGATATCATATATCTAATTTGAATAATAGAAGTCAGACCAGAAAGAAGACATGTTTCCAGATTCCATTTAAAGATTTTAAAGATAGGTAAAACTCATCTGTAAAGTTGGAGGTCAAAATAGGGGTGTGTTAGTACAATAGACACCGGGGTGTTCATGATGCCATTTCTTGATATGGGTGTGATTTACCTGGGCGTGTTCTCTTTTCAAAAATCTTTCAAGGGGTGCCTGGGTGGCTCAGTTGGTTAAGCGACTGACTGCAGCTCAGGTCATGTTCTCATGGTTCGTGAGTTCGAGCCCCACGTTGGGCTCTGTGCAGACAGCTCAGAGCCTGAAGCCTGCTTCAGATTCTGTGCCTCCCTCTCTCTCTGACCCTCCTCCCCGCTCACACTCTGTCTCTCCCTCTCAAAAATAAATAAATATTTAAAAATATTTTAAAAAATCTTTCAAGTTATACAGTTATAATTGGTGCTGTTTTCTGTGTATATTATATTTCAATCAAAAGTTAAAAAAAACAATGGGTGCCTGGGTGGTTCAGTTAGTTAAGCGTCTCACTCTTGACTTCGGCTTAGGTCATGATCTCACGGTTCATGGGTTCGAGCCCTGTGTCAGGCTCTGTGCTGACAATGCAGAGCCTGCTTGGTTCTATCTCCCTCTCTCTGTCTCTCCCCTGCCTATGAGCACACGCGCCCTCCCTCTCCCTCTCTCGAAATGAATAAACAAACTTAAAAAAAAGTTTAAAAAACAATTTGGCTGAGTTCCTGCTAATAGCATGGCTAACCAAGAAAAACAAATTTGTTTATTTTGTTTTTCCTATTTATAAATGCTTAAGAGAATTTAGTGTGTGCAGAATTAAGGATTGAAAGCAAAGGCATCTGCCAATCCTTGCGCAGAGAAATGAACACAGAATTTCCCCTGCACAGCTCTGCCATTAGCCATCTCATTCTTTTTTTTTAATGTTTATTTATTTTGAGAAAGAGAGAGACAGAGTGTGAGTGGGTGAAGTGTAGAGGGAGAGGGAGTCATAGAATCTGAAGCTAGCTCCAGGCTCCAAGCTGTCAGCACAGAGCCCCACGCGCGGCTCATACTCACAGACCATGAGATCATGACCTGAGCCAAAGTCGGACGCTCAACTGACTGAGCCACCCAGGCACCCCAGCCATCTCATTCTTATAACCCACTGAATCCTTACTGTTTGCACCCACTGCATCTTAACACACTGGAGCAATGCCTGGGTTGGAATTTGCCAAACTAGGTAGTGGTTCAACAATATGTCCACCGAGGGGGCTTATCAGAGTGTCCAACTATTTAGGACTGAATATCAGAGCCTGGATCTCCAATCCTGTTTCTCAGGGTGATACATTATGTCACTGATGTATTGCACTGGACAAAGACTGGAGATAAGACTTGGGGAGGTAATGGAGGGTGTGAGCTTCCAGGGACACAGCCATGGAAAGGGACCAGAACCCAGAGGGAAGACGTGGTGTCTTTGCACACTGGGATTCCTCTTCACTAATCATGAATCAGATTTCACTCCTTGTTGAGTTTCTCTCAATGAAGAGTCATCTCCCAACAGTTACACACTGAATAACTGAGACCTGAAGGTAAACACTAGCATATGGGAATCCTGTGAACCCCAGCTGTTGGCTTAGAGCAATTTGTTTTACTACCTTCAGAATGCTGTTTAGACCGTAGGACTGCAGGAGGTAGTATACACAACTAGAAGTCTCTTCCTGTGTAGCCCTCACCTCAAAGAAAAACAGAAGGGCTAGAATTGGGCAGGTAGAAAACAATTATTTCGTCTTCAAGCTACTTGACCAGTGGAAGAATTTTCATTGATCCGATAAATTGGTTAGTATGCTCAAAACGTTATTTTGGGGGCTGATATAAACAATCTGTCTTTCACAGTTCATGTTAACCTTACCAGTTAGATCTTCAAAGAAATGCACTAAATGGTACTGAAAAAAGCTTGAGAGTTCAGATCATCTTTACTTCCAGATGCTGACATCTGTGTCCTTTGTCACTGAGAAAGTAAAGGCAATCAGAAAATGTCTTCAATTCTCTCCACAGCATGTACCCTTTACTAGCATCCTAACCAATATGCTCTACTTTTTCTTCTCTTATTGATTAAATGTCCTTGCTCCTGTCTAAGCCTAGCCACTCTATTTCTGAACTAGGACAGGGTTAGCACACTTTTTAAATAAAGAACCAGGTAGTAAATATTTAAGACTTTGTGGTCTGTATGGTCTATGTCATAACTACTCAAATTTGTCTCGCAAAAGCAGCCATAGACAATATGTGAACAAATGGAGGTTGCAGTGTTCCAATAAAACTTTATATAAACAGGTGGTAGACCAGACATGCCCCCAGGGTTTAGTTTAGTGAGATCTGCACTAGATCCTACTGCTTTCTACTCAAGGACTTGCTCCAGCAATTCTCCTTATCTCCTAAATTGGCACCTTGTTTTCTCTCTATGGGACCATTCCAATTAGCATATATGTACATTGTTACTTCTCCCATCTGAAAAATCATCTCTGGACCTCACTTCTCATTTCTCTGCTGTCTTTCACATCAAAACTTCTCAAAAGAGCTTTTGGCTTCTTTTTTTCTCTTTACCAATATTCCCCAGAGCCCACTTCAATAGGCTTTTGACTACACCACTCCACCAAAGTTACTCTAATCAAGGACATGAATGACCTCCATGTCACTAAATGTAATGGTCATTTCTTGGTCTTCATCTTGGGCAGCATTTGACCTTGTTGTTGATACTTTATTCTCCCTGAAACATTTTCTTCCCCTGGCTTCTGACAACACACACCACCTTATTGCCTTCTCACTGGCTACTCCTTCTCAGCTTCTTTTTCTGATTCTTTCTTAGCACAGTTTCTTCATGTTGGAGTATCAATGACTCAGGCTTTGGGCATCCTCTCTATCTATAGTCACTTCCTGGCTGATCTCATCCAATCTCATTAAATATTATCTATAACTTGATGACTTCCAAATTGATGTATTAGATTTGGCACTTAACTCCAGGCTTGTATATCCAACTCAACATATCCACTTGGGTGTCTAATAATTATCTAAATCTGAACATAATCAAAACTGAACCCTTGCTATATACCCCCAAATGTATGCTCTACTTTAAATTTTCCCTATGACATAAGTGGTTATTTCCATCCTTCCTGTTTCTTGGGCCAAAACTCTAACGTCATCCTTGATTCTTCTTTTCTTACATGCAACATACAATTTATAAGCTTATGTTCTCAATTTTTCTCCATATATATATATATATATATACATACATACAGACTTCCTATATATATATATATATATATATATATATATATACCCCTTCTCATCTTTTACATAGCTCTACTTTAGTCTAAGTCACCAACAACTCACTGCAAATATTTTAGTAGTTTCTTCACTGGTCTTCCCTGCTTCCATTATAGCCTTTCCCCATATGGTCCATTATTGACTAAAAGGTTAAGTCAGGTCACGTTCATCCTCTGCTCAAAACCCTCCAATGGCTTCCATCTTCCTCACAATAAAAACTAAAGTCGTTCAGAAGCCCACACTATAACACAAGGAATGAACTTGTTTCCTTAGCTGGTTTCCTTTGCTGATACCTCCAACTCTGCCACAAGTCATGTAGCTGTGAGTGGAGAACTATTAGAAGTTAATGGTAGAAGAGTAAAAAGGATGGGTGGTGATATTCACTTCCACCCTGTGGTTCCAGGGAGTGGTCAGGGCATCCCAGGGAAGGGGGGGGGTACTGAAGTACAGGAGTTCCTGAGGATAGCAAATGTGGATGTGGCCATTGGTCCTTACGGGAGTAGGAGATTCAGGGAGAAGTATTTGACCCAGAGGGCAAACGTGAAACCACCTATCCCTGGCATTAAAGGGAAGTGCCCCTCTAGGGAGCAGGGAAAGCTGATCCTTAGAGTACAGAGTGGTTGGCAAATCAAACTGCATAACAAAAAGTATGACTGAGATATGCAGGAGACACCATGTTTTTAGTCCAACTGTGGAGAAAAAAAGAAAGACAGTGTTCACCCCACTTTTTTAAAAGAGTCACTTGTCTTAAAGGATAAATAAAAGGTTCAAATTCAGGTAATTTATGTAAGAAAGAAAGCATGCAAATCTGGAATAATATATTTAGGAAAGTTCAAGTCCTACTTCTAATTATTTTTTTAAATTGATCCAAGAGATTTCTCAGAAATCTGTGATATTGCTGTAACTGAGCAACTTCCTTCAAATTTTTTTGCCTTCTCTGTGCACCCCATAAAGAAATAGCTTCCTTCTCCCACCCTCATACCCTCTCCTCCTACTTTATTCTTCTACACAGATCTCCATCTGACCTACAATATGTTTATTTCATAACTGTGATTTATCTGTTTATTTCTCCCAGAATGTTGGCTCTGAGCATTCTAGAATGCTGTATCCATAACACTGGAATTGTGGTTGGCACAGAGAAGGCAACTGACAAGTATGTGTTGAATGAATGGATGAGCCAGAATCTCTTTGTAAATAATTTCTTCTGGAGATATTTGAGTTTCAAAGAAGCTCCGGTTTCTGTCAGACATTCTACATAATGAGAGAGGCTGTCTCCTTTGGTGTTGACACTACACAAAGCATCATGTACAATGGCCTCAGAAATTAAATAAAAGGTGTGATGTTATGAGACAATTCTGACAATTAGAAGGGGGGAAAGTAAATTTTCAGAGTAAAATGGTGTTTGCAAATCTTAACATTCCAGCGAGCAATTTCAGTGGGGAAAAAAAATACCCTAAAGGGAAGGCAAGGGAGGCAAAACATTCTGTAGCCTCATTAATTATACCAGGAACATCAAGTTGCTGCTGGAAAAAATGTCTACAGATGCAGTCCTGATGGAGAATATTACAGTGTTCAGAAATCAAAATCCCTAAAGAAAATTAGTGGGAAGGAATGCACAGAGAGAAGGAAATTGAATATGTTTGAAACCTAACTGCACAAAGGCTTAATACAGTATAAGATATGTAGATTGACTTGTAATATAAAATCTATATTCATTCTTAGTAAAAGCCTCCCTGGAAGTCACTGCCATTTTTTGAATGTTTTTGAGAGTTCATGAATCTCGTGAATTGGTTATTTTTTAAAGTGAATATGGTTGCATTTAAGGAACGATATTTCGAAAATATTTTGCAGGTAGTTAATATTTAATTATCTGTATTCATTCATCCAACCATCCAACCAACCATCCGTCTACATTCTGAGAAATGAAGTATATACAACTCACAGATTACCAGCAGTATACCAGAATAAGATCTCATGGTAGGCAAATTAATGCTGTCATGCAGTGTTTCACAGAACTGAAGTCTCTCCAAATGTCTAAGTTATACTACAGAAGCAAATGGGTGACTTGGTTCTTAAAGAGAGAAAATAGATTAGGTCTGTAACACGGTTTTGGAGAGTAGTTTCTAAAAACCTCAGACTGTTAAAAGTGGTTGGCACTTCATTCATTCCATTATAAGAAATGAAGTCGATGTTTTTGTAAATGTTGGAAATAAGCCTCTACCATAATCACTAAAGAATAGAGGTCAGGCCATTACTTCTGGTGTAGTTCAGGGAACTGGCAGACCACTGAGGGTTAAAAATTTATAAATCACAATGATGACTGGCTTGACAGAACCTCATAGTTGTGGTCCTTGACATAAGAAGTTCTGTAAGAGCACAGATATGACATACAAACTTGAAAGTATTTTTTGACTCATAATCTTAAGTCTTGAAGGAAATGTATGAAGGGTAAGAATCATCACTAGTATCCTATAAACTATAAACATGAAAAAAGAAAGTTCTTTCAATATTTTCATTTTAGCGCTCTTTTCATGGCAACTGGACTATTCGAGAGAAAGCATCAAAGTTGAGTCCAGGGTTCCCAGAAGTTCACAGCTTCCTGTTTGATAGAGCTTGCTTATATTATAGTTGTTTCTGTATGTATCTGAAAGTCCTGCTATGTTAGTGAATTAGCAACTCCTTAATGGAGAGGCCCTTTCTAATTTGCCATTCTAGTGCATAACTGAATAATTGTTATTTATTGGTATTATTTGAAATTTTTATTTTAAAATCGTTTCCTTCCTTAATTGAGCAGCTACTATGTGCATGGTGGTGAGCTAGGTGCTACTCAGCATAAAAGAGGTTAAAAAGGTGCTAAGGATGGTTGGAAAAGAGATGGGGCTGGAAGTGACATGGGATGAGGCTAAGAGAGAATGAGTTGGGATAAGGTGTTTAGGTACAATAGAAAGTTGATTCACCTGTATTTTCTTCTGCAAAGAAATTGTATCAAATGCCTCATTCTTAATGAAAAATCTCCATAATTCTTAGTAGATGCCATTATTTGGAAGTGTTTGAATTACACCTCCACTTGGCAGCTGAATTATTTTTAGATGTAATTTTAACACATGTTAAATATGACAAAAACCCAGTCTTTTGCAGGCATCAGTACAATATCGTAAGGGTTCAGAGTGAGGTGACAAGCATCAGAAGTTTCTATCCACCATACCTTGGCCACTTCTTCTTGGAAAGCCACGAGATTCAAATGGGAGATGTTAACTAAGTCAGGCCCGTACACCACTGTTATCATGCGATGCTCCAAGCGTCCGATGTTCCCCACATCCAAAAGTTCACGTAATTTGGGGTCCTGGATAATAAACGTTGAAAAAAGTTAGTCTATAGCTACAGATTCCAACATGGTAGCATAGTTCCAAAAGTGTTACACCTACAATGTCTTCAAAACAAAACTGCCTTTTATTAGTACTAGAAAATGGTATGATTGAAGTCCCTAAGCCCATGATGGACTAGAGAGGTGAAGTAACTTGCCAAAAGTTTGTGGAAAGAGAATTTCTGACTCAAGACTTATGGTGTTCATGTCATTATATGAAGAGAAATGAATCAGAGAAAGACAAACACTGTATGATATCACTCATGTGCATAATCTAAAAAAAGCAGAATTCATAGAAACAGAGAATAGAGTGGTAGCTACCAGGGGCAAGGGTATGTGGAAAATGGAGAGATTTTGTTTAAAGAGTACAAACTTCCAGATTCAAGATGTAGATGTTTTAAGGACCTAATGTACAGCATGGTGATTATAGGTAATAATATTGCTGGAAAGATGCTAATAGAGTAGATCTCAAGTGTTCTCACCAGAAAAAAAGAATGGAAATTATGTGATATGATGGAGGTGTTTGCTAACTTTATGGTGACAATCGTATTGCAATATATACTTGTACCAAATCATCATGTTGTACATCTTAAGCTTACACAATGTTACCTGGTAATTATATCTCAATAAACCTGAAAAAAGAAAAAGACTTATGGTCCTTGGTCAATGGCTCTTTCTCATACATCATTTAGTAGCAGCATATTTTTATGTGCCATAATTCTCCCTTAATTTCCTCCAATCATCCCATGACTCACATATTGAAATACAAAATCTCATCTCTCCAGTTCATGACACATTAAGACGAAGAAGATGATTCTTATGGAATCAAAACATAATGCTGTCTTGAGTTGAGGCAGAAACATGGCTGAGAATCACAGTTGTGGACCCTCTCCAACACTGAGTTCATTGTAAAGAAATAGGCTGTTAGCAAGATGGTGGCACCTGCCATGAATATGTTCATTTCAATTCTATCCTCAGAATGTACTGGGATTTGGACATAGAGAACTTTTGCTGTCTTTTCAGAGCAAGTTTGATTCTCTGGGACACCGTAAGTGTGGATCCCTTGGCAATCTAGTCATGATGGGAAATGGAGGTTTCTAAAACCTCCTGAATTCAGAGTAAGACCTAAAATAAAACTCATTCATCTTGGCTGAATTTATTTTCGTCTCATATGAGATGAGAGATCCATGCAGAAAATTAATCAAACCAATCACTTAGCAAACTGCAGCCAGCTTCAAAGCAAGGAATAAAATTGTATTCTTATTTATTTAGCAAAATGCTGGACCAACAAGGCCTGGTTATTCTGACCTCCTTTCTAAGGTTTTAATTTATAGCACCCTTACAAAGAAAAAATGGGCTTAAAAAAAAAGAAAGAAAATAAAATCTCTCCAGCTAAATAATTTGATTTGGTGCCATTAATTATGTCTTAAAAGGTATTAAACGTTTCTCCTCTGTTTGGCTGTGTAAAAAGGAACATTTTCAGGTAAGTTATGAAGAGAGAAAAATCCATTTCAAAGATGTGCCTAATATAATTAAAACCTCAACTCCACTAACAAGTTGAGAACTTATCAAGTACATCAGGCCTCCGAGAAAGATCAAATGCTATTACAAGAACATCAGTTTGCATGCCCTAGAAAAGGAGAAAACTAGAATAAGGATCTTATTAAGTAAACAACAGCAAAAAAGGAAATTTTTAGCATTCTGGCATTAATGAAAGATTGAAGGAAAATTGTCAGGAAGAATGGACAGATAGAATGATTCTATCTGTTCTGTGAAATGAATTACATCATGATTTTTGAAAATTTTTATTTATTTTTTTTAATTCAAGTGTAATTAACATACAGTGTTATATTAGTTTTGGGTGCACAATATAATGAAGAAACAATTCTGTACATTTCTCAGTGCTCATCACGATAAATGTATTTTTTGTCTTATTCACCTTTTTCACCCATACCTTGACTACCTCCCCTCTGGCTACCACCAGTTCATTCTCTGGTTTAAGAGTCTGTTTTGTTTGTTTGTTTGTCACTTTTTTTGCTCTGTTCATTTGCATCATAGTTTTTGAAAACTGCTTAGGCAAAGTTAGAAAAGAAAATGATCAGTCCTTTTAATTTTGTGTGTGTGTACTTGGAAGAGAAAGATAATTCTCAGAAACCATCTGAGACTTGTAATTATAAATCACAAGTTTTGAATCAATGAATACAGAGTCTATATGCGATATTGTGATTTATAGGAAAAATAGATTTGGTATTCAGATGATGAAAATATATTTCTCATAAGTATTTTGTCTTAGTCTGAGGGTCCTGGCTCACAGTCCCTAAAACCCAAGCATTTTCTGTTCAGTCTGCACTACTTTACCACTTGATTCTCATGTCCTTTTGCTCATTTATTAAATAGTAACTGATCAAAGAGTGCCACCTCTGAGAACTATAGAGACAAGAAGTGGGGATCAGGATGTTCACCTGAGTTGTCCTTGAGCTATAGGAATGCAAGGCAAGTAGAGAGCACCCAGCAGAGGTGCCAGAATAGAAGATAATTCTGGAAGGGTATGTGGTGACTCATTGTTATGCATCCGGCTCTTGATCTCAGCTCATGTCATGATCACATGGTTTGTGAGATGGAGCCCCACATCAGGCTCCATGCTGACAGCATGGAGCCCGCTTGGTATTCTTTCTTCCCCTCACCTGCTCGTGCTCTCTCTCTCTCTCTCTCTCTCTCAAAATACATCAATTAAAGTTAAAAGAAAACAAACTTGTTAAAAAAAAGAAAATAATTCTGGAAAAGGACAATATTGTTAGGTACAGTCAACAAGAATTTATAAGATGATCCGCTCTTTGTGGTGTCTCTGGAAAAGTTATCTCACTAATGGCTATTAATATATAATTAAAAAAATAATTGACATTTATGTAATTAAAAATGTGGAATAAAGTATTTAGAGGTAATGTCTGGATTTGGGAGGATGAGAAAGGCTAGCAAAATGAAGATGTTATGATTGAATCTGATAAGAAGATATCCGAGAAACCATCCTATAAGTCTCTCTACATCTGAGATGGTTGTACAATAACTAATAAAGAGTATTGAACATGAACTGCAGGCACAGTAATATATGGGAAATATTCCTTCAATATTTAAAATTATGTAATCTGGAAGTAAAGAGAAATTGTTTAAAGTATATATATAATAAGCAAGGTTCTTACTAATGTCTTTTTGGTGATGGAGTATACCAATTTTTAAACTATATTTTACTGTGTTTGCTACCATTAATAATTTTATTTGTTTTTACAACTATGTCTTTCCTTTATCAGCATCAAACTTGGGTTATGTTAGAATCCTCTCCCTTAAGAAATGACTTTAGGGGCGCCTGGGTGGCTCAGTCGGTTAAGCGGCCGACTTCGGCTCAGGTCATGATCTCGTACTCCGTGAGTTCGAGCCCCCATCGGGCTCTGTGCTGACAGCTCAGAGCCTGGAGCCTGTTTCAGATTCTGTGTCTCCCTCTCTCTGACCCTCCCCCGTTCATGCTCTGTCTCTCTCTGTCTCAAAAATAAATAAATGTTAAAAAAAAAAATTAAAAAATTAAAAAAAAAAAAGACATGACCTTACTTTTCTTTTTACCTATACTCTGAGTTTTCTCAATTTGAACACAATATCCCAAGCTCATATGGTAGCTTCAAACCTCGGTTTCATTATTGAGCATGTTGACATCTGAGGGATATACTGAATAAGATATTTGTCCTTTCAAGTACCAAAAATTGCCCTCAGCTGTTTACAGCAGAAGAGACTCTCAGAGAATTATCTGGAAGGGGGATTTATCTGGAAGGATAAACAGCAAAGTGCCATTTGGAAAACTGTACAGGTAGAAAGAGTTTAATGGAAATAGATGTCCAAAAAACGGCTGCTTCTGGGGTACATCAGTCTCAGGTCTGGGAACATGAGTGGCTGCATTTCAAAAACAAATGAATAAAATTAAAACAGGAATAATAAATGCCTAGATACAATTTCCATGAAAAACACCCCCTTGTAAAAACCTATCCTACAAAGGATTTTATGCCTGAGGTTTTTCTTATTGATTGAACCTCCTGACCAGTTTTCAGAGAAGTACTTAGCTACTCAGATTACTACCAGACTCAAACATATTTCTGGACCCCTGCAGTTGATACACATTACTTGAAATTTTTATAAAGAAAGCAAGCTATCTTTACAATTCTGTAAACCAGTTCATGGTCTCTGTTGAAGCATACTAAAGAATATAGCTCACAAAAAAATAGGAGGAGCGATGAACTTGGAATTTCATATTTTCACTAAGTTGACACTCAAGGACTGCTTTCTGAAGAGAATATCCTAGATATGTCTCCACAGTTCGAATTAACCAGAACAGCTAAGAATCCTGGCAGCTATAATTTAACTGCACTGTGAAAGGTAAGTCTTAGATCACTTCCATTTCCCTAAGAGTTACAAAATGGAGACTGTCTCACTGAATAAGTTCACTTTCTTTCAATCGTTAAGATTCATGATTAAATTACTTCATGTCTGTCGCAAAGAAAGTTACTCAACTTAATAATTCTCCTTCCAGGTAATAGACCACTGAAGAAAGTAAAGGCCATTCTATATCTGAGACACAAGGACTCCATTACAGCACATGTTAGTGTAATTATATCTTTAAAATTTTTAAAATTAATGGAAGGGATAAACACCAGCCACAGGATGATTTTTCAAAGAGGTAAATGCCAGTTTCAACTTTCATTCCTTAATATGACTTTTAAAGAAAAGCTGTCTTATTTGTATCTTTGATATCTACAAAATAAAATATCTTTTAAAGACCTGTACATTTCATTTTTGACACCAGAAACATTTTGGTACTGAAAATATACCTTACTCACCCCCATGAACTAGATCTTTATTGGATTTTAAGTTTATGGAGTAATTTGTATATTAGGTTAATTTTATTCTCGGTACTTAATGCAACATTTTCAACCTGAATTGCAGTTATATGGATATAACTGTAATCCATCATTTATGTAAATGATCAGGGAAAAATCTTTCCCTTAACACTCAATACAATAGTCAAAAATAAACATGACATATTCCTTGTTATACTCAAGTGACCTTAGTACAACCAAGCTTTGTAGGTATAAAGCTACCTCTTCTTTGAAAGCAGAGCAAACTCTTTTTTGTTCAAATTTTGTTGTAAAAGAAAGATATTAACTTATATCCAGGATGGTTCTTCATCGAGTTCCTGAATTTAACATTTGCCTCTCAAAAAAAAAAAAAAAAAGACTAACAAGTTCCCTTGGAATCAATACTTATCGTCACACCTTTCATTTTAAAAGTTTCTCTCTCCTAGATATTTGCAAATGACATATCCGATAAAGGGCTAGTATGCAAAATGTATAAAGAACTTATAAAACTCAACATCCCCAAAATGAATAATCCAATTAAAAATGGGCTGAAGACATGAATAGACATTTTTCCAAATAAGACATACAGATGGCCAACAGATATGTGAAAAGATGCTCAATATCACTCATCATCAGGGAAATGCAAATCAAAATTACAATGAGATATCACCTCACAACTGTCAGAATGGCTAAAGTCAACAACAAAAGGAACAACAGGTGTTGGTGAGGATGTGGAGAAAGGGGAATCCTTTTGCACTGCCAGTAGGATGCAAACTGGTGCAGTCACTCTGAGAAACAGTATGGAGTTTCCTCAAAAAGTTAAGAATAGAACTACTCTATGATCTGGCAATCGCACTACTTGGTATTTATCCAAAGAATAAGAAAATACTAATTCAAAGGGATACACTCACCCCAATGTTTATAGTAGTATTATCTACAACAGCCAAAGTATGGAAACAGCCACTTGGCTGAAATGTCACTCAGCCATAGAAGAAGAATGAAATTTTGCCGTTTGCAACGACATGGATGGAGCTAGAAACTATAATGCTAAGTGAAATAAGTCAGTCAGAAAAAGACAAATAGCATATGATTTCACTCATTTGTGAATTTAAGAAATAATACAAGAAAAAGGAGAAAAAAAGAGAGGCAAATTAAGAAATAGGCATTGAACTAAATAAAACTGATGGTTGCCAGAAGGGAGGGAGTAGGGGGATGAACTAAACAGGTGATGGGGATTAAGGAGGACAGTTGTGATGAGCACCCTATGATGTACGGAAGTGTTGAATCACTATATTGTAAACCTGAAACTACTATTACATTGTGTGTTAACTAAATGGATTTTAAATAAAAAACTTAAAAAAATAAAATAAAAGTTTCTCCCTCCTTTTAATGAACGTGATGAGGAATGTCATGCTCATTAGGATGTAGCTCAGGCAGCTGACACAGCCAGCAAGACTTTTTAGATAAAACACTACCCACTTGCATGGACAACTCTGAAATACAGTGCTGTGAACATTCTCCTATGCAGGAGGAAGACTTGGAAGATGTGGTTTATGCTTTTCTTCCTGCAAGTGAAAGATGAGGGGGGCTTGAATGTTTTTCAGCTATTCCTTTAGATGGAGGGAGCAAGAGGAGAGCAGACGTATTATGACAAAGAAAAGTGACTATGGGCAAATACTAGAAAGAAAAAAGAGCAGGTAGAATACTGTCCTTCATATTTCACAGCGGTATTATCATAACAAGATCATTTACGTTTGTTTTGGACAGAGTAGTGATGAATGTATAAAGACATTCTCCACTCCACTCATGGGGAGCCTCAGTGTACAAGTGAATCTACTAATGGAAAAAGAATATAGTTGGCTTGCCTAGGCACCTCCATCCAAAATAAAATAGCTTGAAGATGCCAGGCATGAATTGCGCTAAAATTAACATGCTTTTCAAATCTAAAAAGAAAAAAATAGTTTGGAAAAATGTAAAGGCAACCATCCTGTAAAATATTCCCCTTGAATATGGACATATCCATGCAGCTAAAAATTTGGTCATCCTTGGGAATAGCCACAGAGAAAACAAAAATAAAATTCAAGGAGAATGTCCAAATAGCATTCTAGTGACGAATTAAAAAATTTAACTGTTTGATGTTTTTCTCCTTTCCTTACAAGCTCAGAGTGTAGTTTCCTGTATTTTCAAAAGCTAGAAGGAAAAGAAAGAGAAAGAGGATGCTGGAGGCATTTCAGGTGGCTGACACTCAGAAGTAGCAGAAAAAAGGAATTAAAATGAAATGCCTGGATTCCTGGGAACAAGTGAGTTAGTCCCAGAATGTGGAGATGTTCAATGGACATTATCCAAAGCTGGACCAATGTGTCTGTTTTGAGAAGTTGCATTATCTGAGCTGGGTTGGATCATAGAATGTTTGGCTTGGATAACAGAATGTTTGTCTAATAGACAAACTTGGCTTGGCTAATACAATGTTCATCTTGATGCTCCAGAAGCAGACCTGAGTCAAAGATCTGGGGGCAAGTAGGTTAATTTGGAGGTAATAACAAGAAAGGCCATGAGGAAGTGGGAAAGTAAGACAGGAACAGAGAAAGCCAATGAATGATGTGTTAATGACAGGTTTTACCACTTTGAACAACTGAGGCTCAATTCATCCAGGGTCACTCCAAGGGACCGTGAAGAACACACCTGAGAATGTTCCCCAAGGAGCCTGGAAACCAGAGCATTGATCTGTTCAATCTCATCTATCATTGGTGGGGGGTCTCTCCTGGGGGGCTCTCTTGCATTATGGCCAGAAATTCCGCATCCTCAGGACTATATGGGAACCCTGCAGGCCACCCCATGGGCCAGTGGAGTACAAATGCCCTGAAAATGTCCATTACAGTGTTGAAGTAATGACTAAGAAATAAGAAAATGTTACCCTGATACTGATGAATCTCCATGTATTCTATGGGATCTACTTTTGAAGAAATTTCCGCAGGGCAAATAGATAAATTCTTATCTATTCAATTCTCTAATAAAAATAATACATGTAATGACAATAGGTTTTTAAAATTAGTAACTTAGTTATGTGTCAAGCAGCTCTCTCACTGTTGTATATTGCCCCCTTTGTTTCATCAACAAATTAACACTGAGAAGTAACTATGTTGTTGTTGTTGTTTTTTCCCCTCAATTTGCAAATGAGAATTCTGAGGTTTAGAGGAGTAATTTGCCCAGTTTTATAAAATAGGGGGAAGGGAGATTTGACTCCAAGTATATCTGATTGTAAAGTCTAAGCTGCCTCCATATCATATTGTGCTAAAGGGGGTAGCCAATTGGATGGGGTTTCTATAAAAATAGTGCAAATAGTTCAACTAGCAGAAAAAACTTAAATTTAAATGAATCAGCTTCTATTCAAATCATCTCCTGTAGTGATATTTTAGACAGCTCGTAAAAATACAAAATAAACCAAATGTGAAATTAAAATAGGAAAGAAACAGGGTCTAATGACACCACTTGTCTTCCTGGGGAAGAGTGGAAGCTGAACGGCCAGATTTAATCATCATTTGTACCATCATCCTTACTGAAAGTAAAAGTGCATGAAATACATAGCAGGTTTTTTTTTTTTTTTTAAGTCACTGGGAAAAAGTAGTTAGCTTCTGCCTCCAGATCTAGTCAGTATTTGTCAAACTTCAAAATTCTAAAGTATAGAGAGCTTGTCACTCATGTTTCAAACTATCCCCCAGCTTTCTCTGACACATGCAAGCATTGAACCACTACGAAATTCATAGGTGCAGCCACTCTCACTCCGGTACATAAAGGTCCATAAGCCCCTGTGGGTTGTGCTGTGTGCAAACCAGGCACTTGGACGTCATTGTTTCCTTCTTATTTAACCCTCTCACTGAGATGGTGAAATGCGTTTCCTTTTCCTTCAACTTTTGGGGAGGGAGTTGGTGCTTCTAAATAAGTCTTAATATCGCTGTGCCCAAATTTGGGAAGAATAAAGAGGCTTCTTTGTTGAAAGAATGCAGGTATATTTACTAAGTTCTCCCTGGTCTGTGCATCCTTTATAGGTGAGATTTTTTTTCTTCCTATTTTGTTGTGATGTCTACTTCCTCACATGGTATTTGATATATGGTACCCCCTAGATGGTACCGAAGGGGCTTCTGGAAGTTAAAATCAAGTATATCAGAAAAGAAGGCCCAATAATTCCTTAATAAGGACAAATACAAACAACATTCCCTTTGCAGTTTCTGGAAAATCCAAGTATACCCATCCTAAAGACTTTTGGCACTTGGAAGGAGACTGTAGAAATTTTGTCCTACCTGTCTGGAGTTTTGGTTCCACCAATTAAAAGGAATGAGACCTCGTTAGGTTTCCTTAAACTTTCTATGCCTCAGTTACTTCATCGGTGGGATAAGGATACTAATGGTGTCCTCTTAAAAAGTTTGTTATGGGAGGGGCACCTGGGTGACTCAGTTGGCTGAACGTCCAACTTGGGCTCAGGTCATGAGCTCAGGTTTGTTGGTTTGAGCCCCACGTTGGTTCCGTGCTCACAGCTCAAAGCCTGGAACCTACTTTGGATTGTGTGTCGCCCTCTCTCTCTGCCCCTCCCCTGCTCGTACTGTCTGTCTCTTTCTTTCAAAAATAAATAATAAACATGAAAAAAATTTTAAAGTTTGTTATGGGAACAAATGATTAATTATAAGTTAAGTGCTCTGGGCAACACATAACAAGCTGTGATTACTTGAAAAAATATACTAATAGCTCGAAAATGAAAGACAATTTGGGGGTATCTACTGAATAATTTAATCTCTTATAGGCACCAGAACATCTTGCTGTATATATTTATAAATATTTGCTTACTTTATGACTTATCAAGCAAGACATACATTTGTATTTACATTTATACGTTTATGGCTTGTGTATATTTGGTTGACTTATTTAAAAAAGTATTGTAATTTTTCATTTTTTCATTTTTTATATTTTTATTATTTATTTATTTTTTTAATGTTTATTTATTTTTGAGACAGAGGGAGACAGAGCGTGAGTGGGGAGGGGCAGAGAGAGAGGGAGACACAGAATCTGAAACAGGCTCCAGGCTCTGAGCTGTCAGCACAGAGCCCGACGCGGGGCTCGAACTCACGGACCATGAGATCATGACCTGAGCCGAAGTTGGACGCTTAACCGACTGAGCCACCCAGGCACCCCAATTTTTCATTTTTTTAAATTTACTCTCCCATGGGAAGCATAATTTAAAGAGTGCTAAAAAACAGGTCATTTCTAGAACTTTATGTGTCCGGCTCCTACATTTAACTAGCTTTGAAAATTAAGCAACTTGGTTTTTTCAGAGCTTCAGATTGGTTTCCACACAATATGGGTGATAGTAATGTCTGCTCACCTTAAAGCATTAGTGTGGTGACCCAAACAAAATCTGCAAACCGTAGTATAACACATAGACAGAAAAACTCATATATATTGTGATCACTGACATAATTAAGTACGACGTGAAAAATTATTAGCTCTGTAGCTTTTTCTTATTTACAATTATAAAGGGTTGTAGAGGTTTATTTTTTTTTTAATTTTTTTTTTTAACGTTTATTTATTTTTGAGACAGAGAGAGGCAGAGCATGAACGGGGGAGGGTCAGAGAGAGAGGGAGACACAGAATCGGAAGCAGGCTCCAGGCTCTGGGCCATCATCAACCCAGAGCCCGACACGGGGCTCGAACTCACAGACCGTTAGATCGTGACCTGAGCTGAAGTCGGACGCTTAACCGACTGAGCCACCCAGGCGCCCCTTGTAGAGGTTTAAAGTACAGAAATTTTCCTTTCAATTTTCTGTAAATAACTGCAGGAGTTTGAAGTAAATGGATAATTTATCTATAACTGTCTAAATACACATGTGAATACGTATTTTCTTTTCTTTTTTAATTTAATGTTTACTTTTGAGAGAGAGAGAGAGAGAGCACGAGTGGCGGAGGGGCAGAGAGAGAAGGGGACACACAATCTGGAGGGGAGAGAGGGAGGGGGACACAGAATCTGAAGCAGGTTCCAGGCTTTGAGCTGTCAGTACAGAGCCCAATGCAGGGCTTGAACTCTTGGACCGCGAGATCGTGACCTGAGCAGAAGTCAGATGCTTGACTGAGCCACCAAGGCACCCCAATGAGTATGTATTTTCTAAAGCTGCTAAAAATATTCAAGATAAAATATTATTTGACTTTCAGATTGATCTCCTTGTTTTATTTACATCTCTTTTCCATTACTCTAGATAAATGAGTTAACTATATTCCATAATGCACACAGATCAATAATGTAATTATTCCTTCAGAAACACAAGGATACAAAGCTCTTTACAATTCAGAGTCTGGAGGTGGTCTCATGTGTACTTTATAAGAAAAAACTAGTAGCATCTAAATAAACAAATAAGCCCTGTCTTAAACATGCCTTTTCATGTGTTGCTTCTCTTTGAAAGTAAGAAAACATCTTCAGTATGCTTTACTATTCATGTATCAAAATAATCCAACATTATATATGAAGATCAAAATTGTCAACTTTCAATGAGAAAAAATTATCTTGAAAGTTATACAAATGTCATCTATTTCATTATAATTAGGCAGGTTAACTAGATCTCCATGCTGTTAACACCATCACTGAAATTCTCAGTACAATTCTAAATAAGAATGAAAATGGAATTCAAGGAGTTTGAAGTACTCTTAATTTGATAAAAGCTGTGCAAAAATGAGTAAGTATTCGCAGGACATTATTAGCCTTTTCTTTGCATTTTTACTTGTTGACCTACACTAATTTAATTCTTAAGCAATTGTTTTTACCATTGTTCTCAAATATCACTTTCCATCTTTTCAGCTTTTTCCCCCCTTCTCACTCTTCTCAGCCATCTTTTGTCTTCCTTATCAAAGTTTTCCATAGGGGATTTAGTAAATCCTTTACAACCTGGCAAGTCAAATGATTTTACATCACCCCAAGAAGACAGCATTTAATGCATGAAGTGTTTCAGGTTGAATTGTAATGTCACCCAGTTTCCTATCAAGAGAACTCAAGTCATGCTATTATCACGGACTAATTCGAATTATTCCACTTCTTGAGTACTCTAATTAATTCATTCAAATATTAGCTTTATGATCAAAACAAACACTGTCCTAGGTACTCAAGAAACAGAGCAGTGTATGAAGTGGGAATGAGAGGATTCATACCTTTTCCTTTTTCTTTAGTGGTTCCTCCTCAATACTTTTCTTGTGAAATATAGTTTAGAAGATATTGGAGATTGGTTCACAGTTTCATTTCTATCTAGAGAATTCCTAACATTGCTGGGTAATTTCAACAATTAAGCACAAAAAAAAATAGATTGCATTGAACCATGAATAGGTTGCTTCTCATGGTTTACTGGTACATATTTAAGGCTTTCAAAGGAAAAAAAAGAATCAACAAAACCCCAAAACACAAGCAAACAAATAACAAGAACAAAAACCTTCACAGCCCTGAATTGTAGCATTTACTAATTTTCATGGTGTAAATACTTCCCACAGCCAACTTCAAGCTACTCCAATTCCGTCACTGAATTGGGAAGTGGAAGGAGATGTACTGTAGCATGCTATTATGTAGTATTTCACTCTACAGATATAAGAGGTATAAATATCCTTAGGATCACAGATGGTGGTAAAATATAGCAAAATAATTAGAAAATGATGAGTTCTCGGGGCGCCTGGGTGGCTCAGTCGGTTGGGCGTCCGACTTCGGCTCAGGTCACGATCTCATGGTCCATGAGTTCGAGCCCCGCGTCGGGCTCTGGGCTGATGGCTCAGAGCCTGACCCTGCTTCTGGTTCTGTGTCTCCCTCTCTCTCTGCCCCTCCCCCGTTCATGCTCTGTCTCTCTCTGTCTCAAAAATAAATAAACATTAAAAAAAAAAAAAGAAAATGAGTTCTGAATACTTATTACCTTTGTTTCTAAATACAATTTTAGTTGTAAATTTATGTTATTTGATGTATAATAGTGATTGTGTTTAAAAACCAGTAGCAGGGCACTTGGGTTGCTTAGTCAGTTGAGTGTCTGACTTCCGTTCAGGGCATGACCTCATGATTTGTGGGCTCCAGCCCTGCGCTGGGTTTTGCCCTGACAGCGTGGAGGCTACTTCAGATTCTCTGTCTCCCTCTCTTTCTGCCCCTCTCCTGCTCATGCTCTCTCTCTTTTTCTCTCAAAAATGAATAAACATTTTTAAAAAATTAAAAAAATAAAAATAAAAACCAGTAGCATATTTACCAAATATTTAACAATTGGTTATCATGACCTGGTATGAGCTGGCTTCTGCACCTCACTGGTCGTGTCCAGATGTGGTCTGTAAAAGCTGAAACTTAGGAGAGAGACAGCTATGATGCTGCGAAAAAGGGAATGGTGTCAATTTGAACAGCATGGCCCCAAATCTCTGTAAGCATCAATTTTTCCATTTTTATGTACCTTCTGATTTTCTTCTTCTTGGCAGAAAATTGCTTCCCAATTGCCTTATTGTCACAGATCTCTCTACTCAGGCCTATTCAGAGATATGTAAAAGGCCCCCACTCTGAGTACTCCAAGAATGGTTCTGTGGGCAGATCTCAGCTTCCTGGGCTCTGTAACAATAGAGTTGGGTCCTGGACTATCACCTTCATATATGATATAGTCCAACTCAAGAGGAAATGTAATAAGGGCATTTCACTCCAAAGTATAATGACTTGCATGGCTTTCTCCTCAGTAGAGAATCTGTTTCTCTAGGGGCACTCTGCAATTGACTGATGTTCCAAAGGCTCCTTTGGAGAAGATCATTTAGAGTTTTTCTAGTGTGTGGGCCATCTGCCTCATGCTCTTTATCGAGTGAACAAATGTTTATTAAGCACCTACTATTTACCTGGCATTGTGATAGTTGATGGAGCTACACTGGTAAACAAAATGGATATGATAAACCCTCACGGTGCTTACAATTTGGTGAGGAAACAAAACATTAATCAAATAGTCTGTAAATAAATGTAAGAGAGCTTAACGGGAGAGCCTAATATAATTAATGGAATAAGGAATAATGGAATACTTCCTTAAAGAATTATTAGATGAATTGAAATTTGAAACATGGGAGAGAGAGTCTTAACTATATGAAGGAGGGGTAGTGAAGAAACACTACAGGCAGAGGACTAGCATAAGCAAATGCCCTGTGGTAGGAGAAAGAGCAGCAAAGTTCAAAGCTAGTAAGAGAGCCTGGGTGAAATGAATTTGAGAGATACATAGGGGACCACACTATACTAAGAAATATGGTCTTTCCTTGTTAAGGAGTTTTAAGCCCTTGAGCAAGGAAGAGGAATGGTTTCAAGCAGAGGAAGGACTAGACGTGATTTGCTAGAAGTGGACAAAGATTGGAAGGGAGGCACCTGGCAGCATTTCAGGAGGGAAGGGCTGGTAGCATGTTGGTGCAACTGGACAGAGCTGAAGAGGTAAAATTAGCTTGAAGTGTTGTTGGACCGTGTCCTGGGATTGAAGAGATGCCGGTATCAGCGATGACTCCCAAATTCTGAACAACTGAGACAATGGTGTCTCTTTCAGGAGAGACAGTGATGCCTGAAGGAAGAACAAGTTTAGAGGGAGTAGATGGAATGATAATGAGTTTGGTTTTTAATCCACTAAATCTGAGGTACCTTCAAGGCTATTCCTATTTGTTGATCATAAATCTGATTGCAAAGGTCTTATCTACCAGGGGAATGGCTAGAGAAAACAAAGTCCCTGGTTTCAGTTTTATTCTGGATAGGATGCTAAATACAGCGCGCACACACACACACACACACACACACACACAAACAAAAAAACCCAAAAAACCCTGCCCAGAAAGATGTCAAGTAGATTTGTTACCCTTTCTCCTCTTCCATGCATTTTGGGCCATTGTTCTTTAATCCCTCAAATATTTTTCCTTTTATTCCCATGTTAAAGTCATTTTATATTTATCAAAATGTAGCCCAAGGAAGCCAAATGAAGCATGTACATTTAAAGAACAATTTTTGAAGGGGCTTAATGAGAAGTGACACATTTTGGATGTGTCATGGAAGTCTCCACAGAGACAGATATTAACAAAGATTTCTGTGTATTGTTATACTCAGTAGTGGAAGGGGACACTTGAGTTATATGGGTACTTTATGAAAGCATTGATTTCTAAGGCTATTCTCTTTTATGAGGGTGGTTTTAAATAGTGATTTAGAACAAAAAAAGCATCTTCAAATTGTGATATATGAGAGGTTTCTCTACATAGTGCTTCGTAAAAGTATGAGTCACTGCTTTCCTTGTGAATTTGATTTCCCCAAATACAAGCAATTTGCAAAATTCTTCAATATTTTAGTAGTATTTTCAGGCCAACGTGTAAAACAAAAATCATTTGAGTACACAGAATGGAATAGTATATAAAGCTTTTAAAACTGATATTTATGAGGAATTTTAAAGAATAAGGTACAATACTTATGGTATAATATTAGCTGTAAAAGCAACACTAAACCCTTGTACATGTGGTGTTATTTCTGTGAAATCATAGGTAGAGAGAGCAAAGACTTCAAGGAAATACAACAAAATTAGCAGTGCTTATTTCTTTTTTTTTAATGTTTATTTTTGAGAGAGAGAGAGAGAGAGTGGGGAGGGGCAGAGAGTGAGGGAGGCACAGAATCAGAAACAGATTCCAGGCTCTGAGCTGTAAGCCTAGAGCCCAACAGGGGGCTTGAACTCATGAGCTATGAAATCATGGCCTGAGCTGAAGTCAGGATACTTAACCAACTAGGCCATCCAGGTGCCCCTAGCAGTGCTTATTTCTATGTGGTAGATGATCGGTGGTATTTTTTTTTCAGATGAAAGAAACTTCTGAATATGAATATATTGCATACTCTAAATTCAAGTAATTTAGAAAAGTATAATGAAATGAAATTAAACCTGAATTCTACCAGCCAGAAGCAACCACTGAAAACATGTTGGAGAACATTTTTCGAGACCAGCATTGTCTAATAGAACTTTCTATGGAAATGGACCTGGTCTATATCTGTGCTGTTCAGTGTGATAGCCATTAGCCACATGTGTCTACTGAATACTTGAAATGTGGCTAGTGCAACTGAGGAACTGAAATTTTAATCTAATTGAATTTAAATTTAAATAGCCACCTGAAGCCAGTGGCTAGTAAGTTCTAAACATTTCTAGTGTTTACTGTAGTTCTAAGTATTTCCCTACATAGACACACACACACACACACACACACACACACACACACACACACACACGACTTTATATAAATAGGCTCAAACCACATATAGTTTGATGAAATGTCTATAAACACAGGCATATATTGCTTTTAATTGATTCTGCAGTATTCCATTGTAGGAATTTATTTAATATATCGTTAGATAATATATTTAACACCTCTCTTATCATTGCACAGGTTTTACAATTACAAGCAATGCTTCAATGAACATCTTTGTGAATAAATTACCATGTACTTTCACGTCTCCTTGGGGTAAATTCCCAGGTTTGGAACTTCAAGGTCAAAGGCAACTTGAAGTACCTATTGCGAGAGGCTCACTAAAGAGGCTTCACTAGTTTATGGCCCACAAATAGCACATAAGGTCCCAAACATGGGTTATTGGCCATTTTTTCATCTTTGGTAGGCTGTTAAAAATAATATCTTATTATTTTTATTTGTGTTTTAAAAATTACTAGTGATGGTAAGCATGTCTTCTTGTTTATCGGCATTGACATGTCTTTTACAGTATGAACTGTTCATCCTCTTATTCTATTAGGATATTTCTCTTACTCTTATTGATTTATAAAAACACTTTGTTTTTACTGACTAGCAAATATCTTGCAATATTTTCTCCAAAGGTATCATTTTACTTAATGTTTGTCATCATGTATTTTTCCTCTAAGAAAATTTAAAATTTTTTGATATTCAAGTCTATCAATATTTTAAATTATCTTTTTAATTTATTGTTATGTGTGGAAAGGTCTTCCTTATCTTGGCATTATAAAAATATTCCATTTATAAGAATGTATTTTCTCTTCACTTTTTACCTACTTTGCAAATGGTTAGGTATAAAGACTATGTACTCTTAATACATTATTGTATTATTGTGAAAAGTATAAAAAAGGTACTTGAAGAAATAACTGTGAATCAAATATTCCTTTAAGTGGAAGTGCTAATAGTTTCTTTACAATCTATAGATGAGGATCTACAAACGCTCGACTTTATGGGAGCATCTTATATTGATTGAAGGCTATGTATTATATACCAGCACAAAAAGGAGATAGCTACTAGTCTGTGTTCTGAATTTCTCCTTGTGAGATTATTACAATACTCACAAGTATGCTTAATTAGGGCACAGCTAATGTCCCTGAAGTTTACTCAAATGTATGTTGTTGAATTTATTACTCTTAGAAGACCTTGAATTGGCTCTGCAATAGTTGTGCTCTGACACATGAACGAAAATGCCATAATTAATGGTGGTCAGTGATGTCACTTTACATGATTGCTGTTTTGGCTATGTGTATGACACATAGCTCTATAATGCACAGAGAGGTTATAAATTCAGCTTTGTGTCATACAGTACTGGACACTCCTTGAAGAGTCTTTAAATGTCTTCTTTTTTCTTCTAGAGAAGTAAAGAGATGCACTTTCAGACATTTAATATATGCAGGAGAGCCAACATTCACAATTCCAAGCTCTATTGCTTTATAGTTAAAAAGAAAGTAAAAAGAATGGCTTTGGCCTACACATCTCACATCTGGATCCACTCCTATTTGACTTGTGTGTGAAGCTGTGTCATGTACAATAGATACACTTGAATGTCATCATCCATTTAGAACCCCCAATTTTTCCTGGAAAGTCTTTACAGACAGTGACTTCTTCCAGATTGTCTCAGAAAATGTCTCTCATACAGAAGGGAAGCATGGCCATTTCATTAATTAGGTTGGTAGTTTTGTTTATGTGTAATGAACCTCTGTTGGGCAAAGGCCACAGGAGAGGGCACAGAGGAGGCTGTGGGAATCCAAATAAACTGGGACATGTGATCCAGTCAGTAACTGGGGCAGAAGGGTCTGTGGTAACCTACCAATCTGTGGAGTTTAGTGTATTCATGATAACCTTATGCACCTAAGGAACATAGGACATGCAATGCCTCAGGGACATTTCAACCAGAGGGTATGGAGCCTCCTGGTGGGGCCTCTTGGTGAAACCTCTGCAATTCCACTAGGTTATGGTAGAGAAGAGGCTGTTAGGCAAATAAAGCTGCAAGAAGATGTAGAAATGCGACAGGCCACTGAATTGAAGAGGGACAACTACCTATCGTTTCTATACCACTCTTTCCCTGCTTGCCCACCCAATGAATAGCAAAGATGACATCTTAAGGACTACCTTCTTCCAAACTGTCTTTTGGATCTCTGCATCATAGAATCCCAGGAAAGCTCTGAATGATTCCTTAAGTGACCTTCAGTACAAGAACTGATTTGCCTATAGACGAATGACTATTCTGGGAGCTTTATAAATAAATACCACAGATATACTTCTTTCATGTGTACCTTTCTTTTTCATTCATTCATCTAACTTTGTACTTTTATTTCCATTCTCTGTGCTAGGGTTATGTTTATAAATGATGCATAATCTTTGTCCTCAAAGTTCTAATGATCTGGTAGAGGAAAAACATACATAGACTCTTTGTGTGTAATGAATGGGTTAAGTGCTTTTGGAACACTGAAGAAGGCCACCTAATTGTGTTTAGGAAGTGAAAAAGGGTGAGCTATAAAGCTGGTTAGTTTCCCAACACAGAAAACTTAAGATGACTATACCTTTTAAGAATTTGCAGACATAAGAATAGGGCAAAGGAAACATTCCCCAAACACCAGTAGTAACACTAGGACAGTTGATCAAAGAGTTGTTGAATATTCACTGCATGCTCAACCAACACAACCCCAACTGTATTTGGCCTATAAAATTTCTTCTAGCCCATGTTACTAGCCCTCCTGAAGAAGTTGTTTTTACAAGTTCTGGAAGTGAAAAACATGGAAATCAAGTTTTCTGGGATTAAGGAGCTCTTAATTTTTTTATTATGAAAATAAAGTCTTAAGACTTCTAACATTTTAAGATAGTCTGTGCAGGCTGACAACTAGGTAACTCAATGTGAATGAACTGGCTATAGTGGAAACGGTTCTAGGAGATCTCTTTGTTAAAGACACTGATTTGTTTTTAATTTTAATCTTATATAAGAATTTTTAACACTAAGGCTTAACGTTAATGAAGTCAAATTATTTCCCTGTATTTTATAATTAAAAATTCAAGAAGTTGGACCCCAGTGGGCTCATTTTTTGCATACATCTTTTCTTAACCTTGAAAACATAAGGGCTTAATAAATTTCTACATTCATATAGAGCTTGGCACATATATGGATGTCAACCTCCATCCCACTCCCCTAATTTTATCCTTACTCTCTATAAATTAAAATAAAAATAAAAGTAAAAATGTAAGTGTAAATTTGTTCAGTAGTATGGAACTTAGAGTGATATTTCTGGAAAGCCTGAAAAAAATCATGGCATATTTCCTCAATGCTTATAGTTTAACATTTATTTAATTTTTTCTTTAAATTGACAAATTTCTTATATTAAAATACACTTAACTTCAAACAAGACATTATCATCATCATAATGAAGCTGGATCCAAATTTCAGACTACTAAAAAAAAAAAAAAAAACAAAACTCAAAATGAACCATAGGGCTAAATAGAAGAGCTAAAGTTACAAAAAATCTTAGAAGAAAAGGTGTAAATCTTTGCAACTTTGCATAAGCAATAGTTTCTTAGACCAAGAACATGTGCAACAAAGAAAAAAATGGATAGATTGAATTTCATCAAAACTAAAAACTTTGTGTTTTAAAGGACACTATCAAGAATGTAAAAAAACAACCCACAGAATGGTAGGAAACTCCTGCAAATTCTATATGATAAGGGACTAATTAGAAACACTGCTGATGGGAATGTAAAATGGTACAGCCACTTTGGAAAAATTTTTTAGTTTCTTAAGTTGTTAAAAATGGAGTCACCATACAACTCAGCAATTCCACTCCTAGATATATGCCCAAGTGAAATTAAAACATATCTATACAGGGGCCACCTGAGTGACTCAGTCAGTTAAACGTTCGACTTCTCAGGTCATGATCTCCAGGTTTGTGAGTTTGAGCTCCAGGTCGGGCTCTGTGCTGACAGCTCAGAGCCTGGAGCCTACTTCAGATTCTGTGTCTCCCTGTCTCTGACCCTCCCTCACTCATGCTCTCTGTCTCTGAAAAATGAATAAACGTTAAAAAAATTTTTTTAAATATCCAAACAAAAACTTGCACGTAGAAGCTCACAGCATTAACATTCAAAACAACCAAAAAGTAGGAACAAGCCAAGTGTCCACCAATGGGTGAATGTATAAACAAAATGTAGTACAGTAGTCCCCTTTATTTGCAGGGCTGTGTTCCAAGACATGCGTTCCAAGTGGATGCTTGAAACTGCAGATAGTACTGAACCTTATATACACTATGTTTTGTCCTCTACATACATACCTATGATAAAGTTTAATTTATAAATTAGGCACAGTAAGAGATTAACGACAATAAATAATAATAAAATAATTATAATAATATATTGTAACAAAAGCTATGTGAATGTGGCCTCTCTCGCTCTCCCAAGATATCTTACTGTACTGTACTCATCCAACTTCTTGTGATGTTGTGAGATGATGAAATGCTACCGGATGAGATGAAGTCAGGTGAACAACATAGGCATTGTGGTGTAGCATTAGGCTACTAATGACCCGACTGTAGGCCCAAAGGAAAATCATCTGCCTCTGGGCCCTGGTTAACTATGGTAACTGAGACCCTGGAAACCACAGATAAGAGGGGACTCATGTAGATCCTTACAATAGAATACTACATAGTAATTAAAAGCAATCAAGTGGGGCACCTGGGTGGCTCAGTCGATTAAGCATCTGACTTTGGTTCAGGTCATGATCTCATGGTTCGTGAGTTCGAGTCCCACATCAGGCTCTGTGCTGACAGCTCAGAGCCTGGAGTCTGCTTCAGATTCTATGTCTCTGTCTCCCTCTGCTCCTCACCCACTTGCACTGTCTCTCAGTCTCTCTCTCTCTCTCAAAAATAAATAAACAAAACAATTTTTTAAAAAAGCAATGAATTAAACTTACATGGGTGAATTTTGAAAATGTGATGCTAAGTGAAAGAAGCCAGTTACTAAATACCACATATTTATGATTCCATTTACATGAAATGCCTAAAACAGTCAATTCCATGGTAACAAAGAGTAGGTTAATGGTTACCAGAGTCTGGAGGGAGGTGGGGTGAGAAGTGATTATTAATAGAGTGACGAAAATATTCTAAAATTATATAGTGATGATGATTGCATAACTCTGAATATACAAAAAATCACTGAACTTTAGAAGGGTTAATTCACTGGTGTGTGAATACAGGTGTTCATCCATCTGTCCCCCAAAGTACTTTTGAACACTCACCAAGCTGTGAAAGAAGCTATTCTATGTCTCAGACAGAAGACATGGGTGAATCACGGAATTCAGTATTTTTGGAGAAAACTTCAAAATATTTGTACTTTTGGTAGGTGATTGAGTTTTCCTGGCCTAATGATAGGTGGTGAATTGAAGGGAAAGAAAATGCTTAAAGCAGCAGAGGCTGACTGGATGGATGCGTTGGAGTCAGCATTTATAATATGAACGGCTTTTGAAGGATACATTTAGCTTAACAAAATAATTTTTAATTTTTAACTCACCAGTCCCACTTCTTCCAAATGCTGGGGAGCTTCCAAACTTTTAATAGCCTCATTCTTATGCTCTAATACAAACAGAAATGCTTGAGCCACAAATAAACTGCTTGAGCCAGCTTCTTCAGGAAATGTATAGTTATAGCGGATGTCCTTCTAAAATCAGTAACTTAACCCCCAGTAGCCAACACTATCTTTGCTCCAGTGACTTGCATGCTGTGTAAGTAGTGGGGGGAACGTAGTGGGGGAAAAGTGAGTGAAAGCAGTGGGGGAAAAAGTTGGAGGAAAAGAATACCTTCCAATCAGTAAAGTCTTTCTTGTTTTGGCAGAGAATAGAAGAAAGGTATTTAACTTCCTATAAGCTGAAAAGTCCCAGAAATCCTGGGGCCAGTTTTTTAGGGTACACTTAAATGATTAGGATGTCTGGGGCACCTGGATGGCTCAGTCTGTTGAGTGTCCATCCAACTTTTGATTTTGGCTCAGGTCATGATCCCAGGGTACTGGGATCAAGGCCCATGTCAAGCTCTGTGCTGAGAATGGAGCCTGCTTAATCTCTCTCCCACTACCCCTCTCCCCTGATTGCACATTCTCTCTCTCTCTCTCTCTCTGTTTCTCTCTCTCTCTCTCTCAAAAAAAAAAAAAAAAAAAGTTTAGAGTGTCTATGTTTCAGTATCTCAAAGATTTTAGGAGGTAATAGTGCTAAGTGACACAGCCCATCACTACTATGCAATTAATTGATAGTTGTTACAGCCTTCTGATTATGTAAAGTAAAAATAGAATTCATTCAAATATTAAAATCTGAAAATAAAATAAAGGCTTCTTTGGAACCTTAAATAATTACCTCTAACATTTTTATTTTTTATCCTCATTCATTCATTTATTTGGAAAATATTTGTGTTTCTACATTGTGCATGTCACTATGCCAACTGACTCACATTCATGTTTTTATAAAATGCATTTATGAAGTGTTTTATGAAAGGGATTAGTGTCCGAAGCATGAAAGCACCCTTTAAATCTAAGCATCATTTTCTAAATAACAGAAAATATTTCGTATTCAGATATTTAACAGATGTCACATTGTAATGTAAAGCTATCTAATTTAGGTGAGAATGATAAAATGTTTTTGGAGCTGCAACAAGTTTGCCCCATGGCCATACTCTTTTCTTTTAAGCCAGAGATGATTATCAGCTAATTTTGAGGTCCATTTACTACCTTGAATAAAGAGAGCAATTTTGTTTACCAACCACATGGTAGAGCCCCAAATCTTTATGAAATCCCAAAGCTCATTTCAAAGAAATTTTTAATTTGCATGTGATATTAGATCCTAGCCTATGTGAAAATGGAAGCTTCTGAGTTAGGCATACGATTTAAGCTTTGCACTCTCTCTAGCTGGCTGTTACCTATGGATAACATACATGCATTAAAGAACACAGAGCACATGAATTTTAATTGTACAGCTTGGTATACATATATTCTAGTCATTTTTATCTCTAATT
This sequence comes from Panthera leo, assembly GCF_018350215.1. Lineage (NCBI taxonomy): Eukaryota > Metazoa > Chordata > Mammalia > Carnivora > Felidae > Panthera > Panthera leo. The sequence goes on along the minus strand of NC_056681.1, from coordinate 34,350,190 downwards.
TAAAAAATTCTCATTCTTCAATTTCTCAAATCTATGCATTTTAAAATCATCCTAACTTCATTCATTCATTCAGAGTATATTTCATGAAGGTGAATGTGTGCCAGACACATGTGAGCAACACATGTAATGTTTACATTGTAGAAGAACAAACAATTATAACAAACAAGAAATTTTCAGAAAGTGATAAGAATATTCATATTTCTTCATATTTTCCATTAAGAAAATAAAATGGGAGAAAGTGAAATAGTGAATGGGTTGGGAGTAAAGACAACTTTAGACAAATGGAGTGGTTAGAGAGGGACCCACATAACAAAACCCAGATAACAGACCCACAGTTTGGAGAAGAATGTTCCAGGCCTGCGATGGGAATGCATTGACTTCTTCAAGGAACATAAAGCCCAGAAAGTCTGGAACACAGCAAGAGAGAGGGCAGTGATTTGTGATGAGGTGGGCTTGGGCTGAGCCAAGTCACATGGGCTCTTGAAGGGATGGAGTTTAGATTTCTATTTGAAACACAGAAGAAGGGTAGGGTTTAACACAAGGAAGTGACATGACTTGATTTATATTTTTGGAAGTTCACTTCGAGGCAGCAGGGTAATTAGGAATCTGTTTCAAAGTCTATTTCACGGTGGTTAGACAAATGCAGAATCCATGGAGATGGAAGTGGATGCATTCTGGATGCAATTTAGACATGGAGCCAATAGCCTTTGTTGAGGCATGGGATGTGGGGATGGTCCTTGGTGGTGCTGGGGGAAAGGAAAGACCTAAGGAACACTCCCAGCAAGTCGTCCAACAGGGAAGATGGCATTGCCATTTATTGCACTTGAGATTAATAGGGAAAGAGGTGAACTTAAAATTGGGCACCATCATCTCCTGCATAGACTGTCAGAACCACTTCCTTATTGGTTTCTACCTTCAGTTATCTTCTCAGCCATTCATTCTAGAAAAATCTCACTTGCCAAAACTGATCCAAAAGAAGAATTTTTTTAAAACAGGTCAAAAAAAATCAAAGAAAACCCTGAAATGGTTTTTAAAGCCTTGTCTTTCAAAAAGGTTCAGGGCTCATAAAGGTTTGAGAGAAATTCTGTCAATGTATCACAGTGAAGATAAATTTTACACCTAATAAGATAAAAATAAAAAGATATAGAACTTTTAAAAAATGAAATTAACAAGTCTTTCATGCAAAGCCTGGCAAAGTTAACACAAGCACAGGCAACACAGATCATCTCACTTATGAATATAAATATAAATACCCTAAAAAGAATACTAGTATATTGACTTGGAGAGGACAATGATAATTAAATAGTACAAATCCTAGTAGTAGTAGTAGCAGTAATGATCTAATGCTGATCGAGTGTTTATTTTGTGTTAGAGACCTGTTAAATGTTTCCCATATATTAACCAGTTGAGGGAGGTGTTGTATCTTCATTTATTCAGAGGAGGAAACTAAGGTACACAAAAGTGAGGTAACTTGCTCTACTCCACACATCTAGTCTGATAAGCTTTTGTTTCAAATCTGTGAAAAAAGCATTCTATTGTTCAATAAATGGCTTTGAATTAATTTTCTAATCATTTGGAGAAATTATGTTAGATCTTCTTAACATCTTGCAGATCGTAATAATGTTCAAATAAAGAGTCAATGTAAACAACAAAACCTTGGTGATGAAACACATGGGGTTTTTGTTAATACACTATTGGGATAGAAAGTCAATACCCTGAAAGAAAATGTCAAACATCCATTAGGTCCTTGCCCCACAAAGGTCAATATCCAAGACCTTTGTGTTGCCCAACTGCAGGGGGCATTCTCAGACCATATTATAAAATATATTCTACCTATAGAATATATTTTCTATAATGTATTCTACATTATATTCCCTAAGGAATAAAACTACTCATGAAATACAGCATGAACTGACCTCCTTAGGTTTTGCAACACGAAGGTGGGGGTGCTATAACACATTTCCTAAAGTTCAATTTTAAAAGTCCGGTTTTTAGGGTGCCTGGGTGGCTCAGTCAGTTGGGCATCTGACTCTCGATTTCAGCTCAGGTCATGATCTCACAGTTCATGGAATCAGTTACTGGGATCGAGCCCCATGTCCAGCTCTGCACTGACACTATGGAGGTTGCTTGGGATTCTCTCTTTCTCCTTCTGTCTCTTGACCCCTCCTCCTCTCTATCTCAAAATAAATATATTTTTTTATTTTTTATTTTTTTAAATGTTTTATTTTATTTTCGGGAGAGACAGAGACAGAGACAGAGCGTGAGAAGGGGAGAGCAGAGAGAGAGGAAAACAGAATCGGAAGCAGGCTCCAGACATTGAGAGTGTCTGCACAGAGCCCAACCCGGGGCTTGAATCAACGAACCGTGAGATCATGACCTGAGCTGAAGCTGGACGCTTAACTGACTGAACCACCTAGGGACCCACAGAATTTTTTAATCTATGGGTTTATTGTCATAGACTGGCATGTCTAAAGTTCTTGATTTCCAAAGTGCTTTCACTTACATTATACCTCTAAAAAGTTGTGGTAAAATTCACATAACATAAAATTAACCATATTTTAAAGTGAGGAATTCAGTGGCATTTAGGATATTCGCAATGTTGGACACCTACTACTTCTATCTGGTTCCAAAACATTTTCAATGCCGCTAAATACCTGGTGTGCATTAAGCAGTTGAGACCATTCACTTTTACCTGTACAACATAAAAGATCATAAAAATGAAAGCTGCTAATTTTAAATGGTGGAATTATTGGTTAGTGTCAGTTTGAAACAAGCTACAAAACCGGTTCTCAAACCTTAGTGTTCATCTGAATCACCTATAGGGTTTGTTTTTTTTTTGTTTTTAATATTTTTTTTTATTTTTTAATATATGAAATTTACTGTCAAATTGGTTTCCATACAACACCCAGTGCTCATCCCAAAAGGTGCCCTCCTCAATACCCATCACCCACCCTGCCCTCCCTCCCACCCCCCATCAACCCTCAGTTTGTTCTCAGTTTTTAACAGTCTCTTATGCTTTGGCTCTCTCCCACTCTAACCTCTTTTTTTTTTTTTTTCCTTCCCCTCCCCCATGGGTTTCTGTTACGTTTCTCAGGATCCACATAAGAGTGAAACCATATGGTATCTGTCTTTCTCTGTATGGCTTATTTCACTTAGCATAACACTCTCCAGTTCCATCCATGTTGCTACAAAAGGCCATATTTCATTTTTTCTCATTGCCACGTAGTATACCATTGTGTATATAAACCACAATTTCTTTATCCATTCATCAGTTGATGGACATTTAGGCTCTTTCCATAATTTGGCTATTGTTGAGAGTGCTGCTATAAACATTGGGGTACAAGTGCCCCTATGCATCAGTACTCCTGTATCTATAGGGTTTGTTAAAACACACATTGCTGGGCTCCATGTCAGAGGTGTTGACCTGATAATTTGCATTTCTCCCAAGTTCCCAGAAGATGCTAATGTTGGTCTAGGGACTACACTTTGATAACCACCGATCTATGAATTCAGACTCAGCTGAATTGATGAGCATTGAGTCTATGTTTAAGACTCCTTGCTCTTAGTAGAGAGGGGGAAATGGTTCATTAGAAGCCAGCTGGTGATGCTAAAACCTACCAGCAGGGAAATCTCAAAAAGTTGTTTGAACTGCATCTCAGAGTCCCACTTCAGGGAAAATGCAAATGTTAACCCGATTTTGGATCAGAGCCACTTTGAAAACCTTAAACATTGGGCTTAGCCATAGATTTAGAAGGATATATACAAAAGGAGGGCACATGATTCCTGAAGTGTATTTTTAGTGACAGGTTCCATTCATAGTATGTTCAAGTCAATGAGCAAGAAAAAGAAAAAAGAAGAAAAAAAGCAAAGTAAAGCATTCTGGAGCATTTCATTTCTTTAAGTAACACAGGCATTAAGGGGTTAAACCTTGAGTGAAAAATCAAATTTATTTTTGCTAGTGTATTTATCCTATTTCTCATAGACAGTAGATCTTCCTTCATTTTCTGTAGTTTTAGAGTCCTGAATAAAGTATAGTGCAAATAGCCGTGCTCTATAACAAGGTAAGACTTTAACAGTGAGTTTTATATAGCCACGCTTTTTGAAAGCAAGGTGTACTAGGGGAAAATGCTGGATATTGGACTCCTAACAGAGAAGCACTCACTGCTTTTGGACCCCAGCTCCCCCTATCAGGCAAACATTGAGAAAATTTCTATTGCTTGGGAAAAACGGGAAAATTCTCAGCTGAGATATCAGCTTTTAACTGTGCTTTTGGCTTCTCTGACTTTCATAAACCACAGAAACTAAACTCTCTCTCTCTTTTTTAAGAAGGGCCTACATATTTGACACTACTGTAATTAAAGTAGTCTAACGTGCAGCACACAGTTTTTCTAAATCACAAGAACAATAGATCAAGAAGGGAACAATTAAGCGTAATTTTGAACACTTCTTTGGAAACTCACTCCTCTTGCCCTTTCAGCAACAGAAGCTTTTCTGTTAATATTCTTTGACCTGAATGCATTCGTCTATTAGAATTCTAGAGAATGTGATTGGCTTTCAGCTACAATCCATAACCTCTGGTTAATTGTCATGTATTACACATTTAGTGGGTAAAATACATTTGGACAGGGATAGATAAGTCTATTCATGTTAATTCGCCATTGACATTCAGTGTTTAATTTAATTTTCTGAAGTGATGATATCCCTGGCATTTCAGTAAGTCCATTTTAATTAATATCTCTACAGCTCTTTAGACACCATTTTGTATTCTATATGCCTGCTTTAAATTAAGGCAATTTAAGGTCTGTTAAAAGAGCCCCTCTTTTGGGATTTCTAAGAATCCACCTTGCCTTTGTTTGATTAAAAAAAAAAAAAGAACTTGGTGTCAAACATGTCCTTTATGTTGAACATTCTTGTGGAGATTGGAAAATTATACTTTGTTTCTTATGATCAGCATTAAATTAGTCTCATTAGAGAAATTTAATTTGTGGCTAGAAAAGGTAGTGCCCTGTGTAAACAATTGTTAAAAATCCCCTTAAATCTGGACCTTATACAGTCCTGGGAGATGAATGGCACTGGCGCTGGATGTGGTGGTGTTGGGAAGAGGGAAGGAGGGTGGGAGAGAGAAACACAACTGTGAAGGCACACAGCTTTTGTGCCTCCACAACAAGCTTTGTCTCAAAGCGAGGGGAGATCACACCAGGTAACATTAGGAGGTTTAGATGAATTTTACAATCCAGACGTGGCTCTTCCTTCCTTCCTTCCTTCCTTCCTTCCTTCCTTCCTCCCTTGCTTCCTTCCTTCCTTCCTCCCTTCCTTCCTTCCTTTTAAGTTTATGTATTTATTTTGAGAGAGAGAGAGAGAGAGAGAGAGAGAGAGAGAGCAGGGGAGGGGTAGAGAGAGGAAGAGAGAGAATCCCAAGCAGGCTCTGTGCTGTCAGTGCAGACCCTGATACGGGTCTTGAACACATGAACTATGAGATCATGACCTGAGCCAAAATCCAGAGTCAGACCTTAACTGACTAAGCCCCCCCAGGCATCCCTGGACTTGGCTTTTTCTAAATGTCTAAACATTTTACAAAAAATGTTAATTCCTCCACTTTACTCAGGTGCATAGGAAACTTGCACAGAGGCATTCTAGCTCGGGGACCAACCATCCGGTAAGTCTGGCTATGGAAGTGGGGACAGTTGTTCAACTTCTCCATTTCCTCCTCTGAACAAGGGGCAGAGAGTATTTAGCTCAGAGGCTTGCTGCTCAGGGCAGTCATTAGTCCATATTAATACAAAGGAAGTGCTCAGTAGATGTTAGTTTTTAACACAGCTTTTGACAAGATGCTGTACGAGACCTAACTAGACGGACTCATCCAAGCCCTGTGGTCCTTGACTGGGGCAACCTCTTGTCCAGTCTGCATCACCCGGTTGTGGCAAGCACCTTGCTAAGTCAGTTCAGAGAAAACTCCCCACCACTGATAGCTGGTCACCCTCAACCTCTGATCAAATTCCTCATCTCCTACCCTTGGCATGTCTGCAGCCAGAGTCCTGTCAAATCAGATTAGCCAGAATTCCCCTTTACTCCTGATGCTTCCTCCTCTTGGCAATTTTCCATCCACTGGCCCCCACCTGCTGCTCAGCTGAATGTTCCCTCTTCTCCTTGCTCTGCTCAGATTGGATCCCAGTCCTACACTGAAGTTTCTTTTCCCCCACTGCAGTAGTTCCTGAATAAGAGCTGCTTTTGCCACTTTAATCTCTGTTGGGTTCTTTCTTTCTTTTTATTAAAATTGCAGTTATTACCAGTATTATTTTAAAAATCTGTGGTTATAAACATTGTCACGTTGGGCATCACAAGTCTGGGAAATGAATTAAAATCCAACTCAGTTTTCTCTTTACTTGTTTAGGTATATTTAGGTTAGTTTCAGTCTCATTAAAGGTCTTCTTTTTCTCCATGTATGTTGTAAAGGCTTATTAATTATCTTTAAAAACAAAAAATCTGTGTTTTTATTTTGCACCTACAAGGTTGATATATACTCTTGAATGAAAATTCACAGATGCATCCTAAAAAAAGTACCTAGGTGTTAGAATATGGAATATAAAATGCAAGACCCACTTTTAAAAGCCATAAAAGAGTAAGATAAAATATTTTTCTTTTAAGAAATGCCTTTTTAAGAGCCTGATTTGGGTGAGGACTCTGTTTTCTAAGAATGAATCAGATGCTGCCTTAATGTCTGATGGATAAAAGACACACTAGGTTAAATGTTTTATTCCTAAAAGAGGTAATGTATTTGCTGTTCTAGTTATAAAATTCATTTAAAGCACTGAGCTCTATGTTTATTTATTTTTGAGACAGAGAGAGACAGAGCATGAGTGGGGGAGGGTCAGAGAGACAGACAGGGAGACACAGAATCCTAAGCAGGCTCCAGACTCTGAGCTGTCAGCACAGAGCCCGACATGGGGCTTGAACTCACAAACCACAAGATCATGACCTGAGCTGAAATTGGATGCTTAACCATTGAGTTAATGTCATTGTCTACAAGATGCTTTTTTGTTTCCTCAAAGACATACTAGGGGATTCTTACAAGTCAATGTACAAAAACAGGACACTACATGGAGTAAAGAGTGTTCTCAGAAAGCTTAATTTAGTCAGCGACACCATGTTGTGACTCAAAGTGTAGTTTGTGGACCGGCAGCATTGAATGTCCTGGGATCCAGGCAGGGAATCTCGGGCCCAGGCCTGACCTACTCAATCAGGATCTGCATTTTTAACAAGATCCCCAAGTGTCTCATATGCTCATGAACTTCTGAGAAGCCTTGACCTAAGGCAACATACTGCGGTACGGCAGAGTAAACCTGGAACACCAGGGATGGACAAAAGCTAAAATTCTAGATTCCTGAGTCCCAGTCTAGACTACCTAGTTCAAATTTTCAAGAGGCAAACAAATTGCTTAAGAGGAGTTGATTTTCAGTCAAATTTAGAAAACTAAATGGGGTTGGGGTGGGGCAGGTAGAAGGTATTATTCTGAAATAACACAGAACTGGGCTTGAACATCAGGTCTGCCCCTTGGATACAGTATCACTTTGGATAAACCAGTCTTTACTCATAATAATAGGACCTTCCCAAAACGATTGTCAAGAGGCCATGCAAAGACCATCAAAATTCCTGGCATATAAAATAACTTGCTAAATTTTTAGTTAATAGAATTAATTTTACAACATTACTGGTGCTATCAGTTATAGAGATACTCCTCTTCCAGAAAATTCTTCCAAACCCAAAATACCAGTGACAGTAAAGTTCCTATTAATACCTACATTCATTTGAAAAAACAATAATCTCAGGTAAGCAAGTTACAAGTTGGGACAGGATGGTGAGAAAGGAATGACTATGCTACTTCTTCCCCTTACAACTTGCAGGATGAATGCAAGTACCCGTGACAATAGAAAGAAAGATCAGAAAAGAGAAAAACAAAGACTCAGGATGTCTTCAGTAAGGAACGGCTTTGCTCTCACCTCTGCTTTCACGTTTTTTCCTTACCTCCCTGGAAGGCCAGTGAGGCCTCTCTTAGATGGGCTAGTATATACTCTCGTTAGAATTCCCCTGTGTTTGGGCCACTATGATATTATTATATAAGAAAGCAAAGAGTGAAATTGCCATGCACCCTCCTAAGAGGGTCCCCAGGCAGGCCACATTAAGAACGGTGCTGTACATGATCTGCTAATTGTTTTCTTCCTACTAATTAATAATAACCCAACTCATTTAGTATAAGCCTTGGGAGAATTCTTTATTGGTGCTGCTCAAAGATAAGTAGATCCTACATCATCCCCCCTTTTGAGTTCTAAACAGCTTTTTTTTTTTTTTTTTATATTTGATAGCTTGGGCATAGTCCTCCAGAGTAGCAAAGAAAGCAGATCATTTTTTGTTCTTAAAAATTTGGCACAACTTTATAAACTATTATAACACTTCTGGTAGGTAAAAATACTTTCGTCTAGTAAAAGATATTTCTAGACCTGCAAATTTAATAAAAACATCATCATTATATAACTTAAACCAAAAACTCTACCTTTTCGTGTGCTCTGAAACTAAAACATACCATCTGATGTCAAGGATCTCTATCTTAGAGATTCCACGATATACATATATGAGGGTTCCAGCTTTTACAGCTCAGACTTTTGAGTTAATTCCACAGTGTTGGATTTTAAAATCAAAATTTGTGAGCCCAAATATAAAGGTATAGAGTGGTTGGGAGCAGCACTACATTTATAGACTACTATATACATCTATGGGAAACTTAAATTGTCCCTAACCTAAACAAATTAAAACAATCAAAACAAATTTTGCAGAAAATATGCAAAGATGATGCTTTGAATTTGCAAATTTAATAATCCAAGTTTTTTTTCCTATTTGTGAGTGACCACTAAGGTCTATGGCATGTTGGATTTGTCGTTGTGAATATCAGACTTTACAAGGCCATTAGGGAGTGATATAATTAGCAAGCCTGGACTAGCCACTGGCCCAGTATCTGCTTTTAAATGCAAATTTGTTTTTCTCTACTTCTCATCATGTTGACAGTAAATCTGCTACCTCTACTAACCAACTTTGTTTCTTTGTGAAAAATGTGCCTGGAACAAAAAGCCAAAGGCTAGCTTTGGTGATGTGATCCAGAAAGATGATTCTTGAGACACAGCCTTTATGATTATGAAGGGCATGTCAACTCTGTAGGTCATATTGCCTTCCCCAAAGTCAGATAATGAAACCAATATAATAAAATGTCTTTGACCCAGTTCAACCAATGTGATTAATCCATCAGGCTTACTTATTCACTCAGGTCTGCCTGCATTCATTCAGTGAGCACTTACTGCATTTAGGGTACTGAGCCGGGTGCTGGAGTGGACTGTAATCCAATGTTGAATAAGACATGGTCCTTCTTCTCAAGGACTTTTCACAAACTACCAGGAAAGATAAAATCTAAGAACCAAGAAGAGTAGTAACAAATCACATTTGAACAGAGAGGAAGAAGTAAGCTTTGTTGGAGAGGAGTTGCAAAGATTTTTCATAGAGGCAGTATCCTCATTTGAATTTAAAGAATGAATGTACTTGGACACTTGGAGATGGCAAGGAGCAGGGACCACCTCAAATTTAGGAAACAGGGGAAATAATGCTGAAGGAGCACATTAGCATGGGACACAGGGGAAAGGGACTTAACTGAACTTGAGATTCTGGGATGTGACAACTCAGCTTAGACTTGAGAGAAGAAAAAAGCAGCCAGGTCAAGAAAAGTAAAATCTACAGTTCTAAAAAGAGGCAATAAGATGACCAATGGCAGGGAGACAGGAACCAACATAGTAGGTTGGGAACTAAAAACTGTTCAGTATTAATGGAGTAAAATGTGTGTAGAGCATCATGCGAAGAGGTTGCAGTTTTTCCCAAACCCATCATGTCGTGAACAATTCTGCAAGAGGCTGGTACAAGGATGAGCCAAACTGTGATATTTTCTGAGCTGTGCACATGTAGGGTAGGTGGACTGGAGATGTGGCAACGGAATCTGTCCTTCCCATATGACCCAACTCATATGACAGAATGGAGGCCTTGACTCCATGGCATACACAGGGTCTTACCTCTGGGATGTGAGAGATATTTGAAAAGATCTAGACACAGGTTCTAGAACATGCATCTAAATATGTACCTAGAACAGCAGTGCTGTGATCCTTGGAAACATTTTACAACCAGAAAGTGGACAAAAGATCCAAGGATCACACTGAGAACATGGCCATAGCATGGGTAAGGGTACCCAGTGGGGGCAATGGGAGCATCAGTTTTTCTGCAGAAAAGAGGCAAAAGGCTAGTGATTTCTTGGGATCATGGTGGCCTAAGGGATGCTTTAAATGGGCAGCAAGGGGTGCTATGACTGGATTACTCCTGCTGCTATTTAGGGAAACACTTCTTCCACAAAAACAAGAAAATCCAGGAAAACCTACCATGTAAAGTCAGAATGGTGGTTACCTGTTGATTGGGAGGTAATTGAATAGGCTTTCTGGGGTATTAGAAATGCTCTATTTCAGGGACACCTGGGTGGCTCAGTTGGTTGAATGTCCGACTCTTGATTTCATCTCAGCTCATAATCCCAGGGTCATGGGATTGAGTTCAGTGTTGGGGTTCCTGCTGAGTGAGGAGCCTGCTTAAGATTCTCTCTTCCTTGCCCCTCACCCCTGCTTGCACTCTCTCTGTCTCTATCTAACAACAACAAGAAATGTTCTATTTCAATACCTGTGGTGACTTCGCGCATGCCTGCGTGTATCTATAAATTCATCAAGACGTACATCTAAGATTTATGCACTGTACTCAATGTAGATTATACCTTAATACAAAGTAAAATTTAAGAAAGAAGAAACTAAAGGTGAGGGATTCACAGTTTTGGTACTGAATCCTATTGTTGACATGATTTTTGTATCTGCCACATATTTATAGAAGGCAGGACATACCAGTTGCTCTTTCTTCATATTTAGATATTATCAAATATTTTGACTTGATTATAATCCCTATATGATCTTTCCTCATTTTTAAAAACATGAAGAAGTTATCTGAAATGACTATTATTAATAAATTAATTCCAGAAGTGTTCTTCTTGTAGTCAATTTACAAATGCAGATGGAAACCAATATTGTTTTTCTCTGGGAGAGCGCTTCATTTCATTTCTCCAAGGTTCTTCTATTTGTGCCCCGGAAACACTCATTTAAATGCAGGTGTGAGGATGCATAAGCTTTTTAGCAGTGACTCAGAATGCTGACGGACCCCTTTTTATGATTTTTCCAGACAGAGAGGAATGGTTCAGAATGTTAAGTAGCTACAAATGGTGTAATTCAGCCATAAATGGCTGCTCCACATGATTGCCTACTGCCACTAAATATCTCTACCTTAAATGTCATGTGAATACACTGGAATTTCATTTCTCCTTACAACTTAACTAAATAAAGGAATATCCAAAGTTCAAAATGCAAAACTGAAAACTCCCCTTGAAAGCATTTTGAGGTTTCTACTAGGTATGCAGAAAGTAATGGGAGAGAATTACATCATAATATTCTACCAAGCTCAAGAATCAAATGGATGCTCTTTGCTCAAAGGAAGCACGGAGATCATAAAGTTCTCTCAATGATTTGTTAGTTCTTATGTGAAGATATACTACAGATCATATGTTCATGCCATAGAAATCCTCCGGGGCTTGGATATGTTAGTTCATGTACCCTAAAAGTAAAGCCTAAGCTGGAGATTCTTAAGCCAGTGATTTATTGAGGGATGCTCTTGGGGAAACATAAGGGAAGAAAGGAAGCAAGATAGGGAAGAGGAAGCAGGTGGGCAAGGATGTGTATCAGCTGGAGACTAGTTTCAGCCAGATCCCAAGGGCAGTTCTGGAGTATGCATGGTACCACGGTATTTTCCCAACATGAGATAAAATTTATCAAAGGTAATTTTGATAGCATTCTATGAGTCAATCATTGGCTACAGGCCACTACTGGGTATAGGATATTACTTCCCAGGCATTTCCAGGCAAGGTAGCTCCTATCAGCTGAGGACAATTCTCAGAAAGGGGTGGTTATGAATTGTTAGCAGCCAACACACATAGTATCCAGGGGATAGATGCACTGCTTTGGTAAAGGTATAGAATGGGGCACCAGCTGCATCTACATTTGGTTTTCCCCACAATGCAATATCTGCCAAACTTTTTCAACTCAGCTTATGGCAGTGTTGTGTTGGTAAATGCTTTAAAACCAGCTTTGAGGCCGGGGGGGGGGGGGGGCAGAAAAAAGCCATGATTTATAGTATTGCTGGTTTCCACCATGTACATTCTTCCACCATGACTAATTTCAATCTATTAGTGTGGCCCACTAAATGTGGAAGGGAAAGAAAAGAGCAGAATCAGCTCTTGAGAATTGGTTCCAGCACAGTACTGGCCTATAGTATCCATACCTTCTTGCCTACTCTGGTACATCAGGATTCATTGTCAACATAACTGAGTGGTAGTTTAGATATAGAAGTTTGGAGAAAAGGAGTCCAGATCTCTCCAATCCAAATTTCTAAGTCCAGAGGAGAAATACTCAATAGCTGTTCCTTGCAGGCAGTAAGACACAGCAGACCAAGGGGGACCAACCGTCCTGATTTGCCTGGGGCTCTCTTGGTGTGGGCACCAAAAGTCCCTCCTGGGAAACTCCTGGGAAACTCCTCCACTCCTGGATGGGCAAACCTGGATGGTGGGCCACTCTAGTAGACTCATAAAGCACTACATGTTTTAACACTTTTTCATCCTGATTGCCCATAGTGATTAATGCCTGTATCATACATTGTAGAATTAGCTCTATTCCACTTACAACTTCACCCCATAGTCATCTCGAAGGCAGGATATCCAAAATTGAACCAATCTCTGATAACCATTTCTGAACCACTCAAGCAAGATTTTGAGTCATCTTACATTTTGAGAGACTCATCTCTCATTTTCACCTCCTATATCCAAACAGTAAGCAACTTACTTCTGCCTATAGCCATTGGCCAGAACTAGTCACAAGACTCCAATTTAACCACAAGGAGAACTGGGAAATATAGGGAAGCATAGGGAACATTTAGTTAGCAAGATGGCCTCTGGTCCATGAAAACCAGACTTCTTACTGGGGTGGAGGAGTGAAAAAGACAGACAGGATCCCTACCCTCAGAGAACTTATGATCCTTCACAGTGGAGTCCAAATGACCTTTTAAAAATGCAAGTTGTTCATATGTTTCTCAGCTTACAGCTCATAAATTTTTCCTTATTGTTGGTAGAGTAAAACGCCAACTCCTTAATATAGCATTTAAAATCCTCCCTGAACATGAACTGCTTCCTGTTTAGCCTTGTCTCTTGCCATTTTTTCACAAGTATCCCAGGTTCTGGTCATACAAGAAGTGTTTAAAGTTCCTTATGACATGTTAATTTCAACCTCTGTGCCTTTGCATATACAGTTCCCTTTGCCTGAAATGCTCCCTACAGCCATATGTCAAACTCATCCATGAGGTCCTATCTGAAGGATCTTCTCTCTGAAGCTGTCTGTGACTCAGTTCAATAGAATTGACTTCTAACTGTAGCTCAATCATTTGTTTTCCTATAATTCATGATCACTAAACTATGAGCCCCTTGAGGGCATAAATGGCATTTGATTAAAATCCTCCAGCACCTATCAGAGTGCCCTGTACCTCGTAGGTGCTCAAAAAATCATTGTTAAAGTGCATTAGGTTGACACTGCCTTCTTTTTATCTCCAATTGCTTCCCCTGAAGAAATTCAGAGAGCATGGCATACATTTTTCACACAAATTTAGAGTGGGCACTCAGCAGAATGTTAAGATAGTCCTACATTAATGTTGAACGCTGGAAAGGAAATCCTAGAAAGGAGACAGAATAGCAAGAAGTTACTGCTATCAACCTCAGATAAGACTGAGAACTCCTTTAAAAAATATTTTGAGGAAGTCATGGTCATTGTATCATCAGCAGGCCCAATTTCCATGATTTTCTGATATAAAGTTTGGACTCCCCAAACCTCCTTTTCTTAGAAGAGTAATATTCTATTGCCTTAAGAAGATATTTTGAAGTAGGGGTTGAAGTAATCATGCTTTTCTATTTTCTGTATTTCTGATGCTTTGAGATCTGGGGCCTTGCTGGCCCTGAAGGGCTTACCCCTCCTAGGGCTAATAATTCCTAGAACAGCAACTCAAACTAGTCTTGTATGTAAACCAATCCCAAATCCATCCCCTCACTTTTCTATTAGTATTATTATACGCCCCTGCCCCAATTACCCAGGGACAACCCCTGTACCCAAGTCTGCTGAAATTATTTAAACCAACCAATTCTAAGCCTGCATACCCTGTCTTGCTCATTCATTCCAGTGGAAATGACAAGAAAGGCTATTGCCTACATTTTCCCCTCACTCCCTCTGCCTCCTGACTGATCCTGCTTCTTCCTGCTATGTTTCTTCTGTGGTGTAGTGTGCCCCCTCCTCTTGGGAACTGTGAGTGGCAAATTATCTTTTCAATGGCAGTCTTCTCTGATCTGTTGGTCTTACCACACCTGAATAATAATAAAATCTACATTTAAAAAAAATGTTTATTTATTTTTGACACAGAGAGAGACAGAGCATGAGCGGAGGAGGGGCAGAGAGAGAGGGAGACACAAAATTGGAAGCAAGCTCCAGGCTCTGAACTGTCAGCACAGAGCCCGATGTGGGGCTCGAACACACAGACCGTGAGATCATGACCTTGGCCAAAGTCAGATGCTCAACAGACTGAGCCACCCAGGCACCCCAATAAAATCTACATTTTAAAGTGGGTGGAATTGTCTTCCATGCTTAGCTTGTAGGGCTTATTGAATAGCTTGGAGAAATGGGCTTGTGAGGATTCTGGTCTCCCACTGAGAAGATGTAAAGGTGACATAAGAGGAAGACTGTTGGCAAAATGGTGGCCAATTTTGCCTTTATAAGCACCCTCACCCCATGTCTCCCCATACTGATTTTGGCTTTGGCCAATAGGACAACAGTAAATGTGATACTAGCAGAAATTTGAAAAGTTTTTACTCATGGGGGCTTATGTCTCTTGCTGCTGGGAATGCTTCTGCTATCATGTGAAGAAGCTAAAGCCAGCCTACTATAGAATAAAAGACTTTAGAGCGAGGTCTCAGCTGTCTTCGCTGAGGCCCCAGACATGTGAGTGAGGCTATTTTCGGCTATCAAGCTGCTATTAAGCTATCCCAGACCAGATCTGCCTAGTCAACCCACAGAACAGTGAGAAATAGTATACATTTATTGTTCTATCCTATTCTCTATTCCATGCAGCTGAGCAGATTGCCTTTTAGAGTGTTACTAAAATCTACTGTCATATTATTAGTTGGAAAAATTTTATGTAATTCTAGAAAACTCAAAATGCAGGCCAGGTGGATCCTTCTGTAATTGCTCAATTCTTTTTTTATGGAAAAAAAATGAAGAGACCATAGTTTGAACTTTCTCAGAACTTTGTAGAAAAAAACCCCTCATTTTATGCTTAATTTAATTTGATACCATATCTGTAGAATAGAAGCACTGACATAGTCAAGGAATTGCCATGCATGTCCATACACTTCTATACCTGTGATTAATAAGTAACAATTAACTCCACATTTGAATATTGAAAAATTAAGTTATATCACTCAAGTATTGTCACTTTAATGCCATGTTAACACATTGCCTCAACATATGGTGGCTTAAAACAATAGGTAGCTATTTAGCTTACACTTTTGTGGGTTGATTGTGTGGTTCTGATGGTCTTGACTGAGCATGCTCATGCACATGCAGGTAGGTGTGCTGATGGCTGACCTAGGATGGCCCTGGTTGGGACAACTCCAAGTATCAGCTCTGCTTCATGTGTTTCCTCCTCTGGCGGGTGAGCCTGGGCATATCCTTTTCATGGAAGTTCAGAGAGCAACTCTAAGAGTAAGCCTAATTACACAAATGCTTCCCATATATCTGTGAATGTCACATTTGCCAACATCACATTTGCCAATGTGAGTCACACTGCTGAGCCCAAAGTTAGAGCAGAAAGCAATTATATAGTTACATGTCTCAGGGCATGGTTACAGGGGGGTGGTGATAGTGAAGAACTGGGGCCAGTAATGCGATTAATCTTCCAACAAAGTAAATACCAGCACAAATACCTAAAAGAAAATAGGTGCTCTGAAAACTTATTAGATTAATATTCTATCATCTGTCATAAAGCTCCAGAATCCAGATGTACATTTATTAAAGGTATTTCCATTGAACTAATATTTATTCATATCAAGATGTGACTGTTATAAGAAATTTCCTTTGGTCTGTATATGAATACCCATCTTATTATTGATTCACTCACTTGTTATTACATATTAGGGGCTTAAAGAAGAGTCTGAATCATTGCTTCAAGTTATGCTGGAAAATGATAAGAAATAGTGTGATTTTTTTTTTCTCAAGAATTCAAGTCATGGTTGATTTCTTTTTGATGACCCGCAGTGGTAATGTACAAAGAAGAAAAGTGTAGTGTTTAAAAAACCCAGAGAAATAACTGGGGAACAAGGAAGGGCTGTTTCACCTAAGAATTTAATATAATTTTTGTACTCTGGATAGTTCTTTAAACAATATTGGTTGGAACAATCTTTGCATAGAACTTTCTATCTATAGTATATTTATTCCTCTTATAAATAGTATAGACATCAACATCATAAATTCTAATTGTGGCTCTTATGACCAAACAACACATCCTTTATACTCAATTTCTTGTTTAAGAGAGGTAATTTTTTATTAATTAATTTTTACAGCTCAACAGCTCTGTTTCCTTAACTCACTGTGATGCAACAGATCAAGAACTGTTCAGATGTGATCATTTATTATCTTAATATAATATTAAGATATTATATTAAATATAATATCTTCATATTATTTATTATTATTATTTTAATCCCCCTGGAGGGAAGACTGTATCACACAGAAGTGGATAGCTCATGTCCATCCAAAGGAACTTGGCTCATTCAACAAAAATATTAATAGCAGATATAATAATAATGCACTGAGTTGGTGTCTGGAACACCCACACACACAAATGCACAAAGTTTGCATTGTCATTGCTCTAACTAAGCCATTAATCAGTGAAGACAAATAAAAGAATTTAGCAAAAGTAAATTACAAAGGCATACAAAGGTTAAGATTATGAGTTAATTGTTAGTAAGTTTTATTAGGATACAGAGATGAAAGAGATCCCTATGGGCCGAAGGGGTCAGGTTTATTAGTTACTGGGGCAACTTTTTAAGACATGTTCACAAAGGCAGAGGCCCCACAGCCCATACTGCTTAAACCCAATTATAATGAGAATCTGGTATACATGTAAATACAAATGGGATTTGCAAGACAACCAAATGCAGTAAATAGTAATAAGCTCCTTGACATTTTAAATGTGAAGATGGGGAGGAAAGCTAAACTTCACTGATAATCTATAAATTAGCTAAGAGAAACAATTAGCATCGTTTATTGTTCATGCATTTACCTTTAGCTTTTTAAATTTATTTTAAAAAACTTTAAATGTCAGTTTTCATCAGATCTTTTAGATACTAAGTCTTACACTTGTACACCAGTAAGGACACCATATCATGAGGGAATTTTTATTTTTTTTTTTCTTTTGCCAGGTTAAGATTGCATCAGGGTATGTCAAACTGTCTTATGACACAACATGGCTGTTTTCAAGACTGAAAAATATTTATCTTTGATATGCCTACCGATAACGCATGGTTTGATTATTGGTTTATTTCTTTAATAGTATTTACTATTGACTTTCATTGTTTCACCATCCAGCTCCTGTGTTGGAGTTCTGTACTCACTTTCCATGACCTGGTCCTAGAATAAACGTCAGTTCTGCAATATTACTTCTTTTATTTTTATTTTTTAATGTTTATTTTTGAGACAGAGAGAGAGAGAGAGAGAGGGAGAGAGCAAGTGGGAGAGGAGCAGGAAAGAGGGAGACACAAAAACCAAAGTAGGCTCTAGGCTCTGAGCTGTCAGCACAGAGACAGAACGACACAGGGCTCGAACCCACGAACTGTGAGATCATGACCTGAGCCAAAGTCTGGCACTTAACCGACTGAGCTACCCAGGTGCCCCCTGCAATATTACTTCTTTACTTCTCCAGAGACCTCTGTTTACTCCTCATCTTAATTACAGGTCTTATTCACCATCACACATAGCTTTTAAAATACCTGGTAGAAATTTAGATGATATATGGATTCTTATGTAGTTATTAATTGATGGCTACAACTTAAAAATATGAAAGCAAAAATGTGGCAGAAAACACAGACCCATATTTAGCTTTAGTTCAGCTAGATAAAATAAAAAAAAAAAAAAAAACAAATGAACATTTGAAAATATTAGAAGAGATGAGTAATGAAGTATTTTCTGATTCTTCATCGATACATATTCTACAAATATTTCCAGAATCAGTTTCCATTATTTAAATACACACACACACCCCTACTGACATTAAAATTTGGAAAATGATACATTTAAATTATGGTCTGGAAATATCTGGAAGGATGTTAATGTTAAGTGTCATCTCCAAACTTTTTGTGAAAACTGAAGAGAGAAATTCTTGAACTATATTTAGAATTAGGAATGTTTGGTCAGAGAGAATTACTCTATTCTCCTTGTTCTCTTATTTATTGCTTTATACTTTGTTCATCCCAGATTGGAGGAATTTCATCAATAACAAAGATGTGCTCTTAGGAATGCCTTTAACAGCATAGCACAGTCTCTGAACTCCTAACTAGCCTTCTTTTATTAAGATATGAAATCAGGGTGTTTTCATGGAAATTAGGCAGAAATGTCCACCAGTTATCAGATGTTTTTCAAATATTAATTTGACCAAATGTGAAGTATAAACTTAAAGAAGTAATTATATTTTTTTAGCATTTTTTAAAAAGCATACTGCACTTGAAAATATGTAGGCTCGTGTGATTTTAACTGGGATATCTTTTATTGTATTATATAAATTAGTCTATTGTATTTATGACTTAATTAATATGCAACTGTTTGAAGACCACGTGCCCTCCATGAGACAGGAGCACTTGTTTCTTCCTCAACTGGATCAATCAGTTTCAAGTGGTGACTGATAAACATCTCTAAGCTTGTTACTGGTATAAAATAAAGGGATGGAATACATAGCATAGACCACAGTCTCTGGAGGTGGGGTAGATATCAACTCTTATGTGACGTTGGGCCAAAGGGAAATCAAATCAAGATGATTACAGATGCAAATTCCACTTTGAAGTTTGATCCAGCCTTACTATTTAAACAAGTCAGATCAATGTGAATCCCTCTGATAGCACTCTTGGGTGAGAAAAAAACACCACTCTTGGGTGGGAAAAAACAGCTAGGATTTTTCCCACTAATGGTGAATCAAACCTGTCCCACAAAGAGATGATCAAAACCCCAGAAAAGGAGAATTTATCTTCAGATAACTCCTTAGATGGGAACACTACTTGATCCTGGTCTAGTTCAAATGACAAAAGGAATGTCCTGCCCACTTCCCATGACTGTCCTTTGCCAAATTTATGTCTAAGTCAAGAAAGAAAACATGGGCGTCATAGGGACTGTATCCACAGACATATTATGTGGGGACAATAATTAACTTCTGTGGCAAAAGGAAAACTTTTGGGATCTTGATTGTTGTCTAGTCTAATGTCCTTGCCTTTTTCTGAGTCTGGTTGGGGCTACATATAAGCTAAGCAAGTTCCATTTTGAAATGCTTTGTTTGAATGTCTAAGACAGCTATTTCCTTCACCTCTGTCAAGATATTTGAAGACACACAATTTATTGATGATGTTCATCAGATTCATATATGAATACATCAAGATGTCTGATTTCTCTGTTGCATCTGTGCATCCTTGAGCAAGTCACTTAAAATGTCACTGAGCCTCAATGTTTTCATATGTCAATCAGTGGATTAGACTCAATAGCTGACTTCCAAAGTGGTTGCAGGAGGCTGCTTTGTTGTAGTATCAGAAACAAGTACTAGAGGAACACTGTTGTAACTACTATGATGTCTCCCAAGCCTAAGCCTCTGTTGATGCCCCATTCATGGCCCTCTCTTATCATTTTATTGCATTTAGACTTGACTTCCTACTGCCAGCCTTAGGAACTTTTTGGCTGGAGCCTTCTTAATGCCTACCTAGCATGCTGAAAGTGCCACCAAAATAATATTCCCTTCAAAATAATGTTAGCCTTCAACCAATGAGTAAAGGAGTTGGTGCATAAATACCCCAGCTTCCTTGCATCTCAAGTGGAAAAACTATCTCTTATTTTCCAAGGGAATTGACTCTGATTGCCCACAATGGTAACTGGCTTGATAACATATCTTTGGTTGACTACATCCCTTCCCTGTCTCACTTCCCCACACCTCTAATGTTATTTCCTGGGAACTCCATCAAAATATACTTTCATTCAGGGGCACCTGGGTAGCTTAGTTGGTTAAGCGTCTGACTTTTGGTTTTGGCTCAGGTCATAATCTCACAGTTCATGAATTTGAACCCCGTATCAGGCTCTGCACTGACAGCATGGAGCCTGCTTGGGATTCTGTCTCCCTCTCTCTTGGCCTCTCTATCTCTCAAAATAAATAAACAAACATTTAAAAATACATATACTTTCATTCAAATCCTTGACTTAGGACCTATATCTGGCTAACTCAAACTAAGATAGTTCCCATCATTAAGCGTTTTGTGATGGAAAATGATTAAGAATCAAATATTTATTATTTCTATTTTTTCTAATGACTCTAAAGAAATATGATCTTAAGACTCCCTAGTCTTAACCTTAGCTGTTTAATCCAAGCACTCTCTGGATCTTGATTCCTTCTCTTTTGCTGTGTAAACTGATTGCTGGGAACTTTTGAGATCTAATCTACATGCTTCAAACGTGAATCAGACTTTAAAAACAAAGTCTTAGAGGAAATTCTAAAAAGATCTACATTTCTCTTATTCTTCTTTTGCCCATGAAGTGATGTTCATCAACTGCAGACTGCAAAATGTACATGCTCAATTACCCTGAAATAACAGGCTTAAAGAGGCATGGAATACTTGCCTTTTTGTTTTGTTTTCATTTGATCATGGCCTGAAAGCCATAAAGGAAACTATTGCTGTAATCACCCATTGCTAACCCAGAGTCCAGCTCAGAGAGAAACAAGAAACAAAAATCTAAAAAGTTCTCTATGCCTTCGAGAGCTTAGAGTAGAGTTTGATTAGCAGAGATCAAAGTGAAACTCAAAGTGAGATCATTTAGAATATGGGTTTTTATAGAGAGGTCTGAAGGATCATTTGACCAGATTCTCATACTCATGAATTAGAATGTGAATAATTGGGAACTCTTTTCTCTGTTGATGGAGTTGTGAATTGGTACAATCACTTTGGAAAACAGATGTATATATTAAGATTCATGAAAATATTGTTTTAAAATACAAATATATTTAGAAATAGTCCAAATATCCAATAATTTGAAAGGGTATATAAAACTTGCAGTAAGTTCATAGAATGGAATAACTACTACATTAAAATGAACTTCAATAATACACATCAATATCACTCCCTGGATACCTCATCTTTCTGCAAACACAGCCCCATTTCTCTGCTCCTTTTCCTAGCAACAGTCCTCAAAAAAGCTGTCTTCATTGCTGTCTCTTTCTCATGGCATATCATCTCCTAAAGGTTTAGTAAATAGTTGTTTGCACTACACCAAAGACATCGCTTCCGTTGAGACTGTCCATGACCTCCATGATCCCGAATCCAGTGAGGACATTTCTGTTCTCATCTTACTTAGCTGCTCAGTACCTTTCAATATAAGTAACTCTACTATAAATATTATCTTCCAATGGCTTTTACCATGCTGAAATTCTTAATCACTTTATCTTTGAACATGTGTTTTGTAGCTGAAGTCCAGTGGGACAATAAAGGCACACGAGCAGAGGAGGTACATGTGATATGCATGTCCACAGTTCCTCCTTGCCCCAATCACATATAGCATTTGCAATGTCCACAAGCACACAATTCCTGTGGATCCACGATACATGAGAATTCAATGAGACTCAAAGTGAAACAAGGTAAGTTACATCCAGAGGCACTGACAGCCATGAGAAACCATGTTTTCCATTAGAATCAAAACTTGCTTCAAATTCAGAATAAAGGCAACAACATTTTAAGAAACATGAATGACCAAGGAGCCCTACCTTATTTGTGTCAGTAGGAGAAAGGTAGGGCAACCAAAATATATATGTATATATGAACTATGCAATATGAATGCCATAATTTTGGTGATTCTATATATGAGTTAAATGTTCCTGTTTGGTTTAAAAACATTGTACGATATAAAGATGAAGGACAAACTCCATGCAAATACTGTACAATCTTAATATTTTAAATTTAAAATGATATTAAATGGCAATTAAAAAATTTTAAGTTTATTTATTTACTTTGAGAGAGACAGAGACAGTGCAAGTGAAGGAGGGGCAGAGAGACAGGAGACAGAGAATCTGAAGCACACTCTGTGTGGCCAGCCCATTGCCAGAGGCACGGCTTGAACTCATGAAACCACGAGATCATGACCTGAGCCGAAACCAAGAGTCTTGCTTAACCAACTGAGCCACCCAGGCGTCCCTTAAACAGCAAATTTAAAAATCCCATGACAAGTCAAGAGTAAGACTATAGAAAAAAGAAAAAAAGCTTTATATTTTAGTACCTTTAATGGCACTATTTTCCCTTGCTTTTTGAATGAATAGCCCTCATTTTCATTTTTGCATTGGGCCTGAAAATATATAACTGACGCTGCATGAATGGTGAATAGACATCTCAGGCTTCAAATTTTCATGAAGTGTTCTTAATTCTCCTCTTCCCTCCCTTTCCAAATCTCCTTCACTAATCTTTCTCAGCTTAGTCTCAGCTCATTAATCCACCAGTTGTTCAAGTAAAAAAAAAAAAATTACAGTAGCCTTTATTCTCTGTTTTCTCCATCTATATGACATATAGCATTACCTCCACAAAGTATATCCCAAGCTGTCCACTCCTCTCCATCTACTCTCACCTCTTAGTTCAAGTCACCACCATCTCTTGCCCGGACTAGTAGAGCTGCTTCTTAACTGGGTCCCCTGTTATTTCTCCACAATCCATTTTATAAGCAGCCAATAAAGAGATCTTTTAAAGACATAAATAGATATTTATCTTTCTCTACTAAAGATATTCCCGCGCGTCTCATTGTTCTTTGCATGAAACTCAAATTCCTACAGTGGTTTCCAAAGTTCTACATGACCTGTTATCTATGTACCTGTCTAAACCCTTCTCGGCTGAACCTATTTTCTTTTTTTTTTTTTAATTGTTTTAATGTTTATTTATTTTTGAGAGACATAGCATGAGTAGGGGAGGAGCAGAGAAAGAGGAAGACACAGAATCTGAAGCAGGCTCCAGGCTCTGAGCTGTCAGCACAGAGCCTGACACAGGGCTTGAACTCACAAACTATGAGATCACGAACTGAGCTGAAGTAGGATGCTTAACCGACTAAGCCACCCAGGGGCCCCTCATTTGAACCTTTTCATACCCAAATCTCTGCCTCACAGGATTTCTTGTGTTTTCTCCAGAATTCCAGGATGGTTTGCACCTTTAGATCTTTTGTACCAATGGGCCTTCTTAGTGTGCTCTATACCCTGATTTCTGCCTGAGTGGCTCTTCTTTTCATACACAGCTTAGATGTTTCCTCCTCAACAAGTCCTTTCCTAACCACTGCAAAAAAAAAAAAAAAATCCATCTTATTATGCCAATAAGCATCTTGCTTTAATTCCTTCGCATACTTTTTATTTTGGTTTATTCATTTATTTGTTTATTGGTGGTCTCTCACTGAGATGTCAGTTCCATGAAATCAGAGACCTTATCTGTCTCACTTGATGTTGCGTCTGCAGTGTCTAGAATAGTATCTGGAACAAGATGGGTGCTGAGTAAATATGTGTCAACTGAATGAGTAAATGAACAAATGAATCCTTCAGTAACTTACTTTTGTTTTTTCTGTAGATGGGTGTGTATGTATGCATGTATGTATCTGTGCATATACATACCCACATGTACAAACACATATATACATATATATTTATATATCATTCTTCCTCAACACTCATGCTATGCCTCCCTCAAGTAGTCGCCAGGGATGTACTGTGGAAATGAACTACCCACAGTTGCAGAGGGGTGCCCAAATTGGCTTAAAGCCAATCTTAACCTCTGGCCATAGTTTTTGGTTCAGTGATGGGCACATAACTCAGAACTTTGAGATTTTTGTTCAATGTTTGAAGAAGAGAAGCACTTATTTTGACCCTCAGTGTGACCAGTACAGCATCTAGTTCTAGTTTCTGCTGTGTCAAAGTCACAACCAAGAGGAGAAGTTGCTTGAAAATGAAACAGAAATCACAGAAGGCAGGATCAGGAGAAGGAAGCCAACTGGTTTTAATGACCTAGTTGAGCTGCTGATCAAACCTGAAGCCTTACTGCTGGGTCCCCAGTTACACAAGGCAATAAATTCTTTCACTGCTGAAGCCGCTATGAGCTAGATTTTGTTACTTGCAAGTAAAACATTGTAATTGACACTGGTACTAAATTCTAATCACTGTTAGCCTTTTAGGTGTATTTTCCTCCAGTAACTTCTAATGCTGCTGAAAGTTAAGATAGTTGTAGCCAAAATACATGTATACTTTTACCATTTTTTTTCTATATATAAGCATTTATTTTCATGAAACTCTTCACAATCATAATCTTGCTGGTTATATAAATATCCTTTGATTGCATACAATGTATCTTCATTTTGTGTATATGTATCATTCTTCTCATGTTTTCAGTAATTTCTTTAATACTTATTTCCCAGAAAATTAGTTGAAGGTCCAAGTGTATGGAAATTACTTTACTTATTGAAATGCAGTGCTATTGTGATGAGCACTGGGTATTATTTGTAATTTAATGATGAATCACTAAATTCTGAAACTAATACTAATTCCTGAAACTAATACTACACTATATGTTAACTAACTTGAATTAAAATAAAATCTTGGAAGAAAAAAAAGAAATACAGTGCCAAATTGCTTTTCAAAATGATTTTAATATTTTTAATACATCCAGTACCTGACACATTGGACTTTATTGCAATTTTACTTTTTACAAAAATTTGACAATACACCAATAATTGGCTTCATGTTGTCTTTTAATTTGTATTTCTCTGATTACTAGAGGGTTTGGAAAATATCTTATATGAATTTTACAACTGAAATTTATTCTTTTGGGAAATATTTGTCACTTTGTAGCTGGAATTCATATTCAGCTTTTCAGACTCATTATGATAGATGCTATCAATGTCCTACAAATAACATTTGGGTTGTCTTCATTCCTATGTACTCAGACCTATGACTTTCACAGAACACAGTTGAAGTTCTCTGCCTACACGCTTTGTTGTTGATACCCGCCAGGTCCATGTATGCAAGTATGAGTCAAATGCCCTCTCCTAGAAACCAGAAGCATTACTCAAAGACTGATAGAAGTTTGGTGTATAAACACCCCAGCTCCCTTGCTTCTCATGTGGGATAACAATAAGGTCTGTGTTTTATATTCCCACCCTGAACCCCCTAGTGGGGTTCAGTTCTAGCTGTCCACAGTGGTAATTCACCTGATGAGTTGCATTATATTGCCTGACTTTATTTCCATGTATCACTCCTGCTCCTATATTAGTGCTTGCTGACATCACCTTTCAAATAAATTCTCTACCTAAAACCTTCCCTCAGGCTCTGTGTCTCTAGGGAATCCAACTTAAGACACCCATCATACCAAGATTTACTATAGTGTAATCACTTATGCTTTAAAAATTCTTATTGAATATTGAAGTCTTCCCTACTCAATGGAAAGAAAGAACGAAAGAAAGAAAGAAAGAAAGAAAGAAAGAAAGAAAGAAAGAAAGAAAGAAAAGGGGAGGGAGGGAACGAGGAAGGAAGGAAGGAAGGAAGGAAGGAAGGAAGGAAGGAAGGAAGGAAATCAAAACAAAGCAGTTCACTTTTCTTTGGAAATAAACAGTACTTTGTACATTGTACACTGACCTTTAAGATTCTTAAAACACTTTCGAGAAAAAGGAGCAGAAATAACTAATGATTTGCTATGATTTTTAAGCCAAAAGGACTATTTATTCGTTATGTATGTGGCTTTGGGTACTGTTTTTTCTGTGGGGTACTTCTTAGAGCTTTTGAAAAGTAC
The DNA here is from genome assembly GCF_018350215.1 of Panthera leo. Taxonomy (NCBI): domain Eukaryota; kingdom Metazoa; phylum Chordata; class Mammalia; order Carnivora; family Felidae; genus Panthera; species Panthera leo. The sequence continues at coordinate 34,323,891 of NC_056681.1, read as the reverse complement.
AAATTTCTTTCTCCCTAGGCTTTAATCATTATGCTTTAAGGAAATCTTTTGAAATGAAGGCAGCATATGTTGCAATAACTAGGCCCTTTCATTAAATTTATCCCTTAGGAAAAGCCCACACAGTAACTGAATTTTGACCTCAGTTCAAATAGAACTTTGGCTAGAAAATTCTCAGAGGTAAAATACCAAGAGTAATGGGAACTTTTCATATTTTAAGGTTTTCCAACAACCACAATATGCTTTATCCAGCATATATTTTGTTTGGGCTGTTTTAAGTTCACTTGGAGTTTAGTTGGTGTTTTACAGATTGCATGAATCGCCTGTTTTCCAAGCATACATGAACTCCTGTTTTAAGGATTGATAACGTAAGAAAACAATCTTCTTTTGAAAGCAAATTCATTGCTAATACAATATCACAGCTATACATTCATACCCTTTCCAAACACTGCATTTTAGAACTTCAAACTTCTTCAGATTTCCAATTTAGGTATGAGATCTGAAACTCAACTGATGATAAATTGCATTTAAAGTATAAATTTACTTCAAAGCTACAGCTTTGGTTGCTAAGTCACAAGTCCTAAATAATGTCTTTTTAAAAAATTTAAAACTCCAAATGGGCATTTCAACACTGGTTGCTTTTAAGCAGAGTAGGAGCCAACACCATGTACTAATAATGATTATTGCACAACCTATTCTTCTGACGTACCATAAAATACTTCTGATGCAAAAGTTACAGTTTTGTGCCTCATAATGTTCACTCAAAATATTTGGAATTTGGAAGGAAGACTTTGCCATCCCAATTTAGATCTCCCATCAAGATCTTGATATTACTGTAGAATATTCAACTTATGAACATCATGTCCTCAAGAGTCAGGCTGTCTATAAGGGAAAAATGAAGTGGAGATTTGGGTGTCTGGATAAATTAGGGTAAAAACTTAATGTGACTGAGTTAATGTAATTGAGAAAGGGTTCACGGAAGTGGTGAGACAGAATTAAATCACCACAGACCTGTATCAGAGTCACCATGTTAGTAATCCTGCTATTTTTACTTTAACTGTGGTACCTTTCCCAAGCTCTACTATTACCAGACATGGCCCACCCTCCCTGAGGCTCAAGGTTAAGAACATACAAATCAAGGGGTGCCTGGGTGGTTCATTCAGTTAAGCTTCTGACTCTTGATTTCGGCTCGGGTCATAATCTCACAGTTCATGGGTTCAAGACACACAAGCAGCCCCACAAGCTCTGTGCTGGCAGTGCAGAGACTGTTTGGGATTCTCTCTCCCCCTTACTGCCCCTCCCCTGCTCTTGCCTGTGTGCTCACTCCCCCCTCTCTCTTTCTCTCTCATTCTCTCTCTCTTTCTCTTTCAAAAATAAATAAATAAAGTTAAAAAAAAAAAGAACATACAAATCAAGAGACTACCTTGGAAGCCCCTTTCATTGCAGCTGGCTGAAAGTGCTACTACTTTTCAATGTTTATGAGACCTATTTCCAGGTCAATATCATATAATGACCCAAAATGTCAATAGTATCCTCAGTGAGAAAAACTAAATGTGGTCTGATCAAGTTACCCATCTAATTAGCACAAGGCTAGAACTGCAACTTTTGTGGTTTTTTTCTTCTCCACTTAGCAATTCTAAATTAATTGTCTATTACATACCAATCCAAGGAATCCCTAAGTACAAATGACACTGGCAAAATTGTATTATCAATATATTCTTGTGCTGATAGGATCACCAAAGGAGTCTTCCATATAGATGTTATACTTCCTGAATGTGCAGTTTTTAAAAATCAGAAGCGATTTACAGTTTCAAGATACCTCAAGCTAGATAAGTGAGGTACAGAAAACCTAAAACTGGTTTCATCACCCTTAAGTACTATAGGTAAATGGTCATGTATCATAGCCAATTGTACACTAAATTTGTTACATCAATATGAGCATTCTAAGAAAATTCAATAATGTGTATTTATTAAATTTAGTACTAGAATTACCAACCAAGCAAAACAAAGCTAAAATATATTCCATGGAAAATCCAACTGCTTAAAAGGTGTCCAACGGAAATGTTATGTTTACTTGGTGATATTTAAATAATGTTAATCATCTCATTCATATTCATGTGATTCCTACGAAATGGTGTCTTTCACTTTTCCAAGGATAAGTCACGCATCATTTCTCAGCCTTGTTTGAATTTGAGGGTGCTAGGTTGTCTGTTGTCATATTTATTGGAAACAAGCAACTTTCTGATGAAGTATGCAGTTGGTTCATATGCTGAAAAACCAATGTAAGTTAGGGTGCTCTGTTCATCCATTCACTTGATACATTAAGCAGGAATTCTTTATATTTAGTGATGTCTCCATCTATTGATAAGGCACAGACTTCATCTCAAATGAATGTAACTCATGAGCAGACACTGGCTATTTATAAGGAGGCAAATATATTCTGAAAATTAGAAGCAGATTGGAGCTTAAAACTAATTTAAAAAATTAAAAAGTAATGATTTAAAAATACCTACATCACATTTTAATTGCATAATTAATATCAAATAAATAATGAAATAAAACCTTTGAATTACTGAAGTTTTTAAATATATTTTTAAGGGTTTTTTAAATTTACTTTTGAGACAGAGAGAGACAGAGCATGAGCAGGGGAGGGTCAGAGAGAGGGGGAGACACAGAATCTGAAGCAGGCTCCAGGCTCTGAGCTGTCGGCACAGAGCCCGATGCGGGACTTGAACTCACAGAGTGTGAGATCATGCCCCGAGCTGAAGTCGGACGCTCAACCGACTGAGCCACCCAGGCGCCACTGATTTTTTTTTTTTTTAAGACAAGGATTAATTTTCCTTCTTACGGAAGAAGCTCAGAGTAGGGATCCAGGGCTGTGTGGTGGGTCCAATCACTAGAGACTCAACCCCTTATTAATTTCTGCTCTATCATCCTTAGCAATGACTTCCAACTGCAAGGTTGCTTCATCCAAATGTCAGTTGAAGCTTCAAGCTTCACCTCCCCATTATAAGCATCAGGAAGGAGAAAAAAGAAGGAGGATAAAAAGCAAGCCCAGCTTTCTATACCCACTTGACAAACTTTCTTTAAAGTTTCACCTTCCAACTTTTGTTTACAGCACATTGGTTAGAAATTAGTCATATAGCTAAACCCAGTCTTTTAGCCGATTACATTGCTACCATGAATAAAAATGGGGCATGTTCCTGAAGGAAATGGAGGGAAAAGGATATTGATGGAGCAAATTCCTGATTGCCCATTCAGACCCTCTGTCCAGGCTTTCCCACCCTGTTCTGTCCCCAGGGGACAGATCTCTGTGAAGAGCCTCAGCCAGCCTCAGCCTTTGCCTTCCCTTTGAGTTTGGACAAGTACACCCACCTGAGTGGTCGGGAGGGAAATGATGATGCTTTTATTCCTTCTGCTCTAGTTAAATGGCCAGAGCTCTTGTAGATGGAAACTAAATTATTTTTGCAAATGAGACTTTTCAACTTGATTTGTTTTTCTTGATAGAGCTATAGCTGCCACCACACCATTTTAAGAAAATCTACTATTTGCTAATTCTTAAGCAAACTTTTTAATTTGTTATATGAGTGCAAGTCTTTTGCCAATTCGCACTAGGACTGTTCCAACTGAGAATTATTTACAAATTGGCTACCATCCTACTATGACTTAACATAATATGCACATTCCTTGATTGATTGATTGATTGATTGGCTATCAGTCTCATAGGTCTCTGATTTATACTCTATAAGCCACCAATAAGACATAGTTTCATGCAAGTGGTAGATGTGATGCCATTAATGGCCCCTAGATTGGTCAGCAATATATATCTCATGAAGATGAAAGGCTATTTAGTTCAAAGTGTCAGTCCTTGACCATGTACTTTTCCTGGTTTAGAATTTATTCTAGTTAGTAAAAATGGTCTATGGACCAAAATGTTACCAAAGGTAGTAATTTGAGACTAGAAATATTCCAGAAGTTACTTCATTTTGGGTATTATTAATGTTCGTATTACCCCCAGTGAAACCACATTGCCTAATTGCTTAGAATTTCAGTTGGTAATATTTAAAATGGGGTTATGCTTATTAAAAATGCCAGACATTATTATTTTAAAGGGCCGTTTCCAGGACACAGGAGTCCACGTACTATGTGGCAAAAAGACTGCACACCATTCTTCTAGGTAGGCTGGCCTTCATAGCAACATTATTAGCATGCAGCTGGAGCAAACACGATTGCCTTGGCACAGTTACTACTTAAACATGCAACAAGACAGAGAAATATTTTGACCAGCAAGGAACACTTAGCTTGCTTTTTGGTTCTTATCGAGACAACCACTTCCTTTTCCCAAAGTCCCCAGGCACACCCTTGCTTTACCTGGCAACAGGTATAACACCGTTTCCGATAAAGCAGCAGCTCTCAAACGTGGCCACACATTTAGATTTCTGGGCAGCTTTTCAAATTCCCAGTGCCTGGAGTGCATCCCAGCCCAAGGACATCAGAATCTTAGAGTGGGAGACTAGAATTTTTAAGGCACCTAAGGTGATTCCACTGTATAGTCAAGGTTGAAAAATACTGACGTAAAGAGACAACTCAAGATGTTTTCATAAAAAAGGGCATTCAGAGGGTTATAAACAATGAAACCCAGGGATGGACAGTGAATCCCATTAGTACAAGACTAGGCTCATTCTCTTTTCCACATCAATCCTTATGCTCTTAGTTGAATATATGTTTTCAATTGTTTTATATTCTTAATGAATTGACCCTTTTATCAATATATAATGTCCTTTTTTTGTTTGTTTCTTACAACAATTTTTGACTTACAGTCTATTTTACCTGAGAATAGAATAGCCATGCCAGCTGTCTTTTGGAATTTGCATAGAATATCTTTTTCTGTCCTTTCACTCTCAATCTGTGTCTTTGGATCTAAACTGAGTCTGTTGTAGGGGTGCCTGGGTGGCTCAATTGGTTAAACTTCCAACTTCGGCTCAGGTCATGATCTCACAGTTCCTGAGTTTGGGCCCCACATTGGACTCTGTGTTGACAGCGTGGAGGCTGGAGCCTGTTTCGGATTCTGTGTCTCCTTCTCTCTCTAACTCTCCCCCATTTGCTCTCTCTCTCTCTTAAAACTAAACAATAAACATTAAAAAAAAATAATAATGTGAGTCTGTTGCAGACAGTGTATAGTTGGATCTTGTTTTTTTCTTTTCAAAAATATCCATTCTGTAAGTCTCTGCCTTTTAATAGGAAAGTTTAATTCATTTACATTTAGGTAATTATGGATGAAGAAAGATGAACAAAATGTTTTCAATTATATATTTTTTCTTCCTCAATTCCTCCATTATTGTCTTCTTTTGTTCTTAATTGGTTTTGAAATTAATTCCCCTCCCATTTCTTTTTCCGTATTTTTCTTTTTTTTAGTTAGATTTTTAGTCCTTATTCTGGGGATTGCAATTAACATCCTAAATTTATAATAATCTGGCTTGAATTAATACCAATTTAGCTTCAATGGTATACAAACACTCTGCTCCTTTACTCCTTTATCTGTCTTCCTTTATACTACCACCAAGGAATTATACCCAGAAGTTCAGTTCCTGGATCATATGGTAATTCTATGTTTAACTTTTTGAGGAATCAGAAAGTTTTCTACAGTGATTTCAACATTTTACATCCCACCAGCAATGTGTAAAGGCTTCCATTTCCCCATATCCTCACCAACACTTGTTATTTTGTTTTGCTTATAATAGTCATTCTAATGGGTAGGAAGTGGTATCCTGTTGTCATTTCGAGTTGCATTTCCCTAATGATTAGGGATGTTGTGCATCTTTTTATGTGCTTATTGGCCATTGGTATATCTTCTTTGGAGAAATTTCTATTCAATTCCTTTGCTCATTTTTCTAAACTGTTTTTTTGAAAGACTGTATTATTTGTCATGTGTGGTCTCTGAATCTCTTTCCCATTAGCTTGTGATTACTTAGAGGTTTGACAGAAATTTCTTTGAATGCCTAGAGAAAAACAAAAACAAAATCAAGCAAACAAACAAGAACTATCTTGGACTTTTGTAGATAGGCTTTGTGTTGGGGCATTCTTTCAATGCCTAGAGGGGCTGTTTATAACTGTCTTAGCTAGAACTTCCTGCTGGTGTGGAGCCTAAAGATGAGCTGAAGATGAAAATTTTAGGTCTTCTCAAATCTTTTCTGAGCTTGAGTCCTACATTGGGCATGCGCATGGCTTTTTAGATTCCTTTATATTGGGATGTTTTCAAAACCATTATTTCCCAAATAATACTCCCTTCAGGTTTTCCTCCTAGGCTTTAAGCATGCCTATTGTTTGCCCCAACTGTAATCTCTTGTCCCCTGTGGCAGCAGCTTGTTCATTTGCCTTTCAAAATATTTGAGGAACACCCTCTGCCTAGCTTCTTTTCTGCCTTGATAGAACTCTGAGTTACACAAAAGAAAGGAAAGCTCTTGTGTTATTCCTTCAGGGAAACCTCAGACACATCAAAACAGACAAACACAATTACTTGATAACAAAATTCACTCTGTTACTTCTAGAACCAGATACCCATATTGGGAACATGGGCTGCCATCTTTGTCACTGCTGCCAGGCTGAGGAGAGAGTGTGGCAAGGCTAAGTTAAAATGCCACAAAGCTCTTTTATAATGTTTAAGTGACATTTTGCATTTGCTTGTCATTTTAAGCCGTTAGCTATATTCCAGGGTTCTGATGGAGTTGATTATGGCAGTTTTTGCTTGTTTCACTGGTGTTTCTCTGGGGGGATAGACCCCTGGAGCTCCCAAATTTGCCATTTTTGGTGACTTCACCACCAAACCTCACACTCTTAACCCTATATCCTTAATAGGGCTGAATGGGATTCAAAAGGCAGGGCAAGCAAAGGACCATAATGCCCAGTCAGGGGTCTTAGCTCTGAAGTCAGAGACATTTCTGAAACAATCCGGACACACATTCCCTCTCTTCTTCCCTTCCCTCCTACACTTCTATAACCAGAAGCATGAGGAAAACACCAACTCACAGACTAACACCATCCACTGCAACCTGCAATGCTATACCTCACTCAACATGGGACCTTGGTTTGAGCTTCTAGAGGTAGCTTTTATGATTCAAGCACCTCAGAAGGCATACTTTTTTCCTTCTCGTTGGTTTTAAGCTTCTCTGGAAAGGTGATACATTAGCATTCTATAAATCCCTGGCTTTCTCTCAATTCTTAAGTCTTTCTTCCAAATGTAACAAATAAAAAGCAAGTGGAAACATTTTGTTTTAATCATAAGGAGGGCCCAATGTGTATGTCAGTGTATAATATGGCATGTGCTCTTATCATAAATGTTACAGGAGCTATTTGGTTGTCAGGGCTTCATCAAAAGCATCAGAAAATTGCTAAGGTTGGAAGGGAATAGACTATAATTTCCATATCTGCCCCAAATAATCCATCACTGACAACTTAGACAATTCTTACCAATAAAGATGGAGCCAATTTTCTCTGTTCCATCAAAATAAGCATATTATTTTCAGAAAGAATTAAAAAAAATCATTTTGAGACCTAACTAAAATTACATGAAAGAGATAGTGAATCATAGGAATGATTTTTAAATGAAGAGAAATTTAATAAATGACCATGAATGTATTTGATATGCTGGGCAGCCCATTTTGCATGATCAAAGACCTGACTAGTAATAAAAAAAAATCTAGGTTAATATTGAGATTAGAAAATTCTTTCAGAGTTTGTGGGTCTGACCACTTGGGTGTCATTGATTCAGCTTTTGTCAACATGACCCTGTGATCACATTCATCTCTTCTCCTTGAGTTTAATCATTTTGGTTTCCTCCAAATTGCACCCATTAGTGGATATTAAGCAACAGGACTAGAGAAATGCACAAGGGAATTATGGTATATTCCATACAGTGAAAATCTTTCTAATATGTGAAATGCTCTAATGCATAGAAAACACTTGTCTGGCTGCCTTGAAAGAATATTAAATATGTGGGAAAAATTTTTGCCAACGTCACATGAGATGACCAATATGGGACCCTACCAAAAGAAAAAAAGGAATCACTGGAGACTGCCACAAAATTGGTTAATTTATTAAAAAAAAAAAAAATAAGGTTGGTATTTGAATGGGGAAGTTTTAATTTTCTGGAGAGTTTCCTTAAATGAAACAGTACATGTCCCAGTAATTTCACTTAAATTACATCCTGCCATATGGTGAATTTGAATTTAGCTTCTAAGCTAATGTAGAAAAATAATGGATAATATCAATATTGTTAAACAGGAACTTAGAAGCTTGATGATAGCTTTTGTTAATGTTACAGAGCTTATTGAGGTATAATTTATGTTCATAAATCTTTAGCCAACAGATCCATGTAATTTGGCAATTGTATATGACATGTAATCATCACCAGACCAATGTATAAAACATTTCATTTCTCAAAAAAGTTCTCATGCTCTTTTCCAATGAATCTCCCTGCATTTCATAGTCAACAATGCTGTTTTGGTTTTATCACTATAGAGTATGTTGTCTGTCTTTGAGCTTAATAAAAATGGTACCACAGAGTACGTTCTTTTTTGTATTTCTTCAACTCACTTGAAAAACATGATTTTGAGATTCATTCATTTTGTTTAATGTATCATTAGCTCATTCCTATTTATAGCTGAGTAGTATTCCATTATCTGATATACCAAAATTTGTTTATTCTTTCAGCAGTTAATGTACATTTGGGTTATTGACAGTTTGGAATTGTTATGAATAGAGGTGCTATGAATAATCTTTTACAAGTCACTACGTGGATGTATATTTTATCTCTCTTGTCTAAATACCTAGGAATGGAACTGCTGGGTCAAAAGGTAGGTAGGCATATATTAAATTGCCAAATTTACAAACAGAAACTGCCAAAACGTTTTCCAAAGTAGTTGTATCATTTTGCATCACCACTGCATAAGATTTTATTCTGTATTATTAACACTTGGTATTGTTAGCATTTTCAAAAATTTTAGCTATTTTAGTGAGTATATCATTGTAGAATAGCTTTTTAGGGGGAAATTAAATGATTGTATTAAAGCTCCAATTTTTTTCTGAATTTATTTGCATGAAATTTTCTTTACTTGGTTTTCCAATTTTTAAAACATTATCACACCCCAAATGCTATCAGCAGTTACAGATGACAATGAAATATTTTAAAAACTTCACTGTGTATGTGTACAAATACCAGAAAGACTGCATAGAAGAAAAGCTGTATGTGGTTTACATATACAAGGATCTGTTTTATTTGTTTATTTTTTAAATAAAGTGATTTCAAGGGCTGAGAAGTTTGTACATCTTTTTTTTAAATTTTTTAAATGTTTATTCTTGAGAGAGAAAGAAACAGAGAGAGAGAGAGAGATTGAGAGAGAGAGAGAGAGTATGAGCAGGGAAGGGGCAGAGAGAGAGGGAGACACAGAATCTGAAGCAGGCTCCAGGCTCCGAGCTGTTAGCACAGAGCCTGACGTGGGGCTCGAACTCACAAACTGAGAGATCATGATCTGAGCTGAAGTCGGAACACTTAACCGACTGAGCCACCCAGGTGTCCCAGAAGTTTGTACATCTTAAAATAAGATTTCTGGGCACCAAAATCTTGCTTTATTTCAAGAAATTATTCCACCTTGAACTTGGAACTGTGTTGACATCGTTTACCAACACTAACTGAAAATTTTGGCATCCTACAAAAACTTTAATAACAAATTTAAATAGTGAGAAACTGTATCTAAATCCTGCCTTGCAACAGCAGAAACCAAAAGGAACCCTGAAATTGCCTTTTTCACACTTGTAAGAGTGTGCCTTTTGAATTTTGTGGTTACTGTGTCACAGGAAACTATAAAATGCATGCAGATTATAAAATGACCCTGATTCTGATACCTGGCTCATCTGTGGGCGTTTGCAACAAAACTCACCTTCTGAAGCTTCTGCCCTGCTCTTTAGAATGCAGTTATAGATGTAAATCAACTGTTTTCAGGGGTCATCAAATCTATGAAGGATGTAGCTTAGAAATAACTGTCATTTGGACACATGCTTCTGCTCAACAACCCAAGTTTATCCTGAATTGTTAATAAGTCCCTGAAGTGGTTAACACATAATCACCATAAAATGAGCGTAAAAATGTTTTTCCAGTTATAAAACTTACAACCTGGCCAGGGAGCTGGGAGTATGGGGCCAGATGTTACATGTCTGATGCCTGGGGGTAGCAATGTGGGTACTGATTCTAGCATCTGGCTCTGGAATGTAATCCACCATGCATATCTGGCCAAACTGCAAATGTCCACTATGAAATTGTGTGTGTGTGTGTGTGTGTGTGATGCTTGGTCTTATATTTCTTTCCTCATAAACTTTTTGAATCTAGAAAAAAGTAGAGGCAGGAACATAAGTATAATCTCAGGGAAGTCCAATCCATTGTACTCTGGTAGGCATCCCATTGTTTATAAGTACAGGGGGGCTACCAGGCAGGAAATGCCCTGTTTATAGGGCCACCTCAAGTTGAAATGTTGGCAAGTTTCCCAGAAGATCATCAGGTATTGATTTGTTCTCTCCATTCTTCCTTCTCTTGTCTCTTGTGTCTATTCCCTAAATATCAGTTGGACAACGAGAGCCAGAGGAAGTCTATGCAGAGAAGTAACAAAGACTGAGTTAGGGGAGTAGAAATTCAAGGTCTTCTCTACACAGTCATCAAAGGATAAACTTTACTTTAAGTCTGGACCTAGCAGGTATCAAAGTGACCATAAATAATATTGAAACATTTGATAACCCACATGGTAGGTCTACTGATCATTCAAGCCAGTTGGTGCTTCTGATACCTGATGAGTGTATTGGAAAGCTCCCCATTATGGCAAGCATTAACCGTTAATTGCTGAATCAAGGGAAGGAACTGATGACCAGGGCAATGGTCATGCCCTCTAGAGACTTTGGGGAAGCATCTCTTTACTAACTGGCATAACAGCATTTCAATGTTTTAATAATAGTTAGACATAACAGTCTTATAAGCCTGGCATTAAGCCTCAAATCTCATTTTAATTATAGACTTTCATGAATACCAAGGCCTTCTCTTTTAGTTTGGGTTCCCACTCCAGAATCAGACCCTTTTATAGAAATTCAAAGTCATATCCTTTTATGAGACAAGGATGCTAGCATAAGTAGTTTATATGGGAGGTGATTTCAGAAAATACTGGTAGGAGAATGGAGAAGTGAGAAGGGGGAGGAGTCAGTACTACAGAGCACTTACCACTGTGGGCACCTGGGTTTTCATCACTCAGGGGTTCTCTAGGAATGGTGTAGTCATTCACTTAGGGGATAAGGAGCTGGATGTTACCCACCAACCCCTATAGATCGTTGTTGAAGGCTGCTTCTGGGAGTGCTCACTCCCCAGCACCCAAATAGTCAATCCATCATCGATAGTCCTCAGGCTAAGGGGTCTAGTTCAGGGGCTGGAAAACAGTGGGTGTGCATAATGACAACCATTAAAAAGGAAAGCTGAGGATATAGTGTATCTAAAGCCAAGAAGGAGAATAAGTATCCATGAACACACACGAAAAAAACCATTTCTTATAAATTACAATAAAAGTTTGAGGAGATTTACTTTCTTCAAACCAGTCTGTACTACTTTGATCTTCCAACAGAAAGACACCTTTCAGTAGAAAGGTCTTCCCCCCATATTTTTGGATATAGCCTTAAGGTAAAATTATATACCTTAAGGTAAAATTCCTACCTTTCAGTTATACTAAATTGAAAACCCACAATTTAGCAAGATAAGAATTTATAAGTGGTTTTTGCAAAATGCAGTCACTAACATCTATCATATTACAATCAATTCAATTATTCCTGTTAATCAGTGAAAAGGGCCATGGGAACAGAGGAAAATTAGCTTCAGACCTTACTTGATGCAATGTCTTAATGTCTGTTCTTTGTTCTACTTGGCATTCCCTCTTATAGAATCTATAGAAACTACAGAGAGAGAGAGAGAGAGAGAGAGAGAGAGAACGAGTCATCAGCTCGATTCTCTAACCTTTTAACCTATGTAGAGAGTTGCTCTTTCAACTCATTGTATGAAGTTTAATTGTAAGGTATGCAGGAAACCATAGGAAAAACTTAAAAGCAAAGCATTGGTTTAAAGTTTGATTTTAAAAAATATACTCAAGGCGTTGTGATAGCACAGAGAATGAAGGGAGGTTTGGGGAAGTACCTGAGCTAGGGCTTGCTTCAGTAATCAAAATCAAACGTTATACAGTCCCTTGGCCATCTGGACTTTCCAATGGGTCCTAAATTGGTCCTCCGCTGTTTAATTACTAGGTGCCTAAAAAAATGAAAATACTTAAAAGCAAGTACTGGCATCATGGGCCTAGACAGTCTTCTTTGATTATACTTTGTCTATTTCCAATATTAGACAAGAGTTGCGGAGAAAAGACATTTATTTTATGTGCCACACAGGCCTCTTCATTCCCTTTTTAATTTCTTTTGGTCTTCAAGAACTATGTCTTCCCTTTCTTCCCTGCTTTAGTGAAAACCATTTGATAAGAAATACCTCATTTTCTTGAAATCTAATATTTTTCCATTGGTTACTGCTTCTTAATCGACATTCAGAGCTTGGCAAAACACTTCAATTTATTCTACTAATTTTTATTGAGAACCCACCTGGGCCTGGCATTGAAATAGGTGTTGAGCATAGAGAGTTAAGCAATACCAGGGGCACCTGGGTGGCTCAATCGGTTAAGCATCTGACTTCGGCTCAGGTCATGATCCCATGGTTTGTGAGTTTAGGCCCCACATCAGGCTCTGTGCTGACAGCTTGGAGCCTGGACTCTGCTTAGGATTCTGTGTCTCCCTCTCTCTATGCCCTTCCCCAGCTCGCACCCTCTTTCTCTCTCTCTCTCTCTCAAAAATAAATAAACATTAAAAAAAAAAGAAAAGAAAAAGAAAGTTAAGCAATACCAGAAACAAGCATTGTTCTCATAGAGTTTAAAGTCTAGTGGTAAAGACTGTGGACATAAATAAATATAAATTTATAACTGGAAATAAGTGTTCTAAAGTACAGAGATTCAGTCTTGTTGAATATGTACATATAAATATAGATAGGTAGATAGATAAAGATTGCCCCTGGAGGCAGGCATGTGGGTGATTAGGTAGAATTCTCTGAGGAAGACTTCTGCTGTCTCTTTACTTGACTCGAAATATAAAGGCGGAGAAGAACCAAGAGAGGAACCAAGAGAGATCTCTTCCTTCCGGAGAAGAGGAGAATGATGACAAATGATCTGGAGAAGTAAGTGGTCCTCAAACATTCAGGGCTTTCAGGGTCATGATAAGGATTTTGGTCCTGATAGTCAAAGCAAGGAAAACTGTTGAAGGGTTTTAAACCTGGGGCTTACATGATATACTAGTTAATCTGAAAATAATACTTTAATGCGTGCAGAAAATACTGGGAGGAGCATAAATGAGGGGTACAGAGACCAGTTAGGAGGCCACTCCAAAACATCAAGGTAGACTGACTAAGTGGGAGCAATTGTAAAAGAGAAAATGAGTATATCCAGGACATCTAGGATGGATTCCAGAAGTAAAACTTCAGAACAGAGTGGGTTGGAAATGGGTTGAACGAAGAAGAAAATAAAAGAATTATTCTGAAGTTGCCAGATTATGAAACTGGATGGATGGAAGTGACACCATTTACACCAATGCTCTTGTAATACATTTGATATGTGTTCCCAGGCAGGACTAATTTCCTGAGACTTAACCTTAGGTTTCATGTGGAATAACTTCCTGGTCCAAATCTGTGATAGAATTAGATCCTTCCTTTGATAACATTCTATTCAAAGGTGCCATAATTGCTTATTAAAAAAATAAAAAAAGATCATCAGCCGTAGGGCTTCAGTGCACACAAGAGCGAACGAACCATGAGCAGACAGAATGAGCACAGAAAACAAATTGCTTGATGCTTAGTAGCCTGAAGAAACAATGAGCTGGCTTTATTATAAGTCTGGGGAAATGAGAAAGTTCTGTAAAATGACAGCCTGCCGCTTCAGATTCTTCAGAGAAGAACGGAAGTTATTATTCTAGAAATGTATGCATTTGTTTTTATCAGTTGGCCATTTCACCAGTAACTTTTAATTAATGCCAAACCTTGGTTTCCAACTAGAAGGTCCAATTATAAATTTTTAGATACATGTGGTGAAATATACTATCTGGAAATAGCAGAGTAGGGGTAAGGCCAAGCTATTACCAGAAGATTATATTCAGAAAAACACAGCTGAATTCAAAAGAACTCATTTATTATGCTGTAAAAAACCTTCTATTTGGAAAATAGAAATGATTTTTTTCGGTGAGGTTTATGATACTAGTCATTTCTTACAAACATGTAACTTGAATAAGGAACAGCCAGAACACAACAATGGTAATGGTGTTTATTTTAATATCATCAACTGAAAATTTCAGCCACAGATCTGAGATTTGTCAGCCATACTCTGAATATACTTGTTTTTGTAGCAAGGTCTGTTTAGGGGATGATTGAGCTTTGAAACACAGGTTACATTACATTACCTCTCCCCCAGATCTTAAGTGTATGCTATGGGTTTCCATGAAGAATCAGAGTGGTATTTTGGCAATTAAGAAAATTTCTGGATCATGATGTATTCCCAAAACACAGTTTAGAAACTAATTTGTGATTGTATCATATGTTAGCAAAATGCTATTAAAACATTCATTGGAATGATTTATTGATATCCATTAGAAATGATCATCGAACTAAGAGATCACCCCTACTTCTTCTAGACTTAGTAGAGTATGCAGACTTACTGACATTCCCTGAAATATGTCAGGGAAGGGAAGAAACTAATTTTCCCAATAACTTTAGGTAAAACCACTATGTGCATTCCATGTCCATCTGTCTGCTAGATTTTTTGCAATGGTGATATACCAAGAATATAATATTTAAATTTCTTTTTGAATGATAATTTTGCCACTTAGGCAGATTAATTTACTTCTTGAGCTTCAATTTCTCTATCTGTAAAACTAGTATGATCTTCCTCTTCTCACAAAACCATTTTGAAGATTAAATAGGACAATACATGTAAATGTGTAGAGTACAGAAGGTACTCAATGATATTAGCTGTACCCCCCTAGCACTGCTAACTAGTCATGTCTTAAAAGTAAGTCTACTATCTTTTACCCAATGCACTCTTCCAAGGTTTTTCATTTTGGCTGGAAATCTAGGAGTTTTCTTCAACACTTTCTTCTTTCCTACCTCCCACATCCATAGGTTTTAAAGTCCAATCAATTTTTTAATACCGTTACTTATATTTGCACTTATCTTCCTTTCCTTATACCTATGATGCCAATTCAAATCCTCATTTTCTCTGCCCTTGATGATTGCATTTGTTTTGTAGCTGGCCTCCCTAATATTGGTCTCTCCCAACATGAATACATACAGCTGCCAGAATTCATTTTCCATTGACATACTTTGAGTCATACCACAGTCCTGCTCAGAAACCTCCAGTGGTTTCTCATTTATAGCCAAGAAAGGCTGGCACATAAAGCCTTCCATGGTCTTGTCCTCAATTCACCTTCTTCAGCCTGATCTTCCAAATTAGTGCCCCAAACATAAGTTATCCTCCTGCCAAAGGGCCATCACATTATCTCAGAAATGGCTTGTATTTTCCTGATACTTGGCTCAATCCAATCTTCCACCTGGGATGCTTTTCTCATTCTCAATGGATACCTACTCATTTAGTACTGCTCACTTCAAACACCAGCTCTCTCATGAAGGCTTCCAAGAAACAAATGTTTACTCCCTTTTCCACCTCCACTGCACTTAATTTTTTTCTTATTACGTTTTCCACACATGGTTTTCCATTCAAGTTATTTTTAGACCTATATTATACTTCCTTCTAAATTACCAATTTCCTTGACAATGAAGATGTTTTATTTCTCTTTGAAAATCTTTCCAAGCCTTCCTCAGTGCCAGATACTCAAGAAGGTGTTATTGGATGCACGAATGTGACAATCCTTTTTTTAAAGTTTATTTATTTATTTTAGGAAAGAGACAGTGAGCATGTGTAAGTGGGGGAGGGGCAGAGGGGGCGGGGGAGAGAGAGTCCCAAGCGGGCTCTGCGTTGACTGTGGAGCCTGAAGCAGGGTTTGAACTCAAGAACCATGAGATCATGACCTGAGTCGAAACCAAGACTCAGACGCTTAACCGACAGAGCCACCCAGGTGTCCCTGAATGTGAAAATCTATATCAAATCTGTTTTGTGACTTTCAGTTTTGTTACATACGCTCTTTACAAAACGCATTTTTTTGTCTTTCAGCATTTTGTCTTTTATTGAGAATCCTCTACCTAAGATACATGAGAAATGCGTGTGCTGGACATGTTTTGGGAATACAGCACACATATTCATAATTTTGCTTGGCAAAAGTTGACCATGTCCTGAAATTGTGTCAATGTCAGTGATGCCTGATAACTGGAGTCCTTTTCCAGCTTTTTGGTCTCATTGATATGAATGCAACTCAAAGAAGGAAGTCTTAGTAACCACTTCACAATTTTTGAGTGCCTTCTAATTTTTTTTCATTTTTTTTCATTTAACTTTATTTTTCAGTCTTTAAAATTTACATCCAAATTAGTTAGTATATAGTGAAGCAATGATTTCAGGAGTAGATTCCTTAATGTCCCTTACCCATTTACCCATCCCCCCTCCCACAACCCCTCCAGGAACCCTCAGTTTGTTCTCCATATTTATGAGTCTCTTTTGTTTTGTCCCCCTCCCTGTTTTTATATTATTTTTGTTTCCCTTCCCTTATGTTCATCTCTTTTGTCTCTTAAAGTCCTCATATGAGTGAAGTCATATGATTTTTGTCTTTCTCTAATTTCACTTAGCATGATACCTTCCAGTTCCATACACGTAGTTGCAAATGGCAAGATTTCATTCTTTTTGATTGCTGAGTAATACTCTATTGTGTGTGTGTGTGTGTGTGTGTGTGTGTGTGTGTGTGTGTGTATGTGTGTGTATATATATATATACCACATTTTCTTTATTCATTCTTCATCGATGGACATTTGGGCTCTTTCCATACTTTGGCTATTGTTGATAGTGCTGTTATAAACGTGGGGGTGCATGTGTCCCTTTGAAACAGCACACCTGTATCCCTTGGATAAATGCCTAGTAGTGCAAGATTTCATTCTTTTTTTATGACTGAGCAGCATGCCATTGTGTGTGTAAGCAGCACCTTTTTCATCCATTCAACCTATTGATGGACACTTGGGCTGCTTCTATAATTTGGCTACTGTAAATAATGCTGCAATAAACATAGGGGACCATATATATTTTCAAATTTGTATTTTCATCTTCTTAAGGTAAATGTCCAATAGTGGAGCTACTGGATCATACAGTAACTCTATTTTTAATTTTTTGAGGCATCTCCATATTGTTTTCCACAGTGGCTGCACCAGTTTGCATTCCCACCAACAGTGCAGAAGGGTTCCTTTTTCTCCACATCCTCTCCAACACTTGTTGTCTCTTGAGCTTTTGATTTTAGGCATTCTGACAGGTGTGAGGTGACATCTCGTTGTGGTTTTGACTTGCACTTCCCTGATGATGAGTGATGTTGAGTCTTTTCATGTGCCTGTGGCCATGTGTATGTCTTCTTTGGAAAAATGTCTATTCGTATGTTCTGTCCATTTTTAATTAGATTACTCATTTTTGGGGTGTTGAGTTTTAGAAGTTCTTTATACGTTTTGGATACTAGCCCTTTATCAGATATGTCATTTGCAAATATCTTCTCCCATTCAGTAGATTTTCTTTTAGTTTTGTTAATTGTTTTGGATTCTCCACTCTTCTATTCTGACAACTCCCAAACACTTTGAGGTCCTGGAATAATCTTTTGTAGTGCACAATCTCGTATATGCCACACACATCTTCATCTCTCCCCTACTTTGCAGAGAAGTTTGGTTTCGGTTGTTACATTTTGCAACAGCTGTTCTCTCACCTGCTTTTTTCTTTCACATAATTTAAGTTATATCCTGGTTTTGATGTGCTTAACATTTTTTTTTTCTCTTTATAACTTCTGGGGATGATTTACACCCAATAGAATGCATGCACTCTTAAGTGCGCCATTAGATGGGTTTTGACAAGTGACACCTTGATATACTCTGCACAGTTAAGATATAGAATAGTTCTCTATCACCCTCAAAAGTTTCTTATGTCTCTTTGTAGACCATCCCCCCATTGCCACGCCATTACTTATCTATTCTCTGTCTGCCTAACATGTAAAGCTATGCTACATATAATTTGTAGCTGAGTCATATTATGCCCATACCTTTGCTCCTCGGTTCCAAGACCTCTCTAGGCTTCCCTGTTCCCTCACAACAAAAGTGCACATCCTTCAAATGGCCCACAGAGCATTGGGTACCTTGCCTCTACATATCTCTTTTATCTCATTTCCTGATTGTCCCTAAACACTTCCTATGTCTCTTCCTTAAATTATTTTTCCTATGTCTTCTCAACATCAATATGCATAGGAAACCCCAGAGGATATTTTAAAAGGATATTCTGATTCAGTAGGGCTGAAGTGGGACCTGAGATTCAGCATTTCTAACAAACTCCTAGACACTGCTGACACATTTTGACCAGCAAGGAGCTGGGCGTTTATCACCCACATAAGGACAAAGACTTGGTCTGTTTTATTTACCACTGGATCCCCAGTGCCTAGATAGTGAGTGCCTGCCAACAGTAGTTGTTCTTTCTTCCTGCTTTAAGCAATTTCTAGTCAGGGGCTCCCAGCATGTGATCTCAGAAGAGCTGTCTGCTGAGGATTATAAAAATGAAAGAAAGGGCCCAGACTATATTCACAGCCGCAAGGAATCTTAAGCAACTAGACCTTATACCCAGTGAGACTTTAAAAAAAAATTTTATGTTCACTTATTTTTGAAAGAGAAAGAGAGAGACAGAGTGTGAGCAGAGGAGGGGCAGAGAGAGAGAGAGAGAGGGAGACACAGAATCCGAAGCAGGCTCCAGGATCTGAGCTGTCAGCACAGAGTCCGATGCAGGGCCCAAACCCATGAACCTCGAGATATGCTGAAGTTGGACGCATAACCAACTGAGCCACCCAGGTGCCCCTACCCAGTGAGACTTTTGACAGATATGAGCCGTTCATGTGGAGAATGTGGGGGGAACACTGATATTACTTAAAATGATCAAAGCCGGCTGCCAGTTCACCAGCCTATTGCCAATCTTCCGAATGACCCCTGCTTCCGCATTTCACTTGGTGGGGTTCAGGAAGTTCTGCCCTTTCCACTTAGACAGAGACTAAGGGAGTACCTGAGGCAGAAGCAGATTGTTGCATGGCCAGGTTCATGTCTATGAAAGAACAGGTCATTGAAACACAGGAGCCTGGGGACCATTCACTTCTGGCTCATTTACCTGGCCATTCAGACAGAGCACAGCACTGCAGAGAGAAGACGAAGGGTGTCTGTCTGAGGCCACTACATGAGTTAAATAAATGAGTGCCTGCATTGACATAGCATCCTGGACATAGTGCTCCTGTTCCATACAGAGCGTGCTTTCAGTCTATTCAAAATTCTACCTCCGATTGGGAGGAAAATTACTCACAGCTGGGTAACGAAGTCGCATCTGTGTTCTGCAGCTAGCTGAAGCCACCTCATTCCTCTTTATCTGATCTAAATTGTACTGCTATTTCAAAATCTTATGCAAATGTAAAAGGGAGGGAAGTTTGAAAGGAAAGTTACATCTAAGAACTTCTGGTGGCTTCTGGATTTGAGACATTGCTCCAAGTGTAGTGTTGATTCAATATTTGATTATTAAACTATTATGTGAAGCATGGAGCAAATATTTTAATCAGCTAATGCTCAGGAAATGAATATAAATTATTCAAAAGAGAAGCAAATTATGCACCTCTCCTGAACCCTCATCAGTCAGTCAGCATGTACCCATTTCTTCATCTTTTGTTCTTTACCCGGGGTTGCCCGTCAATCATTCAATCATCAGGCATATACAATACTGTTTATAAGAGTAGGAGGAGTCAGACAGCAAGCACTTCTACGTGTCCAGAAGGAGAGCAGAGCTTAGTGACTTTCCATTGATACCTCCCCTTTGCAACTTATCCTGAAGCTTTTTCCCTACCATGTTACTCTGCTGCCCCATGACCTTCAAAGGCTCTCTTCTGCCAGTGGAAGAAAGTCTAAACATCTTGGAATGGCATTCAGAAACTTCCTCGGTGTTTGAAGGGCATAGTGGTTTGCTGGCAGTCATAGCACTACTACATGGTGGGGCCCAAATACCAACCCAGATAGGGTCTTCTCTACAGGCTTGATTCCTAATTTCTAGTCATACAACCTCTCATACATTCTACGCTTAATCCAGGAATGCTTAACCAAGGTAAGATCCTCAATACCTAAAACAGAAGAGACAGTGGGAAACAATTTTGGTGTCCTTCTCTTCTCAACTTTAATGCAAGATCTGTGTGCCTTTTCTCTCCATGTGTTTGTGCAAATGACACACATCCACTGTGCAGAGCCAGGTGGTTGTAGTAATAATAATATGCCTCATTGCGTGAGCAGTGGGAGAATTATTAAAAAAATAAATATAGCGAATCAGGGCTCTAATTCATTGGTTTAGAACAGGCTGGAAAAAAAGGTTGTATTTTTATAAGTGAAAAACAAGTCCTAACTTCAATAGATCAATTGTAGGTGTAACAATGTCGCCTTTATTCACTGTCTGTCAACAACATGGGGAAGGTGGGAATAATCCTAATCATTAGTTATATCTGACACAACCTCCATCCTACATTTCATCAATGGGGGTCTATGATGAGGTGTGCTCCAGTGGTTTGGAAACATTTCAAAGGGAAACTAAGGTTTGTGAGTAATTTGAAAGATGGGAGGGAGAAAGGGAGGGAGTCGTCTGGAGGCTCCAAATGAATTGGGAAACTTTGTGTGAAAGGACCGTTCAGCCTGACAGGTACAAGGGGCAGGCATTGTGAGATATAATGTGCTTCTGATTGCTGGCTGACAAATTATTTTCTTTTCTGTCTTCTGAAATATGCAAGACTTTTTCCATGTTGTGATTTACAACTGGGTTAGGTTTCTTCCACCTGTGGGTCTCTGCAAACTGTGTGGTGTGTTATTAGTGAGAGACCACGTTTTGAGAGAAGCTTTACCACGTCAAAAAAGCTAGAGAAGTGGGAAGTCTGCCCCTGCTTTCTAGATGAGATGGTTATTGACAAAGCAAGAGAATATCAAGTAATAACTCATTCATCAGTCACCAAAGCTAAATGAGGACTTCAGTATAAATGAATTTTCCAGATAAATGAAAAAAAAAGAGCTATGAACGTTGTCTCTTGTTTTCCTGAGTAAAGTATAAAGAGCATGATTTAATATTCTTGACAAATTGATAGCATCCCTACGAGCTTCAACAGCCACATTGTCCTATGTGGACAATATACCAAATCATTTATTTTGAGATCAATTATTAATTGATTACTTCTTTTGACAAGCCACTGGGCTAATAATGCTGGAGGTTCAGTGGGAAATAAGACTGACATAATCTCTAGCCCCATGAGCTCTACTAAGGTATGGAAAACCATCTGGGCAAATTCCAGCCTGCCAAGCTCTTTACGTTCTTACTTCCGTTTATTTCCATCCATGTTTGTGTTTTTAAAATGTCACTCATTTAAACAACAAAAAAAGAATGAAGGATAAACAGAAGAAAGAAAGATAGGAAGGAAGGAAGAATGGAAGAACATTCTGGAAGACCTACTCTGTGCCAAGCATAACCTTAGGTACTGGAGACATAACTGTCTAACAGCAGAAAAGACAGGTGAGTTCTTCCTCATCCTCTAAGGGAGAGCTTGCAACTAATCATCGTTAATTCTATTTTCCTAGTATCAGCATTGCACCTAGAATAGCCAATAGGTCAACTGGGTGACTGATTTGATGAATGATCTTGGTAAGTGAATATGAACTTGTTACACAAGTTCATTTACAATACATCCAAAATCAAAGGCAAATGATTTTAAATTATTTCCCTAAAGAATTTCCTTATGTAGAGTCTTCATGACATCAGACCCTAGCACTCTTAGTAATGGCTCCATTTGCCATCTTAGTGAATGAAGAAACTGTTCTTTATTAATCCTAATTGGTATTTCTGTTAGAGCTGTGATAAACTAAACATGAGGATTAAGCGTATGGTGTGAATATGTGATGACATTTCTTAGAGACAGGTGGTTAAGAAGTTAGTTGTAAAAATTAAACGGGGACTGGGAAGTGTAAGATGGTCTTAATTTATTCTCTCATTTTCTAGTCACAGAATTGAGGCATTGTACTTTGATATTAAGAAATAGATTGTTTGATGTCTTTGACATAAAACGTCAGATGTAGCAGGTAACATTCCAGAAAAATGTAAAACAAAGTAAAATAACGGTTAGCGTTGGTTAATTGTGGCATACTAGTATGCTTATAATAAGTGGATTGAATCTTTCTGTGTTGCTATTTGCAAATATCTCTTTACTTACTAAATTATATACATATTTTAATTATCTTGACTATTTATTTGCTCATCAATCACAGTTAAGACTGACTGAGTCCATGAAATAGCAATCCAACGATGCAAGTAACAATCTGGTTATTTACTCATACATTTAGAAAAAGAGTAAGAATTTTGTTATCCAGCAAAGAGGTACATAGTCAGCAATTCTAATTAATTTAATGCTGATTCAGGTAGCCTTTATAGGGAGTTCTACTTCATTCACTTCTTAGTTGCTCTACCAACCACTCTGCCATCATGGAAAGGTAGTCTTCTTGAGACACATTTCTTCACTAGAAAGTAGTCTGTATCTTTTTAAGAACATCTTAAAAATGTTTATTTATTTTTGAGAGGCAAGAGAGAGACAGAGACAGAGAACTAGTGGGGGAGGGGCAGAGAGAGAGGGAGACAGGGAATCTGAAGCAGGCTCCAGGCTGTGAGAGGTTGGTGCAGAGCCTGACACGGGGCTCGAAATCACAAAGTGTGAGATCATGACCTGAGCCCAAGTTGGACATTTAACCAACTGAGCCACCCAGGTGCCCCTGTCGTTAAGAAATTTTTAATTTCTTAGTTACTGTCCATTTCAAAACATTAGTGTCCATTTCAAAAATACAGAAAAATGATATTATTAATAAGTATTTGAAAATTTTAGCTAGAGGTAATGATTGACTCATTTCCATGACAGAAAATTCCACTGGAGGATTTTAGGAAGGTCCTTTTTAAAGAACATTCTAACTAGCAGAATGCTACTTAAGAGCTTTTACTTTCTATTTCTGCTGTCAGAAATGCTCATTCTCTATGTAGATGTTCTGCATGTCGTAGGTATAGATATGTCTTGATACTGTTTTTTTTGGAATACAATTCAATTCCATACGTAATTATTCCCAGGTGAATCTGCAAAAGCCTTTAGTCAAAATTCCTCATGCTGTTAAACTGCTAAACGCTTTGGGGGAAAGGTAATTATAAATTCCTGTGTTAAGACTCTCCCATTTTCCTTTCTAATAGATCCATTAACTTTTAAAGATTTTTCATATGTGATGAAAGTATAACACAGGCTTAAGAACAGAATCAATATGAAGGACAGGAGTAGAAGGGTAAATTTTGACCAGCTGTGGAAAGTCATTTACTAGCAATGAAGACTTTATGTTGAGAAAAGAGACATAGGGACGTGCAGGATGCTAAGACAAGTAATGTTTCAGAAGGCCGGCCATGTAAACTTATTGAGAAGTAAGAATGTCAAAGTTGGACATCTGTTGAGGTTATTCCCAATCCTGTGTGTTTTTCCTAAGAAATGTCCCTCAATTTAAAGAAAACAAGTTTTGAACTTCATACACTTCTAGTTCATGGGCATATGGATATAGCCATATGGTCGGCATTTTTATCACATTGTATTTGTAGGGAAGGTGTCCGTTTTTCTATTGCAGACCCTTTCCTACTTAATGATAGTTCCAGAAACCAAATGTTCCTTGCTGTGGTAGTTGTGTTTAAAGATGGCCACCATCAAGTCCTTCCTGGTGTGTGCATGACAGTCCTCCTTGGAGAGAAGCTGTCTATTCTTCTACCTGCTACCCTCTCCAATCTGGAACGGCTTGTGACTATGTGGAACCACAGAATGGGGTAAAGGTGATGGGCTCCCAGTTCTGGGTCTCATTGTTAGGAGAACTTAAGAGGAATGGCACTTCTGCTTCTCGCCTCTGGAGTACTAATTTGCTGTTAGGGAGGCCAGGCTACTCTGCTGTATGTGCAGACAGACCACAGGCAGGAGCACTGAGACACCAGACATGTATGTGCAATCATCTGGGAGCCTTCAGATGACTTCAGTTCCAACCACCATCTTATTGCAACCATGTGAGAAGCCCCAAATAATCACCCAGCAGAGCTCAGTCAACCCATTAAGTCATGCTTTCTTAGTGAAATAGCTGAACCCTGGAACAAAGGAGAGAGCTGTGAGACCAGGGTGAATTACAAAGCCAGAAAGCACAGCATAAGAACAAGATTTAAATCACAAAAGCTCATAAGAGGGCTTCATCCAGTGGGTTTTCTCCACATTTTTTCTTCTTGTGGATCTATAAACTTTTTCTTAAAAATAATTTCTTTCATTATAAACTAATATAACAGCTTTACAAAATATTTGGGAATGAGAGAAAAGAAAAATGTTCTCCCTAAGCTCACCATCCTTACATATTTTAAGTTAGCTATTTGGTAATTTCCCAGCAGATTTTTTTTTCTTGATCAAATGCATTATGTTTCTCTTCACTAAAATTATAGCCAAAGGCGGATCTGGTTCTGTGGTGCCTGAAGCTTGCATATATTAAGGGGAAAAAAAGAAATATCTTACTTCAAGACAAAATTTAAATAGTATCACTTAAATTTTTTTGTACAAAAATCTATAACCATATGAAACACAGTACTACAGCCTCTTAAGAGACATGGAGAAGCTTTGTAAGTGGAGACCCCACAACTTAAGTTTCAATAGCTTTCATGGTTAATTACTGTTCGCCACAACATAGGTATAAATTTGCATCCTGTTATTTTCTTTTATAATGTGAAAATAATTTCCCATGTTGAAACCTAGCCTTTCTATACGAGCTTTAAAGATTTCATATTTCTATACTGAGTATGCCCTAATTGCCCTAATATAGGTTTTTTGAACCTTGACACTACTGACGTTTTGGGTTGAGTAATTCTTTGTGGGGAGAGGGGGCTGTCCTATTACCAAATGTCTTCTTGAGAGAGACTGCCCTAATAAACCCTCTACTCTGGTTACTTATGTCATTTCCTTTTTTATCGCTATGAATTGAAGAATATTTTCATAAATATGATTTTCTTCAATTCTTAACTTTTTTCCCCTTAAACGCTTAGAAATGGAATTATTATGTTAAAGAGAATGATTATTGACATGGTTTTTGGTGTATACTGCCAACTTCCTTCCCCTAAAGGCTTAGTTTTCTGAAGTATAGGGCAACACATTTTAACTATAGAGGTAGACATATTTATTATAATTAAATATTATAATTTAGTATAACAAGGAAGTATATTTAGAGAATATACTTAGAAGATATTATAAATAAAACCATTTCTTTTGCTAATACACTGTAATTATTGTCTGAGACTCTACGTTCCTATGGAATGGTCACCAAAGAAATTCTAGGTTGACTTTTTTTACCTTTAAAATTCTAAAAATCATATTTTGGGAAAGAATTGTTCTATTTCCACCAACCATGAGAAGGGGCTTGAAGATACCATTCTGGTTCATAGTTTTTCTTACTCTCTGCCTTGTTTAGGCCTTCGCAGGAAAAGTCTGTATTTGGATTCAGAAAGCAAGTTGTAAAGCTGTTTCAACATAATCGACTTGCAGAGATAGGAAAACCATAGGCTTTCTGCTCTAGTTATGTTTCATGAATAGAGAAGACAGACCAGAATTCCCAGTCTGTGTCTACACCTGTCTGGATGGCTAATTAACTGCAGCTCTCTTTTCCTCTTGTCATCACTACAAAAGCCAGATTATCCACACACACACCCCAAATAAACAAAGATATCAGTTGTTTTGTGTCATGAATAGAATCTAGAAACATGGCTTTTTGTTCTTGCTGATGCCTGCTGTGAACATCCTGCCTCTTTGAGGGAAAGTTCTCCACCCTCCATCCCAGATGGTTGAAAATACTGCCTTCTGTTTTATTTCAGTTCCACAATGTTTAAGGTGTAGAACAGATTTCTGTCACTTGGCAAGCCCAATAGACTTTGCTTTCAAGGAGTCCACAAGCCCCTCTTTTTTTTTTTCTCAATGTTTATTTATTTTTGAGAGAGACAGAGAGAGAGAGAGAGAGAGTTGAGTAGGGAGGAGACCAGAGAGAGAGGGAAACAGAATCCAAAGCAGGCTCCAGGCTCTGAGCCGTCAGCACAGAGCCTGACACAGGACTCGAACTCACAAACCATGAGATCATGCATGACCTGAGCTGAAGTCGGATGCTTAACCAACTGAGCCAACCAGGCAATCCCACAAGCCCCTCTTAAAGGACTGCCTCCTCCAGGGTATGATAGCCAAAGCTCTAAATCACTAGAAGGGTGGGGTTTGTCCCTGCTGCAGGAATTGACATAGTACAGGTAGCCAACGAGCTTAAAAAAGTCTGTTACCGGGGCGCCTGGGTGGCGCAGTCGGTTAAGCGTCCGACTTCAGCCAGGTCACGATCTCGCGGTCCGTGAGTTCGAGCCCCGCATCAGGCTCTGGGCTGATGGCTCGGAGCCTGGAGCCTGTTTCTGATTCTGTGTCTCCCTCTCTCTCTGCCCCTCCCCCGTTCATGCTCTGTCTCTCTCTGTCCCAAAAAATAAATAAAAAACTTTGAAAAAAAAATTAAAAAAAAAAAAAAAAAAAAAAAAAAGTCTGTTACCCAACAGACATGTCTGTTCATGACAGTTCACATTCACATGTAAAGTTTCTCAAGGCTATAAAAAAGTGCAATTTCTCCTTTTGTCAGTACCTCCCTTTCTCTCTTCCTTCCTCTCTTCCTTCCATTTTTCCTTTCCTCCCTTCCTTCCCTCCTTGAGTCACTATCTTCCCCACTCTCTCTTCCACTTTTTATTCTTCCACTAGTTTTTTTTTTACCCAATTTCATGAAAATGGAAGTATAATACAGTTTGTCTCTCTTTTTTAAGGCTTTATTTTTTTATTTTTTAAAGTAAACTATATTTGTAATGTGGTTTTGAACTCACAAACCAGAGATCAAGAGTTGCACGCTCTACCAACTGAGCCAGCCAGGAGCCTCAAATATGTATTGTCTTTTAATCTTAATATATTCTCATCCACACTCTCAAATTCTTCAAATTACATTATGGTTTTGCTTTACTTCTGTTTAGTGTGAATCTGCAGTATCAGTTAATATAAATCTACCAAATTTAGCTCCCATAACTCTCTGATTAAAAGTTAACACACAAATGGACGTGGTCATGAGAGGGAAATGAAACGCCAAGGAAGAAACATAGGAACCTGGGAAGTTTGGGGAGGTTGGTGTAAAATGCAGGTGTCATGAGCCACAGGTCCAGAAAGATCACTTCCCCAATAGATGCCTACCAACCAAAATGTGTACCTGATCTGGCTTTTAATGGACAACATCATGTACTTAGTAACTGATAAATATACAACTCATTCATAAAATATTAGATCGACAAATAAGATATTTTCTAGACTAAGCTAGGAAACAAAACACTAATGTCCCAAAGAAATTTGTTTATAGTCTCTCCAGACCCCAACTTACTTATTACTTGAACTTTGAGAATGAGGATAAGCGGAGCCCAGTGGATCAGATTTCACCATTAAACTCACTGTTATTTTTACATTGCTGTATATGTTATTTTTCATTTTTAGTTTTTTGAAGTTTATTTATGTACTTTGAAACAGAGAGAGCAAGCAAGCACAAGTGGGGGAGGGGTAGGGAGGAAGGAGAGAGAGAATCCCAAGCAGGCTTCTCATTCTTTGCCCCTGAGCCCGACATGGGGCTGGATCCCATGACTGTAAGATCATGATCTGAGCAGAAATCAGGAGTTGGTTGCTTAACCAACTGAGCCACCCAGGCACCCCATTTCATTTTTAGTTTTTAAAATATAGAAATTAAACTAAAATTATGAAATAAATAGACTTATGCTTTAAAAAATTCATGTCCTAAAATCTTGGATGAGTGGTAACAAATTTCATTTTTGATATAACATCATCATATCTCCAAGATATATATTTTTTAATTTGGAAGAATTTATAAAATCTTGGCAAACAACTTTTTTTCATTCTCTTTCCCTTTTACCCACAACTTCCTGGGGTGATCAAGATTCAATTTTTGAATACATAAGGAGGGAAAATCTAGAGGTAGAAGAAGCTTTATGACATTTTTGTTTTTTGGTTTTTTTAAAGATATTTTTAAAATTTATTTTTGAGAGAGAGAGAGAGACAGAATGCGAGCAAGAGAAGGGCAGAGAGAGAGGGAGACAAAATCTGAAACAGGCTGCAGGTTCTGAGCTGTCAGCACAGAGCCTGATGCAGGGCTTGAACCTACCAGCTGCGAGATCAAGACCTGAGCCGAAGTCAGATGCTCAAATGCTGAACTGACTGAGCCACCCAGGTGCCCTGCCTTGTTGACATTTTCTAAGTGAGCATAATTTGTATTAACTCCCCATAACCTGAAGAAGAGATTACAAATACAAATATAGAACACTGGCTTAATCTACTAACAGGGAATGTTTCAGATATGAAGAACATATATATTAACTTTAACATCACATTCCAAATGCAACATTATATCTTGCCATTTCTGTTCAAAAACTAAATTTCTTTAATCTACTTGGTTTAGACTAAAGTAAAAACACCACAGAACACACATTAACAATATTCACCCATTTCTCTGGAGACATGAGTAAATACTGCAAGTTCAATTTAGTGTGAGGCTTATGTCCATAATATAATGCTTTTACACAGCAAAGAATTACAGAGTGCTTTGTTACATGAGTTTAAATGATTGTTAACAGGGGCACCTGGGTGGCTCACTGGTTAAGCATCCGACTTCGGCTCAGGTCATGATCTCCTGGTTCATGAGTTCCAGCTCCGTGTCAGGCTCTTTGCTGACAGCTTGGAGCCTGGAGCCTGCTTCAGATTCTGCATCTCCCTCTCTCCCTGCCCTTTCCCTGCTCACAGTCTGTCAGTTTGTCTGTCTCTCTCTCTCTTAAAAATAAATAAATTTTGTTTTGAGAAAAAAAACCAACAATGATTGTTAATAATGTATACTCCCTCTGTTGAAACCTGCATTTTCAGTCATTCTTTGTATACTCCTTTTTAGACATAAAGACCATGACCTTATCCACCCTTCTTAAGTCTCTGCTTCACTTTTTTGACTTGAGTCCTTCAGTATGTCATTACATTAAAAGCCCAGTTTCAGTTTTCATTACTGATTCTTATCTAATTTAAAAGTCCCAGGGGCGCCTGGGTGGCTTGGTTGGTTAAGCGTCCGACTTCGGCTCAGGTCACGATCTCCTGGTCCGTGAGTTCGAGCCCCGCGTCGGGCTCTGTGCCGACAGCTCAGAGCCTGGAGCCTGTTTCAGATTCTGTGTCTCCCTCTCTCTGTGACCCTCCCCCGTTCATGCTCTGTCTCTCTCTGTCTCAAAAATAAATAAACGTTAAAAAAAAAAATTAAAAAAAAAGTCCCATCCTTACATGAATACAGATCAATAAAATAGGATAGAAATCGACAAGTAAACCAAAATTATAATAATTTTGAATGTAATAAAGTGACATAACAAATAGTGAAAAAGATGAATTACTCAATAAAAGCTATTGTTACAACTGAATACTGAAGAAAAAAGAAAGGTGGATCCCTACCTCACACTTTGCATCAAAATAAATCCCAAATAAACCAAGTGTTTGAATATAAAGAATAAAAGCATTACTTATATTAACAACAGACAAATAAGACTCTTTTGTAATTGTCGGGTCAAACAGTAAAGACATAAAATAGTTGAAAAGTATAATCTATATTTTTGATTTAGTAGAGAATATACATTATGTTCCAGCACATGTGGGTAGTTATAAAATCTTGACCACATCTTAGCAATAAGGCTTATAGGATCAAATTTCAAAGTACTGATATCATACTGAACACATTCTCTGACCACAATGCAATTTAATATAAATAAATAATAAAAATTATAAGAAATATTTGCTCTTTTTTATAAATACAAAACATACTTCTAAACGATTCATGGGTTGATGTGGAAATAATAATGGAAATTAGACTATTTTAAGAAATGAATTATAGTACATATAATAAGCATAAAAATTTGTAAGGTGATGTTAAAATAATCTGTAAAAAATTAAATCGTCTTAAGTATTTACATTAGAGAATAAGATTTGAAATTAGGTAGTGCTGCATCACATTTAGGGATTTTAAAAAACATAACTGAAGGGGCGCCTGGGCGGCTCAGTCAGTGAAGTGTCCAAATCTTGGCTCTTGATTTTGGCTCAGGTTATGAACTCACAGATTTGTGAGATCGAGCTGTGCAGGATCGAGATCCCTGCTTGGGATCCTCTCGCTCTCTCTCTCTGTTCCTTTCCCGCTTGCACGTGTGCACACACATGCTCTCTCTCTCTCTCAAAATAAACGTTAAAAAATATGCATATATAACTGACAAATACCTTGATCTAAAGTGTGTGGGGAACATTTTATTTGTCAATAAGAAAAAAGAAAATTACGGACAACCCAACTGAAAAAAATAATAGACTAATTGAACAGGCACTTCACAGAAGTGAAAACCTGAATAACCATCTGACTAGATGGTAAATTTTGTTGGTATCCTGAACATGCACATTTTAATCACCATGAGATATGATTTCACAATCACTTGACTGAAAAGCTGGACCAGGTACTATGGAGCAAGAACAAACGTCCCCCACTCCTAACGGGGCGGTAATTAGATACTTATCCGGAAAAAAAGTTAATAATTACACAAGAGCTGAAAGTACCCATAACACAGAACATAGAAATTCCACTCCTAGGTATATGACAGGAGTTAACAGAACTTTTGAAAATGTGTACATTGGGAGACATTGTCAAGAATATTCTTAACAACATTTCATTGTTTGAAATAGTAAAAAAAAAAAAAAAAATGAATCAACACAAAAATGTCTATCACTAGAATGGATAAACAAATTATAGTGTGTTCCTACAAATGACACACCACTCAGGTGAAAAATAGAACTACCGTTGTACACATCACCCTGGATGATCTCAAAATATAGTGTTCTGAGGAAGAAACACATTACAGAATAATTTATACCACATGGCTCCATTTACATATGGTTAAAAAATAATATCCTATTTAGGAATTCATACATTGAGTGGGAAGAGCATAAAGAGAAAAAAGGGGATCATAAATAAAAATTCAGCACAGGCGTGCCTGGGTGGCAAAGTTGGTTAAGCGTCCTACTTCGGCTTAGGTCATGATCTCACAGTTTGTGAGTTCAAATCCCACGTCGGGCTCTGTGCTGACAGTCCAGAGCCTGGAGCCTGCTTTGGATTCTGTGTCTCCCTCTCGCTCTGCCCCTCACCCACTCATGCTCTTTCTCTCTGTCTCTCTCTCAAAAATAAACATTAAAAAAAAATTCAGCACAGTGCTTACTTTTGTTAGAGATGAAAAGAGTGTCAGGAATGGGTGTTTGGAGGGGCCCACAGGCAGTGTCTAGGATTCTGGGGATATCCTTTGTTATCACAGAATCTCTTACAGAGAGAGCAAGTTGACAATATTTGCTAAAATTACCGAAGCACATACCCTTGTAAGAATGTATACTGTAAACATAACTCCACTAATAATGTATGTCTAAGGTTATTCACTACAGCACTCTTTGCAATAATAAATACTGGACACGTTCTAACCTTATTCTAAATCCTACTTCTAAGGGATTAGTTGAATAAGTTAAGATTTATCCATGCAATGGAATACAATGGAACTATACAAAAGATTGGTTTTATGAATTGATACATAAAGCAAAGATATTAAGTGAAAAAAATGTATAAAACATTGTGTATATATTGTCATATTTGTATAAAAATAAGATGAAGAATATATATTTTAAAATGTATGTAAGTTCAAAATAATATATTTTAAAGCACATGCAAAATTAAAATTATTGTTTGAGGGGATGTAAACATGGATAAGACGGGGGATTTCAGTATCATTTCATACATTTTCTAGGTTTAACATATGTAAATATTACTTCTGGGGAAGGGAACAGGATAGCTGGAGAAGGGTGTGAGGGAAACTGTTTTTTATTATTCATCGTTTATGTATTACCTTTGTATTTTGTGACTACAGGGGCACCTGGGTGGCTCAGTTAACTGGGCACCTGACTCTTGATTTCATCTCAGGTCACGATCTCATGGTTCATGAGTTCAAGCCCTGCATCAGGCTGACAGTGTGGAACCTGCTTGGGATTCTCTCTCCCTCTCTCTCTGCCCCTTCCCTGCTCTCTCTCTCTCTCTCTCAAAATAAATAAATAAATTAAAAAAGATAAAGAATTTTCTTGTAAAATTTTTTTAACATTTATTTATTTTTGAGACAGAGAGAGACAGAGCATGAACGGGGGAGGGTCAGAGAGAGAGGGAGACACAGAATCCGAAACAGGCTCCAGGCTCTGAGCTGTCAGCACATAGCCCGATGCAGGGCTCGAACTCACAGACCGCGAGATCATGACCTGAGCCGAAGTCGGATGCTCAACCAACTGAACCACCCAGGAGCCCAGGTAAAGAATTTTCTGACTGCAGTACAATGCTTATATTATTGATAAAATAAAACAAATTCCTGTTAAAACAATCAACACAACCACCCCGGTTCTCATTCACTGGGACTCTGTCAAGAGTGAACTACAAATCTGTCAATGACTAGCCAACGCCACGGAAATGGCACCTCCTGAAAAGATGGAACTTTTCCTTCTTTATAAAAACCTACCACAAGAAGCAATTAAAACCCCTACAAATGGTCCTTGGGCATATGTTGCAAGTTGAGGGGAAAAGCACTGCTCTTTATACCATCTGGAAGAAGGAGTAATAAAATATATTTAAAATGCAGGAGAAAGTTAAAATGATCTATTTCTTCTAGCTATATGAAATTGTTAATAATGACATAAAGAATACAGAGGGACCTTTTGGTGCACATTGCAATCTTTTGGCAAATGACAAGTAGATACATAATTAAATATAATCATACTAAAGATTTTCATAAATTTCTTGATGAGAACACAGCTCAAATTTTATTGTCAAAACTTCCTGAAATAGAACAAGAACAAACAGGTAAAAAAAAAAGTTCAGGAAAAGTAAAAACATCAAGTGTGAGTGTTCGGGATATGATAAACATCTGATATTGAAGGGACTGTAAGTGCGAACCACTTACACAATCACAATGAGAAATCATTAGGAGCCTCTTGTGAAGAAATGTATTTTCACTGTCAAAGCCATCATCTCTTCAGCAGCTTCTACTCAAGCTTTCTTATCTCATATTTTGTGCTTTTGAAGCATTGTATAGAAAAAACTCAGTTTCTCTGGGAAATACCACAATCCTTTGAACCTCTTTTCTCTCATTAAGGAGATGGAGAATTGGATGTATGTGATATAATCAAGACACATAACCTCTCTGAGCTTTAGTGTCATTTTCTATAAATGCGAATGCCCCTTGCAAGCCTATCATTCTAGAATGCCACAGCGAGTGCCAGAAGGCTTCTGGACTTCTGCAGCTTTCTCCATGGACACAACTCCTTTCTCCACTGATACAAATTAGACCAGCGTTTCTTTGAATCTTCTCTTAACAGAACATCATCAGCTACAGTGGTTGGACAAATAGGACTTTACCTTCTTTTACATAAGAAGTATGGAAGCATAATGTGCGCTGGCATTGGTTCACCAGGTCAACAATTTTAGGACTGGTATCTTTGCAGTTCTACTGGGCAAGACCCTCAAGGTCACAAGAGGGCTGCTGCAGATCCTGTCCAACAAGACAAGGACTCTCTCCATCACCAGGCATTCCCCACCTTCTTAGTGGAGGCAACCACTGTTCTGGTATCTACCATCATAGACTAATTTTGCCGCTTTTGGAGCCTCATGTAAATGGAATCGCACGGTATATATCTTTTATGTCTGGCTTCTTTCATTTAACATGTTCTTTTGGCAATTCATTCATGTTGTAGTAATTGCTGAGTAGTAAGTCATATGTTATATGAATACACCGCCATCCCTTTATCCATTCTCAATTGATGTGTGCTTGAATCGTTTCCAGTTCTGGGCTACTATGAATAAGGCTGCCATGAACCTGCAAGTGTAAGTCTTTGTGTGGACCCATATGTCTCCATTTGTATTTGGTAAAAACCCAGAAGTAGCATTGCCAGATTATAGGGCCAGTGTATGTTTAGCTTTATAAAACACTGCCAAGGAGTCCTCTAAAACAGCTCCATCACTTTGTAGGAGTGTATAATTCTGGAATTCATGCATCGTCTGCCAATTATGTATTTTTTTTCCAATTACTGGACATTTAATTGATATTGTTTTCATTGTAGCTTCTTTTTAATAGGAGATGTGACAATGAATGCCTTTATGCAAATAATTTTATCTGTTACTGGAATATTTCTGCTGTTGGAATATTTACTTGAGATAATAGGGGCAGAGTTACTGAGTACTGTCACGATTTCTTAATTTCTCAAGTCTGCAGTAGTTTGTATTTCCTCAATAAACTTGAGAAATACTGTTTTTTAAGCCTCTTCTTTCTTTTTTATTGAGTTGTAATGGGCACAAATTTTAAGTGTACAGCTCTATGGATTTTTACAAATGTGAAATTCACTAGTGATGGCCTAAATCAAGAAACAGGACATCTTCTGCACCTTAAAAACCCTCATGTCTCTCTCAGACTACTCCACACCTCCAGAAGGACCTGCTATTCTCATTTGAATAGCTTGTGATTGTTTAAGCTTCATATAAATTGAATCACAGTTTATATTGTTTATTTTCATATGCATGATTTGAAAGACAAAATAGAGTTTTCATTCTGAATACAATCTTTATTTCTGATATTGATGGAAGTGAGCTATAACTTTTTTTTTTTTTTTTTAATTTTTTTTTTCAACGTTTTTTATTTATTTTTGGGACAGAGAGAGACAGAGCATGAACGGGGGAGGGGCAGAGAGAGAAGGAGACACAGAATCGGAAACAGGCTCCAGGCTCCGAGCCATCAGCCCAGAGCCTGACGCGGGGCTCGAACTCACGGACCGCGAGATCGTGACCTGGCTGAAGTCGGACGCTTAACCGACTGCGCCACCCAGGCGCCCCAGAGCTATAACTTTTTTAAATAAAAATAATGATCACCATTTGTTGAGCTCAGGAATGCACATCAGCTCCTACCTAAAGAATGTACATTCATAGTTTCACGTAATCTTTTCAATAACCCAATAAGAAAGATATAATATACTTTCTGGATAATAAATATGAGGCTAAGAGTTGAAGTTAGCTTGCCCAATCTCCCAAAGCCTGTATACCCCTCAGGAGGAATGCATATTCACAGCCCATGCTTTAAACTATTATCAGAGACCAGTCTTTTTAGAATTACAAATGCTCAGTCACCAGATAAAAGATTTAAACAAGCATCAGAGGATGCTTGTAATTGGCTGTGCTTTACTCTTTAATAAAAGCCAAAGGCAAGTTGCTAGAGGTGAAGGATCAAAAGTCAACTTGATAGATGCAATTGCCACGCAGGATTTCCACAATTACCCATGTTCCTCAGTCATTATAAGCTTTACTAGAAAATTGAAACAGTAGGTGTATATTATTAGCGTTGTAGCCCACAGCTGGTCATATTACTGCTGATCGGGGTGATTTTTTCATTAAAATGCAATTATTGCCCCCCAAGACATCACTATACAAAATTATATAGAATGTAATGAACAAAGTAGCTAATGATGGAAAAACAGCATGGATTCACAAAGTATACTGTGAGTAAAGACAACTCTGACAAACACTGACCATTTTACCATATTGGAGGGTAATGAGGAAGCTCACTGCCTAGGAAAGAAGCAGAGAAAGATAAATCAACACCAGGGCATATTTCTGAAGGCAGCTGGAAGCACCAGGCACCATTTTACCCCAGTGATTTTCTCATACCAACTGGGAAGAAGATATTAATTTGCATAATATATTGGAAATTACAAGTAGATTTTTGCATTACACAAACAAGGTCCCAGGAAAAAGAAACAAAGAGAGAAGTGAGGATACATTTAATTAAAATGCATGCATCCAGGAAACACTTCATCGTCAAAGAAAATCATGGCCCCAGTATTTAAATGAATAGAGGAACCCAAGTGGTGTATTATAAATTCCTTTAAAAACTTTTGGAATATGAAAGGCAAAATTGTATGTGCAGAAATCATAAGCACACAAGTCAAAGAAGTTTCACAAAGTTAACACACTGGGTAACTTCCATCCAGATCATGATATAGAACATTTACTGTGTCCCAAGAGCCACCCACATGCCCCATCCTTGATACTAGCCCACTCCAAAAGTAATCACTATTCTAACTTTTCCTAAGGATAATCATTCATATTAGGTAAAACTTCAACTAAATGTATGATGCTTTAGAAACAAATAATGAAAATTGTTATCTAATCCAATTTGCATTTGAGGCATTGAACAAGTGTCCTAACAATTTAACAAGCTAGAGCTACTGGAAGAAAATTCAACATCTCCCTCCATCCCCCAAGCAAAAAGAAAATTTCATTTTTCCACATTTGTTATTGATTTTTCTGAATTTCATTTTATTTAATTCAGGAGTTAGTAATGGATAACACAGAGTTGATTTTCTTTGAAGTCCTACTTTATCTATATGACAGCAACACAAATGACTGTTGGTAAGACATGAAAATTAAATTTAGTTTTTCCAGTGTCTGTGTGAAGTGATTTCCCTGAGGTCTGCTTTCCAAGATATCCTTGGTGCCCAAAGGCACAACACGGTCAGTAGAGATGCAGTGAATTGTGTCCTCTAGGTAGTGGTTTTTAGTGTGAAACTAACCAGCCTAATTGCCACCTGAACTTGGCCTTATCAACATCACAATCAAATTAACTAGAATATTACCATGCAGACAAATATTGATGACATTTCAACTCTTAAAAATAATTGCAAACCTTGAAAATGCTTTTGAATACACAATACTAATTATAATTGAAGAGCATGCATTTCTGCCAAGGTTAAGCTTCTTCCATAATTGGTCTGCAGCTAGCTTCCTTTTTTCCTATCTATGTAGGGGTTGAGAGGATATTTTATAATAAATTTATGTTCTCCTTTCCATCTGCCAGTCTTCAATCCGGGATTGAAAACCTTACTTTTTTTTTCCTTTACATAAATGACATTACCAGCAGCTTCCTTGAAGACACTGGAAGGTTTTGCAAAAGCAACTGAAAGGATATAGGTTACTAATCATGATTTTCTTTTTATCTATTTATCTATCTATCTATCTATTGTATTTATTTATTTACTTTTATGAAAGCAAGTGGTCAAACATTTAACCTCTGCTTACATGTCTCCAGATATTTCTAACAAGCCCCAAAGGTGCCTACGATGGTGCTGCCATATTCATGGCCATGGCACTCATCACCTCCCTCTCCTACATCCCATCCCTGTTGGGGAATAGTAAAAGTATTCCTGGACAAAGTGCAGAAGCATGAACTACTCAGATAGTATTTTTAGATGACTTATGAACATTGATTAATAAATCTTAGAAAGCACTGTTCACTTACACCAAACAACCCAACTCTGGCTTATAAATAGTGCCCAGGAAAAGTTTTATGACTCCAACGTTTTGTATCACTTAACTAGACCCTGAAGCATGACACTTGGTTTTACTTCTTAATTGCATCTTCTGTTCCATTTAACTTTACCCAACCGGACTTATAAATATTTAATCAGACCATCGCTGTTGGCTTAAAAAGGAAAAAAGAAACCCTGGCTCATACTCTTGGCCAAACATGACCTTGAAAAGACAAAGACACACTTACAATGTTACTTTCATCCTGATTTCCATTTAAGAAGGAAACAGGCCGCACAACTGATTAGCAAAATTGAGTTATTAAATAAGATTGAGCTGGGCTTAGGTAGCATGGGGGAAACTTTTTTAAAAAGCAGTGTTTTTGTCTATATCTAGGGGCACCTGGGTGGCTCAGCTGGTTAAGCATTGGACTCTTGATCTTGGCTCAGGTCATGATCTCAGTTTGTGAGTTCGAGCCCCATATCACCCTTGCACTGATGGCAAGGAGCCTGCTTGGGATTCTGGCTCTCCTTCTCTGCCCCTCATCGACTTGTGCACTCTTCCTCTCAAAATAAATAAATAAACTTAAAAAAAAAAAAAGCAGGGCTCCTGTCTCTACCAGAAAACCGCAGAGAGATTAAATTTTCTCATGACTTATTGAATCTGCTGAACTGCCAAAGTCACAGAGTTGTATTTAAAATTTTTTCTTTAAAATCGTGGTTTATATACACAATGGAATACTATGTGGCAATGAGAAAGAATGAAATATGGCCTTTTGTAGCAACATGGATGGAACTGGAGAGTGTTATGCTAAGTGAAATAAGTCATACAGAGAAAGACAAATACCATGTTTTCACTCTTATGTGGATCCTGAGAAACTTAACAGAAGACCATGGGGGAGGGGAAGGAGAAAAAAAGAGGGAGGGAGCCAAACCATAAGAGACTCTTAAAAACTGAGAACTGAGGGTTGATGGGGGGTGGGGGGGGGAGGGTAGATGATGGGTATTGAGGAGGGCACCTATTGGGATGAGCACTGGGTGTTGTATGGAAACCAATTTGACAATAAATTTTATATTAAAAAATAATTTTTTTTATTTAATATCTTCTCTAATATTAGTTTATAGATTATTACAGTTGTGATGGAAGTATATGAATATAACAACCCATTTTTTGGGATATGGAGGCTTCTAATACAAGCCACTGAAATGAATTGGGATTTTTTTTTATCTTTTGTATTTTTACTGTTGTTGTTGTTGTCATTTTTATTTTTCAAATTTACATCAAACATTGAAATGTATGCTGAAAGATTTTTTTTCTATTTTAAAATTAATTAAACAACTAATTAAGTACCTATTGCAATATCTTGAGTACCAACACTGCCCAGCCTTATTCCATATAATAAGTGCTCCACATGCTGGCCTCTGGGCACAGGAGCCACAAGCATAGCTTTCAGACCCCTCTGAGCAGCTTCTTCCATATCTTTGGGCATCTCTCAAGCACTCAGAGTCTGTAGGTCTTACCACAAACTCTCATAATGGAAAAGCATCTCCTTCCCTCTTACTCCATGTTGATCTGGGACCCGTCTTCATCCACTACATGCTGAGTAAATTCCCCTTGTCCCCTTTCAGTGGATCTAAAACTGTGGTGTATTAACTCAAAGGATATTCACTGACATCATCACTATAGCTGAACATTCACTAAATCTCACACCTTCCTGAGACTTTCAATTAAATCCTCATACTATTCAACTTGTTGATGACCATATGTTTTTCCTTTGGAGGTTAGGAGATATCTGTATCTATTCAGTTATGTATGTAATTACGTGTAAACAATATACACATATGCATTTAGTTGGATTAGAATCCTTTAAAAAGCTTCCTCTTGAATCTGTTATTGTTCCATGGACATGCTTATCTTTTTTCTGAATCCTCACTAAATCACAAGCCTCCTGGGACTTATCCATCCTCTTGCTTACCATATCTCAATTGTCTCAACTAGTATCTGGCATAGAGGAGGGACTCAATAAACACTAAGTAAAGAGATGTTTGTATGGGTGGATGAATGAACACAAGCAAGGCAACCAGGCTTACCTTCTTTGTCCAGATACTATATGACCCTTTCAAATATGTAAGGCAGTAGGATATCACACTGGACCTATTTTCTTCTGGTGGAAGATGGTGAGAACCTACAGTGATCTCATCCTGAACTGTCTATTCTACTGAGGACCATAAACCATGCTCTATGACCAACATTCAGTTCGATAGTGTGGCTTGCACGTTTCAGCCAGTTTGACTAAAATGCCAGCTTGACTTGGCCTTGCTTTAATTTGAGACTTCCACATTTGGAAAGCAGAGGTCTTCCTCCAATTTTTTGCCTAAGTACATTTGTGTCAAATAAATACAAGCCTTCATTTCATATTCTTATCTTACTTATCCTCCTATGTGTCAAATAATGTATAAGAATATTTTTGAATGTTTTGTGTGGTTTAGAACATTTATTTTGTCAATTTTTTCTTATTCTTGTATTGATTGTGGTTAAGAATTTTAAGTGCCCTGTTTTTCAATTACTCATACTTAAAATGGCAGTGTCTGCTTTCCATGCACTGAGACTATTTCTTTCATCATTGCAAACTTGTTTTCTTGAATATGCCTAATCCTAAGAAAAAGATATTGTGGTGTGCTTTGACAGTGAGTATATGATAGAGGAGGAAGTATGGAAAGTGGGGCAGTGGAAAAATAAAAGATGTTGGATTTTATTGGCCCATGGAGAGTGACTCAGTAGATTTATCTCAGTAGAAATTATACACATAATATATTATATAGACTACTCTAGAAAAGTAGTGTTTGCTTATATCTGTATTTCAAGGGTAAAATATTGACTTAGAGGTGAATTTATAGAATGTGGCTCATGCTTAAGTACCAGTGTATCTGAACTAACACTCCTCTGGATATGTGGCATTCTGTGTATCACAATTTACTGAAAGATTTATTAATATAGGAGAAAGCATGCTGGACCACCAGCACATTGTAGATTTCAGTACATTTACTTTTTCTTTTCCTTCCCTTTCTTAGGTCTTAAGATGACTCTCCAGAAATTCACATACACATTTGCACCTTACTAATTTGTACACATGAGAAGGAGGGCCTGACTGCATTAATGAAAAATTCTAACTGATGAGTGAACATTATTGAAAAATGAATTTTTGAAGTAACCGATGTAAGGTTAATGAAGCATTGCCTAGAAATGACCCCTAAGGGAGCAGCCTTAATAAATGAGTAAGAATAATTTATAAGACTTTTCTTTTTGCAGTTGAGAAGTCCTTAAAAGGAGCTTATCTATAAGAAGGTTAAATATATCTTCTATTGCCTACAATTTTTTCTTTAAAAAAATTTTTTTAATGTTTATTTATTTCTGAGAGAGGGAGAGACAGAGTGTGAGTGGGTGAGGGGCAGAGAGAGAGGGAGACACAGAATCAGAAATAGGCTCCAGGTTCTGAGCTGTCAGCACAGAGGCCGATGTGGGACTTGAACTCACAGACTGCGAGATCGTGACCTGAGCCTAAGTTGGACGCTCAACCGACTGAGCCACCCAGGTCCCCCTGGCAACCCCTTGCAATTTTATTTATACTGTTAATTTGTTACAGGATAGTTTTCTTCAACAGTGTATAGTTAAACCAACATACACTCTTCTTAGAGTCAACTTTCTGGTCAAGAACTGTTAGCTTAATTCTGACAGGGTTATGATAGACAAAGCTGCATATCCATCCAATGTTTACAGAAGCCCTGGCCTATCCTTCACACTGCAGAAATTCTTAAAATGAACAGATTTTGAGTAAAAGAAGCCAGACCCAAAGGACTACATACTGTATGATTCTATTGATAAAGTTCAAGAACAGACAGAAGTAATTTATTGCCACACAAAATTGATAATGACTGCTTTTGGAGGTTGGAGGTTGGTTAGCGGGAACAGTGCAGGATGGAACATAGAGGGGTGGCGTTCTATATCTTGACTGGGTAATTTTTATATGGGTTTGCACATATGTCAAAGTTCTTTGCATTGAACACATAATGTTTGTGCATTTTACCAAAGGTAAATTATACTTTAATAAAGTATGATTAACAAAAGAATGCATAGGTTGTTACTTGGATCTTGGATCCAACTTTAGAGAGGAGATTAACGCAGAACAAAAAATGGATATGGAAAACTGGAAGAGCAACTAGATACAAGTGTTTATGCTTATGTGATTTATCCAAACTCTGGTATTTGTCCCACCTGCTAGTATGAACTTTAGATATTGATTAGGATGGGAATTGCAGTAACAGTCTGCTGTCTTAACAAACTGAATGGTAACTTTTTTTTTTTTTTAGGATTTTATTTTTAAGTACTCTCTCCACCCAAAGTAGGGCTCAAACTACAATCCAAAGATCAAAAGTCACATGCTTTGCAGATTGAGCCAGCCAGTCTCCCCTGAATGCTATCTTTAAATTAACCAATGGGATACATTAAAATTCCTGAAATTAGATTCCAAAATAAATGCCTCATTCACTAAGTCTTGGTTTCACCAAGAACTTCTCAACAGCATTGCCTCCCCATGTGGAAAATGTTAAGAAGATCCACTAATGCTTCTTCTTCAAGCAAAGTGCTAATAACCCTGAGGTGGACTTTTCTTGTCACTTTGTCACCTAAGTGTGATTTTCTAAGTAGCTTTTCTCTGTGTCTGCCAGGTTTGAGAAAACCCAAATTCCCTCTTGATGAAATCATGAACTCTAAAGCATTCATGATTTAAAAAGGAAACTATATATTAAATAGCTGAGTCAGGCTGTCTTATGATAGAGAGATATATTAAGTATTTGCTCTGGCCAAATTGCACGTCCTTGTTAACATTATGGATCAGGAAATATCCAGCAAGAAATCTGAGAGCTAAGCATTCTTCAGGATTTAATGAATGATGTCCATGTAGTGCCTTAAAATTATTGAGCTAACCCAGAGTACAGACATAGAAAATTAATTTTCACATGGGGGTTTGAGGAATAAAAGCAAGACATTCGTATAGTAATATTTGTATATCATTTTAATGGGGGTTTCTAGGGTTGTAGAGTTCTATATCTGGCTCCCAGTGTGTCTTCTGTCTTTATCTGCTCTGGTTAAACTAGGCAATTATAAAAAATAGAAGCAATTATACAAATATTCACATCCCTAAAAGCAACTTCCTTTCCCAAATGTTTAATCATCATTGGATGGGAAAGGGGTTGCAAAGGATGAAGAGGGCTTTGTTACTACTGATGACATTTTATATTTTGTTTTGTTTTGTATTCTGTACCTCCGACTCCCTTTTTCCCATCCTGGTTCATCTAGTTTACTTTCACTCTTTTTTTCAGCTCTCAACTCAAAGTCCTTTCATCAGAGAAGCTTTTCTTTATCTTTCCCTCCCATAGATTTCTCCCCCACCATCCTAAATGCACTCACTCATTTGCTGTCTAGTTCTCCTGTGTAGTATGCAACACTGTTGCAGTATCTTTCTTGCTCTGCAAACTATAAGCTACCAAGAAGACAAGGATTGTGTCCTTTTTTTGCTCTCTTTGCAACCTCAGCTCCAGGTATATTGCCTGGCACATTGTAGTAGATACTGAATAAGTATTTACTGGATGAATAACTGTACAAATAAACAAATGAATTAATGAAACCTGCCTCTGAAACTGACAGAGTTCTGAACTTGAACTGTGAGGAGAATATGAACTTCCCTTAGTGAACAGTGGAAATGCCATCTCATGATAGCCAGTCTCCACTTGCTGTTTCTCTCCAACTGGATTTTCTTTCCTCAGTCCTATCCTGCCTCCCACCTCTTTGAGAGGATCCTTTGTGAACTATGAGAAAGTTCTTTATCCATAAACACAATAGTATTCCTGAAACTGGGAGAGAAGGTGATAATATGAACATATCTGTAGTGTAGGCTAATAATGCTATGAAACAGCTCCCCAATCTACGTGACACAATGGAAATTCATTTCTAAGCTCACATAATAGTCCAAGCGGGTTGAGAAAGGGGTGGTTCTCTCCTACACACAGTTATTCGAGAACTCAGATTCCTTCCATCTGGCTCCTCTGATCTTCTCTAGATGGGCTGGAACTCAAGGTGGGCTCCACTGCTTCCCTTCACATTCTGTTGAACAGAGCTCAGTTAGGTGGCCCCCTACCTACAAGGCAGGCTTAGAAATGCAACCTATCGTATGTCCAGGAAGAATAGGAAAGTATATGAATGTTGTTGGAGCTGCTGGAGCTCTTTCTACAACACACGGGATTGTTGGATCCTCTCCTTCATTTCCCTCCAACCTGAATCAAACGAAGATACTCACAGAAAGGTAAACTTTCTCTTGTTGTCAGGCTTGAGTGGCTCTGACACTCCAATGACTGCTATATCATCAATTGGGCAAACGTAGACAATGCCTCTCAGAATATCTGTTTCTTGTCTTCATGTGATGCAGTAAATCATGTCTTGTGTCTGTATCTTGACCAGGCTCTAGACCCACTACATAGGCCCCTTCAGGGTCTAGCACCCCAGGTGTAGGATGTCAGGGAGAATGTACCAGACACAAACAACACCTGCCACCTCCCTGCATGGAGCATGTCATCTCTCTATGCAGAATATCCAACTCCTCTATCCTCCTGGTGAGTTTTTC
The DNA here is from genome assembly GCF_018350215.1 of Panthera leo. Classification (NCBI taxonomy): domain Eukaryota; kingdom Metazoa; phylum Chordata; class Mammalia; order Carnivora; family Felidae; genus Panthera; species Panthera leo. The sequence continues at coordinate 34,279,357 of NC_056681.1, read as the reverse complement.
CTCATGTTTCAATATTCACATCTAGCACCCTATCTTCTGTCAAGTGGCTAAACTTAAGTCCCTTGGGGAAGCAGCATATGCCTAGTACACAGAACTTCATTTGCCTGTAAGCATAAGAATGGTAAAACCTGGGACTGGGCTGGGTTCATCTCCATGGCTATACCAAAGGGCACATGGAAAATCTTTGAGGAATGTTTTTTGTTGTTGGTGAATGAACACCTTATCACCTTGACCATGACTCAACTACCACACTTATTTTGCCTAAGACTTTATTCACCAGACTTTTTAGAATTTAAAATCCTTACATGTGACTAGTAGTACATACAACCAAACAAAAAATAATGCAGTGGATGTTAGGACCATAATTTTTTCACTTTCTATAAAATCCTGAGGTTCTTGAGGAAACAAAGCAGTACCAACATTTCTAATTTGGCTAAATATAGCTATGGTTATTTGGCATGTTATAAAAACAAGGAATTCCCAGCCTTTAGATACTCTTTGTACTTACATGTATAAAAGGGGAAACTGGCTCTGATAGAGTCAATTGTTCTGAAATAATCACTCATTCCCCTTCACTTCTAGGAGAGGATGACACTTTTCTGATCCGTTCAAGTTGACTTGCTTTGGCCCCATTGTGAGCAAAGTGAGTAGACCCTGGGCTCAAAGGTCTGACTGGCTATGACCACGGTAACACTAGCAGATGTAATTCATCAGGGGTTTGAAATGTGCTCCCATGGCTGAATGTGCTCTAGTATGCTTGGGCCACCCGAGGAGGAGATCATGGGCTCAGAGGAGGGGCATGAGATATATGGGGAGCAGAATGGCCTCACCCAATCTACCCAGCTGAGCACTACCAGCTGATTTGACAGGAGTGGTAATAATGATTTTTGGTTTAAGCCACTGCACTAATCAATATTTAATGTGCATATTTCTGCTGAGAACTTTTTTTTTTACATTGTACCTCCCTCAAAGCCATGCCCAACTAGACCTCGGATTATTTCTGATTAAGGCACTAAATTGAATTGGTCCAGTCTGTGAGAAATAAGATTGAAAAGGAAGGGTTTTTTTTAAGTTTATTTATTTTGAGAGAGAGAGAGAGAGAGAGAGAGAGAAGGAGAGAATGAATGAATGTAGGAGGGGCAAAGAGAGAGGGAGAGAGGCAGAGAGAGAATCCCAAGCAGGCTCCACACTGCCAGCACAGAGCCTGATGCGGGGCTTGGACTCACAAACCGTGAGATCATGACTTGAGCTGAAATCAAGAGTGGAATGTGTAACCAACTGAGCTACCCAGGGGCCCCTGAGAAGGAAGAAACACAAATTTCTGGACAGATCTCACATAAGTTTGAATAACTGTATGGGATACAGGAAAATAGCTACATTTGAAAGTGTCATACACTAACACAAATTCACAGAGTATATGTGACAGAAAGAAGGCTGCTGGAGAGGTAATAGAGTAAAATTTCTAATAATTGTATACAACCTGAGTATATTCAGTGCCATAATTACAAAGGTAATTTAGAGTAATAGCGTCTTCATGCTAATAGTTCTCAGCTTAATAAAACGACTGCTGTAATAAAGCAGATGCCATTACTGAAACAGCTCTCTAATTGAAAAGCTACTATTGTAGTCACTTTAAAATAGGAACAGTAAATAAGTGGCGGTACTTTTAAAGTGTGGGGCTTTACCTCCAGGGCTGAATATATTGAAACTTCTACCATTTTCTGTATAGCATTACTTCGTGCCCTGACCAATATTTTGCCTACCATTCTCCCCTGACTTTTATAAGCTGATTAATGTCAGTGATTCTAAATATTTTAAAATCGAAGACCTTGTTAGTCACAGTGCAGTCTGTGGGACCACAGTGGCAGCAACCCTGAGAACAGTGAGAAATGTCAGATCCCAGGCCCCAACCCAGAACTGTAGAATTAGAATGAGAATCCGATTTTAGCAAGATGCAAAGGTAATTCATATGCACATTAAAAGTGCAAAACACTGCTGTAAAAGAGAGTTCCTTCATATGATACAGAAGATGTATTGTAACCTAATATCCAAAATTCTACGGTAAAAACTTGAAGGCATTTCCGTATAATTAAACGAAAGTCTTGTTACTCCCAGTGCAGTCTAAGGACCAGCCGCTTTCGTGTCACCTGGGTCTTTGTTAGAACGCCGGGATCTCGGCCCACCTCTCCACTAGTGTGGAATCTCAGATGTAGCAAGATCCTCGGGTGATTCATTTAAATATTAAAGTTTGAGGAGCACTGCTCTAAGGTATCCTTTCTAAGGAACCACATTGCATATAAAGCAAAAGATAATGATATTAGAATATTCCTTCATAAATACTCAATGGGATACATCTTGAAGCTAATGGGAAAATATCGCTTTAACTTTTTGCCATGATTTTCTTCGTTAGGGCAGAAACAACACTATAAACTAATAGAAAAGGCTTTACTGTAAGGGGCACAATGTTGTTTGGGCATAGGACTTCTTGCCTTGTTTGTTATGGTAGTCTTTCTTCGTGATGAAAACGTTTAAAATGCTTTTGTTTCTTCCACTCTGGTAGCCCTCTGCCATTTCCTCTGACAGTATTTTTGGCACTATCCTGATCTAGTAGGTTTTAGGGAACACTATCTTATTTCAGGGGATATTTAATGATAGCAGGTGGCAGAAAGGGAATAGAATTCTAACACTTTAATGGGGATATAACTCTTTGGCTTTCAGCACCTGTTGTATATATTGTATATGTCTTCATTTTGAATTGTTCAATGAATTCCAACACACTTGGTGCATTTAAATGAAGGTAACTGTTTACACTGTAAGCAAATGTAATTTGTCTTACTGCAACTTGCCATGAAAACTGATCATTCTGTGCCTTGATGTCACCTCAGACATTATCTTTCTTGTGTGCAAATGAAGGAGTATATATCATTACTGAACACACATATATAGCCAGGGGCTCTAATACTGAGCACATAGCTTAATGAATTTGTTCACAGCCATATCCCTGTGTGACCTTCTCTGAGATTAAAGAGTATGTTTCTTCTTGTCCTTTCTCTTTGATTAACATTTACTGGTCTTGTATGTCATATACATGGAATAACATACCATGTACTCATTTGTGTCCAGATTTATATATTGAATTATTTTTTTTGAAACACAAAAGAAAGAAAGAAAGAAAGAAAGAAAGAAAGAAAGAAGCTACAAAGTAAAAAAAAAAGGAAAGAAAAGAAAAGGACAGTAAAGTTGACATCACGTAAGTTCTCCAAGAATCTTAAACACTTGATTAAAAATAATTTGCATAAGTTTTAGTAGGCTTATATTTACAAAGGTTTAATACTTTTTTAAAGTTTATTTATTTATTTTGAGAGAGACACAGGCAGTGTGAGTGAGGGAGGGACAGAGAGAGAGAGAGAATCCCAAGCAGGCTCTGTGCTGCCAGCACAGAGCCCAATGTGGGGCTCCAACTCCTGAATCCATGAGATCATGACCTGAGCTAAAACCAAGAGTCGGATGCTTAACCAACTGAGCCACCCAGGTGCTCCAATATTTACAAAGCTTTAATCCCTCCCTCACACACAACCACAGAGAAAAAAGATGTTAAACCATTTAATAGTTACTAGTTTGAAACTATACAAAATATATTAAAAGAACATAAGAACTGTGAAATATAGCACTTATGTCTAAATTTTGATTTTTGATATTGAAATACCTATTTACAGCTTATTTACATAATTTTTCCCCATACACTTTCACACTATCTCAATGAATCAGAAATGCACTGAAAGTAATGATTGTGCACTTGAGTATAGATCTTACTTCTTTTTTAATGTTTACTTTTTGTAGAGAGACACAGACAAACAGAGTGCAAGCAGGGGAGGGGCACAGAGAGAGAGAGAGAGAGAGAGAGAGAGAGAGAGAATCTGAAGGAGGCTCAAGGCTCTGAGCTGTCAGCACAGAGTCTGAGGCAGGGTTCGAACTCAAGAACTGAGAGATCATGACCTGAGCTGAAGTCCGACACTTAACCAACTGAGCCACCCAGGCGCCCCACGTACAGGTTTCTGATTAAAACTTCATCATCGTCTTAGTTGCAAAGGAACTGATCATTTAATCCCCAATTCAATAACTCATTCAGTCATATGGACAGAAACTTTGTAATGCAAAGCTTTTTTCCCGCTTCTATTTAAGATAATGGTTGTTCTATCTGAAAGAGTTTAGGTGAGTAGACAGAAAAAAAAACCGTCTTCTTTACAAATAGTACAGTTGAGGGGCGCCTGGGTGGCTTGGTCAGTTAAGCATCCGACTTCGGCTCAGGTCATGATCTCATGGTCCATGAGTTCGAGCCCCGCGTCGGGCTCTGTGCTGATAGCTCAGAGCCTGGAGCCTGTTTCAGATTCTGTGCCTCCCTCTCTCTCTCTGCCCTACCCCTGTCCATGCTCTGTTTGTCTCTGTCTCAAAAATAAATAAACTTTAACAAAAATTTAAAACAAATAGTACAGTTGAAGTTTAATTAACTTCTGCAGAACAGTAATTACAAATCAATTCACTTCTTCTGTGAGAACAGTAAATTTTGAAATTACAATTTATAAAAGATCAGTAATATCCCCCCAAAACAACTCAGATATTTCGTTATCAATATAGAGGACTGCATGTGGCTAGTGGAAAATTTCTAACATGGAAATAACCTGTCCCCAGTTGTGAAATTATTTGCTTGATAGAATAAACAAGCCCCTCACTCTACAGTGATCAGTACAATTATCTTTGGGTTTCATACATCATAGAAAAAGTGATGATTTTACATTCCTAGAAAATCTTAGACTCTTTGCCCCTTATTATCCACAGAATTGACAGTAATCAGTCCATCAATCAAGGTACTGTGCAGGCCTCCACTATGGGTCAGAAATTATAATCACTGCCAGAAATGATGATGAATAAGTGTTCCACAGTGTAGTCCCTCAAAAGAAAGCAGAAATATAACCAAGGATGCAACAAACAAAGCAGGCTTTTTTGTGCCTATGCCAGTCCTTAAATGGCCTAATGTAGCAATACCATTTCAAGCAGTGACTTGTAAAATGGACAATTACTTCTGAGTCTTCAGAAGGAAGCCTAGATAGGAGTCACCTCAATGGTCTTCATATTGCCAGAGTAATTTTTTACTGAGCTCTCATATCTTTAATGGCTTTTCTCACACCAGTGTCGTTCCTAGAGGGTGCCTCTGCCTAAACACTAAAACAGTGTTAGGTTAATTTACTGATATATTCACTCTCTCTTTCCTTTCTCTTCTCTGAATTTTATAAGCAGAAAGAATAATATAGTTTTGACGAATAATATTAACTAGCTTTCTTTTGGAATACAAACAAAATGGTAAACATTGGCTGACTTTGCTTTCTAGCCAATTGATTGGTTCTCCTTGAGGGATCTTTCATTTGAATTTGTGTTTATTTCCAAAGCATGCAGAAAATATAATCTCTGTTTCAGCTAAAAATGATGACTTCATTTCCAAGTTGTCTTACAAGGATTAGTGCTCTCTCATGTGAAATGTGTTTTGAAAGCACTTTGAATGAAGGTACCATATCTCTTTCCTAGCCAGACACAGGAAGAGGACTTGTGTGATTTCTTTCTGCAGGAGAACCATGCAAAGACCGAAGATATTATTGGAGATCAGTGAAGTTTTAACACTGAGATGCTACTACTGCGAAAAGGCTAGGCTTTGATGGCCAATGGATTATAGTTTTTTTTAATCAACATTAAGGGGAAAGTATAATTAAAACATTATTATATAATTAAAATACACAGTAATATATACCAGACGGAGTTGTCTACACCAGGCGCTGATAACAAGGGAATATATTATTTAAAAGAATTTCTAGAAAAATTATAACTAAAACTTGGTTGTTTTTATTATCAGCCTCCCTGGTAGTTCTTAATGTCAGTAATAAAATACTCCCACATCCAAAAAACAACTTTTTTTGTTGTTTAAAAAAAATTTTTTTTGTTAATGTTTATTTATTTTTGAGAGGGAGAGAGAGAGGGAGACACAGAATCTGAAGCAGGCTCCAGGCTCTAGACTGTCAGCACAGAGCCCAACATGGGGCTCAAACCCAAGAACTGTGAGCTAAAGTCGGACGCTTAACCAGCTGAGTTACCCAGGCACTCCTGGTTTTACTTTTAAACAATTGCTAGGGTTACTGTTGAGTTTACATATATATAAATATATACACACACCCACATATACATATACATCAATTAGAACTTTATCTATAAAATATATTTATAAATAAGTATATATTTCAATAATATGTACATATAATTTATGCATTTATATTATAACATTTATATATTTATACAATTTAAACCTTTATAAATATATGTTTATTAAAATTATATTTTTGTATATTTAAATATATTTATTCGAATTAAATATATATACACAAAATATAAATTCTATATGTATACATATATAGGTCTTAAAATGAGAGTATTTTTATTGTGCGTTTTTATTTTAGAGAGACAGCACGAGTACCAGCAAGGGAGAGAGGCAGAGGAAGAGAGAGAAAATCTCAAGCAGGCTCCCTGCTCAGTGCTAAGCCCCATGCAGGGCTCAATCCCACAACCGTGGGATCATGACCCAAGCTGCAATCAAGAGTGGATAGACACTCAACTGACTGAGCCACCCAGGTACCCTTATTACTTATTTTTTGATAAACATTGCATTCTATGTGCAAGTTCTTTCAGAGAACTTCTACTTATAGTTGATCCCTGACACACAGCTGCCATATACAGACTCAACACTCTACATTTGTTTTCAAGACAAGAAACAAGTAACATTTTGGTTTGAATTCACTCAATTTGGCCAAAGGCCCCGTCTCTGGCCTCTGTGGTATTACAGATACCAGAGTTTAAGTAGTAGATTGGAGATAAGCAAGGGCTGGACAGGATGATGAGAATGAAGAAACAGAACTTGAGTCACTTCAAGTCTGTCATTCGATGTGACCACTTGTTATTTTATCTGTGTTTAAAATTTAAAGCAGTGAAAGAAAGTATGAACTTTGAGGTGTTATATATTTGTTGGGTAGGTCAAATTTTATTTTTTTAATGTTTATTTATTTTGAGAGAGGCAGAGAGATGGAGAGAAGGAGAGCGCAAGGCAGAGGGAGAGGGAGAGAGAGAATCCCAAGCAGGCTCCCCATTGTCAGTGCAGAGCCCGATGCAGGACTCGATCCCACTAACAATACCATGACCTGAGCAGAAATCAGGAGTCAGATGCTTCCCTGACTGAGCCACCCAGGTGTTCCAGATAAGTCCAATTTTAGTTCATATATGAACATATTTGTTGCATTTCAGGTTGCTATTTTTTTCTCCTTTCATTTCTCCATTTTTTTTTTCAGGTTACTATTTGAACTTAAATCCACATATTGTTTTACCTACAACACACTCAAAATCATCCTCCTTTTTGGTAATGTAGTCTCCATAAACCTATGCTAGCCTTACTGATAGATGGGACTAGTTTCTAAAATGGGGTTGAAAGTAAATACTCAACCATTTGACATGTCTTTAAATTATGTAAAGAGATTTTTTGTTGTTGCTAATTTTGTAATTCTCTAAATTACTTCTCTTTTCTGGGATGTTTTCAAATTAAATTAATTTAGAAACTTTAAAATTACCTTGGACACCACAGTTTGCCACTAACAAAAGATGTCTGGCATAACTACATTCCTTTTCTTTTTTTTAAATTTCTTCTCTTTTGAAATGAGTTGTCCACAGATTAATATGGAGGCTACAGTACATGCTGCAAGAGTCTACTCTGAATATGTAAATCTCAAAATTACAAATAAAAATTCTGCAAATTCATGGCTTTATAAAAGAAGATACACAAAATTCCAATATTCAGTAAGGGATGTTTGATAATAATGCATTTTCATTAATCCAATCCTTGTGTATTGTATTTGTCAATTCATATTATGGAAATGTTTATTTTCAAGTACTACATTCTAAACCTCTTTATAATTGCTTGATTAACTTCTCTACCTAACTTTCTGGTACCCATGATTACAATTCTTTCCTTGATAGGAAACATACAAATAGTCCTCTGCCTACCCCCATAAGGAAGCTCTAGCATGTCACTTACTTGTGGCAAATTTTTATTGCCTTCATTCTAAATCTGCTATTTCTCTGATATCCATTAAGTCTTGCTTCTTGGCTTGAATCTTAAGTTGATGGACTTGATCTCTGTGATCTCCATTCTAGCTGCACTTTGATCTTTACTGCTGATTGTGGCATCTGGGAAAAACATACACCCTAAAATTTTCACTGTCTTAAAAGTGTTTGTAACTTATTACTTACTCTGATCCTTGGCAACTATTATGTCTCAGTTACTGTTACTTTCTCAGATCCTGACAGTCATAAAGTAACCCCGGATTTACTGAAATCAACAAATTCCTATCTAGTGTAACCAATGTGACCTTAACTACTCATTGTTGGAAACATGACATTTGTGAGACTGAAAGGCTTTTGTAAGAAATTGTTTTTTTCTTAATAGTTTTATATAATAGTTACATTAAAATTATTTTAAAGATATAACTCCAAGAATAATATCCTATTAAGAATTTAAAATGTGGGGCAAATGACAAAGTGGACAACAGATATCACCTGAGATGAGATTATGCCAGGTAGAGTGGTGTAAAAGGGCACTCTTTCATAATTTTTCTGGACTTACAGAAAGTATTTTTAGATTAGTTGTGGTTGGTTAGATGAACTGATTATTTGAATTCCATCTTGTTTGGCAATTCACTCCCAGCCAACACCTGGAAATTCATTTACAATGGGCCTAGTGTCCTTTTAAACACATATACAATTATAGCTCCATTAAAGCTCTGATTTCTGTAGCTATGTGCTTTGAGTTATTAAAATGTGTAATTTTCAAATTCATTATTCATTTTTGCTAGTTGTTTGGCATGTTAAAAGATGGAGTTTCCATGTTCAATATAGAAAACACCATCAAAAAAGTTATAAAGGTAAATTCACATTGAGAAAGAATGATTTGCTTATAAAATCTTCTAGTATCTCAAGACACTATTGGGAAGATAAACAGATTTATCATTAGGTAAGGAAGTTCAGTTAAGTTCAAGTCCATGGAGCTAAAAATGTTAAATTAGAATTACTGAGCAAATGCCAATTAAAAAAAAACACAATTTTTTAAAATCAAGCTTTTTATTTTAAGGCAAATGATTGCTTCTAAAATTCTTGTAAACCAGAGAAGGTAACCAAAAACCAGATAAGCTGTGTAGCTTGTTATATTAAAGCCAAATTATGAATGACCAGTACCTGAGTAAGAAAGGAGGACAGAGAAATCAGGGAAATGCGCAGACTCAGGGCAATGATCTCCGTTACACAACAAAGTTAAAATTTACATCCACAAAAAGCAAGTTAAATTTTCCTGCTGTGCTGAGTTATTCCCTGGAGAAAAACAGAAAACAGTGCTTTCCCAGTTGTCCATTTTGACAGATCCCTCCAATAATAATAGTAAGTAATTTGCATGTAATCTAACCCATCTTTAATTAAATTGTTACCCCAGTCACTTCCTTAAAAGCCAACTTGTTTCTCCAAACAGATGTGGCATAATTACCAGCTCCAAAGCATTACTTCTCAATGGAGCCAACTGTATTTTTTCTTTTTTCTTAGATGCTAAAATTTCCAGTGGTCTCTTGGAGAAGAGTTAATCTCACGGAGCAATTGGACAATTTCAGAAAATTGTCTCCATCACATCTAGCAAAGCAAGATACAGTTTATGGAGCATTTCCCTTGATATCACAGTAATGAGAAATCCGTCACTGCAAATATTTTAGAGACCTTTATATTTATACTTGAACACCAAATGGCTAAGTATGCTGTATTTCTTCTTTCTTTCTACTCCTTTCCTCCAGTAACTGGAGAAGGACATGGCCATTTGATTGCTGCTTTATTCATCAATTGCATTAATTCAAATGTCTCCGGTGGGGTAACTCAAACCAATATCCATTCCCTACATCCCAGTCTATGTTTCCCTATTAGTCACAGTGGGTTGACATGGGGCAAGTTGCTGAGTCTCAAGAGTGTTCTCTGCTTGATCAGGAAAGAAGCAACGGCCTGAAGAAATGGCAAGAGCCCTAGTAGGAACACTGCTGGAAGCACAGTGCAAAAAGAACCACCATTTGTCCTCCTCTGGATACAAGGCTTGCTGTTTCTTTGTGACAGTAAGAATGTCCCAACATCTTCTTTCTTATTTTATTTTATTTTATTTTATTTTATTTTATTTTATTTTATTCTATTTTATTTTATTAACAATATTTTTAATGTTTATTTTTGAGAGAAAGACAGAGACAGAGAAAAGGAGAGAACAAGCAGGGAAGGGGCAGAGAGAGGGGGAGACACAGAATCTGAAGCAGGCTCCAGGCTCTGAGCTGTCAGCACACAGCCTGATGCAGGGCTTGAACCCACAAACCACGAGATCATGACTTGAGCCAAAGTTGGACCCTTAACCTAATAAGCTACCCACACACCCCTCAAGGTCTTCTTTCTGAAGAGAAAAGCTACAAAAGAACACAACTGTCCACATCTCAGTGCCACACTGGCAATATTAGACAATTCAGTGGTACTTCCAATATTTCTTAGGAGCAAGATATTTCAGACGGCACTCAGGTGGTTTTATTTTATTTTTCTGGTGACTTATGGGTTAAACTGTGTTTTTCAAGGGAAGTCAGAGTAAGACATAAGAGAAACAGAAGAAGAATGCAAGGAAAGAAGAGGAGAAAGTTGGGGTGCAGAACTGAAGCATGGTCATCTACTGTTTTTTAGTTAAATGAAATTCATGTGTGACCCAAAACATCTTGTGGTCCAGATTATGACTAAATCAAAACTTACAAAAAGTTCTACTCTTGACTTATATTTCTCAGAAAACATTTATCAGTAGTATTTGCTAATTTTTTATGTTTCTGGATATATGGGGGCATTGTCTACTTTGAAGATAGGTATGACTTTGTTTTAGCCAAGGGGATATTACCTGAAGTGGCCTGTGTCACTTCTGGATGGACATTTTAAAAACCAGTACAATGATTTGTCACATGCCCTTTCCTTCTTTTTTTTTTTAATTTTTAAAAATGTTTATTTATTTTTTAGAGGAGAATGAGCATGAGTAGGGGAGGGGCAGAGAGAGAGGGAGACAGAGGACCCAAGCAGACTCCACTCCTCCAATGCAGAGCTGGATGGGGGTTCGAAATCACAAACCGTGAGATCATGACCTGACCCAAAGCGGAATGCTTAACTGACTGGGCCACCCAGGTGCCTCGCCCTTCCCTTCTGCCACAGCAAATGGCAATGCAACAAATTGTGGCTGCCACATCACATGGACCTTGGAGTGAAGGTATAATGAGGCATCCACTGTCGACACTGGAGCTGGACTGAGAAATACACTTTTCCCATTAAGCTCTTCTGTTGATACCTGATTAAAACTGGGCCTTTCTAATCGTTATCTTTGAGAGAGAGAGAGAGAGAAAGAGAGAGAGAGAGAGAGAGAGAGAGAGAAAGGCAGGGAGGGGCAGAGAGAGAGGCAGACAGAGAATCCATCCAAAGCAGGCACTGTGCTGTCAGCACAGAGCCTGATGTGGGGCTCGAACCCATGAACTATCATGACCTGAGCTGAAGTTGGACACTCAACTGACCGAGCCACCCAGGCACCTGTAAACTAGGCCTTTCAAGTGAACTCTTTATGTCATTTGACTCTTCTCTTTATCCCTGCTGCACACTAGAGATGTCAGAAGCGTCATACTGAGTGATGTAGGAAAAATATTAAGACAAGAGGTGGAAATAGTGACAAAGCCAGTCACATTCTTTTCTCCTCTGCAAGCCTATCACTCAGGTAACTTACAAATTAGTTGAGTGAATAGCGGTAGGGGCGCCTGGGTGGCTCAGTCCCTTAAGCATCCGACTTCAGCTCAGGTCATGATCTCACAGTCTGTGAGTTTGAGCCCCACTTTGGGCTCTGTGCTGACAGCTCAGAGCTTGGAGCCTGCTTTGGATTCTGTGTCTCCCTCTCCCTCTGTCCCTCCCCCACTCCCACTCTGTCTCTAAAAAATGAATAACTGCTAAAAAAATTAAAAACCCAAAACAAATTACTGGAGTGAATAAAACTTTTACATTTGACTTTCCTAGACTTTAAAAATTGTATATTACATGTTTATTTAAGTTACTTAATATTTGAATGAGAAATATACTCCTGTGATTCAAAAAATAAAAAGTAAAAACAAAGTATCTGATAAAAAGTCTCTCTCCAATGCCTGATCATATTAGCCAGGCCCTAACCTCTGATTCCTAAGCATTCTTTTCATTACACTCATGCATGATTCCAGAGGTTTTTAGATGAATGTATGAGAAGCACAAATATATATCTTTTATTTTATTTTATTTTTTAATTTTTTTTTAATATTTATTTATTTTTGAGACAGAGAGACACAGAGCATGAACAGAGGAGGGGCAGAGAGAGAGGGAGACACAGAATCCGAAACAGGCTCCAGGCTCTGAGCTGTCAGCACAGAGCCCGACTCGGGGCTCGAACTCACTGACCGTGACATCATGACCTGAGCCGAAGTCAGACGCTTAACCAACCAAGCCACCCAGGCGCCCCTCTTTTATTTTAATGGTAGTTACCGTCTACACTCTCATTTATAGTTTTAAATATTTCTAAAAAGACACCATTTTATAAATATGTGATGATCTAATCATTGCAATTTATCAGGGAAAGGGGAAAAGTAATCAACAGAACCTGATTATAAATTTGTGAGATAAGAAATAAAGTACTTTCTTTTCACTCCATATTCATTTAATAAATTGTCCGTGTGACTATATAGGGTTCAATAGGAAAGAAAGGAGAAGGGACAAAAGCTGGTATTTTTTGAAGACTTATTCTGTTAACTGCAGTTCAGGTACATTCATGTGGCAGACAAAAGGGAGTCTGCCAACCCTTCAGGTAAGAGAGATGTAAAAGCTCTTGGAGAGAAGAATGGATGTCAAGGTGGCAATGATGTTGAATCATGTGTAGGAGGAACACAGAAGGTACCTTACCAGGAATCTCAGGGAAAGGAAAGTTCATGTGGAGGGTCTCTAAGAAATAAAAGAAATTGGGGCGCCTGGGTGGCTGAGTCGGTTAAGTGTCAGACTTCAGCTCAGGTCATGATCTCACAGTTGGTGGGCTCAAACCCTGTGTCGGGCTCTGTGCTGACAGCTCGGAGCCTCGAGCCTGTATCTTCCTCTCTCTCTGTCCCTCCCCCACTCACACACACACACACACACACTCTGTCTCTGTCTCTCTCTCTCAAAAATACTTTTTTAAAAAAGAAATAGCTGGTCCAAGCAGCCACCAGCCATAGTTAGAAACCTGGTGTCATTCTAATGAGTTTGGGCACACTGTATTGTTAGAGGTGTGTTGAACGAAATGCTTATCTGATTGATGACTAGAAAGATTACTTCCTAGTTCTCTACTACTGGTGGTGGTCTTTGTGGTCCACTACCCACAAAGTAGATGCTTTAATATTTATATTAACTATTAACTATTGCTGCTTTATTAACTACTTTAATCTTCATATTAACCTCTAAGGTGGGTCTCATTCTGTCATGGTCCATATAGTGGTCAACTCAGGTGTCAAAGATGTCACAGCACATAACTGGTCAGTGGAAGGATCACATCCTCCCTCCTTCTATCTACTGCTGCCTAGGATTGTGCAAGGGAGGTGATTAGTTGGAGTACAATAGAAGAGGAGATTAAATGCGTCCAAGGCTTATGGATTTTCTAGGACTTGGGGAAAGGAGATGGGAAAACTTGAGGCACAGGAATAGACTAAAGTTAAACTAATTTTATAAATCTATTCTCTCTAGGAATTATCAGCAAAATGCCAAAAGTATTATCTGGGATTGGAGTTTTGTATAGCTCTTCTTCCTGCAAATTTTCTAAGGACTCTGCAAAGATGCACGCCAAACAAAATATTTCCTGCAAGGGTTACACACTAGCGTTTGGAGAAGTACTTGGAACCAACAGTGGAGTTACCACTTACCAGTCAGCAAAGCTGTGGAAAATTTCTTATCTATGAGAATGCAGTTCTTCAAAGAATTACTAGAACTTGAAAATGTTCAATGGATAAATGAACTTAGGTAGGAAAAAAAAAACTGTATTTAATTAATGCAAATCCATGCACCAGAAAATAAATAAGCATTTTATTTCCTCCAAACAAGGACATATGTATATTAATATCTATGCAAATAATAGAATGAAAGATTTTAAACTGTAAACATGTCCATCTGCCTTGTCATTTGAAAGATGTTAGAAAATTAATTTTCAGAAGAATGTATGGCTATTAATACTACCTTTATCATTGACTGTGACAGTGCTGGCAAGAATAAGAAACGATTTAAATGTCAGAATATTTCATGTCAAGTATTTTTCCTTTCTGGAATACTTTAAGAACATGCATTTTTAATAGTTACACTATCTTTAGACCCTACCTGTGACACATGTTAAATTTTTGTTATCAGTTTATGTAACAGCATTTTTTATGCCATACTCACTATCCACATTAAAAAGGAAAATAACTTTAGTTGTAATAATGATATATGTTAAATACATTTAACTACTGATGCAAAGGCATTAACTATACATTTTATTTTTTTAATTGATTACTTGTTTTTTGGAATGGCCTTCCTCATACCCTTAGAAGAAAGTACCAACCTTAGGAAAAATAAAACACATGCACAATGGAAGCAAGAAAAATTTGAAACATGCTTATAGATATCTTTTCCCCCAAAATGGTGGTATATGGTATATAGTGCTGTACTTCTTAATATCTTTTAAAAAGAAGACTATTTGTAAATGCATGTTAAGACCTTAAAACTGCACACTGCAAACCAGAAACCACTCTCAAAGCCTCAGTTTCCTCCTCTGTAAAACCAGGAAAGCAATAGCTTCCAAGATTGTAGAATGTCTACTGTGTGGGAGTTGAAAACTCTTTCCTGATGTGATCACTCACTTTCCGGTTAGAATGTCTGTGCCCTTGACTCAGTAACCTCAGAACTGCCTTGGTCTAGTCTTAGATAGTCACTGAACTCATCTCCTAACTAAGACTCTCACTCCAAGAGCCCTTCATTTATTTGTAAGGCCCTGTCCAGTTCGGAAACTCTTTGATTCTGTGACTATCATATTAACCTATCCTTTAAAAAAAATTAGGGGAATCTCAAGTCTACAGGAGAGTTATGCAGCAGGCCAGAATCATGGCATGAGGCTGTATCCTATGATTTGTTGCATGGAATTTAGCACAGACTGGTATTTCCCTTCATCCAGTCTGAAAAATCTAGTGGGCCAGGGTTGCTGTCTAGTACCTCAGGGTGGACTGTGCAGCCAGCTGGCAAAGGTTTCTTTCCAGAGTAGCTACAGGTAGGGGGCGGGGGACAGATTTCGGCATGCCCTCATGGAAGACACACTGGAGGTGACTTGTATCCAGCTCACTGTTTCTGATGCAAAGAGCACCGCTGTGTTTTAGCTCCTTCATCAAGCACACACTGAGTGCCCCCGATGCATCGGTGCTGGGCACCTGAGGAATGCTGGTGTACAAGGCACTGGCTGACAGAGTCCTTCTCAGTCTGTCTTCACTACAGAGGAGGGGGTTACTGAGCCCCTAAGTGAAGAAATGAATTTGCAGTTAGAAATTATGCCACGTGGTATTGGTTTGGCAGTTGGTCTTTGTTGTTGAAAAGGCATTATCTGTCCCAGGCCATGAATGCAATATGGCCTCTGTCTTGTTGGTCCACGCCTCCACACTAGGTTTCTCTCATGCAGCTGGCAGTGTGAGGAGAAGGTGGGGGGGTGGGGGCTGGAGCGGTGGTAGGGGGTGACTGGGGATCATTCTCAGGCATACCAAAGGGAATGTCTGGATGGGAACTGTCAACATTTCTCAGAAATCTTAAAAAGACAATACACATGTGGATGAAGGGCTGGGGCCTGAACTTAGGGCAAGAAATCAGAGAGGAAACCCTTCTTTCAGGCTACATGAGGAAACAGTGATGCATTTTATGTTTATTTAATAGAGCTGGTGCATATATGGACACAAATATGAATAGGAATACCAATAGCCAAAATCTGGGGAATGCTCCAGGCACTGCTGTGAACTATTTCAGGCATGATCTCATTTAAGCCTACTAGCGAGTTAGGAATTACCTCATGAATCCCTTGTTGCTGAGGAGGAAACTAAGTCTACTGAAGGGTGACTCACTTGCTCAGGGCCATAAAGAGTGACTCCAGGACTTGGATTCAGGCCAACGACATCTGAGCATGGGCTCGTAATCACTAGCTAGGGGTGTATGAAAAAAGATGAAGGACAAAGATTTGGTAAAAGTTTACCTTCTCAAACTGCAGAGAAAGCAATGCCTGTGGACTGTGAACTATTTGTGCACACAGTAACCTCTCAGGCATGACTTCTCTGATTGTTATCATTCTGTGATTCCTACCATCGTTGCTCATATCAGTGGATCTTGCCAAGCTCTAGACTGTCAGCAGCGCTGTTAGCATCTTAGGAACAACTGGTTTCTGACGTGTCTTAAAGATCTTTACAATCCTAAAGACTAGAATAGCATACAGAACCCAAAGTAAAAAATGAGTTGTATTGGCTATAAAATATTTGAATGCTCCAGAGAACAATGTATATGGTAAGAAAGAGAATTTAAAGGTATCTTAAATGTTCTGTGTACTTCCTTAGACTCTGCTTCTTTCTCCAGCTTCTTTTTTACCTCATGGGCTGATTTTATAGATGTTTCCATTCAAAGTGGCCTGTTCTTGAATTAATAAACTTATAAAAGAATCAACAGCATACCGAATCCAGTTCAAATGTTTTCTGAACCCCTTTAGTAAGTTTCTTACATCATGGTTTTCATTAAAAAATGTTATCAGCAGGTTGTTGTTAAAAAGCAAAAGACTGAGTTATCTACCTAATATCTAATAGACTGTAACCTCAAGGAGAGCAAGGATGCAGCCTGTCTCATTTATCAACGTGTTCCTACCACCCAGAACAATGTGTAACACATATAAGCATTTAATATATATTTGTTGAGTGAATTAATGAAAAAAATCACTAAAATGAAAACTTTGTGAACCACATAGAAATCTTCACAAATATTTACCTTTAAGTGTGCTTCCATTTTTATCCAAAACACAGCAAATTAACATACCTATTCCATTGTTAGAAATACAGGAGAGTAGATCTTTTGAAATAATATAACATAATAGAGATATTGACACGCATACCAAAAAATACACACATACCAAAAAAGATTGTATGAATTAAAATAAAAAAAGAGGTTAGAGTGGGAGAGAGCCAAAGCATAAGAGACTCTTAAAAACTGAGAACAAACTGAGGGTTGATAGGGGGTGGGAGGGAGGGGAGGGTGGGTGATGGGTATTGAGGAGGGCACCTTTTGGGATAAGCACTGGGTGTTGTATGGAAACCAATTTGACAATAAATTTCATATATTGGAAAAAAAATAAAAAAAATAAAATAGCAACCCAGATACCCTACATTTTGTGAATCAAAGTCTAGAAATATGTTTCTCTGCTATACAGCTTCTTTACCTTCTCTTCATGAACATATGACACAAAATACTGGGCATTGATTCTGTATGTATTTCTGGCCTTCTAATGACAAAACAAAACAAATTGTATAGTTGTTTGACTTCCCCCTAATGCAACTCCTGCTGAGTATTCTGCCTTCATGTTGTGTTAGTGTTCAACAGGCCAGGTGGACAGATGAGAACGCATCTCTGCATGATGTGTGCAAAAGAAGAAAACAGGAAAACCCCATGAAAAAAGGCAATGCCTGTGCCTTCCTCAGAATTATTATTTTGTTCTTTTTTTCCCTTACCTAAAATATCCTGTAAGTGCCTAAGCTATTGTAGTTCTTACTCGTTAGGGAGGTTGTAGTAAAATACATATTTTCTGAATGAAAATCACATACTGGTTCAAAATTAGATGAGCATTCATCTAAGCACAGGGGTAGACTCCAAAAAAAAACTCACGAATACTCCATCAGCCATATGAATTTGATTTTTCTCATTGGTTTCCAACCCTGACAAGGGATACCAGAAGGGTTATGGATAATCTGGTCAATTTTTATATGGCATGCACTTACAATAATAAAACAGAAGCCAGAATGTTTGCTTTCCAATGTCCCCTGCTGTATTGGGACCCCTGCCACTACCAACCACCATGTGAAAAAACTGGGCTCAACAGCTAGAACATGAGCATAGGTTAGTCACTATAAGAGGACCATATGTCCTTTATAATGCAGCACAAACAGTAACTCTCTTCTTTATTGGATGTAATCTCTATGAGGACAAGGACCTTTGACAACCTTATTTTAGTGTGGATCCCCAGCTCTTAGAAGAGTTCATACTTATCAGTTACTCAATAGCTATTTGTGGAGTGAATAAATGAATCCATTTCACAGAATTATTTTGAAGGTTAAACAAAATAGTCTATAAAATGAATATTTCAATTCTTGGCATTAAGTTTATTATAAGAATATATTTTTGTTATTGTAGGCTGTGTTATCCACCTAAAAGATAAACAATGACCAACAAATGAAAAACTATTTAGACAGTCATTGTCACATAAAAAGACAAATGTGGAACATAAGTACTTGTGAAGAGTATGATGTGCTAGACAAGCAAATGAATGCAGTGATTAAAAAGAAAAACTCACTAATAAATAAGGCTAAATTTCTATAGTTAATATGCTTCTTGACTATTTGCTATTTATTAACTGATTTAAAAAATTCATAAGAAATTCAGATATTTTCCATACTTGGTTTTATTCAAAACAAAGTCTGCATCTTTACCAAGAAAAATATATTATTAATCTTACATTTTTTTGATCATTCACACAAGTAATCTTATTAATCACCAATGAATTAAAGTAATGCTTGAATTTACATAAAATCATCTAAAACTATAATCCAACAGCCACAACTGATCTATTTTATGGTAAAATGTATGGTTAAACCTTTTATAATTAAGTGGTTTGTAACTGCTGTGAGCAGCTTTCAAAAACTTAGAAAAAAATTGACTTGTTTTTCAGAAAATGCCAAGGATAAGATGGGTATTTTGGATAGTAATTTTCTTCTCAAAACATATTTAATAATTGCTGGCAGAATTGTATTCAAATATTATCTTCTGAATTGCTTTCCAAAATTACTTTAGACAGACGGTATTTACCTAAATCCTCATATATTATTTTAAAGTTCAGTAACAAATATCAGATGGTTGTTTCAAAATATTCAACAGTGCATTTAGTAAATTAACAAAATTTAAACATTTTGCTATTGATATATAGGCAGTAGTTATACACCAAATAAGATGCAGATTTGCTGTTTACTTCCAAATATCAATTATTTTTCTACATAGAGTACATGAGCCTAAATAAAAATTTTGTAGATGTTCCCTTCATTTCCAAGCAATTAAATTCACTAGTACCTCTAATGTATACTTATCAGATTCATCACATACACATACATTATATGTACCATTCACTGTAATCATAGTAGTCCTTTAAAATTTTATGTTAGGGCACCTGGGCAGCTCAGGCGGTTAAACTTCGACTCTTGATTTTAGCTCAGGTCATGATCTCACAATTAGTGAGATCGAGCCCCACACTGGGCTCTGCACTGACAGCTTGGAGCCTGCTTGGGATCCTCTCTCTCCCTCTATTTCTGCTTTTCCCTGCTTGTGTGAACGCTTTCTATCTCCCTACCTCAAAATAAATAAATAAACATTAAAAGAAAGTTAAAAAATAAGATTTTATGTCAAATAGGCTTTTAATATGTTCAAAGTAGTTCAAACCTAGTACACAGAGACCCCATATAACCTAGTCTTTCATTTCTTTGACTCAGTTCTTCCGTCTATAAAATAAGAGCATTATCTCTTTCATTACAATCAGCTTTATTATAACAAATGAGCATGAAGGCTAATATTTAAAGTATTGACAGGAATATAAAGGTTTGGTGTTAGATATACCACTGACCAAATGACTATATTTTGTGGAATACAGGCCAACTTAGTCAGTGCTTTGACTTAGGGTCCATCTACACAGTCTTTCCCTGACCAATTTCCAAGTCACACCAATGGTAGATCACATTTAAGAATGCCCTTAGCAATCCCATGCCAAATAGTAGCCCGAGAAGACAATCTCTCTATAAGTGGCTTTAGGGTGTGGCCTGTTTATCTAGTCCATCAGCATTTCCTCAAGAGGCCCATAAGAGGGAACTGAGAAAATCTCTAGTTATTACTCATTGCAAAGTTGGGATGCATATGAAGTATCCCACATTTTTGGAGGATCAATTCTCTTCATTTATTTTTTAAAGTTTATTTATTTTGAGAGAGAGAGAGAGAGAGAGCACCAGCAGGAGAGGTGCATAAAGAAGAGAGAGAGGATCCCAAGCAGACTCTGTGCTGTGAGTGCCCCAATGTGGGGCTCAATCCCAGGAACTGGGAGATCATGACCTGAGCTGAAATCTAGTCAGACACTTAATCGAGTGAGCCACACAGGCGCCCCGGATAAATTCCCTCTAGATGTTATCAATCTGGGACATACCTTTATTACAATACAATGTAAAAGCCTCTCATTCAGTTGTTTACCCTGAACATTTATTATGTGTCAGGAATCATACTAGGCACTGAAGATAAAGCAGCAAATAAAAAGGGAATATATATGTTTTGTTACAGCTTACCTCCTTCAGGAGGCAGACTGGAAACAAAAAATAAAACATAACAACTAAAGATGGTAATATCCTATGTGGGAAGTATACTGAAAAAGCAAATAATGGAAACATAAAAGTGGTATGTAGGAAAGGATGCTATTACTTTCAATAGAGATCACAAAAGGTTCTTTGGGGAAATGACATTTTGCTGAGCTGCGAGGATCTGGAAAAATTGCAGAAAGGAATAGCATATACAAAGGCCCGGAGGTAAGAAAGAGGTTGGTTATTGAGGCCAATGTAGTTCGGTGACAAGACTGGTGAGAAAGGTAGGTAAGACCAGATCAAATGGGGGCGGATTGAAATTTCATGGGTATCAGTCCTGCTTCAAACACCAACCAAGCTACAAATGCAGGGTCTGAAGCCAAAATGTTGAGATCTACATTTTGACCCCATTACATACTGGCTGTGAGATCTTGGCTTAATGTCTCTAAGACTTTGCTTCCTTAAATATAAAACAGACATAATGATAGCATTTATTTCATAAGATTGTGAGGAGATTAAATGGATTTATGCAAATGAAGGGCTTAACATGGCAAGCAGCCACAGTAAGTGCTCAATAAATGTTGATACTATCTATCAGTTCATTGTTGATGGTGGTATTTTTCTCCTTCTGCTCATGGGTTCATGTCCCTTCTTCTTCATAAATTTTTAAAAAAACAATTTTGAACTAAATCTCAGAGTAGTCGGAAAAAAAATCTCAGAGTAAAACAATAAAAAGGAAAACAAACATACAGTTTGGCTTTCTCACATATTGGGACTCAATCATTATTATAAAAACCCTGTGACATAGGGAAGTACCATTTACAGATCAGGAGACTGAAAGGCAAAAGTTAAATTCCAAAAAAGTTAAGGTCCAAAAGAATCCAATGGTAAAGCTAATATTGTAAACCATAGGTAATGGAGAAGGAAGGAGGGAGGAGTAGGAATAAATTTTGTTGGAGGGAAAACAATTCTAAAAATTTTCACACAATAAGGGAAGAAGTAGAGATTTACACAGAAAGCTGATAAGGAGAGCATTTTGACACATTTAAAGAGCACCCACAATTAGACTGAAAAAAGCCTATTTTCTCTCCTTTTTTAGTTCCTAAAGTACTTCATTCAATCTGGCAGCTGGCTTTCTGACTAAAGATCAAGCTAGCTTCTGATGTGAAAGAAAATGTTCAAGTATATAAAATACATTACTAATTTTAAAATATTGTGATGGATCATAGCATTTTCCCCACTACAACAATGCTCGACCTATCTTGTCTAGAATACATTCTTATGTAATTTGAGTTAATTTCCTGGTAATTTTTGTCTTAGAATTCTTAAACACAAAATAATTCAACCTGAGAAACCTCTGAGCATCTACAGAAAAATTTGAGAAAAAGATATATAAACTTTTAAAAAGCAGAAGGAAAACAATGTTCCCAAATGTTTTCTTATAACCTTCCAGTTTGTCAAATGCTCAAGATATTATTAATTCTTTTTCAGAATCTTCTAGGGTGTGAATGTAGACTCTTCTACCTGAGGTTCACCTCTGAATCATGCTAAAGCATGCAGCACTCTGAAAACTTTATGAGAAACGAAGCATTATAATCCTATTTGCTAGGTTTTAAAAATTATATGAAGATGTAATAACTTCTCCTGATACCCAAAGCAAACCAGAGCCCTTCATCGATCCTAAATAGTATTACCTTTGGAAGCTGCCATAAAATCAAACCATTAGTTAAAATCCAATGGTCTAGAATTAGGTGAAAATTGAATTCATTGTACAACCTAGACAAGAAAAATGTACCCTATAGTATATTTATTTTGGTTCTGAATTCAGGGGTTGTTGCTGAAATAAAGCTTTTTCAAAAGTCGGTATTCATGTTCTGCCATGTTGTCATCCAAATGATAGAACGAGAAATGGTGTCTTTGACGAACAGAAACTGAGCAGTCATTGAAAGATGGGTGATGCAGGATTGACTGAAACAAAATCACAGTGCACAGTGCACTCTTTACAAAAAGAGGGAGCTTCCCATGAGTATCCAAGCCTCACAGGTGTCAGGTATGGGGTGCAGAAAGGGATCTTGGAGCCATCATTAGGAGGTACTCACATCAAACTCATTTTAATGACTACCTCTCTCCTAGGAGGTAGATTGGACATAGAGAAGGTGATACCAGGGGAGTTTTATTTTATCTGAATTGTTTGACTTCTTTATAATAAGAATGCTAATACTACTCATACATTTATGTAATTGAAAATAATTCAAGAAATAAACCAAAATAATGGGCATATATAAAATACCCTTTGTGTTTGAGGCATGAAAACAAATTTCCACATTCAAGACTAAATCATTATATGAAAAATCTACCTCCGGGAATATTTGCATTTAGGTTTAATCCTATTATATATTCCAAGGCAGACATTCTTAGTTCCTGACTTAATGTCTACATTATCATTTGTGCACAGAGGAAATGCATCATTTTTCCCCCATTTTATCACACTGAAACTATAAGCCAATAAATTATTCTCCAACAGAGGTGCAGGAGGAAATCTGACTCAACAAAAACAAACATTTCCTGCTTAAATTATTTAGAATTATGTCATGTTATTTTTTAAAAACCAAGAAAAGACACCTAATTATGCCAAACATTTACATAAAACTTTTTTGGTGCACACTTACAAAAGACCCATGTGAACAGTTTATCAACATCACTAGAATTCCACTTAGAAGATGCAGTTAACCATTCAAACTACATAAAAGAGGGTGACTCACACATACAAATAAGTTCTTTATACATCAGAAGGGCCAGGAGCCTAAACAATGAACCCTATGTAAGTAAATAAAAGTGGGCAACAGTTGGGGGTGGATTGTTTTTTAACAAACAGAGGGGCTGGTTGGAAAAAAATGGTTGGCAAAACAAGCATTCATTAAAAATGAGCAGGTCAGCTAAGTAAATGATGTGGCCAAGATAAATAGTACAATTTGGAGACAACTTCTTTAGCCCACCACACCTTGAAAAAGATTATGTACTCATTTCTAAATCAATTTAGTTATTTCTGCTTCTAGCCATAAAGGAGTAATAAGCATCAGAATTACCCTCCTACCTGAAACAACAGCCAAAATACATGAAACAACCATTTGCAAGATATAGTGAACTCTGGATGAAAGAAGTAAATGAGAATGAGTATGAGAATGAGACTATATATATATATATATATATATATATGCACACACACACAAATATATAACATATATATACATACATATATATAAGATATAACATATATATACATACATATATATATATAACATATATATATACATACATATAGATAGATATACATATATATAGATATACATATATAATATAACCCAAATACAGGCACACCCCCCTGGTTTTACTGAACTTTGCTTTATTACCCTTCACAGATAAGACATGGTTGCTCGTTTGTTTGTTTTGTTTTATGAATTTAAGGTTTATGGCAACCCAGTGTTGAGCAAGTTTATAAGCGCCATTTTGCCAGCACCATTTGCTCACTTCTTGTCTCCAAGTCACATTTTGGTAATTCTCACAAGATTTCAAACTTTTTCATTATTATTATGTTTGTTATGGTGATCCACAATCAGTGATTATGACTCAGATGATGGTTAGCATTTTTCAGCAATAAAGTATTTTTTAAATTAAAGCAAGTACATTGTTGTTTTAGACATAACGCTATTGCACACTTCATAAACTCCAATATAGGTAAACATATGCTATATGCACTGTGAAACCAAACAATTCCCTTGACTTGCTTTATTGAAATATCCACTCTATTGTGGTGGTCTGGAATCAAACCTGCAATATCTCTGAGACATGCTTATATTGTCTAGAGAAAGCTCTAGTGCAGGAAGAAGGGATTGCAGAGATTCCCTGAGTTGAGGAAATGGGGCTGAGAATCAAGGCAGACTAACACAGGAGTACTAGAGAAAAGAGAGCTGCAGAAAGAAAGAACTCTGGAGATCTGCACATGGTCCCTTCTGGGTATTCACCTGAGTAATACCAGACCATGCGTATAAGGATTCCACCAAGGCTGAGGCAAGAACAACTCATAAGGATTAAAATGATGGTCAGCACTCACACAAGCTGGAATAGTACTTATTCCCACCAGCCAGAGTGGAAAAGCTCATTCGTAGGATATTGGGCAGAGTAGACAAAATGGTATTTTCTCAGTAATGTGAAATAATCAACAGTAGGCCTGACCACCACTGTAGTCTAAAAAAAAAAAAAAAAAAAAAAATGACCTTAAAAGCAGGACTCAGAGAACTAAACAGTTTTTTAGTAGCTTAACTTTGTCCAGAACAAAGCCAAAAATATTGGAGTAGAGAAATATCCAGCATCCAACAATATAATATGTACAATGCCTGTTAATCCATCAAAAATGACCAGATTTTCAAATAAGTGGGAAAATACCATACATAATGAGGAGACAAATCAGGCAATTGAAACTGACCCAGAACTGATACAGATGTTAGAAAGAGCATACAAGGACATTAAAGCAGTTTTCATGACTATCTTACATATGTACAAAATGTTAAGTAGAGACATGGTGATATAAAAAAAGACCCAATCAAACTTCTAGAAAAAAAAAAATTACAATATGTGAGATAAAGACTCTTCCTACAAAGAATACTTCAAGCCCAGATGACTTCATGGGTGAATTCTACTAACCATTCAAGGGAAAATAATACTAGTTATTTATAAACTACCTTAGAGAAAATTCAAAGACAATTGAATGCCCAACTCATTTTATGAGACCAGTTTTACCCCCATGACAAAATCAGACAAAATGAAAGAAAGCCACAAACCAATGTCTTTCCTCAATAAGGGTGCCAATTTGGAAACAAAATTTTAGCAAATTGAATCCAAAAATACATGCAAAGAAGAACACTGCGTGATCAAGTGAGGATTTTATCCTGGGAATGAAAATGTGGTTTTAATCCTTTAAAAACTAATCAGTGTAACTCACCATAATAATAAATTAAAAAGAAAAGTCATATTGATCATATCAAGGGGTATAGAAAAAAAATTGACAGAATCCAACACACATTCCTGATAAAAACTCTCAGCAAAATAGGAACTTTCTCAATTACTTAAAGGGCATCTATGAAAAGCCTGTAGCCAGTACCATGTTCAGTCATGAAATACTAACTGATTTCCCTTTAAGATCGGCAACAAGACACTTGTAGCTGCACTTATACCTGCTCCTCAACAATGCTCTTCTTCTAGAAAAGAAGAACATGGTTACCTTTGTAGAAAATCCAGTGGAATATATAAAAAGTTATTACAATCAATAAACAAATTTAGAGAAATGACAGGGTTCAAGATCAATATACAAAAATCAACTTTATTTCTATATGTTGGCAACAGATAACTGGAAATTGAAATGGAAAAAGCAATAGTGAAAAATATGGAATATTTATGGATAAATCTAAAAAAGAAAGATGTGAAAGACTTGCACACTGAAGAACAAAGAACATCACTGAAAGTATTGAAAGAACTAAAAGATGTGCCATGTTCAAGTTTTTAAACTATACATTTTCTCCAAATTCATCTACGTATTCAACACAATCTCAATCAAAATCCCAAATTCTTTGCAGAAATTGACAAAGTGATTCTAAAACCCCAAACTCTGGCTGAATGACCCAGGAGATTGCCAGGCAGAACCACTCAGTGTCTCTGAAAACTTCTGCTGGGAAGTGGATTACATTGTTTCTATTATATCTCATTGTTCAAAGCAAGACACAGTATTCCAGTCTTACAGTAATGGGGCAGGAAGGAGGATACTTTTGAAGAAAGAGCCTCATTAAGAAAGACAGATGGGAAGGGACAGCAGATATTTTGACAATATTACAACCTACCAGAGTTCTAGAGTTCTTTCTTGCCTGGTTCAAGACATTTTATATAGTGTGCAACTGGATTACTTCTTTGTTGCCTCTAGAGATGACTGGATCACTGTGAATGAGCCCTCAGATGCCGTAAGGAGGAAGGGTTCTTCATTAAATAAGCCAAGGATCAAACCTAATGGAACCGCTGTGGCACTGGAAGTCAACAGAGAATCCCAAATCTGCAGACAGGACACAGCTCCCCATTAGATTCAGATATGGAAGACTCCAGGGTGACCACGACCAGGCTACAAAAGTCTCTTTCAAACCCGTACTTCGAAAAGAGAGAGCTTTGATCTATCCAGGCATTGCTGCTGGCTGCATGGCTTCTGTTCTCTGGATGACCTGAGACCACCAGGACACTGCCAAGCCCTGTGCTGTTTCCATGTCTTGGACCCACCTGACTTCTGGAGGCAATTACAGTTTTCATCACTTCCCTGACCAAAACCAGAACTTGCTGCAACATAAACATTTGAAAAACCTCCTAAATCAAAGACACCTTTCAGACTCCCAAGAATGTAGTGGAAGAAGGAGGTGAAAGAGAAGGTGTGGAGCCAAGTTATGCTTTTTAAAAAATGAACACTTATACAGATATGAAGACATTTACATTTCTCATAACTGCTTATCTCTCTAAGTAATCCAGGTGGAATACTGTAGCTATGTAATAGTCACCTTTAATGAGAATAACAGTATTCAGCTCCTGGCAGAGGTTTTCTCTAAATTCCTTTCGTACTTGGCTAATTTCACTGCCAAAATCATACCTTATATTCTACCATGTGGTAGGCAGGTCTAGTGCAGATACTTACTTATAAATTATTTACAGATCTGAGCTCACCTTCAAACCCCATCCCCTCCCCATAATAGATTATGGTATCCTCTTGGGAGCAAATTCCATACCAAATTCTACTACTTTAGGTTTCCAGCCCTTAGCAGAGTTACACTTACTTTTCAGGTATTCATTAAATATATGAGGACTAAATTATTTAATCTTGTAAACACTGCTTATCAGCACCTCATAAAATGAGGTATTTTATTTAGGAAAATGTTTCCAAATCTCTATTTGTCTTCTTAACATGCCACTGCTGAGATTAAACAGGACTATGAACATTCCCCATGTATATTTTTCACAATATAAGCTATCAATTAAATGTTGATCTCTATGTCAGCACTGTCCAGGACAAAGTCATTAAATCTAAAATTTACATAGATTTACTGAATACCTCTCTTTGGAGTTTTACTGTATTAAACTGTGTAGCAGAAACAGTTACCAAGTGCAGTTCAATAAATTTTGGTACTATGTTATGATGAGAAGTCAGAAAAATTCTAAAAATGCCCATTTGTTACCTTCCAGAGCAATTAAGTTTTAAATGATCTGGGTGTGTCTAGGAATTTAAATACTAACCATTGCTAAAGCGAATTAAGGGTTCCTTAGAGAAATTTCCATTACTCAAAAAAGTAAGATAGATTGCTCTAGTTCGTTCAGGTCATTCCAAGCATGAGCCTTTCAGTTGACAGGCAGCCTTGGTTGTAACCCGGTGTCTGATGTTTCCATAGGAGTCATTTTATCTTGGTTGGGTTTCCTAGAATCAGAGGCTGAGATGGAGATTCTTGATTGATGGAGATTGTTGATGGATGGAGATTCTCTGATTTCCGATGGAAAGCTCCCAGGAGATACTTGTAGGGGAGTGAGTGAAGTGGGACAAGTAGGGAAGAAGCTATGCAACGATTTGGAATCTATACCAAATCCTTGAGTAGTTCTGTAGCAAAAGTCCCAAGTATAGGTAAAAGAGTTGCACATTTACACCCTCGTGTAAGTCAGTCATTGCCTGTGTTACCACCCCTCGGTGGAATATAACGTAAGGCAGCTCAGGGGTGAATCCTTAGCAGCCGAGTACATCATAGCCGAGGACTGGGTGCACCAGCCTAGTGACAGGGATATGGGCAGGGTACCAACACCTCTCATATTAAAAAAATCTCTGGGGTGCCTAGGTGACTCATCTGGTTAAGGGTCCAACTTGACTCTTGATTTCGGATCAGGTCATGGTTGGTGAGACTGAGCCCCTTTTTGGGCTCTATGCTGACATCTCGGAGCCTGCACTAGATTCTCTCTCTCTCCCTCTCTCTCTGCCCCTCCCCTGCTCACGTGTGCAAGTGCTCTCTCTCTTTCAAAAATAAACAAACATTAAAAAACAAACAAACAAAAAAATGCTTCCACCTTCTGCTTACCACAGTGCTGTTTACAACAATAAGGAACTACCAACAACCTAAATCTTTAATAAACTTCTAAATTCAAATATAAAGTAAGCACTAAAGATAAGGTTTTAAATAGTTTTATTACAGAAAATGTCAACTGAACGAAAGTATACAGAAGAAACACATAAAGATCTCATAAGTACTCATCACTCAACTTGAACAAGTATCAACTAAACACTACCTTACTTTATCTGTGCCTCATTCCCCCTCCCTGAATTACTTTGAAGTAAATCTCAAACATCATATCTTTTCATCATAAATATTCATGTAAGGTTTTAAATAATTTCTGATCAAAGGTTAAATTTGCATGTTATAATAAATAAAAACTCAACTTACAAATATCTACATGAAATATTATCCTAATTACTTTTTTAAAGTATGCAGTTTGATGTATTTTGACAAATTCATATACCTGTGTAACCATAAGATATAAGATGTTTCCATTACTCCACGACATGCCCTCACATTTACCATCCAAAGATAAACACTGTTTTTATTTCTTTCTTCATGGTGTAGTTTTTCAGTTCTAGAATTGCATAAATGGAATAAAAAAAATGCACTGTCTTGTGTCCGACTTCTTTTAATTGGCGTATTGTTTCTGAGATTCACTTGTGTTAATTTTCATATCGGTAGTACGTTCCTTATTTACTACTAAGTAGTATTCATTACAAATGATTACACCACAATTTCTTCTTCCATTCTCCTCTGGATGAGCATTTTGTTGGTTTCTAGTTTTGGCTATTATTAATGACGCTGCTCTGAATAATCTGGTAAAGGTATTTTTGTAGACATCCTTTTTTATTTCTTTTGGGAAAACACCTGCATTACTAGGTAGATACATATTAAACCTGATAAGAAATTACCAAACAGTATTATAAAGTGTACTTTGCACCATTTCAAACTTCCACTCATGGTGCATGAGCAGTCTAGTGGCTCCACATCCTCACCAATGCCTGGTATTACCAGTTGTTTTAATTTTAGCCTTTTGAGTGGGCACGTAGTACCATGTCACAGGCTTTTAATTTGCATTTCCCTGATGATTCCCTGTTGAGATATTTTTCTTGTGCTTAATGGCCATTTATTTATGAAGTGTCTGTTCAAATCTTTTGCCCATCTTTAATTGGGTTTTCTATCTTTTTATTTTTACATTGTAGGAATTCTTTATATATTCTGATACAAGTCCTTTGCCAGATATGTGATCTGCAAACGTTTTCTTACACTGTGTGAATTGCCTTTTCTTCCTTCTTTTTTAAATTGAGGTATAATTGACATTATGTTATATTAGTTTCAGTTATACAACATAATGATTTGATATTTATATACATTGTGAAATCGCCACAAGAAATCTAGTTACCATCTGTGACCAGTTATATATTTTTTTTCTTTTTAAGATTTACTATCTAAGCAACTTTCAAATATGCAATAAAGTATTATTAACTGTAGTCACCATGCTGTACATTTCATCCCCATGACCTATTTTGCTTTGTAACTGGAACTTTGTACCTTTGGATCCCCTTCAGCCATTTTGCCTACCCCACTTCCCTCTCCAGTCTGGCAACCACCTATCTGCTCTCTGTGTCTATGGGCTTGGTTTTCTGTGTTGTTTTGTTTGTTTTGTTTTTTAGATTACACTTATAAGTGAGATCGTATGGTATTGGTCTTTCTCTGTCTGATTTATTTCATATAGAAGAATGCCTTGAAGGTTCATCCATATTGTCACAAATGGCAAAATTCCATTCTTTTTATAGCTGAATAGTATTCTGTTGTATATATATACACCAAATTTTCGTTATTCACCCTTCCATCAGTGGGTCCTTACATTGATTCCATATCTTAGTTATTGTAAATAACGCTGCAATAAACAAAGGGGTACACATATCTTTTCAAATCAGTGTTTTTATTTTCTCTGGATAAATACTCAGAAGTAGAGTTGCTATGGTGGTTCTATTCCTAATTTTCTGAGGAATCTCCACACCATTTTCCAGAATGGCTATGTCAATTTATATCACCATCAACAGTGCACAAGGGTCCCTTTCTCTCTTCATCCTTGTTATTTGTTATCTTTTTGATAATAGCCATTTTAACAGATGTGAGGGGGTATGTATATATAGATCTGTAGAGGGAAAGTGGTGGGAACAAGCCAAAATTTTAAGAAAAGTCTATTTGAGAATTGTGACTTTTATACTTGTTATTTTTCAAATTTTCCACAGTAACTACGTATTTCCTAATCAATCCTCAAATGTTCTTACAAAAATAAATGTTTATGAAAGTTATACCTTAATAATGCCTTTAAAAAACAAAATAAATGGTTATCTTACTTTTTAAAAATTTTTAATATTTATTCATGAAAGAGAGGCAGAGAGACAGAGTGTGAGTGGGGGAAGAACAGAGAGAGAGGGAGACACAGAATCAGAAGCAGGCTCCAGGCTCTGAGCTGTCAGCACAGAGCCCGATGCGGGGCTCGAACTGATGAACCCTGAGTTCATTACCTGAACCAAAGTCAGACACTTAACCGACTGAGCCACCCAGGTGCCCCTAAATGGTTATCTTAAAACAAAAACAAAAACAAAAACAAAAACAAAAACTCACTTTCCTCAGGTCCACCTCTGAAGTGGATTATATTGTGGATAATTTCATCAAGGCACCTTATTATTTGAAAAGACAGACCTGGGGTCACTGTAGAAGTTCTCTGAGGAGCTTAAGAACACACCAGACCTAGAAGCTCCACATGTCCCTTCTTCTCCTCCCATTCTGACTCAAACCAGCAAAGAAAGACTTCATGCCTCTTCTGGTGTTGAAGAACCCAATCATCCCAAGAGAAGTAGAGGACAGCCAATCTCACATTACAAAACAGTGCTCACAAAACCTTCTAAACCTGGGTAATCACCACAGATGATTATTATAAGGCAAGTGCTAATCTCCTGCATGAAGCCCAGCATAAGAGTATTTGGAATCATTTCTTCATCCTCTGGAAGCACTAATACAGATGTAGCTGGGAAACCTCAACTCCTTCCTTTCAGAAATCGGCCAAACCAGTATCCAAGGGATAAAAAATATTGTGTATCACTTATTTTGCAAACTCTAGGATTTATTCACAAAACACCTTTGGGAGTCCTGGGGGGCTCAGTTGGTTAAGCATCTGGCTCTTGATTTCAGTTCAGGTCATGATCCCAGAGACCTGTGTTGGGCTCTTTGATGGGTATGGAGTCTCCTTAAGATTCTCTCTCATGCTCTCCCTCTGCCCCTCCCCTGCTTGCTTGCTCTCTCTCAAAAACAAAACAAAACAAAACCCCCAAAACAAAAGCAAAACAAACAAACAAACAAAAAACGAAAACAAAAACAAAGAACCAAAAAACCCACAAAAAATTTTTCAAAATGTTTTGAAGAAGTATTTTTACTTAAGTGTAAAAAAATATGAACCAAGAAAAAAATAACCTGAGAATAGCAAGGACTCCATCCACTGATTTTACCTTGTAACTGGATAAGCCTTTGAATTCTCTCATTCCCCCCATACCTCTCTCTCTCTCTCCCTCTCTATCTCTCTCAAACACAAACACACACATGCACACACTCAAAGTCACATAGCTCGTATCTGGTAAGGTGAAAAAGAGAAATATTAGGAATAAGTTGTCTACACAGAACAGACGAAATATTCCCATTTCTGTCAAGATCTGTATTACTGCATATCCAACAAGGTTTCTTTCCATGATAGAGTTTAAAGGGCTGAGACCTCATGAAACAGTAAACCTTATATCACTTGCATCTTATTTGCGTTAAAATTCAGTGAAATATTTCTATTGCTCACATCAGAAGTACAAAAGTGCCTATACTTTGATATAGAATGTCAGTGAACAAACACAGTTTTACATACCTGCAAAAGTTTCAGCAACTCTGAAGATTTTGGAATAAAATAAGTTGAGAGGAAAAATGAAAAATACATTTAATACATAGCTGATATTTTATCTTTCTGATTCTCAAGTGCTTTTCCAACTTGAAAATCTAAACCGGGGAAAGAACTGTGGCGTTTGACAAATATATATGTCTGGATGGGTTAGAATCACAGATAAAGGGGAAAAAATGTTAGAGAAGGAGGGAGGCAAACCATAAGAGACTCTTAAAGACTGAGAATAAACTGAGGCTTGATGGGGGGTGGGAGGGAGGGGAAAGAGGGTGATGGGCATTTGAGGAGGGCACCTGTTGGGATGAGCACTGGGTGTTGTATGGAAACCAATTTGACAATAAATTTCATATTTAAAAAAATTTTAAATAAAAATAAATAAAGTAAAATTAAAAAAAAGAATCACAGATATCTGAGATACTCATGGTGGGATTCACCTTTTTACCCTGTTTTTCTGTCATGAATGGATTAAGATTTTTAAAAATTAGTGGACCAGGATAGCTTGATCAATTTATCATGCATCATCATGCGGTAGGTAAATTATATAATTAGAATATGAATGCCCAGAGTTTGCCACCTCTATGGCATTGAGTTTAATTCATCCATCCAGTAGATATCAAACACTTATTATGTGTCAGGCATTGGTTTCAGTTCCAGAGATACCACAGTGAAAAAAATAAAGAACCTGCTTTGATGGAGTGTGCATTACAGTGGTTTGTTCAAAACACATTAGGATATATTATGAAATTTCATAACAAACTTTCTGCATTCTTAGACAACCACTCAGAAATTCCAAATAATGGGTATATCCATGAAGCTACTTCTCTTTTATTCATTTCCATGAAGAAGAGAAGTTTCACTTCTTTACTCATCAAAAGAAGGATCCTTCTACAAATGCTACTATTGACAAATCTCAGGACCAAAAGCCTTTAACATTTCAAGTAGAAGGTCTTTGAAAGGATTGTAATAAATATAATCTGATACCCTTTCAACACTTAGGGCAATGGGTTTAATCAGTCAATTAGATACAATCCCAGTTTGTTACCATTTTCTTTGGAAAGAATGACACATCTGTCAAGAACATGTTTAGTTTATGCATTAAAGTGAGTAATAAATTAATTTGCCTATTACAAAGAAACTGATGGAGAAGGTGGTAATATAAAAGATTTTGGGGAAGCCAGTTAGAGAAGATGGATTTGTTATAAATAATAGAATAATTCAAGCTTTAACAATCAAGATCTTACTGTATTTGGCACCTATTCCTTAGCAAGTCAGTTACATATTAACTCTTAGCACATGTCCTCATTTAAAAAGCCATCTGCATTACAAAATAGCACAATGTCATTTATTTCCAAATGGCGAACATTTGAAAATAGCACTTAGAACAGCTACTTTTAAGAAATAAATAATAGTACACAGAAACTTCTTGTATGTCTCCCATTGACTGAATTTCCAAGGGAAACAATGACTGTTTGGGTCTTATCCACTTCAGTGCTTCCCGTCTGGTTTTTACTCTCAAAACCACACAGTGAGCCTCTGCCAGTTACAAAATCATTAGTATTCAATGTAAAACAAAACGATATACCATACAAGTCACCTAAAGTTAAAGACCGTAAAGGTCTAAAAGTGGTGAGTCAGGCACTTAACTAGGAATTCAAGAGTGCTCCAAATCATGTTCTTAATGAAAGAATTGAAATATCAACTACAAAAATCAAAACATAACCTCTCCATTATAGATGACTATTCTGATAAGAGATTAAAGTGTGAGAAAGTGGACTACTTTTCAATTAGTTAAAATGCGATGGCAAGGGGGAAACCATGGGTTACCTAATGGAACCCTTTGCTGAGTTAAAAGTATTCTGCTTGTTTCTATTAGGTCAATGATGCAAGCCTGTGAAAACTGACAGTTTTGGCTTAAGATACAGTTAGGTAACTGGGGATGATAAAAACAAATGCCAGCAACAAAAGCAACAACAGCATTCGCATTCTCATTCTCATTATCAAAATGCCCTGGAAATGCTTGGGGCATTTTATTTTCAGCATAAAATACTCCAGAGAATTCTAGGCCTCCACTGAAATTAATTTTTCTAACTCCACCCAGTTTTTTACCCACTTGACACTGATAAACATTATGTGTGCTGACATTTGCATTCAATTCAGTGAAGTTTAATTGCTATATTTTCCTTCCTCATAACAATGCGGGGGATTAACAACAATAGGAAACTTCCTAAAATAGCTACTTTAACATAATTTATATTTGCTAATACAACATTGAAACATCATGTTTTCTGCCATTAAAATGTTTCTTTGCTACATATTCAAATAAAAATCAATCTATAATAAGTTAACATAAGATTAATTTATCCTACCAATCCTATTTAATATACATTTACAAAAAAATGTTTTAAGCAAGCTTTTCTACCACTGATTTTAAAACCATTTCCAATCCATTCTGCATATTCTAGGGTTTGTGGCATAGACTCAGTATTTTGGATTGTTAGAAAACTTTTCAACTCTTCCTCTTGATTTGGTAAGCTGGAAAAAAAAAAAGTACTGCTAAAGTTAAATCAAACCAGGATTTCTTAAGGCCTCACTGATTTACTATCCCAGTGGTGGATTACAGATGCTTACAAATCCCTTGACACATCTCTAATGGAAAGAAGGGGTCTATGTCTCCTCCTCTTGATTCTGAGTGGGCTCTGTAGGTGCTTTGACCAATAGAATGCAGCAGAAGTGATGCTGCTCCAGTTTCTGGGCCCCAGTCTTGGGACATTGACAGCTTCCTTTTCCCATCTCCTGGAACAATACCCTGAGCCACAGGAAGTCCCACTACCCCGACCACTCTGAGGTCACCACAGTTGGAAGGGTCATGTAAGAGATTCCTACAGGAGGTCTGAGACCAGGGAAGCAGATACGCTTGACCAGGTTCAGCTCCTTCCAGTTCCTGGGTCACTATGGAACAAACACTGCAGAGTCAAGTCTTATAGACCATGCTTTGTCCATGGCCACAGCAGTAACAATGATAAAATGGTTACGTTAAGCCTTTAAGTTTTAGAGTAGTTTAGTATCTGCAGCAGACAATTGAATAGCTCCATTTTGGCTTCTCTACTTCCTCTGGATATTTCATGTGCACTCTTTGTTTTTCAGTGTATTTCTTCAACATCAAGGGAAGGTTTAGACAATACCTCTGCAGGTTATAAATCTGTGAGTTTGGAGCAGAGGCCAAACATCTACACTTTTAATACTTTTCTTTGTGATTGAGACTCACACCAACATTGGAGAATGACTGGTATAGTATAGTTAGCTGTGCTCATTCAGGCCCAAGTTCACCTGATGAGGCCATCTGGCTCTGGCCTCCTGTGCCACACTCTGGCTAATGTCTTTCCCAACTTACCTTAAAAGAGTCTGGGACAATAAAATTTATTTATGCACATAATGGAATTCTGTGTGACTAATGAATCCATATAATGCCATTATCATCACCAAAACCTGATTCTTAGTGAACATCTGCCATGTCCGGTGATTATCTTATGTCCTAGGAATGAGAAGAAATATTTAAGTATGCTACAGTTTCTGCCCTTAAGCAGCTCACAATTTATTTGGCATGTTAAAACTAATCATGAGACTAAGAACAAAGGAAAACTTCTAAAAAATTAAATACTTTATTAAAAAGCTTCCCCCTGCCCTTCACAGTTCCTATCAAAAACCCAATAAAGAGAAATGAGATGTGTGTTGGAACAATTGGAACATACACAATTAAATCTACTTCTTTTATCTAAGTTCTGTGTTTGCATGAATCCAGCCTAACATAAAGTTCCAATGTAGACCATGTACCTTTGTGCCCTATACAATGTTCTATTTCACAACTTTGCCTTTCATTTGCTGGGAGACTTGTGTTCCCAAGTTTGCTGGCGTGGAAGCCCTGCTCATTGTGTGAGTCAGTATCCAACTGAATGGGCTCCTGGGCAGTACTAGTCTGATAGAGTTAAGTGCTTGTTTTCAAAAGTCTTCTTCCCGGTGAAGCACTGGGAAGCACCCTCCTGTCACATTCCTTTCTCTTCATTTTGACTTCCAGCAGTCTGAGGGCCATCTAACAAATTTGTAAGAACACTTATTCACTTGAAACTATTTATCAAGTGTTTTCTTATATACCAGGCACCATTTCCAAAACTGAAGGAGGCAGAGGCAAGCAAGCTCAACAAGACCCTTGCTCTCCTGGCACTGGTATTTGAATTGGGGAAGAGAGGTAACAAAACATAAACATACAGGTGAACAAGAAACTACTTGATTTTGATAAATCCTCTGATGAAAATAAAGCAAAGGGAGGTGGCAAAGATGACTAGAAAGTTATTTCAGACAAGGTGGTCAGTGAGAGCATCTTTGTGAAAGCTGTATCTTGGAAGAGCCACACATGACAAGAAAGAAGCCATCTAAAGATCTGGGAAAGTGACTCTTCTAAGAAGAGGGAAAAAACACGTGTGAAGGCCCTAAAATGGTGAGCCCTCGTGGCTGTTAGGTCTGTGCATTTGTGTTTTATTTTCCTCACTCTTGGTTTCCTAATTTATTTGGTTCCAACTCCTATTTTACCATTGTTTTGTTGTATATAGTTTGCCTCACGTGCCCTTGATCCTTTATGGAATGAAGAGAGACAGTCAAAAGAATAAATGGTTCAAGATACAATTCTTCACCTGAATTGCGGTAGCATTCTGCAACAGTGTTTACCTGGAAAATTTCAAATTGCATACGTGGCTAGCTTTATATTTCTATTGGATTATTTGTTCTAACTTGAACTCAAATCAAATGCCCCAGGGCTGCTTATAATTTTAAGGCATTAACTCAATGCTTTTAATTAGAAGGACTCCAAAGAAGACCTATTTGTTCATATACTTATGATTTGAGGCAGAGAAGGGCTAATCAGGCAAGTTACTTGCCTGACAGGAGGATGTTACTGAACAATACGTCACTGTAAAAAAAAAATGTGTTCAATCCATTGACTTTTGAGAACCAATTAATGTTAACTGTAATGATTTGATAAAACAATGTGAAGCTGGTATGTTAGCATGTGGCATGTGATTAATGAAAGTATGCAAATATATGTGCATTTATAATGTCCATATGGGTGCCACATTATGGAGTACAACAGATCAGCAGTGGGAAAGAATGAAATAATCAGGAAATTGTATGCTGAAGATGGACGGTTCATCAGTTATGGAGTCCTGCTCTCTGCCAGGTATTTTGTACCCATGAGCTTGAATACAAACTGCAGGTGGAATTATTATCCTCAGGGTATGATTGGAGAGATTGAGGTGCAAGGATAGTTAAATAAAGGTCAAGGGTCATGCATTCTGGAAGAATTAGATCAGTAAACTCAGCAGAAAACGTTTATTTATGGAGGTTTCTCTCTGGACAGAATATGATATCAGCTGTTAGGAGGACAAAACAGGAAGAGCCAGGTTGTCTCAAGAAGCTTATAATAGCACTGGGGAGAGAAGAAATATGTTTTTACTTATTTGAGTTTAATGCTTATTAGATAGGAAATGGGGCTGTTGTACATTCAAATAATGCTGGCCTGGTTAATCAGTGAAAGTTTTATTAGCTCTCTTTATTTCTTATTGTTTCCATAGATGACTAGAGCCATAGTAAAGATTTTGGAGGAGTGGAGAGAGAATTTCTCCCACATTTTTCCTCACCACTGTGTCCCCACTCCCACATAGCTTTCCATAGTTCAGTAGAGACCTTTAGAAAAGTGGTGAAAACGGGGCGCCTGGGTGGCTCCGTCGGTTAAGCATCTGACTTCGGCTCAGGTCATGATCTTGTG
Organism: Panthera leo; assembly: GCF_018350215.1. Classification (NCBI taxonomy): domain Eukaryota; kingdom Metazoa; phylum Chordata; class Mammalia; order Carnivora; family Felidae; genus Panthera; species Panthera leo. Next base: position 34,240,675 of record NC_056681.1, on the reverse strand, counting down.
GTCAGTGAGTTCGAGCCCCGCATCAGGTTCTGTACTGGAAGATCAGAGCCTGGAGCCTGCTTTGGATTCTGTCTCCCTCTCTCTGCCCCTCTCCAGCTCATGCTCTGTTCTCTCTGACTCTCAAAAATGAATAAACGTTAAAAAAAAAGTGGTGAAAAAGAAAGAACTGCCTGCCCTATTTATACCTGCCAAACATCCCTTTGCCACTACACACTCTGTGACTTTCTGATTATGTTTTGAGCGTAAGTTTTCAAAACCCACTTTATTACACACTGTCCCCCTTGGCAAGCATTCCATATTTATTTATTTTTTATTTTTTTAATGTTTATTTATTTTTGAGAGAGAAAGAGAGAGCGAGCGAGCATGAGTCGGGGAGGGGCAGAGAGAGAGGGAGACACAGAATCTGAAGCAGGCTCCAGGCTCTGAGCTGTCAGCACAGAGTCTGATGCGGGGCTAGAACTCACAAACTGTGAGATCATGACCTGGGCCAAAGTCAGACCCTTAACTGACTGAGCCACGCAGGCACCCCAATAAGAATTTTTCTGATATAATAAAAACATTTATAAAATATCTGGCACTTTGATATTCGGGGCTCAAACTCACAAAACACAAGATCATGACCTGAGCCGAAGTCAGATGCTCAACTAACTGAGCCACCCAAGCGCCCCTAGCAATCCACATTTATATATATATTTTTCCTAATATATAAAATTGAGTCCTTTGTAATTAAATTGTTTTTTATTTTTCTGAATGAAAATGAGAAATATAAGTAGCATTTTCAAAAATGGAACACATTTTCCTATACTAGAGAATGTATGGGGTTGACTGGACACTAAAATAATTTTAAAAGTATTGTTCTTTGCTTTCAATAAAGTGGTTATTATAGCATGTTATACAAATATGTTTTTTGAGATTTTTTTTTAATTTAATGCTATAGCTTAATGGGTATGCCACCTTGTGAAGCCAGACAAAATACACAAATTTCCTCGTGGGCTTATAGAATACAGATTTAAAATAAGGTCTTACAAGCACAAAATAAATTGAGTTATAGAAAAACACAGATATTAGAGTGCCTGGGTGGCTCAGTCAGTTAACTCTTGATTTCAGCTCAGGTCATGATCTCAGCCTGTGGATGGAGCCTCACATTGGGGTCCATGCTGAGTGTGGAGACTGCTTGGGATTCTCTCTTTGTCTCTCTCTCTCTGTCTCCCTCATTGTCTCCCCCCACCGCCACCGCCCCTGTTCCCAGCAAGTATGCTCTCTCTCTCTCTCAAAAAAAAAAAAAAAAGACAAACTAAAAAGGAAAGAAAAGAAAAGAAAAGAAAAGAAAAGAAAAGAAAAGAAAAGAAAAGAAAAGGGGCACTTAGGTGGGTCAGTTGGTTGAGCATCTGACCCTTGGTTTCTGCTCAGATCATGATTCCAGGGTCATGGGATCGAGCCTATAATCAGGCTCCATGCCAAGTACAGAGTCTGCTTAGGATTCTCTCTCTCTCCCCACCTTGGTGCCTCTCCCTAACTTGCATGCTCTCTCTCCCTCTCTCTCTCTCTCTCTCTCTCAAATAAATAAAGTGAAAAAAAAATAAAAAAAGAAAAGAGAAACACAGATTTTATTAAGCTATGAATAAGTGACACACTAAAACTCTTTAAGCTATGGATGTTCATGGATACTCATATCACTATTAAGTGTTTTTTAATTCTAAGCTTGCAAGTTTTCCCAATATTTAATATTTCTTCTTTCACAAAGAGGAAGAAATACTTAAGTAGATGCCAACTCCAACTCTGTAAAATCATTATTCACAGAAAAAATTATTCACAGGAAAAAAATCATTATTCACAGAAAGCATCGACTTTCAGTGGCTTTCATTATCTATGAACTTAGGATCAAAGAACCAATTGAAATTATTTATTTGTTTAAGTGTCTACTAAATGACACTCAGTGTGTTATTGTCAAGGTGAGGGATAGAGAAGAATAGAGAAGGCACACGCATTTTAGTGGGGAAAAACCAACTTGTATATAAAAATAGTTCTCTCCAAAATGGTAATTAAGGGCTAATATAAATGAGCTAGTTTCTGATTAGTTTTGAGATAATTAACTAAATGTACTAAATTAGGCATACAGTGAAGGAAGAACAAATATGAAATGTTTATTAAACATTTAGTTCAGTTAAACTAAATGTAACCATGGACTAGTAGTAAATAGGCTTCCTCATGCCCTACCTTATAAGTGCAGGACAAATAACACACAAATAATCATCTATAAATGAAAGATAAATGGACACAGGTCACACCCAAAGGCTATATACTCCGTCCACACCAAAACTACCTAAAAATTGCAGGCAGATCCAAGAGCACCTATTCAAGGATAAATATCCCTTTCTTGGTACTCTACTTTGGAACAACTGTTCCCCTGAGCAGTTTCAGGACTGACGTTTTCCCCATGCTTCAAGTTTATTTCCTACCCTTTACATTCCTTGAAGTAGTACTTGTCAACCAACCTTGTGTTGATGTTTTCCTGTTCATTTTCTACTGCTGGATATGGGTTTAATCGCACTCTTGATTTTATCCTCTGCCTAGCTTGGACATGGGACAGGACCTTGGCTCACAACACACTCATGCACCAAGTCATGCTTATAGAATCTTTTGGTAGTGCTTGAATCTGCTGGCTTCATAAGCCATGTCCTAATGTTGCCTCTTTGTATCTCTGAGCTTCCTTGAATTACTACCTAGAGGCTCTAGAGATAGGGAAGGCTGCTGGTCTACCCAATTTCTCCTCTATCCATGGCTACTCCGAAAACCCACTACTCAGAAAACCTCTAGAAACCAGTATCTAGATAGTTCACCACCACCATCATATGCTAGAGCTCAGCTCACGGGACACTTGTCCCCAGAAACCCCAGAACTGAGACATGACAGCAGGCAAGGTGCTTTGTGCCTATGGACTGGTATCTGCGGGACCTGTACTATTATTGGGTCTACTATTGTTTACTCCACCCACATTCAATCGTAGCAGAGATGGGGAAGAAAAGAATTGTGAACACATTAACACTATCTATATAGGTGCTAGGGATAAGAAAGTGAGTAATACCTGGCTGTGTTGTAAAAGAATCTATAATCTAGTAAGATTTGTATATCTATAATGTTTCATATTAGTGGAAACCGAGATACAGCACCCAACCATTTCCTCCTAGAACTTTCCAGTGTCAGTTAATAGCTGTAGATTTTACAATATTTAAACTTATATAACATGGAAATTACTTCATGTAAGCTAGTGTTTTACAAATTCTTCAGAGTTTTAGAAATATTGTATCTTCTGTGATACATTTTGGCGCTATCTTATTATTGAGAATACATGTATCTATAATCTAAATATCTAAATTTTCTAAAAATCATAAAGAATGTTCATATACAAATGTAAAATTTGATGACGTACATCTATTCTATAATGTTGTAATATTTTGTCAATTAGCATCCTAAAGTAGATAAGTTAAATAAGCAAGTGGAGTTGATAATAAAAAGTAAAGATATTAAACAAATATGTGAATTTATTGGACATATCATTCTACACTAGTTTGAATATATGCACTTATTAACACATTATTATTATTACCTCAAAATAGAGAATACTTGTTTAGATAGAAGTTATAAATCCTGTTTCCCACATTGAAGAGTTAATGACAACAGAAATTCCAAAAAACATTTAAAGAATTAGGCATGACTGCTAGACTGCAAAATTAGCTCTATAGTTTTATAGTGAAGATTTTACAAGTGTAATAAGATGAAGTTCATGAAACATCAGTACATAACATCCAAGCAAATTTGAGCATTTTTAATTTATGGTAAGAACTTGCTCAAATTAACACTTTACAATTTTTGGATCATTACTAGCAGGAAGACATTTTTTTCCAGAATTAATATTTCATAAAACCTTTATGCTTCACATTTTGAACTCAGCAAAATTACCAGGAAACACCATAATCCATACCCTTGAGGAAACAATAATGAAAATTACAACTATTTAAGATACATTTATTTTCAGAACTACCTTCCTTAATAAGAATTTGAAAAACTGCTACAATTATCCCAACATATGTAAAATTCTATGGCCAAAATTAAAAATGTAAGCTATAAAATAGCATTACATGTTTAAGAGCAAGATCTCATACTATTTGTTCATTGTCATCTTTGTGCCATTTATTTATTTATTTATTTTTTGGCCTTTGTTCAACCTGTGGCCTCTCAACGGAATGTCTCATATCTTACATCTGCTCAACTCAAGTTCCATTGGCTCTATGAAGCCTCAAACTGACATCTTCCATCTCTAATTATTATTATTGTTGTTGTTATTATTATTATTATTATTATTATTATTATTATTATTTTCTCAGACTATCTATGCCCCACTGTTAAGCCTTTTGCTTTTTCACTACTTCAGAACTTGATAATGTATTTGTGTATTATTTGTGAAGTAAATGCATGCACCTTCCACAAGTTTCTAGCAACTAACCCTTTATATGTGTCACCATTACCTTTAGCATAATGCTAAGCACAAAGGAATCGTCCATAAATGCTTGATTGTTTGCCCCTTCCCTTGAGTTTTAGAGCAGTGATAGGAATGCATCACTGCAAAGTAAGCACCACTGTCACTATGGTCCAACAAGTCCAGACTGGAATTCTTGATTCAGTTCCTTCAGGTAAATATCTACTCAGTAGACTTAAAGCTGGAAGCAAGTGGTAAAAGTTTCTGGAAAAAAGGCAAGGCATAATAAAGAGGAACCAAAGAAACTGCTGGTATGAAGCACTAGGGACCTAGAACTGGATTTTTTTCCTGTGTCTTCTCCCTGTTATTTTACACCTTCCCAGATACATTAGAGCCAGTCAACATACCAGGCTTTGCATGGGCTTGATATGTCTGTCTTCTTTTGGTTCTAATACCAGTCAAAGGCCCAAACTACTAGAGTGGAAAAGAGGTGTTTAATACAATTAAGTTGCTATGCCAACTATCTAGGTTTGCCTCCTACTTAACAGTGTCTTTTGAAATTTGAATGTGCATTGGAATGCTTGGGGATCTTTATAAACTGTAGACTTAGATTCAGTAGATCTGGATGGGACATGAGATGTCTAATAAGCTTAGACATCTAATCTCTAGACCAGCAGGTGATGCTGATGCTTGTGGTCTAGAGATTGCTCATTAGATCCATGCCCAGAGGCTGGGATTTAGTTGGTCTTGGGTGGGCCCTGAACATTTATCCTTTCTGCTCTTAGAATCTGCTGAGTGATCTAGAATACAGACTGATTTCAGAAAAACTGAAAGGGATCATCATCTTACTGACAAAAATCCTTTTTTATACATCTAGTGTTGAGAAGTCCTTAATGGTAAGCAAATGTGATTGTGGAATCTTTGATCACTAGCCTACGTGTTGAGGCAGATGCCTGGTTTTCGTCATTTCAGCTATTTGTTAATATATAATTTCCTCACTACTTGAATATCACACACACACACACACACACACACACACACACACTCACACACACACAGAATACCTTCTTAATGCAAAGTAGGATCAAATGGTCCAAGGCCTCTGTACTCAGAGTCGCCCAAGGATCTGTTATATCAGACTTACCTAGGAGCTTTTAAGAAATGCCAATTTTCAGTCCACACCCCAGTTCCACTGAATTAAAATTTATATTTTTAATAAGATTCTAAGGTGATTTGTATGCTCATTAAAACTTCAGAAGCAATGCTCTAATGAAGAAATTCTCTTGTACATCTTCAAAAGATTCACACTAAGCCATTTGATGAAATGGACAATTTTAATATAGTGGCCAAAGCATTTAAGAAAATTAACATTAGTATCCAACCAGAATAAATAATACAAAGGAATGCACTATTGGATTCTTTTTGTTTTGTTTCAGCAAGATAAAACTGAGGTTACACCAAAGAGCAAAATAGTAATTTCTCAAGGTGGTCAATGGCTTTGCTGTATGAGGGCCTGGGTCTTCAGGTTGAAGACGTGAATCAGGTTGACCCTTCTAAACAAGCAGTAAATGATTTGCTTGTGGTTTCTTTAGGAAAAAGGTGCAGAATTCATTATAACATGTTTATTTCTTCCCTTTTGTCCCTTCTACCATGAATTTATACCTTCCTTAAATCCTATAAGCTGCTCCACTAGGAATGTCTGCTCAGCAAACACTCTTATAAAAGTAACCAATAATAGGGATGAGGCCCAAGATACAGCTTTTGACTGGTGCCAGAAATGACTATAACTGCCTTAAAGTCGAAGTGTGCCCACAGACCAGCACCATATGTATCCCTTGGGAGCTTGTTAGAAATGCAGAATCTTAGGCCCCACCTCAGACCTTTGAATCAGAACCTGTAGTTTATTAAGACCCCCAAGAGATTCATATGCATCTTAACATTTGAGAAGCCGTGGTAAATGACATTGTCCCTTGCGAAGTATGGAGAAGTAGCCCTATGCATGATGTTAAGTCATGGAATTATTCACAGTGTACCACAGGTGGGAGACTTATTCTTAAAGAAAAAACCATATATACTCTACCAGTCATCCCAGTGCTACTTAATTTTGTGTTACCAGATTCTACCTTACATTCAATTATCCTCTTAATTTTGTATATACTGCAAGCAAACTTTGCTGTTGAATAAGATGTTAATTATATTTTCTTAGATGCTGTACACCTACCTATGTCATTCCATATGGATGGAAATACTTTATGTATGCCAGTATTCTCAGAAAATTAGTAACTGTGCAAGTATCTGGACTTTGTTTTTGTTTTTTCAAACAAGAGACAAGATTGAGAAGAAGCTGCATTTCTGTCCCAGATCTTTATTCCCAGCTGTGTGGATTGAACCCAGTTGAGCTCCTCCATGACTCAGCTTTCTTGCTTGTAAGACTGGAACAGTCATACCACACTGTGTGGTTTGTTGCAAGTACATCTCTCTTGCTCTTCTTTATATCTTCACTAGCACAGGTAAGTCCCACAACATGGTTTTTGAACAAATGAACAAAATGCATGGAAAAAGCCCTATTTGGCACATTATAGCTACTGCATAAATATTTGTGCCTCTGTCTTAATGATTTAACATTTTCCATGTAGGATCTTTTGATTCCAAGTATATCATCCCATTTAAAATGCATATACTTAATGATTTGTCCTTGTTAAATATATTGAAGAATATATAATGTATGTATATGTGTGTATATATGTGTATCATGTGTATACTCTTCTGTATATACTGTAGAGTGATATATATATGTGCATATATATATATATATATAATCTTCTATATAGACTATATATATATATATATAGTCTTTTTAAATAACTATATATAGTTACTAGATATCTATAGGCATTTGTTTTACTCACTACGTGTGTGCACCAAAGCAGTGGTGTACCAAGGGGAGATGAAGGTGGTCTGGCCCTGGGGAGAATAGTATTTTATCACTGGAATTATTTAAGTATTATGATAATAATATTATCATATATGATAAAAAGTAGAGCAATTTTGGCCACACTTATTTTTTTTTTAATTTTTAATGTTTATTTATTATTTTTGCAAGACAGAGTACAAGCAGGGGAGCAGAGAGAGATGGAGGCACAGAATCCAAAGCAGGCTCCAGGCTCTGAGCTGTCAGCAAAAAGCCCGATGCAGGCTCAAACTCACAAACTGTGAGATCATGACCTGAGCTGAAGCCCGACACCCAACTGACTGAGCCACCCAGGTGCCCCTGGTCACACTTATAAATGGTGTTTCAAATTTTTTCTGGACAAGCCACCTCCTCATTGCCTGAACCTGGGACCTCCCAACCTTCACTGATCGCCAAAGACCCAGAAATGGCAAGTTTCAGTCCCCAGCCCAAATGCAGAGCCCAGTGACTACGAAGCATCATTTGTCTGGTGCTCCACATGAAAGAGAAGCTTCGAATAGGGAGGCTTGATGGTTCTATGGGCAGTCCCGTAAGATGGTCAACAGCAGTGCTGTGCAAGTGTGGTTCCATCCCCACCATGCCCTGCCCATATTCCCTACACTCTCCCTCTCAGTCACTTTTGCTGGTCTATAAATTCGTCAAGCATGCTCCTCACCAAGGGCCTTTGCCCTTGCTGTTCCCACCAATTGTAATCTTCTTCCTGCAAATTTCCACACGATCTTCTCTCTCATTTCCTAAGGTCTCTGCTTAAATGTCACATTCTCAGGCCACCCTTTCCATGACATGCCACTAACCCATCCTTCTCTAGCACTCCACCCAGCTTTGCCTTTCTACATGGCATTTAACTCTACCTGGCATTAGATCGTATCTTTATTTGCTTATTATCTATGAGAAGAGAAATTTTATTTCATTCATGGCTCTATCTCCAGCACCTAAGTCACTACCGGGCACACAGCAGGTACTCAGTATTTAAAAAATAAATAACTAACGACCATCTCCAAGTGGTCAACTAAAGACCACCTCTTCGGCCCTTGGGATTAAGAATGAGTGAAGGCAGTAATGATAGCCCTGCCTCATCTATAGGGCAGTCCCGGAGAGACCGATGGGAATCAAGACCACAGCAGAACCTTTAATTCACAAGTTCTCCTAGAGGCATCAGTGGTGCTCTGGAGCACATGATCATTACTTGTTTTTAAAAATAACCCGCCATGTTTCCATTTGAGAAGAAAGTCACGACATTGTGCAAATGAGATTAAAGTTCTACACCAGGTTTATGTACTGCTGCTGGCTCAAAGAATCAGGCTGCTGAGTGTCCAGCCTCTTCTTGGAGAATAATGACATCATGCCTTTAACTCATCTGAATCACATTTTCACCCACTGAGCAGTTCAGACAAAACCAATTACATGATGTCATTTTCTATTTCAAAGGGAGGCTGAGATGCGTGGATGGTATTTACTTCCCATTAGCATGCTAGAGCTATGGCAGGCAGCTTGATCTTTGTGCTAATGGTACCTGTTGAAATGATAACTAACAAGGCTGGGCTGTCAAAATCTATTTCCTAGCTATGTGTGATGCTTACTCAGTCACACATTGTAAGGAGATATAAATAAGAACAGATTAATGTTTTGTAAATGAAGAACAGATCTTTGGCTCAATAAAATTTCCCTTCCAGGAATGCCCAAAATATCTTTGAACTAATTTGAAGTGAAGTTATTAAGGAAATTACTTAAAATGTGGATACATTAATTATTAGTCTGGGATTTAAATGCATAATTAATGTGCGTATGCCATTTTGTTTCCTTTGGAGATAACCAACTCTATTCCGTCACTCAAGTTAATTTCAACATCATAAGTATAAAAAGGCAACTATCTGGAGACAGTTGTAACAGAGATAGTTGCATATTTAAAAAACTCGTTGCCTTTTTTAGGCGTGTGGTTGGACTCCATGTCCCAGAAGTAAGATGTGGTTATATGACTGACTTCTCACCAGCGGAGTAAGAGCTAAAGTGTATATTTATGAAAACCTTCCACTGGTGAGCCTCCATGCTCTTTCCCTGTTGGCTTGCTGCAGCCTAGTAGGGTAAACTAGAAGTAATTATTTTAAGATGATGGGCCTACAAAGTGGAAGGATTCTAGGATGTGAATCATGACTTGAAGAACAGTCCACCATAAGGAGCATTTTATAAACAACAAAACAAACCGATAGTGTTAAGGTACTGAGATTTGGGAGCTTACCATTTACAGCTTCTAGCACCAGGGAGGATGATGGCTTCATCCTGGACCCTCTCTTACATCGTATCTTTATTTATTAAAATAATTTGCTTAACATTTATTTATTTTTGAGACAGAGAGAGACAGAGTACCAGCAGGAGGAGGGGCAGAGAGAGACACACACACACAGAATCCAAAGCAGGCTCCAGGCTCTGAACTGTGAGCACAGAGGCCGACATGGGGCTCAAACTTACAGACTGTGAGATCATGACCTGCCTGAAGTCGGACGCTCAATCAGCTGAGCCACCCAGGCACCCCTTACATCACGTCTTTATAATCTAGAACTTTGATCCATCATTCTTCAATTATCCAAAATATTTGAGGGATCACTATAAGATCTCAAGGATAAAGGGAAATTTATGTTCCAGAGAGAGACATTTAAAAAAATTTTTTTTAATGTTTATTTAATTTTGAGAGAGAGAGAAAGAGAGAATGTGTGGGAGAGGACAGAAAGAGAGGGAGACATAGAATCCGAAGCAGTCTCCAGGCTCTGAGCTGTCAGCGCAGAGCCTGATGAGGGTCTCAAACTCACAAACTTAGAGATCATGACCTGAACTGAAGTCGGATACCTGACTGAGCCACCCAGGTGCCCCAGAGAGAATCATTTTTGAGGTAAAGGTATATCTGGGGTTCAGACTAAGTGTTATTACATCAGTTTGGCTGGTTTTATCACATCACTTTAACTGTTATACCAGGGGTAGGCTTATACATCATCATCTGACTCATTTTAACAATCAAACTAAGTAATCACCATCACTGGTGCCATGGTCCAAAACAATAAATAAGTAAATAAAATGAATAATGAAATACATAAATAAAATAAGTAAAATGAAATAAAATAACAACGAAAGAAAGTTCTTTTGAGTTATAGGTAGTGATTTAATTTGGCCGCAAATAAATTCCACAAAGATTTGCAAATAGTAATATCTTCACAATCAAGTTATCTATTGTTAATTTTGCCTTGAAATAAAAGTTCAACTACTTTACCAAAATAAAGCAAAAAATAAGAGCTAAATTTTGTAACGAACACATTGTTCATATCCTTAGGGAACAAGTGTTTAAATGATCAGTTTTGCATTTATTATGAACATGTCTATCCTCAACCTGAAGCAATGGGAACTGACAAAAGCTATTTTCTGCGTTTCTGGAGAGGACAGTAAGAGAGCCAAGAACAACTAAAGTCTCAATTCTTATTTCCACAAATAGCTCCACTCCCTAGAAATTTATCAGAAAACATCACATTTACCAAAATACTACGTAAATGAGAAGATTCCCCAGAATTAAAATGGCCGCATTGAAGAAGTTCTTGTTCTAATTTAACAGAGATGGAGAAACCAGCTGGAACACAGCCTATAAATGCAGGCTTTCCAAACTCGCACCTTCAAGAGGGGCCTGTGTTAAATTTAGAGCTCTTTGAAATAACATAATAAAGCAAGCTAGCAAAATCCAATTCACCAAGGAAGGGGGTCATTAGGGGCTCTAGTGAAAAATAAGCACATCAGCTAGCTGAGAGGAATCACCAACTGTCTTAAATCTTCACAGGTTTTTCCCTTTTTTTGTTTAATTAATATTAATTTTCATTTGGTAAAATGTCAGGCTCCTTCCAATGTTATTTCTGACTATGTAACAGGCAACTTATTAATTGCTGCTTCTCCATCAGCCCTCCATCTCTGTCCTACTGCCACTAGAGAGCTCTCTATGGCAATGCTCTTTCTTTTAGGGAAATTAATGTTTTTAAAGCAATGCTTCCCAAGTGTGCTCTGTAGAACACAATTCTCAAGAGTATTGGGGAAAGAAATAGGGTTTCATATTCATGCCTGGCCCCCCTCTGGAACACTTACAATGTTCATTTACCTATTAAAGGCTCAAGGAAGCCCTTTAGTTAAGACACTGCATTCCATTTGTTGAGTGTAAAGTTTCCCAGACTTGTTAAGTCATACAGAAAGTCTTTTGGTGTATCACCTATTAATATTCAATGGAACAGTTTGGGAAATGTTAATATTAAGTATGGCCCAAAAGATATGAATTAATTGCTATATGAAAACCAATACGTAGGTTGCATATGATTGATATCTTCTTAACTAATGATGGGGTTCAGGACACCCTACCCTAAAGTATTACACCTTGGCATTGAACATATTCAACTGAAGGAGTTTGAGAAAACAAGAAACAGAAAGGTCATTCTGACCTTCCCCTTGTTCATCTCCCCTGAAGCAGGTCATAAAACTCTCATGGAAGAAATGTCCTCCCTATACTTGAAGGAAAGGAGCATCCTTATGTCTGAAGACAAAGGGATGCTCAAAGGAACTGCAACAAACAGGACTTGCCAATTTTCCCCATTTATTACATTTACCAGGTACTCCTTGACTTCTTATATTTCTCCAACTATCCACTCATCAACAAATTAAGCATAAAAATACTCAGGCTTAACTGTTTCTTTGAGCGTTCATTTTCTTATGAAGGCTTGTGTCATATAAAACTTACATTAAATAAATGTGTATGTTTTTCTCCTGTTAATCTGTCTCTGTCACCCAAATTTTCAGGTCTGGCCGGAAGCCCTAAGAGGGTAGAAAAACACTTTTTCCTCCCCTACACTAGTAAACCAAACTTTAACCTATTATACTCAGTGAAACTTGGTTATCATATTTGCAAATATTCCATACTATTTCATTCCTATTCCTTCAAGCCTTCCTTTTTTATTTCGTTGTGGCCATTTCAGTAATTACTCACTTTAACCAATAGGAAAGGGTTAATAAAATAAAACAAACCTACAAAAATGTGACTCAATTTTTACAACTCAATTATAAAAACACAAATAACTGAGTTTAATAAATGAATAAAGGATCTGAATAAACGTTTCTCTAGGGGAGATATACAAATGGCCAATAAGCACATGGAAAGATGCTTAACATCACTAAGATTAGGTAAATGCTAATCCAAGCCACAAGGAGATACCACTTCACACCCACTGTAATGGCTATAAACAAAAAGACAAATAATGACAAATGTTGACAGGGATTTGGAGAAATTGGAATTCTCATACGCTGCTGGTAGGAATGCAAAACTGTATGATTCTTTAGGAAAATAGTCCAGAAAATCCTTACAGCTAAAACATAGAGATACTGGGAACTCACTCCTTGGCCTATGCCCAAGACAAATGAAATGGGAGAGAGGCAGTGAAGGATCGGCCTTTGGAAATGCTTGAGAACTGCTTAATTCAGTCACCAAATTAGGAAGTCGAACAAATCCTGCATGGGGTACTGAAAAAGAAATCCGTACCTGAAGACATTGCAGTGAAACCGCAGAACACCAAAGACAATGTGGAAATATCGAAAGCGGCCAGAGGAAAACAGAGCTTAAAAGGAAGAACAATTGAACTGAGAGCTGACTTGTCAACAGCAACTGGGAGCACCAAACTGCAGGATACTGTTGCTGGTGTGCCAAGAAGCACCAACTGTCAACCCGGAACTAAAACCGGGTGAATCTTTCACTATAAGAGAAGGCCATTTTCACTCAGACAAAAAATGGGAAGTGTTAAACAACAGATCCTCACTAAAGGAAATCCTATAGAATGCACTACAGGCAGAAGGAATGAATTTAAATTATTAACAATAAAAACGAATTTAAAAATTTAAAGTATTAAGAATATCTACTCTGTGTGGTTAAGAAAGATATAATTAAATACTGCACAATAATAGCTGAAGCTTAAATGTTTATCATATTTCTACTATTCAAGAGAAGTGTTATCGATTTTGATTAAATAAAAATTAAGCATCCATATTAAAATCTCTGGGGCTAAACAAGAATTAGAAAAAAAGAGTACAATATGTAAGTTCAAATTAGTTCAACTGGGAAAAAAGAAAAATACTAAACTTGGAAAAACTGAGACACATATAGAGCAATGAAGCATGGATGAGTGTAGCTAATTAAACCAACATTAATAAATTTCAAGTAATGTTATTGAATGAATAATCAAATTTCACAAGAATGTATATAACATTATTCCACTTACATTCATCGATTCTTGTCTAAATCTCAAACACGTAAAATTTAACACTATATTTTTAGAGCTGTTATTACGTGGTATGATTATAAAGAGAAGGGTGGGAGAGAATAAGAACAAAATTCAGAAGAGTGGTTACTTTGGTGGGGAAGAAAAGGAAGAGATCAGGATGGGGTACACAGAGGATTTCTAAAGTAGGGCAAGCTGGTGGTAGTTATATGCAGAATCATTTTATTGTCATTCTTTGTATCTTTTGTAAACATTATAAACACTTCAGCATATATTCAATCCACAATGAAAAGCACGTGCATACACACCACATACCACACACACACATGCACACACACACACTAGTATGCTGCTCTATGCCAGGTCAGATTGCTGCTGTAAAAATGCATCTATTTGTGGAAACCTCACTTTAAGGAGACAAATGAGCATGATCTGAAAAAAATCATCAGGATAGCCAGGTGCCTAGAAATCAGAGAGCATAAGAAATAAATGGATGAATTACAATCGTTCATCAGAGAATGGAGAAGTTAAAGAGCTTCAAGATAATGGCCTTCAAATCTCTGGGTGCCTTTTACAGGGCCAACTGGTTACATGGATTGAGGGGAAAAGTTACTACGAAATATGGAAATTTATGGAGACGGACAGACTCAGGTTCATTAAAGGGAATACATTTTTGCCCTCTTTCTGAGACATAGCCCAAAGATTAAATCTGATGACTCAGAAGGGGGTGAAATCTTTGCACAAGGACACATTTAAGCTTGCTAGGAAGATTCTGGTATGAGATAAGTTTCACAGCATAATCCTCAGATATTGTAAGAACTTCCATTTGGGTCACTTTACATTTCATGGAAACATCTCTCTTACTTTAAGGAGATCATGTTTTCAAAGGCTGTCCAGGACCTTTTTATTTTTTTACATTTTTGATTATGTTTTACATTAATATGGTCATTTTTTTACAACATATGTCTACAATGACCCTAATTCTCTGGTTTCTTCTTCAATTGTGAAAGTCTTAGTTATAGATGTTCGGCTCAAGTAACAGAAAACCTGACTAACAGTACAAATGGGTGGTTTTTGTTTTGTTTTGTTTTGTTGTTTTTTTCCTTCATAACATGTCTGCAGATATGTAGGGCTGTTATGGCTGTTAAGATTTGGGGCTGCATATGTCTTTATGCTCTGATATTTTCATCCTGGGGATTTTGTCTCGATGATCACAGGATGGTTACCACACTTCCAATTCTCATTTATTCAAGGTTAGAATAACACAGAAAGGCTTCTCTTCCTTTGCCTTTTACTTATGAAAGGAGGTTCTCCCTTGTTGTTTTCTGCTTATTGGCCAGCCTTAGATCACATGGTCTATTGCCCAGGGTGATTAGGAAAATCAAGTATTTTGCATCCAAACATTACTGTGGATGCAGGTGAGTGAGACAGCATGGTATAGAGGAGACAAGAGAATCAGTCTAAACTCTAATCAGTTTCCCTGCCCTAAGAGCTACTCCTAATTAACACAGCTTTGATTCAGTCTCAAGAAATTGTTAACAGTTAACATATCACGTTGGCTTTTACATTTATCCATATTGGTTGATTTATTTTTAAATGTAATCTAGAAAGCAGTAAAATGTCTATAAAGAAACATTGATGAATGCAAACAGGAAGGTGAATTCACAGCGATATCAAGTTTTAAACAAAATGTTTTAAGTCATTTAATAAAGTCTACGGAGTTTGTTTAAGATTATATAAAAGCAGGCAACTGTATTACAAGCTATAAACACTTTAACCAAGAAACATAAAATCAATTTGTCTTCTTTCAGAAATGCCTTGATTTGTCTTAATCAATCATTCTTAAATCATTCTGGTGAAGTTCCCAGTTCAACCCATTTATAAATCATGATTGTACAAAGGTCACTGGATGGCTGCTCCATGCCATCACCAGTAAAAAGAGGACTATCAATATTTTCAGAACTCAACATATCAGCAAACATTAAAAGAGATTAAAGCTTTACTTAGTTTCCATGGCAACCCACTGAGTTTATACCAGTGACATGTTTAGAATAGTGCTCTGCATATATACTTGCTAAACGTTAGCTATTATGATTTTTCTTAAGTCCATGAAGCTGGCAATGCTTGTGATTAATATATATACATATGTAAAGAAGATATTTTAAAAAAGCAAAAAAGCTACCCCAAACCAAATCTGCTCAAGAAAAACAAAAAGAAAATGTGTCCTCTATTTGTCTCATCACTGCAAACAAGGGGAAAATTAGGTATTTAGCAAATTAGAATGGGTTATTTTCAAGATGATGCAAATTATTCAGTTCCAATCACACGCAGCAAAACATATATGACACATTTTTTATGAAGGAATTAAATCAAATAATACAAAATCCCAAACAAAAAATATGCTTACTTCCACATACAATAAAATGCAATGCAGTGAAATAACAGAAACTTGCTAAAGTCCTCCTCCTTGGCCATCAAAACTGTTTTCTCCATAGGAGGAAAGATACAAAACTGCACATGGGTTTGTGTTATTATTTAACCACTCAACTAGACTACAGTTGTGTCCACATAAGGTATCTTTCTATATTTTTCTGCCCCAAATATAAATATTTCAGAGGGAAAGAACACACACTAACATTACAACAAAAACTAGCATTCACAGAGCAGATATCACTTGAAAAAAATGGTTTGGCAAAATTTCACGTGCATGATGCAGCAACCCTGTGTGGTAGGTATTACCATAATCATGATGGCTATTTGAGATGACAAAATTGATACTTAGAGTAAATGACTTGTCAGAAATTATCCTGTAATTGGTGGAGGCAGAATTACCTACCTCCCAAGTCTTATAGTTTTAAAGTCAAATATTTTTATTATATGAGAGCTCAGTGAATCTTCTCCCATACCTGTAGACTAGATTTCTTAATAGAAATGCCACTTACTAGATATATATAATGTTCTTGGCCCTATGAAAAATTCTGGAAGTCCAGAGATAAGTACGAAGAAGCCCTCGTCCTTGAAATCACGCTTCTTGAAAATGGGGGAAAGTCAATAAACTATAAAGACCTTACATTAACTCTTCTGGCACAGTCAAATAAGCTATTTAAACTTAAATAAATTAATATTCAATGACATTTAATTTCAATTCCTCATTTATACTAGCCACATTTCAAGTGCTCAATAGCCACATGCAGTAACTGGCCAATGCTTTGGATGGGACAGATAAGAAACACTTCCACCATTGCAGATAGTTCTATCAGAGAGCACTGTTCTAGAGCCTTGATACTCAATGTGTGCTTTCAGCATCATCCTCATCTCTGGGGAGCTAGTTAGAAATGAAGACTCAGCCACCAACCTAGACCTAGTATATCAAACCAATGACAAGAGCTCCCAGTGATCCATATGCACACTGAAATCTTAAATGGCGTGCTATAGAGAAAAGCTTCAAGAGCTTTCCCAAAATACTCAAAATCATTAAAATACGTGGGCTGGTGAGTGGGTGAAGGCAACACTATGGAACATTTAGCAGAATATAGGGAATTTTATATTCAGAAAAAAATAACTATTTTTAAGTCAATATAGCCACTAATGAAGATAAGGTCAATAATGCAGATAATCACCATCAAATATGGATGATCTGTATGGCAGGCATAACATAGAGAGGGACTTTACATGTTAAAGTATATACTTCTTTTGGACACAGAATGCTGAACAGTGATTAGTGCTCATAATAAATTCACTTTGTGTTGTGATAAATGTTTGGAAAGAGGGAGTATTTCCAGTGAAACTTAAACAGGCAGTATAATCTATAAGAGGAGTTTACAAAGCTCTGAGTGGGGTGTACTTGAGGCAGGTTCACTGAGAATCAGCAAGCCTTTGCTCATATATCTGAAAATGATATTCTAAACCATGTATAAGAGGATGACTTCCCAGCTCCTAGACAAATGCCAGGAAAGTAGTTCTGGAGTCCTTTTGATTGATATTGGATGATGTCAATATGTAACCGTAGCCAAGAAGTCTAGAAAAACGCTATGAATTACCAAGAAGGATTCAGGAAAGTACCAGAAAACAGAACTCATGCTGTTAATATCTCTGTCACAGCCTAATTCCAATCTTAAGTTTGGTAGAATCGTTTCTACCATTTTCTAATTAACAAAGAAGAACAACAAGTTCTCAGATCTGCACAAATAAATCTTTTCCATTCAAAGGGACCAAACAAAGTAGTTCAGGAATACAAAACACTAGTTTACAAACCATTTCAGAGCTTAAACATGCTGCCAAAATTGGCATAACACAAGCACACATTCAGCTCTCACTTATTGACATTCATAATTTGGGGGGAAGATATTACACAATAACTTGATTACATTTCTTCCACTAGTTCTGGGGAAACCTACTGGGGAACATGCCCTCATTTATCATTCCCAGATAATTTCTAGAAATCTTGATGGCTGTGCCATGCAAGGTGGCAATTTGTGAAATGACCTTAAATACAGTGGGGAAATGAAGAATGCCCTGGCCTCCACGACTGATCATGGCATGCAATGGTTTCAATGATCTGAGGTCACGTGAGGTTGCTGGAACAACCCTACTAGATAATTTACATGGTCACATTTGTTCATGAGTATCACAACCATCACATTAAAAATGTTGGTTTAAACAACATCATGTGCCTCTTTTATATTAAATATATTTGATTATCATCCTTTAAGAATATTTGAAGACCTACACTAGTGAAGGCTTCATCATTACCTGAATAAAGTCCATACATACAACTCAAGAGGCTATTGCAACAACAGTGAAGGCAGCAACAACACATTGCTGCCCCTAGTCTGGGTCTCAGGCACCAAGTTATAAAAAAAAATCACAAGAGTAATTAAGCATTCAACATACAAAATTAACTTATATATTGATTCTCTAGGAACTATATTAATCCCTTTCCAAACAATCTGATTGAAGGAAAAAAGATTATTTCTGTGCAGATGCACATTCAGATCCAATACAAGCATTATGCATATGCATAAAGACAAAATTAACTTGCTTAGCCAAAACTTTCCCTTGGAGATGAGTAGACAGATTTTCATGATTTAGCTACATAACTGTCATAAATGCTTTTTGGTTCATATTGTAGCCCATTGTCTTTCTACAAAGATGGATATGAATAAATACCACCATCATCTCCTCCTTCCAAACCAATCACATTCTTCAACAACCAGCTTTTAAGCTGTCTAATGTGATCAATGTAGCCTTATGGGTCCGTGTAAAAGCATGACAAGCAATTCACATTTTATTCTATGTTGGCTTTTAATTCTATTGAAATAGAATCTAAACATTTCATAGAGTAGACACCATGTTATTAGAATATTTGGTAGAGTGTCAAGCTACCAAACAACGTTGGCACATTATTTCATTAGTACATTCATCTGCATGAGCTCCTTTCTGGAGTGAATGATGTGTTATTATTACTGTTTTTTAAGTGGGAAAAGTTAGCTTTGAAAGTCAGCTTCCTTACCTGTAAAGGAAGAGCTTACATAAGAATCCTCAAATGTTTTTCATCCCAGGCATGTATAAGGTAAACAGGTCAAATTGAATATGTAATAGAAATAGACTGTGGAAGATGAAGGAACACACGATCCCAAGTTCCTGTGTCAGCTAAGGATGGTGTCATAGCACAGTGTTCAGGGTAAAGACTTGGGAAATTTCTCTGGGCAAGGAAATCTGCTTTGTCTTGAAGTCAGCACTTTGAGACCTGTGTAGAAGCTCCCTTTTCCATACAATGGGAAAGAAACATATAATTTGTTGAAAGATAAAGAAGTTGGGACATTAGAATTTTATCATAAATAGAAGAGGAAGGAATGAACATTTACTAAGACGAAATGTTTATTTACTCCTTCAACAAATATTGATTGGTCATGAGAAACTGAATATGGAAATGGACCATGGCCAAACCATATGTGACAAGAGAACTCTGACCACAAGCCCTGCACTAACCAGCCAGAAACCAAACCACAACCTCTCCAGCAACCAGACCAGGAAACAAAATGATAACCTCTGCAGCAATCAGCCCCAAATAGTCATAAGTTGATTCCCCCACCTCCTTCCAACTCAGAACCAACCAGAGAAAGCTAAATATGCTTTTCAAATCAATCACATCAGATAACCATTCCAACTTAATTCCAGTTTCCCCATGTCAACAACCTCCAATCAGAGCAAACCTGAAATTTTCCCTTCATTTTATTATAAATTCTATTCCTTTGCCTGCCTTTGAGTCTCTGGCAAATGTAAATGATGGTAGCTGACTCTTTTGTAAGCTATAAATAGCCTCTACTTATTCTCATTTGTGTGGTCTTCATTTATTTCCATGAGCATATATTTTAAAAAAATACTTTATAAATTGATCCAGTTAGAGGATGGAGAGGAAGATTTCACAAAGAGGAAAGGCACTGAGAATTATGCACAGGATGGCACGTGGTAGATGCATATGAGTGTGCTAGAGGGCAGGGTGTGTGTGTGTGTGTGTGTGTGTGTGTGTGTGTGTGTGTGCACGTGCGTGCACGTGCCCACACGTGCACATGGGTGTACATGTGTATTTACTTGGGATTGTAAGCATGAGATCAATTTGAATAAAGAGGCCAAGAAGATCACAAAGAGCATTAAATGACAAACTGAGAAGTCTATAAATTTATCTTCCAGTGATGGGCAACAATGGGAAATTTTAAATAGAGGAGTAATAGAATTTAACTTGGATTTCTGAAATGTTACTCTAGCAGCATGATGGAAGATAGATGGATGGTAGGAAATTCATGTGGTGAGTCTAGTTAGGAAACCATTACTCCAGTCACATTAGCTATTTTCCCATGTGTGAATCAACACACCTGTAAAAAACTTTTTGGAGGGCAGATCATTCTGTAAGCCACTGCATAAAGGCATCAAGAGCTCCTTTTTTTTTTATTAAAAAAAATTTTTTTGGTCCTCATGTGCCTAAAGACACACATCAAAATCTTACTACTTAACAAATAAGTCATAACATACTAAGTTTCATGAGACAAATTCATAATATGTTCCTCTTGGCCACTTATAAACCAAATCTTTGATGCTCTCCGCATCAATCACATAAGAGATCAGAGTCATTGATTAAACCCTAACACATATTCCTATAATTTACTGTGTGGCTTTGATTTTGATGTAAAAAGCTTTGATTTTGCTGTACGCATCATTCTGATTACTGCCCCTGCTTGATTACGGTTCTTGAACACAGATGGGAATTAATACTCAGCACAAAAATGAGAGCCTATGAAGGAAGCAGGAAATCTGCATAAGTGTCCATTTGTGTGACAGTGGTGACTGAGCAGCTCTGAAAGGAGGCGGTTGGGTAGCAGCTACTTCCCTCACTGCTTTCACCCCAACCACATACCCACAGAGCCACAGAACCACAGGACTAAGAACCACGGTCTTAGAGAACGTCCACCAAAGTGTAGTAAGAGGTAGATGTAGTGCACTCACAAATAGAACAATAATACTTATAGTATAATCATTACTAAGTGGTACATAAGATATTAGCCATTGTATGTCTTATCTCATTTAATCATACAGGCAATAGCCTACTAGAGGTTTCCACTTGACTGTTTAGTAGGCTTCCTGATAGAATTTTTGAGTTCCATTCCCCAGGATTCACCCATTGATTCACCTATTCATTCATTCATTCATTCATCCGTATGTGCAACAAATATTTGTTGATCACCTGTTATGTGCCAGACAGTATTTTAAGCACAATGAACCAAAAAACAGTGAACAAAACAGACAAAAATACATGATCTCATAAACTGTCCATTCCAGAAGACAATAAGTAAAACTCGTAGGCAATTTATATTATATGCTAAATGGGGATAAGTGCTATAGAGAATGTGAAGGGAAATGGAAGAGGCAGTGTGGTTTTAAGTAGGCTGGCCAGGGAAAGCCTGGATGCGAAGGTGACATCTGAGTAAACACATGGAGGAGGGGTAAGTGAGCTGTGCCAGATCTGGAGAATGGTGTTACAGACGCGAGAAGAACAGCAATCTCCAAAAAACACCATCATTCACCCAGCTGCTCAGTCCCATGACCTGTGAGTCATCCCAACTTACTTCTGCCCACTTCACTTCCAATCCATCACCAAATTCTGTCAGCTCCATCTCCAAAATTGATCTCAACCACTTCCCACCATCTCTCTGGACCCACTCATCTCTACTCTAGAGTCAATTTTCAACATAGCAGCCAGATTGATCTTTTAGAAATATGTCACATCATTTCACTTCTTAAAGCATATCTTCCAAAGACATCCATCACCTTTGGTATCAAATCCTGACTCCTTATTCTGGAGAAGGTGTCCTGGATTCTGACTCTTCTCTACCTGATTTCCCAGCTCTCTCGTCCATCACTTCTTTGCTGCCTCCCTGTGTCAAGGTCATTTCAGCCTCAGAACCCATAATAGTCTGCTTGGGCTGCCATAATACAATCCCACAGGCTGAGCAGCTTAAACAAATAATCTTCTTTTCTCACAGTTCTGGAGGCTGGAAGTCCAAGATCAAGATGCCATCAGGGTTGGTTTCTGGTGAGACCTTTTTTCCCAACAAATAGATGTTTGTTTCCTCACTATATCCTCATATGGCCTTTCCTTTGTGTATGTGCGAGAGAGAGAGAGAGAGAGAGAGAGAGACAGAGACAGAGAGAGACAGAGGCAGAGAGAGAGATCTGCCTTTTTATAAGGACATAAATCCATTGGATTAGAGTCCCACTCTTCTGACCTCATTTAACATTAATCTCCTCCCTAAAGGCTTATCCCCAAACACAGTACCATTGAAAGTTAAGGGCTTCAATACATGTACTTGGGAAGGGGGCACAATTCAGTCTATAAAAGAGCCTTTGCAGTTGCTGGGTTTGCTGCCTAAAATGCTCTTCTTTCAGATTTCTGCATGTTTTGCCCCTTCACTTCATGCAGGTACGAGGCCTTCCTTGACCACCCCTTACAATATAGCTACTCTCATTCTCTTTCTCTATCTTTCTCCCTTTATCCTTTGTTATTCTTCTTCCTGCCTCCAATCCTGATAATACATTATGCAGTCAATTACCTGTTTTCTTTTCTGAATCCCAGGAGGCAGGGACTTTGTTCTCTGTTGTATCCCCAGGACCCAGAATAATAACTTGTATATAGCAAGTGTTCATATTTGTTGAACGGAAAGTCTCAGGGCAGTTCTACCAAGTAGGTACTACTTGCCTCACCATACAGATGAGAAGTTAACTTGACTTGGCTTCCTCAATTAGAGCCAGGATTTAAATACAACTCTGTTAACCTCCAAAGTGAACATATGCTCCATATATTATCACCTCTGTTCCTCACAACAGCCCCATGAGGTGGCTACAGGAGCTAATGCTATTGTTCAGTTTCCATCAGAACATACAGAGCACTATGCTGGCTTCGTAAAGGAAACACTGGGACTCAGAGACAGAGGGATTCCTGCCCAAGGCCTAGAGGTGAAGGCTAATGCAGGAAGCAGCACCCTAGGAAGACTGCTGTGCCAGAAACGGGGTTACCATTTTCAGTTGGATTATCACACTCGTATCTGTTACTTGCACTGCATAAAAATTTGTCAAATGTTTTAATCAGATATAAGCCTCCTCTATAGCTTAGCAGCAAGGTGATGCACTCTAGTGTGAAGACATCTACTAGTTGGTGTTTGTTCTGACACCACAGTCATTTCACAAGACTTTTGTTAACTGTCCAAGGTAGCATTAGCTTCCAGGAACCAGTTCTTATTTTTAGCCCGATTTTATTCAGATGGTCATATGCCATGAATGGAGAATGGTAGACTCCCTCAAATAAAATCCTACAGCTAGGTTAGTTGTTGGTACAAAGTGTGGAATTTCTGGTGGATACTCTACTAAAAACAGAGTCATTAAGAAAGATCCTGCTTTCCATTAGGCAAAGGAAAAAAAGGTATACCACTCTGGTACTCTGCCTGAAGTATGAAGAAAAGTCACACAGGTATCTGAGGAGCAGAGACTAAAGACAGCAGAGATGAAAAAAAACAGTAGTACATTGGAAGAGTTCTGATGTGACAGCTGGATGCAAGTCTCTAAGTCCAGAATTGTACTGTTTTCACATGTAACACACCACCTAAGAATGGTCCCAACTAATGGATACTTCTACCTGTCCTTATTTTCAGAGAATGACGAGAAATTGAAAGAAAAATGAATGTGATGACTTTGGTCATTGCATTCAATAAAACTCTTCTCCAAATCGATGTGGCTTTTTTTTTTAATTTTTTTTTAACCTTTATTTATTTTTGAGACAGAGAGAGACAGAGCATGAACGGGGGAGGGGCAGAGAGAGAGGGAGACACAGAATCGGAAGCAGGCTCCAGGCTCTGAGCCATCAGCCCAGAGCCCGACGCGGGGCTCGAACTCGCGGACCGTGAGATCGTGACATGAGCTGAAGTCGGACACTTAACCGACTGAGCCAACCAGGCGCCCCTCGATGCGGCTGTTTTAATTCATTAGAGCTAAATATTAGGGTTGGAGTAGATGGAAAGAGATTTGGAGTGAAATTTTCAAAAGGAATGAGAACATAATCATTTCATCTACAACCTCTGACTCATCTAAGACCACAAAGGAAATTAATAGCAGACACTTCCAAGAGTGGGATGGGAGGAAGGCTTAGAAAGATGATCTTGAAATATTCATGCAAAATCATTAGGTATTTTGAAGACTTCAAAGTCATGGTAATGTGTGGTGGAGCTTCTCTTTTATTTTATTGAATAATTGAATTCCAAAGAGCAAATTTCAATCTATTATCATTAACTTCCATTGTATAATTAGAGATCTGATGCTAGAGAAATATTTCCCAATAAACTTAGGCTTTGTGATAGCCAACCCCCTGGTGCAACGGACGTTGTAGTTCATTTCTGGGATTATGCTCATAACAAATATAGCAGTTACATATTCCTAGGGAGTGTCTTAGTTTGGCTTCCTCTCAAAACAGCACCTTAGACAAAGACATGAGTGCAGGAAGTTTATTTGGGAGGTGATCCCAGAAGCAGAAAAGAGGAATGTGGACAACAAGATAAGGAAGGAAGAGTTACTAATAAAGGATACACAAATAAGTTTGTTAGTACTTTGAATGAGGGCTAACTCTTGCTAGGGGCATTCTGAGGAACCTTGTCTCAGAACTGTTCTTCCAGGAAATAACGAGGCCGTGTGTTTGCCCAGAACCCCCACCCCCCCATCATTCCATTGAGTTGAGGGCTGTCCCTTGAGGATGTTAACCCCCCTGTATTCTATGCTACACCTGCCCATGGAGTGTTCTTCCAGTTTCTCTCCCACATGAACTTGAAGCGAGGTTCTGGCAGCATGCACTGAACTGTCTATGACCAACACTATGAAATCTGGTGGGCCAAGGGGATGTCCTATGTGGTGAATCACTCATGTATGCTTTAGGGAAGCAGGATGATATAGTTGCTGGGAGAGTATTTGTTAGTGTCACCTTCATGACATTACTTTAGATCCACAATCCTCAGTTTCCTCGTCCATAAAATGGTGAGAATAATAGAATCCATAATGCATATAAAATGCCTGATAGAGAACCTGGCATATGATAAGCATTCAGTACAAATAAATTGTTTTCATTTTCCTAAGCACATATTTTTAAACATCTTTTTTGCCGCTGGCAATGCTCACTGAACCAAAGAAATATATCCAATTTCTGTTAGTCTTTTCATTGAATTTTCATTTAAGAATATTCTATTCCCCTTCTCATTTAGGTGGCATTTGGAATAGCCAACTGATGCATTGTGAGATGTCACAGGCACTGGTATTGCTGTGCTCAGGGAATCAGAA
Organism: Panthera leo; assembly: GCF_018350215.1. Classification (NCBI taxonomy): domain Eukaryota; kingdom Metazoa; phylum Chordata; class Mammalia; order Carnivora; family Felidae; genus Panthera; species Panthera leo. Next base: position 34,215,072 of record NC_056681.1, on the reverse strand, counting down.
AATGCCAGGACTGGAAGGGGCCTCCAAGTTCGTCCCATTCAATCGGCTGGGCCATGCCTTTCGGCAGATTTTGTTTCAGCAATTTTATTTCTTAACTAGAAGCCACCTGTTGACCTCAAACAACTGAGACTCATTTGAGTGAGATGATTTCTTTACTTTGTTGTCATCACCACTCATACAGACAGTTAAAATCCAGACAAGGGAGGAAAGTGAAGTTTGAAAAGCTAACATCATCCCTCCAAAAAAGAGAAAAAAAAAGTGGTCAGTAGAAAGTATGCTCATTTTTCAAAAATGAATAATCCCTGAGATATTACATTGACATTTTCTCCAAATTTGCTCAGAAATGGTAGACGTTGCTATTTCCATCCCAGTAGGAGCTCTGATGTCGGAACAAGTTTTTATAAGACAGGGTTTTCACAGTCTTGGGCACACTATTTGTCTTCAGTGGCGCCCTAACACAGCAATTACTCTGCCAGCTCAGACTTCTTCCGCTGCCTTCTAAACATAACACATCCACAGATTTACTTAGAAGTATGTCAGCCACTTTTCCACACAAAGGCTCTGCTCCCACCAAACCATGGCATGTGCTGAGTATCTTTGAAAAGCTATAATTATCAACTACCAGTGGTGCAATCAGAGGTAGGCACAAGACTGACGTGTGCTTAACATTTCCAGAACCTACTCAATTAGGGTAAAAATACCTACCTGGCAGAGCCAAAAGAAAAACACAAATACTGTGAGGTTTCTTGCCCTGCACAATGCATTTTTCATTCTGGTCAAGAAAAGGAATCCCTTTTAAGGGAAATTTTGTCCAGTTAGTAAGCTCCTATCCCCAAAGCACAGTTTCTTAAAGATGTCTGCAAAGCTGGTGACATAGAAACCATTGTGTGCCACCTAAAATGTCTCTGGCAGGCAAAACTATCTGAATGGGGAAATATAGGTGGGATTGTCAATATCAACTTGGGACAACATGTCTCAGGGCTAGTGCCAAAGGGCTGATTTGAAAAAGGCCAACCATGAACACAAACAAAGGTTGCAGCCATTTTCCGGATATTCTGTCCAACATACACATAGAGTCCCAAAGGGAAATTAAAGGTCATTTTGTTACCTTTCCCTCTTCCTGCCCCTCCCCCACTCCAATACTCATTGCAGGAGTTCCTGCTAAATCATATACCACATAACAATTATCTAACTTTTGTTGACAAATGACTTAAGAACACATTGCTCATTAGCTTGTTTCCTTGTTGGACATCTAGAAACTAGCAAGGTATTTCTGATATTGGGCCAAATTATATACCCCTGTGATTTCCACTGAGAGTTTCTTTCTGACTTCCTAGGGCAATTCTCTTTTCTACTGGACAAGCTTTCACATTTTTAAAGACTACTCTCTTCTTCACACATCTTCTCTCCCACAAACTAAATTGTCCCCAGTTTCCTGGACTGTTACTCATGTAACTTGTTTTCCAGACCGGTCACACCCTAGTTAGTAGTATTCAAGGTATTGTTTGTACAGTATTTGAAATGTGCTGGGCATCCCTTTCTGTACATTCAATGAATATCCACAAAGTCTCAGGAACCTCAGTTCAGAGAAGAGGAATATGAGGTATGTAGCTGGTCCAAATTTCGCAGCTAATAAGGAGCTGAGAGTCAAGTCCTGGCCACTAAAATTCAGCACTCAACACCCTGTGCTAGGAACCACTTGCCACACAGGTCTCTTGCTTGTTTACTTGTTCATGGTAGTGCCCCAAACTGGAAACATGGCTCTAGATGAGGTCTGATTGACACAGAGTATAGCTGGTCTTTGATCCTTTTAATGGTGTCTAAAATGTAATGGATATTTCTAAGTAGCCAAATCACAATGTTGCATCACACTAAACTTATGATTTTAAAAAATCATGCAGGGAATGTACATCCCTACATGCATATTGTGGTTTGTATGCAATTTCAAGAAAACTCCAATTCTATATATCCAGGATTCCAGATCATTAAGGCCTTTGTGAATCTTGATGATATTATTCAATGAATTAACTACATCTCCAAATTGTGCATAGCATAGAATTTGAAAATAACATCTTCTAAGATGGCTTCATGGAATTTCTTGATAAGAAAGAGAAGAAGGATATAATACTGAGACACAATCCATCATAAACACTCATTCATTGGGGATGGCCATAGGCAGACACTAATTTGACAAAATAACATCCTCATACAGACTTTTATTGCTCACTTTGTTCTTCTATACTTGTTCCCCAAATGGAAGACTTAAAAATCCTGTATCAGTCATGGTCCCAGCCCCACTCCATCCTTTCTAAAATTCAAATCATATAAATTGGGCACAGAGACTTTAATGAAAGGAGAACTCCGAGATTTAGGCAGGTTAGAGGAAGCAACAAGGGAAGCTGGTGCACCCAGTATTAGCCACTGGGGAGCTATCATTACCCTTAAGCCTGGGAAGATGGGGTGAAGTGAAAAGTAGGAGTGTGATGGGAATAGAATCCCTGTAACTGGTGAGAGTTGCAGCCATAAAAAAGGGGCTGCCTGTTGGGAGCCACCACCAGAAATGTGGTGCTGAAGGAGAGGGGGTGGAAGATAAACACCTCACATCTCTTTCCCCCTGCCCTCCAATAGCCTGGTAGTGCCTCCCATTGGCCAAATTCACACTGTCCATGAGCGTCACCTTCCTAGGGCAAATGTGGAAACTGGATAGGAGTGGGAAGTGACATGGGCAGCAAATAGAGCAAAATAAGCATATATTCCTTCTCTGGCTTGGCTAATGGTTAATAGGTTTTTTGCCAATTTCTTTTCCACACTGGTAAATGTTATTTTTAAATTCATACTAAATGGTATACTGTTCCATTGCTATATAAAAATCCGGGGTCTTGGTGAGCCTGGGTGGCTCAGTACGTTAGCATCCAACTCTTATGGCTCAGATCATGATCTCACTGTTTGTGAGATCGAGCCCCATGTTGGGCTCTGTGCTGACAGTGCGGAGCCTGCTTGGGATTCTCTCTTTCTCTCCCTCTCTGCCCCTCCTCTGCTCTCTCTCTCTGTCTCTGTCAAAATAAATGAATAAACTTTAAAAAAAATAATAATAAAAAATAAAAATCAAGGGTCTTATCTTATCAAGATGGCTGAGCTTCCATACCAGTCAACAATTTTTTTTTTTTTTTAGAAAAATACAGCCCAAGCCAGGCCCAAAATCAAGTGCCATTTGCACTGAACTTCACAATATACTTTTATAATCAAAATGTCAAATGCAATTTTCTCAACTTTCCAGAAAACTGGGTTTTACTGAGGCTTTCTGATTTGTACTAGTGTTCAGAAGAATAATAATGACTCAGTGGTTATTTCATAATTAAATAGTATTATCCTTGGTTTTCATGCTTGAATGTTTCACTGGTTTCTACAGCATGGGAAAGGTACTTCAATCTCTTTCACTTTATCAACAAAATCAAGAAGAACTGAATAGATGGTATTATAAATCTAGATAATTTATGTCATGAAAAATCTATCTTAATTACTTGCAAAAAAGATAATTTTGGTTTGGGGCTTTCACTAAACTTTTAGTGTAAATATTCATTCAACTGGGCTTTAAATTTTTAAAGATCATGGGGCGCCTGGGTGGCTCAGTTTGTTGAGCAACTGACTTTGGCTCAGGTCACGATCTCGTGGTTTGTGAGTTCGAGCCCCGTGTCGGGCTCTGTGCTGACAGCTCAGCAGATTCTGTGTCTACTTCAGATTCTGTGTCTCCCCCTCTCTCTGCCCCTCCCCTGCTCATGCTCTCTCTCTCTCTCTCTCTCTCTCTCTCTCTCTCTCTCTCTCTCAATAATAAATAAATGTTAAGAATTTTTTTTAATTTTTAAAGATCAGGAAAATTCTTTTAAAGATAAAGAGGTAAAATGAAGTACTTAAAACATATACAGAGTTTCTAGAAGATTTTCAAAATAAAAATAAAAAATGACCACAGAATCATTAAAACATGGTATATACACACCTACACACACAAACAGAATGCATTTGGTTATTTTCTTTATATAAATATTCTAGATTCAATTATACTCAGCATGTCTTCTCCTGTTTTCCTTTATGTGAAATCAGAACTAGAACAAACTGTATTTCTTGAAAACCAAACTCTTATTCCCCATATTTATTTATCTTGATACAAGGCTTCTTTATATTAATTATATGACAGCTCCATGGTAAGGTGCTGTATTGTGATTGCTCATTTAACCCTCCTTTACTGATGTTTAAACTGGCTTAAGGAAATTTTCCAATAAAAGATGATTCACAATTGAGCAAGCAGCTGGATGATCATTCTTCCTAAAGACAGTCTTAAGAGGATCCTATTTCCTCCCCCTCCCTCATCTCCCCACAGGACTTCTTCTCCTGGAAGCATGAATAATTTTAGAGATATCTTCTATTGCGATCAGTCATTGCTCTTGTTCCATATCTGCCTGGTTCAATGGTAAGCAAACAGTGTTTCATTCAGTCCCTAGTGTTCATGCAAAACTATCTGTATTTAGAATAAATATTGTCATTCAGCAAACTTCCAGAATAAGTAATATTTATTTCCTATTGATGTGAGTTGGAATTACAATGATCGAATTTCTTTTTTTGTGATCAGATTATCTTACAACTAGTACACTGCAAGGTATCAAAGCCTTCGTTGGAAAGTGCATTCAAAGCAATTCTTTCTTATAGAAAATCACTCTACCTTTCAGAACTTCATATCATATTCAGGAAGCCTTTGGCTGATGGCCTTTTTTTTAATCAGCCTCTTCTGTAAATATCCTATTATGATCTACAAGTTTGAAACTGATTTTAAATTTAACTATAACCATGTAATTCTTGACTTATTTTTTATTAAAGAGAATCATACAAGCGAACTGATCACTCAAATTCTGTATAGCTAACCATAGATGCTTGATGTCAGCAAAGAATTGATACTGCTTTAGTTGAAATAACACCAGTTAGAAACAATGACTTCACTATAACTGTAGACAATAGTAATAATTGGAACACTGTCAAGAAATGTACCTACTTACTTGCAGGGACATAACTAGATTTCTTATGATGACGTTTTTTGGAAAAAAATACTCTATTGAAAGACAGCAATAACGTTTCTTGAAATTGTTCTACAAGTCTCTCTATTGTAAAATAGTGAGGTGGGTTAATTTCTTAGCTCTGTGTCAGCTGTAATATACAAACATTCCAGAAATATGGAAACATGAGTAAGCACCAAAAAGACAAATATTTTAGTGGTTGAAAGATGTGTGATGGAATAACATATAGCAATCAATTTCTGCAGCAAGTCCAGGAAACATCAAGAATCACTGCTCTGAGTTTCCCTTCTCCTTTCAGTTTTCCAGCTATAAATGTTACGCAGTTTTCTTAGACAAAAATGTGAATAAAAAAGTTGAAAGGTGTTTGAAGAATGAAAGCATAACAATATAAAGAATACATCCTCATTTCCCATCACCCATATCACTAGTAGCTATAGGATTCACAAATATTTAAATCTTTTTTTTTTTGCCATCAGAATATTGGTTAACATAAAATGATTTTTCAGCCTTAGAGATATGTTTTCCAGCCACTGATGGACTGCTGGCTTTCAAGCTACAAGTTATTTATATCTAAACACAACTAGTTTCAATCATCCCATTTATGGTTACTTTGATGTATTCAACTTATATTCCAAATGCTCTTACGAAAGAAGTTCTGAATATGTGAAATTCTATTATTTAGGAATCTTATTATTACTTTAGTTCAACATTCTTTGAAACTAACAATCTCTTAAGTGACTCACTCCCATGCACTTAAGAAGATAATATATATGCAACCACAAATAAGCCTGCAAATCTATAAGATATTATTAATTAAGATAAAATAGAAAGTAAAGGTGATTATAGCTTCAAAAGGGGACACAAGATGATTTTAGTCAGAGGGAAAAAATTTTTTTTCGTTAAATTCAAGTTAGTTAACATACCTTGTAGTATTGGTTTCAGGGGTAGAACCCCATGATCCATCACTTACATATAACACTCAGTGCTCATCCCAAGTCTCCTCCTTAATGCTCATCATCATTTAGCCCATTCTCCCACCCACCTCCCCTCCTGCAACCCTCAGTTTGTTCTCTGTAGTCAAAGGAAATTTTTAAAAATTTAAGAATTTGGCACATGATAAGAGGAGTTTTCTAGGCCTGTAAAAAGATCAATAATTTAGAAAATAAATTTAAATCTAACCAATCAAAAGAAGGGAGAAAAAAGGTTTAAATCAAATACAAGGCAGAATTTAGAAAATATACTAGATGAAGGTTAATATTAGAGATGATCCAAGTTTTAGTGACAGATCTGCTATCCACATATCATCCAAATAGCATCCATCTAAATACCTAAATGTCATGGATCTAAATATCCAAATACCACACAACTTTAAAGAGTGATATATGCCCATCTGGGATGTTGTCTGAATAGTATGAGCCATATAAGCCTTCAAAAAAAATTTGACAGAAAATCCAGCTCCCTTGGTTAAGTATCTGAATCTTTCTATAACTCAGTTTTTCTCATGAAATAGTAACAGTTTATGCTACTTTTATTTATTGATTTTAGAGAAAAAAATACATCCTGTCACCTTTTGAAGCCTTTAAAAGAAGTTTCTTCTTAAGATATTTTTTAAAAGGGGCCAAGAAATGAATTTCTTAGTCATAAGAAACACTTCAGTGTGCTAATGCCTACTAGATGCCTCACAGCTTGGCATCTTTACGACAACTACTTCAGGCACTGACCCTGAACCCTGTGGATGGAAAAGATAGAGGAAATCAGCAATTTGCTCTGTTGACTGTGAAATCATTTGCTCACTCTTGCCAAAATATTTACTGAATGCCAACTTTGCACAAAGCACTGGGGATACAAAAGTAGATTAAGGGAACCCTACAGTGTAGAAGTCTCTCAAGAGATGCTTAAAAATAACTGCAAAGAGGAGGATTCTGAGAAGACAGCCTTCTGAGAGCATGTTCCTGACCCTCTTTTCCTCTCAATTCCCTTTCCAGAGTAAAGTCAACAACACAAGGGCAAAAGGCAGTGCCTGGAGGTCACATGCTATGCCAGATGTGCTGTCCATGGCCAAGGAAGAGCAAATGTGTGGTTTCCCTTATCTTGTGGTCTGGTGAGACAGTGGCCATGAGAGTCAGGTGAGATAGCCAGTGCCCAGTTATTAAGGAGAGAGTCTTCCTGTAGCTTAGGATGAAGACAAAATTGTGTAGCCGTGTCCAGAAGGAAAGCAAAGACCTGGGTCCCAGGAAACCCTTGGGCAAGGGACTGCACCTGTCCAGTTGCTGTACAGAAGCTATAGAGAGGAACACTATCCGGCAGAGCCCAGAGTACCTGGCCAGGGGATGTAGTCATTGATTGCTGAAGCACTCTAGACTTTGTGGCCAGGAGAAAAGTAAGGCTTTATATCCAAAGATGCCTGAGAACCTTGTTTTCTTATTGACTTGTGAGAGCCACTTGTATGTTAAGGATGACATGTATGTAATTTCTTTCTGATATACCTTGTGTTTTCTTCCAACCTGTAACTTGTCTTTTACCTTTGTCAATTTTGTCTTATGCCAGACATTTAACAGTGCTAAGTAGACAATCTGTCTCTGTTTTCCTTTCTGGTTTCTGGGTTTTGTATCATGTCTAGAAATGTCTTCTCCCACTCTGCTGTTATAAAAAATATTTTTCACATAGTCTGGTAATTTTGGATTTCCCTCAAAGTTTTAGATATTTATTCCATCTGGAGCTTATTTATTTATATAGTGTGATATAAGGTGACAAAATTGCTCACAATACATATGAATATCCATTGTCCCCAAACTCTTACAGTGGACACCATTTCCTGATTAATTGGAAATGTCACTTATACCTGATGTTTAATTACCAACAATAAATATATATGAAATAATGTATAAACATATGAAATAAATATAAAAACATATAAAATAAAAATTATATAGATAATATAAAGACATAAAATATACAAATAAAATAATTATATAAACATAAAATAAACATAATAAATAAGATATAATCATAAATATATAAATATATTCACATATATTTATTCATGTTTGAGGGAATTATGCCTCATCATGGTATCATCTCTAAGAAGATGTATTCTCAGTATCACTTATTGGCAACTTTTTTCTTTTCTTCAATCTTCAAAAGCTGCAGTTATGTTTATGAGCCTCACTAAGTTTTCAAAGATTTCTTCTAATACCTAATAACCATGTAATTAGTAATTTTACCTAACATTCCCCTGAGAGCCCCCAGAGCCCAGTAAAAGTGGCATTTTAACATCAAATAGGGTATTTTTCTTTGCCACTCTTGTGGACCCTGCCAGTGCTAACATGCACACATTTTTGTCAGCCATCTTGGTTTAGAAACATTCATAATAATACAAAACACTGGTAGAAGTAGACAGCACACCAGAGAGAACAAACCAATGTTGAAAACAACAGGCTGTTACTCTGTTATGCTGCATGATCGGCTATTTGAGAAATACACATTAACTACATTGCTCAGTACTACTATAAGATTTGTGTTCATGTGTTTGTACATAGTTTAATAGAAAAATTTCTCTTTTTTTTAAAGTTTATTTATTTATTTTTGAGGGAGAGACAGATAGAAAGCATGTAAACAGGTGGGGTAGGAGCAGAGAGAGAGAGAGGGAGAGAGAGAATCCCAAGCAGGCTCTGCACTGTTAGCACAGAGCCCAACATCTGGGTTCAATCTAATGAACCGTGAGATCAAAGCCTGAGCTTAAATCAAGAATCAGATCCTTAACTGACTGAGCCACCCAGACACTCCCTAAAAATATTTCTAAAACAATAGCAGTATAGTGAAGGCTGCATTTCGTGCAGCCATTTTAAATAAGTTATGTCTATCTGAGAAGTTTCTAACGTCTTCTCTTCCACTAATCTGATTATCTATTCTTGTTTCTAGTAGATGATATTTTAGTAAACACGTGTTTTAAAATTTTCTTTTTTCTAGCCCAAACTCCCTCTACTTTGGTGGGGATGATTCTAAATTTGTTTCCCAACTTCCACCCCAGGAAAACTTCCTTTTTTTTCGGGGGTGGGTGTTCTCAGTAAAGGAAACTTTTCATCCATTTCCCCCCACCCCCTTTTTTTCCTGGAAACAGAACTCCAGTCCACAAGACTCTGATAGACGGACTGTGTTCTTGGCTATCAGAATGGGCATGAATTCCAGGTGTGGGATACCTGAGCATCAAAGCCCATGGCCACAGTGACTAGGTCAAGTGTTGGCCCACTATATAAGTTGGTCCAATGAAAGGTACACCAGGGGTTTTGCTGGAGCAAATGGAACCAGACATCCTTCTTGGATTTGGAGCCAGAAGAATGAAACCCTACAGTCAGGATGGGGGGTGGTTTACATGGAGTGGGGAGCTAACAGATACTAAGATTCATTAAATGATGGGGAAGAAGGGGGAAGAAGAGAGGGAGAGAAGGAACAAGAGCATTTTTAGGTGATAACATTTCTTAAAAATCTCTTTCCATGTAGTGACAATGTAAAAGCATTACTTTTACATGTTTGCCTGTTTGTTTTACTGAAGACAAAATGAGATTTCTGTATTTACTGAAGCAGAAATAGTCATTGCTCTAAAGTTAATGTATGAATACACATATTCAATATTTTTAATGATGGAACTTTCCAAAGAAGCAAGGAACATATCATTGTCTTCCACATGTGGAGAGGAAATTTAGCACATCACCTAGCATTATTCTAACTTACCCTTAGAGGTACTTGAAATCTCATTATAGTTCATCTTTCCACTTGGAGGTTAGTCAGCCACAATGATGGTATTTCAAAAAGTACTTAAACTAGTCACAGCTTCCTTGGAAAACTACTTGGCTTTTTAGCTTATCTAACAAGGAGAAATGAGCTATTATCATTTAATTAAATCCAAAAGCTTGCCTGTGAGAAATGGAGCCACAGGAATAAGAATGGAAAATGGTGGCACTGGTTAACATGTTGAGATTACAACTGATATTTCCCCAGGCACAAATATTAGATTTCTACTGCTGTGTAATAAATTGTCAGAAATCTAGTAGCTTACAACACACATTATCTCACTGCTTCAAAGGGTTAGACATCTGAGCATGGCCTCCCTGAGTCCTCTGTCAGCAGCTCATAAGGCTGCAATTAAGGTGTCAGCCAGATTGTGTTATCATCTGGAGACTTGGTTGGGAGATAATCCTCTACTAAGATTATTCAAGTTGTTGGCTAAATTCAATTTCTTGAGGTGTATGACCGAGGACCCTGGCTTTTTTCTGGCTGCCTTTGATACCAGAGGCTGCCTGCAATTCTTAGAGCCTACCACATTTCCTTACCATATGGGCTCCTCCAACATAGCCACTAACTTTATCAAGTCTGTGAAGACAGTATATCACTTTAGGAAGGACCCAGTCTACACTTTTTTAAGGGCTTCCACCTACTTAAGTCAGACCAACCTAAGATGACCTCTCTTTTGACTCCCTCAAAATCAATGGACTTGAGGCTTTAATTATATCTGCAAAACCCCATTCACCTTTGTCAGATTCTATTAGTTTGAAGTCCTAGATTTTTCCCACATTCAAGGAGAGAGGATTATAGAGGGCATGGACACCAGGGGTTGGGGGTCATGGGGCTATCTCAGAATTCTGTCTACCACATCCACGTTCCATAATTTTATAAGACAAGGACAAACTCTGCCTTAATGTTTTATAGTACATCCACATAAAAACTAAGAAGTATAGTGAAGAGTGATGAATTCAATCACTGGGTAGCTTGTAAGTATCAAGCCAAATTTCATCCCCAACAGGTAACTTTGTAGCTCAATTCATTTTAGCAGGTATTCTATTATAACCATGTTACTTGCCACATAATCATGGGCTATGGCTACATAACAAGGTCTTAGTGCAATGTGTAGACTTTTGTTAGAACATTTATATGGCTAATTGTCTATGTATATGAGAGGCTATGTGGTAGACTGAAAGAATGCACCCTTTGGAGTCCTCAGAGCATCAGTTTGAACATACCTTCCACTAAAGCAGGTCCTGTCTCAGGAAATCCATTTCCTGAAGTGGGGGAAGCTGTCCCTTTACCTCTGCAGTATTAGGATAAGACAGTGCAATAGATGAAGATATTGGTTAAGGGTCTGGGCTGTGGAGCAAGGTAAACCTATGTCTGGCTCTTACTGTAAGTTGTGTGACCACGGGCAATTTATATAATCTCTCTAGACCTCAATGTTCATTTCTGTTTCATAACATTAATAACTGTTTCTTATTCCTGGTATTGTTGAAATGTTCAGTACAGTGCTTGTCATATAGATATGAGTTTCTTATGAGTAAATATTAGTTTTAATATTTTTAATTTATGTAAACTGCCTGGCACAATAATTTATTGAAGAAATATTCCTTGAGCATCTGATCTGTTCCAGGCACTGTCTTAGGAATGGAGATAAAACAGTGAATGAGAAAGGAATTACCATCTTCCTGATCTTACATGTTCATATACATGATAGATATTATTATTATTATTATTATTATTATTATTATATTATATAATTGTGCCCTCTGCCTTATGCTAGCATCATTAAAGGTAGACACTATGTCTTATTTTTCTGTGAAACCTGTCTAGTATGTTGGACACATGTAGGCATTCAGTAAAGGTTTATATGAATGAAAACATGAAAAATAACAAGATAGAGACCATGACTTCAAAAATGTTTCAAATCCAGAAGAAAGAACAGATATAAATAAACTGGAATGAATACAGGAATTAATCATTTGTCAACTAACTTCATGCTTCATTCTAAAAAGTGGTACATACAAACATATCTAATGTGTTTTTTAGTTTAAGGATAGCATATTGAATTCATATGAATGAGAAAGAAATAAACATATTAGTCACAAAAACTAGTAGTTACTGTGATTGAAAATTGCCTTGTAATAATCTGTAATAAGGGCAAAAACAAGAATATGATGGGTTGACTGATATGTATTTTCCAGTAGAAAGAAGTGTACCATTCTTCCAGAGAAACAGCTTATCCCCTGGTGCTACCCATGACAATTCTAGATGACATACTGTTAGAATCAAATACTTTCAGCATTTACGTACAAACAGCCTTCATTCACACCACTCCCAGGGCAACTAGCAGTGGAACATTATCAGATGGATACAACCATGATCGTCTGATAAAACTCATTGATGATGATGACGATGATGGTGGTGGTGGTGATGATAATACCCATCATTTACTGAAAAACCACTTGGTGCCTGCTCATTCTTTGTGCTCTCTCTCTATTTTCTCATTTAATCCTTGCAAAAATTCTATGAAGTAGTTACTTTTAGTCCCCCCCCCCCCCCCCACCACCATTTATAGATCAGGACACTGAGGCACAGGAGATTAGGGAAATTACCAAAGGTCACACGGATAGAATATGACACCAGCAATTTCACTCCATAGCCTGCACTTAACCTTGCAATTCATAGGTCCCCTTTTTACGGGAGACCCGCAGAAAGCATGGGCATGAACTGCTTCAGTGTTGCAAATCAAAATAACAATATTCTCCTCAAACTTGAAAAATCATTCGGCTTTTCATTAACAATCTTCCAGAGATTTTTCTAGAATCCATTGTTGCTCTACAGGTATTAGAGAGTTAAATTTTACTTTGCAGTTATTAGAAAGCTTACAGTGAAAATTTTACAGTTGTTAAAATGTTAAATATCCAGATGTTTATACTCATACTCCTGATTCTGAGGTCTGAGGCTTTCCTTGTTGATCAACTAACATGTGCAAAAAAAAGAAACTGTCTTCTGTAAAGCTAATTGCATTAATGAACCTTCCTGGGTCTAATTAGAAGTTTGGTTAACCTCTGCTGATTATGTCCATAATGCTGAATGTGTTCCCTCCAGGAACCTGGTTCTTGTCAGGGCTGGTGAATGGATCCCATGTGTAATGGAGAAACCTACAGACGACAAAGCCCGAGAGGTGTCACACTGTCCTGCCCCCGTGGGCACAGCTGGGAGAAATCATCCAGGCATGGTGGGTTCATCGCTAAATTTAACTCAGGACAGGAAATGTTTTCCATGCCAGCTGGATTTCTGTACCTCTCAGTTGTGATTTTCGATGGATGAGCGATACGTCTCCTTGTTCTGCCAGCCACTAGCCTTGATCAATCAAAACTTTAATGTTGGCAACTTCAAATGCCACTTCTAGTTCCTGTAACTTCAATCATGTGGGAATGAATTTCTTAGGTAAAAGCAAACAAACAGAATTGGCAGAAAATAGGGTTTAAGAAAAAGGCCACAAATTACAGAACATAATGATCTGGTAAAGTAGTGAGAGACAGTTCTAAATTTTAGCATTTGCTACAGATTGATTGTGTCTCCACCAAGTTCCTAGGTTGAAGTCCTTACCCACAATATGACTGGAAATGGGACTAATAAAGAGGTAATTAAAAGCAAATGAGGTCATAAGAGAAGAGTCTTGACCCGACAGGAGTAGTGCTTTTAAGAAGCACCAGAGAGCTCTCTTTCTTTTTCTTTGCTTCTCTCCTTCTCTCCTGGTGCACACAAAGAAGAGGTCATATGAGCACACAGAGAGATGGCAGCTGTCTACAAGCCAAGAGAAGAGACCTCCAAATGAATCCTACCTAACTGGCACCTTGATCTTGGACTTCCCAGCCTCCAGAACTCTGAGAAAGAAATTTCTGTGGTTTAAGCCACTGTGTGGTATTTTGTTATGGCAGTCTGAGCAAAACGATACAGCATCCACGCCCTTTAAAATCAAAGTTTTAAATTAAATTTCAGCTAATATTTTGTTCTTTCCAAGATCCTCACATGAAAACTCAAGACTGCAAAGTAACCTTTATTGGCACTAAATTATCTGGAGGACTTTACACAATTGCATAGAACGCACCTACAAGTAGAGAAACCCTGAGACGTGGGTCATCAGAATGAATGCTGAGGACCCCCAACACTGCACATACTAAATGCAGGGCTTTAATCTCTAACTCATAATTTGGAAATACTAAAGCCACCAAAGGCCACAAGTCTGGCCATGAGTTTGCAGCAAACTTGTTTGGTGGCAAAACTTACTGAATAAGGATGTGAAACAATTTGTAGTATTTAACAATCACATGTGGATTCATGCATTCACTGCATTTTGTTTGAAGGCATTCTTCTTCTTGTCCTTGTCCTGCCTCTCACTGCTTTTTTCTCTTTTGTTTTGTTTTTTTGGGGGGGTTCCCCCCAAAAGTAAAAAGGGTGGTATTTCCATCCAGGTAACCATCCTTCTATGGTCAGATCGTGACCATAATCCAGGCTTCAAGCATACCAGGTAACGGTGAAAACAGCCTCTTGATATTAATCTTAGAGGTTTTGTTAATTAACATCCAGAACTTCAACATTTGGAGTAGTGTTTGAAGTTGAGTAGTTTTTTTGAGAGTTTGTTTTTCTTTTCTACCTCAGATGGAGCTTAGAATTAGTTGAACAAGACAACAATAAAAGTTTATTAACAATATATTAATGCATACTAAAGCAATATATAATATGATTAATAATTTTATGTAATAAGAATATAACATAAACTCTTTCTATGTCAAACCAATAAAAATTAAACTATGGGGTTAAGAGCTTTTCGTTAATTTCTACTGTCTCTTCTCTCTGCTTTTTTTTTTTTAATGTTTATTTATTTTTGAGAGAGGGCAAGGGGGGAGGGGAAGAACAAGAGGGAGACAGAGAATCTGAAGCAGGCTCCGCAAGGTCAGCTCTGAGCCCAACGTGGGGCTCGAACCCACAGACCCTGAGATCATTACCTGAGCTGAAATCAAGAATTGGATGCTTAACCGACCTACCCACCCAGGCTTTCAATGAAAAATAAAAATAGGGGCAGCTGGGTGGCTCAGTCAGTGATCTCGTGGTTCGTGGGTTCGAGCCCCGCATCAGGCTCTGTGCTGACAGCTTAGAGCCGGGAGCCTGCTTCAGATTCTGTGTCTCCCTCTCTCTCTCTGCCCTTCCCCTGCTTGTTCTCTACCCCTTGCTCCTCTAAAAAATAAATAAATTTAAAAAAATAAAATAAAAATAGAAATCTCCATCATCAGCACTGCTGTAGTTTTGTTCGCTTATTCTTTGAAAAGGAAACTTTCACATCAGAACCAGTTTGGGTCCTAACATCCTTAGCCCCCTACTCTTCTCAGCTAGATTCATTCAACATTCACCTGCAACCTGCATGCTCAGCCCAGCTTTGGACTATCCTGTTCCCAGGCAGGGTGATGCTGAGACCAGTGGTCCAGGGACTCTCAGCCTGCTGTTTCCAACCATGTACTCAGTTTTCCTGAAAAATAATTCTGGCCTTAAAACCGACCTGGCAGAAACTACCTCCTGTTCTTGCTTCGAAACACAGCCTCTTTCCAGTCACCTAGGTCTTTGCTGATCACCTGTGTCCTTTCTACCTTAAGGAGGTAGTCTTTCATCTTGGACTCAGGTTTGATCTTTTCAAATGTAACTCAAACTTGTGGCATACATTGCTCTGTCTCCCATGGACTTATCTATTTTCAGACCGTTCACACTCTTAGCGCATCCAACCACAAAGCAAATAACCCCCAGCTTTACTCCAGGGTTCAGGCTTGCAGCCTTCCTCATGCAGCATGCATGTATTTGGAATATGCTCCCAGTTTTGCCATCTGTTCTGTCGCCTGACCTTGAACTCTGACAAACATATGTACTTGGTGTGACTAATGCAGATCCATGTTCAAATTCAGGCTCTGACACCTACAAGCAACTGGGAAGACTCAAGTTAATTTATGTTTTTAAATCACTGAAAGTTCATTCACATTTTAAATCATTGTGGACTCATCCATCCAGAAGCCCAGTGAAACATAATGCCTACTTCAACTGAAAGTTGAAAGCATTAGAGACGTTAAAAACTGAGAACAAACTGAGGGTTGATGGGGGGTGGGAGGGAGGGCAGGGTGGGAGGGAGGGCAGGGTGGGTGATGGGTATTGAGGAGGGCACCTTTTGGGATGAGCACTGGGTGTTGTATGGAAACCAATTTGACAGTAAATTTCATATATTAAAAAATAAAAAAAATAAATAAAAAATAAAAAAATAAAAAACCTGTACAAAGTAGACCCTTAAATTTTTTAGTGTTCTTCCTTTTACCATAAAGAGCTTCATTTTTAAATATAACAGAGACACATTGATGTAGATCAGTAGTTTTGCATTATTCTGAACATGGTGGTCAGGTGAAATGCACTCTATATCATCACTCAGTACACTCATATGGATATGTATACATGCTACTCAAACATAACGTTTCACAAACCAACATTTAACTATATTAGCTGTGATCCACTCTGACATTTTCTACTGTATCGTACTTGACTCCATTATATTCTGTTTCATTTTGTTAAACTGTAGTTCCAAATCCACAAAATTAAATTCATAACCCACAAATGGGTCACGACCTGTAAAGCAATAATAAATAACATCATTGTATCACCTCAGCCACCAATGGCACTGAAATCTATTAGCTCTACTCCAGATATTCAGGCATGAAATTCTCTTGTTCTTCCTACCATGAGTTATTTCCTTTAGTTATTAAGGAGCTTAAAAATTTTTTTTTTTGAATCCAAGTCAGTTGGCACTATTCTGGAAATCAAAATCAAATGAATAGATCCTTTTGGCAGTCACTTTGGTGTTCCCGACCCATACCTAAAATGTCCAAGGCTGGCCCCAATGTGTGTCTGGGTCATTTCCACCTGGAGTATGTTTGCAGGACAGAGAAGATAAGAAACAAGTAAGCAAAGGGATCCACAGACACCACTTGTATAGACACTGGGAACTCCCTCTTCTCTTTCTGGGCATAATATTGGTTTCCTGAGGACTTTTAAGAAACCCATCTATTTCAGGAACCACTGTTGGCACCCAAATCACACAACTGATCTACAATCCACAAACCATAATAATCTCTACTAATTGCCATGGGATAGAATGAAAACTTTTTTCCCATTTTAATCCTAGTGTTTTGGAGAACTATTTGACAAAAATGCCAAGCACAATTCTAGATGGAAATCACAGAAGCTCCTAACTTCTCACCCTTTTGTTCTCCATCATTTCTCAAAGACGGTCTGGTCCTGCTGTGCCCACAGTTACCTGCATCCCTGAGATTTCTGAACTCATCTAACAGGATGAGGTACTTTTTTACTTAACTCATCACATTTCCTTCTTCATGAAGCTTGGTATGGCTTTGCAGTTGAATTGTGTTTTTTGGGACAGAGAATACAAACCAGGAGTGAATAATCCTGCCCGTTCTATTGACACTACACATTTTTTTCCAGTGCAATTTTCTTTTCTTTTCTCTAAATATTGCCATTAAAACCCTTACCATTGACCTCAGATTTATTTTTTGAGACTCAAGCCATGGAAGCTCTAGCTGAGGATATTCCTGAATCATCTGGGTCCTTCCCTGGTTTTATCCTCCTTCCTCAGTTTAATTCAAAGCAGTCTCTTTACCTGTCTTCCTCAACTGACCCACCATGTACAGCTTTACCCATTGAAGCTCCATCTGACCCTCGTATTTTCCAACACAGCTAAGACTATTTGTCACTGGAGAATCAAAATTCAAGGTTTCAATCTTCCAATCCTCAGAGGTGGGGTTTCCTTTTAGACTTTCTGGATGGGAGAACAAACTGGACTTTCATCTTTCATGAGTGTAAGCTACAAACCAGGGTATGTCCAGATCCCCACTCTTCATTATCATAAAATCATCCTGTTATAATAATCTTCTTCGCTTTTGCTGTTTTCTCACTCTTATCCACTTCATTTTTACCCTCTGTGTTCTGAACATCTCAGTCTGTAGTTTTGAAGGTCTAGAGCTTAGACTGTGAAAGAAGGGCTTAAATTTAAATTCCATTTTGCTCATCAAGTTTCTATTTTGAGTTTCAAATTTGTGTGTGTTATGTGTATGCACATGTGTATGCAAACAAACAGAACTAGTTAGCGTGTTTGGTTTCCCATGAAGTGAAAATCAAACTCATTATAATGAGTTTCCTATTTTCTCAAAAACCACTGGAAAGAAATAGAACTTTTCTTTCCTTAGGATTATGATTTATTTTAGACCTTGTCCAGAAACTATGAAAGTTCAAGTACCACATTGCTCATGGACTCGGCCCCCGGTGAAGAATGATCACGGAGCTATGTTCCATTTTTCACCAATCATCTTTCCACGTTTCAGGGAAAGAAATGACACTGTCAGTAGTCTCTGCTTTTCCAGACAGAAATGAAGCAGTTCTTCCCATGGTCCTTTCAATTCCACATAAAAGTGGGAGCTGCTAAGGATGATGCCAGAAAAGTGTCACCATAAAGCTCAAAGTGAAAGAGGGATGAGCTTAAGCAGGTTTCCCCGCTGCCCTGCTGGAAGATACCAGATGCATGGGAAGGAAGTTTTAAAAACAGCACAGAAGTGCTCTCTCATGAAGAAACTTGCAAAAACTTTTTTTTTTTGGCCTAAAACGTGATGTAGGCATACTATGCCAGCTCCCTGCATGGGCAAATCCAGAAATTAGGCCTCAAATATAGTGCACATTGCTGCTGATGGTGGGTACTATCAGTTTGTGCTGCACTCATTGCTTGGGGGTTTATATCCACCCACTTCAGAGGCAAAGGGTATGCAATTATGTTTCAAGGATGAGGATGAGATTCCTTGAAAAAGAAAAAAAAAAAAAAAAAGGAAGTGTATCCAAAAGAATGACAAATGTATTTTCCTCTAGACCTCTGCTAGATCCGTTATCACCTGGGACCTTGTTAGAGATACAGAATATGAGTCCCTGCCCAGACCTGCTGAATCAGAACTGGCCTTTTAAAAGTTTGCCCAGGGAATCTGGACACACATTGTACTTTGAGAAGCACTGTCCTAGATTACTTGATTCGGTCTCTCTGAGCACAGGTCAGTGTTGAGGAAGAACCTTTGTGGGGAGTGCTAGGCCATCTTTGCTCAAATCGGGCCCTGGAAATGATGTGGGGGAAGGCAAAAGACAGCCCAGAGGCCTGATGTATCCTTATGTTAGAAAAAAATCAGAAGCACAGGTCATTGGAGATAGTTGAAAGAAGGAGACACTCATTTAGTCTTGTATCAAATATTTTTCCACTGAAACGTTCGTGAATGCTAAAATGAGCCACTCCATATTAACACAGTGCCGCATGGTGGGAATCAGAGGAAGTGGATAAGTCCTAACAAAATAATAAATACTTAATGTGTTATTGAACAAATACCCTGTTGTCTTTCAAGTGTAAATGTGTGTTATCTGAGAAATAAACATTTGAATTGCCATCCTATGACTCAAACATAAACCCTCAACACAACATATCTTGCAGTCTTGTAGACTCTTGCTCCAGGCAGCCTATCTTATAACTCATAATAAACCAAGGAAACCCACTGTTCATCACTATGTTTTGATGGGGTTTTTTGTTGATTTTTGTTCATTTTTTTATTTTATTTTTTAGAGAGAGAGAGAGGACACGTGAGTTGGGGAGAGGGGCAGAGGAAGAGAGAGAATCTCAAGCAGGCTCCATGCTCAGGGCAGAGCCTGATGCAGGGCTCAATCCCAAGACCCTGGGATCATGATCTGAGCAGAAATCAAGGGTCAGACACTCAACCAACTGAGCCACCCAGGCGTCCCATTTTTTGTTTACTTTTAAGTTTAATTTAATTTTTTTTTGTGGGGATAAACTGCAGGCAGACTTAGCAAGGTCAATAAGAAAATTATGTTACTGCAGCATTATTTACAATAGCCAAATTCTGGAAGCAGCCCAAGTGTCCATCAGTAGATGAATGGATAAAGAAGATATGGTATATATACATAGTGTGTTATATATAACACACACACACACACACACACACACACACTGTGGAATATTATTCAGCCATTAAACAGAATGAAATCTTGTCATGTGTGACAACATTGATGGAGATAGAGAGTATAAGGTATAAATCAGAAAGACAAATACCAAGATTTCACTCATATATGGAATTTAAGAAAAAAAAAAAAAACAAAGGAAAAAAAAAAAGAGACAACCCAAAAACAGACTCTTAACTATAGAGAGCTAACAGATGGTCACCAGAGGGGAGGTGGGTGGGGGATGGGGGAAACAGGTAAAGGGGATGTAGAGTATACTTATCATGAGGAGCACTGAGTAATGTGTAGAAGTGTTGAATCACTGTATTGTACACCTGAAACTAATATAACACTGTATGTTAACTATACTGGAATTGAAAAAAAAAAAAAAGAAAGAAGGAAAATTGTGAGATATTTACAGTGGCTTAACTTCTGGATTGTGTGGGTGACCCCTCTGTCTTGCCAGCAGACAGAGTCTTAGTAAAATCCTTTCTTTAAATCCTGGCTCTCAAGCTCTTGTGCACGTGGTCTACAATCTGAAATTCAAATCATGTAACTTGATTCTATATTAACTATGCTTATTAAGTACAAGGCATTCTGGGAAACTTCTAACAGATACATAGATGAACATAATTAGGTCCTTACCTCATGGAGTTTGAAGCCAGATGCAAGGGTTAATGGAAGTAGAGAGTTTGCCAAACTTGAAGGTCAGCTTTTTCTGTTGTGAGTTTGGCTTTACTCCCAATCATAATATAAATTGCTTGATCTTAGTTGATGTACTATCTTAAGAGGGTAAAAGGTAAATCTACCATAATTAGATGGCATAATACATATCTTAGCTATGCTGCTAAGTACTCTTAAAAGCAGTTTTTATTTCTCTAGAGACAAACTAAAATCTTCATCCAAGCATCAACATGTGTACCTTCAGATTCTGGGACATGCTACAGCTATTCAATTCTCAAGGGTTTGCACTGGCAGTTCCCCCTACCTGGAATGCTCTTGTTTGGCTTTTCTAATTACTGGCTCTTTCTCATTATTTAAGGCATTTCTTTGATCCTATTAAGCCAGACACCTCAGCCCCTGTAAGGTGTTTACTTATCACTAAGTAAACATGACAGGTGCACAGTAACTTATTCAGTACTTAAGAAAATGACATCTCAGGATTCACTTCTTTAAGAACTGATTTTGCTTAAACTTTTTTTCATTTATTCATTCATTCAATATGTCATTGGTCATTAACTATGTGTCAGGCACTGTTCCAGTACCTGGGTGGGGCTGTTACATTGTGAATAAAACAGATCATCTCTTTATGTCCTAGGGCTCTCCAAGTAGGTGGGTGGATAACAGGCAATAAAAATGCAAAAAATATAATTCACAACAGGATCATTTTAAATAGTGATAAGTGCTCTTAAAGAAATTAAACTGGATGAGATGATAGTAATAGTGGTTGTAGCTTCTTTATTAGAGACTTTTTATTTATCCAGTGAACACACGTATAGTATTTGCTCTGTGCTATGACTATTCTAAGTTCTTTACAAATACTAAATCATTTAGTCTTTGAAACGTCATTGCCATTTTACAGATAAGGAAACTAAGGCACAGACAGGTCAAGTCATGCCCTGGATTGAAGGGGACAAGAGACAGATTTGAACCCTGACAGTCTTTACCCAGAGCCCACGTTGCAACCCATTATGCATGGCTTCTCTGAAGAGCTAGTGTCACTGATTGGCCTGCTTATGAGATCAATGTAAACTAGCCTACCAATGCACATAGCCATACCCTCCAATAAAATACTCTCCATATACCAATTGAAGGGCATTTTCAAATGCATGATTTCATGAAAGTATTGTTGACAGCCCATCTTGATGCATCTAATATCAGTCTCACTCAAATTTCTTAAGACTTTCCTAAGACTTACTATTTCATTAAGGTATAAGTAACACACAGTAAAATATATAGATCTTATATGAACAATTCACTGAATCTGAAAAGTGCATATATCATGCAACCTCTATCAAAATACTATTTCTATCACCCCAGAAAGGTCCCTTCTGCCCTTTCTAGGTCACTTGTATATGTTTTAGTTGCTCTTGTAGAGATAGTTCTGCAGGCATTTTGCATAATGAGCAGTGTTTTGATTTAGATTTGATTTTCATTGTGATAAATGTTTCACCTGTCAGAACAAACCAATAATCATCTTTGAAAGTTGTAATATCAGTTGCAATTTTCAACAGCAATCTCCAGTTCTTTACTCCCTTGCCCTTTCTGTGCATATGCAAATCTTCTTCTTGAAGTGTTAGTCATGCCCTGTCTTCTGTTAAATACATCTAGTTCTATAAACTCTACCGGCTGACACTGTGCCTGGGCAAAGGCAGACATAGGCTCATTTGTCTGCTGTCTGTAATCTAGAGGTTCATCTCTCAGAACCCGATGAACAAATGGAGCAGGTTGTAAAGGCTAGCTCAGTCCTCTGAAGACATCTCCTAACATCACAGAAATGGGAGAAAATATGTGCAGACTCTACATGGGCTCAACTTCTCAGAAGTTCCCAAATTATTTAAGTTCTGTGCATTAAATATTTTCTCAGCAGGTCCCTAACCTCACTGAAGTAAAACTGGTATATTGGAATGAATACTATTCCTGTGCTTCTCAAACTTACACATGACTATGAACCACCTGCGGATCTTGTGAAAATGCATATTGGGCCCAAGACTATGCATTTCTAACAAACCTTGGGCGATGCTGATGCTGCTACTCCAAGGACCACAGATGGAGTACTGGGGACAAATGCAAGTTTAGATTTAATAAATGTTTCCCAGTATGCAAAGGTTTTAGGGCATAAAAGGGATTTCTGGTCAAATCAGTTTGGGAGTCACTGGGTTAAACTTAAAATGGTTTCATTAACACACGACTAATCAAAATCTTTAACATGTTAATATGGATCGTTAGTCTCCAAGAAAGCAATATGGTATACGAGGATTGCCCCAGTTTATTAGTGATGGAACACTTTCTTTGCAGAGCATTTGATGGGTCCGTGACCTCTTCAATAGCATGAGAGGACCTTGTAGATCTTTCCTGAACCTAAACTTCTTTATTTTCAAGGAAACTCCTCAAGGGTTTGATTATTGGAGGGTGGGGTGGGAAATGAAAAATAAACCAAAAACTTCCCATTGGTTTGTACTCTTTATTTTTGCCTCTGTTTTTCTGAAATGACAGGTTCTACAAACTTTCAGAGCAAGAAGGCGGAGTTTGTACGTTATTGGCAATTTATTGTATAAATTCAAGGAAAAGTGGGTACATATAAAACTGTGCAACATATACACTATGTAAACAAATTCATCACATCAATGGGTTTCATAAGTAATGATAAAGTTATATGATTAATTTTCCCCCCACGCTGTAGCAATGCTGTTTTATTGCTCACAGTAGCTTAACTGGGAAAGATGAGTCCTGTGTCTTATTTCTCTAACTTGCATCCTTACCTCAGTCTGTCTCTTACTAGGAACATGATATTTGTCCGCAGCTGAGTTTTCAAATTTGTTTTACAGATTCTCAAACTGGTCTATTGCATCAAGAGATTTAAAACAAAAACAGACCTTAAAACTATCCACTGCCAGTAAGCATAAGAAATCCTGAATGGCGATGGTAAATTTTTCTTTCTGGTTTGGATCTTGTGTTACTCTTACAGATGCAGTTGGAATTTCTGAATTACAGCCTTGCATTGTGTCACGACATTCTTGTCTCAGCTACTTAGGTACATTGATCTAACATACAGAGCCGAAGCTTTCAAAATTGTATTTACTGAAAAAGGCAACATTTAGAAAACACTACTATAGCCATTCCGTAGAAGCTTGTCACTCTTAGATTTAATATTTATGGTTTCAGATAATCCTGAACAAACCTGAGCATTCACAGAATATTTAACAATTAGAAATTTGAGTCATTTCCTCTGTCAGCAGCAGAGGCAGGGGCAGGTTGCTTCGAGAAGCAAGTGGCTAGCTGACCACCCCGCATGTGTATTGTAGCTGTGCTTGGCTGTTCTCCTTGAGCTAATTTAGGAACTTCCCTCATATTCATTAAAATCCATAGGGCAGATATTATTATCCATACTTTACAGGTAACGGAATTAAGGACATTTTCTGTTATGAAAGCATATATTTATAAATGTCTTGGAAGTGTCCTCAGAGCTGTCAAGAGTCAGCTCCATTAATCAGCATTACTGCTGTGACCTTATTTAATAATGGAATGTTTGCAGGCTCATTCCTACTATGCCAATTCATTTATTATAATTGCAGATACAAACTGCTGCTCACATAGATATTTGAGGCCTAGAAATCAAGGACAAGGATAAACCTACCACAATTCTAAGACAACTAATATAGTAACCTTAAAATATTCATGCATTGTAAGTAAATTGGATACATAAATATCTGAGGCACAAATAGACTATACTTCACAAAAATGGTCCCATTTCCTACTATTGCCTCCATATAAAATTATCCCCATAATCACTAACAACGTGGATGCTTTTTATAGGCCAGGCACAGTCTCATGCTACATTTCGGAAAATATAAGCTGATTCAATAAAAAGACCTTTCCCACTGGTGAGGTTTTGGAGTGGTGGGGAAATGTGGAGCTGATGGCCAAGAAAGAATTCCTGGAGACATCGTTGGTTCAAAAAGGTGATTTTATTAAAGCACAGGGATGGGACCCATGGGCAGAAAGAGCCGCACTGAAGTTGTGAAGAGTGACTGGTTCTATCCTACGGAATTGGGGAGGTAAAGAAAAAAGGAGGACTCCAGAAGGACCTAGATATGGCCAAGAGGACTCCTAAGATACCTGCAGCCTAGCTATTGTCAAGCTAGGGTTGTTCTCCCTCTAGTAAGGCATTAACGTTACGACAGTTGGGCGTTCCTGGAGAAATGGTACACTCTGTATTTGCCTCAGGTATTTGTCAAAGGGCTGCAGGTTATAAGGAAATTTAATTTTATCTGCCATTTCCTTCTTGCCTTTGTTCCCACATCACTATGGAGAGATGATGTGAAGGCTCCAGAAAACAGAGTCCATAGGTTTGTGGAGATTAGGCTATTGATAAAATTACCTTTTTCTTGTCATTTACTAAGACATTTGAAAAATGATGGAGACTGCAGTCTTGTATCACTGTGATCTCTAACAGTTAACCGTTTTTCTTTTCTTTCTTTTGTTTTTGAGCAGCCAGGAGTACCTGAGGAATATCACACCTCTGGCGGGGGGGGGGGGGGGGGGGGGGGGGGGGGGGGGGGGGGGGGGGGGGGCGCAGGCAAGGGAGTGCAGGGGGCTAGCTTGCGTTTTGCCCTCAGCTTGCATTATGCAACCTCATCATCATGACAGATACAGGAACAACATAAAAGTATTATAAAATACTGTTGAGCATTGTTTGAAGTTCAAAATGTGTCATGCGTTTAATTTTACACACCAAAGCCATGTTACTTTTGATTTTCAAAAGATTAAGGAAAAAAAAGTTTTCAAAACATAGACATGTTATCAACACCCATTACTTACAATATCAGTGTCAATATTTTCATTTAACATCTTTTCATTTTCCACATGATCAGGGATGCTTACATAATCATTAGCTGCAATAATCACTGCAAATTACATTAATGAGCTTATCTGTAATAGTCAAATGAAAATTACATTAATGAGCTAATGGAAGCATACAAGAAATATTTTATACAGACTGAGGGGTTTTTTTTGTTTTTTTGTTTTTTTTTTTTTTAAGTTCTTTTGGGACTCAGAATCTCAGGGCTGTCCCCTCCCCTCTGTGTAGGCACTGGAGAAAGAGTATCATTTCATGTAGCTCTTTCCAAGACAGTTGGGTCACAGGATAAAGACACAGACACAAAGTCATCAGTGTGTCTGAGGTCACCTATGCATCAAGGGTACTTAGTAATTGTATGAAAATTAGACTATAATTAAATAAGAAATTCGCAGACAATGGAGTTACCTGTTTTCTAAAAGTGTAAAGATTTTGATTTTTTCATTTTAAGATGTTTGCAAAACCTCAAAGATCATCCTTGAAAAAATGATAGAGAACAAAGAAAGCTTTTAGAAGGTGTTCCACTGATACTTAAGAGACTGCCATTCATTACTCACTACAGATTTGAACATAGAACCTACATATAATTGTGTGTTCATTTCTGAGGCCTTTTTGGGACAGGTGAATAAAAAGCCATGATCTGCAGGCTCTGAAGATAATTCAGTCGCAGATTGGCACCACGCAGTACGTAATGCCCGGAGGTGACATGATGGCCAGGACAGAGCAAACAGCTAATTCAGCTGGCACACGTTTAGGGAAGCAGAGCCACTCAGAGTTATGTGGAATCAGAGTTTATGGCAGTGATTTTGTCTCACTGTACTGTGGGAGCTAATGCAGAAGTCTATGGAAGATTGGTGCTGATGCATCCCCTGGTGGGACCCAAGTGACCTACTGGTGGGACCCAAGTGACTGTA
Source organism: Panthera leo (assembly GCF_018350215.1). Lineage (NCBI taxonomy): Eukaryota > Metazoa > Chordata > Mammalia > Carnivora > Felidae > Panthera > Panthera leo. The sequence continues at coordinate 34,188,637 of NC_056681.1, read as the reverse complement.
GGTCAGGGATGGCAGTTGGGAAAGAAAACTGCACATGAAGCGAAGGAGACTGAGGGCAGAGTCGTAAGTCTGCTCTCACCACCTCCAACCCTGACAATGCAGTTGACCTGCAGAAGCCCCTGGCACCCTTTACCAGGGAACTGCCCACAAACTTTGGCTTTATAAAAGAGATCTAGCTGGAGCTTGAGGACTGCAGGTTACAGCCCCATGCTAACCAGGTGACTATGGATTTGTGACACCCTGTTTGTGATGCTTGTAAGCGGCCTGGTTTTTCTAGAAGATGGGTCTGTAGGCCCATTTAAGTATGCATCAGGACATCCTGCTAGACAGAAGTATTATTCACAGATAAAAAATGGGCTTCTAATATTTGACAAATTAGATTTTCTCTCATAAGATTCTCCACTCAGACATTCTGTCTTCTTACAAAGTATATAGGACTCCATTGAAAATAGGAATTAAGTAACAAATGGATTAGAGAATCTGATTAGACTGTATATAATTTCATGGGCACATCTATTAAGATTTATTGCATTGAATAATAATCATTTGTCTACCTGTAGGGTGAGCTCTTCTACAAGAGATAGCATGTCTTGTTCACTGTTGTAGTTCTAAAACAAGGTACTCACCAAAAGTAAATAAATATAAGAACTCATTAATGAATAAACCCAAACACTATTTTGATATGGAACTGAAAAGAAAATGAACTGCTGGGGCAACTAAGTCCTGTTGCCATGATCAATTCCAGAGAGAGAAAGAGAGAAAATCTGGTATGTTCTGCTGCAGCAGAGACAGCAAGAATAATGCCCCTAAAATTCTATGTTTGGCTGCCATGTTCCTCCCTGGCTTTTCCAACCGCATTACCTCTTATCTTACTATTTTCTTCATGAGGCTATCTCCATATGGCTCCTAAACCCAATACAATCATGCCCAGTTTTATTTGCATCATTTCCGAGAAGCTTCTAAACCTAACTTTAATTCTTCAAGACTCAAGTCAAATGCTCCCATCTCCACAGGAGCTTTTACTGATCATCCTAAATTACAGCACTGTGTCCTCTGCTCTTTCTCCCAAATATCCACAGAATCTCCTTCCAATCCTACTCAAGTGACTATACATCAAATGTGCCCCACTATAAGCTTATTTCACTTGTTCTTGGGGACATATCTCACCTTTCAAAAGAACTTCAAGTTGCTTAAGGTAAGTGAACATATCTTTGCAGCCTGTATAATTAGTATGACCTTATGTCTTAAATTTTTTTGTAGACTTTAGAATTTTGTTTTATGTAGGAAAGTCAACTTGATAACATGTAAATAAACCTGATTTAATAATATTTTGATATCTAAAAGACCTTTCCTATAAATACTTGGCTTTATTTTCTCTCCATACAGAACATCCTATACTATACACCTATGTAAGTTGTTTTAAATGATTCTTGAGGTAAACATAAATAAATGCATAAAAAGAACAGAAAACCTCCTTTGTCACACCATACATTCCCATTCTCTTGGTTTTGAAAACATAATTCAAATACTCAGAATACCTTGAACTTAGAAGTAGCTAAATACACATGAGCCAAAGGGAATTTCCAACAAATCATACTTGTGTTCTGGAGCTTCATTAGCAAGTTACTTTCATTGTAGGTTATTTTTAGTATTCTCTCAAGGGATAATGAAAGAGAGGGAAAGGGCATGTCTCAGTAAAATAAAGATACAGATGCTAGTGAAAAAGGGTACAGAAGAATATGGACAGGAAATAATCTCTCTGGTTACAAAGTCCAACAACTCCACTGTGCTCTGTGGCCCAGAGCAATTTACCTGAGCCAAATAATTAAACAACAGGAGACCTAGGTCAGATTTGGGTGCCATGGTTCTTGGTTTCGCTTCCCAACAGCCCTTTCCATCTTTCTGCAGGGTGGTATCCTATTACATAAGAAGAGTCTATTATGGTGTAGAAGACCCTGCTGGTGTCCCACATTATACCCACCACTTAGGCGGTCACTTGAAGTTTAGGTGGGCAGTCCCCAGACGTGCTGGCATCCTCCTCCCTCAAACACCCAAAGTCTCTCAGATGGTCCTCAAGAGGGACTGAGCCCCACCTACCCACCTCTGTGACAAACCCAGCAATGTCCCTGTATTGACCTTTGTTTCATTCTCCCCACTCCATTCACTGGGGTTCTTGAGACCACTGCCAAATAGACTTCTTGTACCCAAATTCTGATCTTAAGGTCAGATTTGGGGGGGATCCAAAGTAAGACATATGGTAAGAAGCAGAATGCAATAAACTGTTCTATCAACATCATTCTCCAATTCTGGCTCTTATGGTATTTCCTTGCTTTAACAATTTTGAATGCTAATTTTTAAATCCCAGCCCAAGACTGAATTCAGTAATCTGTTTATTTCCTTCTCTTTCCTTTCACTGCAGAGAAATAAAGCACATGGTTGAATTTAACAGGAGATACCCAATAAACCACAGGCAGTACATGTTATGTAGGGACTCTTTCGTGAATGGATGGATCGATGGATCAATGAGGCACGTTTGTTCACATTTGGAAAAGATTTAAAGTAAGCAATTCAAACACTATTGCAACTCACCCCTACTGCCTCACATACTCATCTGTGGACAAAATAAATATGTTGCTAATGTTCATTAGCCGTGATAAAAATAGAGGATTCCCAGCTCTTCTCAATGGGTGATTAATTAGCAAATGAAAATTGCCCTGGGGCAAGGCCTCTCAAACTTATACCACTAGCTTAGGGATGTTGTAAAAATGCATATTCTGAGTCAGTAGGTCTGGGTGGGAGCCAAGATTCTGCATTTCTAATAAGCTCCCGGTTGTTGGTACTGGGGCAAGGACCACACCTTCAGTGGTGAAGCTGTGAACCTGTGCTGTCCCATAAGGGAGCCACTAGCCACCTACTTCCTTAGTTACACTAGTCATGTTTCAAGTGCTCAATAGCCACATAGAGTATTTCTAGCAATGCAAACAGTTTTATTGGATAGAATTGCTTTCGACACTGGAGAAACGTTCTTAGATATTTTACTTTTCTTTGATTTTTCACTCTTTTAACCTTTCCTTTCTACTTTCCCTATTCCTCACATCCCTGCAATTACCCACACTGTTAGGGAAGCTTTTTCTTCTCTTACATTTTCATCAGGATTCTGAAATGGGGGTCCTCTAAGGCTGCTTGTGGATACATTTCTTCTAAAAGAGTTGGTTGAAACCCCGTAAGCTTTCAAGACAATGTACCCACCATAACTACCCTTATTTTCAGCCTGTTTTTTTTTCCTTCCTTCCTTCCATTCTTTCTTTCTTTCCTTTTTTGTAGATTTGGTAAGTAATAAGTATTCAGTCAGATAAATAGTCTGGGGCAAAAACATTAAATTTGATGTGGCTTAAATGTCCTCAGAATACTAGCTATAGCAATAATCTTTATCAATTTTATTAACTAAAATGAAAATATTTGCAGAAATCACTCATCCTCTTAAGTGTCAAGTTTGAGAAGACAGGGTACTTCCAATAAAAGATTCCTGGTTTCTGTCCTGATAGTGCTCTCCCAATCTGTTTCCATAAAAATGACACTTTTTATTGTTTCACATAGTAATTTATCTTTCTAATAGCTGAAAATGCTTCAAAAATATACTTGTTTGTTTCTCAGTTAATCTGTAAGCATCTCAGAAAGTCAGAATTGGCTATCTGGTAACAACCTTCCTGGAAAATAAAGACCCATCCATAGTTCAAATGCAGCATGAGTTGCTTGTTTATAATTAAATTCAATTCAGTTTAGGAAACCACAGTTGATGACAGAATACACCGAAGGCAACACTTCTCTGGGGGGCCCTGGAGATGGCACCAGTTCCATCCTCTAGCTCTTGAATTTTAAAATCTAATTTGAGATGGAGAACTTTGCAAAAAATAAAAGATTCAGAACATGTTACAATGCTTCTGCAACTTCAAATACAGAAGGATCTAAGAACTGGGCTACCAGGTGTCCCTTACCTACATGGTCAGATAGCAGTGATGGGAGCCCTCTGGGGCTAGTCCTTTTGTATTTAGTTAGAGCATTTTGCATATTTAGCTAGAGTACTTTGGAAAGGTATCTGAAAAGTAGCAATTAGTGACTGACTCAACTCTAAGATCTGTACCAAATTCAGCAGAATACTCAGCCTATTTCAAATATTTGATAAACCTTCTGTACATTCCTTATCAAGACCACTAGTGGAAGGAGAGCCTCATATTTTAAAATTGCCTTTACTGGGGTGCCTGGATGGCTTGTTGGTTTAGCGGCTGGTTAAGTGGCTAGCTCTTGGTTTTGGCTCAGGTCAAGATCTCATGGTTTGTGAGTTCAAGCTGCACCTAGGGCTCTAAACTGACACTGCAGAGGCTGCTTGGAATTCCGTCTCTCTCTCTCTCGCTCTCTGCTCCCTCCCCACTCCCTACCCCCACTTGTAGTCACACATGCCCTGTCTCTCTCTCAAAATAAATAAATAAACTTAAAAAAATACAACACCTTTACTTATTTACACTGACAACTTGAAAAAAGAAAAGCCCAGACTATTCACCCTGTTCCGTGTTCTTGTTGTTAAGTACAAGTTTTAATAATTCAAATGAACCTGGGAGACCCTCCATATAATGAGGGTTTATTGTGGCAGTATGCCCTATCTTTGGCCATGAGAGGAAATCAAGTAATACTTGATATTTAAAAAAATATCTTTGTTAATGTTTATTTATTTTTGAGACAGAGTGTGAGCGGGGAAGGGACAAACAGAGAGGGAGGCACAGAATCCAAAGTAGGCTCCAGGCTCCAAGCTGTCAGCAAAGAGCCCTCCATGGAGCTTGAATTGTGAAGATCATGACCTGAGCTGAAGTCAGACACTTAACTGACCAAGCCACCCAGGTGCCCCATCTAATACTTGATATTTTAAACAACAATTGGGTAGTGCAATAAAGAAATGGATGATTTTATTGGTTACTGAGTTTAAACAGATGTAATGCTGAATTAAAATTTGTATCAATTATTGGAAATCAAATTCATAAATATATAAAAAAATTAAATACTTCTAGAAAATTCCAGGTGAAAACTGTGAAAACAAAATAAACTTTAATGTTCGCATAATTACCTACATAATTTGGTGAAAATCTTTAGTAAACAAATATTGGAGCTGGAATTTCTCAATTTAATCTAATACACTGGGTAAATTACCTTTTAAAATGTTTATTGATATTTTTTTTAAAGTCACAGATGATCACTGTAGAAATTTTAAAAGCCACCAAACTGCATAAGGAGAAAAAAATGCCCTTCATTATGCCAAAACCCAAAGGTACCATTAATATGCTAATGTGTTTCCTCCATGTTGTTTTTCTTTGCAATATATAAATAAAAATATAGATCTATTTCATTTTTTAAAAATTAAGGTTAAACTGCGTAACTAAATGGATGACTACATAGGCAGATACAGACAAGAGCTATAATCTTTATAATCTTTCTGTGTCAGGTGTTGTGCCCTTCATATATGTTACCTCATCATTCTTTGTGATGACCCTATAAGACAGGCAACAGTGTTATCTCTGTTTTACAGATGAGGAAGCACAAGGTATTAAATATTGGCTATTAAAATACAAAGTATTCTCTGTTAGACTATAAAATCCTATAATGCAAGGAACAAAGGAAAGAAGAGGCAAACCAAAAAACCTTTAAGTACAGAGAACAAACTGATGGTTACCAAGGCGGGGTGGGTAAGGGGATGGGCAAAATAGGTGAAGGGGATTAAGAGTTCACTTATCTCAATGAGCACTGAGTAATACATGGAACTGTTAAATCCAACTAAAACTAATATAACACTACACTTTATATACGAGAATTATATTTTTTAAAAAAATCCAGTAAAGCAAGATCTGGTTCTTTGCTCATCTCTGACTTTCCACTTTTCTCCTAGTGCAGAATTTGATCACATGTTACATAGTCAATCAATGTAAACCTGATAGAAAGCAAAGTCAGTTAGATGAGAAAAACAGTGTTTTCTTGTATGGCAGATGGGACCATTGTTCTCAGTTCTTTACCCTCTCACAACTGGGACCCTGTGGTAGGATCCAGTAGGAAGAACATGCATCCCTGCCCCACTGACTTTGGGGTGGGTCATC